>NC_090447.1:1443558180-1444808180 GCF_031143425.1 Pleurodeles waltl
GAACGCAATAAAAGGAGGCACTCCTGGCATAAAACATGATTCAGTATCAGCAGTATCAACAGACACGTCCGGAACCACAATGAAAAGCAGAACTTGAAGTCTTCCCGCTGCTCCTAATTGCCCCGCGTCTCCAGAACCAGTGACGACAAAGACGACAGCAACTGTAAGTACACCCACATAGCACACACTGGCAGGAAAGGTATTAAAACACGTGCACACACAATACACACATTAGGGATGGCTAGCCACACACACACGCAACCACACACCAATACCAAGACACACACACCTACTCACACATGCGCACGCAAAGCACACACATGCACACAAACAATACACACACCATGGCCCACACACTTGCCATACACACCCCACCCTACACGCACATCACCTCCACAGGTTCACACACATGTACACAACACCACTGACTCACACAATATCACAATCCCAACAACACAAATGTGTTGCCAACCCATACAACTGCACACTGACACATGACAACACTTACTGACAACAAAACGCAAAGACTACTCACAACCAATCAACAACAGCACACCATTTGTCACACCACACAACATACAATGTATATGACATGGCCATCACCACACACATGGATGCACACACAACAACCACACAATGGCACACAATACCATCACAACACATCATACTATGTATAATGCACAATTCTGCAACAAACATGCAGACAGCTACACAATCATATCACAGACACAAAACACAACAGTATCAACGGGGCCAGTGACAGGCCCACACAAACACATGCAACCCAGGCACAACAGCTAGCACAACCAACACACACAACTCACACACACAAACCAAATCCCACAAACCCAACACATCCATGTCGAGGAAAGGCAAGACAGATATGTCACCATCGATACCAACAGCAGGTTGGTTCAGATGTATTATAATAAGTGCTGAATTACAAATAAGCTATTTACAAAATTGGGCCATTGGCCAGTCCATAGTCAATTGTGCCCATGACACATATGGCACAACACAGTGGCCCATCTTGACTCCTGACTGCAAAGTGACCTCCACAATGTAGGTGCATGAAGGGGGCAGGCAGGCTCCTCAGGGATGTTTGGGAGGTTGTGGTGGGGGGATCTGGGCTTGAGAGGGGGGTCCTTGGGTTAGGGTCTGGGTTTTGGCAGGGGCTCCTTGGGTTTGGGTGGGGGGCTTTGACTTTGGGTTTGGTAGGAGGGTCCTTAGCTTTTGCCTTGGAGGGGGGACCCTGGGTCGGGGAGTCAACCTCTTAGCAGGAAGAGGGCATGGGCGCCACCAGGGGTGGAATGGTAGGTGGAAGGGCTGGACTTGGGGAGAGACACAGGGCACTGTGGGGAACCATGGGGTGGGAGAGGGGTAGGGAGTAGGAAAAAACTATAAAGGAAATGTTTCTTAGCAACATAACAGCGGTCATGGGTAAAGCGTTTGGGAGTGGAGGGAGACAGATTGGTTGTAAGATGTGTTTTTGTCGGTGTCTTGGGTGCAGGTGTATGCATGGGTTGAGGTGAGTGTGCATGTGGTGAATGGGGTGGGCTGTTATTGTGCTGACTGTGGGTATGATGGAACATGTGGCTGGATCAGGGAGGGTTGGTGTCGTGCCAGAAGGTGTAAGTGGTGTAGTGTCTGTGATGGAGGGTGTGGTGGGGGAGTCAGTGCAGAGAGTGCATGTTGTTGTGTATGCAGGTGGGTGATGTCTGTGTGCATGCCGGTGGTGGGTCTTGTGGTGGCTAGGTTTGTCACTGCAAACCGTGTCTGTTGATGTGGATGAATGCCTGTGTGAATGTGTGCTCTGGATGGGTGTGGGGAGAGGGGTTTGGGAATGGGAAGAGGTAGGTGGAGGGGGGACAAAAGACAAAGGGACACTGACTGCCGTCAGTGAGGAGGCCAGAGCCTGAAAGGATTTCTGCAGGCTAGTCAGGGCACTGTGAATGCCTCCCAGGAATGCATTGCTCTCTTGGACTTGAGCTGCCAGTCCATGGATGGCATACACGATGGTGGACTGACCCACATAGATGGACCGCAGGTGGTCAATAGCCTCCTCACTGAGGGCAGCAGGGCTGACTGGGGCAGGGGCTGAGGTGCCTACAGCAAGGGAGATGCCCACCCTCCTGGGTGAGTAGGCACGGGCAACTGGGTGGGGAGTTGTAGGGAGGGCAGTGCTAGGAAGGGGGTTGGCAGACAATGATGTTGCTGGGGTGGTCTCAGATGGGTCCACCACCGCCAGGGAGTGTCCATCGGAGGAGGAATCTGAAGACGATGTGGTCGATCCTTTGTCCTCTGTGCCACTCCCCTCACCCTCTGACCCACTGGGTCTCTGGGCCTCACTGGTATCAGCCTCCTGGGTCCCGTGGGCTGCTGCTTCCCCACTCGCCTGTGCCCCTTCTCCTCTTCCTGAAGATGCTGATGCACAAAGAGAGAGAGAGAGGGAGGGAGGGAGAGAGAAAGATAGGGAGGATAAGGGTCAGTACATACCTCCCATATACACATATCAACATGTACATCTCCGACATAACACATCATGGCAGGCCATGCCATTACAATTGCACTCCAAGCCTACTACTACATATTGGCCAAGGCAAGCTGTAATCGTAATTGAACAACAGATGTGCACACAAGTTGACATAGTGACATGATGAAGGCTGTGACTCTGCATATCAGCATTGTAATTGCCAGGGCTATGTCATACATGACATGTAAACACAATGGTGACACATCAGGGACCTCCCAGGGGACTTACCACAACTAGTACCACCCCATTGTTGAAATGGCAAGCCTAGACAAGGATGTGTTAAAAACAGATGTTGAGGTGCAATCTACCCTCATTGATTCACATGTAGCAGTATCCCATTGTTGTTTCCCTGCATATTTGCTACACTCTGAAGTTAAATTATCATGTGCAAGGTAACAGACGGTACTTACCCCCTTGTGGCCGCTGTGCTGCCCTCAAGTGCCCATCCAACTCAGGGTAGGCCACCTCCAAAATGCGGGCCATTTGTTGGGTCAGGGTTGGGCAGGCACCCCTCCCTCGTTGGGGGAACATCCCCAGCTGGGCCTCTGAGGTCTTCCAGTCCCAGCGTCTCAGGTCCTACCACCAATTGCGACAATGGGTGCTCCGCCAGATATGGACCTACAGGTTCTGCACTTACTTGGCAATGGCACGCCAAAATACCTTCTGATGGGGGCTGACCTGCATGGGTGACACAGACAGAAAGAGAAAGTCATGTAGAGTGGCACCACAGCAACAGCAGTGGACTACACACATCAAACACACCACATGCCCACACAAATCTATTGTCACAGTACAGACACTAGTACTCCATGCACCCTGCATGCATCTACTCCCTGTCAGGTGTGTGTAGTAACGGGACTGACTCGCAATATTAATTATTTAACGGAAATCCGTAAGATTTATTGTAGCGAACAAGAACGTCTCCTTCCTCTACGCCAGTCACATCCCACTGTCCTCAATCCAACCGCCGCCCTCGCTCCCCACATTCCATACCGAATCCCCACGGCGCCATGACAACATAACACATCATAACACATCTCCCTCCTTTCTAAAAAAAACTAACAAAACTAAAACAAATATACTAGTACAGAATCTATACTCTATAAAGTGTATATACAAATAAATAAGTTTTGAGTAAAGCAATACATTCATTTGAATTGAACATAGTCTTCCAAATAACTAGGTGGTTTCCGAGACCTTTGACTTCGATAGTTCCCACTTAAACCTGGGTTGCAATCACCAGGATTACCATCACAGCTTTGAGAACGATTGCTTCCAGAATGGTCTTCAAAAACTCTACCTTTGGATGTACAGCCCAATTCTTCATCACTCATCATCATAAAATTGTTGCCATCCGACACTTCACGCATCAGTTTCACATCTCTATCACTCCCTTTTAGATATAGTGCTACTCTCCGTCTATTCCATTTGTTACCATTCTCTAACACCACATACCCTTTACACGCTTGCCTGACTTTGAATGGACCCATAAATTTAGAAAGACCACCAGATAGCCTCCCTCGTTTAATTTTTACCCAATCCCCTACGACTACGTCATTTTTTTTTTTCATTTCACTTTTAACTTCAAAAGACTTGGAATTACCATGCAACATCCAAGCAGGGGTTAATTTCGAACCAGGTTTTCTGCCTCTCATCATTTCAAACGGAGAACAACCTGTTGCTTTGTTAATGGTGGTACGATGAGCCCAAACCATATCCTCCACCATTTTCGTCACCTCTTTCTCACTTTGAATGGCCATAAGAATGGTACCTTTCACCAAACGATGTATTCTTTCGACCATACCATTTGCCCGAGGATTGTATAAAGCCGTGCGGTGATGAATAAACCCCTGACTGTCCAGAAAATCCCTCATCTCCCTTGATGTAAGTTGGGTCCCGTTGTCAGTTATCAAAATACGTGGAAGACCCTCTTCAAGAAAAACTCCATTTAAAGTATCAATGGTACTTCTCGTCGTGATGTCCCGCAAGAATTTGACTATGATCCATCTTGAATGAACATCAACCATGACTAGGGCATTTTGAACATTGTTCCTCAAGTCATGAATAGGACCAATAAAGTCTAAGCAAACAGTACTCCAAGAAGAACCTGGGTCTTCTATGTGCCCAGACACACTCGTGGCTCCAGTTTTGAATATCTTTTCACTTTCCTTGCAAACCATACACTCATCCACCCATTGCGAAATCATATCGTCCATACCAGGCCACCAAAAATTCTCTCTAACTCTTTTTTTCGTCAAGGTCTGTCCCAGATGACCCTCATGGGCCAATGCAAAAATCTTTCTTCTGATACCCTCTGGAGGTACAAATTTGTCATTCCTCATTAATAACTTCCCATTAATTAATGTCAATTCATCAACTAATTTTACATAAGGTCGTACTGCTATACTGACTGCACTCTCTCTCCTTTTTCCTCTTAAAACCATATGTACCACTTCACTCAATATAGTATCCTTCTCCATACACCGTTCCCAATCTTCAGCCCCAAAGGTACCAGCCCCACAGTCTACCACATCGGACAGCCAAGCTACAGCACCTTCCTCCTCTCCACATACCACTTGTTTGTCATTGACATCTCCACACTCCACCGGCAACCTAGATAAACAGTCCGCTTGCAAATTCTTCCATCCAGGAATGTGTTCAATCACAAATTTATACTCCTGCAACTTGGAGGCTAATCTAGCTAATCTGGCAGAGCCCTTACCAGCCCCACCTGGACTTAAAATTTTCAGCAGAGGTTTGTGATCGGAACGCAACGTAAACTTTATACCCCATAGAAAGGTTCTAAAATGCTCCACCGACCAAGTAGCAGCTAACGCCTCACGCTCAATCACAGAATAGTTACGTTCACTCTCCGTTAGGGAGTGCGAAGCAAAAGCTACTGTTACTTCTCTCTTGCCACTCACTTGCGACAACACTGCTCCAACGCCACACGCACTAGCATCCACTGTTAAAATCGTCTTGCGAAGTGTGTCAAAAGGTGTTAATATCCCTGCAGCACAAATCTCTTGTTTCACCATGTCAAACGCAACCTGTTGATCAGGCTCCCAATTAAAGCTAATAACTTTACGTAACAGTTTCCGCAGGCACTCCGTTTTCATCGCAAAGTTTTCTACAAATTTGCTGTAATATTCAATGAGCCCCATAAAAGAACGCAATTGTTCTTTGTCACACGGAATAGGTACAGACTTAATAGCCTTTAATAAGTCTTCCTTGGGTTTAACCCCTTCACCAGAAATTGTGTGTCCCAAGTATTCTATTTCCTCAACCAAAAATTTACATTTATCTTTCCTCAATGTTAACCCTGCTTCTCTGAGTAAGCACAACACATCTCTGAGAACTAAATTGTGCTCAGTTTCAGTTTGACCAAAAATCAAGATGTCATCCTGAAAAAATATTATATTTCGTACCCCTCTAAAGACATGTGACATTGCTCGTTGGAAGACACTGGCCGCTGAAGAAAGTCCAAAAGGCATCCTAGTGAATTGGAAAGTGCCTTCCATAGTTATAAATGCTGTAAACTGCCTGGAATCTTCATGCAACCTAATTTGATGGTATGCACTCTTGGGATCTAACTTAGAAAAGAATTTACCTCCCTTAAGCAATAACAAGAGTTCGTTTATATTAGGTAGAGGAAACACATCAGTCACCACAAATTGGTTCACACTTCTCAAATCCACACAGAAACGAAGTTTTCCATCACATTTCTTGGTTATAACAACTGGAGAAATCCAGGAAGATGCCTCTACAGGTTCAATAATCCCCTCTCTCATGATGTCATCTAGCATTTTCTTTACTTCACTCCTTACTACTATGGACACCCTCCTAACCTTGTGTTTCACAGGCACAGCTCCTTTTTGTAAAATTATTTTGTGTACATACCCCTTCAACTCGCCTAACTTTTCTCCAAAAACATATTTCGCATCATTTAAAATTTCATCCAGACCAGCATCACTCACCATCAATACCTTCTCCACAGAATGGGGATCAATAACAATATGTAAATCATATTGATGAGTCCAACCTAATATGGGAGGACCACTATCAGCTACATAAACTTTCCCTTTAATGCTCCTTGACCTAAAGAGAATAGGTGAAACAAAATATCCTAATACGTTGATCTTTGATCCCTGATACCCTCTAGGGTTGATATCTTTGGGTAACAACAGCACCTCAGACCAATTCTCCAACCACATTGACTTTGGTACAATGGTATATAATGAGCCTGAATCTACCATCAACTCTACATCTCTGCCCAAAATAAGAAAATTACTCCTCGGTCTCATTTCTCGCTGTACATCAGTTTCATCTGAGCACACCATAAGTACACGATCCTCTAACACATTCTCCTCTGCAAAAGATTCAGTCGTAGCCACTCGCATTTTATATATATCCTTGCACATTCGCGCAAAATGCCCTTTGCGACCACACTTCCTGCACTCCTTGTTTAGTGCATAACACCACTTGGCATCATTATTGTGAGCAGAACTCCCACACCTAGAGCATCCTTTTGTTTTGACTGGTTTACTCTCATATACATATTGTTTACTAACAACGCTACTATTCTTAGAAGCCAAATTTTTCTTTGAAACAAGTGCTACCTTCCCCTCTCCCAAGATGATGTCCTTTTTACTAATTTCCTTCATGCATTGTTCCGATTCTTCAACAATTTTGGCTATGCCAATTGCATCCTTGAGAGACGGGTTTTTCGCCGCCCATAAGCGCTCTTGAGTTTTCTTGCTCCGACAATGAACTATAAGATGGTCTCGAATCAGTTCATCCGTCATGGCACCAAACTTGCACTTCACCGAAAGCTCTCGTACACTTGAAATAAAATCATCTAGTGACTCTCCTTCTCTCTGAGGTCTGGTGTAGAATTTATATTGTGACATGACGATGTTCTCCTCTTTAGAAAATCTCTTCTCCAAGCGTAATTTTGCTTCATCAAAAACATTCTGCAAAGGTTGACCATCATCATCGCAAATTTCAGGTAAATACTTAAAAATGTGATGAGCTTCTTTACCAATAGTACTTAATAATAAAGCTTTTTTCCTCAAAGGTGAAAAATTTTGACCATCCAAAGCTAATAGATAATTATCAAATAAATCTATCCACTCTTCCCACTGAATGGCTAGTTGCCCATGCAAATCTAACAAAGTAGGAGGTAGATTGATGGAGGAAGCCATAGCCATATTACAAATAGCAAGCACAACTGCACCACTGTAAATGCACTTGTTGTATAATCCACTATTAATTCTTACACATACGTAGAAGAATAGCTGCTCCGGTACTTTCCACTACCCAGAGGTTCTTATGACAGATCAAACAAATCTCACTGCAGCTGAGTTCTGTTGCTAGGTAACAGGCGTATTGACAGCGCCTGCACGCTCTCCAAACGAGCCGCCAACAAAACCCAATGCAGCCAAGATCCGTATCCAGGTGACAGGCACAACAACTGCGCCTGCGCGCTCTCCCAACAAGCCACTCCGTCAAAATGCAGCCGAGATCCGTTGCCTGGTGACAAGCGCAACAACTGCGCCTGCGCGCTCTCCCAACGAGCCGCTCCGTCCAAATCTCTTTCACCAAAAGTGGCCACAGTCTCCGGCCTCACCCACTGGGACTCCAAACGAGTTCTTTATTCAAATTCGTCGCTCGTAAACTCCGGTTCTTCCCATCAGCTGACCGCAACTCGGAGTACGTCTTGTTCGTCCACGCGTCACAGATGTGACTGAAACAAATCCCACCCTCGTCGCCAAAAATGTAGTAACGGGACTGACTCGCAATATTGATTATTTAACGGAAATCCGTAAGATTTATTGTAGCGAACAAGAACGTCTCCTTCCTCTACGCCAGTAACATCCCACTGTCCTCAATCCAACCGCTGCCCTCGCTCCCCACATTCCATACCGAATCCCCACGGCGCCATGACAACATAACACATCATAACAGTGTGTCAATGCCTTTCATCCTCACACACACCCCCCTATCACACAGGATAATGGCATTGGGCTTACCTGCTCCTCTGGTGCCCAATATAGCTGTCCATACAGGGTAGGACCCCATCCACAAGCTTCTCCAGCTCCTCCTTGATGAAGGCTGGGGTCCTATCACCTGCAGGATGTGGCATGGCTACTCCCAGAGAAAGTACACAGCAGCTCACGTTGTGGAGGTCTTGCTTGCAGGAGTGTCAGGAGTCAAGTGAGCTAGGTGGCAGAAAATAGTGGTCACGGCCGCGGCTACATGACTGTCACCACTCGGGGTGATCATCATTGGCCCCAGTCTCCCGTAGGCAGCAATGTTATACAATGAGGAGTTGCACGGCAGTTGCGACCGCCTACCGCCATTACGACATACGCTGGCAGAATTAGGTCACTTCCATCTGTCCAGTGCATGCAGGACAGGCGGCTACCATTTAGGCACATTTGATGGCATGTAAAGGAAATATAAGTGCGTCACGCTAGACATATGTTCAGTATGCTGTGCAGGCCTATGTTCTGTTATCACAGTTGGGCCCATACATGTGCCATTCATGACACAGTGGTGTTTGAGGGGCGGATGTCAGATCCAGTGCATGTCCAGTGACTCAGTGCCTCATAGGTTGTGTTACCATATAGGGCACTGGCATTACTACATACATGGTGCATGCTGGGGCAATATGCAGCTTTTACTTGGAACATTACACATGTGTGTGACATACTATTGGTCAGGACCTGCAATGGGCAGCAAGGATGGTTTAAAGGGCCCGTCTACATGACCAATATGGTATGTGGCAACTGTTCTGGCATGCCTACAGTGTTTGTTGTGTGCAGCTAGGATAGTGTCGGCTAGCATGTGTAGAGTGCTCATCAAATTTTACATTCTCTTCTCTCTATCTAGATACCCTGTAATGGGGGGAATGAGACATGCACCAGTCTCATTCCCTCCAAGAAGAACTTGCTACCCTAGAGGAGAGACACATCATCCAGACCTATCTTCTGAATCGTCAGACCATAAGGGTTCTATGTACCCAGTTGGAGCCAGATCTATTGCCTGCCTTACATCATCCCTATGCCATCCCTCCCACAAGTTTTGTCTGTGCTAAACTTCCTTGCCTCAGGCTCATTCCAGATTACGGTGGGCTTGGCAGGGATGTCACAGCCTATGTTCGGCCTTGCCTTGAAAGATGTACTATCTGCTTTGCTGACACACCTGGACAGCTTCATCAGGTTCCCCCAGCGTGTGGTTTTGCCTACTGTTAAGGCTGACTTCTATCATATTGGATGCTTCCCTCGTGTGATAGGGGCCATGTATGGCACCCACATTGCTTTGATCCCTCCCAGGGCTAATGAACAAGTCCAAGGGAACAGGAAAAACTACTACTCTATCAATGTGCAGGTGGTGTGTCTCACGGACCAATACATCTCCCAAGTGACAGCCAAGTTTCCAGGATCTGTGCATGGCTCCTTCATTCTGACAGACAGCAATGTCCCCCACATGTTAGCACAACTACAGAGAGAGGGCTTGGCTCATTGGTATGTATGCATAAGGATCTATGTCACTGTAATATCAACTGTTATCCCATTCTGCCCTGTGCCTCTACCGGTATTGTGACAGGTCCTATCTTTGTGCACACAGGTGACTCTAGCTATCCTAACCTTCCCTGGCTACTGGCACCAGTGAGGTACCCTACCACGGATGGGGAACACCATTTCAATGAAGCCCATGGCAGGACAACGCGTGTTATTGATAGAACTTTTGTCCTACTGAAGGCCAGATTCAAGTGCCTCCACGTCTCTGGAGGTGCCCTCCTCTACACCCCACAAAAGGTATGCCAGATCATAGTTGCCTTCTTTATGCCACACAATCTAGCCCGGAGGATGATGAGGAACGTGCAGCTGATTATAGGACTGAGCTGATCAATCATTACTTCCAGTAACATACAAGTATGTTGTGACTGTATTGTCAGGTCTTTAATTTCCAAATTGCCTTCTGACAGTGCTCCTCCTAGTTAGGTACATCAGTGGAGATGTTCAGTGTACCTATCCCTCGGTGTGACTTGTAGTGGGAGACATTTTGACTATTAGGAGCCGTGTTAATGATGTACTCTCTCTCACATGTGTTGGCAATGCAGGTTGCTAGGTTGACATTTCGTATGTTCAGGCATGTGGCTTGTCCTGCAATATCTTGTGCAGATTTTTTTCAAAATATAGATTGTGTAGTGTGTATCACTTCATATCCTAACTGTTGGCTGTGGCATTCATGGACACTGGCCTTTTCTAACAGTAGTAAGTGTAGTTTTTACCCCATGTCAGCTGTGAGCTACTGCGTATTAGCCATGTGACTCCTGATAATGTGGATGTGGCATTGTCTCCTGTTTTCCGCTGTTTTGTTGCCAATCCACACTGGGCACGACAACAATGTACTGCATATGTGCTGTGACTGCCACCATGCATACTATCCTGATGTGAGTCCCTGTCTTGGTCTATTTGCAGGTTAAATTTATGGATCTACTCTGGTGTGTGGCTGGACTGGTGACTCCCTTGCAACTGGATTTTGGAACATGTCTGATGTACTGGGTCACCTACAGGAAAAGCCATCCTCTGCTGTCCATGTAACAGACGATTAGTGAAGGGGAATAAACACATTACTTTTTGGTAAAAAATACATTTGTTCGTGTAACATAAAGACACAAAGGCAGGTCCTGTGTGCCATGGTGTTTATTGTGCACAATGTGTCGAACAGTTAATGAGTGGGGTCATGGTTGGAGTAATCATCAGAGTAGGTGGCCTAGCTGTAGGTAGCACAGGTCCAGTATCCAAGGGCCATGTGAAAATAGAGATATGACATTGAACGGCCAACAGGGTGTCTCAGTGGCACACAAGGGAGAATGTTCAGGAGAGGGTCACTTCCTGGCAGTGGGTTTGGTCTTAGCATCTGCTCCTGCAGAATGTCTGGATGGACGAACAGGTTTGCATGGGGGTTCCTCATCTTCAGAGGGAGGGGTGCCAGTGGCCTGTGGTTCCTCTGGCAGGGCCTCCATTCCACTAGCTGAGGCTGAGGCTGATGTGGATGGCTCTCTTGGTATCTGGCTAGTGGAAGGGGCCTGCTGGTGAGTGGAGGAGACACGCAGGATGGCTGTTAGCTCCTTGAGCACCCCTGCAATGGAGGCCATGGTGGCATTGTGTGCCTGCCACTGCTGCACGGCCTCCTGGAGGTATTCCCTCTGCAACCTTTGGTTTTCCTCCAGAATGGTGAGTATTTGGCCCATCTTGCCCTGGGATTGCTTGTATGCTCCCAGGACTTGGGAGATGGTTTCCAGGCCAGTCAAGTCCCTTGGGGGCCCCATCCCCTGGCCCACAGTTGCTCACTCCCACTTACACCAGGGCATTCATTGTCTTGGGTGTGAGGAATCAAACCAGGTCCCTGTACTGTGGGGCACACTACTGGTTGACCAATCCTTGGGATACAAGTTTGCGGTGAGGGCTTGGCTGTGGTGTTGATGCTACAGGTTGTGGGGGTGGTTGGATGTGGGCAGGGTGAGGCTGGCAGTGGTGGACTGACCAGGTGTCCAAGACAGGCCAGGTAAGTCGTCAATGTCCAGACATCCTGAGGCATTGTCCTCACTGGGGCTTTCATCCTGGGGGGGGGGTGGCTGTCTCTGGCATTCTCTCCATAGTGGCAGCAGCAGGGATACCTGTGAATGAAGTGAGAGAGTGTCATATGGTGGAGGTGTGAATGTTGGTCTCTTTGTCTGATGAATACAGTGGCTTCACCTGATTCCCAGTTATGGCAATGACAGATGCAGCACTGCAGACATTGCGTGTGGGTACTGGATAGTTAAATGGGTACCATATTCCACTGAGGGTTGATGAATGAGGATAGTATTGCTGTCATTGCCATGTCTAGGGCCTCAGTTGTAGCATCCTGTTGGTGTTGCAGGTGCCATAGTTGTACATGCAGGTATTGCACTGTGACATGGACATATCAGCTTTTTATGTGGATGCACAGGTGCATTGTGGGAGTTCTAGTGATGGATGTTGGCAGTGCTATCAGTGCACTGGACAGGGACTGTATGGGCATTGTGGCTGGGTGGTGGTATGGCATGCAGGAGAGGTGCTTTAGGTGATTGTGTGGAAGGTGTAGTGGAAGATAGGGTGACTTGAGGAGTGATAGGGTGGTGGGGTAGCATGAAGGGCCGGATGAAGTAGTGCTAGGGGAGTGTTAGTGACGTACCAGAGTCAGGTCCTCCGGGTATACCAGTCAGACCTTCTCCTCCCATGATGCAAACTCTGGGGGAGGAGGTAGGGGACCACCGCCAGTCTTCACCACGGAAATTGGGTGCCTGGATACCATGGAACACAGCTTCCCCCATAGGTCGTTCCACCTCTTCCGCATGTCCTTCCTTGTGCGTGGATGGTTGCCCACTGAGTTGACCCTGTCAACGATTCTCTGCCATAACACCATTTTCCTGGCTATGGATGTTTGCTGGACCTGTGCTTCAAGTAGTTGTGGCTCTACCCTGTCGATTTCATCGACCATGACCCTCAACTCATTGTCTGTGAAGCATGGGAGTTTTTGACAGGACATGGTGGTTGTGTTGTGTGTGGGTGTGTGTGTAGTGTGTGCAAGGGTGCATTGTAGGGTGGTTGGTGGTGTGTGGGGTGCTTGGTTGTGTGTGCTGGTTGTTTGTGGTGTTTGTGTGCTGTGACGATGTGTATATTGTGTCAATGGAGCAAATGGGTGGTGTATGCTGATTGTTGTGTGTGATAGTGTGTACGGTGTACAAGTGCAGTGTCTTTAGTTTGTATGATCCTAGCTGTCAGTGATTGGCGTTTTGAAAGCAAAGGATTGTGGGTAGTGTGTGGGGTGTGTTTTATACTGGTGTGTGTCAGTGTGTATGTATGTCAGGCACTGGGTATTCAATTTGTCCAATGTGGTGCTGTGTTCTGGTGGAGGTGTGTTTTTGAATGCGGTGGTTTGCACCGCCCATGGTTTTCCACCGTGCAAATATTGCTGTGCTGATCTGTGGGTCATAATCTGGAGGACGGAATGTGTTTGGCATGGCAGTACTGGTGGTGGAACTGCCTCTCCCCTACCCTCGGTCATCCTGGGGGTCTCAGATTTGTGGCTGTATTTTGGCAGTGTTCAGTGTGTGACTTGTAATATGGCGGTCGGATTACCACCTCCATTGCGGTCTTTTAGCGGCCATCACCGCTGCGGTCTTTGTTAAAGACCGCCAAAGTCATAATGAGGACCTTGGTTTTTTCAATGAATCACTAGAGTTTTTTAAGTGAATTTTTTAATTTTGTGAGTGTATAAATGGAAGAATGATTTTATAAAATATGTTGTGTTCAGACATTATTTTGTAAAAAGAATGTTTTTTTAGTCTAACATAACAGGATATGTTTCACAGTTGGCACAATTTTTCTAAAATATGTGTGAGTATTAAATAGATAAATATTCATTACTTTAATAGAAATTGTGTATTTGATCTGTTATTGTAACTATGATGTTGAGACATGTTACCAGCAATCTTTTTTTCAGGTGTCATTACTCTCGAAAGAAGCTTTCGGAACACTTGTGAGATTGTAAAAATCTACATTTCATTGTAATCTATTGTAGACAGTTCTTCATCATGTTTTCAGTTAATATGTAATGCTATTCTAAAATAAAATAGAGTAGTGCATAAAAGATGTTTGGATCTTTTTTTTTTAAAGTGATGGTTCTCACAAGATGCTTGCAGGAGTCAGATGCCCAATCCCCTGCATCCGAGGGGACACTACTTCCTGTTTGGCTCTCGCAAACCAATTGTGAGATGGTCCATTTAGAATTAAGTCAATTACAGTGTTTTACTATAATTGTGAACAAAATAGAATGTTAGACATGAAAATTAATGTAGAACAATGAATTATCTATTGTTCAATAGAAGATATGGGGAAAGTATTTTTAAGGTGTTGCTAGACACCCAAAAGACACTCATAAGAGGCCCATGAGAGGAAGCACACCCTAAGGAAGGATTGTGATTGGTTCAAATGTATGTCCTCCTTGCAAGTACTAATACCCCTCTCTCTAATAATGGGTCATAGTAGGATGTAGGAAGAGACTACTCGATTCACAACCCTTAGCAAGTTGATGGACATAAATTGAAGACTTATAAGCACCAGCTCCTATAAGATTCCATTCCAAAGTAGCAAGTGTGCATACTACAGTACATTAAAAAATCACCTACTCTTTTCTACTTTTCACGATCCTGCAAGAGTCTCACAGGATCATAATATTTTTTGAAAATGAGAATTACCCATCCACTCATCACAGTACTTATCTCTTACACACTTCCTCTCAAAAACAAGAACCAAAATATCAATTTCTTTTAATAGAGTGCATTCAGAACTCATCTACTCCTTTTTACTATTCGTGATCCCGCAAGAGTACAGCAAGATCGTTAAAAAAATACACATTAATTTTCTTCTCAGTAGTTATTCCTCACACCCTCTCTAAACATAAGGGCACAGCATGCCTTTCTGCTGCTCCCTTATATAGCTTTTTTTATTTCATCCACTGCACCTCCAATTTTTCACAGTAATCATTAATGGCTGCCATTTCATTTCTAACATTTCAACAGCCAGCCAATCAGTTTAAACCAAGAGAGGTGTCTCAGCGGAGAGGCCAGCTATTCTTCTTACTCTACTGCACACACTCATTATCCAGGAGAGAGGTCTTTGTGGAGAGTTTACTCCCTCCCCATACTCAAGTGTACACACCCGTCATGCAAGAGAGGGGTTTGACTCTAGGGGTCAGTCACTCCCTACACTCTACAACACACACCTGTAATGTAAGAAGGAGATCTAAGTGAAGAGGCCAACCTCTGCCCACACCCTACTGTGCATACTTGTAATCCAAGAAAGAAGTGTCAGCAGAGAGGCCTCTCCTTCCCGACCTTTCTCTCAGATGAATGGTGTGCAATTAGGGTGTCCAAATGGGCTGGTCTCTCCTGTCAGATCTCTCTCTTAGATGACAGGTGTGCATAGTAAATTGTGTGGAGAGAGAGAATGGCCTATCCACTAAGTCCTCTCTCTCAAATGACTAGTATATGTATTAGTCTGTGTACACGGACTGCTCTTTTCTGTCAGACCTCTGTCTCAGATGACAGATGTGCATAGTTGGCTGCGTGGACAGAGTTTAGCCTCTCCGCTAAGACCTCTCTCTTGGATTACAGTTGTGCATAAAATGCTCTGTCCAGAGACTGTCCTCCCTGCTAACACCCAAAGGCCATGAGTGGCCCAGGATTGGGTGCCTAGGGGGGGTTGGATTAGCATGTGGTAATTTAATATTACTTAACGCTAAAAAAAAACGTAGAAATTCACTAAAAGAAACAAAGGTTACAGGGACGTTATTATTAGGGAATAGAATTAAAAAAACAAATGTTATGGGGATGTTATAGTTAGGTTCAGATTTTGCACACACAAAATCATAGAAATTCAACGGTTATACTTATCTCTAGACACTACAAATAGTGCACTAAGGTAAGTCTAACTCACGCCCTCACCATGCACTACCTACCCCACATATTACATCAGTAGTGACATCTTCTATGACATCATTTAGAATATAACTCCAACATTTGTAATAAAATTATTGATGAGAAAACTGTGCATGGCAGAGGCTTATGATTACATTAGAGCACGAGTTATAGTGTCTTGAGATAAGTATAACTATAACTGTTGAATTTATATGGTTTTGTGAGTGTAAAGGTATGCTCATTTACTTGGCCACACCTCAAGGGTGGGCATACAAGCTCTGAACAGAAGAAAGGTTCTGCCATCTTGGTTTTGGGTAAAGAAGGGCACTGTGGGACAGATTAGAGTAGTTCACACAGGAGCTGCTGCAGAAGGGGATAGGATTACCCCTGGGAACTTTGTCAAGGAGGGGCCAGGTGTCACCCCCTCATGCAGGCTAGTGCTACGCATAACTGGAGGACCCAATGCACTCTTGTCTGAACCCTACTGGACCTTTGGAAGACAGAAACGTTTCTGTACCTGGTGTTGTGACCTGTGAGGTGACCCCAAATGCTGATCTTGCTCCCACTTGTACTCAGGACTAAGAAGTGGGACCCAAGGGTTATATGACTGATCTCTTGTTCAAGCTGCAGACACACAAAAAGCTACAAGAGGCCTTTATGGAACTGCCCAGCTAACCAATCCCAACTGGAGCTACCCTGGACCCTACTGCTCGTATCTGCTGGAGTGAGTCTTGAACCCTAAGTGTTGTCCCCACGGTCGTGGACCATTGGCTCATTTCAAAGTGTACTCCTCCTAACATATTCTAAAAGCTTAGGTTTAGATATTGTTTTCCTTGCAAGTCCTCCGGAGGACCGGGACCAACCTGCCAAGTAGATCTGACAAGGGTGCTTTGCTGCTGGGCCAATGATCCAAGTACCCCCCACTGAGATTTTCCACAGCAGTAAATATGATTTAGGGTAACCTCGTGGAGAAGCTACCATGCCTTGTAGAACCCTCTTTGGCTACAGTCTGCAGCCTTGCCCCTCTGGAAAAATCCAAACTCCCCAAAAAAGTGACTAAGATTGGAGGCAGAAATCTTTACAAGGGAAAGGTGTGCAAAGTATCCATACAGCAGAGACCTTCTCTGGAGGTGAAATTCAAACTTGGCCTGGTTGGTGCTTTCCCACCAAATATCAACAAATTCACTGAGACCTCACTCAGCGGCTATCTGATGATGAGGAGCCCTCTTCAGCCACAGCCTGCTGTCAAGCTCACTGAATATTTCTGACTTCTATCTCAGGGATTAGGTTGGACAGTAAAACTTCCATTGAGGCCGAACCTGACTTCTGTATTCGACTCACGCTCCATCGCAGTCTGTCTTAACTTGCACCAAGGTACCGGTCAGGTGCAACCAGATGATCATGTTTGGTACTGAATGTTTTTTGGCACTATTTTGAACCGTAAACTTTAAAAATTCATAACTCAGGTTTCCCTTATTGAATCTGTCTTTTTTTCTAAATTGGTTTGGAATTCTTCTTGTGTTGTGTTTTGACTTTGTTACTGTTTGAGTACTGTGTAAATACTTTAAGTTAAGAATGTCTGCTTTTTGCCATAGGGTTGAGCTCAGGTTAAATTAGTGACTGACAGGGTTCTCACTGGCAAGGTTTGTGGTACTCACCCCACCTCACTGAATTCCTCAATTTCTTACAGTACCTCAGTTTCTTACATTTTTCGCGGCGGGTCAAGGCCAGGCCCACAAGTCTCAGCTACCCACATTGCAAATAGCGTCATTTTGAGTGGACAAAGGTATCCTGTCTATTTTGCATATTGGGCTTTTCCTTATTACAGTGGCTTGACTCAATAGACCCACTCACACAACTGGGGTAGCGTTTTTATCGGTACTGGTGGAGGAATACTCGGTGGTAGAAAATGTGCAGAACCCCTAAGATTTCTGAACTTTCCTGCATAGAAATGTATGTTTTTAGCCAAGGTTTGAGGTATGCAAAGGCTTCCGGGTTAAAAACCTTGTCAGATGCCACCCTAGACTCCCCATGTGTCGAGTTTTCGGGAATGTCTAAGTTGTAGTACTTTTCCCTGGGTGATACCCAAGACCCAGCCCAAAATCCAAAGCTACCCACATTGCAACAGAATGGGTAAGTTCTGAGTGGAAAAATTTTATATCTCTGTGTGGTGGTTTGTGCCTTTTCCTGTTGCAGGCGTTTGTCCCACCCACACAAGTAGAGTAACACCTTGTATTGGGCAAAATGTTTCAACTTTGTGTGGTAGGAAATGTGTTGATACCTGTAGCTTCTGGAACTTCACCACACAGAAATGTGAAGAATATTTATGTTTTTAGGCACAGTTTAAGGTTTGCAAGTGCTTCTGCGCAAAAAAAACTCAGCAGGTGTCTATTTTTCCAAAATATCTGGGTTTGGTAGGTTACTCTGGGTGGCAACCGAGACTAGGCCCAAAGTCCACAGCTACCCAAATTGCAAAATAAAGGTGGTCATTACAACCCTAAAAAAAAATTGCGATTATGACCGTGGCAGAAACCGCCAACAAAGGCAGCCACTTTAACACTCCGACCACCACGGCTGTACAAACAAACAGCTTGGCGGTCACCGCCAACAGACAGGCGGGAGACAATGTACCTCCCACACTATTATGACAAGCCAATCCGCCACCTTTTCCGGTGCGGATTCACCGCGGATAAAAACACGGATGAAACAGGAATCCCGAAGGGAAAACGCTCACCTCTACACACCTCACGAGGAACGAGGACGCCATGGATCCGGAACTCCAAATTCTCCCTGCAATAGTCTTCCTGCTCCTCTACCAGGAGCACGAACGCCGGCGGCGAAGACCACGGTGAGTACTGCACCTACGACACAGGGGAGGGGGGAGGCAAAAAACAGGGACACACACACGCAACACCCCCACCCCCACCCTCACCCACTACAACACACACACTAATGCATATCAATACATCACAGTTACACCCCCCCAGACTCCCCGGAAGAATGCAAAGACAATAGAAAATGAGTGTAACCATTGTAATATATTAAAAGCAAGTAGGCAGAAATACATATATACACCATGTACAAAATATATACCAAGCATAGTAGTCTTAGGTTGTGCTCTCAGAAAGTCCGTGGAACACTGGGACCACACCGTATGGGCGAGGCCCACACAAGATCCCCGACCATGACGGAGAGAACACTGCAGGGGCATCAGAGAGCAACTAAACAGGCACCTCAGAGGGAGGGAAAGGGGGGGCACCTCAGCCGCTTGAGTGCACAACGCCAAATCCACGAGGGGGCCACATGCCCACTGTCCAATCCTGGGGAGTGCAAAGCCACAGTCTCTCAAGTCTCTACAGTGGGTGGGTTGCCCACTGTCCAGTCCTGGGGAGTGCAAAGCCACAGTCTCTCAAGTCTCTACAGTGGGTGGGTTGCCCACTGTTCAATCCTGGGGCGTGCAAAGCCGCAGTCTCTCAAGTCTATATAGTGGGTGGGTTGCCCACTGTCCAATCCTGGGGAGTGCAAAGCCACAGTCTCTCAAGTCTCTACAGTGGGTGGGTTGCCCACTGTCCAATCCTGGGGAGTGCAAAGCCACAGTCTCTCAAGTCTCTACAGTGAGTGGGTTGCCCACTGTTCAATCCTGGGGAGTGCAAAGCCACAGTCTCCCAAGTCTATACAGTGGGTGGGTTGCCAATCCTGGGGAGTGCAAAGCCACAGTCTCACAAGTGGAGGACAGTCTCCACTGGTTCTGGAGGGGGAATGGTGCCCAGAGTGCTTCATCCTGCTAAGTAAAGAGGTAGTGGATGGATATCTCCCCTGGTTCTGGAGGGGGCATGGTGCCCAGAGTGCTTCATCCTGCTATGGACAGAGGTAGTGGATGGATCTCTCCACTGGTTCTGGAGGTGGCATGGTGCCCAGAGTGCTTCATCCTGCTAATGTCACAGTTTCAGGCGGGTCTGATCAGGATTATGGTTGGGACACCCCTTGAGGTCACCGAATATCCTAGAGAGGTAGTGTGCTGGGGCAGAAGAGCAGCTAAAGGCATACACGGAAAGGACAGCTATGGACAGGCACAGGAAACAGGAAAGTAAAAGCAGAGCAACCCTTGTGTGAACAAACAGGAAACGGATTACCAGTGGACAAACACGCTGGGGTTGTACACAGAGTAAGGCGCAGAACCTCCCACAGTGACAGGGAATCTCAATGCCTCTGTGCAGTTTGCTCTTACAGATAGTCACCCTGCCAGCCCCATAGAAAGGAGGCAGCAGAAGTGATTCTGTCTCTGGACCCTAGAGCACAAACAAGGATAGTACTTACATACACAGGACACGCTCTTGTGGGTCCAGCTGGAAACACAGTGGCGATTCCTGAGAAAACAGCAATAGCACACTGTCACTGTTAGGCACGAAATACAACGTATAACACTGGACAAGGATGGGGGCTGGAATTGCCTCCTGGAAACCAGGAGCCAACCCCAGTACACAGGAGGGCACGTATACACTTGTGAAGACTGATAGAACACTTACCAGACACAAAGAACCAAGAAGAAACAGAAACAGAAGGGAACAAACAAAGAGGCAGAGGCAAGA
The DNA here is from genome assembly GCF_031143425.1 of Pleurodeles waltl. NCBI lineage: Eukaryota > Metazoa > Chordata > Amphibia > Caudata > Salamandridae > Pleurodeles > Pleurodeles waltl. The sequence goes on from NC_090447.1 coordinate 1,443,578,819, forward strand.
ACTAGGAACAGGCTCAAGCTGAAGCAAAGGCGGGACTAGGACTTGAAAACAGGGTGCAAACTTCTGGCTGGGACAAACAGAGACAGGACTGGGAAACTGAGAGCAGGCTCTGTCTGGAACAGGCAATGACAGGGCTGGAATACAGGTAGTAGGAAAAGAGCAGTAAACAGGACTGGGAAACAGAGAGAAGGTTCAGGCTGAAACAAGGCAGGAGCAGGGCAGAGAAACAGGGAGCAGGCTCTGGAAGAAACAAACAGGTACAAGGCTCAGTGATAGGGAGCAGACTCTGGCTGGAACAATCAGGAGCAGGGCAGAGAAACAGGAAACAGGATCAAGCTGGAACAGAACAGGAACAGGAACAAAACTGGAACACCATCCGACAAAGGGTCTGTAACACAAAGGAATCGAAGTCCGATGCACGACAGGGAGCTTGAGGAAATGGCTGCTTATAAGCAGTTTCAAGCTGGGCTGCACAGGAGAGGTTTCAGGTGTGTGTGGTTTCGGACACTTGCAAGTCCTGGAGGAGAGGATCCAGTGAAAAGGAGCAACTGGACTTCTCCCATTGAAAACAATGGGAAACAGAATCCGGGTTTTCCTGACTACCAAGCTGTGCATTATGGGATTTGCAGTCCCAAGAAGCAAATGTAGTCCTACACAAGTGTACCATGGAGAAAAGAGAAACAAACAGGAGTCAGCAAGGGACTCTAGATATGTGTTCAAGGTGATTCCCAGGCTTCTGACAGTCCCCTTACAGCACCCCCTGGAAATGAGATGACCGAGTCGTAACAGTATACCCCCTCCCACCAGTCTGCTCAAGAAGAGAAGGCGATCCTTTGGCTGAAAAAAGTTGAAGAGGAAAAGCCACAGCAAGAAAATCCAACCCCAACCTTGGTTGATAAGTTTACAGTCCTGCCACAGATGAATCATCCAATGAGCAAAGCATGTATTAATACCCATATGGGCTCCGATGTCTTTCCTCTTTATTGTTCGAGTGATACGGGAGGAGTGCATGGAGTTGGTTTCTGGTGAAGTGGATTCAGGAGCAAGGAGATCTGGAATTGCATCATGGGCGGTATTCTTTAGGACTTTAGTTTCCTGTTCAGTACTGTCTTCTTTGGAGGACATAATTGGCGTATTAGTAAGGTCTGTAACTCCTTCCGACAAGCAGGATATGTCTTTTTCTGCAGCAGTATTTGCATTGATTGTGAGGCTTGCAAAGCATAGAAACTTGGGAGACATGGGTAACTGGTGTTCTCAAGGTGAACATGAAAAATTCAGAATTTTCTTTAGTTTTGGATGACTTCGGAGTATCAATCACAGGATCAACAAGAGTTTTTAAGTCTTTAGAAACTGGATTAACATCTGAAAATGTAGAAGTTCCACAAACTAATTCTTTAGGGTGATCTTCAGACAAGACTGGGATTTCTTCATTGCAAGTGATCTGTGGTGTGTTTGTGGTATCAGAAATGGTTTCTTTGCAAGGCGTTTCTCCTACAGGTAGTTGATCTTCAACTTTGTTAACACTGAAAGGTTGTTCTTTGGAAAGAAATGGAACCGGAGTCTCTTCAGAAATCGCCTCTACATTGGTATCTACATTTTCAGCTCTTGCCTTTGAATTGATGTTGGTTTCTTGCAATAAAACACTAAGAACAGTACTTATCATCAGATCTTCGAATACAAGATTCAAATTCAAGTCTTTAGTTTTAGTGGGAAATATTACATCTTTCAGCACTTGAGCTTCGGTTTCAGATTGCTGGTTTTCAGGAGTCTTTAGTTTCAGGGACACAGCAGGTGACTTTGGTGTGGCTGATTTTACATCAAGATCAGATACTGGTAGCTCAGAGATCTGTTCTTCAGTAATTGTGGAGCTGGAAACAGGATACACATTGGCAGGGATCAGCAGGTCAGGATCAGTGGTTGAGGCTGCAACTGTGTCCCGTTCTAGGAGAAGGCTCTCATTTCTTATGACAGGCTGTTTAGTTTCAGATTGCTGGCTTTCTTCCTTTTCTGAAATCTCCATGGTTTGCTTTGACACAGAAGAGATTTTTAAACTTTCTGAGAAGTCCATTACAATCTTAGTAACTGCAGGTATTTCTTCACGGTCAGAAAAAATCCATTAATTCACTTGAAACAGGAACTGTCTCTTCATTATCTGAACATTCTATGATATTGTTTGAAAGAGCAGGAGTATCCCCACAATCTGAACATTCTGGTGTGTGCGCCATTTGAACAGCACTATCTGCAGGTTTGTTCACGGCAAGGCAGGAACCACTGTCATCACTAGATTCAGATTCTTCAATACTGTTGCACAACTTGCCATTAATCTCCAGTAAAGTCATACCTTGGTTTCTTAAGGTGCAGCTATTGGAGTCTGCATCAGAACTCTCTTCTTCCTTTGGCTTTATTTGTTCTGATAGAGGGGCTGAGACACTTCCTTCTGAAGACTCTGATCCATCCTTTGAATCAAGAGGTGTCAAATCTCTCAGAGATTCAGTCAATTGTACAGGGATATTCTCTGGAAAACTACTAGCTGAGAGAGATTCCGAAGAAGAGGCTGATATATTTATAACTGGAGCAGTCTTTTGACATTCATTCATAGCAGGGAAAATCTGCTCTATAGTAGTCTTTGGAGAGGTACATGAGGTAGCATACTGTTCTTTAAGCCAAAGCTGGTGATCATTTTCTTTTTTCAGGTTTTCAAATTGCCTTGCAGTAGTTTCCATCAGCTGCTCTGTTACTTCTTCTACCTTACAGATAAACAGAATGTCTGGTTCTGGCAACAGTGAAATATTCATGGATGAAAAGAGCCCACGTGCACGATTTCATGTGTATGTTACAACATAATCATCATAGAAGTCCAATATCTGCCTTTTAATCTGCCAAAACTGCTCTTTTAGTGTGTGTATGTCCATATTGTTATCAAACCCACTCAGAATAGAAAAGGGTTTAGCAGAGCTTTTAGGGATTGAGACTGGTGTATTATCATCCAGTTTGGGAAGAGCACAAGCCTTTTGAGTTGAACTAAGGAATCCCACAGTCTTTACTGATCCCTTTGATACAGGTTCTATCCTGCTGACTTGAAAGCACTGAGGGACTGGTAGATCCTTACACGAGTCAGCACAGCACTTAGGAATTGAGACTGATGTACTATCATCCAATTTGGGAGGAGCACAAGCCATTTGAGTTGAACTAAGGAATCCCACAGTTTTTACTGATCCCTTAGATACAGGGTCTAGCCTGCTGACTTGAAAGCTCTGAGGGACTGAAAGTTCTTTATAAGAGTCAGCACTGCACTTTGAATTCTGAGGAACTGGCCTAGATGGGCTGAAGCACTCAACAGAAAACAAGGGAATCCCTAGTGTGGCTTCTCGAACAGTGTCAGGGTTCTTTGTTTTGACAGAGTCCTGGAAGTGAATTTGGGATGCACTAGCATGAGGCAAGGAATTAACCAGGGTTTCTTGAAAGTAAATGTCTTGTGCAGAAGTAGCAAAAGCACTTTCACTGTTAGGAACATTCTCCCCTGTTTGAGGTAATAGAACCTCCAAAAACTCATTGTAATTCTTCTACAGACAGGGATTGGGAGTCATGATCACATATATTATAATAGTTGAACATTGATGAATCATCAAGCCACGCAATGTAGTACTACATTTGCAATCTTTGATTTTCTTTAACAAGTCTATCCTTTAAACTAAGGCCTTTTTTAGAGGTCTTCAGAGAAAGTCTAGGTTTAGAAAGGGGTGTCTTAATATGAGAGGAAAGCATTTTAGGTCTGTGTGTGCCTTTGCTGCCTGGGGAGCTTGAAATGTTTGGGTCCTGCATTCTGTCACGGTTTCAGGCGGGTCTGATCAGGATTATGGTTGGGACACCCCTTGAGGTCACCGAATATCCTAGAGAGGTAGTGTGCTGGGGCAGAAGAGCAGCGAAAGGCATACACGGAAAGGACAGCTATGGACAGGCACACGAAACAGGAAAGTAAAAGGAGAGCAACCCTTGTGTGAACAAACAGGAAACGGATTACCAGTGGACAAACACGCTGGGGTTGTACACAGAGTAAGGCGCAGAACCTCCCACAGTGACAGGGAATCTCAATGCCTCTGTGCAGTTTGCTCTTACAGATATTCACCCTGCCAGCCCCATAGAAAGGAGGCAGCAGAAGTGATTCTGTCTCTGGACCCTAGAGCACAAACAAGGATAGTACTTACATACACAGGACACGCTCTTGTGGGTCCAGCTGGAAACACAGTGGCGATTCCTGAGAAAACAGCAATAGCACACTGTCACTGTTAGGCACGAAATACAACGTATAACACTGGACAAGGATGGGGGCTGGAATTGCCTCCTGGAAACCAGGAGCCAACCCCAGTACACAGGAGGGCACGTATACACTGGTGAAGACTGATAGAACACTTACCAGACACAAAGAACCAAGAAGAAACAGAAACAGAAGGGAACAAACAAAGAGGCAGAGGCAAGAACTAGGAACAGGCTCAGGCTGAAGCAAAGGCGGGAGTAGGACTTGAAAACAGGGCGCAAACTTCTGGCTGGGACAAACAGAGACAGGACTGGGAAACTGAGAGCAGGCTCTGTCTGGAACAGGCAATGACAGGGCTCGAATACAGGGAGTAGGAAAAGAGCAGTAAACAGGACTGGGAAACAGATAGAAGGTTCAGGCTGAAACAAGGCAGGAGCAGGGCAGAGAAACAGGGAGCAGGCTCTGGAAGAAACAAACAGGTACAAGGCTAAGAGATAGGGAGCAGACTCTGGCTGGAACAATCAGGAGCAGGGCAGAGAAACAGGAAACAGGATCAAGCTGGAACAGAACAGGAACAGGAACAAAACTGGAACACCATCCGACAAAGGGTCTGTAACACAAAGGAATCGAAGTCCGATGCACGACGGGGAGCTTGAGGAAATGGCTGCTGATAAGCAGTTCCAAGCTGGGCTGCACAGGAGAGGTTTCAGGTGTGTGTGGTTTCGGACACTTGCAAGTCCTGGAGGAGAGGATCCAGTGAAAAGGAGCAACTGGACTTCTCCCATTGAAAACAATGGGAAACAGAATCCGGGTTTTCCTGACTACCAAGCTGTGCATTATGGGATTTGCAGTCTCAAGAAGCAAATGTAGTCCTACACAAGTGTACCATGGAGAAAAGAGAAACAAACAGGAGTCAGCAAGGGACTCTAGATATGTGTTCAAGGTGATTCCCAGGCTTCTGACAGTCCCCTTACAGCACCCCCTGGAAATGGGACGACCGAGTCGTAACAGCTAAGGACAGAGGTAGTGGATGACAGTCTCCACTGGTTCTGGAGGGGGCATGGTGCCCAGAGTGCATCATTCATCCTGTGACGGACTCAGTTGCGTCAGTGCCCCTGCCTCTCACAGGCTAGCGGTGCTTGAGACGGCGGTGCCCTGTTCAGCGGGGCTTGAGATGGCGGTGCCCTGTGCAGCGGTGCTTGAGATGCTGGTGCCCTGTGCAGCGGTGCTTGAGATGGCGGTGCCCTGTGCAGCGGTGCTTGAGACAGCGGTGCCCTATTCAGTGGTGCTTGAGATGGCGGTGCCCTGTGCAGCGGTGCTTGAGACGGCGGGGCCCTGAGCAGCAGTGCTTGAGATGTATTATAATAAGTGCTGAATTACAAATAAGCTATTTACAAAATTGGCCAGTCCATAGTCAATTGTGCCCATGACACATATGGCACAACACAGTGGCCCATCTTGACTCCTGACTGCAAAGTGACCTCCACAATGTAGGTGCATGAAGGGGGCAGGCAGGCTCCTCAGGGATGTTTGGGAGGTTGTGGTGGGGGGATCTGGGCTTGAGAGGGGGGTCCTTGGGTTAGGGTCTGGGTTTTGGCAGGGGCTCCTTGGGTTTGGGTGGGGGGCTTTGACTTTGGGTTTGGTAGGAGGGTCCTTAGCTTTTGCCTTGGAGGGGGGACCCTGGGTCGGGGAGTCAACCTCTTAGCAGGAAGAGGGCATGGGCGCCACCAGGGGTGGAATGGTAGGTGGAAGGGCTGGACTTGGGGAGAGACACAGGGCACTGTGGGGAACCATGGGGTGGGAGAGGGGTAGGGAGTAGGAAAAAACTATAAAGGAAATGTTTCTTAGCAACATAACAGCGGTCATGGGTAAAGCGTTTGGGAGTGGAGGGAGACAGATTGGTTGTAAGATGTGTTTTTGTCGGTGTCTTGGGTGCAGGTGTATGCATGGGTTGAGGTGAGTGTGCATGTGGTGAATGGGGTGGGCTGTTATTGTGCTGACTGTGGGTATGATGGAACATGTGGCTGGATCAGGGAGGGTTGGTGTCGTGCCAGAAGGTGTAAGTGGTGTAGTGTCTGTGATGGAGGGTGTGGTGGGGGAGTCAGTGCAGAGAGTGCATGTTGTTGTGTATGCAGGTGGGTGATGTCTGTGTGCATGCCGGTGGTGGGTCTTGTGGTGGCTAGGTTTGTCACTGCAAACCGTGTCTGTTGATGTGGATGAATGCCTGTGTGAATGTGTGCTCTGGATGGGTGTGGGGAGAGGGGTTTGGGAATGGGAAGAGGTAGGTGGAGGGGGGACAAAAGACAAAGGGACACTGACTGCCGTCAGTGAGGAGGCCAGAGCCTGAAAGGATTTCTGCAGGCTAGTCAGGGCACTGTGAATGCCTCCCAGGAATGCATTGCTCTCTTGGACTTGAGCTGCCAGTCCATGGATGGCATACACAATGGTGGACTGACCCACATAGATGGACCGCAGGTGGTCAATAGCCTCCTCACTGAGGGCAGCAGGGCTGACTGGGGCAGGGGCTGAGGTGCCTACAGCAAGGGAGATGCCCACCCTCCTGGGTGAGTAGGCACGGGCAACTGGGTGGGGAGTTGTAGGGAGGGCAGTGCTAGGAAGGGGGTTGGCAGACAATGATGTTGCTGGGGTGGTCTCAGATGGGTCCACCACCGCCAGGGAGTGTCCATCGGAGGAGGAATCTGAAGACGATGTGGTCGATCCTTTGTCCTCTGTGCCACTCCCCTCACCCTCTGACCCACTGGGTCTCTGGGCCTCACTGGTATCAGCCTCCTGGGTCCCGTGGGCTGCTGCTTCCCCACTCGCCTGTGCCCCTTCTCCTCTTCCTGAAGATGCTGATGCACAAAGAGAGAGAGAGAGGGAGGGAGGGAGAGAGAAAGATAGGGAGGATAAGGGTCAGTACATACCTCCCATATACACATATCAACATGTACATCTCCGACATAACACATCATGGCAGGCCATGCCATTACAATTGCACTCCAAGCCTACTACTACATATTGGCCAAGGCAAGCTGTAATCGTAATTGAACAACAGATGTGCACACAAGTTGACATAGTGACATGATGAAGGCTGTGACTCTGCATATCAGCATTGTAATTGCCAGGGCTATGTCATACATGACATGTAAACACAATGGTGACACATCAGGGACCTCCCAGGGGACTTACCACAACTAGTACCACCCCATTGTTGAAATGGCAAGCCTAGACAAGGATGTGTTAAAAACAGATGTTGAGGTGCAATCTACCCTCATTGATTCACATGTAGCAGTATCCCATTGTTGTTTCCCTGCATATTTGCTACACTCTGAAGTTAAATTATCATGTGCAAGGTAACAGACGGTACTTACCCCCTTGTGGCCGCTGTGCTGCCCTCAAGTGCCCATCCAACTCAGGGTAGGCCACCTCCAAAATGCGGGCCATTTGTTGGGTCAGGGTTGGGCAGGCACCCCTCCCTCATTGGGGGAACATCCCCAGCTGGGCCTCTGAGGTCTTCCAGTCCCAGCGTCTCAGGTCCTACCACCAATTGCGACAATGGGTGCTCCGCCAGATATGGACCTACAGGTTCTGCACTTACTTGGCAATGGCACGCCAAAATACCTTCTGATGGGGGCTGACCTGCATGGGTGACACAGACAGAAAGAGAAAGTCATGTAGAGTGGCACCACAGCAACAGCAGTGGACTACACACATCAAACACACCACATGCCCACACAAATCTATTGTCACAGTACAGACACTAGTACTCCATGCACCCTGCATGCATCTACTCCCTGTCAGGTGTGTGTAGTAACGGGACTGACTCGCAATATTAATTATTTAACGGAAATCCGTAAGATTTATTGTAGCGAACAAGAACGTCTCCTTCCTCTACGCCAGTCACATCCCACTGTCCTCAATCCAACCGCCGCCCTCGCTCCCCACATTCCATACCGAATCCCCACGGCGCCATGACAACATAACACATCATAACACATCTCCCTCCTTTCTAAAAAAAACTAACAAAACTAAAACAAATATACTAGTACAGAATCTATACTCTATAAAGTGTATATACAAATAAATAAGTTTTGAGTAAAGCAATACATTCATTTGAATTGAACATAGTCTTCCAAATAACTAGGTGGTTTCCGAGACCTTTGACTTCGATAGTTCCCACTTAAACCTGGGTTGCAATCACCAGGATTACCATCACAGCTTTGAGAACGATTGCTTCCAGAATGGTCTTCAAAAACTCTACCTTTGGATGTACAGCCCAATTCTTCATCACTCATCATCATAAAATTGTTGCCATCCGACACTTCACGCATCAGTTTCACATCTCTATCACTCCCTTTTAGATATAGTGCTACTCTCCGTCTATTCCATTTGTTACCATTCTCTAACACCACATACCCTTTACACGCTTGCCTGACTTTGAATGGACCCATAAATTTAGAAAGACCACCAGATAGCCTCCCTCGTTTAATTTTTACCCAATCCCCTACGACTACGTCATTTTTTTTTTTCATTTCACTTTTAACTTCAAAAGACTTGGAATTACCATGCAACATCCAAGCAGGGGTTAATTTCGAACCAGGTTTTCTGCCTCTCATCATTTCAAACGGAGAACAACCTGTTGCTTTGTTAATGGTGGTACGATGAGCCCAAACCATATCCTCCACCATTTTCGTCACCTCTTTCTCACTTTGAATGGCCATAAGAATGGTACCTTTCACCAAACGATGTATTCTTTCGACCATACCATTTGCCCGAGGATTGTATAAAGCCGTGCGGTGATGAATAAACCCCTGACTGTCCAGAAAATCCCTCATCTCCCTTGATGTAAGTTGGGTCCCGTTGTCAGTTATCAAAATACGTGGAAGACCCTCTTCAAGAAAAACTCCATTTAAAGTATCAATGGTACTTCTCGTCGTGATGTCCCGCAAGAATTTGACTATGATCCATCTTGAATGAACATCAACCATGACTAGGGCATTTTGAACATTGTTCCTCAAGTCATGAATAGGACCAATAAAGTCTAAGCAAACAGTACTCCAAGAAGAACCTGGGTCTTCTATGTGCCCAGACACACTCGTGGCTCCAGTTTTGAATATCTTTTCACTTTCCTTGCAAACCATACACTCATCCACCCATTGCGAAATCATATCGTCCATACCAGGCCACCAAAAATTCTCTCTAACTCTTTTTTTCGTCAAGGTCTGTCCCAGATGACCCTCATGGGCCAATGCAAAAATCTTTCTTCTGATACCCTCTGGAGGTACAAATTTGTCATTCCTCATTAATAACTTCCCATTAATTAATGTCAATTCATCAACTAATTTTACATAAGGTCGTACTGCTATACTGACTGCACTCTCTCTCCTTTTTCCTCTTAAAACCATATGTACCACTTCACTCAATATAGTATCCTTCTCCATACACCGTTCCCAATCTTCAGCCCCAAAGGTACCAGCCCCACAGTCTACCACATAGGACAGCCAAGCTACAGCACCTTCCTCCTCTCCACATACCACTTGTTTGTCATTGACATCTCCACACTCCACCGGCAACCTAGATAAACAGTCCGCTTGCAAATTCTTCCATCCAGGAATGTGTTCAATCACAAATTTATACTCCTGCAACTTGGAGGCTAATCTAGCTAATCTGGCAGAGCCCTTACCAGCCCCACCTGGACTTAAAATTTTCAGCAGAGGTTTGTGATCGGAACGCAACGTAAACTTTATACCCCATAGAAAGGTTCTAAAATGCTCCACCGACCAAGTAGCAGCTAACGCCTCACGCTCAATCACAGAATAGTTACGTTCACTCTCCGTTAGGGAGTGCGAAGCAAAAGCTACTGTTACTTCTCTCTTGCCACTCACTTGCGACAACACTGCTCCAACGCCACACGCACTAGCATCCACTGTTAAAATCGTCTTGCGAAGTGTGTCAAAAGGTGTTAATATCCCTGCAGCACAAATCTCTTGTTTCACCATGTCAAACGCAACCTGTTGATCAGGCTCCCAATTAAAGCTAATAACTTTACGTAACAGTTTCCGCAGGCACTCCGTTTTCATCGCAAAGTTTTCTACAAATTTGCTGTAATATTCAATGAGCCCCATAAAAGAACGCAATTGTTCTTTGTCACACGGAATAGGTACAGACTTAATAGCCTTTAATAAGTCTTCCTTGGGTTTAACCCCTTCACCAGAAATTGTGTGTCCCAAGTATTCTATTTCCTCAACCAAAAATTTACATTTATCTTTCCTCAATGTTAACCCTGCTTCTCTGAGTAAGCACAACACATCTCTGAGAACTAAATTGTGCTCAGTTTCAGTTTGACCAAAAATCAAGATGTCATCCTGAAAAAATATTATATTTCGTACCCCTCTAAAGACATGTGACATTGCTCGTTGGAAGACACTGGCCGCTGAAGAAAGTCCAAAAGGCATCCTAGTGAATTGGAAAGTGCCTTCCATAGTTATAAATGCTGTAAACTGCCTGGAATCTTCATGCAACCTAATTTGATGGTATGCACTCTTGGGATCTAACTTAGAAAAGAATTTACCTCCCTTAAGCAATAACAAGAGTTCGTTTATATTAGGTAGAGGAAACACATCAGTCACCACAAATTGGTTCACACTTCTCAAATCCACACAGAAACGAAGTTTTCCATCACATTTCTTGGTTATAACAACTGGAGAAATCCAGGAAGATGCCTCTACAGGTTCAATAATCCCCTCTCTCATGATGTCATCTAGCATTTTCTTTACTTCACTCCTTACTACTATGGACACCCTCCTAACCTTGTGTTTCACAGGCACAGCTCCTTTTTGTAAAATTATTTTGTGTACATACCCCTTCAACTCGCCTAACTTTTCTCCAAAAACATATTTCGCATCATTTAAAATTTCATCCAGACCAGCATCACTCACCATCAATACCTTCTCCACAGAATGGGGATCAATAACAATATGTAAATCATATTGATGAGTCCAACCTAATATGGGAGGACCACTATCAGCTACATAAACTTTCCCTTTAATGCTCCTTGACCTAAAGAGAATAGGTGAAACAAAATATCCTAATACGTTGATCTTTGATCCCTGATACCCTCTAGGGTTGATATCTTTGGGTAACAACAGCACCTCAGACCAATTCTCCAACCACATTGACTTTGGTACAATGGTATATAATGAGCCTGAATCTACCATCAACTCTACATCTCTGCCCAAAATAAGAAAATTACTCCTCGGTCTCATTTCTCGCTGTACATCAGTTTCATCTGAGCACACCATAAGTACACGATCCTCTAACACATTCTCCTCTGCAAAAGATTCAGTCGTAGCCACTCGCATTTTATATATATCCTTGCACATTCGCGCAAAATGCCCTTTGCGACCACACTTCCTGCACTCCTTGTTTAGTGCATAACACCACTTGGCATCATTATTGTGAGCAGAACTCCCACACCTAGAGCATCCTTTTGTTTTGACTGGTTTACTCTCATATACATATTGTTTACTAACAACGCTACTATTCTTAGAAGCCAAATTTTTCTTTGAAACAAGTGCTACCTTCCCCTCTCCCAAGATGATGTCCTTTTTACTAATTTCCTTCATGCATTGTTCCGATTCTTCAACAATTTTGGCTATGCCAATTGCATCCTTGAGAGACGGGTTTTTCGCCGCCCATAAGCGCTCTTGAGTTTTCTTGCTCCGACAATGAACTATAAGATGGTCTCGAATCAGTTCATCCGTCATGGCACCAAACTTGCACTTCACCGAAAGCTCTCGTACACTTGAAATAAAATCATCTAGTGACTCTCCTTCTCTCTGAGGTCTGGTGTAGAATTTATATTGTGACATGACGATGTTCTCCTCTTTAGAAAATCTCTTCTCCAAGCGTAATTTTGCTTCATCAAAAACATTCTGCAAAGGTTGACCATCATCATCGCAAATTTCAGGTAAATACTTAAAAATGTGATGAGCTTCTTTACCAATAGTACTTAATAATAAAGCTTTTTTCCTCAAAGGTGAAAAATTTTGACCATCCAAAGCTAATAGATAATTATCAAATAAATCTATCCACTCTTCCCACTGAATGGCTAGTTGCCCATGCAAATCTAACAAAGTAGGAGGTAGATTGATGGAGGAAGCCATAGCCATATTACAAATAGCAAGCACAACTGCACCACTGTAAATGCACTTGTTGTATAATCCACTATTAATTCTTACACATACGTAGAAGAATAGCTGCTCCGGTACTTTCCACTACCCAGAGGTTCTTATGACAGATCAAACAAATCTCACTGCAGCTGAGTTCTGTTGCTAGGTAACAGGCGTATTGACAGCGCCTGCACGCTCTCCAAACGAGCCGCCAACAAAACCCAATGCAGCCAAGATCCGTATCCAGGTGACAGGCACAACAACTGCGCCTGCGCGCTCTCCCAACAAGCCACTCCGTCAAAATGCAGCCGAGATCCGTTGCCTGGTGACAAGCGCAACAACTGCGCCTGCGCGCTCTCCCAACGAGCCGCTCCGTCCAAATCTCTTTCACCAAAAGTGGCCACAGTCTCCGGCCTCACCCACTGGGACTCCAAACGAGTTCTTTATTCAAATTCGTCGCTCGTAAACTCCGGTTCTTCCCATCAGCTGACCGCAACTCGGAGTACGTCTTGTTCGTCCACGCGTCACAGATGTGACTGAAACAAATCCCACCCTCGTCGCCAAAAATGTAGTAACGGGACTGACTCGCAATATTGATTATTTAACGGAAATCCGTAAGATTTATTGTAGCGAACAAGAACGTCTCCTTCCTCTACGCCAGTAACATCCCACTGTCCTCAATCCAACCGCTGCCCTCGCTCCCCACATTCCATACCGAATCCCCACGGCGCCATGACAACATAACACATCATAACAGTGTGTCAATGCCTTTCATCCTCACACACACCCCCCTATCACACAGGATAATGGCATTGGGCTTACCTGCTCCTCTGGTGCCCAATATAGCTGTCCATACAGGGTAGGACCCCATCCACAAGCTTCTCCAGCTCCTCCTTGATGAAGGCTGGGGTCCTATCACCTGCAGGATGTGGCATGGCTACTCCCAGAGAAAGTACACAGCAGCTCACGTTGTGGAGGTCTTGCTTGCAGGAGTGTCAGGAGTCAAGTGAGCTAGGTGGCAGAAAATAGTGGTCACGGCCGCGGCTACATGACTGTCACCACTCGGGGTGATCATCATTGGCCCCAGTCTCCCGTAGGCAGCAATGTTATACAATGAGGAGTTGCACGGCAGTTGCGACCGCCTACCGCCATTACGACATACGCTGGCAGAATTAGGTCACTTCCATCTGTCCAGTGCATGCAGGACAGGCGGCTACCATTTAGGCACATTTGATGGCATGTAAAGGAAATATAAGTGCGTCACGCTAGACATATGTTCAGTATGCTGTGCAGGCCTATGTTCTGTTATCACAGTTGGGCCCATACATGTGCCATTCATGACACAGTGGTGTTTGAGGGGCGGATGTCAGATCCAGTGCATGTCCAGTGACTCAGTGCCTCATAGGTTGTGTTACCATATAGGGCACTGGCATTACTACATACATGGTGCATGCTGGGGCAATATGCAGCTTTTACTTGGAACATTACACATGTGTGTGACATACTATTGGTCAGGACCTGCAATGGGCAGCAAGGATGGTTTAAAGGGCCCGTCTACATGACCAATATGGTATGTGGCAACTGTTCTGGCATGCCTACAGTGTTTGTTGTGTGCAGCTAGGATAGTGTCGGCTAGCATGTGTAGAGTGCTCATCAAATTTTACATTCTCTTCTCTCTATCTAGATACCCTGTAATGGGGGGAATGAGACATGCACCAGTCTCATTCCCTCCAAGAAGAACTTGCTACCCTAGAGGAGAGACACATCATCCAGACCTATCTTCTGAATCGTCAGACCATAAGGGTTCTATGTACCCAGTTGGAGCCAGATCTATTGCCTGCCTTACATCATCCCTATGCCATCCCTCCCACAAGTTTTGTCTGTGCTAAACTTCCTTGCCTCAGGCTCATTCCAGATTACGGTGGGCTTGGCAGGGATGTCACAGCCTATGTTCGGCCTTGCCTTGAAAGATGTACTATCTGCTTTGCTGACACACCTGGACAGCTTCATCAGGTTCCCCCAGCGTGTGGTTTTGCCTACTGTTAAGGCTGACTTCTATCATATTGGATGCTTCCCTCGTGTGATAGGGGCCATGTATGGCACCCACATTGCTTTGATCCCTCCCAGGGCTAATGAACAAGTCCAAGGGAACAGGAAAAACTACTACTCTATCAATGTGCAGGTGGTGTGTCTCACGGACCAATACATCTCCCAAGTGACAGCCAAGTTTCCAGGATCTGTGCATGGCTCCTTCATTCTGACAGACAGCAATGTCCCCCACATGTTAGCACAACTACAGAGAGAGGGCTTGGCTCATTGGTATGTATGCATAAGGATCTATGTCACTGTAATATCAACTGTTATCCCATTCTGCCCTGTGCCTCTACCGGTATTGTGACAGGTCCTATCTTTGTGCACACAGGTGACTCTAGCTATCCTAACCTTCCCTGGCTACTGGCACCAGTGAGGTACCCTACCACGGATGGGGAACACCATTTCAATGAAGCCCATGGCAGGACAACGCGTGTTATTGATAGAACTTTTGTCCTACTGAAGGCCAGATTCAAGTGCCTCCACGTCTCTGGAGGTGCCCTCCTCTACACCCCACAAAAGGTATGCCAGATCATAGTTGCCTTCTTTATGCCACACAATCTAGCCCGGAGGATGATGAGGAACGTGCAGCTGATTATAGGACTGAGCTGATCAATCATTACTTCCAGTAACATACAAGTATGTTGTGACTGTATTGTCAGGTCTTTAATTTCCAAATTGCCTTCTGACAGTGCTCCTCCTAGTTAGGTACATCAGTGGAGATGTTCAGTGTACCTATCCCTCGGTGTGACTTGTAGTGGGAGACATTTTGACTATTAGGAGCCGTGTTAATGATGTACTCTCTCTCACATGTGTTGGCAATGCAGGTTGCTAGGTTGACATTTCGTATGTTCAGGCATGTGGCTTGTCCTGCAATATCTTGTGCAGATTTTTTTCAAAATATAGATTGTGTAGTGTGTATCACTTCATATCCTAACTGTTGGCTGTGGCATTCATGGACACTGGCCTTTTCTAACAGTAGTAAGTGTAGTTTTTACCCCATGTCAGCTGTGAGCTACTGCGTATTAGCCATGTGACTCCTGATAATGTGGATGTGGCATTGTCTCCTGTTTTCCGCTGTTTTGTTGCCAATCCACACTGGGCACGACAACAATGTACTGCATATGTGCTGTGACTGCCACCATGCATACTATCCTGATGTGAGTCCCTGTCTTGGTCTATTTGCAGGTTAAATTTATGGATCTACTCTGGTGTGTGGCTGGACTGGTGACTCCCTTGCAACTGGATTTTGGAACATGTCTGATGTACTGGGTCACCTACAGGAAAAGCCATCCTCTGCTGTCCATGTAACAGACGATTAGTGAAGGGGAATAAACACATTACTTTTTGGTAAAAAATACATTTGTTCGTGTAACATAAAGACACAAAGGCAGGTCCTGTGTGCCATGGTGTTTATTGTGCACAATGTGTCGAACAGTTAATGAGTGGGGTCATGGTTGGAGTAATCATCAGAGTAGGTGGCCTAGCTGTAGGTAGCACAGGTCCAGTATCCAAGGGCCATGTGAAAATAGAGATATGACATTGAACGGCCAACAGGGTGTCTCAGTGGCACACAAGGGAGAATGTTCAGGAGAGGGTCACTTCCTGGCAGTGGGTTTGGTCTTAGCATCTGCTCCTGCAGAATGTCTGGATGGACGAACAGGTTTGCATGGGGGTTCCTCATCTTCAGAGGGAGGGGTGCCAGTGGCCTGTGGTTCCTCTGGCAGGGCCTCCATTCCACTAGCTGAGGCTGAGGCTGATGTGGATGGCTCTCTTGGTATCTGGCTAGTGGAAGGGGCCTGCTGGTGAGTGGAGGAGACACGCAGGATGGCTGTTAGCTCCTTGAGCACCCCTGCAATGGAGGCCATGGTGGCATTGTGTGCCTGCCACTGCTGCACGGCCTCCTGGAGGTATTCCCTCTGCAACCTTTGGTTTTCCTCCAGAATGGTGAGTATTTGGCCCATCTTGCCCTGGGATTGCTTGTATGCTCCCAGGACTTGGGAGATGGTTTCCAGGCCAGTCAAGTCCCTTGGGGGCCCCATCCCCTGGCCCACAGTTGCTCACTCCCACTTACACCAGGGCATTCATTGTCTTGGGTGTGAGGAATCAAACCAGGTCCCTGTACTGTGGGGCACACTACTGGTTGACCAATCCTTGGGATACAAGTTTGCGGTGAGGGCTTGGCTGTGGTGTTGATGCTACAGGTTGTGGGGGTGGTTGGATGTGGGCAGGGTGAGGCTGGCAGTGGTGGACTGACCAGGTGTCCAAGACAGGCCAGGTAAGTCGTCAATGTCCAGACATCCTGAGGCATTGTCCTCACTGGGGCTTTCATCCTGGGGGGGGGGGTGGCTGTCTCTGGCATTCTCTCCATAGTGGCAGCAGCAGGGATACCTGTGAATGAAGTGAGAGAGTGTCATATGGTGGAGGTGTGAATGTTGGTCTCTTTGTCTGATGAATACAGTGGCTTCACCTGATTCCCAGTTATGGCAATGACAGATGCAGCACTGCAGACATTGCGTGTGGGTACTGGATAGTTAAATGGGTACCATATTCCACTGAGGGTTGATGAATGAGGATAGTATTGCTGTCATTGCCATGTCTAGGGCCTCAGTTGTAGCATCCTGTTGGTGTTGCAGGTGCCATAGTTGTACATGCAGGTATTGCACTGTGACATGGACATATCAGCTTTTTATGTGGATGCACAGGTGCATTGTGGGAGTTCTAGTGATGGATGTTGGCAGTGCTATCAGTGCACTGGACAGGGACTGTATGGGCATTGTGGCTGGGTGGTGGTATGGCATGCAGGAGAGGTGCTTTAGGTGATTGTGTGGAAGGTGTAGTGGAAGATAGGGTGACTTGAGGAGTGATAGGGTGGTGGGGTAGCATGAAGGGCCGGATGAAGTAGTGCTAGGGGAGTGTTAGTGACGTACCAGAGTCAGGTCCTCCGGGTATACCAGTCAGACCTTCTCCTCCCATGATGCAAACTCTGGGGGAGGAGGTAGGGGACCACCGCCAGTCTTCACCACGGAAATTGGGTGCCTGGATACCATGGAACACAGCTTCCCCCATAGGTCGTTCCACCTCTTCCGCATGTCCTTCCTTGTGCGTGGATGGTTGCCCACTGAGTTGACCCTGTCAACGATTCTCTGCCATAACACCATTTTCCTGGCTATGGATGTTTGCTGGACCTGTGCTTCAAGTAGTTGTGGCTCTACCCTGTCGATTTCATCGACCATGACCCTCAACTCATTGTCTGTGAAGCATGGGAGTTTTTGACAGGACATGGTGGTTGTGTTGTGTGTGGGTGTGTGTGTAGTGTGTGCAAGGGTGCATTGTAGGGTGGTTGGTGGTGTGTGGGGTGCTTGGTTGTGTGTGCTGGTTGTTTGTGGTGTTTGTGTGCTGTGACGATGTGTATATTGTGTCAATGGAGCAAATGGGTGGTGTATGCTGATTGTTGTGTGTGATAGTGTGTACGGTGTACAAGTGCAGTGTCTTTAGTTTGTATGATCCTAGCTGTCAGTGATTGGCGTTTTGAAAGCAAAGGATTGTGGGTAGTGTGTGGGGTGTGTTTTATACTGGTGTGTGTCAGTGTGTATGTATGTCAGGCACTGGGTATTCAATTTGTCCAATGTGGTGCTGTGTTCTGGTGGAGGTGTGTTTTTGAATGCGGTGGTTTGCACCGCCCATGGTTTTCCACCGTGCAAATATTGCTGTGCTGATCTGTGGGTCATAATCTGGAGGACGGAATGTGTTTGGCATGGCAGTACTGGTGGTGGAACTGCCTCTCCCCTACCCTCGGTCATCCTGGGGGTCTCAGATTTGTGGCTGTATTTTGGCAGTGTTCAGTGTGTGACTTGTAATATGGCGGTCGGATTACCACCTCCATTGCGGTCTTTTAGCGGCCATCACCGCTGCGGTCTTTGTTAAAGACCGCCAAAGTCATAATGAGGACCTTGGTTTTTTCAATGAATCACTAGAGTTTTTTAAGTGAATTTTTTAATTTTGTGAGTGTATAAATGGAAGAATGATTTTATAAAATATGTTGTGTTCAGACATTATTTTGTAAAAAGAATGTTTTTTTAGTCTAACATAACAGGATATGTTTCACAGTTGGCACAATTTTTCTAAAATATGTGTGAGTATTAAATAGATAAATATTCATTACTTTAATAGAAATTGTGTATTTGATCTGTTATTGTAACTATGATGTTGAGACATGTTACCAGCAATCTTTTTTTCAGGTGTCATTACTCTCGAAAGAAGCTTTCGGAACACTTGTGAGATTGTAAAAATCTACATTTCATTGTAATCTATTGTAGACAGTTCTTCATCATGTTTTCAGTTAATATGTAATGCTATTCTAAAATAAAATAGAGTAGTGCATAAAAGATGTTTGGATCTTTTTTTTTTAAAGTGATGGTTCTCACAAGATGCTTGCAGGAGTCAGATGCCCAATCCCCTGCATCCGAGGGGACACTACTTCCTGTTTGGCTCTCGCAAACCAATTGTGAGATGGTCCATTTAGAATTAAGTCAATTACAGTGTTTTACTATAATTGTGAACAAAATAGAATGTTAGACATGAAAATTAATGTAGAACAATGAATTATCTATTGTTCAATAGAAGATATGGGGAAAGTATTTTTAAGGTGTTGCTAGACACCCAAAAGACACTCATAAGAGGCCCATGAGAGGAAGCACACCCTAAGGAAGGATTGTGATTGGTTCAAATGTATGTCCTCCTTGCAAGTACTAATACCCCTCTCTCTAATAATGGGTCATAGTAGGATGTAGGAAGAGACTACTCGATTCACAACCCTTAGCAAGTTGATGGACATAAATTGAAGACTTATAAGCACCAGCTCCTATAAGATTCCATTCCAAAGTAGCAAGTGTGCATACTACAGTACATTAAAAAATCACCTACTCTTTTCTACTTTTCACGATCCTGCAAGAGTCTCACAGGATCATAATATTTTTTGAAAATGAGAATTACCCATCCACTCATCACAGTACTTATCTCTTACACACTTCCTCTCAAAAACAAGAACCAAAATATCAATTTCTTTTAATAGAGTGCATTCAGAACTCATCTACTCCTTTTTACTATTCGTGATCCCGCAAGAGTACAGCAAGATCGTTAAAAAAATACACATTAATTTTCTTCTCAGTAGTTATTCCTCACACCCTCTCTAAACATAAGGGCACAGCATGCCTTTCTGCTGCTCCCTTATATAGCTTTTTTTATTTCATCCACTGCACCTCCAATTTTTCACAGTAATCATTAATGGCTGCCATTTCATTTCTAACATTTCAACAGCCAGCCAATCAGTTTAAACCAAGAGAGGTGTCTCAGCGGAGAGGCCAGCTATTCTTCTTACTCTACTGCACACACTCATTATCCAGGAGAGAGGTCTTTGTGGAGAGTTTACTCCCTCCCCATACTCAAGTGTACACACCCGTCATGCAAGAGAGGGGTTTGACTCTAGGGGTCAGTCACTCCCTACACTCTACAACACACACCTGTAATGTAAGAAGGAGATCTAAGTGAAGAGGCCAACCTCTGCCCACACCCTACTGTGCATACTTGTAATCCAAGAAAGAAGTGTCAGCAGAGAGGCCTCTCCTTCCCGACCTTTCTCTCAGATGAATGGTGTGCAATTAGGGTGTCCAAATGGGCTGGTCTCTCCTGTCAGATCTCTCTCTTAGATGACAGGTGTGCATAGTAAATTGTGTGGAGAGAGAGAATGGCCTATCCACTAAGTCCTCTCTCTCAAATGACTAGTATATGTATTAGTCTGTGTACACGGACTGCTCTTTTCTGTCAGACCTCTGTCTCAGATGACAGATGTGCATAGTTGGCTGCGTGGACAGAGTTTAGCCTCTCCGCTAAGACCTCTCTCTTGGATTACAGTTGTGCATAAAATGCTCTGTCCAGAGACTGTCCTCCCTGCTAACACCCAAAGGCCATGAGTGGCCCAGGATTGGGTGCCTAGGGGGGGTTGGATTAGCATGTGGTAATTTAATATTACTTAACGCTAAAAAAAAACGTAGAAATTCACTAAAAGAAACAAAGGTTACAGGGACGTTATTATTAGGGAATAGAATTAAAAAAACAAATGTTATGGGGATGTTATAGTTAGGTTCAGATTTTGCACACACAAAATCATAGAAATTCAACGGTTATACTTATCTCTAGACACTACAAATAGTGCACTAAGGTAAGTCTAACTCACGCCCTCACCATGCACTACCTACCCCACATATTACATCAGTAGTGACATCTTCTATGACATCATTTAGAATATAACTCCAACATTTGTAATAAAATTATTGATGAGAAAACTGTGCATGGCAGAGGCTTATGATTACATTAGAGCACGAGTTATAGTGTCTTGAGATAAGTATAACTATAACTGTTGAATTTCTATGGTTTTGTGAGTGTAAAGGTATGCTCATTTACTTGGCCACACCTCAAGGGTGGGCATACAAGCTCTGAACAGAAGAAAGGTTCTGCCATCTTGGTTTTGGGTAAAGAAGGGCACTGTGGGACAGATTAGAGTAGTTCACACAGGAGCTGCTGCAGAAGGGGATAGGATTACCCCTGGGAACTTTGTCAAGGAGGGGCCAGGTGTCACCCCCTCATGCAGGCTAGTGCTACGCATAACTGGAGGACCCAATGCACTCTTGTCTGAACCCTACTGGACCTTTGGAAGACAGAAACGTTTCTGTACCTGGTGTTGTGACCTGTGAGGTGACCCCAAATGCTGATCTTGCTCCCACTTGTACTCAGGACTAAGAAGTGGGACCCAAGGGTTATATGACTGATCTCTTGTTCAAGCTGCAGACACACAAAAAGCTACAAGAGGCCTTTATGGAACTGCCCAGCTAACCAATCCCAACTGGAGCTACCCTGGACCCTACTGCTCGTATCTGCTGGAGTGAGTCTTGAACCCTAAGTGTTGTCCCCACGGTCGTGGACCATTGGCTCATTTCAAAGTGTACTCCTCCTAACATATTCTAAAAGCTTAGGTTTAGATATTGTTTTCCTTGCAAGTCCTCCGGAGGACCGGGACCAACCTGCCAAGTAGATCTGACAAGGGTGCTTTGCTGCTGGGCCAATGATCCAAGTACCCCCCACTGAGATTTTCCACAGCAGTAAATATGATTTAGGGTAACCTCGTGGAGAAGCTACCATGCCTTGTAGAACCCTCTTTGGCTACAGTCTGCAGCCTTGCCCCTCTGGAAAAATCCAAACTCCCCAAAAAAGTGACTAAGATTGGAGGCAGAAATCTTTACAAGGGAAAGGTGTGCAAAGTATCCATACAGCAGAGACCTTCTCTGGAGGTGAAATTCAAACTTGGCCTGGTTGGTGCTTTCCCACCAAATATCAACAAATTCACTGAGACCTCACTCAGCGGCTATCTGATGATGAGGAGCCCTCTTCAGCCACAGCCTGCTGTCAAGCTCACTGAATATTTCTGACTTCTATCTCAGGGATTAGGTTGGACAGTAAAACTTCCATTGAGGCCGAACCTGACTTCTGTATTCGACTCACGCTCCATCGCAGTCTGTCTTAACTTGCACCAAGGTACCGGTCAGGTGCAACCAGATGATCATGTTTGGTACTGAATGTTTTTTGGCACTATTTTGAACCGTAAACTTTAAAAATTCATAACTCAGGTTTCCCTTATTGAATCTGTCTTTTTTTCTAAATTGGTTTGGAATTCTTCTTGTGTTGTGTTTTGACTTTGTTACTGTTTGAGTACTGTGTAAATACTTTAAGTTAAGAATGTCTGCTTTTTGCCATAGGGTTGAGCTCAGGTTAAATTAGTGACTGACAGGGTTCTCACTGGCAAGGTTTGTGGTACTCACCCCACCTCACTGAATTCCTCAATTTCTTACAGTACCTCAGTTTCTTACATTTTTCGCGGCGGGTCAAGGCCAGGCCCACAAGTCTCAGCTACCCACATTGCAAATAGCGTCATTTTGAGTGGACAAAGGTATCCTGTCTATTTTGCATATTGGGCTTTTCCTTATTACAGTGGCTTGACTCAATAGACCCACTCACACAACTGGGGTAGCGTTTTTATCGGTACTGGTGGAGGAATACTCGGTGGTAGAAAATGTGCAGAACCCCTAAGATTTCTGAACTTTCCTGCATAGAAATGTATGTTTTTAGCCAAGGTTTGAGGTATGCAAAGGCTTCCGGGTTAAAAACCTTGTCAGATGCCACCCTAGACTCCCCATGTGTCGAGTTTTCGGGAATGTCTAAGTTGTAGTACTTTTCCCTGGGTGATACCCAAGACCCAGCCCAAAATCCAAAGCTACCCACATTGCAACAGAATGGGTAAGTTCTGAGTGGAAAAATTTTATATCTCTGTGTGGTGGTTTGTGCCTTTTCCTGTTGCAGGCGTTTGTCCCACCCACACAAGTAGAGTAACACCTTGTATTGGGCAAAATGTTTCAACTTTGTGTGGTAGGAAATGTGTTGATACCTGTAGCTTCTGGAACTTCACCACACAGAAATGTGAAGAATATTTATGTTTTTAGGCACAGTTTAAGGTTTGCAAGTGCTTCTGCGCAAAAAAAACTCAGCAGGTGTCTATTTTTCCAAAATATCTGGGTTTGGTAGGTTACTCTGGGTGGCAACCGAGACTAGGCCCAAAGTCCACAGCTACCCAAATTGCAAAATAAAGGTGGTCATTACAACCCTAAAAAAAAATTGCGATTATGACCGTGGCAGAAACCGCCAACAAAGGCAGCCACTTTAACACTCCGACCACCACGGCTGTACAAACAAACAGCTTGGCGGTCACCGCCAACAGACAGGCGGGAGACAATGTACCTCCCACACTATTATGACAAGCCAATCCGCCACCTTTTCCGGTGCGGATTCACCGCGGATAAAAACACGGATGAAACAGGAATCCCGAAGGGAAAACGCTCACCTCTACACACCTCACGAGGAACGAGGACGCCATGGATCCGGAACTCCAAATTCTCCCTGCAATAGTCTTCCTGCTCCTCTACCAGGAGCACGAACGCCGGCGGCGAAGACCACGGTGAGTACTGCACCTACGACACAGGGGAGGGGGGAGGCAAAAAACAGGGACACACACACGCAACACCCCCACCCCCACCCTCACCCACTACAACACACACACTAATGCATATCAATACATCACAGTTACACCCCCCCAGACTCCCCGGAAGAATGCAAAGACAATAGAAAATGAGTGTAACCATTGTAATATATTAAAAGCAAGTAGGCAGAAATACATATATACACCATGTACAAAATATATACCAAGCATAGTAGTCTTAGGTTGTGCTCTCAGAAAGTCCGTGGAACACTGGGACCACACCGTATGGGCGAGGCCCACACAAGATCCCCGACCATGACGGAGAGAACACTGCAGGGGCATCAGAGAGCAACTAAACAGGCACCTCAGAGGGAGGGAAAGGGGGGGCACCTCAGCCGCTTGAGTGCACAACGCCAAATCCACGAGGGGGCCACATGCCCACTGTCCAATCCTGGGGAGTGCAAAGCCACAGTCTCTCAAGTCTCTACAGTGGGTGGGTTGCCCACTGTCCAGTCCTGGGGAGTGCAAAGCCACAGTCTCTCAAGTCTCTACAGTGGGTGGGTTGCCCACTGTTCAATCCTGGGGCGTGCAAAGCCGCAGTCTCTCAAGTCTATATAGTGGGTGGGTTGCCCACTGTCCAATCCTGGGGAGTGCAAAGCCACAGTCTCTCAAGTCTCTACAGTGGGTGGGTTGCCCACTGTCCAATCCTGGGGAGTGCAAAGCCACAGTCTCTCAAGTCTCTACAGTGAGTGGGTTGCCCACTGTTCAATCCTGGGGAGTGCAAAGCCACAGTCTCCCAAGTCTATACAGTGGGTGGGTTGCCAATCCTGGGGAGTGCAAAGCCACAGTCTCACAAGTGGAGGACAGTCTCCACTGGTTCTGGAGGGGGAATGGTGCCCAGAGTGCTTCATCCTGCTAAGTAAAGAGGTAGTGGATGGATATCTCCCCTGGTTCTGGAGGGGGCATGGTGCCCAGAGTGCTTCATCCTGCTATGGACAGAGGTAGTGGATGGATCTCTCCACTGGTTCTGGAGGTGGCATGGTGCCCAGAGTGCTTCATCCTGCTAATGTCACAGTTTCAGGCGGGTCTGATCAGGATTATGGTTGGGACACCCCTTGAGGTCACCGAATATCCTAGAGAGGTAGTGTGCTGGGGCAGAAGAGCAGCTAAAGGCATACACGGAAAGGACAGCTATGGACAGGCACAGGAAACAGGAAAGTAAAAGCAGAGCAACCCTTGTGTGAACAAACAGGAAACGGATTACCAGTGGACAAACACGCTGGGGTTGTACACAGAGTAAGGCGCAGAACCTCCCACAGTGACAGGGAATCTCAATGCCTCTGTGCAGTTTGCTCTTACAGATAGTCACCCTGCCAGCCCCATAGAAAGGAGGCAGCAGAAGTGATTCTGTCTCTGGACCCTAGAGCACAAACAAGGATAGTACTTACATACACAGGACACGCTCTTGTGGGTCCAGCTGGAAACACAGTGGCGATTCCTGAGAAAACAGCAATAGCACACTGTCACTGTTAGGCACGAAATACAACGTATAACACTGGACAAGGATGGGGGCTGGAATTGCCTCCTGGAAACCAGGAGCCAACCCCAGTACACAGGAGGGCACGTATACACTTGTGAAGACTGATAGAACACTTACCAGACACAAAGAACCAAGAAGAAACAGAAACAGAAGGGAACAAACAAAGAGGCAGAGGCAAGAACTAGGAACAGGCTCAAGCTGAAGCAAAGGCGGGACTAGGACTTGAAAACAGGGTGCAAACTTCTGGCTGGGACAAACAGAGACAGGACTGGGAAACTGAGAGCAGGCTCTGTCTGGAACAGGCAATGACAGGGCTGGAATACAGGTAGTAGGAAAAGAGCAGTAAACAGGACTGGGAAACAGAGAGAAGGTTCAGGCTGAAACAAGGCAGGAGCAGGGCAGAGAAACAGGGAGCAGGCTCTGGAAGAAACAAACAGGTACAAGGCTCAGTGATAGGGAGCAGACTCTGGCTGGAACAATCAGGAGCAGGGCAGAGAAACAGGAAACAGGATCAAGCTGGAACAGAACAGGAACAGGAACAAAACTGGAACACCATCCGACAAAGGGTCTGTAACACAAAGGAATCGAAGTCCGATGCACGACAGGGAGCTTGAGGAAATGGCTGCTTATAAGCAGTTTCAAGCTGGGCTGCACAGGAGAGGTTTCAGGTGTGTGTGGTTTCGGACACTTGCAAGTCCTGGAGGAGAGGATCCAGTGAAAAGGAGCAACTGGACTTCTCCCATTGAAAACAATGGGAAACAGAATCCGGGTTTTCCTGACTACCAAGCTGTGCATTATGGGATTTGCAGTCCCAAGAAGCAAATGTAGTCCTACACAAGTGTACCATGGAGAAAAGAGAAACAAACAGGAGTCAGCAAGGGACTCTAGATATGTGTTCAAGGTGATTCCCAGGCTTCTGACAGTCCCCTTACAGCACCCCCTGGAAATGAGATGACCGAGTCGTAACAGTATACCCCCTCCCACCAGTCTGCTCAAGAAGAGAAGGCGATCCTTTGGCTGAAAAAAGTTGAAGAGGAAAAGCCACAGCAAGAAAATCCAACCCCAACCTTGGTTGATAAGTTTACAGTCCTGCCACAGATGAATCATCCAATGAGCAAAGCATGTATTAATACCCATATGGGCTCCGATGTCTTTCCTCTTTATTGTTCGAGTGATACGGGAGGAGTGCATGGAGTTGGTTTCTGGTGAAGTGGATTCAGGAGCAAGGAGATCTGGAATTGCATCATGGGCGGTATTCTTTAGGACTTTAGTTTCCTGTTCAGTACTGTCTTCTTTGGAGGACATAATTGGCGTATTAGTAAGGTCTGTAACTCCTTCCGACAAGCAGGATATGTCTTTTTCTGCAGCAGTATTTGCATTGATTGTGAGGCTTGCAAAGCATAGAAACTTGGGAGACATGGGTAACTGGTGTTCTCAAGGTGAACATGAAAAATTCAGAATTTTCTTTAGTTTTGGATGACTTCGGAGTATCAATCACAGGATCAACAAGAGTTTTTAAGTCTTTAGAAACTGGATTAACATCTGAAAATGTAGAAGTTCCACAAACTAATTCTTTAGGGTGATCTTCAGACAAGACTGGGATTTCTTCATTGCAAGTGATCTGTGGTGTGTTTGTGGTATCAGAAATGGTTTCTTTGCAAGGCGTTTCTCCTACAGGTAGTTGATCTTCAACTTTGTTAACACTGAAAGGTTGTTCTTTGGAAAGAAATGGAACCGGAGTCTCTTCAGAAATCGCCTCTACATTGGTATCTACATTTTCAGCTCTTGCCTTTGAATTGATGTTGGTTTCTTGCAATAAAACACTAAGAACAGTACTTATCATCAGATCTTCGAATACAAGATTCAAATTCAAGTCTTTAGTTTTAGTGGGAAATATTACATCTTTCAGCACTTGAGCTTCGGTTTCAGATTGCTGGTTTTCAGGAGTCTTTAGTTTCAGGGACACAGCAGGTGACTTTGGTGTGGCTGATTTTACATCAAGATCAGATACTGGTAGCTCAGAGATCTGTTCTTCAGTAATTGTGGAGCTGGAAACAGGATACACATTGGCAGGGATCAGCAGGTCAGGATCAGTGGTTGAGGCTGCAACTGTGTCCCGTTCTAGGAGAAGGCTCTCATTTCTTATGACAGGCTGTTTAGTTTCAGATTGCTGGCTTTCTTCCTTTTCTGAAATCTCCATGGTTTGCTTTGACACAGAAGAGATTTTTAAACTTTCTGAGAAGTCCATTACAATCTTAGTAACTGCAGGTATTTCTTCACGGTCAGAAAAAATCCATTAATTCACTTGAAACAGGAACTGTCTCTTCATTATCTGAACATTCTATGATATTGTTTGAAAGAGCAGGAGTATCCCCACAATCTGAACATTCTGGTGTGTGCGCCATTTGAACAGCACTATCTGCAGGTTTGTTCACGGCAAGGCAGGAACCACTGTCATCACTAGATTCAGATTCTTCAATACTGTTGCACAACTTGCCATTAATCTCCAGTAAAGTCATACCTTGGTTTCTTAAGGTGCAGCTATTGGAGTCTGCAACAGAACTCTCTTCTTCCTTTGGCTTTATTTGTTCTGATAGAGGGGCTGAGACACTTCCTTCTGAAGACTCTGATCCATCCTTTGAATCAAGAGGTGTCAAATCTCTCAGAGATTCAGTCAATTGTACAGGGATATTCTCTGGAAAACTACTAGCTGAGAGAGATTCCGAAGAAGAGGCTGATATATTTATAACTGGAGCAGTCTTTTGACATTCATTCATAGCAGGGAAAATCTGCTCTATAGTAGTCTTTGGAGAGGTACATGAGGTAGCATACTGTTCTTTAAGCCAAAGCTGGTGATCATTTTCTTTTTTCAGGTTTTCAAATTGCCTTGCAGTAGTTTCCATCAGCTGCTCTGTTACTTCTTCTACCTTACAGATAAACAGAATGTCTGGTTCTGGCAACAGTGAAATATTCATGGATGAAAAGAGCCCACGTGCACGATTTCATGTGTATGTTACAACATAATCATCATAGAAGTCCAATATCTGCCTTTTAATCTGCCAAAACTGCTCTTTTAGTGTGTGTATGTCCATATTGTTATCAAACCCACTCAGAATAGAAAAGGGTTTAGCAGAGCTTTTAGGGATTGAGACTGGTGTATTATCATCCAGTTTGGGAAGAGCACAAGCCTTTTGAGTTGAACTAAGGAATCCCACAGTCTTTACTGATCCCTTTGATACAGGTTCTATCCTGCTGACTTGAAAGCACTGAGGGACTGGTAGATCCTTACACGAGTCAGCACAGCACTTAGGAATTGAGACTGATGTACTATCATCCAATTTGGGAGGAGCACAAGCCATTTGAGTTGAACTAAGGAATCCCACAGTTTTTACTGATCCCTTAGATACAGGGTCTAGCCTGCTGACTTGAAAGCTCTGAGGGACTGAAAGTTCTTTATAAGAGTCAGCACTGCACTTTGAATTCTGAGGAACTGGCCTAGATGGGCTGAAGCACTCAACAGAAAACAAGGGAATCCCTAGTGTGGCTTCTCGAACAGTGTCAGGGTTCTTTGTTTTGACAGAGTCCTGGAAGTGAATTTGGGATGCACTAGCATGAGGCAAGGAATTAACCAGGGTTTCTTGAAAGTAAATGTCTTGTGCAGAAGTAGCAAAAGCACTTTCACTGTTAGGAACATTCTCCCCTGTTTGAGGTAATAGAACCTCCAAAAACTCATTGTAATTCTTCTACAGACAGGGATTGGGAGTCATGATCACATATATTATAATAGTTGAACATTGATGAATCATCAAGCCACGCAATGTAGTACTACATTTGCAATCTTTGATTTTCTTTAACAAGTCTATCCTTTAAACTAAGGCCTTTTTTAGAGGTCTTCAGAGAAAGTCTAGGTTTAGAAAGGGGTGTCTTAATATGAGAGGAAAGCATTTTAGGTCTGTGTGTGCCTTTGCTGCCTGGGGAGCTTGAAATGTTTGGGTCCTGCATTCTGTCACGGTTTCAGGCGGGTCTGATCAGGATTATGGTTGGGACACCCCTTGAGGTCACCGAATATCCTAGAGAGGTAGTGTGCTGGGGCAGAAGAGCAGCGAAAGGCATACACGGAAAGGACAGCTATGGACAGGCACACGAAACAGGAAAGTAAAAGGAGAGCAACCCTTGTGTGAACAAACAGGAAACGGATTACCAGTGGACAAACACGCTGGGGTTGTACACAGAGTAAGGCGCAGAACCTCCCACAGTGACAGGGAATCTCAATGCCTCTGTGCAGTTTGCTCTTACAGATATTCACCCTGCCAGCCCCATAGAAAGGAGGCAGCAGAAGTGATTCTGTCTCTGGACCCTAGAGCACAAACAAGGATAGTACTTACATACACAGGACACGCTCTTGTGGGTCCAGCTGGAAACACAGTGGCGATTCCTGAGAAAACAGCAATAGCACACTGTCACTGTTAGGCACGAAATACAACGTATAACACTGGACAAGGATGGGGGCTGGAATTGCCTCCTGGAAACCAGGAGCCAACCCCAGTACACAGGAGGGCACGTATACACTGGTGAAGACTGATAGAACACTTACCAGACACAAAGAACCAAGAAGAAACAGAAACAGAAGGGAACAAACAAAGAGGCAGAGGCAAGAACTAGGAACAGGCTCAGGCTGAAGCAAAGGCGGGAGTAGGACTTGAAAACAGGGCGCAAACTTCTGGCTGGGACAAACAGAGACAGGACTGGGAAACTGAGAGCAGGCTCTGTCTGGAACAGGCAATGACAGGGCTCGAATACAGGGAGTAGGAAAAGAGCAGTAAACAGGACTGGGAAACAGATAGAAGGTTCAGGCTGAAACAAGGCAGGAGCAGGGCAGAGAAACAGGGAGCAGGCTCTGGAAGAAACAAACAGGTACAAGGCTAAGAGATAGGGAGCAGACTCTGGCTGGAACAATCAGGAGCAGGGCAGAGAAACAGGAAACAGGATCAAGCTGGAACAGAACAGGAACAGGAACAAAACTGGAACACCATCCGACAAAGGGTCTGTAACACAAAGGAATCGAAGTCCGATGCACGACGGGGAGCTTGAGGAAATGGCTGCTGATAAGCAGTTCCAAGCTGGGCTGCACAGGAGAGGTTTCAGGTGTGTGTGGTTTCGGACACTTGCAAGTCCTGGAGGAGAGGATCCAGTGAAAAGGAGCAACTGGACTTCTCCCATTGAAAACAATGGGAAACAGAATCCGGGTTTTCCTGACTACCAAGCTGTGCATTATGGGATTTGCAGTCTCAAGAAGCAAATGTAGTCCTACACAAGTGTACCATGGAGAAAAGAGAAACAAACAGGAGTCAGCAAGGGACTCTAGATATGTGTTCAAGGTGATTCCCAGGCTTCTGACAGTCCCCTTACAGCACCCCCTGGAAATGGGACGACCGAGTCGTAACAGCTAAGGACAGAGGTAGTGGATGACAGTCTCCACTGGTTCTGGAGGGGGCATGGTGCCCAGAGTGCATCATTCATCCTGTGACGGACTCAGTTGCGTCAGTGCCCCTGCCTCTCACAGGCTAGCGGTGCTTGAGACGGCGGTGCCCTGTTCAGCGGGGCTTGAGATGGCGGTGCCCTGTGCAGCGGTGCTTGAGATGCTGGTGCCCTGTGCAGCGGTGCTTGAGATGGCGGTGCCCTGTGCAGCGGTGCTTGAGACAGCGGTGCCCTATTCAGTGGTGCTTGAGATGGCGGTGCCCTGTGCAGCGGTGCTTGAGACGGCGGGGCCCTGAGCAGCAGTGCTTGAGATGGCGGTGCCCTGTGCAGCGGTGCTTGAGACGGCGGTGCCCTGTTCAGCGGGGCTTGAGATGGCGGTGCCCTGTGCAGCGGTGCTTGAGACGGCGGTGCCCTGTTCAGCGGTGCTTGAGATGGCGGTCTCCATTGCAGGGTCTCAGCTGCTGGCGGTCCTTCATGGCCCAGCAGGGCTTTTGCTAGCGGTCCTTCATGGCCCAGCGGGGCTTTTGCTGGCGGTCCTTAATGGCCCAGCGGGGCTTTTGCTGGCGGTCCTTCATGGCCCAGCGGGGCTAGTGCTGGCAGTCCTTCATGGCCCAGCGGGGCTGGTGCTGGCCTCCTGGGCAGCTGGGCTGGTGCTGGCGGTGGCCTCCTGGGCAGCTGGGCTGATGCTGGCCTCCTGGGCAGGTGGGCTGGTGCTGGTGGTGGCCTTCTGGGCATCGGGGATGATGGCGGTCTTCTCCGCCGTGCTGCTCTTCCCAGACTTGCCGGGTTTCTTGTGGCCCTTCCCCACCTTGGAAGGTGTCACACCTGACTCCACACTTCCACCTGTACCCCTGGGAGCAGCTTTGGTGGCTGGAGTCTTCCCCCTCTCCCGCCGGGCACTGGCCAACTTCTGATGCTTGACAGGTGGGGGACTGTCTGTGCTGTGGCTCCGTGCCACACTGGCTGCCCTGGTGGCCGGTGCACTCCAGATTCCGGTGACTACAGGCACCACTGGTCCCGGAGATTTTGTGGCTGAGGTGCTAGTTCGGGACCTATGAGACGGACGGGGTGGGGGAGGTGTGGGAAAGAGGTCAAGGTTGGACAGGAAAAGTTTTTGGGAGACACTGGGACGGGTAGCAGGAGGGGGTTTGGGAGTGGAGGAAGAGGTGGTGGTTGTAGGAGGTGTACGTTTTGGTGACTTTGGGTGAAGGTGCATGTGCTGGAGGCTGTCGTGAGGTGGATGACTGTTGGGTGGGTGTGTGCCTGCGTTTGTGTATCTTGGAAGGGGGCGTCACAGACACACTGGGAGAGGACACAGGGGACATGTGAATTGTAGTGGGGGTGGTGACTGCACGTGAGCGGGGTGTGGTGGTGGGTGTGCTGGAGAGGGACGTAGTGGCTGTAGAGGTAGTGCATGCAGGTGTGAGTGTAGATGAGACTGGGAGGGAGGAGGGAGACGAGGAGGAGGGGGACACAGTGGAGGCAGTGGATGTTGGTGTGCCTGCATGTGTCTGATGCTTGCGTGAGTGCCTGTGGGATGTGTGGTGCTTATGTTTGCCTGAGCTTCCCTTGAGTGTTGAGATGTGTGCATGTTGGTCTGTAGGTGTGCTTGGGATAGGCTGAGGTACAGGGGATTGGGTCGGGGTGGAGGAAGTTAGAGGGGGGAGGCTAGAGACGGGGACAATGACTGCCATCAGTGCTGAGGCCAGAGTCTGAAAAGCTCGCTGAAGGGCCGCCTGACCAGAATGAATGCCCTCCAGGAATGCATTGGTTTGTTGCAACTGCCTCTCTACACCCGGGATGGCATTCAAAATGGTAGACTGCCCAACAGTGAGGGACCTGAGGAGGTCAATGGCCTCCTCACTGAGGGCAGCAGGGGTGACTGGGTTAGGGCCTGAGGTGCCTGGGGCGAAGTTGATGCCCACCCTCCTGGGTTAGCGGGCACGGGGCAAAGGCTGAGGGGCTGCTGGGAGGGCGGTGCTGGTAGGGGGGTGGCGGCTGTACCTGTAGATGCGGGGGGCACAGATGTTGCCGCCACCACAAGGGAGCTCCCATCAGAGGACGAGTCCGTGTCGCTGGTGTCAGCTCCTGTCCCCGCCGTGAAGCTCCCCTCGCCCTCCGCCCCACTGGTGAATTCAGACTCCCTAGTGTCGCCCTCCAGGGCCATGTGGTATGCAGCTCCCTCGTGCTCCGGTGCCACTGCACCTCCGCCTGATGATGCTAATGCACACAAGAACAGGGAGACCACAAAAAGGGGGGGAAGATAGAAGAAAGACATGTTGAGTGCATGCATTACCGCTACCGTTGGCGGACACGACAGACACAGAAGCCCCCTGCACTACGCCACGCTCTTGGGCTCCGCTGTTCAATTCCTGGGAAATGGCCTACAAGGCTATGGACGACATTTGCACACATAGATGACACAGGGGCATGACTAGGTGTACTTGGCACTCTACAATGGTAGGCTGGGGTGCCACATGGCCTGCCTTATGGAGGGGCCTTGCCTACGGAACTCGCCCTGGCCTAGGGAAACCCACAGCCCACCTCCCCAACCCAGACCCCTCCACTGCGTACAAAGTCAGCAGAATGAGAGTGTACTCACCCCCTTGTGGCTGCTGTGATGCCCTCAAATGCTCATCCAACTCTGGGTAGGCCACCGCCAGGATCCTGAACATCAGGGGGGTCATGGTGCGACAGGCCCCCCTCCCACGTTGGGAGGCCATCCCCAGCTGAGCCTCCGCCGTCTTCTTGCTCCAGCGGCGAATGTCCTCCCATTTTTTCCGGCAGTGGGCGCTCCGTCTGTGGTAGACCCCCAGGGTCCGGACGTCCTTGGCGATGGCACGCCAAATATCTTTTTTCTGGTGGGCGCTGACCTACATGAAATGTACAGGGGGAAAAGAGAAGTTATTACCAACTGCACTGTCAAACTGATTGCCCCCCATCCCTACCCTTGCCATGTGGCACATGCATTTACCATCTTTCATGCACGCAGCACTCTTCCTTCTTACATCCAGTCCTCTCCACACAGGCATAGCCCATACAACATGCTCCCTGTGTACTTACCTGTTTGTCTGGAGGACCGTAGAGTAGCGTGTACTGGGGGAGGGCCCCATCCACGAGCTTCTCCAACCCCTCCGATGTGAAGGCAGGGGCCCTTTCCCCAGACACTCGAGCCATTGTCTCTTCCAGACCGAGGTCACAGCAGTACTTGCAGTGTAGGTCCTCTCCTGTCGAAGATCAGGTATCAAGTGATTGAACAGATAGAAAATTGGCGGTCACGCCGCGGCGGTGCGTACCGTCACCGCCGGCGTACATCGTCATTGGCTCCTGGGACCCATAGGGTCCAATGTTAACCAATGCAGCATTGCGCTGCGGTCTTCGACCGCCTACCGCGACGGTGTGCAACGCCAGCGCAGTTACCTCACATCCCATTGTCCCACTTTAGAGGTCAGGCAGCCGCCATTTCATGGCCCCATATGGCTTCATTTCCAACTTCGTTACACATACCTAGGCCTAGACTCAACACACATACAGGCCACCTTTTGTGTATGATTGGTGTTCTGGGTAAACTGTGGGTACGTACCTCTGAGTTGTTGGACTCTGTGCTCGCTGTTGTCCTTCATAGGCACCGTCCGCTGGGACATGTGAGGAGATGGCGGCATCCTCCGGTGTACCGACCGTTGGTGGACCTGTCGACAATGGAGGAGCGACATTTGATTATCACATACAGGCTTGACCGTGCCACAATCCAGGAACTGTGTACCCAGTTGGAGCCAGACCTGATGTCAGCAATCCGCCATCCCACAGGAATCTCCCCTCAAGTTCAGGTGCTGTCAGTGCTCCATTTCCTTGCAAGTGGGTCTTTTCAAACAACAGTGGCCATAGCATCAGGGATGTCCCAGCCTATGTTTTCCAACGTATTGTCCAGAATGTTGTATGCCCTTCTGAAACACATGCGGAGCTACATCGTTTTCCCTCAGGTGGAGGATTTGCCTACAGTGAAACGGGATTTCTATGCCCTGGGACACATCCCCAACATCATAGGTGCCATTGATGGGACCCATGTGGCTTTGGCCCCCCCCCCCCCCCACCCCCACAGGACTGAACAGGTGTACAGAAACCAGAAGAGTTATCATTCTATGAATGTACAGATGGTATGTTTGGCAGACCAGTACATCTCCCATGTGAATGCCTAGTTCCCTGGCACAGTGCATGACGCCTACATCCTGCGGAATAGCAGCATCCCTTATGTGATGGGTCAACTCCAGAGGCACTGTGTGTGGCTATTAGGTGAGCACCTGGAGGCAAGTCAGTGGGAATGGTTGTCTGGGTCTGGGGATATCCCTCCAGGTTTGTGCATGTCTAACAGTTGTCACTCACCATTTGCAGGTAACTCTGGTTACCCCAACCTGTCATGGCTACTGACCCCAGTGAGGAATCCCAGGACAAGGACAGAGGAACGCTACAATGAGGCCCATGGGCGAACAAGGAGGGTGATCAAGCGGACCTTCGGCCTCCTGAAGGCCAGGTTCAGGTGCCTCCATATGATAGGTGGATCCCTATTCTACTCACCAAAGAAGGTGTGTCAGATCATCGTGGCCTGCTGTATGCTTCATAACTTGGCTTTGCGACAAAAGGTGCCTTTTCTGCAAGAGGATGGTCATGATGGTGGTGTTGTTGCAGCTGTGGAGCCTGTGGACAGTGAAGACGAGGAAGCAGAGGAAGAAGACATGAACAACAGGGACTCCGTGATCCAGCAATATTTCCAGTGAGACACAGGTCCAGACCTGCCTACTACATGTACTTTAACACTACTACCTCTCTACTGTCTGTCATTTTCACCCAGTGTATGGTCACTGAGTTTTCACTTTCCCTTACGATTTCACAGATGTGGGTGCCACTGTGTGACATCTGCTTAGATACCTCATGGACTAGAGCTGTGTGAGATAGGTATGTTGACATTACAATTGAAAGATCATTTTGTCACTGTAATTTCTAATACACTATTTCGAAATCACAGACAGACTCCAGATTGTTTTGTGCTTTAAGTGTGTTTATTTAAGTGCTCAATATTGGAGGGGGTAGTGAAATGGTGAGGGGTGATGGCGGAGGAATGTCCATGGCAGAGTCCAGTCTATTAGTCTCACAGGTGCATTGCCCAAATGGGCATAGGAAGTGGAGCTGGGGCAGTTAAAGTATGGACAGGGTGACAAAGTTGGACAGTAGGATGACAATCAGGGTGGTCTCATTTCGTGGCGGGGGTCTTGGCATTGTGCTCTGTCTTTGTCCTGGATCTCAGGGACCGTTTGCGGGGTGGTTCTCCCTCTGCAGGTGGTGGGGTGCTGGTATGGTGGTCCTGTGGCAGGGCGTCCTCTCCACTAGCGCCAGCGGAGGTTGTGAGCAGTTCATCGTCTATGCTAGTGTCAGGGGCCCCTTGTAGTGCCGCAGTGTCCCTCCTGGTGTTGAGTACTTCCTTCAGCACCCCTACGATGGTGCCCAGGGTGGAGCTGATGGTTCTGAGTTCCTCCCTGAAACCCAAATACTGTTCCTCCTGCAGCCGCTGGGTCTCCTGAAACTTGGCCAGTACCGTTGACATCGTCTCCTGGGAGTGGTGGTATGCTCCCATGATGGAGGAGAGGGCCTCGTGGAGAGTGGGTTCCCTTGGCCTGTCTGCCCCCTGTCGCACAGCAGCCCTCCCAGTTCCCCTGTGTTCCTGGGCCTCCGTCCCCTGGACTGTGTGCCCACTACCACTGCCCCCAGGCCCCTGTTGTTGTTGGGGTGGTGGGTTATCCTGGGTTCCCTGTAGTGGTGGACACACTGCTGATTGACGTGTCCTGGGGACGGAGGTATGGGCCCGCTGGGTGGGTGCTGTGCTGGTGTTTGCAGAGGGGGGTTTGCAGAGGGGGGGAAGGTCTGTGGTGGCCTGTGACTGGGTGAGGGGAACCGACTGTCCCGAGGTCCCGAGGCTGGTCATCTAGATCCAGTTGGACAGAGGTGCTGTCATCACTGTGGGCCTCTTCTATTGGTGGTGTGGACACTCCTGTCCGGTGACGTTGGGTAGGGGTCCTGCAGGGGTATAAAAGGATGGTTATTACATCTATGTGTGTCATGGTGTGCAATGGGTGGGTGACCCTGTACCCCAGTGCTTGCATTCCTGTGTGGGACCTTGTGTGAGGATGGTTTAGGGGGTTGTATGGGTATGTGCAGTGGCCATGCTTTACTGATGGGTGTCCATGCTTTGTTGTTGCATGCGGCGCTTGGTGTTGGGATGGGTGGTTTGTGATGTTGGTACATATGTGAGGAGTTGGGGTGCTGGGGGTGAGGGTAGGGGTATGTGATGGCATGCAGGTAGGGTGGGGGATGTAATAATTAAGATTTGTCTTACCAGAGTCCATTCCTCCACCTACTCCTGCGAGGCCCTCAAGATGCAGAATCACCAAGACCTGCTCCTCCCATGTTGTTAGTTCTGGGGGAGGAGGTGGGGGTCTGCCGCCAGTCCGCTGAACCGCCAGGTGGTGTCTTGAGACCACGGAACGCACCTTCCCCCGTAGGTTGTTCCACCTCTTCCTGATGTCCTCCCGATTTCTTGGGTGCTGTCCCACTGCGTTGACCCTGTCCACTATTCTTCGCATAGTGAGGTGTGCTGCACCTGTGCTCCGTATAGTTGTGGCTCTACCCGGACAAATTCCTCCACCATGACCCTGAGCTCCTCCTCCGAGAACCTGGGGTGTCTTTGCCATGCCATGGGGTGGTGTAGGTGATGTGTGGGGTGGAGTGTGTGGTGTTAAGTGTTCTGATATGTAGTGGTGTGTTGTGTGAGGTGCATGGAAGTTATGTGGGTGATGGTGTTGTGTGCCTGTGGATGCTGTTGTTCTTGCTGGTGCTATCTCTTTCGGGCCTTCTTTCTGAATTTTTGGGGTTTGTGGGTGATGTGGGTGTGTGTTTTATATTGTAATGGGTGTGTTGGAGTGGTGTGTGTATGTGTATCAGGTGTGTGTATTTCGAATTGTCCAATGTGGCTGTGTTTTGTAAGAGTGTGTGTATTTTGAGCGCGGCGGTGTGTACCGCCAATGGAATACCGCGGTTGAAGGACCGCCGCGTGGATTCATGTGTCGTGATAGTGTGGGCGTATTTCTGTTGGCGTGTCGGTGTCGGTTTTGTTTTCGACAGTTTATCACTGACCTTTGGTGTGGCGGACTTGTGTGGGTGTCTGAATTTTGGCGGATTCCGTGCTGTGGGCCATAATAGCTGTGGTGGGATTCCGCGACCGCGGTGATGTGTTGGCGGTCTTCTGCACGGCGGTAAGCGGCTTTTACCGCCAATGTTGTAATGAGGGCCAAAGTGTTGCTTTTGGGTGGAAAAATTTGATCTGTCTTATCTAGTCGCAGGTGCTTGGCCACCCAGACTAGGGAGGTTATGGCGGTCATTATGAACATGGCGGGAAAGACCCCACACCGCCGTGTCGGCGGTAAACAGAATCCCGCCGGTGGTGGCGAATGGAAACCCGCCATATAATGATTGAAAAACCCAACCCTGCCAAAAAATCCCAGACCACCACTCCCCGCCAGGACCCTGCCGGCGGGAATCCCGGCCCACCCCACCCCGCCACCGCCAAGCACACCCACATCCCGCCCTCCAAATAATGATGCACAAACCACCTCGGCAGATAGTGGAGGCCGGACGACCATTGGCGGCTGCGACCGCCACGGGCGGCAAGTGGGCTCAACAGCAACAAGTGCACACATTGGATAGGCCTATCACCCACACACCTGACACACATCCAGAACACTATAAAACACCCCCAGACAC
Organism: Pleurodeles waltl; assembly: GCF_031143425.1. Taxonomy (NCBI): domain Eukaryota; kingdom Metazoa; phylum Chordata; class Amphibia; order Caudata; family Salamandridae; genus Pleurodeles; species Pleurodeles waltl. The sequence continues at coordinate 1,443,617,248 of NC_090447.1, forward strand.
ACCCCACAATCCCTTGCAATGAAAGCAGGACCAGAAGACAGAGAGCACCAGAGCCAGACAGAGAACGCCAGCATACAGGACACACATATCGACCCACACAGGAGCACCCATACCCCATCCCCAGTTCCGATGCCATCCACCACCCTCACTATGTCCCCCCCAAAAAATCAATGCTTCACCGAAAGGGAGCTAAGGACCATGGTGGACGAGATCCTGAAGTTGGAGCCACAAATATTCGGGGCCGAGGTGCAGCACACACCCATCGCGGGGAAATTGGAGCTGTGGCAGACCATTGTCAACAGGGTGAATACAGTGGGACACCATCCATGTACCAGGGACGACATCCGCAAGAGATGGAATGACCAGCGGGGGAAGGTCTGTGGTATGGCATCTAGGCACCACATCACAGTGCAGAAGACTGGGGGAGGACCGCCACCAACACTACCCAACTACACCGACTGGGAGGAGAAGGTACTCACCATCTTGCACCCAGAGGACTCACTGGACTCACTGGAGGAATGGACTTGGGTAAGTCATCTACGATTACCCCATATACAACACATCTGCAATGCATGCACCACCCCACCCCACCCACAACCACCTCGACCCACACCCCACCCAGCCATTACCCACCACATCCATCACCCTGAATTACCCACAACTCACTACCAGGCCCACATCACTCCCACTGTGCACAGCCACCCACCCTGGCACGGACCCACAATGGAATAATACCCCCCACCACAATGTAACCCCACCACTGCCACTAAATACAATGTCCACCTCACAAAGGCACCCTGGAAGGCCACTGAAAGTCACACCAGCACAAAATTGCACAGTTCTGTACACCTCAAACTCCCAGGCGTATGTAACAGACATGTCTATGTCCCCCAACAGGCACCACCACCCATGCAACCCTAATGGAGGGGACAAGGAGTGCCACAGCAGGGAGACAGAGGCACATCACAAGACCTTGGCGAAGGACCCCTGGACACTGATGAGCAGGCAGGCCCCTCACACAGCCCAAGATGCTCACCATGCAGCATCCCCACCCAGGAACCCACTGTCACCCCTAACACCCAGTCAAGATCAGCAGGCCAGGGGAGGCGTACCCACACTAGTGGACCCAGGGCACAGACAGGTGGAACACAGCTACTGAGGCCACAGTCTCCCACTCCCAACATGAAGGAAGGCGAGGGCCCCTGTACAAGTGGCACCTCAAGACCTGCACAGGGGACACAGGCACAGGGGGCTAGGGCAAGTTCAAGTGCCCCAGTGGGTCTGGGGGGAGGGCACCAGATGGATGCAGTAGCCCAGGACGTCATTACAGAGCTTTTGGGGGCCTACCAACATACCCAAGACAGGTTGGCACAGATTGTGTCCACCCTGGAGCAAAGTCAGAGAATGCAGCAGCAACAACACCAACAGGCCATGGAGCAGTTGAAAGAACACAATGCCACAATGGCCACCATTGCTGGAGCACTGCTGCAGTTGGTCAACAAACATTCAGACACCCACACCGGACAGGAGGCCCCCACAACAGCCCTGGACCACCAGCAACAGATGACCCAAGCAGCAGAAACAGCACAGGAAATACCCTCACAGGAATCACAAGGGCCAACCATGCCACCCCAAGGAGCTCCACAGCAGGCGCCCAAACGTAATCTCAGGCCAAGATATGGCACTGGAAACCCAGCTAAGAGCAAGCCCCACTCCAACAATTGACACTGCTTCTACTGCAAAGCAACCATCACACCCATTCACCAACAACACTTAGCTGAGGGCAAATTGAAGTACTATATACAAATAGGACCCACCTATGACATCCAACAGGGCTGCCCCTAAGTCGATTTTCAGGACACCCAACCCTGACGACTTCCATCACTGTATACAGCACAATTCACTGTATTCGACCAATAAAACACATTTCTCACGTGTAACACTGTCCCCTGTCTTCAATGTTGAACAAAGTGCAGTATGTATGCAACTGGCAGAGAACAACTTTATTGTCAATGTTTGCTTGGTGGTGGTAATGTGTGTTTCAAATTAGGCAAGGAGGGAATGCATATATTGTCTGTCAGTACCATGCAGAAGAGGTCCATGTCTCACCTATCATGACCAATCCCCCCTATATGACATGGCACACTGACAGTATCAGTCACTAACCACAATTACAGGCTTAAGTACCAGACAGTTATTGGAAGTAGAGTCGTATCAGTTGGTTCCTGGAATTGACATCTTCCCCTTCCTCATCCTCACCATCACTCTCCTCACCTCTCTGAGGTAACTGATCAGGACATATAGCACCCTCCACCTCCAAAAGGGGGATAGAATTTCTCACAGCCACGTTGTGCAGCATGCAGCAGGCCACCACTATTCTACACACCTTATCAGGCCCATAGGCCAGGGAACCCCCAGAGATATGTAGACACCGGAATATAGCCTTCAGGAGACCTATAGTACGCTCTATCACCCACCTAGTACGTCCATGGGCCTCATTGTATTTCCTCTCTGCATCCGTCCTGGGATTCCTCACTGGTGTCAGGAGCCAATGCAAGTTTGGATAGCCAGAATCACCTAGAAAAAGGGTCAATACAGAGTCGTCATTGTATTGTCCCTTAGTAAGACAGGCAGGTTTTCTGCAATGTGTCAGTTAGTGACAGGCAAACTTACCTATGATCCACCCTCTGTCCTCTTGTAGTTGTTCCATCTTCTGTGGCACACTACTGTTCCTCAAAACAAATGAATCATGGACTGAACCCGGAAACATGGCATTCACATGGGAAATGTACTGGTCTGCAGTACATACCAATTGGATGTTCATGGAGTGAAAGTTCTTCCTGTTTCTGTACACCTGTTCACTCACTCTTGGGGAGATGATGGCTATGTGGGTGCCATTGATGGCACCTCTGACATGGGGAATGTTTGCAAAGGCATAGAAGTGAGACTTGATGGCAGGGAGATCAGCACTTTGGGGGAATCACACATAGGATTGCAGATGTTGTACAAATGCATTCAGAAATCTTGTCAATACCTGGCTGAACATTGGCTGTGAGAAACTAGCACCCATGCCCACTGTCACTTGAAATGAGCCTGTGGCCAGGAAATGGAGTGTGGAGAGCACCTGTACCTCAGTTGGAATGGCATGCTGATTACGATTTCCGGGAGTCTGTGCAGGATCCAGTAATGCACATAGGTCCTGAATAGTTGCACGTGTGGGTCTGTAAGTGATAATGATCTGATGGTCCACCATGGTCCCCATATCCACAAGTGGTCTGTACACCGATGGTGCCCTTCCTCACCACAAGGGTCGGTATCTATGAGGGGGTTACAAAAAGGAGTGATGTGCATACATACATCGGCATATTTGCTAAATACATGCAGTGCATTGTTCATAGTAGTGTCTGTACAATAACTGCAACCTGACAGATTTACATGTACATCACTAGGAGGGAACAGAGTAAATCATGTGTGCTACTATACGCAATGGATAGAGGCCTAGGTGCTTCATGTGGCTAGTAGGCCCTGCATTGTGAGTAGTATGAATTTCAAGATGCGTAGGTGATGGAAAAATGTCTGCCTACTGTAGTTCTGCCCCTTCGTTGTGGAAGTGACCTAGCGGGTGACGTCACAGCGTACAGCGGTGTTGACCGCTGTTCGCACCCTCATAGGCTAACATGGATTCCAATGGGGAATCCTGTGGTATCATGTTAGCCGCCGTTGGTGACGGTGCATACCGTCGCGGAACGTACGCACGTTCGTCATCGTTTGATCACTTGACTCCCTGATCTCGTGAGGGCAGGTACTCCAATCTGTGTACTGCTGTCGCCTGCCTCTGGCTATGGATGTTCCACGTGGTGCAGGGGAAAGGGCCCCGGCCTTCACCTAGCAAGAACTGGAGAAGCTAGTGGAAGGGGTCCTGCCCCTGTATGACAGACTCTACGGACGGCCAGAGGTACAGGTGAGTCCGGGTTTGGGGGGCACTGTGTGAGTAATGGATGGAGTGGATTGCACATATGTGTGCTCCTGTGAGCCAGGATGGGCCATGGTGCATGGAATGCTGAGTGTCACTGTCCTGCATGTCTGAGAGTACTGTCAGTACTATGTTTGACAATCTGCCAGCTGTTCCCATCGTGCAAGTGCCTGACCTCTGTGTTCCATTTCTGTGTCACTCTACTAGGTCAGCGCCCACCAGAAGAGGGCACATTGGCATGCCATCGCCAAGGAGGTACGGACCCTGGGGGTCTACAACCGGCGGAGCACCCACTGTCGAAAGAGGTAGGAGGACCTGCGGCACTGGGCGCGAAAGATCACTGAGGCCCAGCTGGGGAAGTCCTCCCAATATGGAAGGGGTGCCCGTCGGGCACTGACCCCCCTCATGCGTCGGATCCTGGCAGTGGCGTACCCAGATCTGGATGGGCGCTTGAAGGCTGCACAGCAGTCACAAAGGGGTGAGTACTCACAGACCATACTTCAGTCTGGAAGGATGAATGTGCGATAGGGCTCATGCTGCTTAGAGCAGGGAATTTGACTGGTGGCCATCTACTGTATGTTCCCCAAAGGGTGTAGGGGTGTACCTATCAGGTTTCACCTACCTCAGCTCCAATACTATTTCAGGGGATGGGTGTAGGTCAGTATTCTGCTCAGTAGTCAGGGGCATGGCCATGGGCATAGTGCACGGTGCTGCCCGTTGGGTGTGTCTGCTGGGTAGGTGTATGTCTGGCCATTGTGTATCAGCATTCAGCTATTTATAAGTGTCTCTCCTGTTTTTTCTCCCCATCCCTGTTCTCTTGTGTTGGTTTGGTACAGCATCAACGTCAGGCGAGGGAGCTGAGGCATCGGCAAGTGGGGAGGCAGTGGCCCACGGATCCTGACAGACGCCCAGGGGACCAGTGGGTGGGAGGGCGAGGGGACTTCCACGGGGGAGGCTACTACCACAGGAGGTAGTGACTCTGAGACCTCCTCCGATGGGGGGTCCTCTGGCGGTGGTGGACCCTAGTGGACACACCACTACCGTGAGATCTTCCGCCACCCCCCATACCATCACCGCCCCCCCTTCTACTCCCCACAGAGTTGCCCATGCCCGCCCACCCAGAAAGGTGGGCATCTCCTTCTCCCCAGGCACCTCCTCCCCTGCCCCAGTCAGCCCTGCTGCCCTCACAGAGGATGCTATTGACCTCCTGAGAACCATCTCTGTAGGGCAGACAACCATCGTCAATGCCATCCAGGGTCTGGCATCAGAGGTGCAGCAGACCAATGCCTATCTGGATGGCGTTCACGGTGCTGTGTCTACCCTACAGAGATCTTTTCAGGCTCTGGCCTCCTCCCGGACGGCAGCCAGTTTCCCTGGCCATTCCATCCCCCCTCCAACCTCCTCTACCCCTTCCAGCACCCCACTCCCTTCACCCGTCCAAAGCACACAATCAGACCCGCTTACAGGCACATCAACCCACAAGAAGCACACTTCAAAACCCAAGCACCACACCTCCCACCACAAGCATTCACACAGCCAACAGACACCTGCACACACAACAACGTCCACTTCCCCAGTGTGCCACCTCTTCCGCCTCCCTGTCTGTCCCCTCTATATCCACACCCTCATGCACTGCACCTTCACCCACTGTTACTGCTCCTCTTCCTGCACTCACCACGATAGCAGACAGCCATACATGCACCTCATACACCACACCTGCACACACCACCTCTACTGTAGTTGACACATGCAGCACACTCACCAGACTTGCAGACACCCACCCAACATACATCCACACTAGCTGTCTGTCTTCTGCCACTGTGTCCAGCCCCCACCTCCCAAAACACACAAACGCACCAAGACACCCACCCATCAGACATCCACCACACCACAGCATACTGATCAGTCACCTGCACCCACTACACGCACACCTACAACCCATACATCAACTCCCTCTGCCTCCACTCCCACGCCCTCATCCATGCCCACCCCAATTGCTTCCAAGAAACTTTTCCTCTCCCGTGCAGACCTGTTCCAACCCACTGGCCCACACTGTCTTGTCCCCAAACGTACCCACCTCCTTGCCCTTTCCGCTCCTTCCACATCACAGCCCACCCCGGTCCAGCCTTCCCATTCCCGTGCCCCTTCCCCGGTGAAGAAGAAGGCCCACTCAGAGCCTAGGCGATCCAGTTCCACCTGAGCCAAACAGCCCCCACCCCCTTCAAAGGAAAAGCCCACCTCCCCTCCAACCTCCTCACACAAGTCAAAGTCGAAAATCCCCACCACCGGCCCCCCTTCCGTGAGGTGCCTGGATCCCCATATGGTGCCCCGTTCTGTGGAGTACCCACCACTTGTGGGAGTCAGGTGTGGCCAGTTGTGGCCAAGGACAATGTGAATTTTATGGACTGGCCATTGGCCCTGTTGGCACTGTTTAGCTCAGTGAGCTACTAATTAAAGTTTCTGTGTGGCCTGTATTTGGGCTGCATGCAGTTCCACCCTGGTGTTTGTTTTAATTTTTTATGGGTGTGGGGCTATTGTATGTACTATGGTCAAGTTGCAGTGACCTTCGGTCGGGTACGTACCTCTTGGTGTGGGGTGTATGATTTGTGCTGCTGGGAAGGGTTGTGGGGGCGTTGCAGAGTGGGTGGATATGCAACTGTGCCCTTTCCTCCCTTATGTCATAGGTTGCGGTACTTACCGTCGTCGTCTTCGTCGGCGGTCTCCGTCGTGTAGTTATATGGCAAGGAGCAGGGCTGGCATGATCAGCAGCTCTCTGTCCATGGCTGCCGCTGCACGCTTTGTGGAACTCCGGTGAGTCTTTCCTTCTATTTGTTTCATTTCCGCCTGGCTTTGTGTGGCGGTGGTTCCCGCCCCGGAAATGGCGGCGGAATTTTTGGTTCATTATTTGATGGGCAGGTTGGGCCTTTCCGACGGCCTGTGGGTGGACTCTGCCGTCATCAGCGGGACTCCTTTCCTGGCGGTGGGTGGTGCGCGGGATGCGTGTGTTTCGTTTGATTCATTATTTGGTGGTCCGGCCCGCTCCTCTGTTGGTGGTTTCTACTGCCACCGCCGGCAGAGCGGAACGGACCGCCATGTTCGTAATGAGGGCCTATGTTTTTATCTGGAGATGTGTTGGAACGCTGGGTGGTAGAAACCTTGTAGATCCCAGCAGCTTTTCAGGACTTTCCCACATTGAAATGTGAGGAAATTGTGGGGCATATTTATTCTTGGTTTGCGCAGTTTTAGCATCATTTATTTTGACGCTAAACAGGGCAAACTTAACTTTATATTTATATTTTGACGCTAGACCCATATAGCGTCAAAATATAAGAGTTTGCGTCATATTGTGGATGCGGCAAACTACATTGCACTAATTAGATGCAATGTACATCCACAATATCACGCTAGCCCCCTACCGCCTTATTTATACTCCAGCACAAACACAACTCGCACGGAGTAGGCCAACCCAAATAATGGAGTTAAGCCTGCTTAGCACCATTATTTAACGCCTGGGTCTGACCAGGTGTTAGGGGGCCTGTGGACCCATTAACATGGCTAAACACCATGGAATGGGCCCACAGATGCACACCCCAAGCTCCAGGAACACCACACCAGAGGGACACCATAGGATGGGGGACCCCATCCTGTGTAAGTACAGGTAAGTGAAATTTTCTTTTTTTTTTCCATTGGGGGCCCCTTACATGGGGCTCCCTGCTTGGCACTGGGTGTTATGAACTTGCCCAGGGGACACTAGTCCCCTGGACTGGCCATTGGGGTGGTGGGCATGATTCCTGTCTTTAGTAAGGCAGGAGTCATGTTTGGGTGGTAGTGCGTCAGAAAATTATGCTAGGCTGGTTAGTGGTATATTTATTGCCTCTAACCAGCCTAGCGCCATTCCTGGCCCACTAGCGCCTTTTCCCCTCTCGCCACCTCCCCAGCTAGCATCTTTTCTATTAACACTAGCCTGTCCTTTGCACCACCGTGCACCATTCCATAAATATGGCGGCCGGCTGGCAGGTGCTATGGATATTGACGCAAAACTGCGTTAGCGCAGTTTTTACTGCAAAATCCATAAATATGGGCCTGTGTGTTTGAGAGGGCTTCTGGGTAAAAAAACCTTGGGAGTTCTGCACAATTCATGACATCCTGGGATTCCTGTGATTGTTTAGTTTTGAGGTACCTCTATGTTTTGTAGGTATTCCGGAGCTAGGCCCCAAACATCAAAGCTACCCACATTGCTAAAAAAAGGACTGGTTTTGGTTGGAAAATGTAATCTGCCCATATTGTTTTTAGTCCCTTATGTGTTGCAGTCACTTGGCCCACTCACACGAGTGAGGTACCATTCTTATCAGTAGACAAGTGAAAATAAAGATTATGTGAACTTTTGTTATTACCAATTAGATTTCTATGGATTTCTGGATTCCTAATGTAAGCCAGTGTGCAAGAAGGAAGAGATTTTGTAAAATGTCCTCACCAGTGCAGCCTGTGTCTGGGTTTCTCAGTCGAATCGCTCAATAAGACAATTGCATCCCACCTCAGGCCAATGCAGAGATCATGTAGCAAGGCAGTTGTACCCCAAATCAAAGCACCTACACGAAATATGCAGAAAGAAAGTTATACTAGACACAATACATGAATCATTCAGCAAGGCAGTTGTAGGCCAACTCGGGCCAGTGTTGTTCCCGTCTACAGCATGGGTCACTCTCGGTTTTGCTCTTTCAGGCAGTCTGCTTTCTCTGGGAGTTCTGGCCTCTGAGCTACTCCTCCTGAACAGTCTTTATTCCTCCATGGCCTCTCTCAGCAAGCAGGCATGCTTCAAAGCACTATGTATACCTTCAGCTCTTCCAGGAGAAATCTCAGGCTTCAAGTGACATCCCCTCAAATCAGGGAGACTAGCTGTCAGGAAATCATTTGCCCTGACCACACAGCAGACCTTCAAGGACTTTTTGGGACACCCCACTTCCTTAGACATGAAGAATGTAGATCGAAAGCAAAGTGGGCAGGTCTGGAGGCCAGACAAAAGGGCAGGCCTGACCTAGAAACTTCCACACCTCGAACAACAAAAGCCATAGCCCCTACTATGAACAAAATGGCAGTGGCCAAGGAGAGCCAATCTGCAGCCCCTTGCTAACAAAGGGCTTGATTTAGATCTTGGTGGAGGGGTTACTCTGTCACAAACGTTTGCATATCCCATCTGTCATTTTTGTGATGGAGTAACCCCCTCTCTCAAGATCTAAATCATTCCCAAAGTCTTGAAGGAATATCTAAAGGTAGCCCTGTCCACATGCTCTCCATTTAAACATCTGGGTCCCCACTCCAGTCATAGGAATGCAGGCAAAACACTTTCACTTAATAGTAGTAATATTTTATTGTTTAGTTACTTAAAACCATAACAAAAGAAACAAAAACTTAAAAAATGCACTTTTGATATTACCAAATCATCATTTTGCGTGTTATCCAATCATTTGGATATGGACTCCATATGAACTCTTTTTAAAACATAATGGAACAATTGCTGCTTAACACTTTGCTATCTCCATTGTGGATGGAGCCTCGCTTGATACTGTTAGAGACCAATGTGAAACAATGAGCTGAGGGCTATCCTCTTGTGAGTCTCAGAAAGGGTGGTGCTGATTTTTTAAATGTTGCTTTTGAGTCACCAGCGATAGAAATTTCACGAAAGCACAATTCAGCTGTAGGTCCCCAGGCACAAAGCACGCCAGCACCGCTTGTCTCCGTGTCCGTATGCCTTTTTTCGTTGAGTTCGTTCTTTAGTAAGGCTTTTTGTTCTGGTGCAAGACCGTTGCAATAGCAAAGGACATGTGAGAGCTCTTCCGTGTCCTCACCACACAGACGGCAGATAGGGTTGGTTACATCTCTCAGCCAAGAGGCTGCATATAAAGCAAATGGTAGGAGGACAAGACAATACTTTAGAAATTGCTCCTTTGTTTGTCTCGAGAAACCGTGGCCTAGACATGACTGTGGTGCCAGAGACGTGTAGGTGTATAATGTCATCCATGCATGAGACCTCCGTGAGAAGGCTGTTTTGTCCTCCTAATTGATTTCCCAACTGCTTTCTTACAGGTGCTGTGCGAGATTGAGATCCTCCAAAGGTCGGTGAGCCCGTTCATCTTAAGTGAATCGTCGAGGTGGATTCTGAATGGGGAGGTGTTCTTACGTTCGAGCTCTTGTCACATATAGTAGTTAAGAGAGTCCAGAGTGGCACCCCAGGCTTTACTCCAGAAGTTTATATATGCGCCACGTTGTGCCAGAGATTGATCCAGTAGGCCAAACTCCACTCTCAGTTGGGCGGGGGAGGTGAATCTGGGGATGTTAAAGATCATCCGATAGACTTTGCTCACTGCGTGGTTTAAGATGTCTACATTCCTGCCTCTTTGTACTTCACTGCCATATGTTATTGTGGGCAGGAGCTTGGCTTTTAGTACTTTTAGGAGGGGAGTGTATGAAGGACCATTCAGATAATTTTTTAAGTCCTTTTAAGGACAGCGCTATAGCTAGGCTTTTCCTCATTATGCATTTTCTTTGATGCACGAAGTTCCCTGATTTGTCAATAACGACTCCAAGATATTTATACTTGTCTGTTTGAGCAAGTCGTGTCTTACCCCAAAACCATGTTCTTGATGGTGCCTTAGATCTGATTGACTATGTACGTGTTTTTCCAAAAGTTTGCTGTCAAGGTGTTAATGGCTAAGTAATGTTGAGTTGCATTTAATAGTCTCTGAAGGCCTATTTACCTGTGACTGAGCAATACGAGGTCATCCGCGTACATGAGGCATGGTAGTTCCAGGTCCCCAAATTTGGGGCGGTGCGAGTTTGTGAGGGTGAGTGAGCCCGCTAAGTATAGATTGAAAGGTGTTAGGACCAAAACACAACCCTGTTTTAAGCCTTCGGTAGTGGGGATCCGCCTTCAAAGATGAGTGCCTGTACCCAATTTTATCTGGACCCATGTGTCCAATTGGAGGGCTATTATCAGGCGTAGGAGTGGATATGGAAGCCCCCAGGTTTCAAGCTTCTTCCACAACAGATTCCTACCCACATGGTCAAATACGTCCTTGAAGTCAACAAAGCATTGATGGAGCTGACGTTTCAGTGTTACAGCTTTGTCAATTAATAGGGCAATGGCCATGATGTTTGTGATGGTGCCAGTCTGTTTGGAAAATCCTGTTTGGATCTTGGGGATTATTCCCTTTTCAATAGTCCATGCAAGCAGATGATCCAGTAGCAGACCAGCAAAGTACTTTGCATCATTGTCAATTAAGGCAATCAGATGATAGCTATTGGGGAGCGATCTGTCCCTGGTTTTGAAAATGGGGGAGATTATGGACCCCTTCCAGGACTGTGGAATGGTTCCTGTCAGACCTATTTCCACGTAGAGAGGTTCGAAAATCTTTTCCCAGAAGGGTGCATTATGCTTAAAAACTGCAGGTGGAAGTCCATTCAGGCCCGGGACACCTTCTCGCCTACCGTTGGCTATCTGATATTTTTTTGTAACCGAGTCAGTGAGTAGTGTAAGCGTGGACTTTAGTGAGGGCCTGTGTGAGAGGAGAATTCCTGGAGAAGTCGTGCTTTGTGTGGCCATGCTGAGTGATGTCTGGCCATTGAAGTGGACTCCAAGATGTTGGGCCCAAACAGCTTCTTGTATATGCGATGTAATGTGGCCGTGGTAGGGGCGTGTCAGGTTGCATATTGTGTGCCAGAAGAGTGCGCTGTTGTTGCTCCTTGCGTCCGAGTGTAGCCTGGCCCACAAATCTTCACGGTGATTCCTACTGATTGCCCATTTTAGCTTGTTCAATGACTGTTTGTAGTGCCTTAAGGTTTGCAGTAGGTCTGGATTGCCAGGGCTGCCACAGAGATGCCTTATACTGGAGTTAATTTTCCTCTTTGCGTCTCGTAGTGCTGACCTATGGGCTTGTGCCAGGTAAGTTAATGCTGAGGGAGGTGGCAGTCGTCTGTTGGTGTTTGGCACCGGAAAAATTCCACTTAACCTGATTGTAGTTGTTCCCATTTCTGCACTTCACTGTCATTGTTTGTTTCTAATTCAAGTGCCAGATCCATTGCTGCTTCGGTGACAAGATCTATGTTTGATTGCCCACATTTGACCCATTTGCAGTTTGTGGTGAAGGTGGTGATGTGTACAATACTCGTTTTCTCCATTTTAGTTATCCCCAGGATGATGGCTAATTCCTGTGGGCAGTGGTCGCTCTCAGTCCTGTTGCCTAGACTGTACAAAGCTACTTGTTTGAACAGTGGAAGAGTGACAAAGGTGTAGTCAATTGTGGTAGAGACTGTGGTAGAAAAATATGATGCTGCTGGAGGCGTGTCCTCAATAAATCTGCCATTCAGGACTCGAAGCTGTAACAATTACAGGCCATTGAGCAATGACCTGCTGGTCTTTGTGGGGCAGCCATGTTTGTTGGTCCCCTGTGTAGGAAGATCCCAGGCACTAGAGAGGGCAAATGTGGTTTCGTCTGTGGAGGATCCTAGTAGATGCAAATTAAAGTCACCTGAAACAATGATATTGGCTGTATCGGCTATGCCACTGCTGCTTATCTGATTCTCAAGTAGTACCACTAGATTAATGGCATCACTGGATTTAAGTTTGGGGTGGAGGTTGGTGTTTACGAGGACTACCTCTACTGTGGGCACACTTGTCGTGGAGGCAATTGTCACAATCTTGATAAAGGAGCAGGTGGGGAGCAAAAGGGTCACTCTGACTGATAGTGCTAAAGAGACGTAAGTAGCCAGGCCACCTTGAAGGTGACCATACTTCGCCTTCCTGATTGCTGGAGTGAAGAAGAACATATAGCCCTTCAACTGGTATGGTTCATCCAGTCAAGGTTCCTGCATTAGCATAGTGTCAAAGGTGCTGATGTTTTGGATGAACTCATGGTCTAAAGCTTTGGAAAGGAGGCCATTTACATTCCAAGAACACAGGCAGAGGATCTCCTTTGATGATATGGGGTCCCGCTTTTTGTCTGAGGTTTGCACACTGCCCTATTGCAGTTGTTGATTGTTTTTCAAAAACACCATAAGTCGTTGTTATTTAAAGAGAAATTGGCTGAGTTAAAGAGCTTTGGGGTCCGAGATTCGTCCCAGGCAGTAGTAGAGGAACTTGAGGTCACAGAAAAGCAGCCCTGGGCGCTCCTAAGTATGGAGCGTGTTTCCCTGTTCTGAGGGTCTCATTTGAAGGCGGAACCCGGTGTTAGTAAAGGGGTCAGATAGCCAACCTGCATGATAATACTAATGCCCCAGCATTCAAAGGTTGCACTTTCTTCTAGGATTGTTTGGACAATTAGTCTTGTCTTCCATGAGGCCTGGGCTTCAAGGGCAGTAGCGTTGGTTGGGTGGAGATATTCTACTGCTAGGAGATCAGTTGTGCTCAGGCTGCTTGTAGAGAGAATGTTCCCCCCATTCAAGATATCACTGGTTCCCCTGGATTTGTAGTGAGGATGAAAAATTTATATATTGGTGGTTGGGGGATCTGGTTGAGTTTCGAACTTCTGCAGCAGGTGCAGATGGTTTCCTTAAGGGGAACCCCCTCCCTGATTCCAGCAGGCATTGGACCTCTTGGTTGTAGAATTCCCCACATGAACATGATGTGTGGGGCTAGGAGGTATAATAATCGCTCCCTGTTCCTGTGGAGGAGGGGCCATTGACTGGGCAGGGGAGGAAATGAAGGAAGTTGCTTGTGTAGGTTGACTATAACTTCCGGTAGTTACAGCCACAGCGGTACGCCGGGAGCTGCTGGGATTGCAGTGCCTCGACATTGCCTCCCCCCTCTGCTGGCAAGGAGAGGTCGCTTGTGGCTGCGTTCCTATGCTTGATAGCCAAATTTGAAGATGGGTCCTCAGAGTTTGTCACTGGAGCAAGTGACCTGGGAGACATGGCTTCATTGGAGGCCCAAATGACAGGAATTGTTAGTTTGGGGTCAGCTGCTTTGTTCTCTCCGTTTCCTGCACATCCTTTCTTGCGGTCTTTCCTCCTCTGGGTGCGTCTCTGCTTGGCATTAGGTTTCACCATGACGTTGCCATCCACAGGACTGCCAGTTGGGAGCTGGTTCCTTAGAAGTTGAGGGGCAGTTACTGTTGGAGTCAGGTTGAGAGGGATTGCTGTTGCTGCTGCAGGAGATGCCTGGTTGGAACCATTTGTCCTGTCATCACTTCTTGTTCCCAGGCCGATGGTTGCAGTCTCGGATGGATCCAGGTGGATTTTTTCCAAGGCATGAGCAGGAGGGTCCGATGTGAGGTGCAACTGTGCATACTGACTGGAGGCTCCCACTTTTAGAGACGCATAGAGGTTGGTGAGCATGGAAGGTAGTGTGGATAGTTTGTCTATAATTGGCCCACATGAGCAGCTCATGAAAATGCTTGTGGGGTTTTCTTGTGACTGCATGAAGAGGGATTTGAGGTCACCTAGTTTCTCATCTATTCCCACTACAAATACTGCCAAGGTGTTCAGCAAAGTAAGCTGAACATCCATTTTGTCCGATCGATAATGAAGCGCTTCAACTAGAAGCTGTATGGTTTTGAGCAGGGAAGCCCAGGCTCCATCCATATGAAGATTATGTCAGTTTACAGTATCCTGACCAGTTGATGCAGCGCTTGTGTCTGTGCTTACTCTAATCCTTACGCCAGCATTGGGAGACGGCTGACTGAAGGGTGGAATGCTTGTATCAATGGTCACGTTGGTCCTTGCGCCATCATCTGGGGACTGCTGACTAGGATCTGAAATAATCGAGGATCAGAGGGGGAATCTTGGGAGTATGCGACAAGCATGTCCTCCCACCCTTGTGTGTTTAAATAGGATAGGGTTTCTTCGTCCACCCCCGTACTGGGACCCTCTGTTTTCATATATGCTGGAAGAGTTAATGGGGAAGAGGGCTGAGATCCTTCATTCATTGCGGTTCCCTGACAAGCAGTATCTGGAGCCGAAGTTGTGGCCAGAACGTCTGTGGGCAGCTGGCCTTTCTTGTTGATGAAGGCTGGCTGAGCCGCTTTCAGTCCACGGAGCACTCAGTGGATTTGGTGGGTCACACTCTGTTGAGGGGAAGCTCACAATGGGTTCTCTGAAGCCTGCCTCGGCTCCTCATGGACATCTGTCCTGAAGAATTCAGCGGGTTGCCCCATGGGCACCAATGTTATGCTGGTTGCAGGAGGCTGAGTAGGGCTTAGGCTTGGTGTAGCCCCCGTTGTGGCAGGGTCGTTTTGAGATGCAGAGCTTTCTGCTGTGTTTGTGAAGATTGTCGGAATTAGTGGTGACTGTAACTACTGTGTGTCATTGCTATTTGAAAGGAGGACAGATCCGCTGTTTTTTAGAAAGGAGAACTTGGTGTAAATGTTTGGTTGGCAGTTAGTTTTGCAAAGGTTTTTTAGATTGTTACAGGCTGTTTTTGGGTTCCAGACTGTGCCCAGTGTGGTCTGGCTCTGACTCAATCTCAATAAGAGGTGGGACATTCTGTGCCGCGTGATGGCTGTCCAGAGATTGAGGTCTCCTCTCCCTTTTTCCCATTGCGGTTTTGTTTTGGGGGACTTTCTTGTTTTGCTTGACCGCATGGTCATGTATTCCCCTTCCTTCTCTTTCTTTGTGGGCTTGAGCTGTTGAGGTGTTAGAGGTAGTAGAAGTAATGGCGCATTGAAGTTGTCGGTCAGCTGTTAAATCTGTTACACTGGATTCTGCTGGGGCAGAGACAGGTGCAGACTGAAGAGTACCTAAAAGTACTGATGCTAGTACTGCTAGTGCTGCAGGCTTTGCAAGTGAGGCTCATTAGCCATCCGCAAGCCGCACCCATCCTAGGAGGGCCGCTTTCACGGATGCTGGGGCACACCCTTGGCGGTGGCTGAGTACATTCACTGCACTCACCTGTTGCCTGCACACTGAAGAATAGATCTGGCTGCTCCAAGAATGGTCTCCTGAAACTGGGGGCAGGTTGGGTTTGCTCAGGATTGCAGCATCCATGCCTGCAGGGAGCCAGTAAGTCCAATTGCACGGAACCAATGGGCCTGTTGAGGTGCTGAAGCGCAAAGGGGGGGGAAGGCAGGCAATGGGGATGGTCAAGGGCAGGGCAAGGCCGAGTGGACTCCTGCTCCGCCACCTGCTCCGACTAGCTCTGACTCTCTCCGCCACCCTCTCCCCTCTTCCTGCCCTACTGCTCACCAGCTCCACCAGGAGCCTAGCCGGAGGGGAGGGGAGGGAGAGTAGGAGCTTGAGGGAGCGAGGAGCGTGACGCAAGGCAAGGGGGAGCAGAGCCCCCAGATGCAGAGATGGGGAGGAGCGAAAACAAGGGGGTAAGGGGAGTAGAAAGCCGTACAGGAGGAACCGGGGAAACAGGAAGGGAGGCAGAAGGCAGGTGATGGTTGCGGCAGCAGCGGCAGCAGAGACAGCAATCCAGGTAAGTGACTGTGGGACCCAAAGATGCGCCACAGATGCGCCCCTCCCCCCCACCTGGCCCTGTGTCTACTGTCTTCAGACACCTCCTGCAGCCACACGGCCCAGCCTGGCCCAGCCTGACACCCCTCCAACTCCCTGCCCCCCGCACACACAATCTCTCACTGCCACAACCTCCTCACAACGCCTCGTGGCCGCCCCTCAGCACCCCTCACCTCACCTCACCACTCTCTCCTCTCCCTCCTCCTCCATGGCCTCTCCTTTGCGAAGGGCTGCCAGGACCGGGATGGATGGTTGCCGGAAAGTGGAGAGCGCGGATGGCAGACTGCGGACCACGAATGCAAGCTCCGCTCGCTTCTGCTCTGCTCTGCTCACAGCTTTCACTTAGTAGGGCAGCTGTCCTCAACCTCCATCTTGTGCCTACCAAACTAGTGACATCTGAAATGAAAGCGGTTTCAAGACTCAGATGCATGCACAGAGTCCCACAGACCTCCTACCACATATGTACTACACTCACAATATGCACATACACGCACTTGACATACACAAAGGATGTCATTGCCTGGTTCTGGGTTTCACATACCAGCAGAACTTTATGCAAAGGTAGTCATTTTGTGACACTCTCACAGAGACAGATAAAAAGATCTGGTCACAGTAAGCTTCACAAAAGGCAGTATACTGCCACCAGCACTTTATGAGCTAACCCCAGGACAGAAGTACTCTGTCTGTTCAGAGGGTACTCTTGATGTGCTCATCTAGGTCATAACATATCTTGGTGCTCATGCTATGATGGGCAGTCTTAGGCCTCCGAGCACATGATAGATTAGCGTGATGCCAGAGTCAAAAGTAAAGTCAGGATACCAGGTTCACAAGCAGTCGGACATTCAGGGTATTCCTATCCTAGCAAAGGTTTTCTAAAGTCAATCAGTTTTATTTATATTTTGACTTGGTTGTACTCAGGGATATTGTATGCAGAAAAATCAGTTAACACTAATATCATGTCTTAAATATTGTTTACAAAAATATTGTCTAATTGGGTGAAGATTTTCTACTATTAACTCAAATGTGATCATCTTTTTGTAGACAATATTTAGGGAATAATATTTACCTCAGATTATATTCTAACAGTGATATTCTGTTACTACACCTTTGACTCATTGTGTGAACTGCAAACTCATAAATGTGTATTCCAAGACTCTTGCTTGATATGCACTGATATGTGCATGCACTAAATTGCTTATTGATTAATTGCATAGAAAAGGAACAATGCCACATTTCTTTTGGAGAGAAGTTGGAACAGGTATAAACCTAGCACCAGTGTCAGTTAGGGGTGGAACCAGGTTAAGGAAAGAGTGTTTGCAGGCCCTCACTTGATTAAACAACGTTGACAAATCCCAAATACTTTGCAGAGGGTGGGCCAACCTGTGGACTGATTCCAGTAAAGATCAGTTAGTTTTGGAGGGGTGATGTGGTATTTCAGGACTGGATAAGAATGCCTACCTTCTAACACTGTCTATCCCCTCTTAAGTCTAGCTTTGAGGGATAAGAAAGGCAGGCCAAATTGAAGATAAGCCCCCTGCCTGGAGTGGAAGGACTCCAGGGTCAGTGAAACTGGCTTGTGCACTCCCTTTGAGGGTCGGGATACGAATAACCTTCTAAGGACCCTGAAGGAGGTGGATCCCTTGGACTTCTGTGGAGTGGCTGTGTGGTGGGTATATCTGGAAGGAAACAGTGACTTTTGCTAGACACACAGGCGCTCAGCAAGTGGCTAGGAGGCCTTGGGTCCTAAGATGCTCAGATAGGGAGTGTAGTCTGCCTAGAGGGTCACAGGTTTTTGCTGCTGGAAGGCCTCAAGGCCAAGACACTACTAGACCGAGGAAAAACTCAAATTACAAAAGCATAATTTGCATAATTTGGCAAATTTTGTGTTTATTATGCAAAGTTCCCGAAATTATGCCACTATGCCATGTCATGTAATTGCAGCGTTATACCACAGAAACAACACAAAAAACACAGAATATGAGGGCTTGTTTTTCCTAGCAGTTGTCTTTATTACTCTATGTTTTACACAAAATATGCCCTTGTGTCAAAAATTGGTTTAAGGATGCATTTCGCTCTAAAATATAATGCTAAATGACGGATTTTCCTTTAATTTAATTACGCATAATTTTGTGTCATTTTTCTAAAAATTTGCATACTTACTGAAAGCAAATCACAAATATTGCACAAAACTGGGGGCAAGAGTCTAAGTTCCAAATGTTGTTCCTCAATGGAGGAGGAACAGTCCAAACATGCTTCTCGTTAAAAGTCTTCAGGTAGCTTGTAATCTTGTACAGGTGCTCTAATATGTCTGAGTATTTGTTTTACGGTGTCTGTAGTTACTAAGTAACTGTGTAAAATGAACGACTCTTGAATTAACTCAGTGTTTCATGCTAATTATTGTTACTGGAATATTGCTGAAAAGTTGTTCCATGATTGGTGCTACAAGCATATATTTCGATATCATTCTTCATTATTGTTACATTGCTAAAGTGTGTGACAGTCATTAAGAGAATTACATTGTTATATTGAACGGCGTGGTGACATGCTTAAAAAGGTAGCAAGACACATTTTATTAACGCACTCCTCACTGTTGTGTTAAGATCATGGGGGATGTTTTGTTTTTCAGAGTTAGAGCCTACTGGTGTACAGACTGGTGAGGGGGCTTTCCACCTGGGTAGACTAGGTTACATCTGTCATTGTGTTGAAGTTATTTAAAGGGTGTCACCTTCAGCATTACCAATCTGCTCTTCTGTATATATTTGTTAAATTGGACAACTCATTTCGTTTTATGTGCAGTAAATCATATTTTCGTTTCAATAGGAAAAGTACTAACTGAACAGCAATTTATTAAAGTTGTTTGCAGCATTGATGAGTTCAGAATCCATAGCCCACAGCACCTCCTCAGAGCAAGCCTTGGACTATTTTGCATGAAAGTCAGATGCCAAAAGGGATTCTTGGTTCTCAGTTTGAGTGTCCACAATATGGGAGCTCCAGGACAGCAGAGCCAAATATCCCAATTGCTACAGATGGGGCCCAGTAGCATGTGAATGCACTGGAACCCTCCAGCCAAGATTTCTCCCAAACATATTAGTTTATGTTTAGAGTAAATAAGATTAGTATCAATAAACAGTTAAAAATTATACCCTACGCCTGTTTACAAAGACCCTCCTTCTCTTAATCAGCTTCTCCCAGCTTAGGTACTACTTTAAGTTTAGTCATTCAAGTGTCAACCAATGCAAAGCCGAAGAAGCTGCCATTTTCGTTTCTATTGCGAAAATAAATAGGGTTATTATTAAAGCCTTGAGAAAAACAAGCATCTGCCAAAAAAGGCTGACTTTACCCATCGATTTTCCAAGATCATAAGACTTGTGTCTCTTTTAAAGAGAAATGCCCTAAAAGAGAGCAGCTAAATTCAATAAACCCAAACCTGGAGTCCGGAGGTGGGGTAACAAATGAGTACTACGGACTACTTGGGTCCTCAAAAGCAAGCAAGGATGTGTAACTGTGGGAACTCTACAGGGTTGCTTAGTTCTTCAAGACAGTCAAGGGGAATTAGTTCTAAAGTCCTAAAAGAAGCCACATTTGGGATGGGCCCAAAATTGAAGACTTCCAACATGAGTAAGACTTGGGAAAGTTGATGTGAGATGCACCTTGCTCACAGGGGCTTAGCTTCAGGGGGTGTATGAATGTATTCTGTAGTAAATAGTTGAGAACAAGTGCTTTCAGTTAGGTAATGTGAAGTGTCTGTCGGATTTCGCCTCGTATTTGTACATGCCCTTTCTGACAAAAATACACAACCATTCCTGTCTTTGTTTTGAAGGCATTCACAAATGTTCATTACTGTGCAAAATATTGTGTTTTAAGTACCCCTAACAATCCACGCTCTTTGCCCTTTCCAATGCCTCTTATGCCTCCCCTCATACTTTTCAAATAGTGTATTTTAACAAGATATGTCAGCAAGACTGTAAGGAAATCTGAAGGGCACCCGCCCCCCCCCCCAATGTCACTGACAGCCCAGGCTACGCCCCTGCTTGCTTGTCATATCACGCTCTGTAGTCACCACCGTTGGTAAAGGTCAAGCGTAATATGTAATTCACATAGGCTGAAGAGAAGAGGACACCAGGGCCTGCTTTTGGGTGGTGCGAGCGGTGCGGCCGCACCGGGCGCTGACCTCAGTGGGGCGCTGTTTTTAGCAATAACTTCTGAAGCTTGCGATTTAAAAGCACTTGCTGAAATGTTCCTGGTGCGTCCAACCTTCAGGAAACAATTAAAATGTCAAGATGCCTCCTGTGGCTAATGCTCCAGCTAGGGAGAGAGATGGGAGTTTTGCCTAGTGGCAGCTTTGACTCAACATAAAGTAGCATAGAGGGTTAATATGCCCGCTGCAAAGAACAGAACTATGGGGCATATTTAAGAAAAGTGTAATGTCCCCATAATGCCACCATGTGTGTGTCATATTTAAAATACGGAGCACCATGGCAGTTGTTAGGGGACTAACGTCAGAATTTATTATGCTAGTCCGGCGCTTTGCAGGATTAGTGTCAAAACTGTTGACGCTAATCTTACAAAGCACCCAGAGGCCAATTGTAACCAATGGAAGCCTCTTTTTAATGCCTGCTCTAAGCAGGCATTAAAAGTGCAGGAAAAAAATGATCCAAAGAAATCTGACAAATTTCTTTGCATTATTGTTTTGGCCTCCCTAACGAGGACGCCCTCTTTGCAGAAATTTTGGCCTGGGGCAGGCATAATGTAGCACAAAGGGTTACAAAGTGGCGCAATGCAAGCATTGCGCCACTTTGTAAATACGGAGTAGCGTTTTTGGCCTTCTAACGCCACTTTAGCGTAAAATAAATTACACTAATGTGGTGTTAGAATGGCACTAGGGGCTCTTAAATATGACCCTATGGGGCAAATTTGAAAAAAGTAGAGCTGCACACAGTGCTGCTCCACTTTTCTTGCACCACTTAGCAGCCCCCTAACACCACCATGTGTGAGTCATATTTAAAATACGCCGCACTATGGCGGTAGTTAGGAAACTAGCATCAGAATCTTTTATGCTAGTCCGGTGCTTTGCAGGATTAGCATCAAAAATGTTTACTCTGATCCTGCAAAGCACCCAGGGGCCCATTGTAGCCAATGGTAGCCTCCTTTTAAAGCCTGCTCTGAGCAGGCGTTAAAAGTGCCGGAAAAAAATGATGCAAAGAAATCTGTGAGATTTCTTTGCACCATTTTGTGTCCCCCTAATGGGGGGATGCCCCCTTTGCATACATTATGCCTGGTGCAGGCGTAATATAGTGCAAAGGGTTACAAAGTGGCGCAATAAATGCATTGCGCCACTTTGTAAACATGGTGCAGCATTTTTGGCCTTATAACGCCACATTAGCTTTAAAAATGACACTAATGTGGTGTTGGAATGGCACTAGGGGCTCTTTAAATATGCCCCTATATTTTATGTGGATAGCTGAGTGGATTAGTAAAGCCAGCCTTTACAAGTGCTTTAAAACACATGAATGTATGTGAAAGGGGATCGATGGAGAGATGAAGGGCACATTTGGTAGTGAGTGAAACGGAGGAGGAGGTCATGGGGTGCCGGGTGCCAAAATGAACTGTAGTACAGGGCACTACCAGTCCCAAAGCCGGCCCTGGGTGACACTGTTATGTAATGGGAAAGGTGCAGTCTCATTAGCATACTTGAGTGTCATGGACCATCCGCCATCATCATAATATTAACCAAGCCATTGAGTTGACTGCAGGCTGGATGCTGGGGTTTCCACAGCCTCACTAAATACTACCCATAGTAACTCCCTCTCATTGCAAATACCCACATTTATCATTCCATTTCCTTCTTAATATTTTTCAAGCGTTCTCACCTTTTCAGCAGGAGTGTGCAAAGATTTGTCATCAAAGTTTTGATGAGTTTGCAATTTCTGTCTTTCGCAAACAATGCAAAATGTCCCTTTTTACGTTTTTTTGTGAGCGTTTTAACACAGAACTCTTTGTATATACTGCAAGATAATTTCACCACATAGCAAGCTTTTTTTCTTAATAGACACCAACCAATTTGGAAAAGGTATGTAGATGTTTTTGCTGTAATTTTTGCAGGGCTATTCTGTGCACAACTGCAAATATATGAAAAATGCTCCCTGGAAGTCTGCCCTTTGCAGAATTTCTATGCACAATTTTATTGAACAGGATAACAAAATAGAAGCACTCGCTTAGGGTTTGCTGAGTGACCTTCCAGGTCAGTAGAGGTGCTGGCCCCACACCTCTGGTGGAGAACTATGTGCAGTATTTATGATCCGGTTTGCATTGTGGTTGCTTCATGCAATGTTGTACATGCGCAACGCAAACCTTAAGTGAGATTTATGAACCAACACAAGACCACCTACATAAATCTGGAGTAATGCAACACAACGCATGCAAATCGCTCCACTACATTACTCTGCACCAGGGAGGCATTTCCATGGGTCTTGTGTGGGTGTTACAATGCAACATCCAAGGAATTCGACGCATTCTGAGATGTACCAGAAGTGTTAGTCCTGGGAATGCGTCAAAAACCTTTCAGGATTGTTTTTGTGCAGGAAACAAAAACTGTTCTGCTTGCAGAACAGGCACCCTTGCATCACAGTGCAAAGGAATGCACCCTATTGCCTTTCCCTTGCACCACAAATTCATAAACATGCCCCCAGTTTGCCTGGCAGGGTCCTCAGTGACTTCAATGCATCTGTCAGCGTGGTAAGTCACTGAACCTACAGAAGACTGCCACGCCCCTCTCGCCCCCTCCCTCCTCAACATTCTTTTTTGTGTTTCTGCAAGTAGCTCCTCGCATGGGAGGGTATTTCATAAAATCAAAAATACACTAGCCCTGACTGCAGGGAGTTTTTTTCTTGAATGTCAGAGGCATTCTCTGTTTTCTGCAAGGAATACCTTTGGAAGCATTATTTTGTCAATCTTAAACAAAGATGATTACAAATTTAATTGATATTATGGCAGAGCGAAAAGGTACACAACTTTCACAAAGTATCAACGTTTTACTCAGTGAAGGTGAAAGTAAAAACACGTTGCAACTTAGCACACCTCTATCCTTTAGCAAATATTTATTTTTAGCAGCTAGTTTCTTTTTATGACTTGCTTTCCTTGTTAATCCTTTCGTAAGCGTGACGTGAGGTCCCACGAGGTCCAGTTTCAGATAAAATACTAACACATTTAGTGACTGCTCTAAGGTCTGACAGGATTTGGAATCGGTAGTTATCACAGTCCCTTCCTGCCTGCCCACTTGAGGGGCAATTGTCCTGTCACAAACAGATGAATTAACATTTTGTCAACGGAAACTCAAGAACATGCCATCAATAGAAACGAAAGCAGATTTTCGAAGGTGTGACGCAGACGTTTCTATGTTTGCACGCTTTTCTCCTATATACAATGGTTGGTGATGTTCATAAGTGGGGCTGAAACTGCACTGCAAGGTGCCAGCAGCCGGATGCCCACGCCTCAAACATGCGAAGCACTGGCAAAACCAAAGGGCAAGCAAGCCCGTGCAATGGTTATTTTTATACTGCATACCTATGCCACACAAATACAAAGAAACAAATATGCTGTCACCTAAACACGGCTACCATATGCTTGCAATAAATATTGCAAACGTAAAAAACATTCACTGATATGGCTGTTTTATGAG
Organism: Pleurodeles waltl; assembly: GCF_031143425.1. Taxonomy (NCBI): domain Eukaryota; kingdom Metazoa; phylum Chordata; class Amphibia; order Caudata; family Salamandridae; genus Pleurodeles; species Pleurodeles waltl. Next base: position 1,443,641,346 of record NC_090447.1, read on the forward strand.
TAACGTATTTTAATTATCAAGCCTTTAATTGGTAACCTCAATTTCATTATTACTACTTAAGAAGGATACAAAAATAAAGTATGCTGTCAAGAAGGAACCTACTCGTCTCTTCCACTTATTCTCCAATAAAAATATTGGTCATTACTGCTTTGTATCACCCACAGAGCAATACATGAAACAGGACCGCTTTTCATCACGAATAAAATCACCAAATACATTCAACAAAGGAACCTCTGCTCCAAACTGGCATCTCGCCTCAAAATCCCACCATACAAGAAAAAAAAACGTAGGTGGCACATCCTTCTTTGTTCAAGCAGCGAACCAACGGAACTCATTACTCCAAAGCATAAGATTTGTGGATGACTATGTTATCTTCAGAAGGCTACTCAAGAGTTTGCTGTTTCCTACATAACCACCATACTCAAACACTAATGTACAGCATGACTCTGTTCATGTAAACATTTATAATTTGATCAAATATATTTGGATATGTGTATTTCTTTGTACAAATACATATAATAATAATTTTAAGGAAATATATAGATACTCTTTAGGACTGCTTAACAAATGTACATATTACTTAGGGTTATATATATATATATATATATATCTTATATATACGTACATACATTTTTCTATGCTTAACAATATATGGGTCACTGCTTATTTTTCATATAAGTTATTTGAATAGATGCTTAGGGGTCTCTGTTTTATTTATCTAAAACAATATGTAAATAGTAGCATAATTATTTTTTCTGCAAGCGCTTCACTGTTTAAGCATTGAGGAAAACATACAATTAAAAAAATATTAGTTATAAAAAATTCACAAATATATTAGCTTAAGGTAGAGCAACACTTGAAAGTCTGAGTTTATCAAATATTACTTTAAATCTCAACATATTCTCTTCCTTATACATGTATGTCCACCCTATGTACTTATGTATCTATATATGTATTTTTTTACTCCTACTGTAGAAGAAAAACACCTTTGACTCTATCCAATGCACTACTCTATGTCTCACCCTATACCTCTCACAATACATCCTCTGCCACCACTCTCTGACTCATCCCAAACCTAATTTTACTACTATGATCTTAAAAATGACCCCTTCTAGACTCATCCATTCTCTATCTCTCCTTGGATCACTCCAAACCTCATTGTACTACTATTATCTCCCATAAAAAACCCTTTCTAAATGTTTCCCTCATGTAATACCTTCTTTGACTCATCCCAAGTTTCAATTTACTAGTATGATCTCCCTAATTACTTTCTAAAGACTCATCCCTCCTCCATCTCTCCTGTTGATAATCCCTAACCTCATCCTATTACTATGATATCATAAATGAACTCTTCTGTCTTCTATCCCTCCATTATCTATTCAATCTAACGAACAGACACTGCTCAAATTATCTCACATTTCCCTATACTAATCCACAGCTAATCCTTTTTGGGTTCAGGAGTAGTGTGCCACTTTCTGAAAAGTGCTTCAAAGCCTTTTTTAGGGAGTGGGAGAGGAGTATCTTCAACATCCTAAAGGATTTGTCTAACACTAAATACTATTTGCTCTCCTATGACTTTCTTGAAAAATCTAGAGGGGATTCATTTACGTATCTTGGTTTCTTGAAACTGTGGAAAGGAAATATTATAAGTTCAACAACAGGAAGGTTTTCAAATCAAAATGTGTTTTACTTAATAGAGCATTTAAGTTACTTTCTAACAGCACTTAATACATCTTTGGCAGTCTTATGCTAAGGTAAGACAGGCACAATCATAGCTCAGGGGGTCCTAGACAGTGTTGTATACCCATCCACAGTGCAGGACATCTCGGGACAGGTCTAGTGACCATGTCTATTCATGCACTGTGATCCTTCAGTGAGTTACAGACAGATTACGTACAATTATGTTTACACTTCCCTCTGGGTGTTGTTGCTGATAGAGTGCTACCCACTGCCTTTAGAATTTAAAGCTGAGCTATTAATTAAGATCATTTGTTGATTTCTACAAACACCACCTTGTCATGCCCCTTTTTCAGTTTAATGTGAGCCCTTACAGCTCAAGGGAATGACAATCAGGGTGGAAATGGTTCATTAGTAAGAGCTAAGCCATTGCCGTTCTTCAATTGTCTCTAACGCGCATGTGCAGACCAGACAGTCAATCAATCAATCAATCAATCAATCATTATGTGTAGAGCGCAACTTATCATCCAGAGGGGGTAGCCAGGCGATGGGGGGTGATGTTTTGTGCTGTCGGCCTCTGGTCGAAAAAAGCCAGATCTTGAGCTTCTTCCTGAATTTGGGGAGGGAGTAAGTTGTTTGCAGGTGGAGGGGGAGGTCATTCCAGGCCTTAGCTGCAAAGTAAGAGATGGAATTGCCTCTGCAGTGGATTTGTGGGATGTGTGCGAGTTAGACTGACCCGAGTTCTCTGGTGGGTTGGTTGAAAGTCAGACGGTGGTTGATATGTTTGTATCCGATGTTGTGAAAGGCTTTGAAGGCAAAGGACAGGAACTTGAATTTGTTTCTCTTTTCCCCGGGCAGCCAGTATAGGCTTCTGAGGTGCGGGGCTATGCTGGTGCACTCTGCAACATTGGTCATAACATTGCTGAAATTTGCTCTTGGGGTGGTGTGGTCCTCTGAAAGTGAAAGGATGATTTGCGTGTTGTCGGCTTATGCGATGATGTTGAGTCAGTTGCTGCGTACGATGTCTGCCAATGGTATCATGCAGGTGTTAAAATGGGTGGGGCTAAGAGAGGACCCCTGGGGAATGCCGCAGATGATGTTCTTGGGTTCTGAGGTATAAGGAGATTGGTGGACTCTTTGGGTGCATCCTGTGACTTAGGTGTGGATCCATTTGAGGGAACTGCTCTGAATTCGTGGTGGAGGCTGGTGATGAGGGTGTGGTGGGAGAAGGTGTTGAAGGCCACTAAGAGGTCGAGAAGGATTAGGGTTACTTTCTCTTTGAGGTCAAGGAGGACTCAGATGTCATCCATTGTGGTGATCAGGGTGGTCTTGGTGTTGAGGCTGGCGCAGAAACCGGCTTGGGAGGCATCCAGTAGACTATGTTCTTGTAGGTGTTCAGAGAGATGTTGGTTGATGGATCTTTCTAGGACTTTGGCAGGGAAAGGTAGCAGTGAGATCGGGTGGTAGTTCCTGGGATGTTCTAGGGGGGGGTCGGCAGATGTTTTTTTCAGGAGCAGTTTCACCTCTGCGTGCTTCCAGGCATCAGGAATGGTGGCCGTCGTGATGGAGGCATTGAGGATGGGGGTGAGGGTGCAACTGATCTCTCTGTGTCGTAGGTTAAAGATGTAGTGGGGGCACAGGTCGTTGGGTTATCCAGAGTGGGTTGCGCTCATGATGGCTGATGTTCCCTGAGTTGTTAGCAGCTTCCATTCGGTGATCAGGTGGCTGTGGGTTGCATCTGTTGGGGTTGGAAGGTGATCGAGGCTACTGCTTTGAGGGACAAAGTTGCTGTAGATGGCAGCTATTTTGTTGTGAAAGTACACTGAAAGAGAGTCGCATAGGGCCTGGAAGGAATGGATTGTGTTCTCCGTAGCTGCAGGGCAGGTGAACTTTCTCACAATGCTCAAAAGCTCCTGGGAGTGACTGGTGCTCTTCTTGATACGGATAGTCAGAGCATCCTATTTTGTTTCCCTGGGGTGGTGATGATATTTATTGAGAGCAGCTTTGAAGGTGGCGTGGTCTGATGGGTTCTTGCTAGTGTGTTGTAGACTTTCTAGTCAGTTGTATTCTCTCTACATTGGGCGGAGTTTGGGTGTGAACCAGCCAGCAGGCTTTCTGGATCTTCTTTTGTTGAAGCTTCCTATGGGGGCGATTTAATCGGCACAGTTGTGGATCCAGTCGGAGACGTTGCAGGCATCTTGCTCAGTGCTGCCGGTGGGGTTGGGTCTGTTGGTGTTGAGAGTGGTGGTCCACTGGGTCTTTGTGATTTTTCCCCAATTGTGGTGTGGGAGGGGAGGTGGCGTGGAGGAGGGTTCAGGTGTGCTTGTTGCGGTGAAGTGTATGATGTGTTGGTCAGTCCAAGTTAGCTCCGCTGTGTGGGAGAATTTAATCCTGTTGCTGGCAGTGAAGTAGGGTCTCTCTAATGCACGGGGCTGTTGGCCAGTTGTTGAGTCTTATGTTAAGGTCTGTCTCCTTGTGCAAGACACGAGATACCACGACACCCAGACTATGCTGATCTATGGACACATGCATTATTTGGTGTGTCCTCTATCTTGAGAGGTAAAAAGGGCCTGTAGGCATAGGTGCTGGAAGTAGCAGTGCAAATTAATGATGCTGAAGATCAGGCGGTGAATGAGCAAGAAAGTTCCCTTTACATTTTGTATGTATCTTGTAACATTTGCTAAGCATTCCAAGACAAAGGTCAAATGTCAGGTTATGTCTTCTGTCAAATTGTTGCTATTCGAAAACTGGAGTCTACTTATATTTCTCTGACTACAAAGTGAGAGGAGAGGATTTTGTAAAAGCGATCCTGCTGTGACAGTCCTGCTGGAGTACAGGAAACAAATGGAAAGGCTATAGGATGGCAAAAAAAATTAAAACACACAAAAACATTTAATATTGGAAAATGAACTATGCACACCCACTCTGAAAATTGTTCCTACACCCCTGTCCATGGGGAAGATTAAAGACACCTCCTCAATGAGCTACTTTGTATCTCGCTGCAGACACCATTTCTGTTTGATTGTCAATGTTTCCTGAGACTTCCTGAGGACTCATGTAAAAGGTTCTCCCTTGATTAAAGGACAATTAAATTTTGCACTTTGTTTGCCTGCCTAAAAGGAAACTATTTTTTTAGAATTGGGCTACAGACAGTTACAGACAGCTCTGTCTGTTTGTTGGCGACCTCTTGTTTCCAATACATTACTTATATTAGAGTGGCCTTTAGGTCAGCACCTTGCTCATGAACAGGCGACTTTGTATATCTCACTTCTCTGCTCAAATTGGTCACTTCCTTTCCTATTTCTGTGTTTGTCCTGTACAGCAGCATTTTGTTTTCACATTTTTTGATTGGGAGTTATATGCTTCCATCAGTGATGTCAGACCTTGCACTGCATAGAAGGGTTATTTTCTCAAATCTTCCTCTCCCTGCTCCCCCTCCTCCTTCTTCATCTTTCTCCATTACTCCCCATGATATCCTCAATACAACGTCCACTTGCCCTACAGAACCCTTGCAATTTGAGGGTTGGCCGCTCTGCTGTCGACAAGTGGCCACCTTGAAATGGTTTTTCATCTATTTGATGATGGCTGCCAATGCATATGCATGCATGCACAGCAACCATCTTTTTACTAGCCTATCTGCAATGAAACCTCATTTTTGTAATCGGTTGCCTTTCTAAATGGAGAAGTACACTCTGATTTAGACCCCAACAGGCAGCCCACTGTTCGTCAGTGTTAGAAATTGCATATCTGTTTGAGGGGGGCTGAACCCTACTGAAGCAGCCACACAATTCTTGTCAGGACGAAATACAAGCAACCCCCAAACTAACCTGTGCTTAACCTTCTGGTAGCTTGGCACAAAAGCAGTCAGGTTTAACCTAGAGGCAATGTGTAAAGTATTTATGCAGCACTTCAAACAGTAATAAAGTGAAAGCACAGAAAATGAAAAATCTCACACAAAGTGAAAAAAATAGAATACAATGTCCTCAGGAGCCCTAGTGAGAAATCTGCGAGGAGAGCATTGAGCGACTTATATTTCTGGTTGCAGGAAAAAGTTCAGACCATGGGGGGAGTGACAGTTAAAATTCTCTCTTGGAATGTTAATGGCCTTAGGATGCCTAAACGTCTTATGAGGTTGTTGCAATACTTGAGAGATTCAGCTGCTCAAATCATAATATTGCACGAGACCCATCTTATGAATAAGGAATGTTTAGGCCTTTTTCTTAAACAAAATTGGATCAGAGACTGTATTTACTCTGATCAGACTTGTAATACGAGGGGGGTAGCAATACAGATAAAACAGAAACTGGAGGCCACCATTATTGGGACCGGAGTAGACCGGAGGGGCAGGTGGGTTATTGCCATTATTCAATCGTATGGTAAAGACATTGGTGGGATATTATGGCCACAATGTGGAGGATACTGACCCACTGCTTGTACTCTCCCAAACATTACTAGTTTTTTCTGACCCATTCATTATGGCAGGCAATTTTAATACAATCTTGAACTTCAAATTAGATAGGTCTGACACCAATAGATCTAAGGTCTACCCCAAAATACAGGAGTATCTAAAATGTATGATAAAACAGATGGGCTGTGCAATATTTTGAGGCTCATATCAGGGAAACAACGGGACTACACCTTTCATAATAAAAAGTAGGGTCACCATTTGAGAATAGATTATTTCCTGGTGGATTGGGTCATTGGTGAGGATGTCGAGCATGTCACAGCACATCTGTCGGATCACACTATCATTGTGCTAGATTTTGGTACTCTCTACAGAGCAGAAACCTAGACAGTGGACATTAGACAGGTCCTTATTTCTCGACCCTAAAATATTGGACGAATTAAAAGTGGAGGTTGAGGAGTTCTTGAGTCCAAACATGGGTTCTTCTTTGATACCTATAGTTTGGGACCCCTTCAGGACATATATGAGGGGAAGATTGATCAGTGTCTCGGCCCAGAAATATAGGCGGCATAAAATGGTGGTTGAGTCACTGGAGGGAGCGCTGGTAGTCTCTTGGACCAGCAGTTATCAGTGGAAGAGAGAGGGGTCATAGAAAAGAAAATGCCAAATAAGATGGAACAAAGGTCAGAAAACTGGTTCAGGAGATTTAAGTTGACACCACATGGCTACTCTCCTCAAATCCACAAGACATTGAAGCAGCTTTTCTCAAATTAGTTTCTGAGCTGTATGCAGAGAATGTAATTGCATCCACTAGGGAAGCAGAAGATTGGATAGCAGGGGTCCAAGTGACGAAACTGTTGGATGATCAAAGAGACCTGTTAGGCCAAGGAATAGCAGTGGAGGAGGTGAGGGAGGCACTCAAGCAAAGCAAGAGGGGGGAAAGTTGCAGGGCGTGTCTGGACAGGCTCCCCATTGAGTTTTACTTGGCTTTGGGAGAGGTGGTAATCCCCTTCTTTACACAACTATTTAGGAAAGTACTAGGAAGTGGAGTAGACCTCCCACCTTCATGGGATGACGCAGTGGTTTCTTTAATTCTATAGCCTGGCCAGAACACTAGGCTATGTGAGTCATACAGGCCTATATCACTGCCTAACAAAGATTATAAGCTGTTTAGTAACACTCTGGCCAAAAGGTTAACTCGTGGCAGGGTATTTGATCCATGAGGACCAGAAGAGGCTTATGAAAGGGAGATATCGTCATGAAGTCATTTGTGCCATAGATCAGGCCACCACCTTCGGGTCCCCCTTAGTGGTTGTCACCCTTGATGCAACAAAGGCTTTTGATAGAGTAAAGTGGTCTTTTCTGAATGCGGTCCTGGAGCTCAACAACATAGGGAAGAAGTTCAGAAGTGTTGTGCAAACAATCTATTCTTCCACCTCAGCTAAAATTCATATTAATGGAGGCACCACAGCATAGTTTAAAATTCAGAAAGTCGTAAAGCAGGGCTGCCCCTTATCTCCATTGGTTTTTTATTTATACATCGAAAAAATGTCCCACAAATTGAGAGAGGAAAAGGAGATAGTTCTTTTTAAGTCTGGGTATTGAGAAAAAAAAGATCTCACTTTATGAGGATGATTTGATGGTCTGTACAGCAAACATTCAGGAATTAGCAGTGGTAGAGAAATTGATGAGAGAATTTAGGAAGGTGTCAGGTTATGATGTAAACATTCTAAAACAGAAATTATGACCTGGAACATGGGGGAGTCAGTTACTGAAGCCTAAAAAGAAATGAGATATTTGTGCTTTGAAATTGTCCAGGAAGTGGATAAAATCCCAGAGAAAAATGTCAGGATGCGATGAAAGAAATTCAGGCTCTTCTGGTCAACTGGTTGCATCTCCCGTTAACAATTTTTGGTAGAGCGAATTTAATAAAAATGATCATCTTGCCAAAGTATACCTTTCTATTTGATGCAATCCCCTTAGTGTTCAAGAAGGAATGGTTAGTGAGACACGAGAAGGGGGATTAGCACTCCCAGGCTTTCAGATATATGCCTTGGCTTTTCAACTTAAAAATTGCTTGTTCTTTTTTAAACAAGCTGTGGCATGTGGGACCCTCTATGAAGCCATGCTGAAAGATGTTAGGGGTGGAAAATCTTATTTCTTGCATAAATTCAAGGACATGAAATTTTACAAAAAAGTGAGATTGAAGGTGCTTTAAGCCATGGCATATATCTGGGCCCAGACTTGTAGAGCTGGTTTATTACAGTAAATATGCACAGATTTGGGACACTCCTCATACAATAGAATGCTTAGCAGATAGATTAATGATCCCTATCAGGGAGGCAGGGATACAAAGGTGGGGGCAGCTGTTACAGGATGGAGAGTTGACACTAGATAGTGGTCTTCAACAGGGGAATATAACAGATTTTCTGGTTTGGCAAGTTCGAGGGTGGGCCCGAGATCAGAGGCAGGAGATAGGGAGCTCGGTGGAGCTTGAAGAATGGATCAGGACAGGAAGTGGAAAAAAAGAGGGAGGTCTCTGGCTAGTACTGTCAGATTCTGATTGCCATGGATGAGGAATTTGACCTCCGAAAGAGCTGTGGGGAAAAGCTTGCCTCATCTTTCTTTGCATGATTTATGGCAAGTATCTATGTGCTTACTTTATGACACAGTTAAACATGCCCACCTGTGAAGGAATCATCTTTTCTCTCCACATAGAGCATTCTGGTCTCTGTCAAAGTTGGAGAAGCCAAGTTTGGTTTGCTGTAAGAAGTGCGGTCTTGAAAAAGCAGATGCCATCCATATGTTCTGGGACTGCTAGGAGAACAGAAAGTACAGGGAAGCGGTTCTCAAAGTAACCTGCCAGCTACTCCACTTTGAAATTAAGGTAATCCTTGGTTTTATAATTTTTGGTAAAGTGGATCCCCCTATGAATCTTAATAGAAGAAGTGCTAAATTGGTGTTCTACTTGATTTTGTTGTAAAGGATGGCGATATGCAGTATGTAGGTATCGAAGGATCCCTTTACCCCGGCTGACTGGTTAAGTGCAGTGAAACAGGTGTGGAGTATGGACACCTCACTGAGGTTTCATAGGGGCCCAAAGTTTTGGAAGCCTTTGGCTGACTGGTTGGAGGGAAACAGCTCTTCACTGTTAACTTTAAATTTCCTACGATTACACATGAACCTTGAACTTGTATCAGTTCAGAAATGGATAACTATGCCCTCCTTTACTAGGCCCACAAGCCAGACAAGCCTCTCTCGGGTCAGGCACTGCAATCGTATGGAGCTGAAGGCTTTTTGAGGCCGAAGTAAAGAAAATAAGGGTGAATGAGGACAAAAAACAGAAAAATCCCACACCAATTTAGAAAGTTAGGGTAAAAGTTAATAAATTATTGAAGACCAAAACAACCAAAAATCTGTAGATATGGAGACTCATTCACAAGTTCAGACTGACCATGATGGAGCATGTGTCGTATACAGGGACCAAGTTAGGCCTGCTGAACAAAGTACCTTAAATCGTGGATGCGGAGTGTTGAGACATGCTGCGTCAAGGATGTGTCACACAGCAGCCATTTCAAGGGAGGCAATGTGAGGTCCTGCACCAGAGATGTGTCACGCATCTGTGGGCCAATTGAAGACATTGGTGGGCTTTGTGTATCGAGGTCCTGCATAGTCATCAAGGGTGCCATCAATAAAAGCTTGAGATGCAAAGTCCTGTGTCGGTGGTGAGTTGCACAGCTGCGGTCCCGAAAAGCTGGGGGCTGTGATGTGCGGTCCTGCACCTGGGATACATCGCACAATGGTGGTTCTGATGCGGAGCTCCAAGGAGATGTGTCGCACTGCATCGGTTCTGCCCAAAACACCACAGCTGGGCTAGCAAAGCACAGTTAGGCCCACTTCCAGGGGTCCAGGACTGGGGTGGCACCACCTGGGGGGGCAAAACTCACAGCAGGCAGAGTACAGGTGCTGGATTTTGGATGGTTGGAGCTTTTCTATTCCTTAGGTTCCGATCAGGAGGCTAGCCAACTGGCCCTTGGAGCCACTCTGGTGGTTGTGGGTTCAAGATGTAGGTCCAGTCCTTCTCATTCAGGCAGCGGGGCAGCAGAGTAGCAGTCCATCTTGCAGAGCAGTGCAGCAGTCCTGAGTTTTGCAGGTCCATAGGTGTACTGATGAGTTGGATCTATTTATGGAAATCACTGCTATGATTTAAGGTGGTTGAAAATAATGATTTATAGGATCCAAGTTCAAAAGTTAAAACTACTCCTGTCTCTAACTCTAACAGCTCATGCACTGCACCACGGAATGCTGGAGGTGTTTCAAAGGATAGATACTTATGAAAAAGTACTGTATATGAGCCCCTTTTCTACCTTTATATTTAGGTCTGGCTACAGACAGCTTTAGTTAGTAGGCAGATCTTGTATCCTTACACAACCTATAAACCATAACATAAAACACACAATACACAGACTATACAGAAAGCAATTTTGTCCTTGCATCTTCAGCTATTGGCTTGTCTGGGAGAGCCCTCAACAGCTATTAGATGGATAAGGTGTCTGTCAGCTACCAATCCCATTCCATGACATATCATGGATGTGTAATTTTTCCCTATGTTTCTATTCTGGTGGCAATCATTGAAGGAAAAGTTGTAAAATATGGGCTACTCTGGGTGGCTGGTGCATTGTGGACCTGCCACAAAACATGGTGCCATCTGTCACCCAATATCAGCTCCCTTCATTCAGTCACCTGGTGGGGAGCTTATATCACACAGCGAATCATGAGCTGAGCTGGAAACCCCTGCACAAAGTGGGTTTCTAGCTCAAGTTTAAAAGATCTCTTTAGCCACTGCCCCTCACAGGATTTTATAGCACCTCAGGACATCGGCGACACACTCCAGAAGCTTTTGTTTTTTGCTTTTCGAAGATGGAGGTGGAAGGCAAGGTAGAAGTGCCTCTGCACAAAAAAGCTTTGCCAACCCATAGGCCCTGCCCCTTCCTCTGTGAAAAAAATTGCAAGTTGATAGGTCTGGCACTGGCAATGCAGGAACAGATCTATGCAGTTAATGCCCCATGTACCGTCTTACAACCCTCTTACTTTGCTGCCATACACTCCCGCTAATCCTCTCCACTGGGCTTCCCATGAGCAATTCAGTTTTCTCACCTATCCCCTAAATCTGGGGTAGTGGAGTGGTGTGGAATATGGTGGAGTGGATTGGAGTGGACTGAGGTAGTAGGTGGATTTTATTGGAGTAGAAAGGGGTGGATTGGATTGGGGTAGAGTGGATGGATTGAGGGGAGTGAGGTGGATTGGTGTGGAGTTGGTTGACTGAAATGGAGTGATGTGGATGGGATTGGGGTGGATTCAAGTGGGGTGGATTAGATTGGTTTGGGGTGGGTGGCTTGGATTTGAGTGAAAAGGCTGGTGTGGGGTAGATTGGAGTAGGGTGGATTAGGCTGGACTGGAATGGAGTGCATTGGATTAGAGTAGGGTGGATTGTACTGGAGTGGGGTGGATTGGATTGGAGTAGGGTGGATTGGAGTGGGGTGAACTGGATTGGAGTGGGGTGGATTGGGGTGGGCTGGATGCACTGGAGTGGGGCAGGCTGGATGGATTGGGTGGAGTTGGTTGACTGAAATGGGGTGATGTGGATGGGATTGGGGTGGATTCAAGTGGGGTGGATTAGATTGGTTTGGGGTGGGTGGCTTGGATTTGAGTGAAAAGGCTGTTTTGGGGTAGATTGGAGTAGGGTGGATTAGGCTGGACTGGAATGGAGTGCACTGGAGTAGAGTGGGGTGGATTGTACTGGAGTGGGGTGGATTGGATTGGAGTAGGATGGATTGGAGTGGGGTGAACTGGATTGGAGTGGGGTGGATTGGGGTGGGCTGGATTCACTGGAGTGGGGCAGGCTGGATGGATTGGGATGGGGTGGGGTGGACTGACCTGGGGTTAAATGGGGTGGATTAGATTGGGATAGAGTGGGTAAACTGAAGTAGAGTGGTGTAGAGTGGAGTGAGATGGGTGAATAGGAATGGGATGCGGTGTGCTGTGATGCAGTGGGATGGACTGGATTGGAGTGTGGTGGGGTGGATTGGATTGGGGTGGGGTGGATTAGATTGGGGTGGGGTGTACTTGATTGGGTTGGGGGTAGCTTGGAATGGATTGGGGTGGGGTTGATTTCATGGAGGTGGGGTGGAATGTAGTGAGGTTGGGTGGATTGATTGGATTGGAGTGGTGTGGACTGTACTGAAATGGGGTGGACTGGATTGGGCTGGGGTGGATTGTAGTTTGAGGGGGTAGGCCAGATGGATTAGATTGGAGTGTGGTTGAATGAACTGGGATGGGGTGGGGAGGACTGGGGTAGAGGTGGGTGGATTGGAGTGGGGTTGTGTGGATTAGAGTGGAGTGGTTTGGGTTAGGGTGGGGTGGATAGGTGTGCGGTGGATTGGTTTGAGGTGGAATGAGGGGGCTGGTGTGGATTGAAATAGGGTGGGGTGGATTGGGAGGAGTGGACTGGAGGGGGTGTATTTGATTGAGATGGGGTAGGGTGGGATGGATTGGATTGCATTGGGGTAGAGTGGGTTGGACTGGGTAGAGTGGGTTGGACTGGGGTAGAGTGGGTCGGATTGGGGTAGTCTAGACTGAGGAGAGATGGATTGGATTGGTGTGGGGTGAATTGGACTGGAGTTGGGTGGACCGGAGTGGGTTGGGTCGGATTGCGGTGTATCAGGTTGGGATGAGGTATAGTATAGTGGATTGGAGTGAGGTGGATTAGATTGAGTAAGGTGCAATAGGGTGTGGTATGGTGGATTGGATTGGATTGGATTGAATTGGATTGGGGTGGAATGGATAGGTGTGGGGTGGACTGGATTTGGGTGGGATGGGATGGATTTGATTGGGTTGAAGTGGATTGAAGTGAGTGGGCTTGATTGGAGTGCATTCTAGGGGATTGAAGTGGAATGGGTGGAATGGATTGGAGTGGGTTGAATTGGAGTGAAGTGGATTTGATTGGAGTTGGGTGCATTGGATTGGATTGGTGCGCGGTAGGTTGATTGGAGATGGGTGTACTGGATTGAAGTGGTGTAGATTAAGGTGGCCTGGAGTGGAGTGGACTGGACTGGACTGGAGTGGGGTGGGGTGGATTAAAGTGGATTGTTTTGGAGTGGGGTGGATTGGATAAGAGTGAGGTGGATTGGGCAGTGGGGGACTTGAGTGGGGTGGATTGGATTGGAATGGGGTGGGTTGGATTGGATTGGAGTAGAGTGGGTTGAATTGGTATGGGGTGGATTGGACTGAAGTGGACTGGAGTGGGGTGGATTGGGCTGGAGTGGGGTCGACTGGACTGGAGTAGGGTGGACTGGACTGGAGTGGATTAGGTGGGGTGGGATAGATTGGATTGGGGTGAGGTGAGGTGAGTGGAATTCAATTGGAGTGGGGTAGATTGGGTTGGGCTGGATGGGTGTGGATTGGATTGGTTGGGGATGGATTGGATTGGTGTGGGTGGACTGCATTGTAGTGGGGTGGATTGTGGTGGATTAGAATGGGGTGAATTGGGATAGAGTGGGGTGAATTGGGATGGAGTGGGGTGGAATGGATTGGGGTAAAGTGAGGTGGATTGGATTGGAGTGGGGTGGATTGTTTTGGATTGGAATGGGTTGTTTGAGATTGGAGTGGGGCAGTTGGAGTGGGTCAGGTAGTTTTAGATTAAAGTGGGGCAGTTTGGAGTGGTGCAGATTGAAATGAATTGGACTTGGGCAGGTTGTTTTGGATTTGAGTGTGGTAGATTGGAGTGGAGCAAATTGTTTTGGATTGGACTGGGGCGGATAGGAGTGTGGCACATTGTTTTGGTTTGGAATGGGACAGATTGTTTTGGATTGGAGTGGGGTAGATCAGAGAGAGGCAGATTATGTTCGGGTGGAGTGGAGTCGATTGGAGTGGAGTGGATTGGGCTGATGTTGAATGGACTGGATGGGAGTGGGGTAGATTGGATGGGGGCAGGGTGGATTTGAGTGAGATGAATTGGGATTGAGTTGGGTGGATTGGATTGAGGTGGATTGGATTGGAGTGGATGTATTGTCTGGATTGGAGTGGGGCATATTGGAGTCGAACAGACTTGTTTGGAATAGAGTGGGGCATACTGAACTGTGGTGGTTTGTTTTGGATTGGAGTGGGGCAGTTTGTTCTGAAGTGGTGCAGATTGTTTTTGATGAGAGTGGGGCGAATTGGAGTGGGGCAGATTAGGTTGGGGTGGGTTAGGAGGGTTTGAGGTAGGTTGGACTGAATTGGGGTGAGTGAATTGGGGTAGGTTGCTGTGGGGTAAATTGGGGTGGGGTGGATTGTAGTGGGGAGGATTATGTGTTAAAGCATCATTTCAGAAATTACACATAACAAAGGAACAATGTCGCTTTGCAATATTTCAAACAAGCTAATCGTCATCTTTTGAAAAGAGCACCTATGAGCAAAAACAAAAAAATACATTAGTGGAAAGTGAGAAAAGACAACTCGGCAAATTAAATGAAAGTTAGCTTTAAAAATTAAAACTCTGAAATTGTGTTTGTCCTGCTGGGCATGTTTTTGCCAGTCACAAGCCTTCTATTTACAAGGCACTAGAAGTTAAAAAGAACAAAATAGTACCTCAATCAAGTAGGAAGCAGCAGAAGGGCACTAAATAAGTTGAGTCAATCAGTACTTGGCCCTTGCTCCACAAAGAGGAATGGAAATGATGCCAGGCTTGCCTTGAGGAATAATGAGGCTGTAAAGAAGAGCACCATGCAAACCAACAAATGGTGAGTGACAGGCAGGCTTCAAGCCATTTACTGTACATAACAGAGACTTGCAAGAGAGACACTTGCTAGCGCATGCACTTGCAGGCTCAACCCTAAAATCTGTTGATGCCATGGATGTCATTTAGGGGTCGCCAGGGGTTGCAACTGGTTTGCCCTTTGAGACCCCTTGCCCTGCCTTTGCAACTCCTTTCATCAGAGGTCGCAAATTCAGTGCGAGGAACACAGGGTCAGCTCGTCCTAATGGACGTCAGTTGAGGCCCCACTCTTTGTTTTCTGTCAAATTTTATTATCCTAATAGTCAATAATAATATATGATTAAAGTTAGGGTAATAAAAATGGGCTACAATTAGCTGAGAATATGCCCTTCCATGGCAGATGAGGTAGGTGAAAATGCTTTTAAATGTGTGTTGTGTGTATATTTGCGGGTACATTGTGTTTAGGTGAGTGTGTGTGTGAGTGTAAGTGTGAATTTGTGTGTGACTGAAAATGGAGGTGCAAGGGTTTGTGATGTTACTTCCGCTAGCCCTGGCATTTTTGTGAATTGACACCCCTGGTTGACGCCCCTCCTTCTGAGCACTCCACCTTCTCGACCTTGAGGTTGGTGTATATAAGATGGAGCGCCAAAACATGTGCGGCCTGAACAAGCACAGCTTGGGCTGCAGATGCTGCCCTAAAAGGTCCGCCAGTGGTGTTATTTGTTACAGATGCTTTTTACAGAACCCCTTTTACTTCTGATCCCCAGGTATCAGTTTTTAACCAGTGGGATAAGCAGCACACCACCTAGAGGGCACTCCTAGTCAGGACTTAAATTTTGATGTTGGTTTATATTGCGACCCATATGTGCCTGTACATTAGGTATTTTTAATTGCCAGCTCTAAAAAAATAGAAAAAAGAAAAAATGCTCCCATTATCTTTTTCAGTATTTCGTCAGTGCTATTTTTTTTATGTCTTCACGTTGCATGATAGGCAGAACCTTGCATGATATCATTGTTCCATATTGGGGCCCCTTAGCGCCCCCCTACCGCACCATGTGTGCGCAGTATTTAAAATACGGTGCACCATGGTGGAGGGTAGGGGACAATAGCATCGGCATTCCTGACGCTAGTGATGTACTCTGCAGGAGTAGCGCCAAAATGTTGGTACATAGAGTACATAGGGGCCCAAAGTATTAAATGACATGCCCCTTTTAATGCCTGCTCTTACATTTCCTTGCGTCATTTTTTCAGCCCCTCCTAACACGGGAACTCACCACTTGCATACATAATGCCTGGTGCAGGCATAATGTGGCACAAGGGTTTACAAAGTGGCGCAATGCATGCATTTTGCCACTTTGTAAATACGGTAAGTGGAAAAAGCTGCTTTAGTGCTGCCTTAGCATCACAAAATGACGCTATGGCGGCGATAAGGTGGTGATAAGGTGGCGCTAGAACCTCTTAAATCAGGCCCATTGCCTTTGTGTGTTTCCTCAATGCTTCAATAAAATACAAAAAATCTCAGTTCTTTCGCATTTGCAACAAAAACACAAGAGCTTGGCACACAGAGCAAGGTCACCACGCGGCAGCTGAGCAGATGGCGAAGCTTGCAAGAAGACAGCCCATTACCAGTGCCCCTGTGAGAGCCTAGCACCAGTACGCATCACTTGCTCAACCCGGAACTCCTCACTTTTCCCATCCAAGGAAGTGTCATACAGGATCAGTGTTGTAACAAAACATGAAGGGCCCCCCCTGCACAGTACCATGGAGCTTGCCCCCCACCCCGCCGCACTGTGGGGGTTGTGAGGGCCTTTGTTATGTCACTGGATAGGATAAAGGCTGTGGTTTGAGAAAAAGGGTGATAGCAGACCCGGTGCGCCGAGCCTCAACACGGGGAACAGAAGATTATCGGCAAGTAGGAAGCCATCAGCAGCCCGTGAGTGGCCACCTGAGCCACCTAAAGTCCGATGTGAGGTGCTGCTCAGTGCATTGGTAGGAGGAGGGGGGCAGTCTGGTACCTCCCACTGTAAGTCTAAGTAAACACAGAAGCACACCTAACCACTGAAATCTAATGGTGTATGTGCGCAGTTGCTTTGCAGTCTTGAAAATGAAACAAGAAACATTCATAATTTGTGCATGTAATGACTTTTTTAAATGATGGTGATAATTATTAGCAGGATATATGGGGTAAATACCCTGTGGTTTACATTTTAAGTCCTTATGAGTATGTTTTTGTCTCCCACGCGCCTTCTGTTTGCAGGGCAGGAGAAGTTAAAAAGAACAGTAGTACCTCAATCACGTTGGGAGCAGCGGACAGGCACAGATTAAGTTGTATCAGTCAGTGCTTGGTCACTGAGCCACGGATAGGAACAGAAATAATGAAATGCCAGCCATGACCAACTCTGAGGCTGTAATAAAGAGTGCCATGCCATCCAATAAATGGTAGGCAACAAGCAGACTACAAGCCCTTTTCAAACTACAACAGCGTCTCGCAAGCAATAGCCATAGGCTTGAAACTAAAAAGTATTTTTTTATCAAGCAACAAAACACACGTTGAAGAAGAAAACAAACAGACGTTACATTTGACATAGTAACAGCATTGCATTTACCTGCCTCTGAACAATGGAGGATGGAGTGGAGTTGCCACTGTGGTATGATGTGGTGTCGATCAACCAGACATCAGCAGAGAGCATTTAGCACATTGGGCCATACTGCCAGACTTTCCAATACACACAGTGCCAACTTGTCACATGATATCAGCTCTGATCAAATGGTCACCTGGTGAAGCCAATATCGCACAGTTTGCACACAATTAGCCAGGAACCCCTGCAGAGAGCAGGTTTCCACCTAATTGTTTGGTGGTTCTGCTCAGCCAACATCCATTATGAGGTGTGAAATCTCCCAAGGACATTGGTGGGAGCCTAAAAAGCTTTGTTTTTTAATTTTTGGGACAGAGGATGAGGGGATAAGGGGGATTTGACACAGTTAATTAAAAGTGCATCCGGCTGTGGTCGGCACTAAGCACTGCCTCTTCGGGGACCTGCCCCCTTCCTCACACAGTGAAAAAGTTTCACAGGTCTGCTGCCACCTGAAAGCTGAGTACTAAAGCATAACCTACTCTGCATATTTAAGCAGTTGTTTTCTTCCAACAGAATACACCTTTCTTCAGCTTGACACATACAGTGCAGCATCCAGGCACCCACCCTTGTCTTAAAATGTGCAGAGAAAACAGAGCGGTATGTGGGATTCAGACAAAAGTCATCCTCTGCGTCAACATTTCTCAAACTGTGGATTACAAGCTGGATTTTTGGTAGGTCAAGAAGGTCTAGGCAGTAAATTAATGTGCCTTTAAATTTGATATTTATCTTTTCACATTTGCGTGCTTTAGAGACATGACAAATGTCAGGTTATGTTTACTAACAAATTGCTGCTAATTCTTTTAATACTGAGATTGTTGTTTAATTTTCTTTCTCTGATTGCAAAGTGAGAGGAGTTTTTAAAATGAAAAATATGCAGCAATCTTGCTGGAGTACTCGGGTTGTAAAAGGATATGCTGTAGAATGTTGGATTTTTTTGCAACACACAATAAAATGTAATACCTGTAAATGAACTGCACACATTCAGCAGTTAGAAAAGCAAAAATAAGGCACATTTCTGTAATTCTGAAGTGTATTGGAAACAGAGATTTTAATAGGATCAACACCAATCAAGGCACTTTACTTGGTGATGCACAAATGGTAAATATTCACAGAAACCTGATTTCCCCACATTAAGATTTGTGTGCTATACAGTTTTTTTAGTAAAATTGCATGTCTTTGCAAATTTAATGGCCATTTCAATGGAAAATGTGCTGTCAGTAAATGACAATGTGCAGCCACATGATACTTTAGTTCAGGTGTCCCCAACCAGTCAATCACGAGCTACCAGTAGCTCCAAGACACATTCAGAGTAGCTCACAGCCTTGAGTTCATTTTTAAATAAGCACAGAGTCACATTTTCCTTTTAAGGTTAAGGGAAGGCTGTGTTTATTTTTCAAATTTATTGTCAGGTAGCAGATAGCAGAGCCTGATAATAAGCAGTGCTGGAGTCAGATTTATGATTGAGGGCACAAAGGTGAAGAACTGAAGCACTGAGGTATTTAAATCTTACATAAAAGTTCTTGCATACTAGTGTGAAAACACAACGATGTTACTGAATGCTTTCAAATGGGAGAACATTAAATTGAAGTCCTAAGTTAATGATTAAGTTAACTCTTCATTTTAATTTTCTCCCATTTCTAAGTGTCACTTTTACAAACAACAGGACTCTTGCTCCCAGTGCCCAGTGGACACTGTACCATATTTACAGCTGAAAAATACACACTTTTTTTTAAATGGGAGAAATTCAAAGCAAACAAAATATTTGAGTCAATTATGTCTTAATATTTTGTGAAGTATTTTTCTTCACTCTAAATTCCTCCCATTTAAATAAATAGCTGTATTTTTCTGTTATAAATATGGCACAGTTTCTACTGGCTACTGGGTTGCAGCATGCCTGCTCCACACCTTTCTTGTAAAAGTTAAAATGTTTATTTCCCTATATTAACAATGCTAATATCACGTAACTTAGTCTCAAAATCAGATGATATACATACAGAAATAACACTGGTTGACCAAATCTTCAAAAGACTCTCAATTTAACCAAAGCATGGATTGTTATGCACTCTAGAATTACAGTACAAATCAATAACAAGAATAACTGCACAATAGAAATAGCATTCATTTAGATTCAGCAAAGAAACAACATCACCTGTTGTTAATAATTAGCAAACATTTTCTTTGGGTCTCCTAGCTAACCTTCTGATTAGAATAGCATGTTTGGGCTTCATGCAAAACAATTTACTCAACACAAATTTGGAAAAACATCCAGCTATGGCTCCATAAAAATTAGCTGTTGGTACCCAGTAACAAAAGACAAATTTCATCAAACACAATAACATTTGATTAATACCTCTCCTCAGTATAGATCAGAAAGGTGTGACTCTCTTCATCAAATGGACATCTGTTCGGTCAGCATCAGCATCAGACCATGAAAGAAAATGGTTCAAAACAGGGGACTGTAAACTATTTGAACCATTTGAAAAGCATAGCCTAAGGATCAGCATTCAGCATCAAAAGTCTAAGCAATAAAGTTAAAGATAGAATTCTCTAAGTAAAAGGAAATCAATTAAGAATGAGCACGGAATGTGAAAATGATTGAAATGGTGCACGCTTCTCTCTGTGCAGTGGGGCTGAGTTAAAATCATCTAAAACTCTTCCCACGCTGCTATTGGTCAAAGAATCGTACATTTACATTTAGTCCAATCAAAGCAGAATTTCAAATTTAAGATATAACTAAACTGTCTTTCACATGTCGATGACTGGCTCCTCTTCTCCTGGTCCCATCGTCGGACTCGTCAGGTAACAATTTTGTATCTCTCTGTCCTTCAGTCAGTACATCCATTGTTAGCTCCTGGGAACATCACATTCACATACACAGAACTTTACAATGCATCAATAACTAATATAGCAAGCAGCTCTCATGGGAAAAGAAAGCATTTACTAGTGTTTGGTCAATGCAGTGAATCAATACAAGTATTCATTTCTCTAAACAGCCATTTTATGTGAATTATTTAAACAGTGCAACTTAACATGAGGCTGTGCAACTAGGCCCAAGACCTCACAAACGTAAGGCCTTTAATTAATATAACAAATACATAAGTAATCATTAATATAACAGACTACTACATTAATCTAAACATGAGCATATCATTTCTTTTTAATAAGCAGTTAATAAGGACACTTTGGGGGTCATTATGACGCCGGCGGTCGGAGATAATGTGGCGGTAGTACCGCCAACAGGCTGGCAGTACTTACCGCCACATTATGATATTGGCGGGTTGGCTGAAGCCAACCCGCCAATGTACCACTTCGACCGCCATGGCGGTAGCAGCGGCTGCTATTGTGCCGCTGGTGGTATCATGACCCTGCCTACCGCCATGGTTTCCGTGGAGTTCATAACACCACGAAAACCATGGCGGTAGGGCCTATCAGTGACAGGGAATTCCTTCACTGATAGGAGGCCCCTTCCCCCCAACACTCCCCAGACTCCCCAGACGCTCCCCACCCCCCTTCATCTACGCTCCCCCTCCCTTCCAACCTCCCCCATACACACACACACACTCATTCACACACACATACAGGCATGCATTCATTCATTCACGCGCACATCCGCACACACATCCACACTTACACGCAGACATGCATTGTCATTTCCATTCATACACACACTCACTCACACACATGCATACACGCACGCAAACAACACTATACACACACTCGCATTCACGCACACACTCACACATACATGCACACACCCCCCCCACACACACAACACCCCCCCACCTCTCCCCTGTCGGAAACCTGACTTACCTGGATCCAGGGGGTCTTCCGGCAGGGGATGGGACAGGGTTCTATTACCGCCAGCAGCGCCCACCAGCAGAACTCCACCAGGCCATATTATTTGTCATAATACGTCTGGTGGCAGTCTACTGGCATGGTGCTGCTGGTGGTAGCAGCGCCACCTTACCACCATCCGCCAGTATGGCCACAGCCGGATTTGCGCCCTTCTTGTAGTGGAAATCCATCTGTGGTCATAATTGGCCGAATGGATGGTAGCTGCGGCGACTGTCTTTTGGAGCCCGTCACCGCAACGGTAGGCAGCATTTACCGCCATTGTTAAAATGAGGGCCTTTGTGATTTTTGATGGCCACTCAAGTAGGCACATCTTCCAAACTGTGCATTATTTTCTATATTAACACTTTTTCTATGCAGATTCAACATTCAGAATACATGAATATTTATTAGTAAAAATTCAGCGTTCACAATCCCTTCCCTGATGACTAAATATGTCATCACACTTACAGCTTCCCACACAAACTTTGCTCCGCTAAAATTTGTCTTCCCTACATCTTCTTTCTCTTTTCGAATTTTCCCTAAATAATTTTTCCATTTTAATTTCTTCCCTTCTCTGATCATTGTTCCTTTTCTTCAATTTAATCACATGATACAATTTACATATTCCCCGTGCTCCAATTATGCAAATCCCAATAATCAGTACCTCTTGTATTATTTTCAATACTACTCCTTTTCCTAGATTGCCAAGCCAATTTCTCACGGAAGCAAGTGCTTTGCCAACCTTTTCCCAAACTCCAGGTTCTTTCAACTCTTTCAAATCAGCACTATTATTAGTCAGATTACTAATCAAGCTTCTAATTTCTTTACTATTATCAGGAATATATGAGCAACAATGCTTTGAGTTCAACATTTTGCAAGCTCCATCATCCTTTGCTAAAAGAATGTCTAACGCAAGGCGGTTCTGAAGAGTCATAGATCTTACCGCAAGCCATTTCTGTATCCATTAGGATCAAGGCTCCTGAAAAATGTGTCAGCATGTTATCCACTATAGTAGACAACTTTCTAATTTTCTATGAATTCAGAACAACTCCGACTGAAGGAATGATTGCTCCAAATATGTTTCCAACTATGCCAGAATATGATTCTTGCTTTTGTCTAACATGATGTAATTCAGTCATTTTAGGTAATTTACTCAAGTTCTCCATCTGAAATATCTTTGGGAAAACTATCCCCAATTTACATGTGCCATACCATCCACTTTGAAGACAGTAATACGCATTTGGTCCACAGATGTAATAAACTCCTGGAATTGCTGGATCCTGTCCATTCAACATGAATGTCCATTTACTCTGAAACAAAAACACGTCTGCATTCACTTGTTCCCACAAACAACATATCAGTTCTAGACTTAGGCCTACATACACAACGCTTTCCTACGTGTTGCACATCTAAAGCTAACCTTCCTTGTGTCTTTATGTCACTAAGGCCCATATTTATACTTTTTGACGCAAACCTGAGTTAGCACAGGTTTGCATCAAAAAGGATAGTGCCGGCTAGCGCCATTCCAGGACGCAAGCCGGGCGCCATATTTAAGGAATGGCGCAAGCCAGGGCTAAGGCCCGGTTAGCATCAAAATACATGACGCTAACCGGGTAGGGGAGGCATAGGAAAAACTACAGGTTTGCGGGAAAGAATGGCGCTAGTCAGGTTAGAGTAAAAAAAATGACTCCAACCTGACTAGCGTCATTTTGTTTATGCACAACCCCCATGGACATGACTCCTGTCTTAGTAAAGACAGGAGTCATGCCCCCCAGCCCAATGGCCATGCCCAGGGGACTTATGTCCCCTGGGCATGGCCACTGGGCACAGTGCCATGTAGGGGGGCCCAAGTTAGGCCCCCCTATGGCACTTTAAAAAGAATTTAAAATACTTACCTGGACTTACCTGGGATGGGTCCCACCATCCTTAGGTGTCCTCCAGGTGTGCGTGCGGGTGGGTGGGAGTGTCCCTGGGGGCAGGGAAGGGCACCTGTGGGCTGTTTCCATGCTCTGTGACCATGGAAAAAGGCCCACAGGTCCCCTAATGCCTGCCCTGACCCAGGCGTTAAATAATGGTTCTAAGGAGGCTTAGCGCCATTATTTAAGGCCCTCCTCCCGTGCGTGATTTTTACACAGGATAAATAAGGTGCTAGGGCCTTTGAGTCATTTTTAGCCCGGGAACGCCTACCTTGCATCTCATTGACGCAAGGTAGTTTTCTGCAGGCAAAAAATTACGTTAACACCAATATTTTGACAGTAGACATGTTTAGCGCCAAAATATACATATGGAGTTAAGTTTGAGCGGGATTTGCGTAAAAAAAAATGACGCAAATCCGGCGCAAACAAAGTATAAATATGCCCCTAAATGCATAATCATTTTTAAATGTCCTTTTCTTCAAGCCTTTTTCTAATTTCTCCTTTAATGCCTTTCTCTAGTCATCTGTCTGATCTAAGAAGCTCTTTTCTATGGGTGTAAGCAAGCAAGTTACATTGTTGTGGTGTGCGTAAGCTGTGCCAAAGGTCAACGTAGGCTCAAAGAATCATCTCACTAATTCTATACTGTAGTGTTCTTCTTAGCTACTCTACTCAGGTACTTAATTATAGGGACAAACGAGAATACAACATCGTAGTTGGAATAGAAATAGTGAATGTACTTCTGGTTATAGAATCTTGTTAGTAGCAGACTACAACTTATCTCGTAAGTAAGGGGTAAACTATGATAAGCAACTCCTTTCACAACTGACGAAGGAATCTGCGTGCAAACATAACAGTCTCTCACATCCATCGTCTCAACATACTCACTCAATAGGCGATAGAAAACATTAGAAGAAAGTTCTCCTTGTGTGCTCTCTACGTGCAAATATTTCTCATCTAACCTAAACTTCCCTACTTCTGTGAGTATAGTACTTGTCGCTAAAGCTGAGGTATGGTTGGCTTTACTCTTGTCAAGAGCAGTCATACCCACAATCAATACCAGGCACAATATCATACATACAGTCACCAAACCAATACCCATATATTTACAGCACCTATTCTTCCTCCCCTCCTGGCTAAGGTTACTCATGATCTGTAAAGAATCAGAAAGTAGAAGAGAAAAATTATAACTATGCAGCAAAAAATGAAAAACAAATCTTCAATCTTTTTTAGCAATTATTTACAGCTTTCAGTCTTTCTTCCAGGATCCTTTTTGTCAAAAATCAGTAAGTTGTCAAAATCGGTTTAGCAGCTTGTCAAACTCAGGTTATCAAAAAATCTTTTCCGGTTGCTTTCAAAAGTCTCTTTCTTGCATTTTTCTCAGTTTATAGTTCTCAAGAGTTCAGTTCATTGATTTCCTTCAAGTGCCAAAATATTGACCTGGAATGTCTCGATCAAAACAAAAAGACAAAAATCCGCTCTGCCATTCACTTGTTGTATACGTCCATTCAGTGCCTGCGTACCTTCGACTTGCAATTCTCTTTCTTTTCAATCTTCTATCTCCATTCAATTCTCCATCACTCAAATCTTCTTTTCTCGTTGTGTCTACATCCTCCTCAATTGTTGTCACTGTAATTGCTTCTTTTCTCTTTGCTTGTGATTTCGGCCACTTATATCTTTTCAGTGGACCTTTCGTTAATGCTCTTTTCAGTGTCAGATTTGCAGTTTCTCTTTGTTCTGCTGGATTTTCTCTTGACAAACCTGCAACTGGTTCAGGAGGAGTCAGACCTCATTGACTTTGATCCGCCTCAATTCCTTCCCCCTCAGGGTCTGTTGTTTGCTCTGTTTGTCTCTCAAGACCATCTGCTTCTGGGAGAGCCCTCCTCTGATTAGACTCTCCTGCTACCTCAGTTGAGGCTGGTTCACTTGCACTTTCCTGTGGGTCTTTTCCTTCGTCTCTCACAGGAGTGGCTGAACCGCTTTCAGTTTCTCAGATTCAGTCTCAGTTTCTCCTTCTCCCAATGGACATAGTACCCTCCTCGTATGGCCTGCGTGGATCCAGTTCGGAACTCCAGCACACTTCACAGCTATAGTAGTGATCAGTACTACCTGGTAAGGACCCTTCCACCGAGACTCCAAACACGTCTTCCTCATGTGCTTTCTGACCACAACCGAGTCACCTGCTCTCAGGTTGTGTCCTTGATCTTGAGATGGTTGCAGCCTGGTAGCTTCCACCTGATGAGAGAAAGAGCGAACCACATCAGCCAGACCTTTGCATTAGTCCAACACCATATCATCTGTTATGTTCATAAGAGCATTTGCAGGAACCACTGGCAACCTCATTGCTCTACCCATGAAGATCTTCTCATGCGGTGACAGTCCTGTGCTCCTGTCAGGTGTGTTTCTCATTGTCGTCAGAACTAACAGCAGTGCTTCGGGCCATTTCAGATTCGTGGACGCACACATTTTCGCCATTCTTAATTTCAAAGTACCATTCATCTGTTCCACAAGTCTGATGCTTCTGGGCGGTAGCTAAAATGCAACTTCTGCTCAATGTTTAAAGCTGACCATAGTAATTTAATTACTTCATTGTTGAAGTGACTTCCTCTATCTGATTCTAAAGAGACCGGAAACCCAAAACGTGGTATCAGTTCCCTAAGCAGTAACTTTGCTACTGTGAGGCTGTCATTTCTTTGTGTAGGGTAAGCTTTAATCCAATCACTAAAGATGGAAACAATCACCAACACATATCTTAATCCTCCACATACAGGCATCTCAATGAAATCCATCTGCATTCTGCTGAATGGACCTCCTGCTCTTCCAATGTGGCTCAAATTGACTACTGTCCCTTTACCCACGTTCATGTGTTGGCAAACGACGCAACTATGGCAAACTGCTTTGGCAACCTGTCTAAACTTGGGATTGAACCAATATTGTTTGAGCACTTGAATCATAGCATCCCTCCCAACATGTGCTTGACCACGATAATACCTAGCCATTTAAGTCAACAAACTATTTGGCAACACCAACTGTCCCTCTTCTGAAACCCACAGTTCATCTTCATGCTGGACATATTTCAATTTAATCCATGTCTTTTTTCCATCCCTTTCAACATTATCCTGCAATGTTTTCAATTCTTCTAAGGTATCTACAACATGTAATGCATAACTTGGACACATCTCGTCTTAATCCGATAACAGTTCCCATTTATCTTTGAACTATATATAGTTCAAAGTACAAAACCTTGCGACTTGATCCGCATATCCATTTCCCATTGACACAAAATCTTGTGATTTCAGGTGTGCACTGCATTTCACCACGGCAATCTTCTCGGGCATTTCAATAGCTTGTAGCGATTCATGGATTCTTTCACCATTTCTGACTGATGAACCAGAAGAGGTCAGGAAACCTCTCTGTGACCACAACTTGCCAAAATCATGGACTATTCCAAATCCATACTGGCTGTCCGTATAGATGGTAACTTTAAGCTGTGCAGAAACATAGCATGCTCTAGTAAGGGCTACCAGTTCTGCCACTTGTGCCGAATATACTCCTCGAAGCCAAGACACTTCAAGTATACCAAAAATTGTGTACACAGCATATCCTGCTCTCATTGTTCCCGTGTTGTCTCTTAAACAGGAACCATTGACAAAAATAATTTGGTCATTTTCCTCCAATCGGGTATCTCTAATATCAGGTCTCGGTTTTGTGCACAGATCAGTTACTTCAAGACAATCATGTTCAACTTCATCCAATTTGGCAATTTGAACATTCTCTTTTGGGAGTAAGGTTGCTGGGTTAAGCACTGTACACCTTTTCAATGTTATTTGGGGACCCAAGATGCTCGTTTCATAGCGAGTCAGCCTGGCACCTGTAAGGTACTTTGTTTTAGTTTGTGTAAGTAAAACTTCAATGGAGTGAGGGACCATACCAGTCAGAGGGTGTCCCATCACAATGCTCTCACTCTGGGTGAGACTCAATCCATCCGCAGAGACTGAACTCAGACAGCCTGGTAAAGCTGCTGCAACTGGGTCCAAAGTAGCTGAAAAATATGCTACTGGGTGGTTTACACCACCATGGACTTGAGCCAAGACGAAGAACATGCATCACGCTCATGACAAAACAAAGTGAGGGATTTTGTGCAATCAGGCATTCCCAAAGCGGGGGCTTTGCACAGTATTTCTCTCAACTCCAAAAATGCTTTCATATAGGCTTGATGTAACACTAAGAGTTAGTAACTTCCTTGTGAGTAAGCTTCTGCAATGGCTTTGAAATGACTGAAAAGTTAGGAATCCACTTGCGACAATAGCTTACCATTCCCAAAAACATCCTGACATCTCTCTGGGTGGCTGGGGGAGTCATCTGCAATATGGCTGTGACCCTCTATCTGGATGTTTTCCTAATTCCTTTCTCAATTAGGTGACCCAACTATTTCACTTCTGACAGTACTGTAATTTAGATGGCGATTCTTCCCTAAATGATTCAGTAATGCAATAGTATCATACTTGCATGCTTCTCTCATCTTTGATGTGACTAACAAATCATTAATGTATTGCACCAATGTCGACTGGAAAGGCATTTCCAATGACTGCAAGTTCTTTTTCAAGATCTAGTTGAAAATGGAAGGTGACTCTGAAAACCCTTGAGGAATTCTACACCAAGAGTAGACTCGATCCAAAAATTGTAAACAGAAAAGAAATTGACTATCCTCATGAAGAGGTTCAGAAAAGAATGCTTGTGACAGGTCTATTACGGTGAACCATTCAGCATCGCATGGGAGCTGAAACAAAATCACTGCTGGATTTGGCCCTGTGGGACAACATTTAATTATGATATCATTCACTTTCCTCAAATCCTGAACAATTAAAAATTTCAATACTTCTTTAAAAACTCATTAGTTTACAAATTCTGCAATTATGGGTGCAATCCCTTCAATGGTATCCTTTGTCATGTGATACTGAGGAATCTGGGGAAAAATAGCGTTGGGCTTGACTGGGACCTTAGCTCGTTCAACTCCTCTTATCAGACCAATGCCTTTCCCTGTAAAATCCCACACTTTCATTTTAACTGTTCCCTGTAAGTCAGAAGGAAGATCTCTCATTGTGAAAACCGGAAAGAAGCTTATCAAAGGGTACTCCTCATTTACTGTCTCACAATCTGTCTCTGTAGCTGGGTCATCCTCATCATCACTGTTTGTTTGAATTTCAATTCCATCACTTGAGCAAGTAATCGAGCATCTTGTTTTACACAACAAGTCCCTTCCGAATAAGGATACCGGACTCGAGTCACAAACTACAAATTTGTGTAATCCTTTAAAGTTGCCAATTTTAACCTGAACTGGTTCTGTAATTGGGCTAGTCAAATACTGATTCGTGACTCCTACAATCTGGGGCCATTTTTCCTGAAAGGGGCAAGATTGGAACTTCTGAAATCCTTACTGTAGAGCGTGTAGCTCCTGTGTCAACCAAGAATAAAACTTGGTGACCCATTACTTTTCCTTTTACATATGGACCTTTCTGATCTACTTCTAGGGAAGCTGCAAGCACGCACTCTTCTTCATCCGCACTTTCACTCACCCAATCATTGTTTATTCCATTCTCACTGTGTTACGGGAATTGGTGTACTGTGTTATTGGTCTGATTAAACCTTTGACCTGTGACCTGCTGAGGAAGCATCACATGCTGCTGCTCCATTGGGGCTTGAGATTATTTGAATTTGCTGTCTAGGTACCATTTGAACTTGAGGTTGCATTAACTGAGACTGGGGCATCTGCAAACATGGCATTTCCACCTGTTGTATGGGCTGAAAACCTTGCATTTGATTCACATTGTTTTGAAAATTTGGATTATGACCTCTCATTCTCAGTCCTCTCATGTATTGAAAAGAATTGATATCACTCGTTTTCTGAACAACACCTTCCTGTACCAACGTCGGACACTCCCACTTCCAATGTCCGAGCCCTCCGCAAGCGTGACATGGCAACATTCTCTTCATTCCTTGCACATCATTCTGAACCACTACAGTATTCAAATCAGGACTACGGTTCCCATTTCCAATTCCTCCACGACCTCTACCTTTGGCTTGATTCTGAAACATCACGTTTCCCTGCTGCTGTTGTTGTGGAAAAATGACCTGCATTCCTGTTTGTGCCGCTTTAATCTGCATCACCATTTCCTTTTCTTTCAGCTTTCTCTGCTTCAACTCAATCTCGTCACTACAGTACTTTGCATACTCTAATACCTCATCAATCGGCTTTGCTTGCCAGCAAATCAAATAAACTCTTAATTATCTGACTAATTTCAGGTCTCAATCCTTCAACAAATCTGAACACAAAATGTATCATGTCTTTTGGCTCAGTCGTTTCTGTACCGCTGTAATCTTTAAACGCCTGCAACAATCTCTCGTAATAGGCATGTATTGACTCTTTCGCTTCCTGGGCTGTCCTGTCTATTCTCTGCCTGTCAATATTCTTGGGCGAGATTCTCGTTTTCAAAAATTCAATCACCTTATAGTAGTATTTCATTACGTCAGGGGACGGTGTGCCTGTTGCTGGATATCTCTGATGTTCTCTTGTCGGCCAATCTGCTCTCCTCTTGCATTCAACCCATACGTCTGCTGAAACTACCTTCTCTAACAGGGTGTTCAAATCCTCCTACAGGCATTTTACGAGTTTCACAAACCTGTCTGTCTGTTGGTACCATTCCACTGGCTTCTCTCTTAACCTGGGATAATCATTTGTAATTGACAGAATGTCACTTCTGCTCTAAGGGACATGGACAAAATTCCCTCCTTCAATCTCTCTCATTGGTAGGATTTTCACTGGGTCCTCAACCTGCTGCACATTAGCAGTAAGATTTGTAGAATCCCTTTTCTTCCTGTCTCTTTTCTTCACCCATCTACCTTCCCATATGTCTAATGCTCCCCATGTTTGAATGCTCTGTATTAATTCCCTAATGTGAATTTTTACTCAAAATCTTTTGAGTCAAAATCTAATCTATAACTTCTCTTCAAGTGCTTCATTTTCTCAACCTTTATGTCATATTTCTCTGCTAGGTCTGCTAATTTCTGATCCACTATTCCTGCTTTGTTAGTAATCAGCTTCTATCACAAGTTGTCTTCCTTGAATGTATCAATCCTGTCTATCCCTATGGTTCCCTCAATAAGGTCTTCTGCCTCTAGTCTAAGGCCCTCATAATGAACATGGCGGTGTTTACCACTGTGTTCAGGCTGGCGGTCATTTAACTGACTGCCAGCCCCCCTGGGAGCCCGACGGCTGCATAAAGAACATTCTGGTGTGCCGGCCCAGCAGAATGCATGGCTGGGACATTGCCGGCGGCTCCACATGAAGCCGCCGTCAATGCCTCTGTGCGGCGGGTGCAGCTGCACCCGTCGCGCAGATCACTGCCCGTAAATCGAGCAGTGACCTGCGCGATGGGACACTGCACAGGGGCCCCTGCACTGCCCATGCCAAGTGCATGGGTAGTGCAGGGCCCCTCAGGGGGGCCCCACAGCACCCCTTCCACCAGCCTTTCCCTGGTGGGGAACCCACCAGGGAAAGGCTGGTGGAAGTAGGGATCATTATCCGAGGGGCAGCAGCGCTGCCCTGTCGGATAATGATTCCCTCCACTGTCAGGCTGCCTGTTGGAGGCAGCCTGGCGGTGGAGGAGGTGTTCATTATATGGCGGTTCAGCCCGCCATGCCGGTGGCGGTCTTTTCACCCGCCGCCGGCATGGCGGGCTGAACCGCCGGGGTTCATAATGACCCCCTAAGCCTGTTCAAATTCAGGCCACTTCCTCCGTTAGGATCTCCTTGAGTGCTACTCAATCTCTCTAACCATTCAGTTAATTGCTCAGCTGTCAACCCTTGTAATTTAATGTTGTTGTGACTCACACCTGGCACTTACTGTTAGATTTGGGTTTTCTGGTGTCACTGTGCTTGGATTTTGACCTATACATGATCTTACCTCATTATTTGGAGGAGTCCTGAAAGGACTTAAATTAATTAACGGACCTGTTCCATTAAATCTCGGTCTCATGAGAGTTGTCATTCTGGCATTCACGTTATATCTCTCCCTTTTTACACTCGGGTTCAGAGACTTCTTCTCTCTGTTCTCTTTATTTCCCTGGGCAAACAATGGTATGACTGGACCTATGGTAACTGGTACTGACACTGCATCTGGGCTCGGTCTGACATTTGGCTCTCGTGGATGCACTGTTCCTGTATTCTGATTTATCAAATTGAACATTTCTCTTTGTGATCATGTTATGGGGGTGTATCTTGGAACTGTCTGTGACTGTATCGGGGGCATCAAATTCAGGGTGGACTCTGTCTGGACCAATGTTGGCTTCTAGTAAACTCGTCCTGTCGGCACTACCAAGTTTCTTGTACTATCTACAATGGGTACATCGGGGTAAATTCTTGGAATATCCATTTGCGGCATAGGCCTCTTAACTTCCGAAGTAACTGGAGAATTATGGCTAACCTGTATCTGGCTCTGAGTTGATGCAACTGATATCGGGGCTGTAGGATCTACACTGGTGTTTGAGCTTCTCTCATGCACTGCATATGGCGGGGGACAATTTCTCAATAACTGTAAAATGAATTAATCATCATCTGACTTTTCATCGTGTGTCAAAGACTTTCTAGATCCTGTGGATTTCTGCTCCGTATCCTTAGAAGAGTACAAATCCCTCTCTCTAGTGCTTTTTCTAGCTTCGTTCTCTTTCTCTTGTGTAATTGCAGGAAACAATTTAATTCCCTGTAAGGTCTCTGTTCTCCAAAATTTCTGATCACTATCTCATCTAGCCTCTGCTAGTGTTTTCTCAGCCTTTCTCATTCTTCTTTCGAATTTCAATTGCTGTTGCTGTCTAGCCACTGGTTCCCAAATAGCTAAGGCTTCGAACAATGCTGGTCTCGGAGCAGGTTTCAAATCATATAATACTCTCCTCAAATTCTCAAGGCTCCTCAAATTAAATGTTCCATGGGTGGGAAACGCTAAGCTCCCATTTTTCTCTGTCACTTTGTCCCATTGTTTCAGCCAATGACATGGTGCAGCACCCTGCTTTTCGAATACAATATAGGCGGGTGTACCTTGTGGCGGTGAAATTTCTCCTATTCTCTTTGGAATATACGTATCTTCCCTTATGGCACTCTTTAAAGCTTTGAAAAATTTCATCTTCAGTTACTTTACATGATTTTCAATCAAATCAGGAAGTGACTTTCAATCCCAAACTCCTTTTCACTGACTTTTTCAACCAATGATGCTTCGCGTTGTCCGCCAATCCTTGCGCGACCTTTCTCACTAACCAACCTATCCCAGCGCAGCTTAAATGATGTCACACTCACATGTACAGTGGCTGACAGAGGCCCTCATTTCAACCTCGGCGGTCTTTTCACAAGACCGCCGAGGTACCGCCGTGCTGAAGACCGCCAGTGCAGGCGGTTTTCCGCACAGCGTATTATGACTGCTGGCAGCCCTCCGCCCGTTTTGGACGGAGAGCCGCCAGCAGCCATACTGGTGGTCGGCGGTGAAGTGGAGGCTGCTCCACCTCCACCGCCACGTCATCAGAACACCGCCCACCGAATCACTTCCCAGGATTCGGTGTGGAGGTGTTCTGGTGATGGGGAGCTGGCGGCCGAGCAGCCCCCATGGATCCCGGTCCCTCCCGGAGGATCACCGGAACAGGTGAGGTGATCGTCCGTTAGGGGAGGGGGGTCGAGGGGTGTTGTGTGTTGTGTGCGTGCATGGGGGTGTGCGCGTGAGTATGTAGAGGGGGTGTGTGAGTGCGTGTATGCATGCGGGGGGTGTTGTGTGTTTGGAAAATGTGTGCATGTATGTCTGTGTGTATGTCTGTGTGTATGTGTGTGTATGTGTAGTTGTAGTGTGAGTGTGCGTGTGGGGGGGTGGTGTGTGTCAATGTTGGGGGGGTGGGGAGGGGGGTCCTACCACCTTTGAGGGCTGGTAGGGGGGTTGTAGGTTTGGGGGGAGGACTCTGGGGAGGGGATGGGGGGGTAGGGGAGACCCCTATCAGTGCCAGGGAATGTATTCCCTGGCACTGATAGTGCCTACCGCCATGGATTGCATGCCGGTACAGAACCACACGAAATCCATGGCGGTATGCGGGGTCGTGATACCGCCGGCGGTGTAGTGAGGGCCTCCGGGCTGGAGACCGAAGTCTCCAGCCCAGCGGTCTTTACCACCCTGGTGGTCGGAGTGGAGAAGTGGCGCTTTTGCATGGCGGTCACCGCCATGCTTGTAATTTCAATTTTTTTACCGCCGGCCTGTTGGCGGTATTACCGCCACTTCTCCACCGACCGCCAGGGTTGTAATGAGGGCCAAAGTCTTTCGGCTTGTCCTCCTAAAATCAGAATCACACAAAACTAATGCAAAATGATTGCGAGCACTAAACAAAATCAAAATTCAATTTCTCCGTTTACTACAGGTAGGGTAACACAATCGCTTCAGACACCTTACGGATTTTTCACTGACGGCCTTTCGCTCTAGTAGCTAGTCTTTCTTTCTCAGTTTCCCTGATTCGCAAGCAAAATTCGACCTGCAAATTTCACTCTCAACTGATCAGTGGGTCTGTCCTGGTGCACATAGGACTCGCCAGATCTCAGTCGAAAAACCTTTCACTCACTTTAACACGCACTCTCGAGTTTGTCAACCATGCCCGATTGACCTATTAAACCAGACAAAATACAACAATAAACCAAGTGTCTCATACACTTTTGAACATTCTCCGAAGTCTTAGACCTCGCAGGGCCCGTATACCAACAACCACGTCGGCAATTTATGAGCACAAAGCTCCACACGCATGTGAAGTTCGACAAATTCCCTACTCTCACACTTCGGAGTACGCAAACTCCTTCAACAACTTAATTTGGAGTAAAGCAGACTCCCTAAACCCACGCAACATTGCAATTCACCTGTGATTTGTATAAGCTGTGCAAGCGGAAAACCTATTCCATTCACACTGTCACTAGAGCACCGAGAAAATCTTCAAACAATCATTGGCAAGCTCCAAGGTTATGGGAAAGTCATTCTAAGTTCTTAGGGACATATTTTCTCTACACTCTGTAAAATCGAATCTGAAAATCTGAACTTTCACCAATTTCTCTTACCCAATCTGCAAATTATTTTCTCTCTCTAGGGCATTAACCATTACCCCACTACCATCTTTGGGAACCTGCTATTTCTCAAGGGGAACCTTTTGTGGTGGCCTCTTAA
This sequence comes from Pleurodeles waltl, assembly GCF_031143425.1. Classification (NCBI taxonomy): domain Eukaryota; kingdom Metazoa; phylum Chordata; class Amphibia; order Caudata; family Salamandridae; genus Pleurodeles; species Pleurodeles waltl. The sequence goes on from NC_090447.1 coordinate 1,443,675,796, forward strand.
GGAACAGTAACCATCCTACTCTCTTACCTTCTTTAGCGGGCAAATGCAAATGACTGACCTTATGATGATGGGCTCTAAAGGAGACAAACCATCTACCGGGCCTTTATGATGGGCTTTTAAGAAGACAAACCAAGTACCAGGCCTTTATGAGGGGCTCTTAAGGAGAGTAATGAAGTACCAGGCCTTTATGATGGGCTCTTAAGGAGAGTAACCATCATCCCCTACTGACATCTCTGTGAGTGCGTCAGACCTTATTTGGGTTCTTATCTTTAATTCATAAGGGGACGCGTTAGAGGTTCTATGGACCTTTTGACTGCGCTTAGAGTAAATCCCACCATAGGAGTCAATTTCAATACCAATCAATAACAATATCAATCAATAGTATCAATAATCTTTTAAGTCAGTAATTCCACACACCATGCCCCTTTTAGCCATGAATAACCACACCTTTCTTGTAAAAGTTAGAATGTTTATTTCCCTATATTATCAATTCTAATATCACGTAACATAGTCTCAAAATCAAATGATATATATGCAGAAATAACACCGGTTGACCAAATCTTCTAAAGAATCTCAATTTAACCAAAGCATGGATTGTTACGCACTCTAGAGTTACAGTACAAATCAATAACAAAAATAACTGTTCAATAGAAATAGCATACATTTAGATTCAGCAAAGAAACAACATCAACTGTTGGTATTAATTAGAAAACATTTTCTTTGGCTCTGCTGGGAAACCTTCTGATTAGAATAGCATGCTTGCGTTTCAATCAAAGCAATTTAGTCAACACAAATTTGAAAAAACATCTAGCAATGGCTCTATCAAAATTAGTGGTTGGTACCTAGGAACAAAAGACAAATTTCATCAAACACAATAACATTTGATTAATACCTCTCCTCAGTATGGATCAGCAAGCTGCGACTGTCTTCGTCAATTGGGCATCTGTTCGGTCAGCATCAGCATCGAACCATGAAAGAGAATGGTTCAAAACAGGGGACTCTAAACTATCCGAACCATTTGTAAAGCATAGCCTAAGGATCAGCATTCAGCATCAAAAGTCTAAGCAGTAAAGTTAAAGATAGAATTCCCTAAGTAAGAGGAAATCAGATAAGAATGTGCACGGAAGGTGAGAATGATCGAAATGGCATGCGCTTCTCTGTGTGCAGTCAGGCTAAGTTAAAATCATCTAAAACTCTTCCCACGTTGCTATTGGTCAAAGAATCGCACATTTACACGTAGTCCAATGAAAGAATTTCAGATTTAGGATATAATTAAACTGTATTTCACATGTCGATGATTGGCTCCTCTTCTCCTGTTCCCATCATCGGACTCGTCAGGTAAGAATGTTGCATCTCTCTGTCCTTCGGTCAGTACATCCAGTGTTAGCTCCTGGGAACATCGCTTTCATACACACAGAACTTTACAGTGTATCAATAACTAACCCAGCATATTCTAGCAAGCAGTTCTCATGGGAAAAGAAAGCATTTACTAGTGTTTGGTCAGCAGTGAAACAATACAAGTATTCATTTCTCTAAACAGCCATTTTTTTGTGAATTATTTAAACAGTGCAATTTAACATGAGGCTGTGCAACCAGGCCCAAGACCTTGCTAACTTAACCCCTTCGCTGCCAGGCCTTTTCCCCCTCAGGTGCCAGGCCTTTTTTTGGCTATTTGGGGCAGTTGCACTTAGGCCCTCATAACATTTTTTCCACATAAGCTACCCACGCCAAATTTGCGTCCTTTTTTTCCAACATCCTAGGGATTCTAGAGGTACCCAGAGTTTGTGGGTTCTCCTGAAGGAGACCAAGAAATTAGCCAAAATACAGCATTTTTTTTAAATGGGGAAAAAGGGCTGCAGAAAAAGGCTGATGGTTTTTTCCCTGAAAATGGCATCAACAATGGGTTTGTGGTGCTAAAATCACCAGCTTCCCCCAGCTTTCAGGCACAGGCAGACTTGAATCAGAAAACCCAATTTTTCAACACAATTTAGGCATTTTACTGGGACATACTCCATTTATACTATTATCCTACAAGGGTTTCCTACAGAAAATAACAGCTGGAAAAAGAATATTGAAATTGAGGTAAAAAAACAGCCATTTTTCTCCACGTTTTACTCTGTAACTTTTTCCTGCGATGTCAGATTTTTGAAAGCAATACACCGTTACGTCTGCTGGACTCTTTTGGTTGTGGGGATATATAGGGTTCATCAAAAACCCTAGGTTCCCAGCGCCAATAAATGAGCTGCACCTTGCAATGGGTTTTCATTCTATACCGGGTATACAGCAATTCATTTACTGAAATATAAAGAGTGAAAAATAGGTATCAAGAAAACCTTTGTATTTCCAAAATGAGCACAAGATAAGGTGTTGAGAAGCAGTGGGTATTTGCACATCTCTGAATTCCGGGGTGCCCATACTAGCATGTGAATTACAGGGCATTTCTCAAATAGACGTCTTTTTTACACACTGTCTTACATTTGGGAGAAAGAAATGTAGAGAAAGACAAGGGGCAATAACACTTGTTTTGCTATTCTGTGTTCCCCCAAGACTCCCGATAAAAATGGTACCTCACTTGCGTGGGTAGGCCTAATGCTCGCGACAGGAAACGTAACATGGACACATCACATTTTTACATTGAAATCTGACATGTTTTTTGCAAAATGCCTAACTGTAGATTTTGGCCTGTAGCTCAGTTGGCACATAGGGAAACCTACCAAACCTGCACATTTTTTAAAACTAGACACCTAGGAGAATCCAAGATAGGGTGACTTGTATGGCTCTCACCAGGTTCTGTTACCCACAATTGTTTGCAAACCTCAAAATGTGGCCAAAAAAACACTTTTTCCTCTCATTTCGGTGACAGAAAGTTCTCGAATCTGAGAGGAGCCACAAATTTCCTCCTAACCAGCATTCCCCCAAGTCTCCCGATAAAAAAGGTACCTCACTTGTGAGGATAGGCCCAGCGCCCGCGACAGGAAATGCCCCAAAACACAACGTGGACACATCACATTTTCCCAAAGAAAACAGAGTTGTTTTTTGCAAAGTTCCTAGCTGTGGATTTTGGCCTCTAGCTCAGCCGGCACCTAGGGAAACCTACCAAACCTGCATATTTTTGAAAACTAGACACCTAGGGAAATCAAAGATTGGGTGCCTTGTGGGGTTCTCACAAGGTTCTGTTACCCAGAATCCTTTTCAAACATCAAAATTTGGCCCAAAAAACACTTTTTCCTCTCATTTCGGTGACAGAAAGTTCTGGAATCTGAGAGGAGCCACACATTTCCTTCCACTCAGCATGTCCCCAAGTCTCCCGATAAAAATGGTACCTCACTTGTGTCGTTAGGCCTACCGCCCGCGACAGGAAATGCCCCAAAACACAACGTGGACACATCACATTTTCCCAAAGAAAACAGAGCTGTTTTTTTGCAAAGTGCCTAGCTGTGGATTTTGGCCTCTAGCTCAGCCGGCACCTAGGGAAACCTAGCAAACCTGTGCATTTCTGAAAACTAGACACCTAGAGGAATCCAAGATGGGGTGACTTGTGGGGCTCTCACTAGGTTCTGTTACCCAGAATCCTTTGCAAACCTCAAATTGTGGCCAAAAAACACTTTTTCCCACATTTCGGTGACAGAAAGTTCTGGAATTTGAGGAGCCACAAATTTCCCTCCACCCAGCATTCCCCCAAGTCTCCAGATAAAAATGGTACCTCACTTGTGTGGGTAGGCCTAGCGCCCGCGACAGGAAATGCCCCAAAACACAACGTGGACACATCACATTTTCCCAAAGAAAACAGAACTGTTTTTTCCAAAGTGCCTAGTTGTGGATTTTGGCCTCTAGCTCAGCCGGCACCTAGGGAAACCTACCAAACCTGTGCATTTTTGAAGACTAGACACCTAGGGGAATCCAAGATGGGGTGACTTGTGGGGCTCTCACCAGGTTTTGTTACCCAGAATCCTTTGCAAACCTCAAAATTTGGCCAAAAAACACTTTTTCCTCACATTTCGGTGACAGAAAGTTCTGGAATCTGAGAGGAGCCTCAAATTTCCTTCCACCCAGCATTCCCGCAAGTCTCCTGATAAAAATTGTACCTCACTTGTTTGGGTAGGCCTAGCACCCGGGACAGGTAATGCCCCAAAACACCATCTGGACACATCAAAATTATCAAATACAAAACTACCTGTTTTTGCAGGGGGCTCCTGCGTTTTTTGGTCCTGGGCTAAGCAGCCATCTAGGGAAACCTACTAAACCCAGACATTTCTGAAAACTAGACACCCGAGGGAGTCCAGGGAGGTGTGACTTGCGTGGATCCCCCAATATTTTCTTACCCAGAATCCTCAGCAAACCTCACATTTCGCTAAAAAATCACATTTTTGCCACATTTTTGTGTGGGATCACTGCACCGGGACAAATTTCCTACCACCCAACATTCCCCACAGTCTCCAGGTAAAAATAATACCTCACTTGTGTAGGTGGGCCAAGTGCCTGCAACAGGGAAGAGCCAAAAACATGTCGAAATTAAGGGGGAACCGAAGCGGGTTCAAAAGGGCAGTTTGAAAAAAAACATTTTTAGGCTGACAAGTGCATCAGAATGTTTATCGGTATAGATGAGACAATGTTGGGTGGTAGGAATTGTGTGGATTCCTGCAGATTCTGGAAGGTTCCATCACAAAAATGTGGGAAAAATGTGTGATTTCCAGCAAAGTTGGAGGTTTGCAGGGCATTGTGGGTAAGAAAATGGTGCAGGGCTCATGTGAAGCACACCACCGTAGAATCAACTAGATGTTTAGTTTTCACGTGTGTCTAGGTCTTGTGAATTTTTCTACATGGCAGCATCCCAAAGTAAAAAAAGTGCAGCCCTCACCATTCCAAGTGGGACGATTTTGAGAGTTACCAAGCTCTCATGGCCCAAATGTAAAACCAAAACCCAAAATAATCAAATGCCCTCTTGCTTGCCGTGGGATAAGATGTTTTAGTGTGCGGTGGGGAGAGCTGAAAGACTGTTACCCCTTTCAATTGGGGTGGGGGCATAACCAGGCCCATACTGGTTGGTAGCCACCACCCCACAATTTTTTTTTTTATTCCCTGGCATCTAGTAGACTTTCTGCTCACCTGGGGTGTGGATCGGGGGTATTTGCTCAATCTGCTCACTGGTGGGCAGAACAACTTTGGCCCCATTTATTTTGAGTGGGGTTATGCCTATACCCCTACCCTTTTATTTAAAAAAAAAAAAATCTTCTCTGGTCTCTGGTGGGCTTTCAGCCCCCCTTGGGGGCAGATGGGCCTTCTAAAAATAGGCCGATCTGCCCCCAAGGGGGGTAGATAAGGCCAACAGTAATGTGCCCCCATGGGGAGCGCCCTTGCCCAAGGGGCTGCCCCCCAAACAAAACACACACATACACACATACCAATCCCTGGTGTCTAGTGGTTTCTGTCCCCCGTGGGGGCAGATTGGCCAAACAAAAATAGGCCGATCTGCCCCCAATGGGGGCAGAAATGGTCTAAATACAATTTGCCCTCCAGGGCAGCAACCCTTGTCTAAGGGATCGCTCCCCATACATAAAAACATAAAGTAAATAAAAAAAGTCTAAAAATATTTTCCCCCCCGGGGAGCGGCCCTTGCCCAAGAGGCTGCTCCCCTTATGCGTAAGTATTAAAAAAAAAAAAAAAAAAAATCCCTGGTGTCTAGTGGTTTCTGCCCCCCCCCGGAGGCAGATCGGCCTAATTATATTAGGCCGATCGCCTAAAAATAAATTGACCCCCCGGGGAGCGAACCTTGCCTGAGGGGTTGCTCCCCACATATGTAAAAAAAATAAACAAAAAAAAATGTATCCCTGGTGTCTAGGGGTTTTCTGCTCCCCCCTGGGGGCAGATTGGCCTAATTATATTAGGCCGATCTTCCCCCAGGAGGGCAGAAATGGGCTAAAAATGATTTGGCCCCCTGGGGAGCGGCCCTTGCCTAAGGGGCTGCTGCGCTAATGCGTCAGTATGATAAAAATAAATTCCCTGTGGTCTAGCGGTTTCTGCCCCCCCTGGGGGCATATCAGCCTAATTATATAAGGCCGATATGCCCAGGGGGCCCAGAAATGGCCTAAAAATAATTTAGCCCCCCGGGGAGCGACCCTTGCCTAAGGGGTCGCTCCCCACACATAAAAAAAAAAAAAGAAATATGTATCCCTGGTGTCTAGGGGTTTTCTGACCCCCCCAGGGCAGGCCGATCTGGCCCCTGGGGGGGCAGAAATGACCTAAAAATGATTTGGCCCCCTGGGGAGCGGCCCTTGCCCAAGGGGCCGCTCCCCTTATGCATAAATATGATTTTTTTCAAACTCCCTGGGGTCTAGTGGTTTCTACTCCCCCTGGGGGCATATCCGCCTAATTATATTAGGCCAATATGCCCCCAGGGGGGCAGAAATATCCTGAAAATAATTTGCCCCCCCGGGGAGCGACCCTTGCCTAAGGGGTCGCTCCCCACACATTAAAAAAATTTTTATCCCTGGTGTCTAGGGTTTTTTCTGCCCAGAAATGACCTAAAAATGATTTGGCCCCCTGTGGAGCGGCCCTTGCCCAAGGGGCCGCTCCCCTTATTGAAATATTTTTTTAAAAAAAAATACGTGGTGTCTAGTGGGCATTTTTGCTGCCCAATCGCATTGCGATCGGGCAGCAGAAATGCTGAGAGAGACATGAAAGGAAAGGAAAGGTCTTTCCTTTCCTTTCATGCCTCTCCCGCCCCACCTCCCGGTCAGAAGAGAAATGCTTTTGCATTTCTCTTCTGGATTGCGATCAGAGATGACCTCTGATGAGGTCAGCGCGAGGTTTGCGCACAGACATCATCAGTTGTCACTGGGGGGATGGGGGGGAGTCGGGGGTGGAAGGGGAAGCGATTCCCCTTCCATCCCCGAATGGGGTGTGTGGGAGGGAGGCCAACGGGGGGAGAACTAGCGCTCCCCGTGGGCCGGGTACATGACGAGCTGGTCTCGTCCAGGGCACACAGCAACCGTGTGCCAGGGACAAGACCAGCTCGCACCAGGCACCCTGGGAGTTAAGGCCTACAATTAATATAGCAAATACATAATAAGTAATCATTAATATAACAGACTGCTACATTAATCTAAACATGAGCACATCATTTCAATAAGCACCTAATAAGGACACTTTGTTGTTACTGACGGCCACTCAAGAAGGCCCATTTTCCAAATCGTGCATTATTTTCTATATTAATTCATTTTCTATGCAGATTCAACATTCAGAATACATAAATATTTATTAGTAAAAATTCAGTGTTCACACAGCAGACCCAGTGCGCCGAGCCTCAACACGGGGAACAGAAGATTATCGGCAAGTAGGAAGCCATCACAGCCCGTGAGTGGCCACCTGAGCCACCTAAAGGCCGATGTGAGTTGCTGTTCAGTGCATCCGCAGGAGGATGGGGGCAGTTTGTGTCCCCCACTGTAAGTCTATGTAAACACGGAAGCACACCTAACCACTGAAATCTAATGGTGTATGTGCGCAGTTGCTTTACAGTCTTGAAAATGAAACAAGCAACATTCATAACTTGGACATGTAATGACTTTTTAAAATGATGGTGATAATTATTAGAAGTATAAATGGGGAAATACCCTGTGTTTTACATTTTAAGTCCTGGTGAGCATGTTTTTTGCCACCCACGCGCTTTCTGTTTGCAGGGCAGGAGAAGTTAAAAAGAACAAAGTAGTACCTCAGTCACATTGGGAGCAGCGGACGAGCAATCAGTGTTTGGTCACTGAGCCACGGACAGGAATGAAAATGATGAAATGCCAGCCATGACCAACTGTGAGGCTGTAATGAAGAGTGCCACACAATCCAACAAATGATAAGCAACAGGCAGACTCCAAGATCTTTTCAAACTACAGCAGCTTCTTTCAAGCGATACGCATGCGATAGCGCATGCTATCGCAGGCTCAAAACTAAAAAGTATTTTTTTATCAAGCAACAAAACACACGTTGAAGAGGAAAACAAGCAAATGCTACATGTGCTATAGTAACAGCATTGCATTTACCTGCCTCTGAAGAATGGAGGATGGAGTGGAGTTGCCACTGTGGTATGATGTGGTGTCGATCAACCAGACATCAGCAGAGAGCATTTAGCACATTAGGCCATACTGCCAGACTTTCCAATACACACAGTGCCAACTTGTCACATGATATCAGCTCTGATCAAATGGTCACCTGGTGAAGCCAATATCGCACAGTTTGCACACAATTAGCCAGGAACCCCTGCAGAGAGCAGGTTTCCACCTAATTGTTTGGTGGTTCTGCTCAGCCAACGTCCATTATGAGGTGTGAAACCTCCCCAGGACATCTGTAGGAGCCTAAATAGCTTTGTTTTTTAATTTTTGGGACAGAGGATGAGGGGATAAGGGGGATTTGATGCAGTGAATTAAAAGTGCCTCAGGCTGTGGTCGGCACTAAGCACTGGCTCTTCAGGGACCTGCCCCCTTCCTCACCCAGAGAAAACGTTTCACAAGTTGGCAGGTCTGCTGCCACCTGAAAGCTGAGTACTAAAGCACAAACTACTCTCCATATTAGCGGTTGTTTTCTTCCAACAGAATACACCTTTCTTCAGCTTGACACATACAGTGCAGCATCCAGGCACCCACCCTTGTCTTAAAATGTGCAGAGAAAACAGAGCGGTCTGTGGGATTCAGACAAAAGTCATTCTCTGCGTCAGCATTTCTCATATTGTCGCCACAAGCTGGATTTTTTGTAGGTCGAGAAGGTCTGACCAGTAAATTAATGTGCCTTTAAATTCTGTATTTATTTTTTCACATTTGCGTGCTTTAGAGACATGCCAAATGTCAGGTTATGTTTACTAACAAATTGCTGCTTATTCTTTTGAGATTGGTGTTTAATTTACTTTCTCTGATTGCAAAGTGAAAGGAGTTTTTAAAATGAAAAATATGCAGCAATCTTGCTGGAGTGCACCGGTTGTAAAAGGATAAGCTGCAGGATGTTGGGTTATATTTTGCAACACACAACAAAATGCAAATACCCGTAAATGAACTGCATGCATTCAGCAGTTAGAAAAGCAAAAATTAAGCACATCTTTGTAATTCTGAAGTGCATTGGAAACAGAGATTTTAATAGGATCAACACAAATCAAGGCACTTTACTTGGTGATGCACAAATGATAAATATTCACAGAAACCTGATTTCCACACATTAAGATTTGTGTGCTATACAGTTTTTTGCTAAACTTGCATGTCTTTGCGAATGTAATGGACATTTCAATGGAAAATGTGCTGTCTGTAAATGACAATATGCAAGCACATGATACTTTAGTCAAGGTGTCCCCAGCCAGTCAATCACAAGCTACCAGTAGCTCCAAGATATTGAGAGTAGCTCACAGCCTTGTTTTCATTTTTAAATAAGCACAGAATCACATTTTTCTTTTAAGGGTAAGGGAAGGCTGTGTTTATTTTTCAAATTTATCTTCAGGCAGCAGATGGCAGAGCCTGATAATAAGCTGGGCTGGAGGCAGATTTATGCTTGTGGTAACAAAGATGAAGAACTGAAGCACTGAGGTATTTATATCTTAAATAAAAGTTCTTGTCTACTAGTGTGAAAACATAATGATGTTACTGAATGTTTTAAAATGAGAGAAAATTAAAATGAAGGCCCTCATTCTGATTCTGGCGGGCGGCGGAGGCCGCCCGCCAGAATTCAGCCCTCCATAATACCAGCCCAGGGAAAAACTCCCTTCCCACGATGAAGCCGGCTCGTAATCGAGCCGGCGGAGTGGGAAGGTGCGACGGGTGCTGTTGCACCCGTCGCGTATTTCACTGTCTGCAGGGCAGACAGTGAAATACATTTTGGGGCCCTCTTACGGGGGCCCCTGCAGTGCCCCCAGGGGCCCCGCCACTCCCCCTCCCGCCATCCGGTTCCCGGCGGGAGAACCGCCAGGAACTGGATGGCGGGAGGGGGAGTCGGAATCCCCAAGCCGGCGCAGCAAGCTGCGCCGGCTTGGAGGATTCCTTGGGGGCAGCGGGAAACCGGCGGGAGACCGCCGGTTTCCCTTCTCTGACCGCGGCTAAGCCGCCGCGGTCAGAATGCCCCGCGGGGCACCGCCGGCCTGTCGGCGGTGCCTCCCCGTCCAGCGGCCCTGGCGGTTCTATACCGCCAGGGTCGTAATGAGGGCCGAAGTCTTAAGTTAATGATTAAGTAAACTCTTCATTTTAATTTTCTCCCATTTCTAAGTGTCACTTTTACAAGCAGCAGGACTCTTGCTCCCAGTGGCTAGAAGACACTGTGCCATATTTACAGCTGAAAAATAGTAATTTTTTTAAATGGGAGAAATTCAAAGTGAACAAAATATATGAATCAATTATGTCTTCATATTTTGTGAAGTATTTTTCTTTACTCTAAGTTACTCCCATTAAAATAAATAGCTGTATTTTTCTGTTATAAATATGGCAGTTTCTACAGGCTACTGGGTTGCAGCATGCCTGCTGTTTGTAAATGCGATACTTTGAAATGGGAGAAAATGTAAATGATGAGTTTCATCATAAAGTTACCTTTTCAGTTTAAATGTCTCCCATTTCAACGTGTTGCATTTACACACAGTATAACTGAAAAAATCTGCCATTTTTTTAAGTGGGAGGAATTTAATGTGCAGAAAAATGTTCCATATTATAAATATGTTTGCAGAAGAATATTATGCCCATTGAATTTCTCAACTTAAAAAAATATGGGTTTATGTTTGTGTTATTCATGTAATGGTTCCACTAATGGGGAAAGGTTTGTGCTGCGCCACAAGTGCATATGACACAGGCTCTCTTTCACCCATACACTTAAATCCTATTCATATGTACACAAGACCACACTCTCACAGGCACACATGGCAGCCTTGTCATAGCACCCATATTCAAAAAGTATTTTGTTCAAACCATAGTTTCTGGCTGTATGGACATTAGGCTTAAAGTCAGTGAGCTGGGCATGGGAGTGTCTGGTAACACCGTGCAAGTGCCTTGGCCTTTAGTAGCTCACAATGATTTTCACTGATCAGAAGTAGCTCTCACTACAGAAACGGTTGGAGGCCACTTTTTTAGTTATATTTAAAAAATTGCCTGCCTCATGTCCATTAAAGGTAGCTGCGTCATGAAAGTTTGTTGATATAAAAATAGGGTGATGCTTCTAAAAAGATTGGAAAGCACTGCTCTTGGTATCTTCAAGACATCACAAAAATGGAGGGGAGAGCAAAATAGTGAGAGTTATGCGGTTCAGTGCACTAACTCCCAGAGTAATCCTAATCTACAAACCAAGGTGAACTATTCTGAAATCTAGGGCTCCTTACTATCAATTAGGATGGGAGTCTAAGGTCCCCGCAAGCACTAGCTTATTAGGAACAACAGCCATCACTCACCATTAGGTGACATGCTTCATCATTGGGCCGTGCTCCTCATCAGGCCAACTCTGTCAAGATTAAAAACAGGAAAAGGGGAAATAACAGATTATAATGGTCTGGTTCCCATGAAGTGAAAACGTGTATCACCTCAACTGTAGGTGTATGTATTAGAAAGATTGTGTAATGGTATTACCTTTACTACAAAACCAATGGTCAATATGTTTCTTGCATGTCATTAGGAATCTAGTGGTGATTCATCAGGACCTCACATATTATACATAGTCCTCACTAAGAGAGTAAGGATACTCTTTATCAGCTTGATAGATTAAACCTATTATCTCCTTGTAGAACATCTCTTATTAGAGTGTGGGGACCTGGAAAAAAGAGAAACATTAGAACAGTAAATAGAAATATACACAAAGTTGTGAACGTATTTTTACCCTTGAAACAAGTGCATCATGTGCAAGTGAACAATGTAAGGCATACTCGTGCTATTGGTAGGATGTATGGTTTCTACGGAAGTGTGCATAAAAACACTGCTGGAACCACCCCTTAGAGCCACCCTTATTCTTTTAGATTCAGTCTTGGGACTATTGGGGGATAACATGGATGAAAGATGCTTCTCCAAAAAAGTGTTTTACCGGAATGGAAATAATCAAGGGAAGCAAAACAAAACGTCCTTCAGGATTGTCTTGGTTCATTCTCTAACTAACAACATCTCTCAAAAACTGAATAGTGTTAAGCTATATAATGAGTCAGGAAAGTTGTGTGGGTACTATGCATAAAACATCATAGTAGCCAATCCTAAAGTCAAACAGAATCTTTCTTATTGAGATACTAGTTAGTCAAGTAGTGTAAGTTGGAAGAGACAGAAATTGAACACATATTGGCCCTCATTACAACCCTGGCGGTCAGTGTTAAAGAGTCGGTAATACCACCAACAGGCCGTCGGTAAAAAAAATGGAATCACGACTGTGGTGGAAACCGCCAACATAGACAGCCACTTTAACACTCCGACCACCACGGCGGTACAAACAAACAGTGCGGCGGACACTACCAACAGACAGGCGGGAGACAATGTACCGCCCACCCTATCACAACAGGCCTATCTGCCACCTTTTCCGGGGCGGAACCAACGCAAATAAAAACACGGCGGAAACAGTACACAGAAGGGAAAACACTCACCTCTCCACACCCCACGAGGAACCAGGACGCCATGGAGCCCGAATTGCAGATACTGCCGAAGATGGTCTTCCTGCTCCTCTATCAGGAGCTCCAACGACGGTGGCGACGACAACGGGGAGTACTGGACCTACAACACAGGGGAGGGGGGTGGGAAAAGAGAATGACACACACACGCAACATGCAACACCCCCACCCCAACCCTCACCCTCACCCACAACACCATGCACACAAATATATGCTGCAACATTGCATATACACACCCCCTGGAATAACGCAAGAACAAAAGGAAATGATTTGAACAAATGTAATCATGTGAAATTTCATTATCACAATTCAAAAGCCAGTATATACAATTATGTACACCAACTACACAAGTCCGGATAGGGCACCAATCATTGTCAGTGGACCACTGGGCTCAAAATTAATGGGCGAGGCCCACACTAGATACCTGAATCCAAACGGAGAGAACACTGGAGGGACATCAGATAGAAAATATACAGCCACCTCAGGGGGGGGCACCACAGCCTGATGAACGCATGACGCCACTGCTCCATGAGGGGGATCCATGCCCACTGCTTTATCCTGGGGAGTGCAAAGCCACAGTCTCTCAAGTCTCTCAAGCGGGTGGGTTGCCCACTGCTTTATCCTGGGGAGTGCAAAGCCACAGTCTCTCAAGTCTTTTAAGTGGGTGGTTTGCCCACTGCTTTATCCTGGGGAGTGCAAAGCCACAGTCTCTCAAGTCTCGCAAGTGGGTGGGTTGCCCACTGCTTTATCCTGAGGAGTGCAAAGCCACAGTCTCTCAAGTCTCTCAAGTGGGTGGGTTGCCCACTGCTTTATCCGGGGGAGTGCAAAGCCACAGTCTCTCAGGTGGATAACAGTCTCCACTGGTTCTGGGGGGGGCTTTGAGCCCAGAGTGCTTCATCCTGCCAAGGACTGAGGTAGTGGATGTATTTCTCCACTGGTTTTGGAGGGGGCTTTGTGCCCAGAGTGCTTCATCCTGCCAAGGACTGAGGTAGTGGATGCATTTCTCCACTGGTTCTGGAGGGGGATTTGTGCCCAGAGTACTTCATCCTGCCAAGGACTGAGGTAGTGGATGCATTTCTCCACTGGTTCTGGAGGGGGTTTTGTGCCCAGAGTGCTCCACATGCAGTGTGGCCGGAACAATACACTTGCCTGGGTGTGTGTGACACGAGATTGCCGAGGTACAGGTAGCATGATACGCCATGGAGGCAGAGACATAACCCACACTGCTGCGGCTTCGCATTTCATATGCAGGTGACAACTGTGATGACAGTGATGCTTCATGGAAGCTGCCCAGGGTCCTGGAACTCACCACCAGCCTCGGATGACTGACCACTGGGGATGGTAGCCATGTCTGCGGTGGTTCCACTGTCTGAGGACATCGCGGGCCGCTGGCAGTGCTTGCGGCAGTGTCAGTCGTGGCGGTGCTTGCGGCGGTGTGAGTCACGGCGGTGCTTGTGACTGGGTCTGTGACAGCGGTGCTGGCTGCGGGGTCTGTGGCGGCGGTGCTGGCTGCGGGGTCTGTGGCGGCGGTGCTGCTACGGGGGCAAGTGGCGGAATGTCCTTGCCCCCGCTCCATGGCAGACTGACAGCCCTGATGATTGGTGCACTCCATGACCCCGCAGTTACTGGCACCACTGTGCCTGGGGATGTGGTGGCTGAGGTGCTTGGCTGGGACCTGGAAAGCCTGGCCCTAGGGGAAGGACGGGGGGGAGGTGTAGGGAAGAGGTCAATGCTAGCCAGGAAACGTTTTTTAGACACACTGGGACGGGTAGATGGAGGGGGTTTGGGAGTGGAGGAAGTGGTTGTAGGAGGTGTACGTCTGCTAAATTTGGGTGAAGGTGCATGGGCTGGAGGCTGTTGTGAGGTGGATGGCTGTTGGGTGGGTGTGTGACTGCATTTGTGTACTTTGGGAGGAGGGCTCACTGACACACTGGGAGAGGACACTGGGGATGTGTGAATGGTAGTGGGGGTTGTGAGTGCACGTGAGCGGTGTGTGGTGATGGGCGTGCTGGTGATGGAGGTAGTGGCTGAGGATGTAGTGCATGCAAGTGTGAGTGGAAACGAGACTGGGAGGGAGGAGGGAGATGTGGAGGAGGGGGATACAGTGGGAAAAGTGAATGTTGGTATGTGTGCATGGGTATGATGCTTGTGTGAGTGCCTGTGGGATGTGTTGTGCTTATGTTTGCCTGAGCCACTCTTGTGTGTTGATGTGTGTGCATGCTGGTCTGATGGTGTGCTTGGGATAGGCTGAGGTACAGGGGATTGGGTCTAGGTGGAGGATGTTGGAGGGGAGAGGCTGGACACAGGGACAATGGCTGCCATCAGTGCTGAGGCCAGAGCCTGAAATGCTCTCTGTTGGGCTGCCTGGCCAGAATGAATGCCCTCCAGGTATGCATTTGTTTGTTGCAAATGCCTCTCTACACCCTGGATGGCATTCAGAATGGTAGGCTGCCCAACAGTGAGGGATCTCAGGAGGTCAATAGCCTCCTCACTGAGGGCAGCATGACTGATTGGGGCAGGGCCTGAGGTGCCTGGGGTGAAGGAGATGCCCACCCTCCTGGGTGAGCGGGCATAGGACACACGCTTAGGGGCTGCTGGGAGGGCGGTGCTGGTAGGGGGGGTGGTGGCTGTACCTGTTGATGCGGGGGACACAGAGGGGCCCACCACCGCAAGGGAGCTCCCATCAGAGGAGGAGTCGCTGTTGCTGGTCTCTGCTCATGTCCCCGCCATGGAGCTCCACTTGCCCTCCGTCCCACTAGTGGCTTCAGACTCCGTTGTTTCGCCCTCCATGACCAAGTGGGATGCAGCTCCCTCCTGCTCCGGTGCAATGCTCCTCCGCCTGATGATGCTATTGCAGACAAGAACAGGGAGACCACAAAAAGGAGGGGGAAGACAGGAGAAAGACATGTTCCGTGCATGCAACACCACTACCGTTGGCAGACACAACAGACACAGCAGCCCTCTACACTACGCCATGCACTTATAGTTCCTAGATTAATCACATGCCCATGGGGTACTAGGCCTAAGCCAGATTGCTGCACACCTGGAAGTCACAGGAACCTGACTAGGTGTAGATGGCACTAACCACTAGTGGGGTTGGGGTGCCACAGAGCCTGCCTCACAAGGGACCTTGCCTACCAAGATTGCCCTGGCCTAGGGGAACCCACTCCCCACCTCCCCCACCCAGACACCGCGTAATGCGTGCAGAGTCAGCTCAATGAGAGTGTACTCACACCCTTGTAGCTGCTGTGATGCCTTCAAGCGCCCATCCAACTCCGGATACACCACCGCCAGGATCCGGAACATCAGGGGGGTCATGATGCGACAGGCACCCCTCCCATGTTGGGAGGCCATCCCCAGCTGGGCCTCCACCGTCTTCTTGCTCCAGCGGCGCAGGCCCTCCCATCTTTTACGGCAGTGGATGCTACGTCTGTGGTGGACCCCCAGGGTCCAGACGTCCTTGGCGATGGCACGCCAAATATCCTTCTTCTGGTGGGCGCTGACCTAGAGGAATAGTACAGGGGAAAGGAAATTCTTTACCTGTTCGGACCGTCATACTCATTGGCCCACGTTCCCACCCTTGCCCTGACGCACATACACTCACTGTCCGCATATGCAGGCCTCAGCTCCCCCCTATGTATCTTCCATCCACACCACTCAAAACAGGCATTGCCCATGCAGCATGCTCACAGTGCACTCACCTGTTTGTCTGGAGGACCGTACAGTTGTGTGTACTGGGGGAGGACCCCATCCACCAGTTTCTCCAACTCCTGCAAAGTGAAGGCAGGGGCCCTTTCCCCAGACGCTGTAGCCACCGTCGCTTCCAGACACAGGTCACAGCAGCACTTGCAGTGTAGGTCCTCTCCTGTTGAAGGTCAGGTATCAAGTGAGTGAACAGACAGAAAATGGCAGTCACGTCTGCAGCGGTGCGTACCCTCACCGCTGGCGTACATCGTCACTGGCTCCTTGGACCCATAGGGTCCAATGTTAACTGTTGGACTTTTGCTTATGCAGGGTCATCCCCAGTCTTTTTCGCCTCCTGCCTCCTATTTTTTTCTGACATGTTGCTGTTGGCTTTTCAACTCTGAGCACTTTACCACTGCTAACCAGTGCTAAAGTGCATATGCTCTCCTGTTTAAATTGTATGTAAGTGGTTTATCCATGATTGGCATATTTGATTTACTAGTAAGTCCCTAGTAAGGTGCACTAGAGGTGCCAGGGCCTGTAAATCAAATGCTACTAGTGGGCCTGCAGCACTGGTTGTGCCACCCACATAAGTAGCTCTGTAATCATGTCTCAGACCTGCCACTGCAGTGTCTATGTGTGTATTCTTACACTGTAAATTCGACTTGGCAAGTGTACCCACTTGCCAGGCCTAAACCTTCCCTTTTCTTACATGTAAGGCACCCCTAAGGTAGGCCCTAGGTAGCCCCAAGGGCAGGGTGCAGTGTATGGATAAGGTAGGACATATAGTAATGTGGTTTATATGTCCTGACAGTGAAATACTGCCAATTTCGTTTTCACTGTTGCAAGGTCTGTCTCTCTCTCATAGGATAAAATGGGGGCTACCTTTAAATATGATTAAAGTGTAGATTCCCCTAGAGAGTAGATGGACATGTGGAGTTTGGGATCCCTGAACTCACAATTTAAAAATACATCTTTTAGTAAAGTTGATTTTAAGATTGTGCGTTTGGAAATGCCACTTTTAGAAAGTGAGCATTTTCTTGCTTAAACCATTCTGTGACTCTGCCTGGTTTGTGGATTCCCTGTCTGGGTCAGTTTGACAGTTGGGTTGTTTTTCACCTCACACCAGACAGTGACACAAAGGGAGCTGGGGTGTGATCTGCATTTCCTGATTAGCCATCTCTGCTAGGAGGGAGGGGTGGAGTGGTCACTCTCATCTGAAAGGACTGTGCCTGCCTCTGACAATGCTGTCTCCAGCCCCCTGGTGTGTGTCTGAGGCCTTGCCTGGGCAAGGCAGGATTTCACAAGAAGGTGTGAGTCCCCTTTGAAGAAAGGTGACTTCAAAGACTAAAATGGGTATAAGAAGGGCACCCAAACTTACAAACTTTAGAAACACTTCTGGAACCAAGAGGAACCTCTGCCTGGAGAAGAGCTGATAGCTGAGGAACAAGTGCTGCCCTGCCTGTGACTGTGCTTTGTGGAGCTTTCCTGCAGTGCTGCTTCTGCCAGAGTAAGAGGGCAAAGACTGGACTTTGTGTGCCTTCCATCTTGAAGAAGAAATCTCCAAGGGCTTGATGTAGAGCTTGCCTCCTGTTGTTGAAGTCTCAGGGATAGCAAAGACTTCTTCCTGCCAGCACCTGGAGTCTCTGGAGAGACCCCTACTCTGCTCTGTGGTGCCCTTCCAGTTCCTGGGACCCTGAAAGGAGAGGCTGGCAGCCTAAGGACAAAAATACACGCACCGAGCGCCGTGCGGAGAAAAGATTGACGCGAATCCGATCGCGGCTGAGAAAACGACGCGACGCCGGTTCCGCAGCTGAGAAACGACGCCGCAGGAAACGCGACCGAAAAACCGACGCCCGGAGCAGGAGAAACGACGCGCAGCATCGCTGACGGAGGCTGAGAGATCGCACCCTGCGCCGCGGGACTTTCGGATCGTCGTGTGGCTGGCTTTTTCAACACGCACCGCCGTGCCGAGTTGTTTTCGACGCACACAGCCGTGCAGGGTTACTTTCGACGCACACCGCCCGTGCGGGGTTATTTTTGACGCAAACCAGGTACATTTTCACGCTAGCAGCGCTAGTGTGGTGTTACAACTACCTAAAGACTCTTTTTATTTTAAACCTTTAAAAAAATCATAACTTGACTTGTGTATGTTGGATTTTTGTCGTTTTGGTCTTGTTTTGTCTAGATAAATATTTCCTATTTTTCTAAACTGGTGTTGTGTCATTTTGTAGTGTTTTCATTGAGTTACTGTGTGTGTTGGTACAAATACTTTACACCTAGCACTCTGAGGTTAAGCCTACTGCTCTGCCAAGCTACCAAGGGGGTAAGCAGGGGTTAGCTGAGGGTGATTCTCTTTTATCCTAACTAGAGTGAGGGTCCTTGCTTGAACAGGGGGTAACCGGACTGTCAACCAAAGACCCCATTTCTAACATTGGTGACCAGCGGTCGGGATTTGGACTTGTATTTGTACTTGACATACAGTAATTAAGTGTACACTACTGTTTTGATCTCAGACCACTACGTGACCACATACTACTTGTTTGGTGATCTTTTGATTTTTCTCTTAAGGACTCTTTTTATTCTACTTCCATGATTTTGCTGATCCCTTGACTGATTCTTTTTTCTTCATTGGGAAATTATTTTCTGCCTTTGGAACTTTGCACTTGTGACCATCATGTCTCAATCTGGAGATGCAACAGCTGGAGCTGTGTTTGAAATGGAGAAACTGAAGGAGTACTCAGTTGCTCAATTGAAACAGTTCCTTAAAGATCTTGACTGTCCCACTGAGAGCTCCACCAGGGAGGGGGAGCTGCAACAGGCACAGAGGGCTTGGGTGACAATCAAGAAGGCTGGAGGGCACACAGAGGAGGAGAATATGGGTGGGGAAGTGCAGAGGATACACAGTAGTGTAGTGGAGGAACCTGTTACGCCTGGGGGGAGGGTCCCCAGGAGGGGTGGCAGGGTGTCACCCAAGGGTCTGACTCCTGAAGAGTTACAGGACAGACAGGCAGAGAGGGAGTACCAATGGGAGCTGAAAAAGCTCGATTGGGAGTTGGAAGAAAGGAGGAGGAACTTAGAGATTAAAAAAATGATTTATGCTTACGAGCTTAAATTGAAAGAGCTGGAAGTCATGAGGGCTGAGTCCAGCTGGAATGGTGGCAGCAACAATTGTATATCCAGTGATGCTGCAGAAGTGCACATGCCCAGAGAGGTGGTGCCCTACTTGAAGGAGGGAGTTAACACACGCCAGGAGGGTCAGGGGTATGAGGTAGCTCCAGTGATGCACAGGGTCCCTGAGGTGGATTGGGGAACTGGCATGGGGAGTCATATTCCTACTGGTGGGAGGGACACTCTACTGACTCTAGGTGAGAGTGACAGGGAGAGGGGTTCCCCCCAGGTAGAAGTCCTGGTTATGGAGTGTGAAAACATCCCAGAAGAGTGTGGGTTGAGTGTCAGGGACAGTCAGGTACTGTCTCACCAGCCTCAGGAGGGTGATGTGGGGTGCTTTTTCAAGGCAGAGTCACTGGATGGTTGGGTGAAGGGTACTTTGGTTAATTCATGTGAGGGGCTGAGTGATGTAATTGCTGGAGAGCATATGTCTAGTCCTTATTTTCCAGAGCTATGCCAACACCAGGTGGAGTGTGAGTTCTCTGACCCCAGGGAGCTTACAATGCAGGCAGACTTCTGGGTGAGTACCAGAGAGTCTGAAGAGGCATTTGGGGGTGCTCCTGAGAGGAGTGGTCTAGGTAGTTCCCAACCAGGTGAGGTAGGGAAGGATTGTAGTGTCCCAGGTAGGTCCCAGTGTAGTGGGATGGGTGAGGGACCCCATGTCCAGTCTCAGAGGAGAGGGAATGGGGATGGGTTGAGGCCCAAGGTGCCCGAGATCCGGTCCCAGGTCCTGGAGGGTTCCCTGCGGGAACACCAGGAGGGGAGCCTAGCCTGTACCATAGGGCCATCTGTTGAGGGAGACCCCACAGTGTCAGGAGAACTTGGGGGGGCGGCTGTAGCCAGCGTCCCACCAGTTCTGGTGTCTGGCAGTACCACTCCTAGTGAGGGGGTGCAGAAGTCCAGACAGAGGGTTGAGAGGGGGTTGCGGACCCCAGTGGAGAACCTGGAGGGTCAGGGGTCAGCTCTGAGAGCAGAGCCCCCCATGAATGACCTTGGTAAGACCATTTCTGGGTTGGGGGGAATCCAGACTCTGTCAGATGGGCAGAGGTCAGGAGACCTGCGCCAGCCAGACTCTTGTGTGGCCCTTCGGGACAGTGTGTCCCTTGAGGGGGGTAAGTGTGCCCCCCTGGAAGTCCTGGTGTGCCAGGCAAGGGTTCAACCGCAGGGTGGTGACTCTGGGTTGAATGATCAGGTTCAGGGGGTAAACTCTGACCTGATGGGGGGTAAGTGTGCTCCCAAGGAAGTCCTGGTGTGCCAGGCAGTGGTTCAACCGCAGGGTGGTGACCCTGGGTTGGATGACCAGGTTCAGAGGGTAAACTCTGACCTGGTAGGGGGTAGGTATGCCCCCCAGGAAGTCCTGGTTTGCCAGGCAGTGATCCAGTCTGTGGGTACAGACCCTGGATTGGGAGGCCAGGTTAAGGGTGTCCCCCCTGACCTGGAGGAAGGGGCTACTGCTAACAGTGCCCCTACCATGTTGTCTTCTGGGGGGGCCACTCCTAGTTGGGTGGTTCAGGACCCCAGAGGAGAGGGCAGGGGGAGGGAAGCCTCACCCCTGGCCCTGGTCCAACCTGAAGGTACAGACCCCAGGTTGGAGGATCAGTTGCAGGTTAACATCCCTGCACTGGTGGAAGAATTGTGCAGGACTGCTTCTACAAGCACCCTGACAGTTTTTGACTCTGGGGGTGCCGCTTCTGCAGGGAGGTTACAGAGCCCCAGAGGGGAGGACCAGGGTCAGGTTGTCATCCCTGACCTGGTGGAAGAGAGAGTGGTCAAAGGGTGCCAGGCACCTGGGGCTACCACCCCCCACTCTCCACAGTCACAGTGGTTAGAGAGGCCTGAGGTCGGGCTCTCATCCCTGACAGTTGTCTGGGGCCACTGTGGCTTGCTGTCCTGGTGGACAGAGTTGCCCCTGGGGGGGGGAGGACGAGAGTCACACCCCGGGGGTGGAGTGGGCAACACCACTGTGTTGGCCCTGGTGGTACTATCTGCCCATTGCAATACATCTGTGAGCAAAGTAAAGTTAGGTGTTGCACAGATGGTGTCTGTAGATGTGGAGAAGGGTTCCCCATGGGTTAGCTTAGTGGGCCCCGAGAGTATGGACAGAGGGATCCAACTGGAGTCAGGAAGGCGTAGAACTGGAACATGCCCCTGCTGTTGTGGGCCTGGGTCCCTGTTCTATCGCCCCAATCAGGGAAGTACATCAAGGTATTGATTGTTCTCCCCTGGCTTTAGGCTGGTAGGGGGTCGTGTTGGACTTTTGCTTATGCAGGGTCATCCCCAGTCTTTTTCGCCTCCTGCCTCCTATTTTTTTCTGACATGTTGCTGTTGGCTTTTCAACTCTGAGCACTTTACCACTGCTAACCAGTGCTAAAGTGCATATGCTCTCCTGTTTAAATTGTATGTAAGTGGTTTATCCATGATTGGCATATTTGATTTACTAGTAAGTCCCTAGTAAGGTGCACTAGAGGTGCCAGGGCCTGTAAATCAAATGCTACTAGTGGGCCTGCAGCACTGGTTGTGCCACCCACATAAGTAGCTCTGTAATCATGTCTCAGACCTGCCACTGCAGTGTCTGTGTGTGTATTCTTACACTGTAAATTCGACTTGGCAAGTGTACCCACTTGCCAGGCCTAAACCTTCCCTTTTCTTACATGTAAGGCACCCCTAAGGTAGGCCCTAGGTAGCCCCAAGGGCAGGGTGCAGTGTATGGATAAGGTAGGACATATAGTAATGTGGTTTATATGTCCTGACAGTGAAATACTGCCAATTTCGTTTTCACTGTTGCAAGGTCTGTCTCTCTCTCATAGGATAAAATGGGGGCTACCTTTAAATATGATTAAAGTGTAGATTCCCCTAGAGAGTAGATGGACATGTGGAGTTTGGGATCCCTGAACTCACAATTTAAAAATACATCTTTTAGTAAAGTTGATTTTAAGATTGTGCGTTTGGAAATGCCACTTTTAGAAAGTGAGCATTTTCTTGCTTAAACCATTCTGTGACTCTGCCTGGTTTGTGGATTCCCTGTCTGGGTCAGTTTGACAGTTGGGTTGTTTTTCACCTCACACCAGACAGTGACACAAAGGGAGCTGGGGTGTGATCTGCATTTCCTGATTAGCCATCTCTGCTAGGAGGGAGGGGTGGAGTGGTCACTCTCATCTGAAAGGACTGTGCCTGCCTCTGACAATGCTGTCTCCAGCCCCCTGGTGTGTGTCTGAGGCCTTGCCTGGGCAAGGCAGGATTTCACAAGAAGGTGTGAGTCCCCTTTGAAGAAAGGTGACTTCAAAGACTAAAATGGGTATAAGAAGGGCACCCAAACTTACAAACTTTAGAAACACTTCTGGAACCAAGAGGAACCTCTGCCTGGAGAAGAGCTGATAGCTGAGGAACAAGTGCTGCCCTGCCTGTGACTGTGCTTTGTGGAGCTTTCCTGCAGTGCTGCTTCTGCCAGAGTAAGAGGGCAAAGACTGGACTTTGTGTGCCTTCCATCTTGAAGAAGAAATCTCCAAGGGCTTGATGTAGAGCTTGCCTCCTGTTGTTGAAGTCTCAGGGATAGCAAAGACTTCTTCCTGCCAGCACCTGGAGTCTCTGGAGAGACCCCTACTCTGCTCTGTGGTGCCCTTCCAGTTCCTGGGACCCTGAAAGGAGAGGCTGGCAGCCTAAGGACAAAAATACACGCACCGAGCGCCGTGCGGAGAAAAGATTGACGCGAATCCGATCGCGGCTGAGAAAACGACGCGACGCCGGTTCCGCAGCTGAGAAACGACGCCGCAGGAAACGCGACCGAAAAACCGACGCCCGGAGCAGGAGAAACGACGCGCAGCATCGCTGACGGAGGCTGAGAGATCGCACCCTGCGCCGCGGGACTTTCGGATCGTCGTGTGGCTGGCTTTTTCAACACGCACCGCCGTGCCGAGTTGTTTTCGACGCACACAGCCGTGCAGGGTTACTTTCGACGCACACCGCCCGTGCGGGGTTATTTTTGACGCAAACCAGGTACATTTTCACGCTAGCAGCGCTAGTGTGGTGTTACAACTACCTAAAGACTCTTTTTATTTTAAACCTTTAAAAAAATCATAACTTGACTTGTGTATGTTGGATTTTTGTCGTTTTGGTCTTGTTTTGTCTAGATAAATATTTCCTATTTTTCTAAACTGGTGTTGTGTCATTTTGTAGTGTTTTCATTGAGTTACTGTGTGTGTTGGTACAAATACTTTACACCTAGCACTCTGAGGTTAAGCCTACTGCTCTGCCAAGCTACCAAGGGGGTAAGCAGGGGTTAGCTGAGGGTGATTCTCTTTTATCCTAACTAGAGTGAGGGTCCTTGCTTGAACAGGGGGTAACCGGACTGTCAACCAAAGACCCCATTTCTAACATTAACCAACCCTGGATTGTGCTGCGGTCTTCGACCGCCCACCGGGACGGTGTACAACGCCAGCACAGTTACCTCACATCCCCTTGTCCCACTTTACAGGTCAGGCAGCCGCCATTTCAGGGGGCCACATGGCATTAATATTAACTGCGTCACACCAATGTAGGCCTTGAATATACACCGTTACAGGCATATTGCGGATTGATAAATGTGTTCAAATGACATTTTGTGATACCTCAGTGTTGGCTGACTCACTGCTCGCTGTTCTCCTCCATAGGGCAGGTCTCTGGGGCAGGTGCTGAGATGTCGGCATCCTCCGGTGTACAGACTGCTGGTGGACCTGTCGACAATGGAAGAGAGACACATATTAGTCACCTACAGACTTGATTGTGCAACAATCCATGAACTGTGTGCCCAGTTGGAGCCAGGCCTGATGTCAGCAATCGCCATCCCGCAGGGATACCCCCTTTAGTGCAGGTCCTGTCAGTACTCCATTTCCTGGCAAGTGGTTCCTTTCAAACAACAGTGGCCATTGCATCAGGGATGTCCCAGCCAATGTTCTCTAACGTGTTGTCCAGAGTGTTGTCTGCCCTGCTGATACACATGCGCAGCTACATTGTGTTCCCTCAGCTGGAGGATTTGCCCACAGTGAAAGATGACTTCTATGCCCTGGGACATATCCCCAACATCATTGGTGCCATTGATGGGACACATGTGGCATTGTTACCCCCGCAGGAATGAACAGGTGTACAGAAACTGGAAGACCTACCATTCTATGAATGTGCAGATGGTGTGTTTGGCAGACCAGTACATCTCCCATGTGAATGCCAAATTTCCTGGCTCAGTGCATGACTCTTACATTTTGAGGAATAGCAGCATCCCTTATGTGATGGGGCAACTCCAGAGGCACCGTGTGTGGCTAATAGGTGAGGACAAGGACCCTGTACAGTGTGAATAGGTGTCTGGGTATGGGGTTGTCCCTACGGGTTAGTGTGTGTCTAACAGTTGTCCCTCCATATTTGCAGGTGTCTCTGGTTACCCCAACCTGTCATGGCTACTGACTTCAGTGAGAATTCCCAGGACAAGGGCAGAGAAACGCTACAGTGAGGCACATGGGCGAACTAGGAGGGTGATTGAACGAACTTTTGGCCTCCTGAAGGCCAGATTCCAGTGCCTCCATATGACAGGTGGCTCTCTGTACTCCTCACCAAAGAAAATGTGCCAGATCATCGTGGCCTGCTGTATGCTGCACAACCTGGCTTTGCGACACCAGGTGCCTTTTCAATCAATCAATCAATCAATCAAAGGATTTATAAAGCGCACTACTCACCCATTAGGGTCTCCAAGGCGCTGGTGGGGGAGTGGGGGCTACTGGTCATAAAGCCATGTCTTGAGGCGTTTCCTGAATGTCAAGAGGTCTTCAGTCTGGCGAAGGTGGTGCGGTAGGGAGTTCCAGGTCTTGTCAGCTAGGTGAGAGAAGGATCTTGCTTCGGCGGTGGAGCGGCAGATGCGGGGGACGAAGGTGAGGGCGAGTCTGGCGGGGCGAAGATTGCGGGTGGGGGTGTGGAAGGTGCGTCTGTCATTGAGGTAGACTGGACCTGTGTCGTGGAAGGCTTTGTGTGCGTGGGTGAGGAGTTTGAAGGTGATCCTCTTTGATACTGGTAGCCAGTGTAGGTCTCTGAGGTGGGGGGAGATGTGGTTGCAGCGTGGGACGTCACGAATGAGGCGGGCGGATGCGTTCTGGATTCTTTGCAGCTTTGTTTGGAGTTTGGTTGTTGTTCCTGCATATAGGGCATTTCCATAGTCCAACTGGCTGCTGACCAGGGCGTGGGTGACAGTTTTCCTGGATTCACTTGAAGGTCTTGCAGAGCAGGCGGGGAGTGTTGTAGCAGGAAGAGGAGATGGCGTTGACCTGCTGAGTAATGCTGAGTGTGGAGTCCAAGAAGAATATCAGGTTGCGTGCGTGGGTGGTGGGTGAGGGTGCGGATCCTAGGGAGGTGGGCCACCAGGAGTCGTTCCATGCTGAGGGGTTGGAGCTAAAGATGAGGATTTCTGTCTTGTATGTGTTTAACTTGAGGTGGCTTGATTCCATCCAGCTGGTGATGGCGTGAAGTTTGTTGTGGAGGTTGTTCTTTGCGGTTGTAGGGTCTTTTGTGAGGGAGAGGATGAGCTGAGTGTTGTCTGCATAGGAAACTATGTTGATGTGGTGGGTTCGTGCGATGTTGGCGAGTGGGGCCATGTAAACATTGAAGAGCGTGGGGCTGAGCATTGATCCTTGGGGGATGCCACAGATGATTCTGGAGGCTTCTGACAGGAACGGTGGGAGGCGGACTCTCTGGGTTCTGCCTGCGAGAAATGACGAGATCCAGTTGAGTGCCTTGTCACAGATTCCAGCGTTGTGGAGGCATCTGCGGAGAGTGTGATGACATACTGTGTCGAAGGCTGCAGAGATGTCCAGGAGGATGAGTGCTGCTGTTTCTCCTTCGTCGAGCATGGTCCTGATGTCGTCTGTGGCAGCAATGAGTGCGTCTCGGTGCTGTGTTTTTTGCGGAATCCGGATTGGGAGGTGTTGAGTGCCTTGCTTTCTTCCAGGAACCGGGATAATTGGCTGTTCATGATTTTTTCGATGACCTTGGCTGGGAAGGGGAGGATGGAGATCGGCCGGTAGTTCTTGGGGTCGTCTGGGTCTGCCTTTGGCTTCTTCAGCAGGGCATTGAGTTCTGCATGCTTCCATCTTTCTGAGAAGGTGGCTGACTCGAAGGAGCTGTTGATGGTGTTGCAGAGGTGGGGAGCGATGATGATGTTTGTTTTACTGAAGATATTGTGTGGGCAGGGGTTCGATGGTGATCCAGAATAGATGGAGGCGGCGGTGTCTTCTATGTTGACGGGGGTCCAGGTGTGGAGGAGGTGGGTGTTGCTTGGGGCTTTGGGTTCGTGGGTGTTTGTAGTCAGCTTGTGGGTCTGGGGGTTGAAGCTGTTGTGGATTTCTTCTATCTTTCAACAGAAGTGGGTTGCGAGTGAGTTGCAGAACTCCTGTGATAGCAGGGGTTCGTTGGAGCAGGTCCTGGGAGTGGAGAGCTCTTTGATGATGCCAAAGAGCTCTTTACTGTTGTGAGCGTTGGTGTCCTTTGCTGCAGGAGGATAGGCCAGATGGTGGTCTTGTGGCAGCTGTGAAGCCTGTGGACAGTGAAGAAGAGGAGGCAGAAGAAGAGGATATCCACAACAGAAACAACACAATCATGCAATACTTCCAGTGAGACACAGGTAAGAAGATGTCACTGCCTCCCATATCTCATACTATTATTGGAGCTAGCAGGAGTCTGTCATTTTCACTCAGTGTATGGACCCTGACTTGTCACTTTGCCTTTCCATTTCACAGATGTGGGTCCCACTTTGTGCCCTCTGCTACATTTCCTCCAGGTCTACAGCTGTGTTACATCTGTATGTTCACAAGTAAATTGACATTGCTATATTCCATGGTTATTGCAATTACACGTTTGTGAAAGCACATACTGACTCCAGATTGTTTTGTGATTAAAGTGTGTTTATTTCTGTGCAAATAATTGGAGGGCGTTGTCAAATGGGCAGGGGGGATGGTGGAGGAATGTCCATGGCAGAGTCCAGTCTGTTTGTTTCACAGGTGCATTGTCCAAAGGGGCATAGGAAGTGGAGCAATGGCAGTTGAAGGATGCACAGGGTGACAAAGTGGGACAGAAGGGTGACATTTTGGGGGGTCTCATTTCCTGGCGGGGGTTTTGGCAATGTTCTCTGTCTTGTTCCTGGATCTCAGGGACCGTTTGCGGGTGGTTCTCCATCTGCAGGAGGTGGGGTGCTGGTGCCGTGTTCCTGTGGCGGTGCCTCCTGTCCACTAGCGCCGGTGGAGGTGGAGGGCTGTTCATCGTCCAGGCTAGTGTCAGGGGCCCCTTGCTGTGCCACAGTGTCCCTCCTGGTGTTGACAAGGTCTTGCAGCACCCCTGCAATGGTGAGCAGGGTGTTGTTTATGGACTTCAGGTCCTCCCTGATCCCCAGATAGTGTTCCTCCTGCAGCCGCTGGGTCTCCTGAAACTTGGCCAGTACCATTGCTATCGTCTCCTGGGAATGATGGTAAGCTCCCATGATGCTGGAGAGGGCCTCGTGGAGAGTGGGTTCCCTGGGCCTGTCCTCCCCCTGTCCCACAGCAGTCCTTCCAGCTTCCCTGTTTTCCTGAGCCTCTGTCCCATGAACCGTGTGCCCACTGCCACTGCCCCAGGTCCCTAATTTTCTTGGGTTGGTGGGTTTGCCTGGGTTCCCTGTAGTGGTGGACACACTGCTGATTGACGTGTCCTGGGGACAGAGAGATGGGCCCGCTGTGTGGGTGCTGTGCTGGTGTTTCATGAGGGGTTAGGCTCTGTGGTGGCTTGTACCAGTGTCGGGAACCGACTGTCCTGAGGTCCCTGATGGGCCAGGCTGGTCATCTTGATCCAATTGTGCAGATCTGCTGTCATCACTGTTGGTCTCTTCTGTGGGGGGACTAGATATGTCTGGTACCTCCTGTCCGGTGACGTTGGGTTGGGATCCTGCAGGGGTGTAAAGGCATGAGTATTGCATCTGTGTGTGGCATCGTGTGTAATGGGTGAGTGACCCTGTACTCCAGTGCTTGCATTCTTGTCTTGGTCTTTGTGTGATATTTGGTTTGGGGTCTGTGTGGGTATCTGTAGTGGACATGCTTTGGAGGTGGGTGTCCATGCTTTGATGTTGCATGCTGGGCTTGATATTGGGATGGGTGGGTTGTGATAGTGGGGCATATGTGAGGTGTTGGAGTGATGGGGTGAGGGTGAGGGTGGGAGTATGTGATGGCATGCAGGTAGGGTTGGGGGGGATGAGGTAGTAAAGAGTTGACTTACCAGAGTCGAGTCCTCCTGCTACTCCTGCGAGGCCCTCAGGATACAGTATTGCCAAGACCTGCTCCTCCCATGTTGTTAGTTGCGGGGGAGGAGGTGGGGATCCACTGCCAGTCCTCTGTACAGCAATCTGGTGTCTGGAGACCATGGAACACACATTCCCCTGTAGGTCGTTCCACCTCTTCCTGATGTCATCCCTAGTTCTTGGATGCTGTCCCACTGCGTTGACCCTGTCGACAATTCTGCGCCATAGCTCCATCTTTCTTGCAATGGAGGTGTGCTGCACCTGTGATCCGAATAGCTGTGGCTCTACCCGGACGATTTCCTCCACCATGACCCTGAGCTCCTCCTCAGAGAACCTGGGGTGTTGTTGAGGTGGCATGATGTGGTGTGGGTGATGTGTAAGGTGGTGTGTGTTGTGATGTGTGAGGGGATGTGTTGTTGTGTATTGTTTGAGGTGCATGGATGTTGTGTAAGTGATTGTGTTGTGTGTATGTGGATGCTGGTGTTGTTTATGGTGGTGTCTTTGCCTTTGATGATGCCAAGTTATAATTTGAAAGTGTACTGAGGCCTGCTAACCAGGCCCCAGCACCAGTGTTCTTTCCCTAACCTTTCCCTAACCTGTTTCCACAATTGGCACACCCTGGGATCCAGGTAAGTCCCTTGTAACTGGCCCTGATGCCAGGGAAGGTCTCTAAGGGCTGCATCATGTCTTATGCTACTCTGGGGACCCCTCACTCAGCACAGACACACTGCTTGTCAGCTTGTATGTGCTAGTGGGGATAAAATGACTAAGTCAACATGGCACTCCCCTCAGGGTGCCATGCCAACCTCACACTGCATATAGGTATAGATAAGTCACCCTTCTAGCAGGCCTTACAGCCCTAAGGCAGGGTGCACTATACCATAGGTGAGGGCATAAGTGCATGAGCACTATGCCCCTACAGTGTCTAAGCAAAACCTTAGACATTGTAAGTGCAATGTAGCCATAAGAGTATATGGTCTGGGAGTCTGTCATGCACAAACTCCACAGCACCATAATGGCTACACTAAAAACTGTGAAGTTTGGTATCAAACTTCTCAGCACAATAAATGCACACTGATGCCAGTGTACATTTTATTGTAAAATACACCCCAGAAGGCACCATAGAAGTGCCCCCTGAAACCTTAACCGACTACAAGTGTGGGCTGACTAGTTTTAGCAGCCTGCCACACACCAGACATGTTGCTGGCCACATGGGGAGAGTGCCTTTGTCACTCTGTGGCTAGTAACAAAGCCTGTACTGGGTGGAGGTGCTTCTCACCTCCCCCTGCAGGAACTGTAACACCTGGCGTTGAGCCTCAAAGGCTCAACCCCTTTGTAACAGCACCCCAGGGCACTCCAGCTAGTGGCAGGAGGAGATAATGAGAAAAACAAGGAGGAGTCACTGGCCAGTCAGGACAGCCCCTAAGGTGTCCTGAGCTGAGGTGACTCTGACTTTTAGAAATCCTCCATCTTGCAGATGGAGGATTCCCCCAATAGGGATAGGGATGTGCCCCCCTCCCCTCAGGGAGGAGGCACAAAGAGGATGTGGCGACCCTCAGGGCTAGTAGCCACTGCATACTAACCCCCCAGACCTAAACACACCCCTAAATCGAGTATTTAGGGGCTCCCAGAACACAGCAAAATAGATTCCTGCAACCTAAGATGAAGAAGGACTGCTGAGCTGAAAACCTGCAGAGAAGACGGAGACACCAACTGCTTTGGCGCCAGCTCTACCGGCCTGGCTCCCCACTTCTAAAGACACTGCTCCTGCGACGCCTTCCACAGGGTCCAGCGACCTCTGAAGCCTCAGACGACTACCCTGCATCTAGAAGGACCAAGAACTCCTGAGGACAGCGGCTCTGCTCTACAAAGACTGCAACTTTGCAACAAAGAAGCAACTTTGAAACAACACACGTTTCCCGCCGGAAGCGTGAGACTTTGCACTCTGCACCCGACGCCCCCGGCTCGACTTGTGGAGAACAAACACCACAGGGAGGACTCCCCGGCGACTACGAGACCGTGAGTAGCCAGAGTTGACCCCCCTGAGTCCCCAAAGCGACGCCTGCAGAGGGAATCCCGAGGCTCCCCCTGACCGCGACTGCCTGCTTTAAAGACCCGACGCCTGGTAAAGACACTGCACCCGCAGCCCCCAGGACCTGAAGGATCCGACCTCCAGTGCAGGAGCGACCCCCAGGTGGCCGTCTCCCTTGCCCAGGTGGTGGCGACCCTGAGGAGCCCCTCCCTTGCCTGCCTGCATCGCTGAAGAGACCCCTTGGTCTCCCATTGAAACCTATTACGAACCCGACGCCTGTTTGCACACTGCACCCGGACGCCCCGTGCTGCTGAGGGTGTACTTTTTGTGCTGACTTGTGTCCCCCCCGGTGCCCTACAAAACCCCCCTGGTCTGCCCTCCGAAGACGCGGGTACTTACCTGCTGGCAGACTGGAACCGGGGCACCCCCTTCTCCATTGAAGCCTATGCGTTTTGGGCACCACTTTGACCTCTGCACCTGACCGGCCCTGAGCTGCTGGTGTGGTAACTTTGGGGTTGCTCTGAACTCCCAACAGTGGGCTACCTTGGACACAACTTTGAACCCTGTAGGTGGTTTACATACCTGCAAATCTAACAAACACTTACCTCCCCCAGGAACTGTTGAAAATTGCAGTGTCTAGTTTTAAAATAGCTATATGCCATTTGTGTGAAAACTGTATATGCTATTTTGCTAATTCAAAGTTCCTAAAGTTCCTAAGTGAAATACCTCTCATTTAAAGTATTGTTCGTAAATCTTGAACCTGTGGTTCTTAAAATAAACTAAGAAAATATATTTTTCTATACAAAAACCTATTGGCCTGGAATTGTCTCTGAGTGTGTGTTCCCCATTTATTGTCTGTGTGTGTACAACAAGTGCTTAACACTACCCTCTGATAAGCCTACTGCTCGACCACACTAACATAAAATAGAGCATTAGAATTATCTCTTTTTGCCACTATCTTACCTCTAAGGGGAACCCTTGGACTCTGTGCATGCTATTTCTTACTTTGTAATAGTACATACAGAGCCAACATCCTACACGTGGTTTCAGAATTCTGGTAGTAAGGGTTTGTGGGTGATGTGGGTGTGTGCTTTATATTGGATTGGGTGTGTGGGAGTGGTGT
The DNA here is from genome assembly GCF_031143425.1 of Pleurodeles waltl. NCBI lineage: Eukaryota > Metazoa > Chordata > Amphibia > Caudata > Salamandridae > Pleurodeles > Pleurodeles waltl. Next base: position 1,443,707,663 of record NC_090447.1, read on the forward strand.
GTGTATGTGTATCAGGTGTGTGTATTTCGAATTGTCCAATGTGGTTGCGTTTTGTATATGTGTGTGTATTTTGAGTGCAGCGGTGTGTACCGCCAATGGATTACCGCAGTTGAAAGACCGCTAGGTTGATTCATGGGTTGTGATAGTGTGGCCGTATTCCTGTTGGCGTGACGGTGTTGGTTTTGTTATTGCCAGTTTATTACTGACCTTTGGTGTGGTGGACTTGTGTGGGTGTCTGTATTATGGCGGATTCCGAGCTGTGGGTCGTAATAGCTGTAGCGGAATTCCGCGGCTGCAGCGGTATGTTGACGGTCTTCTGCACGGGTGTAAGCAGCATTTACCGCCAGGGTTGTAATGAGGCCCATTATGTTAAAAGTAATGGAAGCAAGGATCAGTCTGTAACAATTCTTGGCAGGCTGACAGTGCCCCCAGTCCCCGCCAGCATGATCATCTCATAGAAGCAACACCACTGAGCGTGTGCTAATACCAACATCTTGTTAAGGAATATGACAATATAAATGTGCACGCTTTCAAAATATTAATAATGGATAATCATATCATCATGTAAGGTATCTGGGAACGACACAGAACTTAAACCTGTACTAGTCTCGTACCCGGGCGTGCCTGGCCTACCTTTTGGGTATCAAATATATATAGATATGTTGTGACCCCATAATCTCAGGTGTCCTCTGAAAATACTGCCCGTAACCCATCATAATACGATTGCCCCCGCATTTTGTCAGCCTCTGCCAGTACAGTACGCAAATTAGAATACTCCAGAGTGTCATAGAATAAATTGCGGAGCCCTCCTGCTTACTCCAAAATGAATGATCCCGAGGGGAATATCATGAGATGCTGTCTCTGATTGGTTTAATGTTGTGACAGCCCCCGCCAGTGCATAACCCGGTTACAACAAAGAAATGGAAATCTCCAACATTGCGGAGATTAGCCAATGAAGCATCCCTCCTCTATAAAGTCGCTCGGAAGCGAGAGCATACTATGAACTGAAAAAGGTACTCACTTTTGTTTTGGTCATAGTGGTTGATTTGACCTACCCACTCTTCATGTAACCCAGAAGGGATACGGAACGGGAGAGCACCGATTTTGAGCTCCACAGTTTGGAGGGAAAGAGTCTCTTCCTGGAGACTCAAAAAGGACTAAGAAAGTAGGCCTAAGCATGACAGCCATCTTTAAATGTAGCAAGAGGTTCCTAGTGGTAAATCCCAGAGTGAAATTAAGTACAAAGACCTTTACAAAGGTACAGAAAGGCATAAATATAGTTAGTGGGTGGCATGTATAATGATATTAGCATACAGTTCTGCAGTTTAAAAGGCAACTTGCCAAACAAGATTTAGTAATACTGAGATTAAGTCTGCCCTGGAATAATGTGAATGTGAATGGTGATACTCTGGCCATCTTGGAGTGAAAGTTGTAATTGTAACTGTGGTTAGTATTCAAGGAAAGATTATTAGATCCGTAGTGAAGTACAGAGTTGCGGCAAAGCTACAGACTGTCAACGTTGACATGAAGAGTAATGGAGGCCATTTCTGAATTACATTCTCCATGCACCAGCTGTTGTTCCTTCTCAAACACCTTGTGAGTAAGGTGCTGGCAATCCCTTAGAGTTTATAGGATTACCTAGTTGAGTTTGTTTGGGGTCTATAAAGTGGGTGCTGAGTTTCGTAGTGGTCAAAGGGCATCTGATCATTCTCTGATGTTCATTGATGCAGGTCATTATCATCCTGGTGATCATGCCTACATAGAAGAAGCCATCGGACAACTAATGAGATAAATACAGTTGTTGGTGTGGCAATTTGTGTGTTTATTGAGATGCCAAATTCCTGATGATCCTAGATCTAATTGGTATTGAGGGGTCCAGGTTTTCGGAACAGTGTACTTTGGTTGGTAGATTAGGATTACCTTTCAAAACAAACAGCATCAGTCTGCTGTTCCTCATGTTTTCAAGAACTGTTGAACATGTGCAGATCTATATAAGCAGAGTTTTCCACCCTTCATGAGTGTAACAATGCAGCAACGTATTTGGTGACTGGACAAGTTAATGAGCAAGACTGCTTCAGGTCAGGTTGTCTTGGGAAAGAAATAGAAAGCAGCCAGTTCAGCAGGTACAGTGTCACAGATGATGTGAGAAGCTCTTGAAGCTAGAAGGACTAAGAATCCATCATTTGTGGACTGTTATTAATTTCTCACACTGGAGTTCAGAAGTATGGATCAGGACTTGTGGATGTGCGGTACCGGACAGTTATTTTTGTGATATCATAGTGACCTCTTTTTCAATTTTCCTTAGTCTCCATTTACTATTTTATTTGTTTTCTACATTAAAGTAACCCTACCTTCCTCTACTACCATGGAGATGACACTGATGGATGTTGACACCCTCACTAAGGCTGAGCTGCAAAAGCTCTGCAAGTAAAGGGGGCTGAATGTCGGCATGAAAGCTTTCAAGGTGGACCTACAGCCATCCGAGCATATGAGGAGGTCAAGAGGCGGCAAGCAGCAACAGAGGACGATGATGCTGAGACGGACCTGGGACTAAATGAGCATGAGTGTGAGAGAACAGGGGTAATTGCAGAGGCCCCCTAACTTTTTGCCCCCATTTTCCACTTTTTGCTGGTGTTTTCCTGACTCTGATGGTGCCCTGGGTACTGCTAACCAGTCCCTGGGCCTGTGCTCTGTGTAAAATCAGTATGCAAATTAGGCTAATTATAATTGGCTAAGTCAACCTATCTATACGTCCCTAGTATATGGTAGGGCATGTAGGTTTAGGGACCCCAGCATAGGTAGTGCACCCATAGGTGCACTGCTGAGGTGTCCAGTGTCATTTTAAAGGCAGGCCTCCCTTGCTGGCTGCTTTTAAATTAAAGTTATCTGCAAATTCGACTTTTGAATTAAAAGTCGTTCCAAAGTCTTAAACTACCTTATTTGTATAGATAAGTCACCCCTAAGGTGTGCCCTATGTGCCCCTAGGGCTGGGTGCCATGTAATTATAAGCAGGGACCTTATAAAAATAGTTTTATAAGCCCTGGTGAGGTAAAAACAGCCACATTTGTTTTCCCTCATTGTAGTGAATGGCCTCCATAGGCTAAAATTGAGAGACTTTATTTTAATTTTAAAAGTCCCCTTACGTAACAGATACAAAGATTTTGGTACCAAATTAATTGTTATAATAAATCCCACAGTTGTGGGATTTAATATAACTTGTTCAGGTAAAGAGTTATAAACGTTACCTGAAAAGTTGCCAACTTCAGCCCTGCAGTGATTTTGCTGCTGTGCTCTGATTGGCCAGCCTCTGGTAGCCTGGCCAGGCTGCCTGGATGAGGTGTGAAGTGGCCTGGCTTCACACAAAGAGATGTGTCTGTGGGAGGAGATCTCCCCTCAGCAGATGGTGAGGCAGGAAGGGGGAGGGCTGCCAAACTGGTCTTCAAAGGCAAAGAAGGACATTTGGAGCAACCCAGCAACACCGCCACATCCTGCAAACCCAGACAATTAGGTGCCCCCCTGATTAGATTAGGAGAGGGCAGGAGATGGGTGTGTTTAGGATTTTTAGCCACACCAGTGGGTGGGCTCAGCCTGATGTAACCTCCAAAAATCACTTTCAGCCATGATGGATTTTTGAGGAATGTTGTTCATTGGGACTGATTTTTGCCACACTTTCCAGGAAGTGGTCATCAGAGGGGGAAGGACCCTGCCCCTGATTGGAGAACCAGGACCCCCCTGTTTTTCACCCAGGAGCAAGGATAAAACTGGCAGACCTGCACCCACACCTCAGTTCCCTACCATATCCCCATCAGATTCCAACAAGGAAGAACCACAGGAGAAGAAGGGCTGCCCTGATGGACACCTGGCCTGCACCTGGACCCTGCACTCTGAAGGACTGCTCCAGCTGCACACTTGAGCTTCACCACAAGAAGGACTGCCTGGCTTCAACTGGTTCAAGGAGGAACTCCCTGTTTGCTACAGGTGAAATATTGCTAACCAGAGTCCCCTGCACCAACTCCTGAAGAAATCAACCAGCTGACCACTGTCCAATGGCCAAAAAGGAGTTTGCGCCAGGTGCATTCTGAGAGTTGTGGTCCATACCCCCAAGGATCATCTCAGAGCCTCTAGAACCTTGGGGTGAGCTGTGGACCCCAACAGAACCTTAAAGGAACATCTGGGAGAAGATCCAGAAGTTTGGAGAACTTTGGCGAACTTTTGAAAAAAAGCTCCATAGAGGGACTGACCCGCCGCAGCAACTCTAGCCGGCTTGTGTCGACTGCAACCTGGCCTGACTTGCAGGTTCATCCCGGTGAAGAAAATCTCCAAAAAAGAGACTAAGTCCGAACGTAGGAAGTTGACCGGGACCTCCCAGCCAGCGTATCCGAGGAGGGCTCCAAGGACGTCGGATCAAGATCCAGGTTTGCCCCGGTCGAAAGATTTTCACCTAAAAAAAAGGACTAAGTCAAAAGGTAAAAGTCTCCACCAAGGGTTCCCACGACGCGTATCCGAGGAAGAGTTCCAGGAGGTCGGATTGGACTGGCAGGTTCGTCCCGATGAAGAAAATCTTCAGAGAAACGACTAAGTCTGAAGGTAAACTTTTGACCGAGGCCTCCTGCAGGCTGTAACTGAGCCGGGCTCCATCACGGTCGGCCTTAAACTTTGACCTTGCCCCGGTCGAGATGCGACTCGATTGGCGCTTTTTGTTTCTAGGCACTAGAAAACAATAATTCTTTCAAAATTCATATCTCCGGTTCCCTTATCCGATTTTATTTGTTTTTGTGTCATTTTAAAGATAAAAATATAATCTATTATTATAAATTGGTTTTGGATTTTTAAACTGTTTCCTGCGTTTTATTTAATTACTGTTTTGTGATATTTGAATGCTTTACACTCTGTCTCCTAAGTTAAGCCTTGTCACTCGTTGCTAAGCTACCTAGGGATGAGCTGGGTTTGATTTACTGAGACCTAACTGGACCTAAGTGGAGGTTAGTGGCCTATTGCTAGGTGTAGGTACCTACCTGCCCTTACCAATAACCCATTTTCCAACAATGAGGACCAAGACCCTGTGGGGAGCCTAGAGCTGCAGAAAGAACCTGTGCCCCTAGGAAGAGAATCAGGACACCGAGGATGGGGCAGGGAGCAGCATGTTTTCTCAGGGGATGTCACAAGTGGAGTTGGAGGTCAGGAGGGAGGAAAAGACATTCGAGCTGGAGCTAGCTATACTAAATTGGAGAATTAGAAAGCTGAAAGGGCCTTGGCTAAAAAAAAACAACTGTTGGAGCACAAGAATCACAAAAGGGAGCTGGTCATCAAAGCCAAGCAAGTGAAGTCCAGCTGTACTGGTGGCAGCAAAGCAGCAGTGTCTACTGGAGAGGTGTAAGTCTGCATCCCCAAGGACCGGGGGACCCAATTATGTAGTGGGAGATGATATAGATAAATGGTTTTCAGCCTATGGAGTGGCCCTGAGGGTACACAAGGTCCCAGAGAAGTAATGGGAGGTGTAGCTTGTGGAGGTGTATGCCTACGGTGGGAAAGGGGACACTCCTGACACTAGAGATAGAGGACCAGACCAACTATGCCCCTATGAAGGCCACTCTTCTTAGTAAATTTGGGCTGACCCCTGACAAATACAGTCAAAGGTTCAGAGACAGCCATAAACTCCCAAACCAGTCTCAGGTGGACTTCTTAAAATAAGACAGCAAGGTACTGAAGGGATGGGTGAGGGGAAGCAAGTTAGATGACTTCAATTGGCTGTACAACCTTATTCTGAGGACGTGCATGCTCAATACTTGTTTTAAAGTGCTGTGCCACCACCTGGTAGACATCAAGCTGACTGGCCCCAAGAAATTTGCTAAGGAGACGGACCTCTGGATCAGCACCAGAGTGTCTAAGAAGGCATCTGTGGGGGAGTCCCAAAAGGATGCTGATTGTTCCCACCAGAAGAAAGAGGGGGGAGATAAAAAAAGGAGTCCTCTAAGGGCTTTCAAAATAGTTCTCAAGGGGAAGGGTCCCAGTCCCAATCTGGTCAAAAGAAGAAAGGCTTCTCTGACAAGAGTCATATTAAATCTGTACCCCAGTGCTATGGATGCATAGTGAGAGACACAGAAGCCAGTATGACTATGGTAAGGTGTCATCTGGTGTCCTCAGAGCAAGTGATTCCCAATTCATTCTACCAGGTTGTAGGAGCAGATAACTGAGAGAGCCACTACCCTGTGGCTCTAGTTCCCTTCGAATGTGGGGGTGGGGTGGTCTCAGGTCTTTTCAAAGTTGCTGTGAGCCCTGCCATACCTCTGGATTGTGTGCTAGGAAATGGTCTTGAATACACTGCCTGTAAGGAAGTGGAGCTCAGATCACATCTGGAAATGTTAGGTTTGCCAGAGGTGGTCTGTGTGACCACCAGGTCCATGGCTGCCCAGAAGGAGAGTCGGTGAGGTCTGGAATCTGGAAAAATGACCCAGACAGTTGCCAAGAGAGGGAAGAGCAAGGGAAACCAGCCCCTAAATGTCCCACAAAGAAGGTAGATGGGGCACCATAGGAAGATACCCTGGAGCCTACTAGTGAGGATATTGCCCCCCTTGGTGACCTGTCTGAGCTTGCTGGATGGCAGGCAAAAGAGGGACCAACCAGGGAGGAGTTCTGTAATGCACAGAAGGAGTGCCCAACCCTGGAGGGCATGAGGCAACAGACTGTAGCCCAGGCAGCTGGTGATACCTCGGGAATTCATCACATTTATTAGGAGAAAGACCTCGTGCTAGAAATTGGATTTCTGGTTGGCAGAGGTATGCACCTTTGTTTGAAAATGGCCCTCTCTGAATGATCATCCCAAACATTTTGCCCTCCTCCTCTTTTTCTGACCTCATTTGTGTTGGCTTTAGGACTCTGGGCACTTTACCACTGCCAACCACTGCTAAAGTGCATGTGCTCTCTCCCTAAAATATGGTAACATTGGCTCTTTCCCAATTGGCATGTTTAATTTACTTGTAAGCCCCTAGTAAAGTGCACTACATGTGCCCACGGCCTGTAAATAAATACTACTAGTGGACTTGCAGCACTGATTGTGCGACCCACATAATTAGCCCCTTAACCATGTCTCAGACCTACCACTGCAGGGTGTGTGTGTGCAGTTTACTGCCACTTCGACTTGGCATTTAAAACTGCTTCCCAAGCCTTGAATTGCCCTTTTATTATGTATTTGTAACCCCTAAGGTAGACCCTAGGTAGACCATAGGGCAGGTCGCTGTGTAAATAAATGTCAAGACATGTTTACTTGTTACATGTTACGGTTTACATGTCTTGGTGGTTAAAAACTCCCAAAGTAATTTTTCAATATTGTGAAGCTTGTTCCTCTCATAGGCCAGCATTGGAAATTCCCTTATGTACAATTTAAGTGCGGGGCGCGGCTGGAAGCCAATGGAGCAGTACGCATAAAGCGGAGCTCCCGAGGGCTGCCGATCCTCACGCAAATAATCCTGTTACTTGGGCCCCAACAAAGAACTCGGAAAACATATGGCACCTAAAGGAACCCCCGGTGCACTCAGCAACAGCAACCGAAAAGCTTAAAACAGTAGTTTGATGGTTTTGCGGCCTCGAAATAGAAACGGAGCGATGAGACAAAATGGCGGTTCAGTAAGATGCCACCGGAGCACGGAGAAAGCGCCTGGAACCTGCGCTAGCCCCGGAGCAGCGACTCGGACGAGCGGTAAGGGGGATCGGAGGAGGGCCTGGAAAATTGCGGACCGCAGACCCTGAAGGCCAGACCGGCCGGAACAGCGCAGGCCCTGGGGAGGACAGGGGGAGGTTGCCAAGATAACAAAGTAAGGCCCACTTCCCAGAAAAGGAAACTAGCAAATAAAAAATACATTCAAGAGGGAAGCGGCAAGGGCAATACAGAGGAGCGGGACAATTAAAATATGACCAGATGCCCAGCCTGCCAACACGGTGCAACTTGATTCGCGGAACCTGCAACACGCACTGCCAGAAAGGGGAAAAGTAAGCAGAGCTCTCCCTGCCATAGGACACAACATAAAGGACATCCAAGACGCAAGCAGCCCAGGCGGGAACCCACATATAGTGAAACTAAGACATAGTACCCACTGAAAATGGGTAAACCTAAGAAGCGAGAGGGCCCAGGAGAAGACAGCAGCTCAACAAAAGAAGGAACGTGCGGTGAAGCTAATGAGGGAACCACCCTAGACACTCTGCTGCAGGCAATTCAAGCCTTTAGAGAGGCCCTGGAACTAAAAATAGACACCCTGTCTGTAGACCTGACGCTCTTAAGAGATGATCACAGGAAATTGTCAGACAGAGTAACGGCCAACGAAAAGTCGTTAGAACAACTATCCCCTGAATGCAAGACACTCTCCAATACCACAACCACTCTGATGGCCAGGGTAAAAATACTGGAATCACGTGCAGAGGATGCTGAAAACAGGGCACGAAGGAACAACCTACGCTTGGTGGACATCCCTGAAAAATCGGAACGTGAAGCACCAGACATGGAAACCTTCCTTGAGCAATGGATACAGAAGGAAATAGCATCAGAGGGCCTAACACAACACTTCGCAATAGAAAGAGCCCATAGGGTACCAGCAAGGCCCCCCCCGCCTGGAGCCAGAATGCGCCCGATTGTGGCAAAACGTTTGCATTTCAAGGACCGAGACTTTATCCTGGCACAAGCACGGAAAAAAGGCGAGATCAAACTGAGTGGAGAGCGAGTAATGATCTTCCTGGACTTCACTAGAGCCACATTTGTAGAGGTTAAACGATGCCTTAGAGAAAAGGGCATCCACTATGCCATGCTATTCCCTGACAAACTAAGGGTCACCACAAATAATGCCACACTTTTTTTCACAACGCCACAGCGGGCGCATGAATGGTTGGAGGAGCAAGACCCGACAGAGCAGCGACCCGAGAAGGAGCGAGCAGGAAAAAAGAAAGGCCCTCCCGACGACGAGAGAAGCAACGGGTGGACTTGACCCTGCTTCTCACCCAAACCATACGGGAAAGACTAGAAGCCGTGAAGGCAGTGGCATCCCTGGGGCATGAAAGAGCCGCCTTCCCGTGCCGGACCGAGTCGTTGTCCGAACAGGACTCAGGACCTGATGAAACCTCCTGCTCTTCGCAGGACACAGCTGGGGACCGTCCTCGAATCACCCCTGGGACATCAGACAAGATCATCTGACACACCACACCCAAAGGCAAAACAAAAAAGAGTAAACTCCGCAGCAACGAGGAAAGGCCGCACTCCACTCACCGCAAGTATAACCGGGGGACGGGGACACCAGGGAGAAGACAAATGGAATGTTACACAGAAGCGACAGGTCAGGGCCTAAGGGCCTGGCACATGGCCCCAGCCTAGCCCCCTCTAAACATATACACAATGGTCTGCAAGTTGGGGACAGTTTGGACGGGGAAAGTTTTCACCCGTCCTGGGGATAGGGAGTTTGGTTTACAAAAAAGTTGTTAACAGTTAAGGGGCTTCAAATAGGGGGAATACACCTCCATAGGGGAATCAGCCGACAAAAGTTCCAAGGCACTGTCACACACGAGGTGAGGGCATGCGCACCACACCAGAGATTCATCTATAACAAGGACATATGGAAAAACCACTAGATTACAAATTCCTCACATGGAATATTAGAGGACTGAATAGCCCAGCTAAACGATACAGGGTATATAATCAACTTAAAAGACGAGGGGTGCAAATAGCAATCCTACAGGAGACCCATCTGATAGTGAAAGAAGTAGCAGCTCTGTCCAAAAGATGGAGGGGTCAGATATATGCCACAGAATATTCGGCATATGCACGAGGAGTTCTGATATGGATACGCCCGGGGACTCCCTTCCAAAAAATAGACACAGTAATAGATAGAGAGGGGTGCTACGTGCTGGTAAAGGGCCGACTGGGGGGTAGGGACATCACGCTAGCAGGTATCTATGCCCCCAACCAGGACCAGAGCACTTTCCTACAGGCGCTGGCCTGCATGTGGGGTCCCCACTTGACTCAGACAACAGTGGTAGGGGGGGATTTCAATTGTGTATCAGACACGATCTCAGATAGATCTCATCCACCGCTAGAGGCCTCCCCTATACACAGGACAGCCAAGAACTTCACAGACTGGCAGAAGAACTTGGGACTGATTGACACGTGGAGGCTTCTCCACCCACGGTAAAGGGACTACTTGTTCTACTCACCTGTGCATGACGTGCACGTCCGACTGGACGCAATTTTAACCTCCCCAGATGTGAATAGCACTGTACGCAATGCAGAATATTTATGGCGCACAGTATCGGATCACAACCCGCTGCTACTTACCCTAGACTGGCGGATAGACTGCCCCCTATCCCGGACTGGCGAATGAACGTAGAGTCACTAGAGGACAGCGCCCACCGACAGGCCATCAGAGAAGCAATCAAGGAGTTTTTCACACATAACGCAGGCTCGACCTCCTCACGAATGCAAGAATGGGAAGCATTCAAGGTGACAATAAGGGGACACTGTATAGCAGAAACGCAGGGAGTTCGACAGACAATAGAGGGGGAAATTGACAAACATGAGAAAGCACTGAGAACTCTGGAACAAAACAGACCAGACAACCCAGCCCTGGCACCCAAAATATCAGAAACCAAGTATAAGATAACCAGTGCGCTAGAAAAGTTCAGGCGATTTGATTACAGAAATTACATAGGTAGACAACACAGAGAGGGGGACAAAGCAGGAGCACTGTTGGCTTGGCTGGCGATGCCACAGAGGCAGCAATCCCTGGCACTTTATGCCTCCCCCTCGGAACTCCTAGAACCAGACCGACTGAGAAGCCTGGACAATATCCAGTTTCAGACCTTAGCAGCAGAGGACCAGCAACTGCTGGGGGAGGTGACAGTGGCGGTTGAAGCAATGGCCAGAGGAAAAGTACCAGGAGCAGATGGGTTACCGGCAGAATTCTTTACAGAGTACGTGGACCTGCTATCGCCACGGATCAGTGACATATATAGAGAGGCATAGGAGAGTGGTAGCCTGTCCAGATCTACTAATGAGGCTATCGTGATCCCATTGCCAAAACAAGATTGTCCGTCCACGGACGTAAGATCATACCGTCCATTATCAATGTTGAATATGGACTATAAAATATTAAGCCGTATCCTAGCCACCAGACTGATGCCCCACATGGAAACATTAATCCACCCCGAGCAAACAGGCTTCATACCAAATTGCAATACAGCCACAAACATTAGAAGACTGATGGGAATAATGCAATCAGGCTCGCCAAGCCTCACCAACGCAGTGGTACTAGTGGTGGACATTGAGAAAGCATTTGATAGCCTACGATGGGACTATCTACAAATAATAATGAACAAGATAGGTTTGGGACCAGGATTCCTGAGGTGGTCTAGACTGTTATACACCACCCCCACAGCAAGAGTTCGCACGGGACATACAATTTCGAACTCATATGAAATAGGGAGGGGCACCAGGCAAGGTTGCTCATTATCACCATTACTGTTCGCCATTGCAGTGGAACCATTGGCTTTGATGGCTAGGACAGAGGAACACTATGAAGGAATAACTATAGGGGAAAGAAAGCACCAGATTGCATTATACGCCGATGATATGATACTATTTATAAAGGACCCAAGCAGGGATCTTCCCAGGGTTATGTCCCTACTGGACTGGTTCTGGAGCATGTCAGGACTCCATATTAACTGGCAGAAATCCCACCTCTTCCCGTTGCAGAAAGGGTCCCCCAGGTCACAACCGTCCAAAACTTGGGATGGTATCCGACAAGGTTCAAATATCTAGGCGTACAAATATATCATGAACTGGGAGATCTCCTAGAAGGAAATGTAAACCAAGCAGTTCGGGCATTTAAATCAGCCACCCAGTTCTGGAAAACATTGTCCCTCTCAGTGACCGGCCGAGTGGCCTTGACAAAAATGGTAGCACTAATTAGAATATTATATGGCTTCACGATTTTGCCGGTGCTGATACCCAGAGCAACCTTTAGGGAAATCAATTCCATCATCACCAGCTTCATATGGGGGGCGGGACGCCACAGACTGGCCCTGCATAAACTGCAACGGCCCACCGCCGAAGGCGGATTAGCAGCTCCCGTTATGGAACTATACTATCTGGCGGGACAGCTCCAGTGGCTGGCAAAGGAATGGCACACTGTAATAATGCTGGAAGCTGAAAGCCCAGGGAAAGAGGCAAAAGCGGCGGCTCTCGTGGAGATACTATTAGCTCCAGGGGGTAGGAAGGTGACAAAATCACTGGAATATCAAGTTATAAGCACATGCTGGAAGCGTAGCCTGCAGCGGGTGCGAGTCAAGTCCCCATATACACCGAAATTCCCCCTAAGATTCCTGACTTTACTCCCCGGAAGCAGTTCTATATTAGGGAGCCAGAATTTAGAGAAGCACGGAATAACCACGATAGGGGACCTATACAGGAATGGAGAGCTCATGACATACACGGACATGATGACACACTGCGGGGTCCCGCCCTGGATGTTCCTTACACATAGATCCCTAATAGCTCTGATACAGCGAAACTGGAAACAGGGACTAAGGGAACCACCCACACACGCAGGAAGCCATGCCATTTGCACAAAAGGGGGAGACAGAAAGACAATATCCACGATATACAAAACACTGCAAACAGAAGCACTGACCTCTCTAGAAACTCTAAAAACCCAATGGCAAGCAGATATTGGGGAACACATAGACGATGAACAGTGGAGTTATATCAAAGCCCAAGTCTACAAAGTGTCTAGGAATGCCCGGTTTAAATTGATCAACATCTACATATACCATAGAGCATACCTGAGCCCAGCCAAGCTAACATCAATGTACAAAAACGCAAGCAGCGCTTGTCCTAGATGCACAGAACTAGGGGCAGACTTACTACACATGCTATGGACTTGTAGAGAACTAACAAACTACTGGGAAGAGGTAATGAAAGAAACCAAAAGGATTACAGGAAGGAAAATGGCGAAAACTGCAGCAGTAACTCTACTAGGAAACTTTCCCAGACCCCACTCAAAAAATATGAAGAACAAATTAATAGATTTAGCGTTAATCTTAGGAAAAAGAGAAATCACAATGCACTGGAAGGATCCCAAAGGACAGAGGGCCCAAATGTGGAAGGACGCTTTGATTAAAATGGCTGAAGCAGAAGGCGAGGCGTTACGCCTGGAGCTGACAAAAGGAGCGGAAAACGCAGAGAGGGCACAGCAATGGGACAATTTGATAGATCGCATGAAACACCCAATAGACAATCCTCAGGACCAGGACATCTCAACAGAGGAATCAGACTCAACTGAAAACATTAACACGGACTAGCAAGCAGGATTGCCAAATGCTGGACAATAAACAATCGATAGCAAAAACCAAGGTGACAGCGCCCAGAGAAAAGGAGCACGGGAATTCGACCTGAACAGCTGGGGGGGAGGGGGTAAAAGGTAACGTAATCAAAGTTCTGTAAGTATGAAACGAAACAATAAAACTATATTAAATTAAAAAAAAGAAATGTACAATTTAAGTGCTAACTTAAGCCTGCCTGCAAGTTACCAGAGGGTGAGCACAGGATAATTTAAGTTGTGTTGTGAATTACTCTGATTAGGATTGTGGTCCCTACTTGGACAGGGTGCATACCTCTGCCAACTAGAGACCCAATTTCTAAAAGCCCTGTAAAAGCAGGAACCACAAGTCAGGGTAAGTCAGATATACACTAAAAGTAAATTAGTGCTGACCCTCTGGTAGCTTGGCACAAAGCAGTCAGGCTTAACATAAGAGGAAATGTGTAAAGTATTTTTGGAACACTTCATATAGTAAAACACTGAAAATACAATACAAAATAATCCATAAAAAGTGGGAAAAATAGAGATTAATTTAATGAATAAAACATGACCAAAATGGCAAAAATTCCAATATGTAGAAGTGGAGTTATGAATTTTAAAGATTAAGGCCCTCATTACAACCCTGGCGATTGGTGTAAAAATGGCGGTAATACCGGCAACAGGATGACCATGGTGGTGAGAACTCAGATAGACAGCCACTTTAACACAACGACCACAAGGGCAGAAAAAACAGCCACCACAGCGGTAGCTGCCTCCAGCCAGGCGGAAGTCAATTTCCCGCCCACCATATTACAACAACACAATCACCTTTTCCGGGGAGATACCAACAACATCAAAAGCCAGGCGGAAACACTACACAAAAGGGAAAGGACTCACCATTGGAGACACAGGGAACAACCACGCCGCCATGGAGCCCGAGCTGCATATGTTCCCCATGATCTTCCACGTGCAGCTCCACCACGAACACCAACGACGGCGAAGAAGACAACGGTGAGTCAGCCGCCTAGCACACAAGGGAGGGGGGAGGAAAACGAGAGTGACACACACACACACACACCACACAGACCCCCACCCCCAACACCATACACACAATCAGCTGCAGTACTTAATACATATTTACCCCATACTTCGGATGAATAATGCAAGGACAACAGGAATTTAGTAAAGTGAGTGTAATAAGATGAACACAGTATAAATAAGAAATATGCAATGTAAAAGATATATACAATTGTACAGTTCAAGGGACACTGCCCATTCCTCAGTGTGCATGGACCACAGAGCCACAGGCCAACGTCCAAGGCCCCAATTGTCACCTGCATCAACACAGAGAGAACACTGTAGGGGCATCAGTTGGAAAATAGGCAGGCACCTCAGCCGGGAGATGAAACAAGACCACTGGTTCTAGAGGGGGCAACATGCCCTGTGCTTGGTCCTGGGGAATGCAAGGCCACAGTCTCTCAAGTGGGTGACTTGCTCACCTGCTCTGGAGGAGGCAACATGCCCTGTGCTTGATCCTGGGGAGTGCAAGGCCACAGTCTCTCAAGTGGGTGACTTGCCCACATGCTCTGGAGGGGACATCAAGCCTTGTGCTCTTGATCCTGGGGAGTGCATCTGGGGTGTGCAAGGTCACAGTCTCTCAGGTCGGTGTCATACCCACTGGATTTGCAAGGGGCAGGCCGCACAGCAGCCCATGGATGCAGGATTAGATACCGTCCGGCCGGCGGTGATCGCTGATCAGTGGTGGAAGTGGTGCTGCTGCTGGTGGGGGGAGGCTCTAGCCCTTCCCTTGCAGCCTCGGATGGCTGCCCACTGGTGGTGGTGCTGCTGCTGCTGGTAGGGGGAGGCTCCAGCCCATCCCCTGCAGCCTTGGATGGCTGCACAACCATGGTTGGTGGTGGGGGCTCTGTCAGAGTCCCTGCCCCAGGCCCCTTGCCCTACCTGCCTGCTGGTGCTGGTTCCTTGCTCTTCCTGCCAGCAGCTGGGGCAGGCTCCTTGCCCTTCCTGCCAGCAGTTGGGGCAGGCTCCCTGGTCTTCCTGGCAGCAGCTGGGGCAGGCTCCTTGTTCTTTCGGGCAGCAGCTGGGGCAGACTCCTTGCTCTGTGTGGCTCCTTACCTTTGAGGCTGACTCGTGCAGGCTCCTTCACCCTCAGGACGTGTGCCCTGGATCCTTTCCCACCACGAGTGGGTGTGGTGACTACTGGACCCATGGACTGTGTGGCTGAGGTGCTTGCCTGGGTTTTTGCCACCCTGGCCAGACGTGAAGGATGGGACAGAGGGGTAGGGAAGAGGTCAATGGTGGATAGGAAAAGCTTTTTAGGGACATGGGGCGGGAAGAGGGCGGAGGTTTGGGAGTGGAGGAAGAGGGAGTGTAAGTAGGAAGTGTCTGCTGAGTTTTGGTGCAGGTGCATGGGCTGGATGCTGTTCTGAGATGGATGGCTGTTAGGTGTCTGAGAGCTTGCGTTTGTGTACTTTAGGAGGGGGTGGGACAGATACAATGGGAGAGGACACAGAGGACATGTGCATGGCTGTTGTGGAGGTGTCTGCCAGTGAGGTGTGTATACTGCTAGGTGTGGTGGTGATGCTGGTAGTAGATGAGGATGTAGTGCATGCAGGTGTGAGTGTAGACGGAACTGGGAGGGAGGTGGAGAAGTAGGAGGAGGGGGACAATATGAAAGTATGTTGGTATGTTTGCATCTGGATGGTGTTTGTGTAAGTGCCTGTGGGATGATGTGTGCTGCTTGTATTTGCCTGTGACACTCTTGTGTGTTGTCTTGTGTGCATGCTTGTCTGCATGTGTGCTTGGGATAGGTTGGGTTTGAGGGGAATGGGATTGGGAAGAGGAAGTTGGAGGGGGAAGGGTGGAAACAGGGACAATGGCTGCCATCAGAGAGGAGGCCAGAGGGGGTTCAGGGTTCGACAGGCAACCCTTCCTCGTTGGGAGGCCATTCCCAGCTGGGCATCCGCCATCTTCCTTGCCCAGCGTCTCAGGTCCTGCCACTGTTTCCAACAGTGAATGCTCCGCCTGCCGTAGACTCCCAGGGTCCACACGTCCTTGGCGATGGCACACCATATACCCTTCTTTTGATGGGCGCTGACCTGCAGAAGAAATTCACACAGGAAAATAGTATCAGTCAGACAGTCTTGCCTGTTACACCTTTGGCCCACCATACCCCTTCATATCATCATTTACACACACATGGCCCAGCACACAACCAACTCGCCACCCAGAGGAAATCCACTCTCCCCCCTACACGAGGCCTTCACACACACCACTCCATGCATTCTTTCCACATGCATCGTGCCCACAGTGTACACACCTGTTGGTCTGGAGGCCCACACAGCAGTCCATACTGGGGTAGGACCCCATCCACAATTCTCTCCAACTCCGGCGAGGTGAAGGCAGGGGCCCTTTCCCCAGTCACAAGGGGCATGGTAGGTTCCAGACACAGGTCACAGCAGCACATGCAGTGTAGGTCCTCTCCTGTTGAAGGTCAAGTAGCAAGTGAGTGATCAGATAGAAAATGGCGGTCACGTCCACGATGGTGCATACCGTCACCGCTGGCGTACATCACCATTGGCCACTGTACCCCATAGGGGCCAATGTTAACCAATGAGGAGTTGCACTGCGGTTCCCGACCGCCTCCCTCAATGGCGCACAAAGTCAGCGGAATTACCTCACTTACACCTGCCAATCCACACAGGACAGGCGGACGCCATTTCAGGGGGGCTACAGGCCCTGGATAATAACTGCGTCACTGTTAAAATTTGGACATACAGGACAATTCTCACTGACCCATTACAAATTGACAGCATGCAGTGTACTGTTGTAGCCCCATTGTTCAGTGTGTGACCGGCTCCTCACTCTTTTGTCCATTAGATTGCTACCGCTGCGGATGAATAGGAGATGGAGACATACCCCTGTGTACAGACCCCTGGTGGACTTGCCAACAATGGAGGAAAGGCACATCATCCTCACCTATAGACTTGACAGGGCCACAATCACAGAGCTGTGTGCCCAATTGGAGCCTGGCCTGATATCTGCTATCCATTTACCCACTGGGATCCCCCCTCTTGTGCAAGTTCTGTCAGTGCTCCATTTCCTGGCAACTGCTTCTTTCCAAGTGACAGTGGGCTTAGCAGCAGGAATGTCACAGCCACTGTTCTCAGTATTGTTGACTAGAGTGTTGTCTGCCCTGATTAAACACATGTGCAGCTACATTGTTTCCCCCCAGGTGGAGGATTTGGCCACAGTGAAGGCTGACTTCTATGTAATGGGACATATCCCCAACATAATTGTGGCGATTGATGGAACACATATTGCATTTGTCCTCCCTTTCAAAATGAACAGGTGTTCAGAAATCATAAGAATTTCCACTCCATGAATGTACAGATGGTGTGCTTGGCGGACCAGTACATCTCCCATGTCAATGCTAAGTATCCTGTATCAGTGCATGATGCCTTATCCTGAGGAATAGCAGCATCCCAAATGTGATGGGTCAACTAGAGAGCCACAGGGTGTGGCTAGTAGGTGAGCCCTGGTCCCCACCCAGTATATGTTGGTGTATTGGTATGGTGTGGGCCATATGGGATAGTGTGTGGCTAAATGTTGTTTCTCAATATTTGCAGGTGACTCTGGTTACCCCAACCTCTCATGGCTACTGACCCCTGTGAGGAATGCCAGGACAAGGGAAGAAGAACGTTACAATGAGGCACATGGGTGAACCAGGATAATACAAAGAACTTTTGGCCTCCTGAAGGCCAAGTTTCGGTGCCTCCATCTAACAGGTGGATCCCTGTGCTACTCACCCAAAAAGGTCTGCCAGATAATGGTGGCATGCTGCATGTTGCACAACCTTGACCTGAGACGCCATGTACCTTTTCTGCAGGAGGAGGCTGGAGATGCCCGTGTGGCAGCAGTGGACCCTGCGAACAGTGAGGATGAGGAGGCAGAGGATGAGGACAACAGAACAGCAGTGATACGACAATAATTCTAATGACACACAGGTAAGACAGTGTTACTTCACATTTCATTGTCATTATTTTGAAATACTGTGGCACTGGCATGCTGTTAATTCCCACTTCTATGCCCACTTACTGTAACCTTTGACAATTCATTTTACAGATGTTGGCCCCCCGCTATAGCTCCTGGTGTGATCACTGCAGCAAACTACAGGTCTTTCTTATGTGCTCATTTACTGTACAATTGAATTGCAATGTTTGTACCTGGTTAAATGCACACATACTTGAAAAATGTGACATACTCCATACTATGTATTTTTTTCCAAGGGTGTTTATTGAAGTGCTAAGAAAAAGAGGGGCAAGTGCAATTTGATAGGGTGATGATGGAGGAAAGTCCAGGGTATTGTTCCAGTCTATTTGTAGCACAGATGCATTGTCCAAGGGGACATAGGAAGGGAAGCAATGGCAGTTCAAGGTGGACAGGGTGACAGAGTGGGACACAAGGATGACAATCAGAAGAGTCTCATTTCCTGGTGGGGGTCTTGGCAATAGTCTCTGGCTTCTGCCTGTATCACAGGAAACGTTTGCGGGCTGGTTCTCCTTCTGCAGGGGGAGGGGTGCTGGTGGCCTGTGAGTCTTGTGGTGGGGCCTCCTGTCCACTAGCGGCAGCGGAGGTAGAAGGCAGTTCAGATGTCTGGCTAGTGGCAGGGGCCCGCTGTTGTGAGACTGCCTCCCTCATAATTTTAGCCATGTCTGCCAGCACCCCTGCTACGGAGACCAGGGTGGTGTTAATGGCCTGCAAGTCCTCCCTGATCCCCTGGTACTGTCCCTTCTGCAGCCGCCCGTTCTCCTGCACATTGTCCAGGATCTGGCCCATCATGTCTTGGGAATGTTGGTAGGCTCCCAGGATCTCGCTGAGTGTCTCTTCTAGAACCGGTTCCCTGGGCCTGTCCTCCCCCTGGCGCACAGCAGTCCTCCCAGTTTCCCTGTTGTCCTGTGCCTCTGTCCCCTAAACCGTGTGCCCACTGCCACTGACCCCAGGTCCCTGATTGTCTTGGGTATGAGATGACGCCTGGGGTCTCTGTAGAGTTGGACACACTGCTGATTGACATGTCCTGGGGACAGAGTTATGGGTACACTGGGTGGGTGCTGTGGTGTTGTTTCCAGATGGGGAGGGTCTGTGGTGGTGTGCGACTGGGCTTGGGTAACCGACTGTCCAGAGGACCCTGATGGGCCAGGTTGGTCATCCAGATCCAGGCGACCAGAGTTGCTGTCATCACTGTGGGCCTCTTCAGTTGGGGGACTGGATATTGCTGGCACCTCCTCTCCGGTGACATTGGCTGGGATACCTGTGGGGATGTAAATGATGTGGTATTGTTTCTGTGTGTGACATATTGTGCATCAGTGGCTTGCCCTCTTTCGTTGTATTTGCCCCGGCAGCTTTGACTTGTGTAAGTTGGTATGTGGTGGGCTACCTGATTCTCTCTAGTGTGCATGCTTTGGTGACAGGTGTCCATACAGGGCTGTGAGTAATGTCCATGCATTGGTAGTGCATGCAGGGCTTGGCATTGGAATGAGTGGGATGTGATGGTGGGGTGTGTGGGAGGTGGTGGAGTGATGGGAGTGAGGGTGAGGGTAAAGGTGGGGGTATGTGATGGCATGCAGGTAGGGGGGTAATAGTTGTATGAGTTGACTTACCAGAATCCAGTCCTCCTCCTACTCCAGCCAGGCCCTCAGGATGCATGATTGCCAAGACTTGCTCCTCCCATGCTGTTAGTTGTGGGAGTCCACCTCCAGTCCTCTGTACAGTGAGTTGGTGTCTTGCTGCAATGGAACACACCTTCCCTCATAGGTCGTTCCACCTCTTCCTGAACTCATCCCTTGTTCTTGGGTGCAGGTGCAGCACACCTCCATTGCTAGGAAGATGGAGCTATGGCGCAGAATCGTGGACAGGGTCAACGGAGTGGGACAGCACCCAAAAACACGGGATGACATCAGGAAGAAGTGGAACAACCTACGGGGGAAGGTGCATTCCGTGGTCTCAAGACACCACATTGCGGTTCAGAGGACTGGCGGCGGACCCCCACCACCTCCCCCACAACTAACAACATGGGAGGAGCAAGTCTTGGCTATGCTGCATCCTGAGGGCCTCGCAGGAGTAGCTGTAGGAATGGACTCTGTTAAGTCAAATCTCTAACTACCATATACCCCACCCTACCTGCATGCTATCACATACCCCCACCCTCACCCCCATCCCTCCAACTCCTCACATATGTCCCACTATCACAAACCACACATCCCAACAACAAGCCCTGCATGCAACAACAGAGCATGGACACCGATCACCAATGCATGTCCACTACACATACCCACACAGATCCCCAAACCAAATATCACACAAGGTCCAACACAAGAATGCAAGCACTGGGGTACAGGGCCACCCACCCATTGCACACACAGATGCAATAATCATGCCTTTACACCCCTGCAGGACCCCTACCCAACGTCACCGGACAGGAGGTTCCAGACATGTCCACTCCCCCCACAGAAGAGGCCCACAGTGATGACAGCAGCTCTGTCCAACTGGATCTAGATGAACAGCCCGGACCATCTGGGAACTCGGGACAGTCGGTTCCCCTGACACAGTCACAGGCCACCACAGAGCCTCCCCCCTTAGAAAACACCAGCACAGCACCCACCCAGCGGGCCCATACCTCTGTCCCCAGGACACATCAAGCAGCAGTGTGTCCACCACTCCAAGGACCCCAGGCAAACCCACCAACCCAAGAACAGCAGGGACCTGGGGGCAGTGGCAGTGGGCACACAGTTCAGGGGACAGAGGCCCAGGAAAACAGGGGAACTGGGAGGGCTGTGTGCGACAGGGGGAGGACAGGCCCAGGGAACCCACTCTCCACGAGGCCCTCTCCAACATCATGGGAGCGTACCATCATTCCCAGGAGACGATAGCAACGGTACTAGCCAAGTTTCAGGAGACCCAGCGGCTGCAGGAGGAACATTATTTGGGGTTCAGGGAGGAACTCAAGTCCATCAACACCACCCTGGGCACCATTGTAAGGGTGCTGAAGGACCCTGTGAACACCAGGAGGGGCATTGTGGCACAACAAGGGGCCCCTGACACTAGCCTGGAAGATGAACTGCCCACCACCTCCGCTGGCGCTATTGGACAGGAGGCACCGCCACAGGACCACGACACCAGCACCCCACCCCCTGCAGATGGAAAACCACCCACAAGCGGTCCCTGAGATCCAGGACAAAGACAGAGAACAATGCCAAGACCCCTGCCAAGAAATGAGACCACCCTGAATGTCATCCTTCTGTCCCACTTTGTCACCCTGTCCATCCTGAAACTGCCCTAGCTCCACTTCCTATGCCCCTTTGGACAATGCACCTGTGAGACAAATGGACTGGACTCTGCCATGGACATTCCTCAACCATCACCCCTGCCCATTTTGCAACCCCCTCCAGTATTTTGCACTTGAATAAACACCCTTGAATCACAAAACAAGCTGGAGTCAGTCTGTGCTTTCACAATTGTGTATTTGCAATAACTGAGGAAAACCCAATGTCCATTCTAATGTCTACATACCTATGTCACACAGCTCTAGTCCATGAGGTAACATAGCAGAGGTCACACAGTGGGCCCCACTTCTGTGAAATTGAAAGGCAAAGTGACAAATCAGGGTCCATACACTGGGTGAAAGTGACAGACAGATGATAGGTCTAACAATTTTATCAGATGTAGGAGGCAGTGATGTCTTCTTACCTGTGTCTCATTGGAAGTATTGCTGGACCACGGTGTTTCTGTTGTCTATGTCCTCTTCTTCTGCCTCCTCTTCTTCACTGTCCACAGGCTCCACAGCTGCCACAAGACCTCCTTCTGGACCATCCTCCTGCAGAAAAGGCACCTGTCGTCGCAAAGCCAAGTTTTGCAGCATACAGCAGGCCATGATGATCTGGCACACCTTCTTTGGTGAGTAGTATAGGGATCCACCTGTCATATGGAGGCACTTGAACCTGGCCTTCAGAAGGCCAAAGGTTCTTTCAATAATCCTCCTAGTTCGCCCATGTGCCTCATTGTAGGGTTCCTCTGCCCTTGTCCTGGGATTTCTCACTGGGGTCAGTAGCCATGACTGGTTGGGGTACCCAGAATCACCTGCAAATGTTGAGGGACAACCGTTAGACACACACTAACCCTTAGTGACAACCCCAGACCCACACAACTATTCACACGGCATAGGGTCCTTGTCCTCACCTAATAGCCACACACGGTGCCTCTGGAGTTGCCCCATCACATAAGGGATGCTGCTATTCCGCAGAATGTAACCGTAATGCACTGAGCCAGGAAACTTGGCGTTCACGTGGGAGATGTACTGGTCAGCCAAACACACCATCTGCACATTCATAGAATGGTAGCTCTTCCGGTTTCTGTACACCTCTTCACTCCTGCGGGGCGGTACCATGGGCACATGTGTACCATGAATGGCACCTATGATGTTGGAGATATGTCCCAGGGCATACAAGTCACCTTTCACAGTAGGCAAATCCTCCACCTGAGGGAACACGATGTAGCTGCGCATGTGTTTCAGCAGGGCAGACAAGACTCTGGACAACAAGTTGGAGAACATAGGCTGGGACATCCCTGATGCAATGGCCACTGTTGTTTGAAAAGACCCACTTGCCAGGAGATGGAGTACTGACAGGACCTGCACTAGACGGGGATTCCTGTGGGATGGCGGATAGCTGACATCAGGTCTGGTTCCAACTGGGCACACAATTCCTGGATTGTGGCATGATCTAGTCTGTAGGTGACTATTACATGTCGCTCTTCCATTGTCGACAGGTCCACCAGCGGTCTGTACACCGGAGGATGCCACCATCTCCTCACCTGCCCCAGCGGATGTGCCCTATGGAGGAAAACAGCGAGCACAGAATCAGCCAACACTGAGGTTGGAAAAAAACAATTGTATTGCACACATTTGTCAATACGCTATGTGCCTGTCTCTGTGTATATGCAAGGCCTATATATGTGTGACGCATTAAAAAATAATGCCATGTGGCGACCTGAAATGGCGGCTGCCTGAACTGTAATGTGGGACAAGGGGATATGAGGTAACTGCGCTGGCGTACTACACCGTTGCGGTACGCGATCGAAGACCACGGCACAATCCTGCATTGGTAAACATTGGGCCCTGTGGGTCCCAGGAGCTAATGGCGATGTACGCCGGCGGTGACGGTACGCACCGCCGCAGACGTGACCGCCATTTTCTCTCTGTTCACTCACTTGATACCTGATCTTCGACAGGAGAGGACCTACACTGCAAGTGCTGCTGTGACCTCAGTCTGGAAGCGACAATGGCTCTGTGTCTGGGGAAAGGGCCCCTGCCTTCACATCGGAGGAGTTGGATAAACTAGTGGATGGGGTCCTCCCCCAGTACACGCTACGCTACGGTCCTCCAGACAAACAGGTGAGTACACTGTGAGCATGCTGTATGGGCAATGCCTGTTTGAAGTGGTGTGGATGGAAGATACGGGGGGAGATGAGGCCTGCATGATCGGACGGTGAGTGTATGTGCTTCAGGGCAAGGGTGGGAACATGGGACAATGACTGTGACGGTCCGGACGGAATAAGTGTTACATTTTCCCCTGTACTATTTCTCTAGGTCAGTGCCCACCAGAAGAAGGATACTTGGCGTGCCATCGCCAAGGATGTCCGGACCCTGGGGGTCCACCAAAGATGGAGCACCCACTGCCGTAAAAGATGGGAGGAGCTTTGCCGCTGGAGGAAGAAGACGGCGGAGGCCCAGCTGCGGATGGCCTCCCAACGTGGGAGGGGTGCCCGTCGCACCATGAACCCCCTGATGTTCCGGATCCTGGCGGTGGCGTATCCGGAGTTGGATGGGCGCTTGAGGGCATCACAGCAGCCACAAGGGGGTGAGTACACTCACATTCAGCTGACTCTGTGTGCATTGGAGGTGTCTGGGTGGGGGGGTGGGCAGTGGGTTCCCCTAGACTAGGGCGAGCTTTGTAGGCAAGGACCCTTTGTGAGGCAGGCTAAGTGGCACCCCATCCCCACCCGTGGTAAGAGCCATCTACACCTAGTCAGGCTTCTGTGACTTCCATGTGTGCAGCAATTGGGCATGGGCCATGTACCCCATGTCCCTGTGATTAATTAGGAAACTCCAAGTGCATGGCGTAGTGCAGAGGGCTGCTGTGTCTGTAGTGTCCGCCGACGGTAGCGGTATTGTATGCACTGAACATGTCTTTCTTCTTTCTTCCCTCCCCTTTTTGTGATCTCCCTGTTTTTGTGTGCATTAGCATCATCAGACGGAAGAGCTGTGCTACCGGAGCAGGAGGGAGCTGCATCCCACATGGCCCTGGAGGGCCAGACAATGGAGTCTGAATTCACCAGTGGGACGGAAGGTGAGGAGAGCTCCACGGCGGGGACAGGAGCTGAGACCAGCAACACCGACTCTTCATCTGATGGGAGCTCCCTTGCAGTGGCGGGCCGCTCTGTGCCCACTGCATCTACAGGTACAGCCGCCACCCCAATAGCCAGCACCGCCCTCCCAGCAGCCCCTCAGCATCTGTCCAGTGGCCGCTCATCCAGGAGGGTGGGCATCTCCTTCGCCCCAGGCACCTCAGGCCCTGCCCCAGTCAGCCCTGCTGCCCTCAGTGAGGAGGCTATTGACCTCCTGAGATCCCTCACTGTTGGGCAGCCTACCATTCTGAATGCCATCCAGGGTGTAGAGAGGCAGTTGCAACAGACAAATGCATACCTGGAGGGCATTCATTCTGGCCAGGCAGCCCAACAGCGAGCATTTCAGGCTCTGGACTCTGCACTGATGGCAGCCATTGTCCCTGTGTCCAGCCTCCCCCCTCCAACTTCCTCCACCCAGACCCAATCCCCAGTACCTCAGCCTATCCCAAGCACACCATCAGACCAGCATGCACACACCGCAACACACAAGGGTGGCTCTGGCATACATAAGCACCACACATCCCACAAGCACTCACACAAGCATCATACCCATGCACACATACCAACATCCACTGCCTCCACTGTGTCCCCCTACTCCATGTCTCCCTCCTCCCTCCCTGTCACATATCCACTTACACCTGCATGCACTACATCTTCAGCCACTACCTCCATCACTAGCACGCCCATCCCCACACACCGCTCACGTGCACTCATCACCCCCACTACCATTCACACATCCCCAGTGTCCTCTCCCAGTGTGTCTGTGAGCCCTCCTCCCAAACTACACAATCGCAGTCACACACCCACCCAACAGCCATCCACCTCACAACAGCCTCCAGCCCATGCACCTTCACCCAAATTCAGCAAACGAACCCCTCCTACAACCACTACCTCTTCCTCCACTTCCAAACCCCCTCCATCTACCCGTCCCAGTGTGTCAAAAAAACGTTTCCTCTTAAATGTTGACCTCTTCCCTACACCTCCCCCCGTCCGTCCCCTAGGGCCCACCTTTCCAGGTCCCAACCCAGCACCTCAGCCACCACATCACCGGGCATAGTGGTGCCAACAATACCCGGTTTTTGGAGTGCGCCAAGCAACAGGGCTGCCAGTGTCCCAAGGAGCGAGGCCAAGGACATTCCCCCACCTCCAAAACAGAAGAAGTTGCCCACATCCCAGAGGGAGAAGGCCAAAACACCTGCCACCAAGGGCTCAGCCAAGACAAGTGTGGAGAGTGGCAAGACAGCTGCGCCAGCATCCAAAGTGGGGAAGGGCCTGAAGCAGAAAGGCTAGTCAACGTCGACCGCCAACCTGCACGGTGGACAAGACCGTCACTGGCACCGCCACATGAACCACCGTAAGCAGCTCAGATACAGAGCCCTTCAGCAGCACCGCAGTCAGTGAGCCCGCCACCAGCACAGCTGCTACTGACACCGTCTCCAGCACCGCCATTACTGACACCGCCGCCAGCACCGCGGTCAGTGAGCCAGCCACCAGCACCGCCATTACAGACACCACCGCCAGCACTGCAGTCAATGAGCCAGCCCCCAGCACCGCCATTACAGACACCGCCACCAGCACCGCAGTCAGTGAGCTAGCCACCAGCACTGCAGTCAGTGAGCCAGCCCCCAGCACTGCCATTACAGACACCGCCACCAGCACCGAAGTCAGTGAGGCCGCCACCAGCACCACTGCCGCAATCCCCGCTGCAAGCACCGCCACCACAATGACCGCTGCAAGCACCGCCGCTAATGACACCGCCACCAGCCCCACCAGCAGCCCAGTGACAACCTGAGCCAGTGGCACTACTGCAGACATGGCTGCCATCCCCAGTGGTCATCTGTACGTGGCTGGTGGTCAGTTCTAGGGGGGCAGCTTCCATGTTGCCCCACCATCAGTGGAGTATCACATCCACTACCTCAGTCCTTGGCAGGATGAAGCACTCTGGGCACAAAGCCCCCTCCAGAACAAGTGGAGAAAGGCATCCACTACCTCAGTCCTTGGCAGGATGAAGCCCTCTGGGCACAAAGCCCCCTCCAGAACCAGTGGAGAAAGGCATACACTACCTCAGTCCTTGGCAGGATGAAGCAATCTGGGCACAAAGCCCCCTCCAGAACCAGTGGAGACTGTTAGCCACTTGAGAGACTGAGGCTTTACACTCCCCAAGATAAAGCAGTGGCCAACCCACCCACTGTAGAGACTTGAGAGACTGTGGCTTTGCACTCCCCAGGATAAAGCAGTGGGCAACCCACCCACTGTAGAGACTTGAGAGACTGTGGCTTTGCACTCCCCAGGATAAAGCAGTGGGCAACCCATCCACTCGAGAGACTTGAGAGACTGTGGCTTTGCACTCCCCAAGATAAAGCAGTGGGCAACCCATCCACTGGAGAGACTTGAGAGACTGTGGCTTTGCACTCCCCAGGATACATCAATGGTCATGGAGCCCCATCGTGGAGCTGGCGTCGTGCACTCATCCGGCTGAGGTGCACCCCCTTCCCTTCCCCCTGAGGGGCCTGTTTTATTTCGATCTGATGCCCCTGCAGTGTTC
This sequence comes from Pleurodeles waltl, assembly GCF_031143425.1. Lineage (NCBI taxonomy): Eukaryota > Metazoa > Chordata > Amphibia > Caudata > Salamandridae > Pleurodeles > Pleurodeles waltl. The sequence continues at coordinate 1,443,735,017 of NC_090447.1, forward strand.
TCTCCGTTTTGATCGGGTATCTTGTGTGGGCCTCGCCCATGCATTTTGGGCCCAGTGGTCCACGGACTATATAGGTGCAGTACCTGGACTTGAATTCTTGGTGTACATATTTGTTTATAGTGTATATAACTTTTTGACTAATGGATGTTTATTGATTACAATGGTTACAATAATTTCCTTTTGTCCTTGTGTTCTTCCAGGGGGGGTTAGGGGGTCTAAATGTAATGTTTCAGCATGTATTGGTGTGTGTGTTGTTGTAGGTGAGGGTGGGGGTGGGGGTGTTGCATGTTGCATGTGTGTGTCACTCTCTTTTCCCTCTCCCCTCCCCTGTGTCGTAGGTGCTGTACTCACCGTTGTTGTCGCCACCATCGGTCATGCTCCTGGTAGAGGAGCAGGAAGACAATCGCAGGGAGTATTTGGAGTTCAGGCTCCATGGCGTCTTGGTTCCTCGTGGGTTGTGTAGAGGTGAGTGTTTTCCCTTCCAAGTCCTGTTTCCGCCATGTTTTTGTTCACGTTTAATCCGCCCCAGAAAAGGTGGCGGATTGGCCTGTCATAATAGTGTGGGCAGAACAATATCTTCCGTCTATCTGTTGGCGGTGACCGCCATGCTGTTTGTTTGTACCGCCGTGGCGGTCGGAGTGTTGAAGTGGGCTTTCTATGTTGGCAGTTTCCGCCATGGTCATAATTCCACTTTTTTTACTGCCGCCTGTTGGCGGTTTTACCGCCGCTTTACCACCGACCGTCAGGGTTGTAATGAGGGCCTAAGTCTGTTGTGTCTCTGAGACTTAGGCAACAAGAGGCAGGTCAACAAGCCCTTGGAGTCACTCTGGGTTTAAGTGATGCAGGCCCATTCCTTCTCCCCAAGCAGAGAGTGGGAGAGAGCAGCAGGGAAACTCAGGACAGCAGGAGTTCAGCAACAGCAGTTCCAGCAGAGTGACAGTCCCTGAGCAGCACAACAGATCCTCTTCATCACAGGTCCAGAAGTGTACTGAGTTGGTGGTGTCAGAGGTCCAATGCTCATCATACCCAGTTGTGACTTAGAAGTTGGAGAGACTTCAAAGAAGGGTCTTTGAAGTGCATTGAGGTCCTCTGTTCCTGCCTTGAGGACATGCAGCTTTTTGTGTGTGGGCGGGCACTGCCCATTTGGGTGTAAGTGTCAGCCCCTCCCTCGCATCTACCCAGGACGGCCCATCAGGATGGTGATGGCTTATCAGTCACACCTAAGTTCCGTTTGTGTGAGGGTGTCAAGATCTAATGCACAAGCCCAGATGTCACCCACCCCAGTATTGTAGACAGGCAGTAGGCAAAAGATGGATAAATTAAGAAAATGGCAACTTTATAAAAGTGAAACTTTTAGAACTGTAATATAAAATTTAACTTTGCTGTTAAAGAAGATTTATCATTACAATTCCAAAGGTACCAAACATGACATGACATATCTACCGCCTCTCATTTAGGATTTACAGCTTATTAAATGGAATACGTAATCCCCAATGTTATCCTACAGGAGGGGTAGGCCTCACATTATTGAAAAATGAATTTTTCACTACCAAGACAGGTAAAACTTAAAAGTATATGCCATACCTTTTAATTACACAGCACTTTGCCCAGTGGGCTAACTAGGACCCACCTTAGAAGTGACTTATATGTAATAACAAAGGAGATTAAGACTTGGCAAGGCGATTTCAATGCGAAGTCAACATAGCATTCAGTCTGCAGTGACAGGCCTGTGATGTCTTTTGAAGTGCTATTTAAGTTGAAGGCACTGGCACAATAAGTGCTGCAGGCCCACTGGTAGCATTTAATTTACAGGTCCTGGGTGTATGGTATACAGCTCTCCATGGGACTTATAAGTAAATTACATATGCCAATTAGGTATATGCCAATCAAACCATGTTTAGGGGAGTAAGCACAAGAAGTTTAGCATTGGTTAGCAGTGGTACAGTGCACAGAGTCCTGGTGCCAACAGAAACACAAATCCAGCAAGAATAGAGGCAAGCAGGAAAAAATATTTTGGGAAAGATCACCCTAAAGCTAGCAGGTCTTACTCGTTTCCACCCAGCTGAAAGTGGGGAGAACTACCCAACCACCTGGGAGTTCACATACTAAGGCGGAAGAACCTGGAGAGACCAAGAGCATTGGCGTGGTCTGACTTAGGTCTATGTTCCACAGTAAAGTCCATTCCCTGTAGGGAGCTAGACCACCTCAACAATTTTTGATTGTCACCCCTCATTTGCATTGGCATCCTGAGGGGCCCGTGATCTCTCTAAATCATGAAATGAGTCTCAAACAGGTATGATTTCGGTTTCTTCAGTGTCCAGGCCACAAAAAAAAGCTTCTCTCTCAGTATCACTCCAGCTCTGTTCCCTGGGAAGTAACCTCCTAGAGATGAAAGCTACAGTTTGTTCTAGGCCCTCATCATTAAGCTGTGAAAGTACTGCCCCTATGCCATACTCTGAGGCATCTGTTTGTACTAAAAATATTTGGGACACCTTTCTTGGGTGCTTCTTGGGAGTCAACTCAGTCAAGGGGGCAACAATTGTGTCATACCCCTTGACAAACCTCCTTCAATAACCTGTGAGGCCCAGGAAGGCCCTCACCTCAGTTTGTTTTTTTGTAGACTTCCAGTCTAGAATGGTGTGTATTTTGGCACGGAGGGGCTCCATCTTGCCTCTGCCCACCAGGTGTCACAAGAACACCACAGGCCCCTGTCCTATCTGGTACTTAATGGCCTTGATTGTCTGGCCTGCATTCTACAGGGCCTGAAGCACTTCCTGCAGTTGAAAGGTGGTCCTTCTAGCTGCTACTGAAGACAGTTATTATTCAAATTAGAAATACAACTGGGTATAGAATGCAAAGACAAGCACAACTGCAGGATACAATAGAAATGGATGCAATAGGGAAAAAGGAGTTCTAACACATTCATTATATGAAAAAAAGTCTTATATTTTTCAAAATGCAGAAACAGTAATGTCCTAAGTGTCCCATGTGAACAACGGAACTAAAGGGAAACATAAACAGTACAAATATATAATCAATACACCAAAAACAAGGAAAATTTTACAAATTTCCAAACACTTCTTACCAAAAACCATACAAGTAATTCACAGAATTACAGTTGAGCCCTTTTATAAATCAACTAGGTCAGAGAATTGGTTCATTTGTCTCTGTTGATGAAGTTTCGGCCCCCTTAGTAATGTAGGGTTTCATCAGGACCAAAAGTTAATAAAGACACCTAAGGAAGTGTACAAAAGTCCACAATGTGCACACCACCAATTGAAAATTAAAAAGAGGGTTCTCACATGGGGCACCCTGGAAAGGAGCCCCAAGGGAATGGTCTGAAGAACAGAGAGTTGTGTAAAAGGCACCATGTGCCAAAATTGGGGCAAGGCCCTCTCTGGCAATAGTTTAATCGATGTATGCCATAAGGTTGGAAACCATTCAACGCGCTAACTTCAATGTGGGCCACTAGGATCTAGCCTCATTGCTGCGCCTGTGTCAGCTGCAATGGCAGGCCTGAGACATGGTTGGAGGGCTACTTAAGTGGGTGGCACACTCAATGCTGCAGGCCCACATGTAGTATTATCATTATAAGAGCACCTGCACTTCAGCACTGGTAAGCAGTGGTAAAGTTCCCAGAGTCCTAAAGCCAGCAAAAAGGAAGTCAACAAAACAGGAATGCAGAAAGCAAAACATCAGGGGAGACCACACCAAGGATGCCAGGTCTAACACTGATGCAAAACCTAAGTAAGATTTATCAAGCCATGCAACGCCACTGTGCATGGCCTGATAAATCTAAAGTAAATTACTCTGCAGTAGGGAGGAGTTCCATGGGTAGAGCGTGGGTGTTTCCACGCATCCACCCATGGATTTTGGCGCATTCCCAAATTTACCATTAGTGGGAATGCATCAAACTGCACCCCTTCCCAGGTAAGGCTGAACAAGGAGAAAATCTTTATTTTTCCATGTTTGTTCCTTTTTCTATGTGTGCTGCATTCAGTAGCAAATTTAGAAAGAAGAAGATGTCTGTCAGGTTTGTTTTTGTGCAGTAAAGGGTCTGTCCTTTCCTTAACAAGACAATCCTGTCTAAAATGCAGGCACCATTGCACCATGATGCTAGGGTGCCGGCGTTGGAGCTTGTCAGCCAAAAGTAAGTCAGGGCTAGTAAAGGCCAAGTATGCACTGTATAATGATACATATGGTGCATTCCTGGCCTTTCCCACAGCACAGCAAGGTGGCTTGCTGCACTGCATGCATGAATTTTTGTTAAATATGGCCCTGAGGAGGCGTGTCCAAGATGGTGACTGGAGCGGCAGCTTAATCCAGAGCTCCTCGCTCGGCCGCTCTATAATCCTTGTTAAATATAATAACCGGCTTCCCTGATCCACTCCCTGCTGTCCCAGAAACCCCAAAATAAAGCACCCTCCTCGCGCTGCTGCGAGGGGACGATGCAACAAGTGCGTAGAGCTGGGCAGCGTACCAGCGGCTAGCTGGGCCTACTGGTTGATTCGGAGAGAGAGACGCAGCAGCGACTTGGGCCAGTGTGCCGGATTTGTGTCTCTGGCCTGTGGAGGCTCCAGAGCGCGCCTGTGGTAGTGCCGGGTGGATTACCAGCATCCAGCCGGGCCCACTGTTTGGCACAGAGGGAGAATCAAAGCAGCGGTGAGGGACATGAGTGCCGAATTTGTGCCACTGGCCCTGTGGAGGCCCCAGAGCGCTCCCCTGGGAGATCTGGGGCTCGAGCAGAGAGATGAGGAGGCATGGCAGAGCTGCTACTGAGTGAGATAGCGCCCGGCCCTCTGAGGCACCGATCCGGCACCGTACAGCGACGTAAACCAGCATGGAGAGGCGTCGCTGTGGAGGCCGCTGTGCCGACGAGACCTCTGGTCTGCGTCCCCTCAGAGGTCGATGGAATTCTGTGTGGATTTCAACTGGAGCTGAGCGACCCAGGTGGGGCTGACATCTGCACAATAGAAGGTGAGACAGAGCAGGATATTGAGTGTAGCAGACATGGAGGGAAGGAGCTTGCAAGTGATGGCACCATTACAGAGGGCCTACAAATACACTATAAGTCAAAAGAGCTATCAACTAGCATGATCTTGAGACTGCGACGAGGTGATTACATTGCAGTGTGCTGAACTACTTACTGTCACGGCACCGCTGCTGATGTGGTCTATGATACACTATGTTGGTTCATATGGAAGTGACAATCATATACCCGGACTCAAGTTGGTAGTAGGCATGATCCAAAAGTTGCCGCCACATAGCTGACTTGAAGTGAGGCGCCCACAGAAAACCCACTCCCACACAAATGTGTTGAATTACCGCTGCACCACTTACCTGCAAAATGTTCATGCCTCTAAGACATTGGATAGACAGCCAAATCTGTAGATACATCTTGGAAATTGAACTGCTAGCATTCTAGAAAGCACAAGGCACTGAAAGTGTAATTTCGCCTTCAAGCTCCCATACCTGGCGTTATTACCTGCACAGGTGTGGATGCCTCTCGCTTCGGCTTGCATAAGATCCACATACGTCGGTGGACAGATGGGGAAACCTAAAGCCACAAAGCAGGCTGCAGTGGTGGCGGACACCCCAACCACTCAGTCAGTGCCATCAGAGGGCACTGCGTACCCCTTGCAACAATTGGAGGCTACCCTCCACAGCCACTCCTCCCAATTTGAGAAAGTTTTGCCGGCCATATTGTATACCAAAATGTGCTTGGAAGCCAAGGCTTATGCAATAGTACAAGATGTCAATTTACTTCAGGCAGATCACCACAAATTATCCGATAGAGTTGGGGAAGCAGAATCTGCCCCATCGATAATGCGACCATCTGTCCAAGAATCACAGTCCTAGATGAAACAATTGACCATCGAAGTTACCCTGTTGCAAGGAGAGCGGAAGACGCAGAGGGACGCTCGAGGCGCAATAACATCCACTTCGTAGGGTTCCCGGAGAAAGTGAAGACCTCAGTGCGGAATTATTTTTGGAACACTGGCTCACGAACACAGTACTAGAAGACAAAATCCCAATTTTGTTTTCAATAAAACGTGCCCATAGGATCCCAGGCAGACCAACACCACCAGGCGCCCCTCCTCGCCCACTGATAGCCAGCCTTCTCAATTATCGTGACAGAGACTTAGGGCCAGATGTAGCAAAGCGTTTGCGAGTCGCAAACGGCGAAAAACGCCATTTGCGAGTCGCAAAAGCCTCACCGGTATGCAGAAATGCATTTTGCGAGTCGGATCCGACTCGCAAAATGCATTTCCGACTCGCAAATAGGAAGGGGTGTTCCCTTCCTATTTGCGACTCGCAATGCAATTCAATTCCAAAATGGAATCGCAGTTACCATCCACTTGAAGTGGATGGTAACCCAGTCTCAAACGGGAAGGGGTCCCCATGGGACCCCTTTCCCTTTGTGACTGGTAAAACAAATATTTTTTTCAGAGCAGGCAGTGGTCCAATGGACCACTACCTGCCCTGAAAAAATCCGAAACTAAAGGTTTCGTTTTTTTTTTCAAAGTGCAGCTTGTTTTCCTTTAAGGAAAACGGGCTGCACTTAGAAAAAAAAAAAATGCTTTATTAAAAAGCAGTCACGGACATGGTGGCCTGCTGTCTCCAGCAGGCCACCATCCCCGTGAGTGCCCATACTCGCAATGAGGTCGCAAACTGCGATCCACCTCATTAATATTAATGAGGTGGGTCTTTGCGACCCCATTGCGAGTTGCAGAAGGTGTCTGAGACACCTTTCTGCATACCAAATTGCGACTTGCAATTTGCGCAGTCGCAGGGACTCGCAAATTGCAAGTCGCAATTTGGATTTTTCCTACATCTGGCCCTAAGTGCTCCAACGTTTCAGAACTCATGGTCCATGAAAATTCGAGGGTGCAAACATTACCGTCTACCCCAACTTCAGAGCAGAGGTTCAGAAGAAATGGAATACATTTTTTGCAACCACACAACGGCTTCCTGATCATAATATTAAGTACGCTCTGCTCTGTCCGGTGAGGCTTTGCGTGATAGATAACGCAAAACCCATATCTACGCCATCCCTGATGACACTGGGATGTGGCTCCATGCCAAGGGCTTGGCCCAGCCTTCCTCTGAGAAGGACAAACCAGCACAATGGTCATCTTTTCAGCCCAAACGGAAACGCTGCACAGGTTCCAATGCCAAACTCACAAGGACGCAAGCTGTGGAGGAACGAGCAAGGGTATTGCTTGAGACCACACAGATCATGTCAAACTCTTTTGCTGTATTCCAGTCACCATCAAACACTAACTCTGACCAGGGGGATCACAGTGACTTGGCTGAATCCTGCAATAACCCTATTATCACCCCCGCTCTGCCGACCACCTATAGGATTGGACATATTCATCAGAAGCAAAGAGCCAGCTCAGACTTGTCAGCCAAAACCCAGGGGTGCATGTTACCCTAACAACGAGTTTATGTAGTACATTATAATCAATGGTGGTGGCAGAATACACAACTTTACATCACTCCGTTGCCAAGAGGCCTGCATACCCAATGATATCCAGATTGAATAGTTACTTGACGGTCCGGGCCACTCGAGGGCCATGCTTGAAACCGAGAAGCAGAATAATACATATTTAAGCGTGGTAAAGATCGTCAGAACTCTGCTATATCTTGAAGGCCGAGCGAGGATGTCCCCCCCATGAACACTACCTTATGGACCAGACCTCCCTCAGGCATGGTAATAGCCCACACAGCCACAACTTACCGTGGCCTGCAAGTTGTTGCACTGCTCTTATCCTAGGCATGTTGCAGATTTTGTTTGTTTATGTTATTGCTGTTGCATGTACACGACCGCACACTATTGGTGGCCTGGTGGGGAACAGGCGGGGATGCTGGGGGTTGGATACCACAACACATTGTGCACACACCTGTACTGTGGATAGTGACAAAAGGAAAGGGACTCTAATCCTTTTCCTACTTCAGCATCAAGAGTATACATGAGTACACAAATCACACCATCCTTCACTAACTACAACATTATGTAATGTAAGAGGCATGGCATCCCCTTCCAAGAGGCAGCACACACAGTCATACCTGAGGTATTGCTATACCCCAAGAAACACATCGTGCGGAGGCTGAACTCAAAAAGCTTAGCACTAGCTGGAAAGGACAGATATATGGTATTGCAGTGTCGTCATTTGCCCAGGGAGTGTTAATATGGGTGACACCGGGAGTCCTATGTCATGGAATGCACACACATAGACCCTGCCAGTCGTTATGTGATCATGGAAGGCCTGTTCGATGGAACACCACTAGTTTTAGTGGGAATATACGCACCTAATGCCAATAACGAGGACTTCTTGAACAGGCTCACACCCAGTCTGTTTCAGAACCCATCTGTGGCTGTACTCTATTGGGGTGACTTTAATTGTGCACCAACATTCACATGGATCAATCCCATTTACCATTGCTGGGGGCACTGAGCAGGAAAACCTCCCAGGGGTTCGCATCCTGGAGATCAGATAGGGGACTCTAGGACCTATGGAGGGAAGGGCATCCATTGACACGCAAGTACTCCTTCTATTCCCCAGCCCATGACTTACATAATAGAATAGACCTATTTTTAGGACCAGTGTCTCTGATTCAGACGGTATTGAGCTCGAATATTTGGCCCGTACCCTGTCTGATCACTGTCCCTTGGTGGTGATGCTTCAATGGAGCAGAGCACTCACAAAGGTGCCGACCTGGTGCCTGCAGGCTGAGGCACTATTGGACCCCCTTTTCATCAAGGACTAGCCACTTGCATTTCTGCATATTTTGCGCACAATAATAAGTCCAAGTCTCATTGTGCCATTGAATGGGACGCACACAAAGTGGTAGTGCGCGGACATTGTATGTCTGGGTGTTCGGCAGGTGTTGCACTGTGAAGTGTCCGCATTGGAAGTTAGGCTTCGCGAGGCGGAGATAGCCATCGCTGACCAAACTGCCAACCGGATCTCCTTCAAGACCTCCGCGCGGAATACAAAGAGGCAGACGCTAGACTCTGCAGGCATGATAATAGGCATTATATGACACAGCAGCATGCTGAGGGCGACCATTCTGGCCGTCTTCTGGCATAGCTAGTTCGGGAATCTCTGCAGCAAACTCCTGTTGGGGCAATCAAACTGGATTCCTATGAGGTGTTTAATTCGCAGATGGACATAAACACAGCATTCAACAATTATTATCAATCATTATACGCAGCCACAGCAGCGCCTACCCCTGCACAGTTATCTGCTTTCGTAGACACGCTCCTCCTACTCAAAATACACATGTTGCAAAGAGACGAATTAGACTAACCAAGTCGGCTAGAGGAGATCCGCACAGCTTTGCGCAATTAGCCCGCAACAATGCCCCTGGTATGGACGGTTTACCAACTGAATATTACTCTGCATACTCGTCCCACCTCCTGCCTCCCAAGCTTGACATGTATGCTGAAGCACGTACAACAGGTCAACTGCCGCAATCCCTACGTGAAGCCCTCATAGTGGTTTTGCCCAAACCCAGGCGTGACCCACTAGACGTGTGATCTTATAGACCACTCTCCCTACTAAACCTAGATTTTAAAATCTTGGGAAAAATCCTGGCGAATAGACTTCAACCGCTAATGCCTGGTTTGATACTCGAGGATCAATCTGGTTTCATTTCTGGAGGGAGTACTTTTTTAAACATCAGGCAACTGATACAACTCCTTCACAATGACTCATATACAGACTACAGAGGCGGGGCTGTCTCTCTTGACATAGAAAAAGTATTCAATACACTCAGTTGGGATTACCTTTTTGAGTCTCTAAATTGGATGGGCTTCGGGACTTATTTCTTGAATTGGATACATATCCTATATACCAACCCGATAGCCCACATTCGGACAGGACACATTATATCTGACAGTTTCCCAATACACCGGGGCACTAGACAGCGATGCCCACTTTCCCCATTATTGTTTGTAATAGCAATGGAACCATTGCTGCCCGATTGAGACAGAATGCAGAAAGTTGGGGGATACCGGAGACTCAAATGTATCACATTGTATCCATATATGCAGATGACGCCTTAATATATTTATGTGATCATGAACAGTCTGTACCGGGGGTTATATCCTTACTAGACTCCTTCGGCATAATATCAGAGCAGAAGGTTAACTGGTCAAAATCTTGTATTTTTCCCATGTCACCAGTAACATTGGATGAACAACAGACCCCTCCAAATTAACGACTACAGTGGTGCCATACCACGTTTAAATATCTAGGGATACAAGTATATCACTCCATAAAAGATCTAAAAGAGGGCAATCTTGACCGTGCCACCAGTGCTCGCTTCCCCTTTCACCAATGGGCTGATTAGCCATAGCTAAAATGATAGTTCTACCTAGACTACTGGATTTTTTGCGCTGTTACCAATTGTTCCACCAAGATACTTTTTCCGAACACTACACAGCTTATTAACTGATCTACTCTGGGGGACAGATAGGCGCAGAGTGGCCTTTACCATGATGCAATACCCACTGGACAAGGGGAGGTCTTGGCATGCCCAACCTTGAATTATACTATGCTGCGGCTCAGTTACAATGGCCGCTACGATGGTTGAGCGAGTCTCAGAACCCAGACAAAACAAATGTGACCAACTTCCTCGGTGTCACCTCAATGTACGTTTGGCTGACTGACAAGACATGTCCCCATTCACAGATCTATTCTGATGACCACGGCCAGAGCCTGCTGGCACAGATTTACACATAGTAAACTTCCTAACATACCGTACTCACCATTGATACCCGTTATGCAGTTGCCGGACGCTCGGGTCGTGCTCCGACATCATGACGTGACCCTGTGGAAAGCGGCGAAGCTTACGACGGTGGGAGATTATCTTGCAGAGGGTACACTACTGACGTTCGATGAACTTAGGGCAGCCAATGGCTTGCAAGTTGGTTTACTTTTATCATACAATGCAATCAGATGACTTATACACAGCACATGGCAAAACGGTGACATGGAACCAACACTGTTGCATGCACTCACACTCATACTGTCTGGTTCGGGGACTGGAAAAGCAATTTCCACCTTATATACTGCTTTGAACAATACAAATTGCCCAGTGGATGGATAGCGCCTGCGCTCGGTGGGACGCGATGCTTGCTAGTCCTCTGTCCCAGTGCTCATGGTCATCAGCCTTATTCACCATTAATGGAGTATCGCGCAACCCTAGGCTCCGTTTCACACAGTTCATCTAGTTACACCAAGCTTATCTCTCCCATTACCGCATTAAAAATATGTTCCCAAAAGCTGACCCTAAGTGCCCGCGTTGTGATTTGCCCAAAGCTAGCTTCTATCATATGGTATGGGAATGCCCTCCATTACAGGTGGCTTGGCAGAGGGTTGTTGAAACTACAGCTGACATATTAGACTTCACCCTGTCACCCACCCCTGAATCCTGCCTGCTAGGACTGCACCACAGAGCCCAAGGGAACTAACACCTACGTAAATTTACTGACCTGGCATTTGCCACATTTAAACGCATCATAGCCATGGCCTGGAATGCACCCTCTTTCCCAGACACTACTAAATGGTTGCACATATTGTTTCGGTGGTCTCAAGCGGAGGCGTGGTGGTGTGTGTGTTGATGTGTGGGACCTTGCACGAGGCGGTAGAGAAATTTGGGATGAGTTCACCATCAAAATAGAAGCAAAAAACAATATCTGTCCCCATGAATGAAACATGACACCCTAGTCCTATATTTAGGTAATAGGCCCCATGATGCCCTCATGTAAATACGCGCACTGAGCTCCCTCATATCTCCATCAGGCTGGACATTACTGATCATTGCATTATCTTAGCCAACACCATCCCATTGGTGATCCCCTCACATTACTGCCAACTCCACCCCTTAAACGCTCAACCACATTTTGCATTTATATGTCCTCACTTTGATCCACACATGCTCTCCCATAGACGGGGGTCACAACACATATGAATCTTGGCTGACACACCCAGCCAAACGTATCGCCTCAAAATTTCTGTTCAATATACAAATTATACAGCTTTATGCCCACCGAGACACTGGTGTCATTATATTTAATGTAGGACAATATTTGCTTTGTGGACCTCCTGGCGTATCTCTGTCTGCCTTCGCCCATTCCTGCCCCCACTCCCCAGATCTCCTTCTGAATTTAAAATTGCTGTAATAATGCTGCGGTTGTAACTGTATGTTTTTCTTTGTCTTTGCATTTGAATGGTTTATGCAAATTAATGAAGAGATTTGAAAAAAAAATATGGCCCTGAATCATTAAGCTGTATAATAATGTTTTGCAACTGAAATCCGGTTGCAAAACATTAGAAGATGTGGTAAGCAATTTGCAGGTGAGATGGAGTCCCCAGGGGACTCCTTCCCCTTTGTTAGTTGTCACAAAATATTTTTTTATGAGGAAGCAGTAGTCCATGAGGCCACCGCCAGCTCATAAATAAGGTCTGTGTCATTTTTGTTTTCTTTTTTAAACACATCCAGTTTTCCTTTGAGGAAAACGGGATGCATTTAAAAAAGAAAAGAAATTGTTTTTTATAAAAGTAATCCCAGATATGGTGGTCTGCTGGCCCCAGCAGGCCACCATGCCTCTCACTGTATCCAATCGTAGTGGGTCTCAATTTACGACCATATTATGCATATTAATGAGGTAGGTCGAATTGCGACCCTCTGCAAATCGGTATTTTGAGAACCAGCCTATTAAAAAATAGGTCAGTTCTCAAAAACACAATGGATTCGCTAGACTTTGGTGCACAAATTGCACCCACTTCTAACAAATTCATTTTTGTACATTCTATTTAAGGATTCGAAAATTGCGAATCGTTACTTGTCGCACTTTACGATTCCTTAAATGGATTCTTTGGACATTAGGGCCAATGCCTCTTAGTTACAGGACACTTATGGGTCCCTCATCACATCCTGCAGGTGGGTGGGAGGCACATCATTTTGTGTTATGCCGCTGTTTTAAATTCTTCCTTGTTTGTGCTTTTGTGGTTGAAGCTTAAGCAGTTCCCCCTAAAACTTCGTTTCGCAATTTTTTCTTTATGTATTGCTGCATACAGAACTGCTTATCACTGCTAGATTAGGAAATCCAAAGCTTTGTTCTCTTCAGGATCTTTTGCCAAGCTTTGAAATGTTAAGTGGTGTGGGTTCCAGTGGTTAGAGTTTGTGGTGAAGATCAGCGATAAACATGCCAGGCTTAATAACACCAGAGAGTATGAGCCGTGGCTGAAAGTAGGTTGCCTCTGGGTGTTGCATTCCTCCAAACATGTCATGGACACAGCAACCTACGTATTACCTTCCAGGCGGATTATTTTGTTTGGTCTCCATTCTGTGCACTTTAACTAATGTGAAGAAACGTAATCTATTTATAACCTCATTTTGGACTTAAACCTTTTTCGGGCTGGTGAAGTGTCGCTGGAAGCCATATTTATAGAAGTCAGTTCTAATCATGCGCCATTAAAAAGTCATTGCAAGGGCAGACATTGGTGGCAGCACTAATTGCACGAAATTGCACACTTAAAATGGTCTTCAAATGGCTACATCGCCAAAAGCACACAGTGTCAGCAGCCCTGTGCCCAACTTAATTGCCCATAAAGTTGGAGAAACGTAAAACAGCTGCAAAAAGATATACATTTTTGGTGGCAACCCCGTTACCCTTTACCTACTCAAAATTTAACACCTGGTCATGCATGTTCTTACTACCTTCTGCCACCGAAAAACAGGGGCCCGAATTTGCAAAGATTTTACATTGGGTTTGCATTACTTTTTTACTGCAGACTCGACACAAAGTCTACGGCTGAGATTTACGGATTGTAACACAAAGTAATTCAAGGCAGTGCAGTGCACTATTTTCAGTACTTTGCGTTAAGGTGGCGTTCCACGGGTGGTGCACGGATGTTCCCATGCGTCTACTTATGCGTGTTTCATCAAATTCCTCTCCAAACAGATATGTGGACGGGGATTTCCACCTAAATCCTGCGCCTTCCTGAGAGAGGTGTGATGAGAAATGTTTATTTTTCTCTTCTTTGTACGTGTACAACACACATACAAAGGGGACAATGCTTTAAAGCATAGTTTTGGTACAAGAAGGTACTCTTATCCAAACAAAAACTATGCTGACCACAAAGAAGACACACCTGGGCTATGGTGCAAGGGAGGCCTGCGCTGGACCAAGGCATCCCAAAGCGCTCCGTCGCAGGGAGAGTAGACCTTCTCCGCTTCTTAGTCTTAGTGGCGCAGTTCTGCTTTAGGGACATGTCACATCCCTCAAACTACAGGTATCTGTTGTTCCTGTTTTTTAAATCTCTGCTCATTGTGCATTAAATATCAATGCATACCGACGAAGGGAGGGGAGGGAACACATTTTTTGAAATACGTGCAACAACAGACTTCTTTTATTCCCACGTATTGCCATCTGAACAAACATTAGATGGGTGCGACAAAGTCTTGGCTCTTATTCTGCAAACAACTAGTTAGATCTGTGCAAGAGATTGGGCACTATAAACAGAAAACAGACTACATATGTCATGATGAATTTATCATCTTACAAAAGGTGTGTACTTCATACAGCTTAGCATGGACGGTGGGTCAAGTGGGACGTATTCTTGTAATGAAAGATTATCAGTGATAAAACAAAGGGGCAGATGTATGAAAACTGGCGCTGCACCTAGTAAAGCACCACTTTTCTTGTGCCCCTTAGCGCCCCCCCCTAATGCTACCATGTGGGCACCATATTTAAAATATGCCGCACTATGGCGGTAGTTATGGAACTAGTGTCAGACTTTTTGACGCTAGTTCGGCCCTTTGCAGGATTAACGTCAAAAATGTTTACTCTAATCCTGCAAAGCACCTCGAGGACCATTGAAACCAATGGGAGCCTCCTGTTAGTGCCTGCTCTGAGCAGGCGTTAAAAGTGCCAAAAAAAATGACGGAATGAAATCACTTAGAGTTCTTTGTGCCTTTTTTTGCCCCCCCTCCCTAATGGGGCCACACCCCCTTTGCATACATTATGCCTGGCGCAGGCATAGAGTGGCACAAAGGGTTACAAAGTTGCGCAATGCATGCGCCACTTTGAAAATATTCAAATGCTAATTGTGCCACATTAGCATAAAAAAATGACGCAAGTATGCACTAGGGTCTCTTGAATCTGCCCAAAAGTGTGCTGGAAAGGCAATAAATCTGGCCTTGAAAAGTTTGTGATGTTATATAATTATGTATTTGGAAATGTAAAGATACAGGCACAATATACATGCATATGCATCAATTGAAAATAAATATGGCCCAAAAACATTTTATTTAGAGCAACTGTTTTACGAAATGTGCATTCAGACTCTTATTCCTACCGTGGTAAGGTCTAATTCGAATGTATCTCAGTATGTCAAAATTGTCACAAGAAAAAAACTTTTCACTGCTTCACAGATTGCATGTAATGACTACTATACACGGGAAAACAACCCCCTTAATAGTCAGGAGGTCTCTTCCAGTGTAATTTTACCATACTGTACAAAATTAACTCCTTGAACCTTGCTTTTGGTTAAATACCTATGGTTAGAAAATAGTACACATGAAAAGTGTGATGGTATAAACCAAATATGCAGATGCACAGAGTATAATATGATGTTTATTGCTAATTTTGAAGGACATGTGGGGCATTATAATAAGAAATACTTAGCGGTGGGGAGTGATGGGACCCCCAAGGGGACATTTCCTGTTTTAATTCTTATGGTTCTTTAATATCACAATATGGCTCAACAGAATTGCACCAAACTTGTCATAAAGTTAGAACTTTGCTTCAGGATCGTGCTTTAATTGTTTTGGTGGAAATAGATGTTCAGGTTGGGCATGAATAGGTTACATTTTAGAAATATCTTGGCCATTGGAAAGCTATATTTTTAAGTGGCCCATATTTTTAGTGCTCTTTGATGAATTTGCACCAAATTTAGCAAACACTTACCATATTGCATTTACTTTTTGAGTTTTTAAATTTGGGTAGATTCATCAGGGTGGCACTTTTAAAACTAGAAGGCAAAAAGTGTTAATTTGGTAATAAATATGGCATAATTTGATGAAGCCACATGAAATTTGGCACATACTTAGGGGCAGATTTACAAGACATTGGTGTCTCAGCACTGATGCAACAGTTTTCTTGCTTCATCACTGTCCCACCTAATGACACCATGGGTGTGCCGAATTTGCAATACGGTGTACCATGGCGGTCATTAGGACAATGGCGTCAACATTGTTTAAATTACTGTGGTGCTTTTCTGCACTAGCATCAAAAATGTTGACACTAGTGCAGTAAAGTGCATGGAGGTCCATTAATTTCAATGGGTGTGTCATTTTAACGCCTGTTTATCTTTAGAAAGCAAATTCTTAAGAGAGATGGAGAAGAAGTGGAATCAATCAGCGGGAATCTCCAATTTAAACACCCTCAGAACAACTAGAAGGCAGGACAAGGGAAACGTTAACAAAATATAATTAAATTTTGCAAGTTTGCACCACTTTTGCATCAAAAAATGACGCAAATGTGGTGCTTGCTTGAATTGTTTGCTTGGGTACACTTGCCAAGTCGAAATGGCAGCTAAAATCTGCACACACAGACACTGCAGTGGCAGGTCTGAGCCATGTTTACAGGGCTACTAAGGTGGGTGGCACAACCAGTGCGGCAGGCCCACTAGTAGCATTTGATTTACAGCCCCTGGGCACCTCTAGTGTACTGTACTAGGGACTTACCAGTAAATCAAATATGCCAATCATTGAAGGCCAATTACACATTTTATATAGGAGCTCTTGCACTTTAGCACTGGATAGCAGTGGTAAAGTGCCCAGAGTAACAAAAACTGCAAAAACAGCATCCAGCACACATCAACAACATGGGAATCAGAGGCAAAAAGTTCGGGGAGACCACGCCAAGGATGAAAAGTCTACGAGGTTAGCACCAATTTGAATTTCGTGCTAACTACATTCACAGTCACAAAACAATCATACATACAATTTAGATTCGATATTAAAAAGGGACACCTTGAACACGCCCCTTCCTAATACCGTTTCGCAAAACCCAAATTGCGATTCGGTAACAAGTTACTGAATTGCAGTTTGGGCCTTGTACATCCCAAAAAGCATTTTTCTAGATGCAATCGGGCCGTTTCTGCGAATCAGCCCGTTTATGACTAGAAAAATACTTTGTACATGCGGCCCTCAGTTCTTTAACCTTTCTTAACTTAAGGCAAGTTGTTTGCTGAACGGTTTCATTCAAGAAAATAATTTGCAATGGAATTAAGCATGCTTTGAATAATGCATCTATGCCCTGTACATGCCAATCTATCATTCCCCAAATTGACTTTAAATCAATTGTCTTTTTTCAATATTCATAGCCTTGTATATCCAACTGAGAAATAAACAAATCTGAATAAATCAATTTCGTTTTTTCCTTGCTTTAGCTGTTGGTAATTTGAAATAATACAACTTGAGGATAGTAACATCATGCCAAGAAAAATAAGTGAATTTCTTTACATGTATTTTAGAACTCCCCACTGGTAGAGTTGAACAATGTCCCCATTGTGTATAATTAAAACCTGTTCATGGGGTACTAGCTCTGTGTAGGTAATGGTGTCCATAATAATGATAACAGAACATTTTGCCATAATTCACAGAATTAATGTACATATCTTCACTTTCAAATACAGCATAATACTCGAGCTCAGAAAGCATATAATCAACTGGTTTCACAGTCCAGTCATCAGACACAACACCAGGTGCAACAATGTCATCCATAGAAATTTTGAATATTTATGGAATATGAATGATTTAAGAGGACTAAAAATGTTATATGGAACTTTATCCCAAACAATCCCATCAGGAACTGGAACAGCAGAAATGTTCACCAGGTACAGGTTTCTTCACACTTTAAGCGAAAAGAAATATCGCTTTAAAACCTCATCTACCAGTAAAGCAATCCATAGGGGATAAATCAAGGATAAATCAATTGAATGTGTTTAAGTCAGTTGAAAAGCGTTATGTATACCATGAACTGAAGCAGTAGTTGAAGTCGAAAAAAAATAGTCTCTGTTGGCAAAATAGCCAGTAGCAGTGTGTAAAAAAACTGGACCCCGTGCAGGTGAAAGAGAACTGGTAGACATATCTAGCGGTGGTTTATCATAGACAATTCCATTGATCTGTGATGCAGTATTGAATTGTGGATTAATATTTTGGACGTTTCTTGTACTTGTAATATAAAAGGGATGAACAAAAGTTCATTTTCTGTCCTCCCCAACCTAGGGGAAGCAATTTCCTTGTTGTTTAATACTTCAGGAGGTATCATTTGTATGGTAAGAGAGGGGAAAGGGGACTACCTAGGAACCCTTGTGGTCTACTGGTGAGGATCGGCCACACAATGTAATCTTATGTGATCAATGTGGAAAACAATTTTGTCTTTCGAACCAGGTAGTGGTGGTAGAACAATAGTTCTGGTACCTTTTATTCCAAGAACAGACACCGGTGCTCAGTAGGATGGGCCAAACTCCTTCTTCACCGGAACCTTTTCTCAAACTAGGAGCCCAGCTTTTGGATCTCGCCTGTGGAAGTTGTTAAATTCCTCATTCCCAAAGTGGCAGTGTGTGTGGTGGAACATTCATCTTGGAACTGTTGCAATTCCTGTAAGACAGTGAGACGTTCATTCATGTAAAATGGAGTTTCTGCCTTCACAGTGCCAGGACAATCAAGATCTGGGATGTACATATGATAGCAAACAGGGCTTCGTATGGGGTACTGTCTTCCAAAGATCTTCTAGGCGGGTATTTATTGGTCTCTGGACCCCATATAGGTGATGGATCCAGCTATGACTTAACCTATAACTTAAGCGGTTAAGGATTGCTTTAAGTCTTGTCTTTTTCTTTCCATTATCCAATTTCCCTCAGGATGGTATGGAGACGAATAATGCACTGCTACACTCAATGTTCCCATGGTGTCCGTGTAAGCTTTTGGTGCCAAAGCAGTGCCCTGGTCTGAATGGAATAAAGCAACTGCATATACCCTGATAAACACTTTCAAATCAAGTCATTGTGGCCACATCCAAAGAAATCTGGAGCAAGTATCTACAGGCAGTAGAATATATTTATATGCACCATCTGAATTTAAAGGACCACAAGGGTCCAGGTACACACACTGACTAGGCTTGTTGGACAATAAGAGGGGTGTCTGCATTGGGCACTTATTGGTAGAACCTTTTATTTGTTGACAGATATCAAAACTAAGGACATACTGTTTAGTCTGTTTGTATAGACCATGACACCAGTAGCATTTTTGTAAAAGTGACACCATCGAGAACAGAAGCAACACCCTCATGAGCTGCTTTGATCAGCTCTAGCCTATGATCTTGATTGGGGATCACACGATCACCGGCCGCTGGTATTGTTACATATGGAACTTTTTGGGTGCTCAAGTGGTAGGAATATTTTGTTGGGAATGTTTTTGGTAGGGGCTTGCCATCAGCAATAGTATTTAGTTCAGCCAAAATGTCATCACCTACTCTCGTATGAAAATGAGGTATTGCAGCATGTGTTGCCATAACAACTGCAGATTTGGCAGCTTAATGAGCCAATGAATTACTTATGTGTATTCCAACATGTTGATGGCGCAGTGTATCCATTACATGAGACCATGACAGTCTGTCTTTAAGCTATACCACCTTCCCCCAAAGTATTTTATGCTTTATGTTGTTCCCTTTAGAGTCTCTGCATCCGTAAAGGTGCTAATGTAGTTTTCCTTTGACGGTCTAGACACACTAAAATGAATCACGTACTATAGGTGTGGAGAATTTGGGATTCGTATGTTCCAGGGCCTGAAGCTTAGCAGGTTGTGCTGTGCAATCCTCAAGGGACTGTGTGTATCTTTGTTAAGGATGGAACTTGGCATCCCACATTACTCAGTAAACAGCTGTGCAAGCTGCAGAGTTTTGGTGCTTAGTACCTACAGCAGGTTGAGCTGAACCATCAGAATAGATGATATACTTAAACTGGTCTAAAGGTATGATATCCATGGGCATCGAGTACACAAGTTCATATTGGGGAAATTCTTGTGTCTCTAGCTTGGGTCAAAAACATCAACATCAGTAGCAGTCAAGGAGGTAGCCCATTGTATCCATCGCAAATGCAATTCTTTGGAGTTTGTAAAATTGTCTTTAGTAACAGCCTTGAAGGCTGGGACTGGGGTAATAACAACAATGCGCTTATCCTGGGCTAGTTGTCTCTTCTTAATAACAGCTATTCGAAGTGCAGTCAGTATTTTTCCAATGGATATGAAACGTTTTTCTACATGTGAGTATAAGTGTGATTTGCATGCAATTGGTACTGTGTCACCTTTATTGAATGTGATGTATGTGAATCCAATGGCACCCAGAATCATCCAGATGATCAAATTTGTTTTGTTTTCATGTGTGTAAGTGTTTTGCTTCAATCATGTCAGGTTTTAATGATCGGAACATTTGTGTATGTTGTGGTGCCCAATGTTTACTTGAAAAATCCAGACATATTAGATCTTAGAGTGGTTTTATGCATTGTGCATAATCTGGTATGTATGTTCTGCCAAAATTAAAGAATCCTAACAAGGATTGCAGTTTTTATGGTATTTGGTGGTTGTAATTGTGCACACCTCTTTAGAAAGTGTGATTCCAGACTTTTCCTCCCATTTGAAATCTTGTATCCCAAAATCAGGACACTGAGAAATTAAATTTTTGTTTTCTTGAAGCCAAATTTGAAGCTTTGATCTGCAGATCCCATTACAATGCGACCTACCTTGGGAAAATGTGTGTTGAGGTCTTCATCCATCAGATAAATGCCATCTACATGGGACAACGCCTCAGGATCAGTATCATTTAATATTGATGTTACACAGGCTCAGAACAGTCCTGGACTGTTCCTATACCTTTGGGGGAGTCGACAAAATCGGCATTCAGATCCAAGCCCAGTAAAAAGCAGTTAGATCCCTGCTTTCAGGCGCTATACTTTGGCAGGAAAAACATTGGAAATGTCTAAGGTTGTTTTGTACTTCTTACATACAATATTGTTCATAAGAGCTTTGCTATGAGATTGTTGAATTACAAACATGCTATTTAAGTGTCTGTAATCCAAGAGAATTCTAAAGGAATGGCCTGGCTTAGCTACAGGGAACAAAAGGTTGTTCATTGGTATTACACAGGATTCAATTATTCCCTGGGACTCTAGTTATGAGAGAATTTCCCTCACAGGGGCTTTTGCACATGTTTATTGGGTACTGAGGTTGTACTTGTGGCTGTCTAGGTACAACATGATGAGGAGAGTCCCTTTCCCAGCCCCGTGGTTGGGGTACAGCTCTGGTGACTGTGCTACAGCCCAATCTGCAGCATAGGCTTCTTTTACTGGATCTGGAACTAGGACTGAAAAAGATGGCGGAATTACATCTTCTCCTTATGGGAGGGTTCTAACAGACTCCAGGGGAAAATATTTCTCTGCCAGGTGAATATCATAACTAAGTGTTAATCTTTCCCAGACAATTAATTTAATTGAGTGCACTATGCCCCCCTCAACTTAAATATTTATTTTATAAGCATGCTCTGAAGGGGCTACTCATCTATCTAGGGTTTCGACTTCAACATAGTTGTTAATTGCTCTCACACTCATAAACTCTTGAAGATTCTAGTAAACTATCAAGACCTGTGCCACGCTGTATAGCAGAGTCACTGCTCACGTCCTGTTCTTCAGTAATGTCAACTTTCTTGTTATTAAATTGTGCTTTTGTTGTGGAAGTTTCTCTTCCTTTATTATCATGAGATCTGATGAGCATTGTGAGTCCTTCTATGGTTCCACATACTTCTCTTTCCTTTCTATGGTTCCACATACTTCTCTTTCCTACGTTGTAACTGCCCAGCTCTCTCGGTCCACTTATCTGATAAGTCCTGAAAGGAACGATTATACTGATACCTGTCAGATTGTTTCAAATGATCTACGACAAATAGATTGTTAATACAATTTGTTATGCAAATGTTAAACACAAACCCAGCACAAGCTGTTCCAGTGCAAGTACATGCAACAGCGGCAGGTATAAATCCTGCAACTGTACATTTGATCATGGGTAAAGTACCCGGCAAACAGGAGGAAATTTCGTTGTAGTTAGCTCAAAAAATAAATGCACTGAAAGCAGTCTTTCCTCATATGGGACCTCAGGATAAAAATAGAATTTTGACAATGTGCTTGCCTTTCGGAATGGTTCCTACAATTGAAAACTGCAACACATGGGGCTTGGTATTTGCCGCGCTCTACACAACCGCACACGGTTGCCAATCTTCCGGAAGTGTTGAAACAAATTCAAGATGAATACGGGGCAACCCCTGCCCTAGATTAGGGCATGCAATTAATAGATAGTTTTGCCACTACATCTTCAATCATATTAAGTAACATTAAAGGGGAAGTAGTTGCATTGATAGTGCACATGTAGCTCCATGACATTCTGGCACAGGATCAGGAACGTGAGCTGGCAAATATTATCACTGAAACCTACTCAAGTATAGGTCGAGATAGTTTGGGTGCCAGACCGACTAAGCCACAAGGACAAGGTAGATCCAATAAGGATGCTGGCAAACAAATACCTGAGGGTTCTAAAAAACGCTGGGATAAAAAACCAACAAACAGCTAGAAAAGAAAAGGGGAAATCTCTGCATTCGGAGACCCCACAAAATAGATACAGCCTTAGAAATAGGGATATATAAAAAAGCCTTACAGATATCAGTATACTGATACACGCCAATCTCGTTCCTTTCAGGACTCACCGGAAAAACACAGTGCGAGAGGTGGGCAGTCAGATCAGCGGACCGAGTACATGAAACCGAGAAAGGACTCACAACGCTCGTCTGAAGTGTCTGTTAAAAAAGAAGAGAAACTTCCACAACAGAAACCACAGTTTAAAAAGAAAAAAGTGTCAGCAGTTGCAATACGACATGCCACTCAAGAAGAGAGCTTTACTAAAGACCAAGAAGTGGGTGTTAGCACTGCTAGACAGTGCAACAGAAGTCAAAATAGTTTGCTGGGATCTTCTAGAGCATCTGGACGTGAAAGCAACTGATGACTATCTACAAGTAGATGCTGAGCACATGAGTGTCTCCATACCACATATAGGGGGTGATTCTGATTCTGGCGGGCGGCGGAGGCCGCCCGCCAGAATTCCGCCCCCATTATACCGCTCCGCTGTCAGAAGACCGCGGAGGGTATAATGAGTTTTTCCCTGGGCTGGCGGGCGGTCTCCAAAAGACCACCCGCCAGCCCAGGGAAAAACTCCCTTCCCACGAGGATGCCGGCTCGTAATCGAGCCGGCGGAGTGGGAAGGTGCGACGGGTGCAGTGGCACCCGTCGCGTATTTCAGTGTCTGCAAGGCAGACACTGAAATACTTTGCGGGGCCCTCTTACGGGGGCCCCGCGGCACCCCCTACCGCCATCCTGTTCCTGGCGGGCGAACCGCCAGGAACAGGATGGCGGTAGGGGGTGTCAGAATCCCCCATGGCGGCGCAGCAAGCTGCGCCGCCATGGGGGATTCTGAGGGCAGCGGTAAACCGGCGGGAGACCGCCGGTTTACCCTTTCTGACCGCGGCCAAAGCGCCGCGGTCAGAATGCCCTGCGGGGCACCGCCGGCCTGTCGGCGGTGCTCCCGCCGACCCTCGCCCCGGCGGTCGAAGACCGCCGGGGTTAGAATCAGCCCCATAGTGTATAAAGTAGCTATTCAGTTAGAAGGGGACATCGAATGCACAATAGATGCCATCTTTTGGGATCAAGTCATCTCTATGATATTCTGCTGGCCAAAAAAGATTGTCCACCAGTAATTGTCCGAGGTCTCCCATATGGAGGTTTCATTATCAATAAATCCTTCTCACCCCTTGTTCCGAAAAAGCTAGTTGAAAAATACACCATTGATTGGGCAGTGGTGCAGGCACCTGCACAATATCGCAATCATGTAGGGTGGGACAAAGAGTCTCCCTACCATATAATACAAATAAAATCAGCACCTCAGCACCAGCCTCAAAATTCTATCAAATATGAGGTGAAAGCCCCGGTGAAGGAAATCCTCACACAACTAGAGTACCAGGGTGTCATTGAACCCTCAGACTCATCAATGAACAATCCATTGTTTCCAGTCCCTAAACTCGACCACTCCTGTAGAATAGTCTTAGAATATAGGCACTTAAATTGTCACACAAAAACATGTGCTATACAAAACGCACATAGTACAGCACTAGTGAACAACAATCTACGAAAAAAAATACAAAACAGACCTGGATATGTCCAATTGGTTTTTCTGGAAAACATAGTGCCTGAGAGTGGGGACTTAACAAGTTTCAGCACATTAGACTCTCCGAAAAAATGTTGCCGACTCCCACAAGGCTGTTCTAGTTCTGGACTGTTCACAGCTTGTGTGACATCAATGTTACACAACATAGACCCTGAGGCATTGTCCTATGTGGATGATGTATACCTCATGGATGATGACCTCATACAACATTTAAGACAGGTAGCCCGCTTTGTTGTAGGATTTGATGAAATCGGCTACAAATTTAACTTAAAAAAAACAAAAGTAGCCTTTCTCAGTGTCCTGTTTATTGGATACAAATTGTTGGATGAAGGTAAGAGCCTGGCACCCCAATTTTTAGAAAAATGCGCACAACTACAACCACCAAATGCAATTTAAAAGCTCCAATCAGTATTGGGCTTCCTGAATTTTGGCAGCACTTATGTTACAGATTATGCACAACACATTAAACCATTAAGTGACCTAATAAGTCCAGACTTTACCAGCAAACACTGGACAGTCGAGCACACATGTATTCTCAAAGCACTACAAAAAGACATGCTTGATGCTAAACATTTACATACAAGAGACAATAAAAAACATTTGGTCACCAGAGTAATTGCTAGTGCCATTGATTTCACCTATGTGACATTCAATGAAGGTGAGACTGTCCCAATCGCACCTATATTCCACAGCTAAACAACGCTTTGCTCCCACTGAAAAGATTCTCACTGGTATTCAGATGGCCCAAGGGAAACGCATTATTGTCGTATTCACGGTCCCAGCCCTTGAGGCTGTCACCAAAGCAAGCGCCCCGAAGGCTAAAGCATTACATCCACGTTGGATTCAACGGGCAACATCTCTGATGGGAACTGATGTTGATTACATGTTTGATTACAAATTACAGACCCATTAGTTCCTACAATATGAGCCTGAATATCCTGTTCCAGCAAATACACTACCTATTGAACAATACAAAACAATCTTATACACCGATGGTTCAGCACAACCGCAGTCTTGAGTTGATATATGAAGGGTAGCAAGCTCCATCCCAAAGAAACATACTTTGGCGATGGTACTGGAACATACGGATCCGGACCATATGACTCTGATTGGCTGTGATTCGTACTACTGTGTCCAGTCCTTTAATGAATACTTGCACTACTGGTGACAAAATGGGTTCAGAGATTCAAAAGGTAATACTATAAAACACAGAATTCTGTGGGGGAAGGTAGCAGATCTGAAGAAACACTACTGAATGTCCATTTTGTACATACATTAGGACACCAACGTGTTGGAATACACGTAGAAGGTAACACTTTGGCTGATGAAGCAGCAAAGACAGCAGTAGCAATGGCTTCTGCCGCAGCAGTAACATGCTTTAAAACAAGAGTGAATGATGAAACATTAGCAGCTAAGGAGCAACGGCTGAGGGCAAACCTATGCCCAAAGCCTATGCCAATAAATATTCCTACCGGATGGAAGGCATGTTTGAAGCAGAAGTAAAGATTCCAAGCGTGGGGGTCCGAGTGATTCCTAACAAAGACTTTAGACCAGAATTAGTAAAAGCAGCACATGAGGGAGTTGCATCTGCACATGCTGGTGTGGCGCCTACAATTTCAATATTACAATCACGCTATTGGTGGCCAGGTCTTTACAAACAGGCCAAGCAGTATGTCCTTTAATGTGACATCTGCCAACAAATAAAAGGCTCCAGCGTTAAGCGCCTACCACAGACACCTCTCTTAATTTCCAACAAACCTTTACAATGTACCACTTGGACCTCTGTGGTCCCCTGACACCAGACAGTGCATACAAATACATTCTATTCACTGTAGACTCATGCTTCAGATTTCTATGGGTCTGGCCACAATGCTCGGCTGACGCTCAAACTGTTATTAAAGATTTGCAAGTCTTTGTCAGTACATGTGCTGTTGTGGCTTTTCATTTGGACTGGGGCCCTGCTTTTGCCTCAAGGGTTTACTAGAATGCCATAGCTTCATTGGGGGTCCAACTGCATTACTCATCTCCATTTCATCCTGAGGGAAATAGTGTAGTGGAGCGAGAAATCCACGATCTAAAGCAATCTTTAACAGCAAGAGTATTAGGCACGGGTCGTAGTTGGCTTACACACCTGTGTGGAGTTCAGCAAACACTTAATAATCTGTCTAGAAGGTCCCTGGGGGGGTCGTACTTCATACGAGTGCCTGTGTGGAACTGAAACGTATTTCCAGATCTTGATGGTCCTGGCATGGAGGAGGCAGATACGCTTTTTGATATAAATGAACGTGTCACTGTCTTGCAGGAGTTACAACAATTCCATGATGACAACGTATCTGCCAGTGATGTCTCTTCTGGAATTAGGGACGTACTAGTAAAATTTACCTGCTGGATTCCCAAGCTGGGGGATCTAGTATGTGAAAAGATTGCTTTGAAAAAGGAGTTTGGTCCTTCTTATCGTGCACTAGTCCCAATCATGGGAATACACAGTACCAGAACTGGTATACTACCACCGCTGCCTGGTTCTAAAGAGAATCGCTTCGACTCCATTGACAATGTCAATCTACTCCATGTGGATGATCCTGCACAGCAGACCTAGAGGACTACTAAGTAGTGCCCAAATCCCTCCCACTACAGACCAGGATGTTCCTCTGCAAGTTTTCAACTGCAACACTGATACCACTTTGAGCTTGGGTTGGGTGGAAAATGACCTTTCATTGGTTCCACTAACAAGTACTACTTCAGTGAGTACTACTGATATAGAGCAGACTTCTACAACATTAAGACAAACAGATGTTGTAACATGCTACACACCACCGAGGGAATCTTCAGCAGTTTCTCCTCCTCAAAATACACCTCCAGCATTTCTTTATGCAGATGATGGTTACTTTGTCGATGTTGACGACTTTCCTTTGGAATCAACTGTGACGGAACTGTCAAGAGCACGTAATCTAATACATTGGCTAAAAATTAACTATCTTACTCGTCCTTTGAACTATTTATTGTTATCGCTGACTGTGGTTGCCTTTCTTCTTTGGATTGGGTTTGTCATAGTTTTCTTTCATCTGATATATGGCCATTACCTTCCTGATCGCTCTACAGTTGAACTGGTGTATGAGGTCTTAAAACCACATTTCTTCACATAGAATATGTAGAGACTTGTCCCTAGTGAACATTACAGCAGTGCCAATTCCCAATGCGATTGTATTTGATAAAGTCTTATTTGAAATGTATGGTCCTACAGAGATCATTCAAATACCTTACGTGTTCAAACTTTTATTGACTGATCTAATTACACCCAGAGTGATTTCTGATGATTGGGATGTAAAAACCGTTGATACCATTATGTCTGATCTACAGTATTAAGCTTTTCTTTAAATGATGATTTGTAACAATTTAAAGGAAATTATGGAGATATGTTCTGTTATAATCATTATGGACATAATTTTATTCAAAGGGCTAGTACACCGAAACCTATTTTTAAATATGCACAATGGGAACACTGCCTGATTTCGCCAATAAGCAGCTCCAAAACGTATACTGAAAAATGTGCATATTTTTCTGGACATAATGTCAAGAATACTGAGTCATATTATTTCAAATTGCCAGTGATGGAAGATCTGCATGCATTATTGACTGATACAAAATTTATATATTCTGATTCCTTTGTTTCCCGATTGGCCATATAAGGTTATGAACATTGGGTTAATTCAATTGATTTGAAAAGTGTGTGGGGAACAAGATATTGGCAAATTAGAGGTATAGAAGCTTTATTTAGAGCTTGCATGATTCTTGTTCAAATTATATTCTTTAATAAAACAGTACAAAAAACTAGCTGTTTAGGCTTAGCAAACATTAAAGAATTGAATGTGCCCAATATTCCTGTCCCTGCGAAATTTAGCAAATGGCAAAAGTATATAAATGCATCTGAAGACCAACTTTATGAATGGGTACAAAATGGAACATATACCACGTCATTATCACATCCTGGCGGGTGGTTATTGTGGCCTGTTGACACCAATGGGGGCCATACGCTTTTTGTGAACTCCTCCAGTGTTTTAGAACTAATAGGCTGGATCCTCAGTATATATCCTCAGAGCACTCGGGCATTGTGACAACGTATAGTGTAGGGAAAGTATGCCAGCAGTGGATAAAGGTCTCATCACTAGATGCTGTTAAAGAACATCTTGGTCTCCTGTCCAATAACACAGATTTACAGGACTTCCTGTTAGGCCCCAGAAGACAGTGCAGAAAACGCTTAATAAATGAAACATATAATGACATTTCGAAATTCTACCAACAAGAAGCGGCTGCTCGGTTATGAAAGGCTGGGAGATAACTACATACACGAGGTGCGGGAGCTTCCCTTTTCGTACAAATGTTTCAATGGCATGAAAGAGGTCTTTCTTAGCGGCAACAAATATGAGACTTCTGTGAGCCATTCAATGGTTTGTAAACAGCTGTCCTTGCACAGGGCATGCAATGCCTCCGCGGTGAATTTAGCCTGTCATCTGAAGGGAGTCTTGGTATCCTGTTTTATACCTGCGTTCCAGGTGCTCTCCAGTGGCAGTTAAAGCACAGGCTTTCCTAAACTGGAGGCTTTTGAAACAGGGCTTAGGGAGGCTATTGACACAGTTACCCCCCTGGCCAAACTAGGTCCCAAGCCGGGGCACCCCCTTCAGCTCCATGGTACTTAAAGGAACTGAAAAATTTGCAGAGACTATATCGTAGTTAGGAACGTAGATGTCAGGCACATAAGACTGTGATGGAGAGAGGCAAACTCAGGGCTTCACTTGAGAAAAATAAATCAGCTATTAAAAAGACTCAAACAGAATACTTCTCTCAAAAAATATGAGAAACCCAGAGTGTAGGGGAGGAACTCTTCAAATTGGTCCGAATCCTAACCCTCCCACCCGCCTCTTCCGGTCTGCAGAATTCTCCCACCTTCTGCCAAAGAGTTGTTGACTTTTTCAAGAACAAAATTGTCCAGCTGCATGCGAATTTTGTGCAACTTCACCCCAAAAGGGATAGAGGTGATCTGGAGGGAATCTCCGAACTGTTGGCAAGAGTTAAGTCCGGCTCACCGAATTACCCTTGTCCCCCACGGATACTAAAGTTAGTATAGGACTTGGTTTTGGCAGCCTTGGAACCAGTGTATGCTGACATCGTTGGGGAAGGGTGTATTCCCCCTGCCTGGAAGGAATCCATTGTGATCCCTCTTACAAAGAAACCAGGCAAGGAATCTAATAACTTAAAAAATCTACGACCAATCTCCCTAGTACCCACCACAGCCAAGATTCTGGAAAACATCTTAATACTGAATTGGCTGATTTTCTACAGGCCAATGGAGGATTTGATCCCTCTCAACATCGGCTCCAACAAGCTCATAGCACATAATCCTCTTTGATATCCTCGGCTGATATCATTCACAGAAGAGTGGGTCAGGGGGAGGGCGCCATTCTTGCCCTACTAGATCTTTCTGCGGGGTTCAACACCATATCCCCACAATTGCTGATCCAGCATTTGCATCAGGTGCGAGTTAGAGATAGGGCACTTGACATTCTCAAATCCTTTCTTACAAATAGATCAATCACCGTGTCCTGCGTGTCATTTCAACTACAGTAAGGGGCTCCACAGGGGTCCTCACTCAGCCCTACTTTGTTTAAACTTTACGGGCACCAGTGGCTAGACTGGTGCATTAATTTGGCTTCCAAATACGCGGATGATACTCAGCTGATTATTCTGGTCTTTCACAATTGGTAGGAGGTGGCAGACAGACTCTATCAATGCATGAGAGAGATCAGCAGCTGGATGAGCAGCAATTGGCTCAAACTTAAAGGGGAAAAGACAGAATTTTTTTTTGGGGCGTAGATACTAAATTTTGGAGCCCCCGCTGGTGGCCAGAGTCCTGTAGCGAGTGCCCAGCTCTGTGCTCCTCGGCGAGAAACCTGGGCATTGTGTTTGACAGATCTCTCTCATTTGAGCAACAAGTTAACCAGATCTATCAAATGTTACTGGGCATTGAGAATGCTTAAGAAAATTGTTGGACTTTTTGCCTTACGCAGGGTCATCCCCAGTCTTTTTGCCTCCTTCCTCCTGGTTTTTCTGACCTCTCGCTGTTGGCTGTTGGACTCTGAGCACTTTATCACTGCTGACCAGTGCTAAAGTGCAGGTGCTCTCCCATCTAAAGTTGGTATGATTGGCTTATACCTAATTGGCATATTTTATTTACCTATAAGTCCCTTGTACAGTGGTATCTCTATACCCAGGGCCGGTAAATTAAATACTACTAGTGGGCCTGCAGCGCTGCTTGCGCCACCCACTGAAGTAGACTTTCAAACCTGTCTCAGGCCTGCTAGTGCAGGGCCTGTGTGCGCAATTTTCTGCCACAGGGACCTGGCATCTAAATTTACTTGCCAGGCCCAGAACTCCCCTTTTACTACATGTAAGTTACCCCCAAGGTACGCCGTAGCTAGCCCTATGGGCAGGGTGCCATGTATGTAGAAAGGCAGGACATGTGCCATATTGCATGGCCTGTCCTAGTAGTGACAAACAGCCTAACTTGGTGTCTCACTGCAGTGAGTGCTGCCTTCTCATAGGATTGCATTAGAAATGCCCTGCCTTATGTGTAAGGGGTATTGTCTGATTTATGAGGGGTAGCGTAGGCGTGTTTGGTATGGTTGTGATGGTGATAATAAATGCTGCTTACTGGTGTGGGTGTATTTTTTATTACTATCACAGAAATGCCACTTCTAGAAAGTGCGCATTTATCTGGGCTTATGACTCTGGTGTTTTGCAGCTTGACTCCAATCCACGTCTGGTCAGAGTGACAGTTGGGGCTTTGTGCATACTTTTCAGACAGCCTGTACACAGGGAGGGTGGAGGTGTCACAGAGGTGCATCTGCATACTGAATAGTCTTCCTGGGCTGAGAGAAGGGAGAGGCGGGGCCCACCTGCATTTGTAAAGACTGTGCCCTGGCCTCACACAATAGGGTTGTTAAGCCCCCACTGATGTTTGGAGCCTGTGCTGAAAGGAGAGAGGGGTCACTCCCAGAACCAGTTGTAACTGGCTGGAACCTCCTCTCCCTACCATTATAAAACACTGTAAGAACTGACTATAAGTACAGGGGAATTTTCCCCACAATTTGGAGACTCTTGGAATCATCTTGGAACTGGACACCAAAGGCTGAAAGGACTCACCAGGAACCGCCATGGACTGCTGCTGCTGTGCTGACCTGTGACCTCCCTGGTCACTGTGAAGGACTTGCCACTTGCTGCCTTTCCCTTGTGCTGGCCTGTAGCTGGGCCCTCCACCTGAGGACCTTGTCTTAAGATTCTGCTCCCCAGGGGCGGGGTGCTGTGGCCCCTGACCTCTGCATCCATTTCTTCACGAGGGGTGCTTCTCCGTGGTTGCGGCTGCCATAGCGCTGATTGCAGGGCACTTATGGAGCCTTGGGAGCTCGTAGGCTCCTTGCTACATTGTGCCCCTTTAAATAAGATCACCGCAGCAGCCCGGGAAGCTGGAAGAACACTCATGCACCACATCGGGTACAGGCGAGTGTCTGCTCGGGCCCCAGGAGGGGTCTGATCTTCTTGTGGCTTCACGGCAGGACCAGGGGAAGGCGCGGGGAGTGTCCCCTTCCCCCTGGCCTCAGCATTAGGAGCAGGACGCACCTTTTCTGCTGTTAGGTAAAACGGGCATTATTGTGCCCCCCCTGCTTGGTGGAAGGGCCAGTGGAGGTCCCCAGAGATCACAGGTCCCAGGAGGGGTCTGTCATTAAACCAGAGGGGATGCGTGGTGCCCCCCTCCTGCCCTAAGTTGTTTTTGCTGGCTTTGGCCCCCCTCGTAAGGGCCGGTTGAGGCCCTGGGGGGCCCCCAGTAATGACGGACCCCAGAGGGGCCTGTCTATAAAAGAGAGGAGGTGCATGTCACCCTCCTCTGACCCCAGAGTATAAGGGAGGCCCCGTTTTGCGCATAGGAGCGCCAGGGGCCCCATTGTTCACCTTCTAGGCACAGGAGGTGCCTTCATCCAACCAGGTACTGTTTAAAGGACCAATATAGTTGCAATCCAAAGTTCTTTCTACAGACTTTTGTTTGATTAATATATTACCTACCTGTGTTTGATGTTTTTACATATGTGTATGCAGATGTTCTTTTTATGGACATGCTTGCTAATATGTTTTTCCAACTTGCCATATGTTTTGTAATATTCCTACTATGGGCATTTTATGATATTCTTATGACAAGTGCTGTTATGTAATAACGTGTTTCCTGACTACTGCTTATGTTGCAGAATACTGAGTAACCTGTGTGTAATGTGTGACTACTGCTAGGTTGCAGAGTAACTAATGTGTAATGTTCTGACAACTGCCAAGGTAGCAGTATAGTACTGATATGTGATGTTTGGTCTGATAATTGCCTTGTGTACAATACAGTATATTTTCATATAATCTGGTGTTGTGTTTCCTTCGTGGTGGGGATATTGTGTCACGTGTGTTGTGTGTGTTGTGCAAACGCTTTACACATTGCCTCTGGGTTAAGCCTGACTGCTCGTGCCAAGCTACCAAGGGGGTGAGCAGGACGTGTAACTCCCTTGCCCTGACTAGAGTGGGTAAGTTCTGCCTGGCTGAGGTGCATACCCTAGCCAACCAGAAACCCCATTTCTAACAAAAATGTTTCCCTTTATTCAGGGAGACCTGAAAATTGTGGTTGTCCTGGCGCTTGTGATGTCTAAACTGGATTACTGCAATGCCTTAATGTTAAATATTAGCAAGAACTCACTCCATAGGCTACAGCTTATTCAGAATGCAGCTGCCCGTTTGTTCCTTGATCTACTGCGCTCCGCATCAGCCAGCAAGAGTCTTAGACTACTCCACTGGCTTCCGGTGGAAAAACGGATTAAGTTTAAGACACTCTGCTTAACTTATAAGGCCGACCATCAAGATGGTTGCGATTATCTATGTTCGGTTTTGAAGCCCTATCAGCCCGCCCGGCTGCTTAGATCTTCTTTTGTGCAGCTCATCTCTGTGCCTCGCTGCCACAGGGTGAGATGGGGGGACAAAGCCTTCTTGGTGGGGGCAGCTAGACCCTGGAACGCCCTCTCTCCTGCTATCGGGCAGGTAGAGTCACACTTTTGTTTCAGAAAGCAATTGAAAACTTGGCTCTTCTATCATTAGAGAGGCAGTGACTATAGAACGGTCGTTGCGACGGTTTCCTTTCTGTTCTGTATCCTTGTGACTCACTGGTTCCCCTCAGCGCTTCAATGCTACGGCCGGAACGCGTTTTACAAATACATTACAATACAATATAATACAATACAACAGTGAGAGCTGTTGTGGAATGTGAGCCGGAATACCTTACGTCATTTCCGTCTCCAAAATTGTCACATGTTGCAGGAATGTCCTTTTTCCCCCTGCTCGTTTCAAAGGAGTAACAGACTGGCCCCATATTACTACTTCTGATGTTAATTTTAACAGTTGAGCAGACTAAAGGCCTTACTGTTCCAAAAACATGTGGCGCTTACATCAGCCCGCAAGACCCATGTGCTTCAAGTTGCGAAGTCATTGGCGGAAATTCAGTCCCTTTTAAATGCCAACTTTCCGAGACACTTTGGTGAACTTGTGGGATGAATATTTGATGCGTTTAGTACTAGTGGAATCACCCACATTTTAAAAGCTGTTGGTTCTGGTTTCATTAACACCTTCTCCTATATATTTGGCTTCATACCTTCAGCCATACATTCACTTTTTTTGTGTTTTTGGGGGATTCCAGATCACTTTGGATTTAATTGGTGGCATCCTGCTGTTGCTACTTTTTCTGCGCAATGGCTGTCTCTTCACAGCAAGGAGAACTGAAAGCGCTACCACCAGAGCAACTGTGTCATGAACGCATGATGCACTATTTCGGAGCACCTCTCCCCCTCCACTGAACCTCAGGATCTGGTAAATGAGTGTTTTGTGGTCTTCCCTGGACATGACTTGGATATTTTGTCACCTTCCAAAGTTTACCATCTCCTGGCTTCCACTGTCCTGGATATAATTGGCGATGCCCAAACTGACTTTGACTTTTGAAATTTGGTTCCCAGTGCCATGTTGTGGTATTCAAAATTGTCCTTTTGTATGGCTTGTGTTCACTGAACTTGTCATTATTAATGCTTTGGTCGATGTTTTAGTTTAGGGTTTTGTATCCGCATTAGCTTGAGCCACCTTTGACTGGCAAGGGGAGAGTGTTGTGTAGCTATTTTAGTCATGTTCTGAGCAAGTTGTTTTAGCTAACTAGGCCTACTGCTGCGCACTTTAACACGTTTTCATTTTATTCAGCATTGCTTTATTTCTCTAGCAATAGCTTCATTTGTGGTGTTCTTTTATTTCTCTCTATAGTATTGTCCTTTTGCATAGGAAAGCACTGGGTTTTTAATAGGACATGTAGTTCACTTTGTGCTTTCTCCAAGGCTACCATCAGATAGGGTTGCCAACAAACGTGGCATGCTGTGTCTCCTGCAGTCACAGAAACACACACACTCATATGTGGGGACCATTTCTTTGAATGTCAGCTGTTTTATTATAAAACACCCCTTAGTTCCAGACACGTTAGAGGGAAATTCCAGTCAGAGAACCCCAACTGTATGCTGATTGCTGCAAGCTTTGCTACAGCTACTTGCTTAGATGACCGAACCCTGAACTGGATGGGGGCGGTGTCTCTCTAGACCTAAGGCCTCTTCTTCAGGTATGAGGGATGATGTTCCCCCAGAGGGAAACCCGAAGGGCAGATTAGGCTTAGTATGCTGTGCTCATACCTAGCGTAGGTCAGGTGCTATAGATCCACTCCCCTGTTTAGACAGCATGGTAGGACTGTTCTTGTGTTTTACATTTTTAGTCACATAACTGCTCCTATTGTCTTTCATTATCCTCGTTATTGCTATGCATCTGCTTTTATCTAAGATGCAGATATTTTAATAAATGATTATTTTAATGTACTCTTCCTCTGTTATCTTTGTCTGAGTGAGATCTTGGTAACTGAGAGAACGGGATGAGATCTGATGTGCCACAATTCCCTGGGGAGTCTATCTTACCATGAGGTTGGTTGCCACAATCATCTCAGTCAGAGATGGGGCACTCCTAGTTATCCGGAAACCCCACATTAGGCCGACAGGTGGCACCAGGTGTGAAATTGTACTCAGTACCCACTAACTAGGCGATCCTACCACCCCAAATCCAATAGCCTCATTTTCCTAATGAGAACCTATGCGACAGTATAGGTGCTACCTATGCAGCTGAGGAGGATTTTCCTTAACACCACAATGTCTCCATATATGAAGTGTATAGGGTACCTTTAGCATATGTGAGAAAGCTACTCAGGAGATCCGTTAAACAAGTATTGGACTTTGACAGAATATGTGACAGAAAAACTATGTCCTAAACAACTATAGTCTAAACCACTACTGCTAAACAACTAAAAAGTCTCTAAAGCTATGTACTGAACAACTACTGTCTAAACAAAAATTGTGCCTGAATAACAATTGCCTGAACAACTAATATATATATATATATATATATAGATAGATATATATATATATATATATTCTAAACAACTAATAAACCATAAAAACCAAAAAGAAAACCTTACCTTAAAATTAGTTGTTCAGGCAATTGTTATTCAGGCGCAATTGTTGTTTAGACAGTAGTTGTTCAGTACTTACTGTAGAGACTTTTTAGTTGTTTAGTAGTAGTGGTTTAGTCAAGTAGTGGTTTAGACCTAGTTGTTCAGTATGTTTCCCCTTTGATATGTTGGTGGCGCCATGTTATGCAGTTCCTATTCTCGTAATAAGACTGCATGTTTGAGATGGCAGCACTGCCGAGCATGGGGTTTTTGCCAATGGTAGTGGTGTTGCATGCACTGAACATGTTTTTCTTCTGTCGCCCACTCCCCTTTTTGTGATATCCCTGTTCTTGTTTGCAATAGCATCATCAGGCGGAGGAGCATTGGCACCGAGCAGGAGGGAGCTGCAACCCACTTGGCCCTGGAGGGTGAAGCAACGGAGTCTGAAGCCACCAGTGGGACAGAGGGCGAGGGGAGCTCCACGACGGGGACAGGAGCAGATTCCAGCGACAGCGACTCCTCCTTTGATGGGAGCTCCCTTTCGGTGGCGGGCACTTCTGTGCCCACCGCATCAACAGGTACAGCCGCCACCCCCTACCAGCACCGCCCTCCCAGTAGCCCGTCAGCGTGTGTCCTGTGCCCGCTCACCCAGGAGGGTGGGCATCTCCTTCGCCCCAGGCACCTCAGGCCCTGCCCCAGTCAGCCCTGCTACCCTCAGTGAGGAGGCTATTGACCTCTTGAGATCCCTCACTGTTGGGCAATCTACCATTTTGAATGCCATCCAGGGTGTTGAGAGGCATTTGTAACAAAAAATGCATACCTGGAGGGCATTCATTCTGGGCAGGCGGCCCAACAGAGAGCATGTCAGGCTCTGGCCTCAGCACTGATGGCAGCCGTTGTCCCTGTGTCCAGCCTCCCCCCTCCAACTTCCTCCACCCAGACCCAATCCCCTGTACCTCAGCCTATTCCAAGCACACCATCTGACCAGCATGCACACACATCAACACACAAGAGTGGCTCAGGCAGACATAAGCACCACACATCCCACAGGCACTCACACAAGCACCATACCCTTGCAGACACACCAACATCCACTGTCTCCACTGTGTCCCCCCCTCCACGTCCTCCTCCTCCCTCCCTGTCTCATCTCCACTCACACCTGCATGCACTACATCCTCAGCCACTACCTCCATCACAAGCACGCCCATCACCACACACCGCTCACGTGCAATCACCATCCCCACTACCATTCACACATCCCCTGTGTCCTCTCCGAGTGTGTCTGTGAGCCCTCCTCCCAAAGTACACAAACGCAGGCACACACCCACCCAACAGCCATCCACCTCACAACAACCTCCAGCCCATGCACCTTCACCCAAATTCAGCAATCATACACCTCCTACAACCACTACCTCTTCCTCCACTCCCAAACCCACTCCATCTACCGGTCCCAGTTTGTCTAAAAAGATTTTCCTGGCTAACATTGACCTCTTCCCTACACCACCCCCCGTCCTCCCAACCCAGCACCTCAGCCACCACATCACCGGGCACAGTGGTCCCAGCAATAGCAGGCTTTTGGAGTGCGCCAAGCATCAGGGCAGCCAGTGTGCCACGGAGCGAAGGCATGGACATTCCGCCACCTGCGAAAGTAAAAAAGTTGCCCACATCCCCGAGGGAGAAGGCGAAAACATCTGCCACCACGGGCTCAGGGAAAACAAAAGGGGACAGTGGCAAGACAGCTGCGCCACCATCAAAGGTGGGGAAGGGCCAAAAACTGAGGTGCAGGTCAGGAGAGGGCATGGTGGCACCGAATGAGGGACCAGTGTCACACCTTATGTCCACGTCGACGGAAACCGGTACGGCAGAGAAGACCGCCACCTGCACCGCCACATGCACCGCCACCAGCACCGCAGTCAATGAGCCTGCCACCAGCACCGCAGTCACTGAGCCCGCCACCAGCACCGCCGCCACAGAGCCCGCCACCAGCACCGCCACCACAGAACCCGCCACCAGCACCGCCACCACAGAGCCCGCCTCCAGCACCGATGCCACAGAGGCCGCCGCAAGCACTGCTGCCACAGAGTCCGCTGCCATCATCGATGCCACAGAGGCCGTCGCAAGCACCGCTGCCACAGAGTCCGCAGCCAGCACCAATGCCACAGAGGCCGCCGCAAGCACCGCCACTACCGACACCGCCGCAAGCACCGCCAGCGGGCGCGTGACATCCTGAGCCAGTGGCACCACCGCAGACATGGCTGCCATCCCCAGTGGTCAGTCGACCGAGCCTGGTGGTCAGTTCCAGGAGCCTGGGAAGCTTCCATGATGCAACACCTTCAGTGGAGAAAGGCATCCACTACCTTGGCAGGATGAAGCACTCTGGGCACAAAGAACCCTCCAGAACCAGTGGAGAAAGGCATCCACCTGAGTGACTGTGGCTGTGCACTCCCCAGGATAAAGCAGTGGGCAAACCACCCACTGGAGAGACTTGAGAGACTGTGGCTTTGCACTCCCCAGGATAAAGCAGTGGGCAACCCGCCCATTGCAGAGACTTGAGAGACTGTGGCTTTGCACTCCCCAGGATAAAGCAGTGGGCAAACCGCCCACTGGAGAGACTTGAGAGACTGTGGCTTTGCACTCCCCAGGATTAAGCAATGGGCATGGAGCCCCCTCGTGGAGCAGTGGCGTTGTGCACTCAACCGGCTGAGGTGCCCCCCCTTTCCTTTCCCCTGAGGTGCCTGTTTCATTTTGATCAGATGCCCCTGCAGTGTTCTCTCTGTTTGAAGTCTGGTATCGAGTGTGGGCCTCACCCATGCATTTTGGGCCCAGTGGTCCACGGATAATTATTGGTGCACTATCTGGACTTGTGTAGTTGGTGTACATAATTGTATATACTGTGTTTCGAGTTTTGACCACTGTTTTTTTCAAGATTACAATCGTTCAACTCATTTCCTTTTGTTCTTGCGTTCTTGAAAGGGGGTGTAAATGTAATGTTGCAGCATGTATTTGTGTGTATGTTTTTGTGGGTGAGGGTGGGGGTGGGGGTGTTGCGTGTGTGTGTGTCACTCTCTTTTCCCTCTCCCCTCCACTGTGTTGTAGATGCAGTACTCACCGTGGTCGTTGCCTCCGTCTTTGTTGCTCCTGATAGAGGAGCAGGAATACAATTGCAGGGAGTATTTGGAGTTCTGGCTCCATGGCGTCCTGGTTCCTCGTGGGGTGTGGAGAGGTGAGTGTTTTCCCTTCCAAGTCCTGTTTCCGCCCCGTTTTTGTTCGAGTAGATTCCGCCCCAGAAAAGGTGGCGGATTGGCCTCTCATAACAGTGTGGGCGGTACATTGTCTTCCACCTGTCTGTTGGCAGTGACCGCCGCGCTGTTTGTTTGTATCGCCGTGGCGGTCGGAGTGTTAAAGTGGCTGTCTATGTTGGAGGTTTCCGCCATGGTCGTGATTCCATTTTTTTTCCGCCCGGCTGTTGGCCGTATTACCGCCGCTTTAACACCGACCGCCAGGATTGTAATGAGGGCCATGGTCTTATTCCTGACAAACCTGCACACCCAATACAATAAGGGCATATTGCCACTAGGCCTAACTTCACCATAGCTCTTGCTATGTTCTTCTCGTGATACTAGAATCCATACAAGTGGAGCCCTCTTCAGTTTCAAACTTGTGCTTCATCAGCACTGTGTCAAAGGAGGACTGATCAATGCAGGAGACCTCTGTGTTGCAAAAAACTTGAACTTCTTCTCTCAGAGCCTTTTACTGCCTAAAACCAATGGTTTTGCCAAGGCTCCACTAGGACGCCACAATTTGTTGAGCCCTTTCCATCGATGTCACCCCCACTGACTACTTAACTAAAGGCTATCAACAACAGGAGGCAAACTTTCCACTACAACAAATCTGGTCCCTGTACCTGACCACACTCAACCCTAACTTGTGCCTAGGTAATGATCAAGTGCAACCGGATGACTGTGGTTGGCGCTTAACCCTTTTTGGTGTTACTTTTATTTAAAATGTGAAAAATTCATGTCTCTAGTTATCTGGGTTTTGTTGTTATACTGTCACATTATAATTATACTCTGTTTTTTTAAACGTAAGTGGAATTTTTAAGGTGTTGTGTTTGCAACATTATAACTGTTTTGGTACTTCTAAATGCGTCATACATTTTCTTAAGTTAAGCATGTCTGCTCTATGTCATAGTTACAAGGGGTTGAGATCAGGTTTAAATTACTGAAACCTTTACTGTAGAAGCTATCTGTTGGTTCATCAGAGTGTCAGCTGTGCACAGTAATCATCATTCCTCTTAATGAGAACAGACCAACAAATCATTACCATGTTAGTGTGAGTGCCACTCCTCCATTGCATTGAACTTAGGGGAGGACTACTCATTATTATTACTGAAATAAAAGAAGGACAGTTGCTTCTAATTCATTCTATGCAAACTGAGGCAGGACAACTGCTTGTTAGAAAGACAGGAACTGGACTATTATTTTCCAGGATAGAAAAGCCTTATTATTATTTTGTATTGTTTTTTTAGCAAGTTATATCAATTTATTATATTAGCTAGGTATTTTAGCAAATGGTTTTAGCTTGTCATCTTAGTGTTTTTGCAGAATGGCTCAACTAACCAGTAATCCATTTGAAAAGATGGAAAAATGTGTTTTCATACATACTTTGGCAATGGAGGTTATAAATATGGAAGGAAAAACAACAGATGATGGACAGAATGCACAGCAAATCAAACATTCACCCCCAGTCAGAGATCTGGGTTTAATCCATCAGTGATTTTGCTCGCCGTGCCATTCCAGTTTGGACCTAGCCCTATGCAAATCAGTCTTGACTCTTGATGTGGGTTCCTTGCTCACTGTGCCACTGGTTTCAAGCCACGCTGGCTGATGAAGGGTGATACCCTAAAACCGGTCCCAGGATGCTTTTTTTCTGGTCCAGGGAGGACCTGGTCTGGCAGCTGGGGCTGGACTGTTCCCATGAGGAGCAGGGTCAAGACTGATTTCCATATGACTGGGTACAAACTGGGGTGGCATGGTGAGCAAAAGAACAATGGATTAAACCCAGATCTGTGACTGGCAGTGAGTGTTTGCATTGTTCAGTACTCCGTCCATCATCTTTTTGTGGTGATAAATACAGGCCAATAAGGAAACAGACTTCTTTGCTACATCATTTGGGGGCAGCAGGAAGAAGGGCATATAATGGCCTTTCCAAGGTATCATTAGATGTTGGCTGCAAATGTGTACAATCTGCCAATACAAATATTGGATAAGTGCTTCACATCTAAAGTTAATATTGTTTTTGAACAACACAAATTTTGTTCTCACACTGAGAGGGAGGATCAGGACAAAGGCCCTCGTTATGACATTGGCGGGAAGTGCTGCTTACTGCCATGCTGACTGCCGCCAACATACCGCGACTGCGGCGGTATACCGCTATGCGTATTATGACCCACACATAGAAATCCACCACTATACAGACACACACACAAGTCCGCCACTCCAAAGGTCAGTGATAAACTGGCGGTACCAAAACCCACACTGTTATGCCAACAGAAATACACCACAGCATTGTGACCCACAAATCACCGCAGTGGACATTCAACCGCGGTAAACCATTGGCCTTCAGGGGGCCAAAGGTGTGCTCAATGAGCCTCCTTGTTCGTCCATGTGCCTCATTGTAATGTTCCTCTGCCCTTGTCCTGGCATTTCTCACTGGGGTCAGTAGCCGTGAGAGGTTGGGGTAACCAGAGTCACCTGTAAATATCGAGGGACGCTTGTTAGCCAGACACTCACTCTTAGGGCCAACCCCACACCCATATACCAAAAGACACTGGGTGGGGACCATGGATACACCTATTAGCCACACCCTGTGCCTCTGGAGTTGGGACATCACATATGGAATGCTGCTATTTCTCAAGATAAAGGCATAATGCACAGAGCCAGGATGCTTTGCATTGACATGGGAGATGTACTGCTCCACCAGGCACACCATCTGCACATTCAGAGAGTGAAAGCTCTTTCGATTTCTGAACACCTGTTCATTTCTCTGGGGGGGGCACAAAGGCAATATGTGTACCATCAAAAGCACCAGTGATGTTGGGGATATGTCCCATTGCATAGAAGTCAGCCTTCACTGTGGCCAAATCCTCCACCTGGGGGAATATGATGTAGCTGCGCATGTGTTTCATCAGGCTGACAACACTCTGGTCAGCATGTTTGAGAGCATTGGCTGTGACATCCCCGCTGCCATGGCCACTGTCGCTTGGAAGGACCCACTTTCCAAGAAATGAAGCACTGACAGGACCTGCGCAAGATGGGGGATACCAGTGGAGTGGCGGATAGCTGAGATCATGTCTGGCTCCAATTGGGCACACAGCTCTTGGATTGTGGTCCTATCAAGTATGTAGATTATGATAATGTGCCTGTCCTCCATTGTCCCCAGGTCCACCAGGGGTCTGTACATGGGGGTATGTCTCTATCTCCTAATAATCCTCAGTGGTTGAACTCTAGGGTGAAAAACGGTGAGCAGATGGTCATATTCAAAGATATCCTCAGAGTAAAATGCCTTGCATTTTCTTACAGAAACAATATGTGAACGTGTAGGTCCGTTGATGAGCCTATGTCTGCTGTGACGCAGTTAGGTGCCATGGCCTGTTCCCCCCTGAAATGGAGCCTGCCTGACCTGTGAGGAGGTACATGTGGACATGAGGTAATTCCGCTGACGTTGTACACTGTTGCGGCAGGCGGTCAATGACCGCCGTGCAGCACCTCATTAGTTATCATTGGGGCCTACAGGTTCCAGGAGCCAATGGTGATGTACGCCGGCTCACTTGCTACCTGACCTTCAACAGGAGAGGACCTACACTGCAAGTGCTGCTGTGACCTGTGTCTGGAAGCGACCATGGCTCAAGTGTCTGGGGAAAGGGCCCCTGCCTTCACTTCAGAGGAGTTTGAGAGACTATTGGATCACTCAATCAATCAATCATTGAATTTATAAAGCGCTCTACGTACCCGTGAGGGTTTCAAGGCGCTGGGGGGTGGGGGGAGAGCTGCTGTTACTGATCAAAGAGCCAGGACTTGAGGAGTCTTCTGAAGGTGAGTAGGTCTCGGGTCTGTCGTAGGTTGGTAGGGAGGGTGTTCCAGGTCTTGGCAGCGAGGTATGAGAAGGATCTGCCGCCGGAGGTCTTTAGTTGGATGCGGGGAACGATGGCGAGGGCGAGG
This sequence comes from Pleurodeles waltl, assembly GCF_031143425.1. NCBI lineage: Eukaryota > Metazoa > Chordata > Amphibia > Caudata > Salamandridae > Pleurodeles > Pleurodeles waltl. Next base: position 1,443,778,178 of record NC_090447.1, read on the forward strand.
TTTGCGGAGCGGAGCTGACGGGTGGGGGTGTAGAAGCTGAGTCTGTTGTTCAGGTAGGCTGGTCCAGTGTCGTGGAGTGCTTTGTGAGCGTGGGTAAGAAGCTTGAAAGTGATCCTCTTGTCCATGGGGAGCCAGTGAAGGTTTCTCAGGTGGTGGGAGATGTGGCTGCGGTGGAGTACGTTGAGGATCAGCCGGGCGGAGGCGTTTTGGATGCGTTGGAGGTGTCGTAGGTCGTTTGTTGGGATGCCTGTGTAGAGTGCATTGCCGTAGTCTAGCCTGCTGCTGACGAGGGCCTGTGTCACCGTTCTTCTTGTTTCTATTAGGATCCATTTGTAGATCCTACGGAGCATGCAGTGTGTGTTTTAGCAGGAGGAGAAAACTGTGTTGACCTGTTTAGGCTTGGTGAGGGAGGAGTCGAGGACAAAGCCCAGGTTGCGTGCGTGGTCGGTCGGTGTCGGTGGGGTTCCTAGTGAGGTAGGTCACCAGGAGTCGTCCCAGGCGGAGGGGGTGGGTCTGAGGATGAGGACCTCCGTCTTGTCCAAATTCAGTTTCAGACGGCTGCTTCTCATCCATTCGGCGATGGATTTCATTCCCTCGTGGAGGTTGGTTTTGGCGGTGTGCGGGTCCTTGGTGAGGGAGAGGGTGAGCTGGGTGTCGTCGGCGTAGGAGAGAATGTTGAGGTTGTCTTGTCGGGCCACTTGTTCGAGGGGGGCCATGTAGATGTTGAAAAGAGTCGGGCTGAGGGATGAGCCTTGGGGGACGCTGCAGATGATGTAGATGGCTTCAGAGCGGAAGGGGGGAGGCGGACTCTTTAGTGTTTTGTCGGAGAGGAATAAGATGATCCAGTTGAGGGCTTTTCCTTGAATTCCAGTTTTGTGGAGGCGTGTTTTCTGGGGGTGGTGGCAGACTGTGTCGAAGGCGACAGATAGGTCCAGGAGGATGAGGGCTGATGTTTCGCCATTGTCCATTTGGTGCCTGATGTCGTCTGTGGCGGCGAGAAGGGCGGTCTCAATGCTGTGGTTTCGTCTGAAGCCAGACTGGGAGGGGTTCAGGATGTCGTTGTCTTCGAGGTAGCTGGTTAGTTGTGTGTTGACGATTTTTTCAATGACCTTCGCTGAGAAAGGGAGTAGGGAGATCGTTGGGGTCTGCTTTGGGCTTCTTGAGGAGGGCACGGATTTCGGCATGCTTCCAACTTTCCGGGAATGTCACTGTTTCGAAGGAGATGTTGATGATCTTCCGTAGTTGGGGGGTGATGGTAGAGTTGGCTTTGTTGTATAATTGTTGGGGACAAGGGTCTGACGGAGATCCTGAGTGGATGGAGTTCATGATCTTGCGTGTCTCTGTGTCATTGACGTTGGTCCAGGAGGTCAGACGGTTTGCACAGTAGGAGCTTTCGGGGGTGGGGTCTGGCGTGGGTGTGGCGTTGAAGCTGTTGTGGATGTCGGTGATCTTCCGGTGGAAAAAGATGGACAGCTCGTGGCAGAGTTCTTGGGATGGTGGGATGTCATTGACGTTGGCGCTGGGGTTGAAGAGTTCTTTCACAATGCTGAAGAGCTCTTTGCTGTCGGGTGCGTTGTTGTCCAGGCGGTCTTTGAAGTGGGATCGTTTGGCTTGTCTGATGAGTTGGTGATGCCTGAGGGTGGCGTCCTTGTGGGCTGTGAGGCTGTCAGGTGTGCGTTCGAGGAGCCATTCCTTTTTTAGTTTCTGGCAGTCGTGCTTGGAGTTTAGGAGCTCGTCGGTGAACCAGGTGGCTTTTCTTCTGGCTTGGTTGTCGGTGGGTTTCTTGAGTGGCGCGAGGTTGTTGGCGCAATCTTGATCCACAGTGTCAGGTTGTGGGCGGCGGTGTCTGGGTCGGTGGGGTCGGAGGGTGGGTTCTGGGTGAGGGTGTTGGTAAGTTGGTATCGTTGTTGTTCTCCAGGTGGAAATGTAGGTCCCCGAGGAGGATGTAGTCCGTTGAAGTGAGTGCCTGGATTCGCTGAATGGTGCTCGTGGTCTGGGAGGTCTGTAGATGAGTATTACTCTGAGAGTGGCGTTGGGGTCCGTGTGGATACGGAAGTGTAGGTGTTCGGCGGTCTTGAGGGTGTTGTCTGTGTGGGTGTAGACTTTGAGGGTGGATTTGTGGGCGATGGCTATTCCCCCTCCGATTCCGTTGGTGCGATCCCTTTGGATGTTCTTGTAGCCATCTGGGATGGCTATTGCGATGTCGGGCGCCGAGGAGTCGTTCCACCAGGTTTCGGTCAGTAAGGCTACGTCTGGGGCAGTGGAGTCGAGCAGGTTCCACAGCTCGATGGCGTGCTTGCGTGCGGAGCAGGTGTTGAGGAGTATGCAGTGGAGGTGGTTTGTTCCGGTCTTTGTAGGTTTCCTTGTTCTGTCGCAGGTGAATTTGCAGGCGCGGCAGGAGAAGGGTCCGTCGGTGAGGACTGGAAGCATGCTGGGATGTGGCCGGGATTGAGGGCGTTGAGCTGGTCGGCCGTGTGGCGGCGTCTGGAGGTGCGGGGTCACGCAGACCAGGGGGGGTGGCGCTGGGCGTGGTCCAGGCGCGGATGAGCGCAGACGGGCTTGCCTCTGGCGCACCTCCGGCGTGCCAGCGGCGCGTCCGCTGCCGGATGCGCAGCGACCGCCATTAAGAAGGGGGAGAGGGAGGAGCAGCTGGGAGGCGGGAGGGAGCAGGGAATGGGGGCGCGAAGGGGGTGGGGCCACAGAGAGGCAGCAGCAGGGAAGCGGCTCAGAGAGAGCCGGCAAGGGGAGCACACAAGGGCAAAAGCAGGAACCAGGAAAAAGGCACAAAAGGAAAATGGATGAATAAACGGCACAATAAATCAAGGCACAGAAAAGTCACAATAACGAAACTGCACAATGCACAAGTCTAGCGACGCTTACCAAGCCCACTAGACACCAGGGATGAGAAGCATGCAGATGCCTGTGGGTGGAGGAGGGCCTCAAACACACGAACAGCCGCATGGGCGGGGGTCAAGGACACGGGCACAGCTAGGTGGTGCTGCGGACATGGGGGAGCGATCTCCTGACCAAAGGCAGGTCAGAGGTCACTCACCCTCGATGCGCAGCGACCGCCATTAAGAAGGGAGGGGGGTGGGAGGAGCACTTGGGAGGCGGGAGGGAGCGGCAAATGGGGGCACGAGGGGGCGAGCCGCAGGGAGGCAGCGGTGGGGAAGCGGCTCAGAGAGAGCTGGCAAGGGGAGCGCACAAGGGGCAAAAGCAGGCAGAAAAACCAGGAAAAAGGCACAAAAGGAAAACGGATAAATAAGCGGCACAATAAAACAAGGCACAGAAAAACAAGTCACAATAACGAAACGGCACAATGCACAAGTCTAGCGACGCTTACCAAGCCCACTAGACACAAGGGATGAGGCGCAGGCAGATGCCTGTGGGTGGAGGAGGGCCTCGAACGCGCGAACAGCCGCGTGGGCCAAGGACACGGGCACAGCTAGGTGCTGCTGCGGACGTGGGGGAGCGATCTCCTGACCAAAGGCAGGTCAGAGGTCACTCACCCTCGACGCGCAGCGACCGCCATTAAGAAGGGAGGGGGGAGGTAGGAGCAGCTGGGAGGCGGGAGGGAGCGGTGAATGGGGGCGCGAGGGGGGCGGGCCGCAGGGAGGCAGTGGCGGAAAGCGGCTCAGAGAGAGCTGGCAAGGGGAGCGCACAAGAGGCAAAAGCAGGCAGAAAAACCAGGAAAAAGGCACAAAAGGAAAACGGATGAATAAACGGCACAATAAATCAAGGCACAGAAAAACAAGTCACAATAACGAAACCGCACAATGCACAAGTCTAGCGACGCTTACCAAGCCCACTAGACACCAGGGATGAGGCGCAGGCGGATGCCTGCGGGTGGAGGAGGGCCTTGAACACGCGAACAGCCGCGTGGGCGGGGGTCAAGGACACGGGCACAGCTAGGTGGTGGTGCGGACGTGGGGGAGCGATCTCCTGACCAAAGGCAGGTCAGAGGTCACTCACCCTCGATGCGCAGCGACCGCCATTAAGAAGGGAGGGGGAGGTGGGAGGGAGCGGCGAATAAGGGTGCAAGGGGGGCTTGCCGCAGGGAGGCAGCGGCAGGGAAGTGGCTCAGAGAGAGACAGCAAGTGGAGCGCACAAGGGGCAAAAGCAGGCAGAAAAAACAGGAAAAAGGCACAAAAGGAAAACGGATGAATAAACAGCACAATAAATCAAGGCACAGAAAAACAAGTCACAATAACGAAACAGCACAATACACAAGTTTAGCGATGCTCACCAAGCCCACTAGACACCATGGATGAGGCGCAGGCGGATGCCTGCGGGTGGAGGAGGGCCTCGAACACGAGAACAGCACGTGGGCGGGGGTCAAGGACACGGGGCACAGCTAGGTGGTGCTGCCGACGTGGGGGAGCGATCTCCTGACCAAAGGCAGGTCAGAGGTCACTCACCCTCGACGCGCAGCGACCACCATTAAGAAGGGAGGGAGGAGCAGCTGGGAGGCGGGAGGGAGCGGTGAATGGGGGCACGAGGGGGGCGGGGCCACAGGGAGGCAGCGGCGGGGATGCGGCTCAGAGAGAGCCGGCAAGGGGAGTGCACAAAGGGCAAAAGCAGGCAGAAAAACTAGGAAAAAGACACAAAAGGAAAACGGATGAATAAACGGCACAATAAATCAAGGCACAGAAAAACAAGTCACAATAACGAAACAGCACAATGCACAAGTCTAACGACGCTTACCAAGCCCACTTGACACCAGGGATGCCTGCAGGTGGAGGAGGGCCTCGAACACGCAAACAGCTGCGTGGGTGGGGGTCAAGGACACGGGCACAGCTAGGTGGTGCTGCGGACGTGGGGGAGCGATCTCCTGACCAAAGGCAGGTCAGAGGTCACTCCCCACTCCCTAGATGGGGTCCTACCCCAGTGCCATTTACTTTATGGTCCTCCAGACCAACAGGTGAGCACACTTTGAGCACGATGCATGGGGCATGACTGTAGGGATTGCTGTGTGTGTAAGCCTCGTGTAGGGGGTTAGCGGACGGGTCCTGGAAGAGTGCTGCATGTATGGTGGGCAATGTCTGTGCATAAAGGGATCGGAGGGATATGGTGGGCCATGAATGTAACAGGACGAACGGTATGACGAATACCTTTTCTTATGTATCCTTTTCTGCAGGTCAGAGCCCATCAGAAAAAGGGTACTTGGCATGCCGTCGCCGAGGAGGTGCGGACCCTGGCTGTCTTCGACAGGTGGGGCACCCACTGTCGCAAACGGTGGGCCGACCTGCGCCGCTAGGTAAGGAAGATGACGGAGGCCCAGCTGGGGATGGCCTCCCAACGAGGAAGGGGTGCCCGTTGTACCCTGACTCCCCTGATGTTTCGCATCCTGGCAGTGGCCCATCCGGAGTTGGATGGGCACTTGAAGGCATCACAGTAGCCACAAGGGTATGAGTACAGTTTCAGAATCAGGAAATTGCGCGTGTTGAGGTGTTATCTGGGTGGGGGATGTGGGTCTGTGGGTGCCCCAAGGCCAGGACGAACATGGCAGGGTAGGTTCCATGATGGGCAGGCTCAAATGCACTCCAAACCCAAAAATGCTAGTGGGCATCTACTACTGCGCAGGGTCTTGAATGTTCCCGGTGTGCTACTATTGGCGTTAGGCATTGCACCCGACAGCCTGGTGACTAGCATTGTAACTGGTAGTGCATGGCCTAGTGCATAGGGCTGTTCTCTGTGTTTTGTGTACGCCAACGGTGGTGTTGTTGCTGGCATTGACCAAGTGTATCCTCTGTCTCTCCCCCTCCCTTTTTGTTTTGACACCCTTTCCTTGTGTGCATTAGCATCACCTGGCGGAGGAGCGGAGGCACCGGCAACGGAGGGAGCTCCATCCCACATGGCCCATGAGGCCGAATCCACTGACGTGAGGACACCAGTGGTACGGAGAGCGAGTGGAGCACCACAGCGGAGACTGGGGGGGACAGCTCAGACAGCGACACCTCCTCCGATGGAAGCTCCCTGGTTGTGGCGGACACCTCTGTGCCCACCCCAACTACAGGTACAGCCGTCACCCTCCGTACCGGCACCACCCTCCCTGCAGCCCCTCAGCGTGTTTCCTGTGCCTGCTCACCCAGGAGAGTGGGCATCTCCTTCACCTCAGGCACCTCAGGTCCTGCCCCAGTCAGCCCTGTGCCCTCAGTGAGGAGGCTATTGACCTCCTGAGATCCATCTCTGTTGGGCAGTCAACCATACTGAATGCCATTCAAGGTCTGGCAGGGCATTTGCAACAAACAAATGCATTCCTGGACAGTATTCATTCTGGCGTGGCGGCCCATCAGAGATCATTTCAGGCTCTGGCCAACTCCTTGATGGCAGCCATTGTCCGTGTCTCTAGCCTCCCCCTCCAACTTCCTCTACCCAGTCCCAATCCCCTCAACCCCAGCCTATCCCAAGCACACCTTCAGACCAGCATGCACCCAAATCAACACACAGAAGTGGCTCAGGCAAACACAAGCACCACACTTCATCCCACAGGCACTCACACAAGCACCATCCAGATGCAGACACACCAACATCCACTGCCTCCACTGTGTCCACCTCCTCCTCATCGTCCACCTCCCCCCGTAGCGTCTCCACTCACACCTGCATGCACTACAACCTCATCCACTACCTCCATCATTATCACGCCTATCACTGCACGCCCCTCACTGGCAGTCACCACCCACACATCCATGCACACATCCCCTGTGTCCTCTCCCACTGTGTCTGTGCTCCCTCCTTCAAAAGTACACAAACCAAGCACTCAGACACCCAACAGCCATCCACCTCACAACAGCATCCAGCCCATGCACCTGCACCCAAACACAGCAGACAGACACCTCCTACAACCACTTCCTCTTCCTCCACTCCCAAACCTTCACCCTCTTCCCGCCTTAATTTCCCTAAGAAGCTTTTCCTCTCCACCATCTTTCCTACCCCACCTAACCCCGTCCTTCACTTCAGGCCAGGGTAGGCAGAACCCAGGCCAGCACCCCAGCCACCCAGTTCACGGCCACTGTCGTTTCTGCCTGCCAGTGTGCCTGCACCAGCTGCCAAGGGCAAGAAGGGTCCACCAGCTAGCAAGGGCAAGAAGGCAACACCAGCCAGCAAGGGCAAGGAGGCAACACTCGCTAACAAGGGCAAGGGGGCACCACCAGCTAGCAAGGACAAAGGAGGCACCACCAGCTAGCAAGGGCAAGGAGGCTACACCAGCTAGCAAGGGCAAGGAGGCACCACCAGCTAGCAAGGTCAAAAAGGGACCACCAGCTACCAAGGGCAGGAAGGGAACACCAACTGGCAGAAGCATGGAGGCACCACCAGCTGCCAAGGGCAGGAAGGGAACACCAGCTGCCAGGGTCAATGGAAAAGGCACAGATGCCACAGCAGGATGGATCTAGTGCCTGCTGCTGGAGCAGCATCTGGGCAAACAACACCAGCCATGGCACTTCAGCTGTCCGAGGCTGAGGGGGAAGGGCTGGAGCCTCCCCCCACCACTGGCAGCACCGCCACCTGCACTGCTGTCAGCACCGCCATCTGCACCGCCACCTGCACTGCCACCTTCACTGCCACCTGCACCACTGCCAGCAGCAGCAGCCCCAGTGGGCAGCCGTCCGAGGCTGCAGGGCAGCACTGCCACTTGCACCGCCACCTGCACTGCCACCTGTACCACTGCCAGCAGCAGCAGCCCCAGTGGGCAACCATCTGAGGCTGCAGGGGAAGAGCTGGAGCCTCCCCCCACCACTCTCAGCACCGCCACCGGCACCGCCGCTAGCACCGCCACCTGCACCGCCACCTGCATTGCCACCTGCATCACTGCCAGCAGCAGCAGCCCCAGTGGGCAGCCATCCAAGGCTGCAGGGGAAGGGCTGGAGCCTCACCCCACCACTGGAAGCACCGCCGCCAACCCCGCAACTGCCACCACTGAGCAGCCGTCATTGCCGGCGGGCAGTGTGTAGTCGTGCCTACATGGGCTGTAGTGTGTCCTGGCCCCTGCAACAACTGTAGGTGTGACACCCAGGTGAGAGACTGTGACCTTGCACCATTCAGGATCTGCATCACTGGGCACAAAGCCCCCTCCAGAACCAGTGGAAGAAGGCATCCACTCACTCCCTCCTTGCCAGGATGAAGCACACTGAGCACAAAGCCCCTCCAGAACCAGTGGAAGAAGGCATCCACTCACCCCCTCCTTGCCAGGATGAAGCACACTGGGCACAAAGCCCCCTTCAAAACCAGTGGAAGAAGGCATCCACTCACCCCCTCCTTGCCAGGATGAAGCACACTGGGCACAAAGACCCCTCCAGAACCTGTGGAAGAAGGCATCCACTAGAGAAACTGCGGCCTTTCACTCCTCAGGACCAAGCAGTGGGCAGACCACCCACTAGAGAAACTGCGGTTTTCAACTCCCCAGGACCAAGCAGTGGGCAACTTACCCACTAGAGAGACTGTGGCTTTGCACTCCCCAGGACTTCACAGAGGGCATGTAGCCCCCTCCAGGAGCAGTGATGTTTTACCCTTCTCCCTGAGGTTCCTATGTATCTTCGACCTGATGTCCCAGCAGTGTTCTCTCCGTATTGAGCCAGGAGTCAAATGTGGCCTTTGCTTATGTGTTACCGCCCTGTGGGCCACTGGCAGTTTGGACTGGACATTGTCCCTCCGTTTGTATATATTGTAGATAGTCTTTTGTGCTTTGAGGACTTTTTCTCGAAATGTATATTATTACACTGGCTTTACTCACTTCATTTTGTCCTTGCATTATTCCTGAGGGGTACGGGGTGAATACGTAATGTTACTGCATCTGTGTGTGTAGGGTGTTGGGGGTGGGGTTGGGGGTGTTGCGTGTTGCGTGTGTGTGTCATTCTCTTTTTCCTCCCCCCCTCCCTTTTTTGCTAGGTGTGGTACTCACTGTGGTAGTCTTCGCCGCCGTTCATGTTCCTCGTGTAGGAGGAGGTATACCAGCATGGGGAAGATCTGCAGTTCAGGCTCCATGGCGTTGTGGTTCTTCCTTGAGTGTCGAGAGGTGAGTTGTTTCCCTTCTGTGTACTGTTTCCGCCGTGCTTTTCATGCCATTGGTACCGCCCTGGAAAAGGTGGCGGATTGGTCTCTCATAATAGAGTGGGCGAAACATAGTCTTCCCCCTGGCTGTTGGCGGTTACCGCTGTGGTTCTTGTTGCTACTGCCATGGCGGTCAGTGTGTTAAAGTGGCTGTCTGTGTTGGCGGTATCCGCTGTGGTCAAAATTCAATTTTTTTTACCAACGACATGTTGGCTGTGTTACCGCCGCTTTATCACCGACCGCCAGGGTTGTAATGAGGGCCATAATGATTTATGTGTCTGCAGTAAGAGGTTTAGCTATTTCATGTCAGTTTCAAGACTTAAAAGACTCTTTGATTCACGGCAAATGAATGTTGCACAAATAATAAAAGAGTAGAAGTGAAATTAGTAGTGAAATAAAAGATCAACATTTGGGAGAATCAATTCAAATTGCGAGAAGCATGGAGGATGCTGCAATGTGGTTAAAAGAGACTGATGCAAATAATGAAACTGTGAAAGAGATAAAGAAAGAGGAAATAGTTGAGGTAAAGGTACTTAAACAGAAGAAACAAAATAAGAGTTACAGTGCTGATGACAGTCCTGAGGTGAAGAAGAACTATTACTTGTTATAGATAGGGATGTCCAGAGAGTATTACTTCACATACTATGGGGCATATTTATACTCTGTTTGCGCCGAATGTGCGTCAAACTTTTTGACGCACAATCAGCGCAAACCCTGCCCCATATTTATACTTTGACGTCCGACCCCGCGGGCGTCAAAATTCCACCATGTGCTTCATTTTTTGGAAGGGGGAACCAGCCTTGCGTTAATCATATGCAAGGTAGGCGTTCCCTTCCAAAAAATGACTTTAAGGCCTGTGCCCCTTATTTATGCTCTGACGTCATTTTGACACACAGGAGGGGGCAGGCCTTAAAAAAACGGCGCACAGCCTGATGGGCGCCGTTTTTTAACGCCTGGGTCAGGGCAGGCGTTAAGTGACCTGTGGGCTCGGAAGGACCCCAGAGGTGCCCTCCCCTGCCCCCAGGGACACCCCCTGCCACCTTTGCCCACCCCAGGAGGACACCCAAGGATGGAGGGACCCATCCCAGGGAAGTTGAGGTAAGTTGGGGTAAGTATTTTTTTTCATTTGTTTTAAGTGTCATAGGGGGGCTAGATTTGGGCCCCCCTACATGCCACTATGCCCAATGGCCATATCCAGGGGACAAAAGTCCCCTGGGCATGGCCATTGGGCACAGGGGCATGACTCCTGTCTTTGCTATGACAGGAGTCATGTCAATGGAAGTTGGGCGTAAAAAAAAATGGCGCAAATCCGGTTTGAGGCCTGAATTTTGCCTCAGACCTGACTTGCACCGTTTTTTGACGCACAACCCCCATTTTCCCATACGCCGGCGCTGCCTGGTGTGTCATTTTTTTTGACACACACCAGTCCGCAGCGCCGGCTAACGTCATTCCATTAATAAGGCGCCCGCATGGGCGTTGGAATGGCGTTAGCCGGCGGTAAACTTTTTGACGCACAACTGCGTTGGCGCAGTTGTCCGTCAAAAAGTCTAAATATGGGCCTATGTGTGGAGCCAGAAATGTAATTTGTAGGAGCTGCAGCAAGAGGGATCATCTAGCTAGAATTTGTAGATCAAAGTGTAAATCAGAGTGTAAAAAAAGGGTGTGAAAACATTCATGAAGTAGCATTAACGATAGAAGAAACAAGTGAGGTAGTCCAGGAGGTTTGTTACGCTAGCAAAACCATGAGATATTATGGAGAGATAAAGATGGAGAGCACAAGCAAGTTGGAAAAAAACACATTGTGATGTAGCTTTAGGTGGAGTAACATTCCGGGTGTTAGCTGATTCAGGGAGTTTGTTAACCCTCATTGAAAGGAAAACCTATGAAATGCAATTTGAAGGTAAAGTGGAAGATTTGCAGATTTGCAGTTGGCGGATATAAAAGCTGTGGAATATAGTGGAAAGAAGATAGAAATAATAGGTAAGTGGATGGACATAACATTCGGGAGCAATGGGGTAAGAGGAAGAGTGTACATAATTCATGAGGGGTCAGACCTTTTAGAGTGACTTCACCACAAAGACCTGAACATTATTTTGTATCCCAATGCCAAGGAAACTGTCATAATAATAGAGGAAGTTAATGAAAGTCAGGAGAATGGTAGCCGGGAAAATAGAAGGTCATGCTAGGATATAATACAGAAATTTCCTCATGCTTTTTCTAATAAATCGGGACTGTTAAAGGGTTTTTACCGATAGAATCATATTGAAGTAAGTGATGTACCAGTGCGGTACCAGTGGTACATAAAATGAGACCTGTACCATATCTGATGAGGGAGCCACTTCAGAAGTAGCTGGACAAACTACTTGCAGAGGTAATCAGATAACCTATTGAATCATCGGAGTGGTTAGTGCCCGTGGTACTGGCCCCAAAGGAATGTGAAAGGATTTGGTTATGCAGAATATATGGGTAGACAGATAACCATACTAAATAACACAGAGATGGTGAGTATGATGGGGGGAGGGGATTTATTTAGCTTTCTTGACTTGTTGACGGCACATCAGCAAGTCAAATTCCATGAAGATTCACCATTACCCTCATTTGTTATTCCATTGGGTGCAGTTAATTATTGGAGAATGCATTTTGGCTTAGCATAATTGTCAGCGGTCTTCCAAAGAATGATGCAAAAGATTTTTAAGGGGATGGATAAAGTTTTATGCTTTCAAGACAATATTTTGGTATTAGGTGAATCTGAGGAAGAGCATGATGGATTAGTAATGTAAATCTTGTCAAGAAGAATGGTTATTAACGATCATGGACTTAAATTTGGGATGAATATGTGAGAGGAAAAAAAATCGTGGCAGACTGTTTATCATGATTATTACTTGATGATGTTTTGCGTATCGAAGAAGAGGGTATGGGCGTTTGTGCCGTGGGTCAGTTTGCTTTGACTGAGAGTGAGTGGAGAGAAGCTGTGGCAAGTGATGACATCCTTAAAGCAGTGCTTTAAATGGAAAAATAGAAGTGCAGGTACTCTCTATCAGAGTACCTGCTTGTTTCTGAGAAGTGCCGGTACTCTCCAATTAAAAGTATTACGTTTTTCTTGAGATATGCCGGTACTCTCCCTCTCAAAATAAAAAAGTGCCGGTACTCAGTACCGGAGAGTACCGGCCCATTTAAAGCACTGCCTTAAAGAATTAAAGAAGCTTATTACACGTGGTTGGAGACAGGTAGAGGAATTAAGTGAAAGGGTAAGATCTTATAGTTTGTTGAAAGATGAATTGAGCATTCAGAATTTAAGATTTTAGGGCATAATAGTGTAATTCCACCGGGACAGTTAAGGGCAAGATTTATTGACACTGGACATGAAAGGCATTTGGGTAGCAGCATGATGAAAAGAAGACGAAGATAGTTTTTTAGTGGCCTAACATGAGCAAATTAGTGGACGATAAAGTGAAGGATATTTGTGCATGTGTAAATATTGAAAAAAGGAAGGAAAATAGGCAACCACTGTTGAGTTGTAGAGAATTGCCAGAGAAACCTTGGGAATGATTGGCAATGGATTTTGTATGTCTAATTGAGAAGATTGGAAGGGGAATCAATTGTTGGCTTTTATTGTAGATTACCATAGTAAACGGCTCATTGTGAGAGGGATGGAGCAAATATATACTTAGTGCCTCATTTACTATTTTTTTGGCACAGTACAGCACCACAAACCGTCTTGCTGCCCTGCGCTGCATCAAATGAAAAGAACAGAAATGTGCTGTAGCTATAAGATACTGCGTACTCCTGTCCTTTTCCCCCTGTGATGGCACACAATGGGCTGCCATGTGCCAACGCAGGCACCCTTGTACTCTGTGTTGCAGGGTTGATTGTTTTTGTGCAGGAAGGCAGACCTTCCTGCACAAAGACAATCAATGGAGGCATTTTCCTTGGGCAGAATGCAGCAAACATAGAAAAAGGAAGAAAAAAACAATGAGAAATAAGGTTATTTAGCATCGGTGTGCCTCCCTTAGCCTCCCCTGGGGAGGCGTAGCCTTTTGACGCATTCCCAGGTTTGCAAAATCTTGAAAATCTGGGAATGCATCAAAATCCATGGGTGTTGCATGAGAACACCCACCACAACACCCATGGAATGCCTCTTTGATGCAAAGTGAGGCAACTCAGCAACTTGCGCTGCGTTGATTTACTCCATATCTACAAAGCCATGAAAAGTCACGCAAAGTGGCTTTGCATAGCTTTGTAGATATGGGCCTGCAGTCTGCACCAAATTGTATCACAAAAAGTGATGCACCAGAAGCTCAAGCTACTTGTAGGCCCTTAGGCGTACTTTTTTACGCAAAACTGCGCAAATGCAGTCTTGCATCAAAAAGTTTACACTGGCTTGCACCATTCCTGAGCGCAAGCCAGGCACCATATTCATGGAATTGCGCAAGCCGGCGTTAAGGATCGGCTAACGTCAAAAGAAAAGACGCTAGCCGAGATGGGGGGCCAGTAGGGGAAAATGGCAATAACCAGTCTAGCATTATATCTGGACGCAATAGCACCCAAAAATGTCTCCTGTCTTAGTAAAGACAGGTGTCATGCACACCATACCATTGGCCATGCTCAGGGGACCAGTGTGCCCTGGGCATGGCCATTAGACCCAGTGCCATGCGGGGGGCCATGTATGGGGCCCCCAATGGCACAGAAAAAAAAAAAAGATACTTACCTATACTTACCCATACTTACCCAGTATCGCCATCCTCTGGTGTCCCTCTGGTGTGGGTGGGGGTGTTGCTGGGGCTTGGGCTGGCATCTGTGGGCCCATACCATGGTGTTTAGCCATGGAAATGGGTCCACAGCTACCCTAACACCTGGTCCGACCCAGGCGTTAAATAATGGCGCTAAGCTGGCTTAACTCCATTATTTAGGTCTGACTCCTACCTGTGCATCGTTTCTGCACCGCAGTATAGATATGGCGCTAGGGGGTTAGAGTCATTTCTAGGACAGGAATGCCTACCTTGCATCTCATTGACGCCAGGTGTGTTGGCGCATCCTAGAAATGGTGCTAAGCCCAATATTTTGACGCTAGAAGGGTCTAGCATCAAAGTATAAATATTGCAATAGCTTTGCGCTGTGTTGTCATTAAAAAAAAAATGACACTAAAACTGCTCAAACAGACCACAAATATGGGCCTTAGTGTGTCCTGGCATTTTTGAAGAATGTGTTCTTGGAAGAAGGGATTTCTAAAGTGTTAGCTACTGATAACAGTGTGTAGTTTCTTCATCATCCATGCCGACTTTCTTATCACAGTGTCGTAATAAGCATGAGAAAGTGGCGTTGTTTAGACCACAGGCCAATGGCTTGGTGAAAAGGGAAATCCGGATTATGATAGAAAATATTAAATTTTCAATCTCTAATGGATTGGCACGGTAAGAGAAATCGCATAAGATGATTTGAGCTTTTAGAATCACACCTAATTCTATGAAGGGAGTATCCCCTTTTTTGCTATTGAGGGAAGAGAGCTTGCTACCAAAGATTCACCTATGTGGTTGCAGAGAGCAAGTGAGAATGACAGCAAGAGTGTTAAAGAAGTGGTTTTGATTTGTGGAGATTGGATGGTAATTACAAATGTCTGGATCTGTGAGAAAAGGAGAAAGCAAGTATTCACGGCCTCATGAGATAAAAAGAGTAAAGAAAAATGTAGCTGTGATGGTTGATGGTAAGGAATGGAGTTTTGTACGTTTGTGTAACTTTGCTGAACCAAGTAAATGGTGAAGAGATAGAAAAATAGAAGCAGTTAAAGCAAGGAGGAGTTACATTTTATTTAGTAGCCAAGATATGTTTGGTAAATATTTAAATCTATTTATCAGGCATAGTATGTTTTGTAAATATTTCCAGAATTCCCTACAACATGTCTATGGTGGTCATTACGACCCTGGCGTTCAGAAACCACCAGGGGTAATGTGGCGTCCGTACCGCCAACAGGCTGGCGGTACGGAGGCCCTTATTTCGACCGCGGCGGTAGCGCCGCGGTCGCACCGCCGGGGCTGACGGTTTCCCGCCGTTTTAGCCCCGGCGTTGATAATCCACCAGGGCAGTGCTGCAAGCAGCGCTGCCCTGGGGATTATGACCGCCCTACCGCCAGCGTGTTTCTGGCGGTTTGCACCGCCAGGAAGAGGCTGGCGGTAAGGGGTGTCCTGGGGCCCCAGTGGCATGGGCAGTGCAGGGGCCCCCTAACAGGGCCCCGGCCAGCTTTTCACTGTCTGCATAGCAGACAGTGGCGCGACGGGTGCAACAGCACCCGTCGCACGGCCGCAACACCGCCGGCTCCATTAGGAGCCGGCTCGTATGTTGCGGCCTCATTCCCGCTGGGCCGGCGGGCGCAAACTTGGTTTGCGCCCGCCGGCCCAGCGGGAATGTCATAATGGGGGCTGCGTGAGTGCGCCCGCATTGGCGGCCGCACAGCGGTAGCCGCCCGCCAAGGTCGTAATGACCCCCAATGTTTTTAGAAGGGGAAAGATGTGTGGGGATTAGTCTCACAGTGATGTAATATGGTGAGGCTGTAGAATGTTGGGAAAAAGGAGATTCTGGTGGCAACAGTTGGAAAACGAGCTGGGAAATGGTGGCTATTTTAAGGAGAAATAAACAGTACTTGTATTTACTACAACTGTGTGGATTATTACTGTTGAACTGAATCCAGCTAGATATCTGTGGGTGGGATTAACGTTGATGCCCCAGGCAGCCTTACCTCTCAGCGTGGTGAAGTACAGGCAATGACCAGCTGTTAACAGGACCAAGGTAGACGTTCTCGGGGTTATATGAGCCATCATGGTCACAGTTGTAATCCAGTTGGATTCCTCAGAACAGATTATCTCAGAAGTCCATCCTAGTGTAGTCAATGCTGACAATGAGGAGAAATTTAATCTCATAGCAATAGTCTCCTTTGAGTGAGGAGGGGTTACTGCACTGAAGAAGATAGCTCTGATCCCTGCCATTCTAGTGGAGTTGGTAAACTACCTTGAAACTTCTGCCTGGGCTAGGATAGTAAGGAAAAATCATGCAGAAATGTTGCATCTCCCTGAGTGTGCGTGTGTATCCACTAGAGCCCAGACAGTTTATCTGGGAAGTCAATGGATCTTGGATTCTGGAACATTGGCCCTTTTTCCCCAAAAGCAAGATGAAGGTCAAGAGACTTGAAAAACCAGCCTCCAAACGTCTCAAGACTTGAAGGATATTAGACCCCCAAGGGCAGCATCTGGAGCCTAAATGGGAAGAAGAGTCTACCCTGAGAGACTTGCCAGAACTCTCTAAGTTGCATGGGGCAGGAGGACCCTCTGGGGAGGAATGTTGACAAGCTCTGAGAGAGTGCTTTACCCTTGAAGTCCAAGAGCAGGCGGATACCACTGTAACCCACAGGATCTACTGGTAAGAGGGCGTTACAGTGAGGCTAGGGACCCAAAACCTGGAGCAACCACAAGAATGGTAGGCCTGGGCAGAAATTCTGGCACTTTGTTCTACACGGAGTAGCATGGAGTTCCCAAATTCATCCTTCCGACATGAAGCAGAATTTGTGTTTCTGTTTGAGCATAAGAAATGTATTTTCTCAGGCTACTAGTGAGCATGTGAGATAGAGATTTTGACCTGCTAGCGCCTTCTGGCCACGACAGCACCAATACCGTGCGATTCACGAGCGTGAACGCACCTTGTGTAGATTTTCTACTTGAGAAGCACCTAAATCTACTCAAAAAAAGGTTTTGAGTCAATTTTCTTCTCCAACGGACAGATTGTAGTGTGGTCATTTTTATGTATCCTTTGCACGTTTGCTTCAGGCGTTAGGCCTTTGTGCACTTTGCCCTGGATGTATTTTATTCCTTTGCTCGCAGCATCAGGCCTCTGTGCACTTTGCTCTAAACGCATTTTATTCAGCTTCGTACTGTTATTTTTCAAATAGCCAGTTCTACAGTCTTGTTTTATTTTTTATATCACACTGTTTAGCCTACTTCAGCACTGGAGTTCTCAAATAACACATTCTTTCTCACTCTGTGCTTCAGTCTGGTACATTGCCGATAGACATGGTAGGAGTTTAGTCTTTGGGTTGCAGATATACATTCTTGCGTAGGGACGTTTTGTTACCACATTGACATGTTAGTTATAAAAACACTTCCTTGTCCTAATACACGAAAGAGGGAGATTCCGACCAGGGAACCACAACTAGACACTGACTGCCCTGTTGCAGATACTGATCCAGATCACAGGCCTTTGCTCAGGTATGAGGTTGATGTCTTCCCGGGGAATCTGAAAGGCAAGCTTTGAGCTTAACATGCTGTGCTCGAAATAGAACTTACTTAGAGAGAATGTAATCTATTAACACTATGATAGCATTATTCTTAAGTCTCACTCTCCTCGTGACTATTTTCAATCCTACTGTGTAGTATGGTTCTGGTTATTGCGGCTCATGCCTTATTATCTAAAATGCAGTCATTTTATTAAAACCAATCTATAAAACTTAAACTGCTTTTGTCATTTGTATATGAGATCATACCGTAAATGAGAGAGCTGGTTGGGATCTGAGCGACCACGACTTCCCTGAGAAGTTCTAAAGATGTCATGCGCTCGGCTGCCCAATCATCCATTCCCCTTGGGAGAGATGAGGCACTGCTAGTTAGCCGGAGCAAAACCGGATTGAAGGTGACAGAGGTCCTTCTTAGTGGGTCAGACTCAGCCCTCCACACCAGGAACAACCCTGCTACCTAGAAATACAGTAGTCTCATTTAGGATAATGAGAGCCAACACGACATGGCGCCGCCAACGTTTGGTCTGGCTCTAATTTTTGGGTCCGGCTGACTCTCTCGGTCTCGTATATATATTTACTCCTCTGTTCCGTTAACGGAGACGTCTGTGGCACTGAGGACTTCCGCCACCGCAATATAGGTAGATCCTAATTATAGCGGTTGGTTGTTCAAGCTTGAACTCAGAAAGGAAAACCCCGATATTGGTGTGCCTTCTCTGAATTAGGGCTGTTTTCAAGATGGCGAATCCCCAAGTAATGCAAATAGCAGTTAATATGCGACAACTGCTCACGGTTCATTTGCTAGCACATGGTCTGACGAACCAGGGGGGTCCAGTCACGTTTGTGGTGGACGCCCATGCAGCCTATAGAACAGAACTTTTTTATTCTTGGGTCATATTTCCTGCAGTTGATGGGAATTCAAACACATTTCACGATTACACTTTAGCGAATGTCCCTGGACAATACAGGGCATATGCATATTTAGAAATACCTCTATCTTATCAAGAACATAATAATTGGCTTGATGGCGCCCTACCCCACACCATAGCACCTGTTAGGCTAGGTCCACTAAGTAACAATGGTCCTACCTGGCCTTTATTGGCTACATATACACCACATCCAGCGGTTGCTGAGTTGACGGTGGCTGAAGTTCGTCGTTTATATACAGAATTAACAGCTACATATAGACGCTTAGTACAATTTGTGATGCAGACACTAAACACAAACCCAGCGCGTGCTGCTCCAGCTCAACCACATGCAGTAGTTCCAGGTATCAATCCGGCAACTGTGCACTCTGTAATGGGCAAAGTACCGGCTAAACAAGAGGAAACTCCATTTTGGCTGGCGCAAAAAATTAATACGCTGGAGGCTGTATTTCCCCATACGGGACCTCAGGCTAAACATAGAATATTAACGATGTGTTTACCGTTTGGTATGGTTCCTACAGTGGGCCATTGTAATACATGGGGCATGGTGTTTGCCGCGCTCTACACTACAGCACACGGTACACCGACATTGGCTAATTTACCGGAAGTGCTCAAACAAATTCAAGCTGAATATGGGGCTGCCCGGCCTTAGATTTAGGGATGCAACTGATAGGCAATTTTGCCACGGTTTGTTCCATCATATTGAGTAATCTCAAAGGGGAGGCAGTGGCACTAGCGGTGCATATCCGTCTTCGTGACGTCCCGCAACTAGATCAGGAGCGGGAGCTGCCGAGAATAATAGCGGAAACAAATTCCAGTATCGGTCGTGATAGCCTTGGGGCTAGACCACAGAAACCACAGTTTCATGGAAAGGGTAGTAAAGATACTACTAAACAACAGCAACCTGAGGGTAATAAAAAGAGCTGGGAGAAAAAACAACAAACACCTAAAAAAGAAAGGGGAGCATCTCCGAGACCGGAGAACCCGCAGACAAGGTATAATCTCAGAAATAGGGATAATTTGAAGACGCCTGATAGATATCAATATACTGATACACGCCAATCTCGTTCCTTTCAGGATTCATCGGAAAAGAGAAATGAGAGAGGTGGGCAATCAGAGCGGAGAACTGAGTACGTGAAGCCAAGACAGGATTCACAACGCTCATCGGAGGTTTCTGTCAAGAAGGAAGAGAAACCGATCCAACAAAAACAGCAGTTTAAAAAGAAAAAAGTGGCAGCAGTCTCAGTTAGACATGCCACACAGGAAGGGAGTTCTCTTGAAGAACAAGACATGGGCACTAGCACTGTTAGACAGCGCGGCAGAGGTCACAATAGTTTGCCAGAATCTTCTAGAGCATCTGGAGGTGAAAGCAACTGATGACTTCATACAAGTCGAAACAGCAGATATGCGTGTCTCTGATCCCGATAGAGTTTATACAGTAACTTTACAATTAGAAGGGGACATTGAGCGCACTACAAACGCCATCTTTTGGGATCGTGTAGTCAAGATATATGACATTCTGCTGGCTGAACAGGATTGGCCCCCTGTCTTTGTTTGCGACTGTCCAGTTGGGGAGGAGGTTATTACACCTTCGTTCTCACCACTTGTTCCGGGAGAACTCGCAGAGTCCTATAGCATTAAATGGGCTCTGGCACAAGCACCTGCCTTATATAGAAATCATGTGGGGTGGGATAGGGATTCTCCTCATCATGTAATTCCGATTAAGAGCGAACCTCATCCACAACCGCAATATCCTATAAAATTTGAAGCAAGGGCATCGGTAAGAAACATACTTACACAATTGGAGTACCAGGGAGTTATTGAACCCTGTGTCTCGCCGATGAATGATCCCTTATTCCCTGTAGCTAAACCGGACCATTCTTATAGAATAGTGGTGGACTACAGACATTTGAATGGACATGCACGCACATATGCTATAAAAAATTCACATAGCGCAAACTCATGAATAATATTGTGCGTAAAAAATACAAAACCACTTTAGATATCTTGAATGGTTTCTTCTGCCAGAATATAGTGCCGGAAAGCAGGGATTTTACGAGCTTTAGTGTGTTTGGCTCTCAGAATTTTTTTTGTTGTTTGCCTCAGGGGTATAAGAATAGCTCAGGACTGTTTTCGGCTTGTGTGACTGAAATATTGCACGAACTGGACCCTGAAGCATTGTCATATGTTGATGATATATATCTCACAGATGACGAGTTACTGCAACATTTAAGGCGGGTAGCCCGCATTGTTGTGGGGTTTGCCGAAATTGGCTACAAATTTAACTTCAAAAAATCGAAAATTGCCTTCCTCAGCATCATTTTCCTGGGATATGAGCTGTCGAACAAGGGTAAGAGCTTAGCGCCACACTTTTTAGAAAAATGTGCACAATTGCAACCTCCTAATACGATTAAGAAACTCCAATCGTTGTTGGGATTTCTACATTTTGGCAGAACTTACATTCCTGATTATGCTACGCGTATAAAACCATTGTAAGAGTTGATTCGCCCAGATTTTTCGAGTAGATTTTGGACGATTGAGCATACACATATTCTTCGAGACTTGCAAAAGGATCTCCTAGCTGCAAAGCATTTACACACACAGGACAATAAGACACATCTGGTCATCAGGGTTATAGCTGGGGCCGTTGGGTTTACGTATGTCACCTTTAATGAAGATGAGACAGTCCCGATAGGATACAAGTCTCACTTGTATTCTACTGCAGAACAGCGTTTTGCACAAACAGAGAAAATTCTCACTGCTTTACAGATGGCTGTGATTAAAGAACAACCTCTTGCCCAGGGCAAACGCATCATTGTCGTTTCCCCGATTCCAGCCCTAGAGGCTGTTACAAAAGCGAGTGTTCCTAATGCGAAAGCATTACACCCGCGAAGGATACAATGGGCTACGTCTTTAACAGCCACTGATGTAGATTACATTTTTGACCCCAAACTGCAGACACAGGAATTTCTCCAATATGAAATAGAATACCCGGTTCCCGCTGGCACGTTGCGTATTGATCAATATCAGGTGGTCATGTACACCAATGGCTCTGCGCAACCTGCGGTAGGAACTAAACATCAATATTCTGAGGCATGTGCGGTGGTGAGCGCCTATATGGAGGGGGAGAACATACTTATACACAGACATTGGGAGACTGTACGGCACAGTTGGCTGAGCTGAAAGCTCTGTTATTAGCCTTGGAACATACGGATCCAGCACAGTTTACACTGCTTGTTTGTGATTCCTATTACTGTGTTCAGTCTTTCAATGAATATTTAAGTTACTGGAGGTTAAATGGATTCAGAGATTCCAAGGGTAACACCATAAAACACAGGTTACTGTGGGGGAAGGTAGCGGATCTGAAGGAGATGCTTCCTAAGGTCCATGTTGTGCATACACTTGGACACCAGCGCGTTGGAATACACGTTAATGGAAATACTTTGGCTGATGAAGCCGCCAAATCGGCAGTGGCTGTTGCCACTGTGGCCGCAGTAACTCGTTCGAGTTCCAAACCAGACACAGAGATTTTGGCAGCCATAAAAGCTATGGCTGATGGCACGCCATATCCTAAAGGATTTCCGTCTAAATATCATTACTCAATGGGTGGTATGCTGAACGCTGAAGTTAAGAATCCAGGCGTTGGTGTACGCAACATGCCCAATAATATTGTGCGACCTCAATTAATTACTGCAGCACATGAAGGGGCGGCATCTGCACATGCTGGCGTGGCTGCCACAATTTCACTGGTGGCCTGGTCTCTATAAAGAGATGAAGCAGTATGTCCTTTGTTGTGACATCTGTCAACAAATTAAAGTTTCAGCGGCTAAACGCCCGCAGCAGACGCCCCTTCTAATATCAAATAAACCATTACAGTGTGTGTACTTGGATCATTGTGGTCTGCTGACACCTGATAGTGCATACAAGTATATTTTGGTAGCTGTAGATTCGTGCTCCAGATTTGTGTGGGTGTGGCCACAGCGGTCGGCTGACGCTCGAACTGTTATTAAAGATTTGCGCATCTTTCTCGGTACATATGCAGTTGCGGCTTTCCATTCGGACCAGGGCCCTGCTTTTGCCTCTAAGGCATTCAGGGACGCCATGGCTTCGTTGGGGGACCAGCTCCAGTTCTCGTCTCCATTTCATCCCGAAGGAAATTCTGTCGTGGAGCGTTTAAATCGCGATTTAAAGCAATCCTTAACGGCTAGAGTTATAGGTATGGGTCGTAGTTGGCTAACCCACCTGTATGGAGTACAGAGAGCACTGAATAACTTACCTAGAAGGTCCCTGGGGGGTCGTACTTTATATGAGTGCCTGTTCGGAACACAAATGTTTGTTCCGGATCTAGATGGTCCTGGTGTGGAAGCGGCGGAAACGCCTTTTGACATAAATGATCGTGTCACTGTTTTGCAGTGAAGATAACTCTTCTGCCAGTGCTGCCTCCACAGGAATTAAGGATGAGCCAGTAACGTCTACTGGTTGGATTCCCAGAGTTGGGGATCTTGTGCGTGAAAAGGTCACAGTGAAAAAAGAATTTGGCCCTTCGTATCGAGCACCAGTCCCTGTACTGGGAATCCACGGAACAAGAACTGTGATTTTGCCGCCGTTGCAAGGTGCCAAGGGAAATCGCTTTGTCTCCATCGACAATGTCAAGTTACAATATGTGGCCGATTCTTCACAGAAGACCAAGAGGAATGCCCAGTAGTTCCCGAATCCCTCTCACTCCTGGGAAGATGTTCCGCTGCAGGTGATTTGCACCGACGCTGTTTCCTCTCTGAGCTTGGGGAGGGTGGAAGCTGATCCTACGATTGTTCCACTGACGACGAATAATTTGGAATCTTTTGATCAAGTCGCTGTGACTACTGATGTTGCTGAGGGTGTTATTTACAGCGTACCACAGCGAGAGACACCTGCTACTACTTTGTTTACGGTGGCACCTTTTGCGAGAACTGCCACCGGATGCTTTAATACCAATGATGATGGTATGTCGGCCTCTTTGTCCTCTTCAACACCAGACCCAGGTCCACGTAAGCTGATGTATTGGCTTAAAGATACGTATTTTGTTTTTCCTTGGAACTATCTGTGGCTTTTCATGACTCTGATGGCTTTTTTCCTGTGGATATGGTTTGTTGTTACCTTTTTTCTAGTAATACATGGTCATTTTCTTCCTGAAAGATCAGAGGTTGAGCAGGTGGAGGAAGTGTTGAAACCACATTTTTCATCACATAAGGTTCGAAGAGACTTGTCGTTTGTGAACATTTCCGCTGTACCTATTCCGGATGGAAATGTGTGGGATAGAGTAATGTTTGATATATATGGTCTCAGATAATTCAAATACTGTATGTTCTAAAGTTATCAATTAATGATATAGTTATACCAGGCATTGTATCTGATGATTGGGATGTGAAGACAGTTGATTCTATGTTGACAGAATTGCAATATTATACTGTCTATGAAAACGAAGATGCTTACCAGTTTAGAGATAATTATGGTGACATGTTTTGTTACAATTATTATGGACACCACTTTATTCATAAAGCCAGTAGTTCTAAAACGATATTTGACTATATGCAATGGGAACATTGCCCAACTCCTCCGCAGGGGAGTTCTAAAACATATTCTGACAAATTTGCATATTTTTCTGGGCATCATCAAAGAAGTGCTAATTCATATTATTTTAAAATAACTCTGCATGCAAATAAGCAAATATTGTTCACTGATACTAAATTCCTGTATTCAAATTCGTTTGTTTCCCAACTGTCTATTGAAGGGTATGAATATTGGTCCAAAAAGGATGATTTGAAAAGTGTTTATTAATGCCACTTTTACTGAGCTTACAGATTGGGTCCAGAATGGTACGTTTAACACTTCATTGACACGTCCAGGAGGGTGGTTATTGTGGCCCATAGACGCTAATGGGTGTCATCAACGTTTTGTCACCTCCTCAGGGGGTTTCAGGACAGGTAGGGCAGACCCTCGCTACATATCACCTGAACATGCTGATATCATTACTACATATAGCGTGGGGAAACACATCTCACGCTTCTGTCCAATTATACTGACTTGCAAGATTTTTTTGTCAGGCCCGAGAGTGCCTATACAATCAGATATAGAAACTTTCCCAACAGGAGGCAGGGGCCGGTTGAGGCAGATAGATCAGGAAAATTTAAAACAAGCATTGTTTGTTGTGGATAATGGAATACATACCCTGTCCGACCGTATATATACAATTGACAACATTGTTTCCTCTGCAATAGACATTATTAGATCAGATATGTCTTCTTTATATCATGGACAGAGTCAAACGCGCTCCATTATGCAGTTGGGTTAGACGCTTCAGACACTGAAGGCGGGTCGCGTTCCGTGGCAGCACATCAGAGCCAGGGAAATATTTTTTTCTTTAAATTTGACACGTCAACAACAGCTGATGGTGAAAAAGGAAGCAACATAAGTTATGTTGAATATTGAAAAATTGGAGAGGTTGCCTTTTACTGTGGCCGAGATTCCCTCAGCTGAATGGTTAATACACGGGGTTATTAATCTGCCTATTTCCACTTTGCAATTTACTTCTTGTTTGAAACATGTTCCGGTGGGCAGATATGAAAAATTGGGAGACAGTTATATACATGAGGTGTGGGAGCATCCCTTTTTATACAGATGTCTTAATGGCATGAGAGAGGTTTTTCTTAGCGGTAGTGAATGCGAAACTTCTGTCAGCCATTCAATGGTTTGTAAGGAGCTGTCCTTGCATGGGGCGTGTAATGCCTCGGTTGCGAACTTGGCTTGCTATCTAAAGGGAGTTCCAGTCCCTGTGAATAAAAACACATTCCAGGTGCTTTCAAGCGGCAGCTACGTCCTCCTTAACAGTGAAGACTGTTGTGGCATGCGTGCCGGAATAGTTTACGTGGTTTTGGTCACCAAGGCCATTACTTGCTGCGGGAATGTGTTGTTTCCCCCCACTAAATTAAGGGAGGTAGCAGATATCTGGCCTCACATTGCTACTTCCAAGGTGAATTTCGACAAGTTGAGTCGACTAAAGTCTCTATTGTTTCAAAAGCATGTGGCCCTTACATCTGCACGCGAGACCTACGCACTTCAGGTGGCGAGGTCATCAGCAGAAATACAGTCCCTGTTAAATACTAACTTTCCGACCCACTTTGGTGAACTCGTGGGACGTATATTTAATGCGTTCAGCACTGCTGGAATAGCACATTTTTTCAAAGCCGTTGGTGTTGGTTTTGCTCATGCCTTCTCTTCCATATTCGATTTGATACCTTCAGCTATTCATTCTATTTTCGGAAGCATTTTTTGAGGATTTCCGATAACTTTGGCTTTATTGGCTGGTGTTTTGCTGTTGCTGTTGTTGTTCCGCAATGGCTGTCCCGCCACAACAAATGTGGGCGCTCCCATTGGCGCAGCTGTGTCGTGAGCGCATGATGCAGCATTTTGGAGATAAACTCCTGGGACATTTGGAGTGTGACTGGTCTCTGTCATTCAGACCAGTTTGGATTGTGTGCAACCCGTGTTTCAGTGCCTTTGGTGCTCCTTTGAACATGCACTGGCTCTCTGTCTCTCACTGCAGTGCCCCCCCAGTGGTTGATGCTGATCTGTTGATGTTCCCGGTTAGGGCTCATTCCCAGACATGTGCCCTGTGGTTGCATTTGCTTTGTGAGGCAGTCTACGAGATTCCCTTTCTGGAGAAAGATGGTATTGTCTCATTCATGGGCCCTGCACGGGATGCCGCCTTGGATGGTTCTGGGGCTTTGGAACACACCTGCTCCATGATAGTGTTTGGCGTGGATTTTTCGGTATTGACATCTGCCGAAGTGGATAATATCCTGCTTTCCGTGGCTTCCATTTGAAATTGGATTTCTTCAAAATTTACATTGTATAAATTTGGCTCTTAAGTCACATGCTTACAAATTCCAATTTAGTTTTTGTGCTTTGGTGTCCTCTGGACTTGTCGAAATGTGTTTTGTAGATTTTTTTATATCTGGGGCATATTTTTATACGTTTTGTTTAGAACCACTTTCTACCGACAAGGGGAGGGTGTAGTGTGGTCATTTTTATGTATCCTTTGCGCGTTTGCTTCAGGCGTTAGGCCTTTGTGCACTTTGCCCTGGATGTATTTTATTCCTTTGCTCGCAGCATCGGGCTTCTGTGCACTTTGCTCTAAATGCATTTTATTCAGCTTCTTACTGTTATTTTTCAAATAGCCAGTTCTACGGTCTTGTTTTATTTTTTATATCACACTGTTTAGCCTACTTCAGCACTGGAGTTCTCAAATAACACATTCTTACTCACTCTGTGCTTCAGTCAAGGATACAGTCTGGTACATTGCCGATAGACGTGGTAGGAGTTTAGTCTTTGGGTTGCAGATATACATTCTTGCGTAGGGACGTTTTGTTACCACATCGACATGTTAGTTATAAAAACACTTCCTTGTCCTAATACATGCAAGAGGGAGATTCCGACCAGGGAACCACAACTAGACGCTGACTGCCCTGTTGCAGATACTGATCCAGATCACAGGCCTTTGCTCAGGTATGAGGATTGATGTCTTCCCGGGGAATCTGAAAGGCAAGCTTAGAGCTTAACATGCTGTGCTCGAAATAGAACTTACTTAGAGAGAACGTAATCTATTAACACTATGATAGCGTTATTCTTATGTTTCACTCTCCTCGTGACTATTTCAATCCTACTGTGTTGTATGGTTCTGGTTAATGTGGCTCACGCCTTTTTATCTAAAATGCAGTCGTTTTATTAAAATCAATCTATAAAACTTAAACTGCCTTTGTCATTTGTATACGAGATCATACCGTAAATGAGAGAGCTGGTTGGGATCTGAGTGACCACGATTTCCCTGAGAAGTTCTAAAGATGTCATGCGCTCGGCTGCCCAATCATCCCTTCCCCTTGGGAGAGATGAGGCACTGCTAGTTAGCCTGAGCAAAACCAGATTGAAGGTGACAGAGGTCCTTCTTAGTGGGTCAGACTCAGTCCCCCACACCAGGAACGACCCTGCTACCTAGAAATCCAGTAGTCTCATTTAGGATAATGAGAGCCAACGTGACAAGATTAAGTTGTAATTTAGTGTGAGATGCCTTTTTTTTAAACGTATTTTTCCAACAGGAAGGAAGTGCCCCAAGGACTCCAATCTCCTGTTCCTGTCTAGCAGACTCCTCCTAGTGCTTTGTCCATCTCCTGGTCACTTTTCACTTATATTTTGAGGTGGCAGAATCACTCTCTGCTGGATATGTACCTTTGGATTTAAGGACTTTGGCCCTCATTACAACCCTGGCGGTCGGTGTTAAAGCGGCGGTAATGCCGCTAACAGGCCGGCGGAAAAACAAAATGGTATCACGACCGTGGCGGAAACCGCCAACATAGACAGCCACTTTAACACTCTGACCGCCACGGCGGTACAAACAAACAGCGCGGTGGACACCGACAACAGGCAGGCGGGAGACAATGTACCACCCACCCTATCACAACACGCCTATCTGCCACCTTTTCCAGGGCAGAACCAACGTGAATAAAAACACGGCAGAAACAGTACACAGAAGGGAAGACACTCACCTCTCCACACCCCACGAGGAACCAGGACGCCATGGAGCCCGAATTGCAGATACTGCTGGTGATGGTCTTCCTGCTCCTCTATCAGGAGCTCCAACGACAGCGGCGACGACCACGGTGAGTACTGCACCTACAACACAGAGGAGGGGGGAGGGAAAATAGAGTGACACACACACCCAACACGCAACACCCCCACCCCCACCCTCGCCCACAACACCATACACACAAACACATGCTGCAACATTACATATACACCCCCCCCAACCGCATGGAAGAAAGCAAGGCCCAAAAGAAATGATTTGAACCAATTTAATTATGTGAAATATCATTATCAAAATGTAAAATCCAGTATATACAACTATGTACACCACATACACAAGTCTGGATAGTGCACCAATCATTGTCCGTGGGCCATTGGGCCCAAAATGCATGGGCGAGGCCCATACTAGATACCTGACTCCAAACAGAGAGAACACTGGAGGGGCATCACATAGGAAATATACAGGCACCTCAGGGGAAGGGGGGGCACCTCAGCCTGATGAACGCACAATGCCACTGCTCCACGAGGGGGCTCCATGCCCACAGTTTGGTCCTGGGGAGTGCAAAGCCACAGTCTCTCAAGTCTATCCAGTGGGTGGGTTGCCCACTGCTTTATCCTGGTGAGTGCAAAGCAACAGCCTCTCAAGTCTTTCCAATGGGTGGGTTGTCCACTGCTTTATCATGGGCAGTGCAAAGCCACAGTCTCTCAAGTCTTTCCAGTGGGTGGTTTGCCCACTGCTTTATCCTGTGGAGTGCAAAGCCACAGTCTCTCAAGTCTTTCCAGTGGGTGGGTTGCCCACTGTTTTATCCTGGGGAGTGCAAAGCCACAGTCTCTCAAGTCTTTCCAGTGGGTGGTTTGCCCACTGCTTTATCCTGGGGAGTGCAAAGCCACAGTATCTCTAGTGGATAACAGTCTCCACTTGTTCTGGAGGGGGCATGGTGCCCAGAGTGCTTCATCCTGCCAAGGACTGAGGTAGTGGATGTGATACTCCCCTGGTTCAGGAGGGGGCATGGTGCTCAGAGTCCTCCACGTGCAGTGTGGCCGGAACAATACACTCGCCTGGGTGTATGTGCCATAAGATTGCCAAGGTACAGGTAGCATGATACGCCATGGAGGCAGAGACCTACCCCACACTGCTGTGGCTTCGCATTCCATATGCAGGTGACAACTGTGATGACAGTGATGCTTCATGGAAGCTGCCCAGGTTCCTGGAACTCACCACCAGCCTCAGACGACTGACCACTGGGGATGGTAGCCATGTCAGCGGTGGTGCCACTGTCTGAGGATGTCGCGGGGCCGCTGGCGGTGCTTGCGGCTGTGCCAGTCACGGTGGTGCTTGCGGCGGGGTCTGTGGAGGC
This sequence comes from Pleurodeles waltl, assembly GCF_031143425.1. Classification (NCBI taxonomy): domain Eukaryota; kingdom Metazoa; phylum Chordata; class Amphibia; order Caudata; family Salamandridae; genus Pleurodeles; species Pleurodeles waltl. Next base: position 1,443,807,397 of record NC_090447.1, read on the forward strand.
AGTGCTGGCTGCGGGGTCTGTGGTGGCAGTGCTGGCTGCGGGGTCTGTTGCGGCGCTGCTGGTGGTGGGGTCTGTGGAGGCGGTGCTGGTGTCGGGGTTTGAGGCGGCGGTGCCGGCTGCGGGGTCTGTGGCGGCGGTGCTGGTGGCGGGGTCTGTGGCGGTGCAGGTGGCGGCGGGATCTGTGGCGGTGCAGGTGGCGGTGCAGGTGGCGGTGTTCTCCACCGTACAGGTTGGCATTGACGTGGACAGAAGGTGTGACACTGGTCCCTCATTCGGTGCCACCATGCCCTCTCCTGACCTGCACCTCAGTTTTTGGCCCTTCCCCACCTTTGATGGTGGCGCAGCTGTCTTGCCACTATCCCCTTTCGTTTTCCCTGACCCCTTGGTGGCAGGTGTTTTTGGCTTCTCCCTCCGGGATGTGGGCACCTTTTTCACCTCGGCAGGTGGCGGAATGTCCTTGCCCTCACTCAGTGGCACACTGGCAGCCCTGATGGTTGGCGACACTCCATGACCCCGCAGTTGCTGGCACCACTGTGCCTGGGGATGTGGTGGCTGAGGTGCTGGGCTGGGACCTGGAAAGCCTGGCCCTAGAGGAATGACGGAGGGGGAGGTGTAGGGAAGAGGTCAATCTTAGCCAGGAAAAGTTTTTTAGACACACTGGGACGGGTAGATGGAGGGAGGTTGGAAGTGGAGGTAGATGTAGTGGTTGTAGGAGGTGTACGTCTCCTGAATTTGGGTGAAGATGCATGGGCTTGAGGCTGTTGTGAGGTGGATGGCTGTTGGGTTTGTGTGTTCCTGCGTTTGTGTACTTTGGGAGGAGGGCTCACAGACACACTGGGAGAGGACACTGGGGATGTGTGAATTGTAGTGGGGGTGATGAGTGCACGTGAGCGGTGTGTGGTGATGGGCGTGCTGGTGATGGAGGTAGTGGCTGGGGATGTAGTGCATGCAGGTGTGAGTGGAGACAAGACTGGGAGGGAGAGAGAGATGTGGAGGAGGGGGACACATTGGAGGCAGTGGATGTTGGTATGTGTGCATGGGTATGATGCTTGTGTGAGTGCCTGTGAGATGTGTGGTGCTTAATCAATCAATCAATCAATTAACTTGTAAAGCGCACTACATACCCGTGAGGGTTTCAAGGCGCGGGGGTGCTGCTACTGCTCGAAGAGCCAAGTCTTGAGTAGTTTTTTGAAGGAAAGAAGGTCCTGGGTCTGTCGTAGGTCCGGCGGAAGGGTGTTCCTGGTCTTGGCGGCGAGGTAAGAGAATGATCTGCCGCCAGAAGATTTGCGTTGGATGTGGGGGACGGAGGCGAGGGCGAGGTTAGCGGAGTGGAGATGCCGGGTTGGGGTGTAGAAGCTGAGTCTGTTGTTCAGGTATGATGGTCCGGTGTTGTGAAGTGCCTTGTGTGCATGGGTGAGGAGCTTGAAGGTGATCCTCTTGTTGATGGGGAGCCAGTGAAGGTCTCTTAGGTGGGGGGTGATGTGGCAGTGGAGAGGGATGTTGAGGATTAGTCGGGCGGAAGCGTTTTGGATGCGTTGGAGGCGTTGGAGGAGTTTGGATGAGATACCGGTGTAGAGGGCGTTGCCGTAGTCGCGTCTGTTGCTGACGAGGGCCTGGGTTACTGCTTTTCTTGTTTCTGTTGGGATCCATTTGTAAATTCTGCGAAGCATGAAGAAGGTGTTGTAGCAGGAGCCACTCTTGTGTGTTGATGAGTGTGCATGCTGGTCTGATGGTGTGCTTGGGATAGGCTGAGGTACAGGGGATTGGGTCTGGGTGGAGGAAGTTGGAGGGGGGAGGCTGGACACAGGGACAATAGCTGCCATCAGTGCTGAGGCCAGAGCCTGAAATGCTCTCTGTTGGGCTGCCTGACCAGAATGAATGCCCACCAGGTATGCATTTGTTTCTTACAAATGCCTCTCAACACCCTGGATGGCATTCAGAATGGTAGACTGCCCAACAGTGAGCGATCTCAGGAGGTCAATAGCATCCTCACTGAGGGCAGCAGGGCTGAATGGGGCAGGGCCTGAGGTGCCTGGGGAGAAGGAGATGCCCACCCTCCTGGGTGAGCGGGCACGGGACACACACTGAGGGGCTGCTGGGAGGGTGGTGCTGGTAGGGGGGGTGGCTGCTGTACCTGTTGATGCGGTGGGCACAGAGGTGCCCGCCACCACAAGAGAGCTCCCATCAGAGGAGGAGTCGCTGTCGCTGGTCTCTGCTCCTGTCCCTGCCATGGAGCTCCCCTCGTCCTCCGTCCCACTGGTGGATTCAGACTCCGTTGTTTCTCCCTCCAGGGCCAAGTGGGATGCAGCTCTCTCCTGCTCCGGTGCCAATGCTCCTCCGCCTGATGATGCTATTAGACACAAGAACAGGGAGACCACAAAAAGGGGGGGGGGAGACAGGAGAAAGACATGTTCAGTGCATGCAACACCACTACCGTTGGCGAACACAACAGACACAGCAGCCCTCTGCCCTATGCCATGCACTTATAGTTCCTAGATTATTCACATGCCCATGGGTACAAGGCCTAAGCCCGATTGCTGCACACCTGGAAGTCACAGAAGCCTAACTAGGTGTAGATGGCACTAACCACTAGTGGGGTTGGGGTGCCACAGAGCCTGCCTCACAAGGGGCCCTTGCCTACCAAGATCGCCCTAGCCTAGGGGAACCCACAGCCCACATCCCCCACCCAGACACGTCGTAATGTGAAGAGTCAGGTGAATGAGAGTGTACTCACCCCCTTGTGGCTGTTGTTATGCCCTCAAGCGCCCATCCAACTCCGGATACGTCACCGCCAGGATCTGGAACATCAGGGGGGGTCATGGGGCGACGGGCACCCCTCCCGCATTGGGTGGCCATCCCCAGCTGGGCCTCCGCCACCTTCTTGCTCCAGCGGCGCAGGTCCTCCCATCTTTTACGGCAGTGGGTGCTCCGTCTGTGGTGGATCCCCAGGGTCCGGACGTCCTTGGCGATGCCACGTCAAATAGCCTTTTTCTGGTGGGCGCTGACCTAGTGAAATAGTACAGGGGGAAAGGAAAATCATTAGCCGACCGAACCGTCATACTCATTGACCCACGTTCCCACCCTTGCCCTGACGCACATACACTCACCGTCCGCACATGCAGGCCTCAGCCCCCCCCCATTTATCTGCCATCCACACCACTCCAAACAGGAATTGCCCATGCAGCATGCTCACAGTGTACTCACCTGTTTGTCTGGAGGACCGTACAGTTGTGTGTACTGGGGGAGGACCCCATCCACTAGTTTCTCCAACTGCTCCGAAGTGAAGGCAGGGGCCCTTTCCCCAGACACATGAGCCATCGTCGCTTCCAGGCACAGGTCATAGCAGCACTTGCAGTGTAGGTCCTCTCCTGTTGAAGGTCAGGTATCAAGTGAGTGAACAGACAGAAAATGGCGGTCATGTCCGCATCGGTGCGTACCGTCACCGCCGGCGTACATTGTCATTGGCTCCTCGGACCCATAGGGTCCCATGTTAACCAATGCTGGATTGCACCGCGGTCTTTGACCGCCCACCACGACAGTATACAACGCCAGCGCAGTTACCTCATATCCCCTTGTCCCACCTTACAGGTCAGGCAGCCGCCATTTCAGGGGGCCACATGGCATTGATATTAACTGCATCACACCAATGTAGGCCTTGAATACACACAGTTACAGGCACATTGCAGATTAATAAATGTGTGCAAATGACATTTTGTGATACCTCAGTGTTGGCTGACTCTCTGCTGGCTGTTCTCCTCCATAGGGCAGGTCCGCTAGGGCAGGTGATGAGATGGCGGCATCCACCGGTGTACAGACCGCTGGTGGACCTGTTGACAATGGAGGAGAGACACATAATAGTCACCTACAGACTTGATCGTGCAACAATCCATGAACTGTCTGCCCAGTTGGAGCCAGACCTGATGTCAGCTATCCCCCATCCCACAGGAATCCCCCCTCTATTGCAGGTCCTGTCAGTACTCCATTTCCTGGCAAGTGGTTCCTTTCAAACAACATTGGCCATTGCATCATGGATGTCCCAGCCAATGTTCTCTAACGTGTTGTCCAGAGTGTTGTCTGCCCTGCTAAAACACATGCGCAGCTACATCGTGTTCCCTCAGGTAGAGGATTTGCCCACAGTGAAAGGTGAGTTCTATGCCCTGGAACATATCCCCAACATCATTGGTGCCACTGATGGGACACATGTCGCCTTGGTACCCCCCGCAGGAGTGAACAGGTGTACAGAAACTGGAAGAGCTACCATTCTATGAATGTGCAGATGGGGTGTTAGGCAGACCAGTACATCTCCCATGTCAATGCCAAATTTCCTTGGTCAGTGCATGACGCTTACATTTTGAGGAATAGCAGCATCCCTTATGTGATGAGGACAAGGACCCTATACAGTGTGAATAGGTGTCTGGGTATGGGGTTGTCCCTACAGGTTAGTGTGTGTCTAACAGTTGTCCCTCCATATTTGCAGGTGACTCTGGTACCCCAACCTGTCATGGCTACTGACCCCAGTGAGAAATCCCAGGACAAGGGCAGAGGAATGCTACAATAAGGCACATGGGTGAACAAGGAGGGTGATTGAACGGACCTTCGACCTCCTGAAGGCCAGATTCCGGTGCCTCCACATGACAGGTGGTTCTCTCTACTACTCACCAAAGAAGGTGTGCCAGATCATCATGGCCTGCTGTATGCTGCACAACTTGGCTTTGCGATGCCAGGTGCCTTTTCTGCAGGAGGATGGGCCAGCTGGTGGTCTTGTGGAGGCTGTGGAGCCTGTGGACAGTGAAGAAGGGGAGGCAGAAGAAGAGGATATCGACAACAGGAACAACATAATCATGCAATAATTCCAGTGAGACACAGGTAAGAAGATGTCACTGCCTCACATATCTCATACTATTATTGGAGCTAACATAAGTCTATCATTTTCACTCAGTGTATAGACCCTGACTTGTCACTTTGCCTTTCCATTTCACAGATGTGGGTCCCACTGTGTGCCCTCTGCTTTATTTCCCCTGGCCTACAGCTGTGTTACATCGGTATGTGCAGTCAATTTGTTTCACAGGTGCATTGTCCAAAGGGGCATAGGACGTGAGCAATGGCAGTTGAAGGATGGGCAGGGTGACAAAGTGGTACAGAATGGTGACATTCAGGGGGTCTCATTTCCTGGTGGGGGTCTTGGCAATGTTCTCTGTCTTGTTCCTGGATCTCAGAGACCGTTTGTGGGGTGGTTCTCCATCTGCAGGGGGTGGGGTGCTGGTGTCGTGTTCCTGTGGCGGTGCCTCCTGTCCACTAGTGCCGGCAGAGGTGGAGGCCTGTTCATCGTCCAGGCTGGTGTCAGGGGCCCCTTGTTGTGCCACAGTGTCCCTCCTGGTGTTGACAAGTTCTTACAGCACCCCTGCAATGGTGACCAGGGTGTTGTTTATGGACTTCAGGTCCTCCCTGACACCCAGATAGTGTTCCTCCTGCAGCCGGTAGGTCTCCTGAAACTTGGCCAGTACCGTTGCCATTGTCTCCTGGGAATGATGGTAAGCTAGCATGATGTTGGAGAGGGCCTCGTGGAGAGTGGGTTCCCTGGGCCTGTCCTCCCCCTGTTGAACAGCAGTCCTCCCAGCTTCCCTGTTTTCCTGAGCCTCTGTCCCCTGAACCGTGTGGGCACTGCCACTGCCCCCAGGTCCCTGATTTTCTTGGGTTGGTGGGTTTGCTTGGGTTCCCTGTAGTGGTGAACACACTGCTGCTTGACATGTCCTGGGGACAGAGGGATGGGCCCTCTGGGTGGCTGCTGTGCTGGTGTTTCCTGATCCTGGGGGGAGGCTCTGTGGTGGCTTGTGACCGTGTCAGGGGAACCAACTGTCCTGAGGTCCCTGAAGGACCGGGCTGGTCATCTGGATCCAGTTGGGCAGAGCTGCTGTCATCACTGTGGGTCTCTTCTGTGGGGGGGACTGGATATGTCTGGTACCTCCTGTCCGGTGATGTTGGGTTGGGGTCCTGCAGGGGTGTAAAGGCATGATTATTGCATCTGTGTGTGCCATTGTGTGCAATGGGTGAGTGACCCTGTACTCCAGTGCTTGCATTCCTGTCTTGGTCCTGGTGTGATATTTGGTTTGGGGTCTGTGTGGGTATCTGTAGTGGACACGCTTTGGTGATGGGTGTACATGCTTTGGTGTTGCATGCAGGGCTTGGTATTGGGATGGGTGGGTTGTGATAGTGGGGCATATGTGAGGTGTTGGAGTGATGAGGGTGAGGGTGGAGTATGTGATGGCATGCAGGTGGGGGGGACGAAGTAGTAAAGATTTGACTTACCAGAGTCCAGTCCTCCTGTGAGGCCCTAAGGATGCAGTAGTGCCAATACCTGCTCCTCCCATGTTGTTAGTTGTGGGGGAGGAGGTGGGGGTCCACCGCCTGTCCTCTGTACAGCAATCTGGTGTCTGGAGACCACGGAACGCACCTTCCCCCATAGGTCGTTCCACCTCTTCCGGATGTCATCCCGTGTTCTTGGATGCTGTCCCACTGCGTTGACACTGTCGACAATTCTGCACCATAGCTCCATCTTCCTTACAATGGAGATGTGCTGCACCTGTGATCCAAATAGCTGTGGCTCTACCTGGACGATTTCCTCCACCATGACCCTGAGCTCCACCTCAGAGAACCTGGGGTGTCGTTGAGGTGCCATGATGTGGTGTGGGTGATATGTGAGGTGGGGTGTGTTGTGATGTGTGAGGGGATGTGTTGGTGTGTGTTGTTTGAGGTGCGTGGATGTTGTGTAAGTGATGGTGTTGTGTGTCTGTGGATGCTGTTGTTGTTTATGGTGGTGTCTCTGGCGTGGTTTCAAACATCTGGTAGTAAGGGTTTGTGGGTGATGTCGGTGTGTGCTTTATATTGGATTGGGTGTGTGGGTGTGGTGTGTGTATGTGTGTCAGGTGTGTGTATTTCCAATTGTCCAATGTGGTTGTGTTTTGTAAATGTGTGTGCATTTTGAGCGCAGCAGTGTGTACCGCCAATGGATTACCGCGGTTGAAAGACCACTGCGTTGATTTGTGGGTCGTATTCCTGTTGGCGTGATGGTGGAGGTTTTGTTATCGCCAGTTTATCACTGACCTTTGGTGTGGCGGACTTGTGTGGGTGTCTGTATTATGGCGGACTCCGAGCTGTGGGGTGTAATAGTTGTAGCGGAGTTCTGTGGCCGCAGCGGTATGTTGGCGATCTTCTGCATGGCGGTAAGCGGCATTTACCACCAGGGTTGTTATGAGGGCCTTTGTTTTTGTGATATCACACAAGTAAGTAAAAAAACTATTGCATAAGGGTGTTGTTTGGGCACGCACCAGTATTTGTTTTGTACTTTTCTTTGTTTTTAAATTTCATTGTAGTAGGTGGCCTGGTGTTTAAGTAGGGGGCCTCATTATTTTTTTACATTTCTTTTTTCATCCTTTGTAAAGGGAAAATATTGCACAGTTCAGTACTCTTTCTTTATGTTTGCTGCATTTGCAATATCCATTTATTTTACAATGTGACCTAGACTTCCAACAGGCCATCCAGCTAGTAGGCCTAGTATTAGTAGTCATCAGTGCATGAAATACATGTTTCTGTGGTATACATTTTTTTAAATTAATTTAGGGCAGGGATGACATTGCATGAAATCAAAAAGTGTACATGTGGGGTAATATTAGATGCATAGGAGGATGCGTGTTGTTGTAAACATTTTTTAGCTCAATTTATTTTTGTGTTTTTCATCGCTGAATTAAAGGTAGTATTTTCTTCAGTGTTACCACCATGCCTCCTTTTTCTGGTCAGTGTGTATGTGTTTGGATGTGTTTATGCATGTGTGTGTGTGAATGTTTGTCATTGACCACCATTGGTCTTTGTTTCCCATTACATGTGGCAAGGGGCCATTGTGTGCAGTCTGTGTCCATAGGCCTGAATGTGTTCTTGCTCTCCATACCTCCTTGCTTGCTGTTGTTTGACTATGTGGCTGGCAGCCATTTTGTGCATCCAGCCAGTGTGCCTTTGCCACAGGCTTGCATGCGTCCTTTGTTCCCCATGCCTTCTTCCCCGCTGGTGTTGTTCAAACATGTGACTAGCAGCCATTTTGTGCATCCAGCCAGTGTGCCTTTGCCATAGTTTTTGTATTTTAATTTTAATTTATAACTTTCATTTTTATTTTTTTTAAAATTTTTAAATTTTGTATTTGAAATCTTTTTAACATTTTTATTTCAGATTTTTTATTTTTTTATTTTTATTTTTTATTTATTTATTTTTTATTTATTTATGACATTATTTCTTTTGCATTTTCCTTGATCCATTCATCCATCCATCTACCAAAGGCACACAGCCATGCAACACCATTCAGTTTTTTTTTAGGTATAATTCCATTTTATCCTAGACACCCTGGCTGTGGTGCACTGTAGACACATCAGCATTGATCAGTTTTTTAATGCCTATCTATTCCATTTCCCCCTGGACCACATTGCCTGCCATAGGCGCATGCCAACCTTCATTTTGTTAGGTTTATACCGTTTACTCATGCACTCTTCTCACTGCCACAGTTCCTTTAGAACAGATGGACATAAGGCAAAGAGCTATATAGGTATGTTGTGTTATCATGACTGCAAATTAAATTTTATTATGTGGTTTGACTTTAAAGTGGTTGATTTATTATTACTTAAGTAACCAATCACACTACTATTGCCTGTGTCTGTACTAATTCAAATTGCCACCTTTCACTAAATGTTTTTCTTGCTTGTTTGCTTTTAGATGCACAAGAGAAGAAGATACCTCACCTGCAGTACTGCCAAACAGAAGGCCTGTACAGTGATGGCAATCCTCCAATCCCTTCCACTTGTGCAGCTTATTGCCACTGCCAACTGAGAGCTTTAAGATGGCCCCAAAGAAAGTTTCCCCCAAGAAAGTGGTCAGTAAGCAGAATGAGCTTCCCACAAGCAGCATGCCAATAACAACCTTTTTGGGAGACGTGTGCCTGCTACACCGGCCTCCTTGGAGGAACCTGGGAGCATCACTCTCACATCATAAGCACCACCCCAATCTAAACTTAAGACCATGTCTGTAAATAAAGCAGTCACTGCACTCATGGTGACACCAACAAGTAGTGACAAATTGAATTTGGCCCTTTCACAAAGTAGTACCTAATAGTTTCAGGAAACATAACAAAGTGGACAGCAGCCGAAGCCAGCAATAGTAGATCTTCTGAAAGTTGACACGTGACAGTAGGCCGAGCTTCCTGCCAAGCAAGAACCTTCTCTTTTAGAAACTTTGCCTCCCAGATATTCAGCAAGGAGAAGGAAGGTCACTACTCTACCATCTTCTCCAAGCACCACTTCTACTGATGATGATAGTGACATGGAGTGGACCCTGGCGGAGTCCGGGAGAAGCCAGGAGGAAGCAAGGGAAAACAAAAGTTCCTGAAAGCCTTAGAATTATGGAAGGGGATGCTGAGGAGGATGACGACAATGAGCCAGTTACTGTGGATGCTGGCACAGAGGTTGCCAACATCAACCTGCTCCAAGGGATGTGGTACAGATAGCACTGCCAGCTCTATATTTGTAAAGCCCCAGCAGGGACTTGCACAAAACCCTACCTCAGTAGAAGCATGTACTGCAGAGATGCAATCAACGACACACCCACCTAACTCCAGTTCTTCCACAGGCAATGGGAGTGCCCCACAAAGAAAGTATTTCTCTCCAGTTTGGGACTTTTTTATGTCTAGCAAGCAAGAGGGGAACATTACAATATGCTCCATTTGTCACATGAGTGTTCATCAAGGTAAGCCTCATTTACATTATTGTACTGGAGACCAAACAATCCATATGAAAAACCATCACACCTTCTGGTGGGAGCAGCACCTTAAACTTAAAAAAATGCTGAACTTGGTTGTGGTGGTGAGGGTGAGAAGAGGCAGGAAAATCAGCTACAACTCCAGTCACAGTGGGAGATGATGATGAAGGAGAGGAGGGTGACATCCACATGCAAAGCAGCCCTGTCCCCAGCTGTGCGCCATAATCACCTGCCTCAGTGACCCCACAATGGCACAAGAAGACGCAGAGTCAGATGAAGACACTATGGCATACAGTGACTGCCCCATAGCAAACATTGAGTCTACCTTCACCTACTTCTCGGAAGTCACCTGCTTCAGTGGCCCCAGGAAAGAAGAAAACCCAGGCTACTATGACGGGTATGTTTAGGCAGCAGGGGCCCTACAACCACAACCACCCAATGGCATGTTTGTACAATGAAAAGCTGGCAAAAAGGTTAGCGCTAGACCTCCTCCATTTTCTTTCGTGGAATGAGAGGGATTCTTATCATTTGTGGCAGCCATCTGCCCAAAATGGAAGGTTCTAAGTCTGACCTATTTTGCTAAGTTGCTGTTCCAGCATCACGATGTGCTGCAATTTGTTGCACAAGCTTTGCAGTAAAGTGTTGTCCACACTATCTACCCGATGATAGACATGTGAACCAGTTTTCACATGACTAGTTACATGTGTATCACTGCACACTGAATCTCTTTTTCAAGGGTAAAGCAAAAGCTTTCCACTGATCTGGTCCCTGAAGAAAGTTTTAAGAGTGTTCGGCAGCATGCAACAATAGCCACTTTCGCCATTGAGAAATCACATACAGCTTCAAACATCTTGGATGAATTTAACAGCAAGGTGTGGAATGGCTGCAACCCAGAGGTCTCCAAATTAGATTTGTTGCCATAGATGAAGCAGTAACATAGTCAAGGCCATGGCAGATGGTGGCTATTTCAGGGTCCTGTGTTTGGTGCACTGCATCAACCTGGTTGGGCAAGGAGGACAGTACGATGGGCCAAGCTATCCCATTGTTTCACCTGCTACAGGACCAGCTAAAGAAGGTGTCTGAAAGGTTCGCACTCACAGGTGTGAGCAACAACACAGAAGCGCATGCCTTGGTTAAGAGCTGAATCTATTGCTTGGCTTGTGATGCAAGGCTGAAAAATGACACCATCTCGTCCAAAGAGTACATCTGTGCCACACTACTTGATCCATGGTACAAAAAAATCCTGCCCACTTTCATTCCTTTTTCTGCAGGTGATGTTTCAAAATATAAAAGGTGGATTGTTGAGCAAACTGGGGACCTGAAAAAACAATGGCTGGAACTTAGAGACCCATTCCACAGTTCTGGTGTGCCACTGTCAACTTCCCGATAGAGTAGTCTTTTCTTTCACAGTAGCCAACAGCAGCAACAAGACCACTGGCAACAACAGCAACAGAACAATTGGACCCAACCTCTGCACTGACTTGGTTTCAAGTGGCAGGTCTTAAGTCCAGTGCAGATGTAAAAGCAAAAGAGGACGAGAAAGTTGTAGCAGCAAAGACCATTCAGAGGATATTCAAGGAGTATTTGGATGACCCAAAAGAGGTCTATGTGGATTAAAACCCATTGATGTATTGGAATGGGAAGATATGCAGGTAGCCAGAGCTCAGCAGGCTGGCAATAAATTATTTACCTTGTCCTGTAGCCAGTACATCTGCTGAGTATGTGTTCAGTGCAGCTCGCACAGTTGTTACAGTGAGAAAGACCAATCTCTCACCTTCAATAGTTAAGAGATTGACCATGATCAAAATGAATCAACATGTTATACCACACAAGTACACGTTCCTGAAACAGCACAGGTGGAGGAGGAGGAGGATGATTGGTCAGAATCAAGTGTGCTGACAAACGTCTGAGTGAACCACCTGAGTTTGAGGATGAACTATACTTTCTGGACTGAGTTTGCCATTGCTGCCATAGAACGTCTTAATTAGTTCTTCTTGAACTATTTTCTTTGCAAAACAAAAATTAGCTAGTGGAACATTAAGTTTGTGTCAGATTTATGCTGCCCCATCATTATTTAGTCCCATATAATGACAGATTGGATTTGGACCAGTGTGTAATGAAGAAGCCTCCACAATTCTGTCATGTCATTGGAGACACTGCCTGTTTTTTTTGCATGCCTATACTTTTTTGCATAACTTAGCAGGGCTGCCGCAGAAGATCACTGATTTACAAGAGTACCAATACCAAATTCCAGTGTGTTGCCTGTGTCAAAGATACAATTGTGTACCTAACCCACCCGTGCTTGGATTGGAAGAGGTAGCTAACTACAACTATTGCAACAATGAGTGAGTAATTATCAGTGATAATTGATGATTTCTGTGGCAGCAGACAGTGAGGGAGGGTGATCAATTAATATTATACTTGAGTTTGATGAATTGCAATGTTTGGTGCCTGATGGGTGATCATTTTTCTTGAAGGTAATTGGCATTTACAAACTTAATTATTGAAAATGTACCTTACGGTCCACTCCTTTCTTTGGATTCTTCAGAAACTAGACCAGTCACTTTTGTTAACAAACACAAATCTATACAAAATAGTGCAATTCTGTTTCTCTACTTGTTCTTCAACAGCAGTGCACTACACGTCTACCTTGCCTGGGTTAGGACTAGGAAGGACTTACTCAAAGTCATGAGAAGGATGGAAGGAGTCAGGGTGGGACTGCCTCATCAACAGTTAGAAGAAGGAAGTTATCAATTTCAAAGGGAAACCACTACTCTGAGGCCTAGTACTCATCTATTCGGAATGGAGAGAGGTATGTTGATTTGATAAATGCTGATGAGTGTGTGTTTTGTACTGGTGGCAAAAGTGAAACTTAGAGTTCTCTTGTTTTTTTGCTCTGAGTCGTCTTGGTAAACTCCTAATGAAGCTTATCTTCCTTCTGTCCTTGTCGTTGACTACACTTCAGTTTCTGTTTCACAATCCCCAGGCCTTCTCCTCTCCTGCACAAATAAAAGGTGAAAGCTGAGCTTAACTCTCCTGCTTACCTACTAGACCTAGTTCAGACAGGCACCCAAGAGTGACAGACATTCCTGAGCAGAATGCAGATGCAGTGCCCAATTTGACAATACAGTATAATTTTGTTTTTTAACAATCAGATTTTTAGAAGTGGATGGGTTTAATTCACTCCTCCATAATTAGCTTTTTTCAACCTAGAAGACGAAACATTTAGATATCTAATAAATTGGGTCTCTTGGGAAGAAGGACTGTTTGCAATGCATTTAACTGAACTGTTTCATACTCATTCCTATGTTTCCTTCCACAACAGATTGATGAGGATGATGTGCTGGTCATTGCCCTGATGAATATTATTTTTGTGTTGTGTTTGTCTTGGTCACACCTTTTCCCAAATCTCCTTTCCCATCCATTCATTAAACACCTAACCCTCTTCCCCTGGGCTGCTTGATTTTTTTGGAGTTGTGTCTTAATTTGCATCAAATAGATCACACACTTGGTGGGGTGGATGTAGTTAAATGCAACACCAACTCACTGCGTGATCATCTATTACCTGAGCAATGGCTCACACCAGACCCACTTACTCAACCACGCATAAATAAGAACATCATTCTTCAATGTCAACATCATCACTCAGGCCTTTCTTATGCATACATAAAACACTGAGGGGCATATTTATACTCTGATTGCGCTGAAATACCATCATTTTTTTACACTATTTCAGAGCAAACTTAACTCCATATTTATATTTTGACGCTAGACCCATCTAGCGCCAAAATATTGGAGTTAAAGTCATTTTTTGCCTGCGGAAAACTACCTTGCGTCAAGGAGATGCAAGGTAGGCGTTACCGGGCAAAAATGACTCTAAGGTCCATGCGCCTTATTTATCCTCCTGTGCACAAATGGTGCACGGGAGGGAGGCAGGCTTAATAATGGCTCTAAGCTTACTTAATGCTATTATTTAACGCCTGGGTCAAGGCAGGCGTTAGGGGACCTGTTGGCCTTTTTCCATGGTGGAACACCATGGAAAGAGCCCACAGATGCTCTTCCCAGGCCCCAGGGACACAGCCACGCATCCTAGAGGGACAGTGGAGGATGGGGGAGCCCATCCCAGGTAAGTACAGGTAAGTAAAGGTAAGTATTTACCTTTATTTTTTTTTAAGTGCCATATGGGGCCCAGAAGTGGGCCCCCATACATGGCACTGGGTGCAGTGGCCAAGCCCAGGGAACCCTTCTCCCCTGTGCTGGCCATTATGGTGGTGGGCATGACTCCTGTATTTTATAAGACAGGAGTCATGTGGTATGGTAGGTTTAGCGTCAATAAATGACACTAAACTGGTTAGAGTCATAATTTTTTATTCTAACAAGCCTAACATCATTTTTTAATGCTAAACCCCCTTCTGCCATACCGCCACCCCCACCAGGCTAACGTCATTCTCCATGACGTTAGCCCACCCTTTGCGCCGTATTGTGCCATTCCATAAATAAGACATCCAGCCGTTGTCTTGGAATGGAGCTAGCCAGCGCTATACTTTTTGACGCTAAACTGCGTTAGCGCAGTTAAGCATCAAAAAGTATGACTCAGGGCAGTACCCTTTTCGACTACAGAGTACAGACTTTGAGTACATTTTTCCTGACTTGAGAATTTAATAACTTTGGTTTTCAAATTCCATGCTCAGCATTGCTCAGAATAATTTACTATTGCTATTTTTTGGTATATAATATGTGGTATTCTTTGATGTGTCATGGTGGTAGTAGTCAGTCCCCAGTCTTTTTAAAGCTATAATATAAATGTATATGTATGTATAACCTACTAACTCTTGTTTTTTCTTTCAATCAAGTTACCTGTGATCATTTTGATCAATCCTACAGTTGGAGATCACCTAGGTGGAAGTGGGACGTCGCTGTGATGCCATCCCTGTAAGAAAGCATCTTGGAAAGCCCTCCAGTAAGGTGTTGCAAGATTGACAGAGGGAGCACCTGCTCTCCATCACTTAATCTATTCAGGTAAGAGAACTATAGGATGAAGTGAACTACTTTACTTAGGCCCATATTCAGCCAAAAATGATGGAGCGCTACACTGAGCCAAAATCGGCATGCCATGCTCTGTCATTTTCATTTCGCCGGGATGCACTGTATTTAAATGAATACAGCACACCCCTGTGTTGTCCCCTGCACTGGTGCTGAAATTAGCTGCCTAGCCCCAATGCAGGCATCCTTGCACCATTGTGCAAGGAAGGTGTCCCTTCCTGCACATAAACAATCACTAATGGTGATTTGGCACTTCTGTGTGCACTGGAGAATGCAGCACATAGAGAAGTGCCAAAGCATCATTTTGAAATGGCTGTTTATGTGCAGGAAGGGTCACCTTCCCGCATATAAACAATCATGTCTGGCATTTTGCTTTTTCTATGCGTGCTGCAGAATGCTGCACACATAGAAAAAGCAAAGAACGAGGAGGAATAAAAGTATTCCTCCTTGTCTTGCTAACGCCACCCCTGGGGTGGCATTAGATTTTGGCGCTGCCTCATGTTTACGAAGACTTGTAAATCTGAGGCAGGGTCAAAATAAAATGGGTGTTGCTGTGGCACACTGACAGCATCACCCATTGCAGGCCCCTTCCACACAAAGGGCTGCATGTGAAGGGGCTGTATTTACAAGGTGGCATTAAGCCACAAGCAGTGGCTTAACGCCACCTTGTAAATATGGTGCAGGGCATTGCACCACCGGATACTTCAGATGAGAATGAGATAAGTACTTGTTCATGTATGCTTCTGTAGACAATATAGAGAATAGCAGCATACCCTCCTGTCATACACTTCGATTAATAGATTAAAAAGACAGGCTAATCGAAAAGGCATCAGTGCAAAGTTAAAGTAAAGCAAAAAAAAACTTCAGGCAAAAAGTAAATTATAAAGATTTCTCCTTTACTAACCTATAAATTATACAATATAAAACCCATCCTCTCCACCCCAAAGAAGCCCACTCCTCTCCCATACCTTTCTCGTTCCTCAACCAATGTCCAAAATAAATATATAAATGTCCATGTTTAAATTGTCCATGAAGAATCAAAATGCCCTCCCCAAATTGGCCCTCTTTCCCCCCACAACTCTTTCCCACCAAAACAAAACATTAATAGAGGGCATTTTCTATGAGGGTCCCCAGGCCAGGTGTTGAATCTGGGCCTCGAGGCGTGGCATCCTACAGCCCTAGTATGCTACCTCTCACAGCACGCATCAATGGTAGAGCTGGTCTGAAAGGGGGTTGGAAAGGAAGTGGGTAGCTTCAAGCTGCCTGCAGTGTTAGTGGTAGGGCCTGGAGGCAGGAGATTCAAACGGTTGGCTGGTGGAATTGGGCCCAGGAGCAGGGGCATGTGCCAGGCTCTCCTCGTCCACCAGCTGCTGGTAGTGTGTCCTGGTGGCCTCCAGCCTCTGCTGCCAGAGCTGGGCCACAATCCCCTGCCAGTTCGGTGGTGGTGGACCAGCAGGAGTAGCTATGTCAAGAAGGAAAAAAAATAAAAAAGACAAATTGTAAAGAATGCTCTGTGCAAACACTTTAAAAAAAATTACATATTGACTCAGTATAAGAGAGTATAGGTACATTGCTGGTCCTCTAGAGCCATTTACATTTTTAATGTGATTCAGAAAATCAGTCACGGGGAGGGACTTGATTTTACTAACAAGTGCCTCACATAAAACCACTGACTGGCAAGAAGGAAGCATAAGATAAAAAAACACAGTGTTTTTTTATAAAGGATTTTTAAAAAAATTAAACCACACAGACACTTTGGCCCTCATTACAACCCTGGCAGGCGGTGGAGAACAGGGGGTAATACCACCAACAGGTCGGCGAAAAAAATGGAATTATGACCATGACGGTTACCGCCATGGTCATCCGCCACTTCTCCACTCCGACCGCCAGGGTGGTGTCGACCGCTGGGCTGGAGACTTCGGTCTCCAGCCCGGTGGCCGCCACCAGACCGCCGGCGGTATCAGGACATTTGGAATCACCACCAAATCCATGGCAGTAGGCACTACCGCTGTGCCAGGGAATACCTTTCCTGGCACTGATAGGGGTCTCAAAAACACCCCCCTCCCACACCCCTGAGTCCTCCCCCGCAGACCACAGACCCACCACTCCCCACCCCCACCCCCAGCATTAACACACACACTCCCTTACACGCACACATACACTACAACAACACATAACCACACACATACAAACAGACATGCAAACAGACCGACCCGCACACATCTTCCAGACACACAACACACCCCTGCATGCATACACGCACTCACACACCCCCTCTACATACTCACACGCACACCCCCATGCACGCACACAACACCCCCCACTACCCCCCTCCCCTAACGGACGATCACTTTACCTTGTACGGTGATCCTCCGGGAGGGGGATTCAGGGGGGCTGCACCGCCGTCAGCTCCCCGTCACCAGAACACTGCCACACTGCCATACCGAATCCTGGGTTGGGATTTGGTGGGCGGTGTTCTGATGAGCAGCCTCCACTTCCCCGCCGACCGCCAGTATGGCTGCTGGCTGCTCTCCATCCGAAAAAGGACGGAGGGCTGCCAGCAGTCATGATGCGCTGCGCGGAAAACCGCCTGCACTGGTGGTCTTCAGCAGAGCAGTACCTCAGCGGTTTTGAAGAAAGACCACCGAGGTTGAAATGAGGCCCTATGTGTGGAAAAAAGAAAAATAACTGTTCAGTGACTGGAAGCTTGCTAGCTAGTGCATCGGGTACAAATGTGTTACTCTCTACAGTCTGCAGCTGGAGCAGCTGCAATGGACAAAAAATTATCTTTGATTCCAATGACCCTGTTTTCCTCCAAATGCCTTTCAATTCTACCTTGACTCCAAAGAGGCAGATGATGATTTATATGTCACAAACGTCATGTATAATATGTCGATAATGGATGTCCTGACTGTTATAAGTAGACAGTGATAAAAACAATGTACTGCAGTCCAAGGAAAGGAACGGGATATATCGATTTTATTGGGCACATTCATCACAGAGAATTACATCCGTAAAACACAAAATCACAGACATTTAATCCCATTTTACTTCCTGGCCTCACCCTCAAACACAAATTATTTAAATCGAATATTTGCCAGTAAGGGAAGGAAACTTGACTTCTGGACTGATTTAGACTAGAGTTTGGAGGAGGGGTTACTCCATCATAAACATGATAGATATCCATTCCTTCGTATTAAGATTAGTAATACAGTGGATGGGAAATCTGTCAGGTTTATGATGGAGTAAGCCCCTCCCCCAAACTCTAAATCAGGCTTTTAGTCTGCTGCTGAAGTGTAAGGTACAGGGAAAAGGCTGAGTAGGTACGATAGAGGATTTGCCATAAAAAAGTAGGTGGGGTGGTTCACTGATGATGTAGCTTAGGCTTAGTCACTCCCTTTATCTGAAACTGACTGTCAAATTTGAACAGACATGAATTCATTTTGGAAGCCATATGAACCACTTGTCCGGACTGCAACAAGTGACACATTGTAGGAAAGTACCATCTTGCCTGGCATGTTACCCCCATATTTCACTGTATATATGTTGTTTTAGTCTATGTGTCACTGGGACCCTGCCAGGCAGGGCCCCAGGGCTCCTAAGTATGTGCCCTGTATGTGTTCCCTGTGTGATGCCTCACTGTCTCACTGAGGCTCTGCTAACCAGAACCACAGTGGTTATGCTCTCTCTGCTTTCCAAATTTGTCACTAGCAGGCTAGTGACTACATTTACCAATTCACAGTGGCATACTGGTGCACCCATATAATTCCCTAGTATATGGTACTGAAGTACCCAGGGTAATGGGGTTCCAGGAGATCCCTATGGGCTGCAGCATTTATTTTGCCACCCATAGGGAGCTCTGACAATTCTTACACAGGCCAGCCTGAGTGAAATAACGTCCACGTTATTTCACAGCCATTTACCACTGCACTTAAGTAACTTATAAGTCACCTATATGTCTAACCTTCACCTGGTGAAGGTTGGGTGTAAAGTTACTTAGTGTGTGGGCACCCTGGCACTAGCCCCCACATCGTTCAGGGCAAATTCCCCAGACTTTGTGAGTGCGGGGACACCATTACACGCGTGCACTACACATAGGTCACTACCTATGTGTAGCGTCACAACGGTAACTCCGAACATGGTCATGTAACATGTCTAAGATCATGGAATTGTCACCCCAACACCACTCTGGTATTGGGGGGACAATTCCATGATCCCCCGGGTCTCTAGCAGTACCCGGGTACTGCCAAATTGCCTTTCCGGGGTCTCCACTGCAGCTGGTGCTGCTGCCAACCCCTCAGACAGGTTTCTGCCCTCCTGGGGTCCAGGCAGCCCTGGCCCAGGAAGGCAGAACAAAGGATTTCCTCTGAGAGAGGGTGTTACACCCTCTCCCTTTGGAAATAGGTGTGAAGGCTGGGGAGGAGTAGCCTCTCCCAGCCTCTGGAAATGCTTTGATGGGCAGAGATGGTGCCAATCTCTGCATAAGCCAGTCTACACTGGTTCAGAGATCCCCCAGCCCTACCCTGGCGCAAAACTGGACAAAGGAAAGGGGAGTGACCACTCCCCTGATCAGCACCTCCCAGGGGAGGTGCCCAGAGCTCCTCCAGTGTGTCCCAGACCTCTGCCATCTTGGAAACAGAGGTGTTGGGGGCGCACTGGACTGCTCTGAGTGGCCAGTGCTAGCAGGTGATGTCAGAGGCTCCTTCTGATAGGCTCTTACCTCTCTTGGTAGCCAATCCTCCTTCCTTGGTAGCCAAACCTCCTTTTCTGGCTATTTAGGGTCTCTGCTTTGGGGAATTCTTCAGATAATGAATGCAAGAGCTCACCAGAGTTCCTCTGCATCTGCCTCTTCACCTTCTACCAAAGGATCGACCGCTGACTGCTCAGGACGCCTGCAAAATCGCAACAAAGTAGCAAGACGACTAATAGCAACATTGTACCGCCTCATCCTGCCGGCTTTCTCGACTGTTTCCAGGTGGTGCATGCTCTGGGTGTAGCCTGCCTTCACCCTGCACCAGAAGCTCCAAATAAATCTCCCGTGGGTCGACGGAATCTTCCCCCTGCTAACGCAGGCACCAAAAGACTGCAACACTGGTCCTCTGGGTCCCCTCTCATCCTGACGAGCGTGGTCCCTGGAACTCAGCAACTCTGTCCAAGTGACTCCCACAGTCCAGTGACTCTTCAGTCCAAGTTTGGTGGAGGTAAGTCCCTGCCTCCCCACACTAGACTGCATTGCTGGGTACCACGTGATTTGCAGCTGTTCCTGCTCCTGTGCACTCTTCTAGGATTTCCTTTGTGCACAGCCAAGCCTGGGTCCCTGACACTCCTTCCTGCAGTGCACAACCTTCTGAGCTGTCCTCCGGCGTCATGGGACTCCCTTTTGTGACTCCAGTTCACATTCCTTCCAAGTGCCTGTTCAGGTACTTTAGCGTGTGCTGCCTGCTACTGTGAGGGCTCCCTGAGTTGCTGGGTGCCCCTTCTGTCTCTTCCTCCAAGTGGTGACATCCTGGTCCCTCCTGGCCACAGAAGCACCCAAAAACCTCTACAGAGACCCTTGCAGCTAGCAAGGCTTGTTTGCGGTCTTTCTTCGTGGGAATACCTTTTCAAGCTTCATCGCTACGTGGGACATCCGTCTTCCAAAGGAGAAGTTCCTAGTCCTCTTCTTTCTTGCAGAACTCCAAGCTTCTTCCAACAGGTGGCAGCTTCCTTGCACCCTCAGCTGGCATTTCCTGGGCTCCGGCCACTCTCGACACTGTCACGACTATTGGACTTGGTCCCCTTGTCTTACAGGTACGCAGGTCCGGAAATCCACTGTTGTTGCATTGCTGGTGTTTGTTCTTCCTGCAGAATCCCCCTATCACGACTTCTGTGTTCTCTGGGGGTAGTAGGTGCATTTTACACCTACCTTTCAGGGTCTTGGTGTGGGCTATTTTTCTAACCCTCACTGTTTTCTTACAGTCCCAGCGACCCTCTACAAGCTCACATAGGTTTGGGGTCCATTCGTGGTTCGCATTCCACTTTTGCCCTTTGGTTTGAAAAATGCACCTGCCACTTTTCAGAGGTTGGTGAACACAGTCCTGCAAGGGTTGGAGGCTTTTAGTGCAGCATATCTAGACGATATAGCTGTCTTTAGCTCCACCTGGGATGAGCACCTGTTCCACCTTTGAAAAGTTTTGGAGGCCCTGCAAAAGGCAGGCCTCACTATCAAGGCCTCAAAGTGCCAGATAGGGCACTTCAGGGGAAAATCCAGACAATCATAGATTGGGTTACCCCTACAACACAGACCCATGTGAGAGCCTTCTTAGGCCTCAATGGGTATTACAGGAGATTCATTAAAAACTATGGCTCCATAGCAGCCCCTCTTAATGATCTCACTAGTAAGAAGATGCCTAAAAAGGTATTGTGGACAGCTAGCTGTCAGAAAGCTTTTGAGGAGCTCAAACAGGCCATGTGCTCTGCACCTGTCCTAAAAAGCCCATGTTACTCCAAGAAATTCATTGTTCAAACTGATGCATCTGAATTAGGGGTAGGGACAGTCTTATCACTACTGAATTCTGAGGGCCAGGATCAACCATTTGCTTTTATCAGCAGAAGGTTGACCCCTAGAGAAAAGCGTTGGTCTGCCAAAGAGAAGGAGGCCTTTGCTGTGGTCTGGGCACTGAAAAAGTTGAGGCCATACCTGTTTAGCACTCACTTTATTGTTCAGACAGACCACAAACCTCTACTTTGGCTAAAACAAATTAAAGGTGAAAACCCTAAATTGTTGAGGTGGTCCATATCTCTACAGGGAATGGACTATACAGTGGAACATAGACCTGGAAGTACTCACTCCAATGCAGATGGACTCTCCAGATATTTCCACTTAGACAATGAAGACTCATCAGGTCATGGCTAGTCTTATTGTCCTTCGTTTGGGGGGGTTGTGTAGGAAAGTACCATCTTGCCCGGCATGTTACCCCATATTTCACTGTATATATGTTGTTTTAGTCTATGTGTCACTGGGACCCTGCCAGGCAGGGCCCCAGTGCTCATAAGTATGTGCCCTGTATTTGTTCCCTGTGTGATGCCTAACTGTCTCACTGAGTCTCTGCTAACCAGAACCTCAGTGGTTATGCTCTCTCTGTTTTCCAAATTTGTCACTAACAGGCCAGTGACTAAATTTACCAATTCACATTGGCATACTGGTACACCCATATAATTCCCTAGTATATGGTACTGAGGTACCCAGGGTAATGGGGTTCCAGGAGATCCCTATGGGCTGCAGCATTTCTTTTGCCACCCATAGGGAGCTCTGACAATTCTTACACAGGCCTGCCAGTGCAGCCTGAGTGAAATAACGTCCACGTTATTTCACAGCCATTTACCACTGCACTTAAGTAACTTATAAGTCACCTATATGTCTAACCTTCACCTGGTGAAGGTTGGGTGCAAAGTTACTTAGTGTGTGGGCACCCTGGCACTAGCCAAGATGCCACCACATCATTCATGGCAAATTCCCCGGACTTTGTGAGTGCGGGGACACCATTACGCACGTGCACTACACATAGGTCACTACCTATGTGTAGCGTCACAATGGTAACTCCGAACATGGCCATGTAACAGGTATAAGATCACGGAATTGTCACCCCCAATACCATTCTGGTATTGGGGGTGACAATTCCATGATCCCCCGGGTCTCTAGCACAGTACCTGGGTACTGCCAAACTGCCTTTCTGGGGTCTCCACTGCAGCTGCTGCTGCTGCCAACCCCTCAGACAGGTTTCTGCCCTCCTGGGGTGCAGGCAGCCCTGGCCCAGGAAGGCAGAACAAAGGATTTCCTCTGAGAGAGGGTGTTACACCCTCTCCCTTTGGAAATAGGTGTGAAGGCTGGGGAGGACTAGCACCCCCAGCCTCTGGAAATGCTTTGATGGGCACAGATGGTGCCCATCTCTTCATAAGCCAGTCTACACCGGTTCAGGGATCCCCCAGCCCTGCTCTGGCGCGAAACTGGACAAAGGCAAGGGGAGTGACCACTCCCCTGACCTGCACCTCCCAGGGGAGGTGCCCAGAGGTCCGGTGTGTCCCATACCTCTGCCATCTTGGAAACAGAGGTGTTGGGGGCACACTGGACTGCTCTGAGTGGCCAGTGCCAGCAGGTGATGTCAGAGGCTCCTTCTGATAGGTTCTTACCTCTCTTGTTAGCCAATCCTCCTTCCGTGGTAGCCAAACCTCCTTTTCTGGCTATTTAGGGTCTCTGCTTTGGGGAATTCTTCAGATAACTAATGCAAGAGCTCACCAGAGTTCCTCTGCATCTCCCTCTTCACCTTCTACCAAAGGATCGACCGCTGACTGCTCAGGATGCCTGCAAAACCGCAACAAAGTAGCAAGACGACTACTAGCAACATTGTAGCGCCTCATCCTGCAGGCTTTCTCAACTGTTTCCAGGTGGTACATGCTCTGGGGGTAGCCTGCCTTCCCCCTGCACCAGAAGCTCTGAAGAAATCTCCTGTAGGTCGAAGGAATCTTTCCCTTGCTAACGCAGGCACTGGTCCTCTGGGTCCACTCTCATCCTGACGAGCGTGGTCCCTGGAACTCAGCAACTCTGTCTAAGTAACCCCCACAGTCCAGTGACTCTCCTGTCCAAGTTTGGTGGAGGTAAGTCCTTGCCTTCCCATGCTAGACTGTATTGCTGGGTACCGCATGATTTGCAGCTGCTACGGCTCCTGTGCAGTCTTCCAGGATTTTTTTCGTGCACAGCCAAGCCTGGGTCCCTGACACTCCTTCCTGCAGTGTACAACCTTCTGAGTTGTCCTCCGGCGTCGTGGGACTCCCTTTTGTGACTTTGCGTGGACTCCAGTTCACTTACCTTCCAAGTGCCTGTTCAGGTACTTTTGCATGTGCTGCCTGCTTCTGTGAGGACTCCCTGAGTTGCTGGGCCCCCCCTCTGTCTCCTCCTCCAAGTGGCAACATCCTGGTCCCTCCTGGGCCACAGCAGCACCCAAAAACCTCCACCATGACCCTTGCAGCTAGCAAGGCTTGTTTGTGGTCTTTCTTCGTGGGAACACCTCTGCAAACTTCATTGCGACGTGGGACATCCGTCTTCCAGAGGAGACGTTCCTAGTCCTCTTCTTTCTTGCAGAACTCCAAGCTTCTTCCAACAGGTGGCAGCTTCCTTGCACCCTCTACTGGCCTTTCCTGGGCTCCGGCCACTCTCGACACTGTTGCGACTATTGGACTAGGTCCCCTTGTCTTACAGGTACTCAGGTCCGGAAATCCACTGTTGTTGCATTGCTGGTGTTTGTTCTTCCTGCAGAATCCCTCTATCACAACTTCTGTGCTCTCTGGGGGTAGTAGGTGCATTTTACACCTACCTTTCAGGGTCCTGGGGTGGGCTATTTATCTAACCCTCACTGTTTTCTTACAGTCCCAGTGACCCTCTACAAGCTCACATAGGTTTGGGGTCCATTCGTGGTTCGCATTCCACTTTTGGAGTATATGGTTTGTGTTGCCCCTATACCTATGTGCTCCAATTACAATCTATTGTAATTCTACACTGTTTCCCTTACTTTTTCTTGCTATTACTTACCTAATTTTGGTTTGTGTACATATATCTTGTGTATATAACCTATCCTCATACTCAGGGTACTCACTGAGATACTTTTGGCATATTGTCATAAAAATAAAGTACCTTTATTTTAGTAACTCTGTGTATTGTGTTTTCTTATGATATTGTGCATATGACACCAGTGGTATAGTAGGGTATAGTAGTACATGTCTCCTAGTTCAGCCTAAGCTACTTTGCCATAGTTACCTTCTATCAGCCTAAGCTGCTAGAAACACCTCTTCTACACTAATAAGGGATAACTGGACCTGGCACAAGGTGTAAGTACCTCTGGTACCCACTACAAGCCAGGCCAGCCTCCTACATTGGTTGGCAGCGGTGGGATAAGTACTTCTAACTACTTACTACTATGTCATTGTGTACTTTTCATAAGAGAATAATATACAAAACAGTTCAGTGTATGTACACCTAACCAAAAAGTTTTGCTTTTCTCCTCTTAAACTTTTTACAAAGTTCTGAAAAGGTTTCTAAAACTTATAAAAGTTTTCTAAAAGTTAGAAAAAGTATTTTTCTCTGTTCTTTAAAAAGTTCTCGAACTTTTTCTTCCTTTTCACTATCTCTAAACCTCCTGTTATCATGTCTGTGGTAGATTCTACTCTTAAAATGGGCAATACTACTTATGACAATTTGAATTACAAGAGCCTAAGGAGTCTCTGCTAAGATAGAGGTTTAGTGATAGGAAAGAACCCTACAAAAGAGTTTCGATTTAACATGCTTATAGTAAATGATGAGTCCCAAGCAGGCACATCAAATGATAGGTTAATAGAAGGTTCCCATTCTGATTCAGGGGATCTCCTTGAGGGAGGTGGAGAGGGTTCTGAACAGGGTCTGCCCCCTAGCAGGACACCCAGTAATATAGGTAGTAATGGAGGTTCCCATCACATTAGGGAAGTATTTATTCCTAGAGGCCAAGTTGCTAGGGTCCAGTCAGTTAGGGACAGATCCCCCTCTGTTGTTTCCAATTTGTCTTCTGTGTCCAAGCATTAGCAACCCACCCACAGTGAGGATAACTTGTTAAAAAGGGAACTCACAAAGTTGAGGGTTAAAGAGACCAGGCTGAAGCTTAAACAGCAACAGCTGGCCTTAGATATGGAATCCCTAGACCTGGAGAAGGAAAGACAGAGATTGGGGGTTGGACCCTATGGTGGCAGCAGCAGTATTCCTGATAGTAATCCTGTTAGAGAGCATGATTCCAGGAATCTGCACAAGATAGTCCCCCCTTACAAGGAGGGGATGACATCAACAAGTGGTTTGCTGCACTTGAGAGGGCCTGTATGGTACAGGGGGTCCCTCGAAGGCAGTGGGCTGCTATATTGTGGCTGTCTTTCACTGGAAAGGGTAGGGATAGGGTCATTACTGTTAGAGAAAGTGATGCTAACAATTTTGCAGTTTTGAAGGATGCACTCTTGGATGGATTTGGCTTAACCACTGAACAATACAGGATTAAGTTCAGAGACACCAGAAAAGAGTCCTCTCAAGACTGGACAGACTTTGTGGACTTTTCAGTAAAGGCCTTGGAGGTGTGGTTACATGGCAGTAGAGTATCTGACTATGAAAGCCTGTATAATCTTCTCCTGAGAGAGCATATTCTGAATAACTGTGTGTCAAACTTGTTACACCAATATCTAGTGGACTCAGGTCTGACCTCTCCCCAAGAATTGGGAAAGAAGGCAGACAAATGGGTCAGAACAAGAGTGAACAGAAAAGTTCATACAGGGGGTGACAAGGATGGCAAGAAGAAGGATGGTAAGTCTTCTGACAAGGGTGGGGACAAAAGTAAAACTGAGTCTTCATCAGGCCCACAAAAATCCTCTGGTGGGGGTGGTGGGTCCAAATCCTCTTCCAATAATCACCCTAAAAAGCCTTGGTGTTATTTCTGTAAAGTCAAAGGCCATTGGACAACTGATGCCAGTTGTCCAAAGAAAAACACCAAACCTCCCACTACCACAACCCTTACTGCAAATTGAAGTGCCCCTAGTAATAGCAGAGGTGGTGGGAGCAAACCTACAAATAGCCAATCCAAAGGAGTAGCTGGGCTCACTATTGGTAATGTAGTTGGGGTTGGTCTTGTTAGGGAGACCACAGAGGCTGTGTTAGTCTCTGAAGGTGCCATTGATTTGGCAACCTTGGTTGCTTGTCCTCTTAATATGGATAAGTACAAGCAACTTCCCCTAATACATGGTGTTGAGGTTCAGGCCTACAGAGACACAGGTGCCAGTGTTACCATTGTAATAGAGAAACTGGTCCACCCTAAACAACACCTACTTGGTCAGCAGTACCAAGTGACAGACGCTCAGAACAACACTCTTAGCCACCCGATGGCTGTTGTAAATCTCAACTGGGGGGGGGGGGTGGCTTACTGGTCCAAAGAAAGTTGTGGTTGCCTCAGATCTACCTGTAGACTGTCTACTAGGAAATGATTTAGAGACATCAGCTTGGACAGAAGTGGAGTTAGAGGCTCATGCAGCAATGCTGGGCATTCCTGGGCATATTTTTGCTTTGATAAGGGCTCAGGCCAAAAAGCAAAAAGGACAGGGTAACTTGGATCCTGGAACAATGAACCAAGTGCTCCCTAGAGCTAGGGATAGCAAGGGTAAATCCCTAACCACTATCCCTCCCTCTACAGATGAGTCTCCTTCTGAGGAAGAAGAATTTCCTCCCTGTGCAGAACCTTCACCAGATGAGCTGGCAGCAGACACTGCTTTGCTTTTGGGTGGAGGGAGGCCTGCCAGGGAAGAGCTGAGTGTGGCACAGCAAACCTGTCCCACCTTAGAGGGCCTCAGACAGCAAGCTGTCAAGCAGCAAAATGGGGATGTCAGTGACTCACATAGAGTTTACTGGGAGGACAACCTCTTGTACACCGAGGCAAGGGACCCAAAACCTGGAGCAGACAGGAGATTGGTCATTCCCCTGCAGTACAGAGAGTTCCTCCTAACTCTTGCACATGACATTCCTTTGGCTGGGCATTTGGGCCAGATCAAAACATGGGAAAGGCTTGTCCCCCTCTTTCACTGGCCTAGGATGTCAGAGGACACTAAAGATTTTTGCAAGTCTTGTGTGACCTGCCAAGCCAGTGGCAAGACTGGTGGCACTCCAAAGGCTCCCCTTATTCCACTACCTGTGGTTGGGGTGCCATTTGAAAGGGTAGGGGTTGACATAGTTGGCCCCCTTGACCCTCCTACTGCTTCAGGCAATAGGTTTATCTTGGTGGTTGTGGACCATGCCACAAGATATCCTGAAGCAATTCTTCTAAGGACCACTACAGCTCCTGCAGTGGCAAAGGCCCTCGTGGGAATCTTTTCCAGGGTGGGTTTCCCTAAATGGGTTGTATCAGACAGGGATAGCAACTTCATGTCGGCATACTTGAAAGCAATGTGGAAGGAGTGTGGTGTTACCTACAAGTTCACCACTCCTTATCATCTACAGACTAATGGACTGGTAGAGAGGTTTAATAAAACTCTCACAGGTATGATAATGGGACTCCCTCAAAAACTCAGGAGGAGATGGGATGTCCTGTTACCTTTCCTCCTTTTTGCTTACAGGGAGGTACCCCAGAAAGGAGTGGGCTTCAGCCCCTTTGAACTCCTCTTTCGACACCCTGTAAGAGGTCCACTGACTCTTGTGAAGGAGGGTTGGGAACAACCTTTAAAAGCTCCCAAACAGGACATAGCGGACAATGTACTTGGCCTAAGATCCAGAATGGCTGAATACATGAAAAAGGCCAGTAAAAACCTCCAGGCCAGCCAGGAGCTCCAGAAGCAATGGCATGACCAGAAGGCTGTTCTGATCCAGTACTAACCAGGACAGAAGGTGTGGCTATTGGAGCCTGTGGCCCCAAGAGCACTCCAGGACAAATGGAGTGGACCCCATCTAATTGTTGAAAAGAAGGGTGAGGTTACCTATCTGGTAGACCTGGGCACTGCCAGGAGTCCCCTTAGAGTGATTCATGTCAACCGCCTAAAACCCTACTATGGCAGGGCTGATCTCACCCTGCTCATGGCAACAGATGAGGGACAGGAAGAAGAGAGTGACTCTCTCCATGATCTCTTTTCCACCACTGAATCTGATGCTTTAGTGGAGGGAGTAGTTTTGGCAGACTGTTTTACTGCAGAACAGAAAGACAACTGCATACATCTCCTTGGACAATTCACTGAACTCTTTTCAATTGTCCCCGGAACAACTTCCTGGTGTGAACACACAATTGATACTGGAGACAGCTTGCCTGTCAAAAGTAAAATCTATTGGAACCCTAAATTGTTGAGGTGGTCCATATCTCTACAGGGAATGGACTATACAGTGGAACATAGACCTGGGAGTACCCACTCCAATGCAGATGGACTCTCCAGATATTTCCACTTAGACAATGAAGACTCATCAGGTCATGGCTAGTCTTATTGTCTTTCGTTTGGGGGGGGTTGTGTAGGAAAGTGCCATCTTGCCTGGCATGTTACCCCTATATTTCACTGTATATATGTTGTTTTAGCGTATGTGTCACTAGGACCCTGCCAGGCAGGGCCCCAGTGCTCATAAGTGTGTGCCCTGTATGTGTTCCCTGTGTGATGCCTAACTGTCTCACTGAGGCTCTGCTAACCAGAACCTCAATGGTTATCCTCTCTCTGCTTTCCAAATTTGTCACTAACAGGCTAGTGACTAAATTTACCAATTCACATTGGCATAGTGGTACACCCATATAATTCCCTAGTATATGGTACTGAGGTACCCAGGGTAATGGGGTTCCAGGAGATCCCTATGGGCTGCAGCATTTCTTTTGCCACCCATAGGGAGCTCTGACAATTCTTACACAGGCCTGCCAGTGCAGCCTGAGTGAAATAACGTCCACGTTATTTCACAGCCATTTACCACAGCACTCAAGTAACTTATAAGTCACCTATATGTCTACCCTTCACCTGGTGAAGGTTGGGTGCAAAGTTACTTAGTGTGTGGGCACCCTGCCACTAGCCAAGGTGCCCCCACATCGTTCATGGCAAATTCCCCGGACTTTGTGAGTGCGGGGACACCATTACACGCGTGCACTACACATAGGTCACTACCTATGTGTAGCGTCACAACGGTAACTCCGAACATGGTCATGTAACATGTCTAAGATCATGGAATTGTCACCCCAACACCATTCTGGTATTGGGGGGACAATTCCATGATCCCCCGGGTCTCTAGCAGTACCCGGGTACTGCCAAACTGCCTTTCCGGGGTCTCCACTGCAGCTGGTGCTGCTGCCAACCCCTCAGACAGGTTTCTGCCCTCCTGGGGTCCAGGCAGCTCTGGCCCAGGAAGGCAGAACAAAGGATTTCCTCTGAGAGAGGGTGGTACACCCTCTCCCTTTGGAAATAGGTGTGGAGGCTGGGGAGGAGTAGCATCCCCCAGCCTCTGGAAATGCTTTGATGGGCACAGATGGTGCCCATCTCTGCATAAGCCAGTCTACACCGGTTCAGGGATCCCCCAGCCCTGCTCTGGCGCGAAACTGGACAAAGGAAAGGGGAGTGACCACTCCCCTGACCTGCACCTCCCAGGGGAGGGGGAGCCCAGAGCTCCTCCAGTGTGTCCCAGACCTCTGCCATCTTGGAAACAGAGGTGTTGGGGGCACACTGGACTGCTCTGAGTGGCCAGTGCCAACAGGTGTCGTCAGAGGCTTCTTCTGATAGGCTCTTACCTCTCTTGGTAGCCAATCCTCCTTTCTTGGTAGCCAAACCTCCTTCTCTGGCTATTTAGGGTCTCTGCTTTGAGGAATTCTTCAGATAACGAATGCAAGAGGTCACAAGAGTTCCTCTGCATCTCCCTCTTCACCTTCTACCAAAGGATCGACCGCTGACTGCTCAGGACGCCTGCAAAACAGCAACAAAGTAGCAAGACGTCTACTGGCAACATTGCCGGCTGTTTCCAGGTGGTGCATGTTCTGGGGGTAGCCTGCCTTCACTCTGCACCAGAAGCTCCAAAGAAATCTCCTGTGGGTCGACAGAATCTTTCCCCTGCTAACGCAGGCACCAAAAGACTGCAACACTGGTCCTCTGGGTCCCCTCTCATCCTGACGAGCGTGGTCCCTGGAACTCAGCAACTCTGTCCAAGTGACTCCAACAGTCCATTGACTCTTCAGTCCAAGTTTGGTGGAGGTAAGTCCTTGCCTCCCCATGCTAGACTGCATTGCTGGGTACCGTGTGATTTGCAGCTGCTCCGGCTCCTGTGCACTCTTCCAGGATTTCCTTCGTGCACAGCCAAGCCTGGGTCCCCGACACTCCTTCCTGCAGTGCACAACCTTCTGAGTTGTCCCCTGGTGTTGTGGAACTCCCTTTTGTGACTTCACGTGGACTCTGGTTCACTTTCCTTCCAAGTGCCTGTTCAGGTACTTTTGTGTGTGCTGCCTGCTTCTGTGAGGGCTCCCTGCGTTGCTGGGTGCCCCCTCTGTCTCCTCCTCCAAGAGGCGACATCCTGGTTCCTCCTGGGCCACAGCAGCACCCAAAAACCTCTACCGAGACCCTTGCAGCTAGCAAGGCTTGTTTATGGTCTTTCTGCGTGGGAACACCTCTGCAAGCTTCATCCCGACATGGGACATCCGTCTTCCAAAGGAGAAGTTCCTAGTCCTCTTCTTTCTTACAGAACTCCAAGCTTCTTCCAACAGGTGGCAGCTGGCATTTCCTGGGCTCCGGCCCACTCTCAACACTGTCTCGACTATTGGGCTTGGTCCCCTTATCTTACAGGTACTCAGGTCTAGAAATCCACTGTTGTTGCATTGCTGGAGTTTGTTCTTCCTGCAGAATCCCCCTACCACGACTTCTGTGCTCTCTGGGGGTAGTAGGTGCATTTTACACCTACCTTTCAGGGTATTGGGGTGGGCTATTTTTCTAACCCTCACTGTTTTCTTACAGTCCCAGCGACCCTCTACAAGCTCACATAGGTTTGGGGTCCATTTGTGGTTCGCATTCCACTTTTGGAGTATATGGTTTGTGATGCCCCTATACCTATCTATTGTAATTCTACACTGTTTGCATTACTTTTCTTGCTATTACTTACCTAATTTTGGTTTGTGTACATATATCTTGTGTATATAACTTATCCTCATACTCAGGGTACTCACTGAGATACTTTTGGCATATTGTCATAAAAATAAAGTACCTTTATTTTTAGTAACTCTGTGTGTTGTGTTTTCTCATCATATTGTACATATGACACCAGTGGTATAGTAGGAGCTTTACATGTCTCCTAGTTCAGCCTAAGCTGCTTTGCCATAGCTACCTTCTATCAGCCTAAGCTGCTAGAAACACCTCTTCTACACTAATAAGGGATAACTGGACCTGGCACAAGGTGTAAGTACCTCTGGTACCCACTACAAGCCAAGCCAGCCTCCTACACACATGCCAAAAATGTTTTTTTTTATTGTGGACAGAATGTTGGAACAAATAAAGGAGTGCAGTACTAGTGGGTGACTGAGTGGGCGCTGGGGGGGAAGTGAAAGACATGTTGTTTGCGTTTCGGTTTGCAATCCATTGAAAGCATTGTAAATGCTAAATTAACATAAGCAGATGCACATTGCACAGCCAACACTGCAGTGCCGGATTGAACAATGCAGCAGTTGGGTGGCATCATGGCCCATTGGTTGCTACTCGCAACTTGCCATGGCGAGCGAGGTCATGGATGATGATGGGTGGGATCTGCCTCACTTAATAAATATAGTGAGTATTCTAGTAATTGTCAATAACCAAGCAATGTGACTTACCATCTCCCGTCTCAGCCGCCACAGAGACCCCCCCCTTCAAGTGCTGCTGTGTCATCTGGCGCACTGGTACTGGCCCTGTCACTGGTAGTCTTTGCGGCTACAAAAAACATTACACATTTTAGATGCCAGATACACCTCCCCCTTTGTATTTTTTTTTTTTTAATACAACCACAAAACATTACTGAAGTTCAGTTTGCAGTATCTCCTCTCCCATCTAAAATGTCAATTTAGGCATTTTGTTGGTTGACAATGTTAGAAAAGTCTGTAGTCAAGCTGAACGTAATGGAGGGGCAGAGATAGGATGATGATTGTGAGCCATTTGAAGTGCAAGGAAGGGGTAGACTAAATTTGATCAATGAAGGACATATGTTTTTGATTGGCAAATGCAATGGGACCATCAGCATACTACTTTTCTGCCTTATCTGCACAGTCATTGAACCTACTGGGATACTGAATAATATTACATACAACACAGCATTGGCGAGGGTCACCATAACCATGTCCACTCTTGTAATTTGAGCATGAGCAGGAAAAGGAAAGCCTTCTCAAAAAACAAACGAAGAAGACCTTGCTTTGGTTTACAAACTCTGCAATTTTCTAAGTAGACTACCCAATCTAGTGTCTTAGTCTTACATTACCAGTCCACAGGGTATACAGTTAGGGGTGAGGGACAGCTTAACCAAGCAGAAGAAGGCTTAAACCACAGCTTAGTACACACAGGAGGAAGTTAGCTACAGAACAAGAAATATATAGAAAAAAGGACACTGTATGGAGGGATAACAAGAATATGCATTACAGAGAATGAAGAATATTGGAAAAAAACGTCACAGTATAAGAGAAAGGAAGACAAATGAATCTAGTAGGGAAAGGTAAAAGAGGAATAAATAATATGAACAAGAACTTACTTGGGCAAGCAGAGCTATCTGCCACTGCGCTGGTGGTAGCAGTGGTGCCCCCCTCCTCGGCCTGACCCTCTAACGCCCTCTTCTTTTGCTCTTGGGTGCTGACGTATTAAATAAAGAAGATAACAAAGGTAGATTAGTGGTGCAGTTAATCTCCTAGAAATATATTGACAGGCAAAGGCTGTAACATATTGGCATTGTACTTTTCTAAATCAGATTGCATATATTATTGAGTTTACCTGTTCCTACTTTCTGAAACCTTACCTAAGCTCTATTCCAAATTTACTAAATTACATTTGGAAACACTAATGCATTGCATCATCTTCGCAAATAGCAACCCCCTTTGATGGGCCAACTCAGTCAGTTTCCCTTTTCAGTGCATAGATGCATACTGCACATTAGTGTAATAATGCTTGTGACTGTACGAGCTACATAAAAAGAAAGACACAGAGAATGCTAACTCACTGATATTACTTATACTACCACAGTACAGTACCACTATCTTAGTGGCAGCATAACTTCTTAAATAACCAGCCCAAGTAGGTGCCTATAGCAACAAGCAGAACAAGGTAGCACTGAGCACCTGGCTTGCTCAACTTGGATGATATAATATTTGTAACGTTACATGAACTTAATTTATCTTTGAGTGTGAACAGTATGCTATTTGAAAACACAATTAGCATTACAGGATAGGACACAACAAAATTAGTAATAATTAATTACTAGTACTCAGCAAGCCCCACAACCTGGACACCCAGTAGGTCAAGCAGGTCCCTTTCCCGGTCCAGGATATCATCCCAGCAGTGCATCAGCTGCTGCTGGGTGTGCCGAACCTCAATACATCGGCGGACACAATGGCACACCCTTCCCTACAGCAGCCGGCGCTCCTGCAGGCCAGACCCACTCCCAGGCCTGCCACCAGCACCCAGCATGGAGGGGAGGTGGTGCTGCACGAAAAAAATAAGTGTGCCACCTCCTCCTTGCTAACAATGGAGCAAGGCTGCACCCCTTGGCATGCAGTTCACTGCACTGGCACCGCCCCTTCTCCCACATTTTACCATGGTGCTAGGTGGAATATAAAAAAAATGCAGGAGGAAGAAAGGGAATAGAGACAGAGAATTAGGAAGTTAGGGGAAAAGTAATAAAGGGACATAAAAATCACAGCAAATAAAAACAAGCATTGACCAAGCCAATAGGTCTCAGCAATGGGTGACCTATTGCCTTTAGCAATGGGGTGGAGCACGGGAGTGCAGTGGGGGTGGTGAATGGGAGGGCAGGTGGGGGTGTCTGATGCAGCGCTGAGGGCGGATAATGGATGGGGCAGAGTGACAACAAGACCTTGCCTGTATTTGATCCCCAAAGATAGTCACACTGCAGAAGTAAGTGATCTTGGGTCATCGGGGTTACTGAGAAGCCACAGAAAGAGTTGTAGAATCTAGACATGAAGGAGGGCAGTTGGGGATGGGGGTGAGATGAAACAAGTACAGGAGCGGGTGGGGGTGAAGAAGAAAGTACTGGTGGGTGGCAGGGAAAAGAAACAACAGGGAACAGGGATATGTCACACGACATAATAACAAGAAATCGTCAGAAAGTCACAAGCAGGGCAAAAAACAAGCAGAAAATGGGCAGAAAGTCACAAACATAGGGTACGAAATGAGCAGCAAGGCCCAGAGTGCAAGAAACAAGTAGAAAGGCACAAACAGTAGGCAGGAAACTGCCAGAAATTAAGAAATGAGCAGAAAGGCAGCAATTGCAAGACATTAGCATAAAAGGAGCAGAAATGCAGAATCAGAAAGCAAAAATTGAACAAAAAGGCACAAACAGCAGGCACAAAGTGAGCAGAAAAGCACAAACAGAAGGCAAGGAACAAGAAGAAAAGAGGAAGGGAGTCAGAAAAAGAGGGAGAGAAACTAACAGAAAGGCACAATCAAGGCAAGAAACGAGCAGAAAGGCACAAACAGAGGATTAAGCGAGCAGAAAGTCAGAACAGAGGTCAAGAATTGAGCAGAAAGCAGAAACAGACAACACAAAAGGACCATAAAAGCAAGCGTAACAGCAGAAATAGAAGTCAAGAAACTAGCAAAATGGCACAAACAGAAAGACACGAACAGAGGAATAAGGGAGCACAAAGTCAGAAACAGAGTTGAAGATTTGAGCAGAAAGGCAGAAATAGACAACACAAAAGGACCATAAAAACAAGCATAACGGCAGAAATAGATGTCAAGAAATGAACAGAATGCCACAAACAAAAAGACACACACAAAGTATATAAACAAGCAAAAAGTCAGAAAAGAGGTCAAGAATCGAACAGAAAGGCAGAAACAGACGACACGAAAGGGCCATAAAAACAAGCATAACGGCAAAAATGGAAGCCAAGAAATGAGTACAATGGCACAAACAGAAAGGCAGAAAAAGAGGAATAAAGGAGCAGAACTGTAGTCTCAAGCAACGTCTGAAAAGATGGATGCCACAGACCTGAACTGTAGTTGGCCTGTGCTCTCAGAGAGGGCTAAACACAGAAAAGGCATGACTTATGCATGCCCTTCACGAATGGGGATGCTGAAAAATGTAGCGACAATGGCGGAAGCAAATGGAGAGGATGTGGGTGGATGTTGATACAGCAGTCTTGGTTCAAGATGCGCATGGACGCCATTGTTAACGCTGAATTTTTACTAATAATTATTCATGTATTCCGAATTATAAATCTGAATAGAAAATGAGTTAATATACAAAATGATACACAACTTGAAAATGTGCCCACTTGAGTGGTCGTCAGTAATTACAAAGTGTCCCTATTAACTGCTTATTAATATAAAATAATGTGCCAGTGTTTAGATGAATGTAGTAGTATGTTACATTAATAATCATGCATTATGTATTTGCTTTATTAATCATAGGCCTTAAGTTAGCGAGGTCTTGGTCCTAGTTTACACAGCCTCATGTTAAACTGCATTGTTAGGATAACGCTGTGAGAAAGGTTTGCCTGAAGAAATGAATACGCCAATTTTATTTTTCCATTGAGTTGACCAAACGCTAGTAAATGTTTTTCTTTCCCATGAGAACTGCTTGCTAGAATACGCTGCATTAGCTATTGTTACAATGTAGAGTTTAATGTGTGTGAAAGCAGTGTTCCCAGGAGAGAACAATGGATGCACTGACTGAAGGACAGAGAGCGATACAACATTGTTACCTGATGAGTCCGACGATGGGAACAGGAGAAGAGGAACCAATCATCGACATGTGAAAGACAGTTTTAGTTATATCTTAGATTTGAAGTTCTACTTTTGTTGGACTAAATGTAAACATACGATTGTTTGACCAGTAGCAACATGGAAGGTGTTCTAGGTGGTTTTAACTTAGCCCGACTCCCCAGAGAAAAGGAAGCCATTCCGATTACTCTCATTTCTTCTAGGCTTTTTCCCACTTTGATATCCTCCTGAGAGGAGCTTGTGTATTCTGTCTGAGGAGCTGAACAGTTCCTGAGAACTTTAATACTATCTTTAACTTTGTTGCCTAAACTTTTGATGTTGAATGCTGCTGATCCTTAGAAAATGCTTTAAAATGGTTCTGATAGCTTAGAGTCCCCGATTCTGAACCATTCCCTTTCATGGTCCGATGCTGCCCGAACAGATGTCCAAGTGATGAAGGCAGTCACAGCTTGCTGATCCATACCGAGGAGAGGTACTAGCCTGATGATATTGTTGATGTAATTTGTCCTCTGTTTAAAGGTACCAAACGCCGATTTGATAGAGCCATACCTAGATGTTTTTCAAATTTGTGTTGACCAAATTGTTTTGCATGTAGATCAAACTTACTATTGTAATCAGAAAGTTAATTAAGAGACTCACAGAAGATGTTTGCTAATTGTTAACAACAGTTGATGTCAGTTCTTTGCTGAATCTAAATGTATGCTATTTCTATTGCACAGTTATTCTTGCTATTGAGTTGTAATGTAATCCTGTAATGCATTATCATACATGCTTTAATTAAATTGAGATTCTTTAGAATGTTTGGTCAATCAGTTTTTCTGTATGTATATCATCTGATTTTGAGATTGAGTTACACATCCTTAGCATTGTTAATATAGGGAAATAAACATTCTAATTTTTACCTGAAGGTATGGTTATCCATGGCCAAAGGGGTCATGGTGCGTGGAAATTACTGCCTCCCAAGATTATTGATTCTATTGATTGATGTATTTATTATTTGGTATTGAAATTATGCCCTGTGATGGGTTTTACTCTAAGCGCAATCAAAAGGTCCATCAAACCTCTAACGCGTCCCCTTATAAATTAAAGATACAAAACCAAATAGGGTCAGACACAGAAACAGAGATGGTAGCAGAGTATGATGGTTAGTCTCCTTTAGAGTCCATCACCATAAGTTAAATTGGGGTTTGCCCTCTAGTGATAGATAGAAGAGTAACATGGAATATGTGACAGAACAACTAGGTCCTAAACAACTATAACCTAAACCACTACTGCTAAACAACTAAAAAGTCTCTACAACTAAGTACTGAACAACTAGTGTCTAAACAACAATTGTGCCTGAATAACAATTGCCTGAACAACTAATTTTAAGGTAAGGTTTTCTTTTTGGTTTTTAAACAACTTATATATATATATATATATATATATATATATATATATATATATATATATTCTAAACAACGTATATATATATATATATATATATATATATATATATATATATATATATATATATATATATATGTATATATATATAAAACTTCTAAGCAACTAATAAACCATAAAAAACTAAAAGAAAAACTTACCTTAAAATTAGTTGTTCAGGCAATTGTTAATCAGGCACATTTGTATTGTTTTTTAGACAGTAGTTGTTCAGTACGTAGTTGTAGAGACTTTTTAGTTGTTTAGCAGTAGTGGTTCAGGCAAGTAGTGGTTTAGACCTCGTTGTTCAGGATGTTTCCCAGTAACATGGTTACGTCTCCTTAAGAGACCACCATAAAAGTTTCCCCTTGGAAAATACCTGGTCTTCCCAGAGATTGTAATAAGGTAATGGTTAGTCTCCTAAAAAGAGCAAAGTATTTTGCAGGTTGGGTAAGAGAAGTTGGTGAAAGTTCAGATTTCCAGATTCAATGACACAAAGTGGTGAGTGAGAAAATGTGTCCCTAAGAACTTAGAATGACTTTCCCAGAACCTTGGAGCTTGCCAATGATTGTTTGAAGATGTTCTTGGCGTTCTAGTGACAGTGTGAATGAAATAGGTTTTGCGCTTCACAGCTTATCCAAATCGCAGGTGAATTGTGATGTTTGTGAGGTTTTAGGGAGTTTGCGTACTCCAAATGAAGTTGTTGATGGAGTTTGCATACTCCGAGGTGTGAGAGTAGGGAAGTCGTCGAACTTCACATGTGTGTGGCTTTTTGCTCAAAAATTGTCCACGTGGTTGTTGGTGTACGGACCCTCCATGGCCTAAAACTCAGGAGTATATTGAAAAGTGTATGAGACACTTGGGGTTTGTTGTGATTTGTCAGGTTTAATAGGTCAATCAGCCGTGGTTGACAAACTCGAGAGTGCGTACTAAAGTGAGTGAAAAGTTTTTAGACTGAGATCTGGTGAGTTCTATGTGCACCAGGATGGACCCACTGATCAGTTCAGAGTAAAATTTACACATCAAAATTTGCTTTCAAGTCAGGAAAACTGAGAAAGAAAGAGTAGCTGCTAGAGCGAAAGGCCATCAGTGAAAAATCCGTAAGGTTTCTAAAGCGATTGTGTTACCCTACCTGTAGTAAATGGACAAATTGGGTTGATTTTGTTTGGTGCTTGCAATAATTTTGCATTCGTTTTGTGTGTAGTTTGAGTTTAGGAGGACAAGCCGAAAGACTTTGACAGCCACTGTATATGTACATCATTAGAGCCGCGCTGAGATAGGTTGGTTAGTGAGAAGGGTCGCACACGGATTGGAGGTCAACCATGAAGCATCATTAGTGGAGAAGGTTGGTGAAAAGGATTTTGGGATTGAAAGTCTCTTCCTGATTTGATTGAAAGTAGCATAAAAATCAGAGACATTACATTTTTCAAAGCTTTGAAGATTGCCTTAAGGGGAGAGACGTTTTTTCAATGAGCATAGGAGAAATTACATTGCCAGAAGGGACACCCAGTTACATTAAATTCGAAGAGAAGGATGCTGCACCATGTTTTTGGCTGAAACAATGGTGCAAGGTGACAGAGGAAGATGGGAGTTTAGCATTTCCTGCCTATGGAACATTTAATTTGAGGACTTTAGGGAATTTGAGGAGGGTGCTGTATGATTTAAAACCTTCTCTGAGATCAGCACAGTTTGAAGCTTTGGTTATTTGGGAACTAGTGGCTAGACAGCAACAGCAGCAAAAATTTGAGAGGAGAAGGAGAAAAGCTGAGAAACCACTAGCAGAGGCTAGATGGGACAGTGATCAGAAAGTTTGGAGAACCAAGACTTAACAGGAAATTAAGTTGTTTCCTGCAATTACACAAGAGAATGAGAATGAAGCTAGGAAGAGCACTAGAAAGAGAGATTTGTATCCTTCTGATGAAAAAGAGCAGAAATCCACAAGATCTAGGAAGTTTTTGACACACAACAAAGAGTCAGATGATGATGAATTCAATTTACAGTTCTTGAGAAATCGTCCCTTGCCATATGCAGCACATGAGAGAAGTTCAAGCACCAGTATAGATCCTACAGCCCTGATATCAGCTGAACCAACCTAGAGCCAGATACAGGTTAGCCCTAATTCTCCAGTTACTTCGGCAGTTAAGAGAACTATGTCGCAAATGGACATTCCAAGAATTTACCCCGATGTACCCATTGTAGATACTACAACAAACTCAATAGTGCCGACAGGACAAGTTTACCAGAAGCCAACATTGGTCCAGAAAGAGTCTACCCCAAATCCAATGTCCCAATACAGACACAGACAGTTCCAAGATACACCCCTATAACAGGATCACAGCCAGAAATGTTAACCTTGACAAATCTGAATACAGGAATAGTGCACAATTTAGAGCCCAAACTGCCAGGCCAGGTCCTCCCTGAACGAGAAACAAGCATCCTGGGACCAGTTTCAGGGTATCACCCTTCATCAGCCAGGCTAGTTTGAATCTGGTTGCATAGCGAGCACGGGACCCACGTCTGGGCATACCCTTCCCACTTGTGGTGACAAATGCAAAAACAACAGAAGATGGACGGAATGCAGAGCAAATCAAACGTTCACCCCTAGTCTCAGCCCCGTGAAACTGGTCCCAGGATGCTTGTTTCCGGTCCACGGAGGACCTGGCCTGGCAGTTCAGGCTGGACTGTTCCCATGGGAAACAAGGTCAAGACTGATTTGCATATGGCTGGGTCCAAGCTGGGGTGGCATGGTGAGCAAAAGAATTGATTGATTAAACCCAGATCTGTGACTGGGGGTGAATGTTTGATTAGTTCTGCATTCCGTCCATCATTTGTGTTTTTTTGTGTTTGTCGCCACAAGTGCACCGGGTATGCCCTGACGTGGGTCACAGGCTCACTGTGCCACTGGATTCAAGCTATGCTGGCCGATGAAGGGTGATACCCTGAAACCAGTCCCAGGATGCCTGTTTACAGTCCAGGGAGGACCTGGCCTGGCAGTTCGGGCTGGACTGTTCCCATGGGGGACAGGGTCAAGAGTGATTTGCATATGGCTGGGTCCAAACTTGGGTGACATGGTGAGTAAAAGAATTGATGGATTGAACCCAGATCTGTGACTGGGGGTGAATGTTTGATTAGTTTTGCAGTCCGTCCATCATTTGTGTTTTTTTCAAATGACTAGATGTCATCATGGGCAAGCACATGTTAGGAGGGATGCTATGATTCAAGAGTTTAAACAAAATTGGTTCAATTCAAAGTTTAGTCAGGTTGCCGAAGCAGTTTGCCATCATTGTGTCATTTGTCAACAAATGCATGCGGGCAAAGGGACAGTGGTCAATTTGAGCCACGTTGCGAGAGTAGGAGGTCCATTCATA
Organism: Pleurodeles waltl; assembly: GCF_031143425.1. NCBI lineage: Eukaryota > Metazoa > Chordata > Amphibia > Caudata > Salamandridae > Pleurodeles > Pleurodeles waltl. The sequence continues at coordinate 1,443,848,460 of NC_090447.1, forward strand.
AGAATGCAAATGGATTTCATTGAGATGTCTGTGTGTGGAAGATTGAAATATGTGTTGGTGATCATCTGTATTTTTAGCCATTGGGTAGAAGCTTACCCTACATGAAGAAATGACAGCCTCACAGTAGCAAAATTACTGCTTAGGGAGCTGATACCACGGTTTGGGTTTCCGATCTCTTTAGAATCAGAGAGAGGAAGACACTTCAACAATGAAGTAATTAAATTACTATGTTCAGCCTGAAACATTCAGCAGAAGTTGCATGGTAGCTATCACCTTGAAGCATCAGGACTAGTGGAACAAATTAATGGTACTTTGAAATCAAGAAGGGCGAAAATGTGTGCGTCCACGAATCTGAAATGGCCCAACGCACTACTATTAGTTCTGATGACAATGAGAAATACACCTGACAGGAAGATAGGACTGTCACTGCATGAGATCCTCATGGGCAGAGCAATCAGGTTGCTAGCAGTTCCTGCCAATGCTCTTGTGAGCATAACGGATGATATGGTGTTGGACTACTGCAGAGGTCTGGCTGATGTGGTTCGCTCTTTCTCTCATCAGTTGGAAGCTAACACACTGCAACCGTCTCAAGATAAAGGATGCAACCTGAGAACAGGTGTCTGGGTTGTGATCAGAAAGCACGTGAGGAAGATGTGTTTGGAGCCTCGGTGGAAAGGCCATTACCAGATAGTGCTGATCACTACCACAGCTGTGAAGTGCGCTGGAGTTCCAAACTGGATCCACGCAAGCCATACGAGGAAATTGGAATGTCCGTTGGCCGATGAAATGGAGTTGTTGAGAGTATCAACTAACGTCCAGACAAATTCCAGAATTGGAAACAGGAGAAGGAGAAACTGAAACTGAATCTGAGCAAACTGAAAGCGGTTCAGCCACTCCTGTGAGAGACAAAGGAGAAGACCCACAGGAAAGTGAAAGCGAACTAACCTCAACTGAGGCAGCAGGAGAGTCTAGTCTGAGGAGGGCTCTCCCAGAAACACACGATCTTGAGAGACAATCAGAGCAATCGACAGACCCCGAGGGGAAAGGAGTTAAGGCAGATCAAGGACAATGTGGCCTGACTCCTCCTGAACCAGTTGTAGGTCCGTCAAGAGAAAGTCCTTCAGAGCAAGGAGAAATTACAAGTTCGACACTGAAAAGAGTGTTGACAAAAGGTCCATTGAAAGGAGATAAGTGGCCGAAGTCACAATCAAAGAGAAAAGAAGCAATTACCATGACAACAACTGAGGAAGAAGTAGACACAACAAGGAGAGAAGATTTGAGTGATGGAGAGTTAAATGGAGATCTCAAATTGAAAAGAAAAAGGATTGTGAATCAAAGGTACGCTGGTTCCGAATGGGCGTATGCAACTACATGTGAATGGCAGAGATAATTTTTGTCTTTTTGTTTTGATCTAGACATTCTAGGTTGATATTTTGGCACTTGAGTGGAAATCAATTAACTGAACTGTTAAAAACTGTAAACAGAGAAAAGTGCAAGAAAGATATTTCTATTGAAAACAACCGGGAAATCTTTTTTTGATAACCTGATTTGACAAGCGGCTAAACCGATTTTCTCAATTTACCGTTTTTTGCAAAAGGATCCTGGAAGAAAGACTGAAAGCTGTAAATAATTGCTAAAGAAGATTGAAGATTTGTTTTTGATTTTTGCTGCATAGTTATAATTTTTTTCTCTTCTACTTTCTGATCCTTTACATATCATGAGTAACATTAGCCAGCAAGGTAGAAAGAATAGGTGCTGTAAATACATGAGTATTGGTTTGGTGACTGTATGCTTGATATTGTGCCTGGTATTGATTGTGGGTATGACTGTTCTTGACAAGAGTAAAGCCAACCATACCATAGCTTTAGAGGCAACTACTACATGCACAGAAGAAGAGACGTTTAGTTAGATGAGAAATATTTGCACGCAGATAATGCCCAAGGAGAACTTTCTTCTAACGTTTTCTATCGCTTATTGAGTGAGTATGTTGAGACAATGGATGTGAGAGATTGTTATGTTTGCACAGTTTCCTTCATCAGTCAAGGAAGGAGTTACTTATCATAGTTTGCCCCTTACTTACAGGATAAGCTGTAGTCTGTTACTAACAAGGTTCTATGATCAGGAGTACATCCAGTATTTTGATTCCAATTATGATGTCATATTTTCCTTTGTCCCTATAATTAAGTACTTCAGTAGAGTAGCTAAGGAGAACAGTATAGAATTGATGAGAGGATTCTTTGAGCCTACATTGACATTTGGTACAGCTTATGCGCATAGAAACAACCTGACATGCTTGCTTACGCCCATAGAGAAAAGCTTCTTAGATCTGACAGATGACAGGAGAAAAGCATTAAAGGAGAAATTAGAAAAGGGTTTAGAGAAAAGAACATTTAGAAATGATTATGCATTTAGTGAAATAAAGACACAAGGTAGGTTAGCTTCAGATGTGCAACACGTTGGAAAGCTGTGTGTATATAGGCCTAAATCTAGAACTGATACATTGTTTGTTGGAACGAGTGAATGCAGACATGTGTTTTTGTTTCACAGTAAATGAACAGTCATGTTGAATGGACAGGATCCGGAAATTCCTGGAGTTTATTACATCACTGGACCGAATGCATGTTACCGTCTTCCAAGAGGATGGTATGGCACATGTTACTTGGGGATAGTTTTCCCAAAGATATTTCAACTCGAGGATTTGGAAAAGTTACTGAAAATAACAGAATTACATCATGTTAGAAAAAAGGGAAAGTCTCCTCCTAGAATAGTTGGAGCTATATTTGGAGCAATAATTCCTTCAGTAGGAGTTATCCTAAATTCTATAAAGATTCGAAAGTTGTCTGCTATTGTGGATGACATGTTGACAAATTTCACATGAGCCACGATCCTAATGGATACAGAAATGGCTGCTGTAAGATCTATAACTCTTCAGAACCGCCTTACATTAGACATTCTTTTAGCAAAGAATGGCGGAATTTGCAGGATCTTGAATTCGAAGCAATGTTGTTCATATATTCCTAATAATAACAAAAAAATTAGAAGCTTGATTAGTAAGCTGACTAATGATAGTGCTGATTTGAAAGAGCTGGACGAACCAGGAGTTTGGGAAAAAGTTGGCAAAGATTTGCTTCCGTGGGAAATTGGCTTGGCAACCTATGGAAAGGGATAATATTGAAAATAATACAAGGGATATTCATTATTGTGATTTACATTATTGGAGCATGGGGAACATGTAAATTGTATCATGTGATCAAATTAAAGAGAATATAGAATGATCAGAGGAGGGTAGAAATTAATATGGAAAAATTGTTTAGGGAAAATTCGAAGAGGAAACGGAAAATTAGAAGAGATATGGTTGACAAATTGTAGCAGTAATATGTGTGTAAATGATATTTAGTCATCAGAGGAGGGATTGTTAATGCTGAATTTTTACTAATAAATATTCATGTATATCGAATTATAAATCTTCATAGAAAATGAATTAATATAGAAAATAATAAACAACTTGAAAATGTGATTTCTTGAGTGGTCGTCAGTAATCATGAAATGTCCTTATTAACTGCTTATTATTATAAAATGATGTGCCCAGGTTTAGATTAATGTAGTAATATGTTATATTAATGATCCTGCATTATGTATTTGCTTTATTAATCATAGGCCTTCAGTTGGCGAGGTCTTGGGCCTAGTTTGCACAGCCTCATGTTAAACTGCATTGTTAGGATAACGCTGTGATAAAGGTTTGCCTGAAGAAATTAATACGCCAATTGTATTTTTCCATTGAGTTGACCAAACCCTAATAAATGTTATTCTTTCCTATGGGAAATGCTTGCTAGAATATGCTGTATTAGCTATTGTTACAATTTAGAGTTTAATGTGTGAGAAAGCAATGTTTTCAGTAGCTAACAATGGATGTACTGACTGAAGGATAGAGTGATACAGTCTTGTTACCTGACGAGTCCAACGATGGGAACAGGAGAAGAGGAGCCAATCATCGACATGTGAAAGGCAGTTTTAGTTATATCTTAGATTTGAAGTTCTACTTTCATTGGACTAAATGTAAACATACAATTTTTTTACCAAGAGCAACATGGAAAGTGTTCTGGGTGGTTTTAACTTAGCCCGCCTGAACAGAGAAAAGCTCCATTCCGATTATTCTAATTTCTTCGAGGCTTTTTCCCACTTTGATATCCTCCTGAAAGGAGCTTGTTATTGTCTGAGAAGCTGAACAGTTCCTGAGAACTTTAATTCTATCTTTAACTTTGTTGCTTAAACTTTTGATGCTGAACGCTGATCCTTAGACTATGCTTTAAAATGGTTCAGATAGCTGAGAGTCCCCCTTTTGAACCATTCCCTTTAATGGTCCGAGGCTGATGCTGACTGAACAGATGTCAAATTGACGAAGACAGTCGCAGCTTGCTGATCCGTACTGAGGAGAGGTACTAGTCCGATGATATTGTTGATGTAATTTGTCCTTTGTTTCTAGGTGCCAACCGCCGATTTGATAGAAGCATAACTAGATGTTTTCCAAATTTGTGTTGACTAAATTGTTTTGCATGAAGCACAAACATGCTATTCTAATCAGAAAGTTAGTTAGGAGACTTGCAGAAGATGTTTGCTAATTATTAAGTTGATGTCAGTTGTTTGTTGAATTTAAATGTATGCTATTTCTATTGCTATTGCACAGTTATTCTTGCTACTGAGTTGTACTGTAATCCTAAAAAATATTGCAATACATGCTTTAATTGAATTGAGATTCTTTAGAAGGTTTGGTCAACCAGTGTTGTTTCTGTATGTATATCATCTGATTTTGAGATTGAGTTACGTGACATTAGCATTGTTTATATAGGGAAATAAACATTCTAATTTTTACATGAAGGTGTGGTTATTCATGGCCAAAGGGGTCATTGTGCGTGGAAATTACTGACTGCCACGATTATTTATTCTGTTGACTGATATTGTTATTGATTTGTATTAAAATTGCGTCCTATAGTGGGATTTACTCTAAGCGCAGTCAAAAGGTCCATCGAACCTCTAACGCATCCCCTTATAAATTAAAGATAAGAAACCAAATAGGGTCAGATGCTGTAACACCGTCTAGAGCAGAGACCTAAAAACAAAACAGTAAAATGGGTTACGAAGTATTGTAACACTGTCCCTGCCTACATTATGTAAAAACTAACATCACACATCCAGATCCAGTGCAAATTTTCCTTCGCAAACATAATTTATGTCTGGTGGTTCATTGTACGAATGTGCCCAACATTACAGGGGCCAGAATTTGGTCTCACAGTGGCAGGTTTAAATTTTGACTGGTTCTCTCAGCATTTCATCCTTCTGAAGTCGATAAAATGAGTACATTAAACTGGGTAACAATACATTTCTGCTATTCAGTGCCAAGATTCCTTTCTGTCTGAACAAACACTTTAAAAGGCTTGTGTATTTCATGGTAGTATTATCCACTTTATATCTATAGATGCTCTGTCATACGTCATAGGGCAGAGCTGGTTTGCATAATTAATTAAAATGCATGATTATCTTCAAAATCACCAGATCCATGTCTGTAAGCCAGTTTAAACAAAACTTTAAACATTAATACTAAAACGTATTTAATCATGGAAAGAATGTGACACTCTGAGAAGGAAAACTCTCCCTTTTTTGTCATAGCTGGCTTCATTTTCACAGCATCAGTGATGCAAAGTGCATTTTAAAACTATATTAAGTGAGGAAAGAATGCAAGAGGCTAAGGCAACCAAGCCGCGGACACATGCGAAATTTTTCAACGCTTCTTCTGGGATACAAGCTGTTCTTTCTTCTACACAAGGTCAATAGTACAAACATGGAAATAGAAATGAATATATTTGTATACAAAACACCATCAATCAACCCAATTACATTTAGTGCACTTCATAGTGACAAGGAGACTTTTGAGTTCTTAACTCCCTCAATGGAATAGCTGAGGCAGGGTGAGTTAAATGACGCATTCATGAATGTGCACTGCAGTTGATTAACTCGGAGCATGCCACAAGAGCTGCAGCCAAACATCAAGGAAAGGTGCTCGGGTTTGTTGACAACCCCTCGAATGACTTTTGTAACAGCTACGAAGTTCACGCAGTGGTTTTAATATACTGCCCCATTTTCACAAAGAGGACATGGTTCATGATATACAATCTACAGTTATTTATTTGTAGCAATAATCATTTCGCTGTGTTTCATGCACTTCGAGGAGATCACGTTTTATGTCTGTGACTGCAGAGCAGAGACCCTCTATGTTGCGCAGCACACAAATGCCTTTTTTTTACTGACTTTCACTTCTTTATTTATAAATGCAAGAGATGCTCGCGAGGGATGCAGGGGCAGAAATGTATACGGTTAGCCCAGGCAAAGGAGAGGAGCGGACATGGAGTCCGACAGATTAGCCCTAATAATCTCTGAGGCCTTCACTTCAATGACCAGATGGGCGAACGCAACGTTTTGTCTCAATCTTCTGACTTAAAAATGTCAAGGAAAATCACTTTCCAATAGCCGCCGCTTGGACTCGGCTGGATGGCGGCCGACAGGCTTCTCTTTTATATATGCGAGAAATGCTGTCAGTGAAAAGCGAATATCAGCAAACTCACTCTAGGTCGGCGGGAATGGATCGATCCCCATATATGTCTGTGTATTTTCCTAATACATGGAGTTCAAAATGAAACAAAACGCTCACCCCCACCAATAACAGCAAATGCCCTTTATTTCAGTAACACAATGCAACACGAAGGCTCAGAATTAAAAAAAAGAAAAACAAGTAAATATCAGACTGTGACTGTCTTCCGTCACTTCGGCCCATCCACAAAACAATTCTGTGATGAAGAGCAGCCTCAACAACAGTGCTCCTAACGTGCGGCGGGACCAGTCAGCCATTGAAAACAAAACGACAAAGTAGTCCCAAACAGTGGCTGAAAAAATGGACGCTGCAGACCTTTACTGTAGTTGCTGGTGCTCTCGGGAGGTGCAAACACCGGAAAAAGGAGTGACGTACGCATCCCCTTTACGAATGGGGATGCTGAGAAATGGAGCGACAATGGTGGCAGCAAATGGAGAGGCTGTGGGCACACTGAAGCCCACAATATAGAAATAGCAGTCTTGGTTCGAGACGGGCATGCGCTTAGTCTAGACCTGAGACCTAAAAAGGAGCAAAAACAGAAAATACTCAAATACACACACTAAGGAAATACATGTAAAACAAGGGAGGATAAGTTGCATAAAGTAGGGATGGCTAAGATTATGTAGGGATTGAAAAGTCGGCCCAGCACCATGCAGAGAATAGGAAAAATAAGATGGCTGCATGCACGGCAACCACGTTGTGTCGTTTGCACACATGTTGCAATGCAGAGTGCACTACTCATACCAATCAGCGCAAATCAGCGGGGTTGCACAACTCCGCCTGTTCACATGAAGTTAGGTAGAGTTCGCCGAATGCTTTTTCACTCCGCGAAATTCCGCATAGTGGAACTCCACAAACTCAACCCACCTCCAAAGAATGGTAGCTCCCTGGCAGTACAGGGCATTTCTTTAAAAAATAGGCCTTGATATCACATTGACTGGGCATTTCGGATAGACCAAAACCTGGGACAGGTTGGTCGACCACTTTTCTGGCCCCAGATGTCTGAGAATGTGAAGGAGTTATGTCACTTCTGGGCCACCTGTCAAGCCAGTAGTAAGACAGGTGGGCAACCCGAGGCTCCCCTGATCCCACTGCTTGTGGTGGTGACGCCTTTGTCAGTCCCGTAGACCCTAAAACAGCTGCAGGTAACAGGTTCATCTTGTAGGTGGTAGACCATGCCACTAGGTAACCTGAAGCCATACCTTTGAGAATGATAATTACACCAGTGGTGGCCAGGATGCTGCTTGGTATATTTACCAGAGTAGGGTTCCCCAAAGAGGTAATCTCAGATAGGGGGACAAAGGTCATGTCTGCATACTTAAAGGCTATGTGGGGTGACTTACAAGTTTACCACCCCTTATCCTCTGCAAACCAATGGGCTTGTGGAGTAGTTCACCAACACCCTAAAAGATATGATTATAGAGTTGTCTGGGAAACTCTGTAGGAAGTGTGATGTTCTACACTCTTTTATTTGCCTATCAGAAGCGCCCACAAAAGAAAGTGGGTTTAAACCCCTTCGAGCATTTGTAAGGGCACACTCTCAGAGATTCATTAAGTCTTGTCCAAGAAGGGTTGGTGAAACTCTTGAGGAAACAAAGAAGACATTGGTCACCGTAGGAAGCTGGCTCTGTATATACTATCTCAAAGTGAGAGATAGTGTGCACAGAGTCCAAGAGTTCCCTTAGAGGTTGATAGTGGCAAAATTAGATAATTCTAATGCTCTATTTTGTGGTAGTGTGGTCGAGCAGTAGGCTTATCAGATGGTAGTGTTAAGCATTTGTTGTACACACACAGGCAATAAATGAGGAACACACACTCAAAGACTTAACTCCAGGCCAATAGTTTTCATATAGAAAAATATCTTTCCTTAATTTATTTTAGAACCACAAGATTCAAGATTTAAAGTAAATACATAAAATGCAAGGTACTCCACACAGGTAAGTAAGGAACTTTGAATTAAAGCAGTAATACACACAGTATAGGTTAAAATGGCAATAAGCTATTTTAAAAGTTGACGGTGCAAAAATCACCAGTTCCTGGGGGAGGTAAGTATGGTTAAGTTTCTCAGGTAAGTAAAGAACTTACACAGTCAGTCTCCTGGGCAAAGGCAGCCCACCGTTGGGGGTTCAAGGCAACCCCAAAGTCACCGCACCAGCAACACAGGGCTGGTCAGGTGCAGAGGAGAAAAAAGGGCCCAAAACACCTATGTGCCTATGGAGAACAGGGGTGCTCTGGTTCCAGCCTGCTGGCAGGTAAGTACCCGCGTCCTCGGGGAGCAGACCAGGGGGGTTTTGTAGAGCACTGGAGGGGACACAAACAGGCACACAAAACACAACCTCAGTGGCACAGGGACGGCCGGGTGCAGTGTGCAAAGTTGGTGTCAGGTTTGCTATAGGAAGCAATGGAGGGACCCGGGGGTAATTTAGGTGATGCAGGCAGGGCACAGGGGGGCTTCTCGGGCCAGCCACTGACTGGGCTAGGAAGAAGGCCACCTGCTGGTCACTCCTGCACTGGAGGTTGGTTGCTCTCAGTCCTGGGGGCTGCGGGCGCAGTGCTTGGTCCAGGCGTCGGGTTCCTTGTTACCAGGCAGTCACAGTCGGGGGGAGCCTCTGGATCCTCTCTGCAGGCGTCACTGTAGGGGTGCAGGGGGGTCGACTCAGGTTACTCATGTCATCACAGTTGCCTGGGAGTCCTCTCTGCAGTGTTTGTTCTCTGGAGCTCCAGCCGAGGGCGTCGGGTGCAGAGTGAGAAATCTCACGCTTCAGGCAGGAAGGGAGAGTTCTTTGAAAGTTGTTTCTTTGTTGCAAAAATATTGCTGTTGGTGAACAGTGCCGCTGTTCTCAGGAGTTTCTTGGTCCTTCAGTTCAGGGCAGTCCTAAGAGGTCTCTGGTCCCTGTCGGATGCGTCGCTGTGCAGGTTCTTTGAGTCTTGAGACAGGCCGGTATGGCTGAGGCCAAGTCAGTTGTTGTCTCTGTCATCTCTGCAGGGCTTTCAGGTCAGCAGTCATTCTTCTTCGTGTAGATTGCAGGAATCTGATTTCCTGGGTTCAGGGTCGCCCTTAAATACTAAATTTAGGGGTGTGTTTAGGTCTGAGGGGCAGTAACTGATGGCTACTTCCCTGGAGGGTGGCTACACCCTCTTTGTGCCTCCTCCCTGAGTGGAGGGGAGCACATCCCTATTTCTATTGGGGTAATCCTCCAAAACCAAGATGGAGGATTTCTAAAGGCAGTGATCACCTCAGCTCAGGGCACCTTAGGGGCTGTCCTGACTGGTAGGTGACTCCTCCTTGTTTTTCTCATTATCTCCTCTGGACTTGCTGCCAAAAGTGGGGGCTGAGTCCAGGGGTGGGCATCTCCATTAGCTGGAGTGCCCTGGGGCATTGTAACACGAAGCCTGAGCCTTTGAGGCTCACTGCTAGGTGTTAAGCACCTCCACCCAGTGCAGGCATTTTTTCTGGCCTCAGAGAGCACAAAGGCTCTCATCCCAGGGGGGGCGAAATTCATCTCAGTGGCATGGTGGCACAGACCAGTCAGTCTCTGCACTGAAGGATTGGGTAAAACACAGGGGGCATCTTCTAAGATGCCCTCTGTGTGCATTTTGTAATAAATCCAACACTGGCATCAGTGTGGGTTTATTATTATGAGAGGTTTGATACCAAACTTCCCAGTATTCAGTGTAGCCATTATGGAGCTGTGGAGTTCGTTTTGACAAACTCCCAGACCATATACTTAATATGGCAACACTGTACTTACAATGTCTGAGAATAGACTTAGACACTATAGGGGCATATTGCTCATGCAGCTATGCCCTCACCTGTGGTATAGTGCACCCTGCCTTAGGGCTTTAAGGCCTGCTAGAGGGGTGACTTACCTATGCCACAGGCAGTGTGAGGTTGGCATGGCACTCTGAGGGGAGTGCCATGTCGACTTAGTCATTTTCTCCCCACCAGCACACACAATCTGTGAAGCAGTGTGTATGTGCTGAGTGAGGGGTCCCTAGGGTGGCATAAGATATGCTGCAGCCCTTAGAGACCTTCCCTGGCATCAGGGCCCTTGGTACCGGGGGTACCAGTTACAAGGGACTTACCTGAGTGCCAGGGTTGTGCCAATTTTGGAGACAAAGGTACAGTTTAGGGAAAGAACACTGGTGCTGGGGCCTGGCTAGTAGGGTCCCAGCACACTTTCAAATCATAACTTAGCATCAGCAAAGGCAAAACGTCAGAGGGGAACCATGCCACAGAGGCATTTCCTTACACTAGCAAAGTGCACTAGAGGTGCTCAGGGCCTGTAAATCAAACGTTACTCATTGGCCTGCAGCACTGACTGTGCAACCCAGATGAGTAGCCCTGGACATGTCTCAGACTTGCCACTGCAGTATCTGTGTGTACACTTTAAAACTGCCAGTTCAACCTAGCAAGTGTAGCCACTTGCCAGGCTCAAGCCTTCCCTTTAACTACATGTAAGAGACCCCTAAAGTAGGCCTAAGGCAGCCCCAAGGGCAGAGTGCAGTGTACTTAAAAAAGGACATATACTAGTGTGTTTTACATGTCATGATAGTGAAATATTGCCAAATTCTGTTTTCAATATTGCAATGTCTATCCCTCCCATAGGTTAACATGAGGATTGCCTTGAAATAGATTTTAAGAGTAATTTCCCATTGGGAACAGATAGAGATTTGGAGTTTGGGGTCTCTGAACAATACATCTTTTGGTAAAGTTGGTTTTTAGATTGTAAGTTTGAAAATGCCACTTTTAGAAAGTGGGCATTTTCTTTAACCATTCTTTGCCTCTTCCTGGCTGCTGAATACATGTCTGGGTCAGACTGACAGTTGGGCTGTTTGTGAGTTCACTCTAGACAGTCACACAAGGGGAGCTGAGGTGTGTCCTGCATATCCTGATGGATCTTCCTGAGCTAGAGTGGAGGGAGGAGCCTATACTTGCACCTGAAGTGTGCTGCATCTGTCCTTACACAAAGCCATTTCCAACCTCCTGGAGTGTATTTGGGGCCAGGACAGGGAAGGGCAGGGTCTTGTGCACTACAAAGACTTTCTTTTGAAGCTTGCCTACTTCAAAGGCAGACATGAGTATAGGTATTGGACTGCTGACCCCACAACTCCAGGACACTTCTGGACTGACAACATTCTGCCAGTGAGAAGAGCTGGATGCTTGAGGAGGACCTGCCACTCTGCCTGTTGCTTTGCTGTGCTGGCCTGCTGCAGCCACTTCTGCCCTAGGAATGAAAGGACTGGACTTTGCTTTCTACTTCCTGCTTTCCAAGGTTCTCCAAGGGCTTGAACTGAGCTTGCCTCCTGTTGTGAAGTCTCAGGGGCATCAAAGACTTCATCTGCAAGCACCTGGGCTTGCTTACTGACACCCCTGATTTGCTAGGTGGTGTCACACCCAGTCACTGGGCCCTTGGAAGGAAAAGCTGTTTAACCTGAGAGAAATTCATGCACCGGAGCTAAGCGGCAGAAAATTCAACACAACCCCTGCATTGAGGCTGAAAAATCGACACAGTGCCGGTGAAATCAAACCATCGCCTGCTTAGTGCAGATCGATTGTTGCTGTGCGTCTGGATTTTCTGTGCATCATCCCGAGAATCAACGCTGCTTGTCTGGAAACCTACCATCCCTTCCCTGTAAGGAAAAAATCAACACATCTCTTATCTGGGGGAGAAAGAATCGATGAATGGCCTCACTTGTGAGTAAGGAATCAACGTATTGCTTGCTGTCCTGACACACACACCCTTCTGTAGCTTTTTTTTTGATGCACACCAGGTATTTTGTGCTAAAAACTTTAAAATTTGACATCCCTTTTTGGGTATGTTGGAATTTTGTTCTTTTGGTATTGCTTGATTTAGATGAATAGTGATTTTCCTGAACTGGTGTGGAGTCATTTTGTGGTGTTTTCACTGTGTTACTGTGCATGTTTGTACCAATACTTTACACATTGCCTCCGATATAAGCCTGACTGCTTGTGCCAAGCTACCCCAAGGGGGTGAGCAGGGTTTATCTCAGTTGTGTGACTCCCGTTCCCTGACAAGAGTGAGGGTCTCTACTTGGACAGGGTTCAATCTGACAGTCAACTAGAGACCCCAGTTCTATCGTAACCTGCTGCAAAATCTGGGAGTTATCAACTTTCTACAAATGTTTTAACTTCTGGGAGACACATACCCAGCCGATCGGATGAGGGTGCATTCATCCATACTATCCCACCCATGTTCTAAACTGTGTGATTTCCAAAACATTTACTAGGATAATATGATCTATTGCAAATAGCACTGTTTATAATAACACTGTGTTTATACAGATACGCCAAGCGTAATATCATAGTCATTCTCATGACTGAGTATTTGGACTATGACCAAATAGAAGGAAAGTCTCAAGCGAATGTTGATGCTCTCCCTGTTTCCTCAACAACATCATATTAATCTAAGGAAACAGGCATATATGATTGTTGGAAATTGGGTCATTAGTTGTGTGCCCAGCACAATTAGTAGTTCCTCAGTTGTCCTCAATGGAAACCAAACACCCCATTGTAGCTCTTGACTCTCACAGGGTAGCGAGGCAGAGCAGTCCAAGGCTTAACCAAGTGAGTTGGTGTGGGATAGGAATCAACAATCACTGGCACGCAATAATAACACTCAATAAGTGATTGTCCAGTCAGTACTTTTTGTTTGGAAAAGGAAATGTACCTTTATTATGCACACACTACTAAATCCAACGCAATAATTTAAAAATATACATTGGCAGATGGAACATACCATGGTTGACATTGTGCAACCACTGGTGACCTCCCTAGAGGGGTAACCCAAACATATCAAGAGTGCTCAAAACAGTCATGGTGTAATAAGGATATTACCTTTGTATAAACCATTGTCATGGATCAATAAGCATATGCCATAAACATAAAACATTTGCAGTAATCATGTGAACCTAATAAAAGCACTTATCAGAAATAAACTTTGGGTTTGTGCATTCTGTCACATACTTGGCAATCCATTTTAATGGTCAGAAAAGCCACTAGGGGTCACCACAATAACAATATCATATTGAAAAAGTCTTGAACTGTAACCATATTCTCAACCTCTAAAGGACACAATGCATACATTTTTAGGGCTTGTATGCTTCCCTAAATTTTAACACACATCAGGCCTCCCGAGACCAAACTACCCTCAGCTGTAAAGCAAAAGTTCCAGCTACAAAAGAGCTTAGAAAATGCAGAAGGAACCAGGGGAGGTGATGATTTTGGGCCCCCACAACCTAGGGTGGGGAACCCAGAAGATGACCTAGTCAGAAAAAGCACACTGTGCTGAAAGTTTTGGTGTTGGTCCCATCATCCAAGGACCACCCCAGACAATGGTATGGACAAAAATGTAAATCCCATGAAAGGCCCTGCAATGCATTATGAGGTGAGTCCTTCGAGAACAGTGAATATAATAGCGGCAGCTCTCCTGCTGTGATGGGGAGAGCTGAGCTGAACTTTTCTTTATTTTTCTTTACATTTACATGTGCGTCGCACCACTGTTCTTTTAAGATGGGGTGTCAGGTCCCACCCAGGCACTGCAGAACCAGCTATTACTAGTTCTGATGTCGCTAGCAGGAGTGTGAGACACACGGGGAGCCCAACCCTAGCTGCCCTCGCTGGCTCCCTGCATGGCTTGCACTCCTGCGTGCGACCGCAGAAGCTGGCAATCCACTATGGTGTCTGCCTGCTCCAGCGGGCAGATGCATGCACTGGTGCCTGCCTCCCACTCCCCCAGACATAGGCATGGAGAGCGGAGAGTGTAGGCCATGTTGGGAGGGGGAGGACTGTACTCCACCATCCTCATTAGATGCCACAGAGCCCAGGGATAGGGTCCTGGGCCGCTTCCGCCTCCTGGTGGGGAAGCAGGACGGCGCTCCCCCATCCTGGAAATCCCAGGGAAGCAAAATGGTGCTTCCCCCGTGGTCAAGGGTAGTCAGTGGCCAGGAATGGGGTCCCAGCCCCCTCCAGCATAAGTCTGCCTGGGACATGGGGTCACAGGGAGGGGACCCCATGCACGCTCTCCCCCCCCAGTAATTAGCCACAGAGCTTTCTTGCCCTGGTCCACCCCAGGGGAAATTGATGAAACGTGGTGGAGCCCGAGGGGCTTCAAGGGAGGAATTGAGTCAAAGGTTGCCAACTTAAAAATGCCATAACTTGGACCTTGTTGGGCTGATTTGGACAATCCTGGGCTCATTTTACTTCTAGTGGTAATCTTTACCTACCAAGGGCAGTTGCAATAGTCATCCTCAGTTCCAAAAAATGTCAGTCCTCCAAAGGCTGATCCTACTGATTACCTGTGCCAGTTCTCCTTTGTAGCTTTGTCGGTGGGTGCAGAAAAGTACAAGATTTCCCCCAACTGGTCCTCAGGGGGAGTAAGGGGCCCAACTTCACTCGCCCTTGGGAAAACCCTCTGGTCCAGGGGTCAACTGGACAGAGTCCTGGGTCCTGAGTGGGATTCAGGGGGTTCCTCCTTCCAGTTCACTATGGCAGTTCCAGGATCCAGCAGTGAAGCAGGTAGAAAGTTTGCAGGTAAGAGAGATCTTTCCCTTGTGCAAGAGTTTATAAAGGGGTGAGGAAGGCTGCAGCAGACAGGGATCCCTAACCAATCCTGGGGTGCCACATCACCTCTCCATCCCTGTTCCAACCCTCCTGCACAGCTTGTTGGGACATTCCAAAATGGCATTATCAAGGAGTCATTGGTGACATCAACTCTTGGGGTCTCAGCTCCACCCCTCGCTGACATCACTGCCAGGGACCTGCACATGAGAATTTAGGAGGCGGCCCTCAATGGTTTGGCTCCAGTTGTCTGGGCACTCTTCTTTGTTCAGGGGGCTTTGGAAGGCCCATCCCTGGGGCGGAGTGACAGCTGGGTGATTGATACAGAGCAGTCAGCCCTACCCATTTTCCTCCCCAGGATCAAGGAGAAGCAGGGCTAACTGCTCCCTTTATGTGGGGGAGGCTTTGGCTTTTGCTTCTGCTGCTGGAGAGAATGTAAATCCTGGACACAGCATTGTGACAACATGCCTGAGATCTAATCCTGAGCTGAGCCAGGGGACTATGAAAACTCTGAATGATCCACAAGATGTACAGCTATCATTTTGGAAGTGGCAAAATTGATTTTCCTGTCTGCACAGGTTATACTTTAGTTCAAGATGCCAATGGTTTAGCTTGGCCAAGGAGAAGGGAAACTACACTCTAAAGCAGTTCCCTCCCTAAATGTATAATGGAGTGTCACTAATGGGGACTCATAACGCAAGAATTGATCAGATCTCTATTTGAGAGGCAGACTGGGTCAGCCTCCCGACAACCTC
Organism: Pleurodeles waltl; assembly: GCF_031143425.1. Taxonomy (NCBI): domain Eukaryota; kingdom Metazoa; phylum Chordata; class Amphibia; order Caudata; family Salamandridae; genus Pleurodeles; species Pleurodeles waltl. The sequence goes on from NC_090447.1 coordinate 1,443,864,439, forward strand.
TGGGGGTAGAAAAAGAGTAGGAGGCATCCACAAAGATGTAAACCCACAGATTGGCCAGCAAATGAGACTAGTAACCTACTGAACTTTACAAACTTAGACGAGAATATAACAGTAGAAATACTTTTTAACAAGTGAGACTCTCGACATGGTAGGGGTGGGAACAAGTGAGGGGAGAGAGAGGGACTGTTGGGGACTTTGCATTTGATCTCTCTTTTGTTTTTATTCATGTTTATCTTTGCCTAACAGATGATGAAATGTGACAGTAGCTCCCAGCTAAAGGCTGGCTAGAAATTCTGTTAATAAGATTTGCATGAACATTGTTGACTCCAGGATGTATATGTGCACAGGAAACATGAATAAACAAAGTTAATAATGGAGTGTCACTATAGTTGAAACAGTAAAACATTCTAACCTTCCCTAATAGTGTACACTATCCCCATGAGGCCTATGCCAGATGAATATCTATACCTGCAGAGTCCCCATTGCGCTAAGCTACCTGTGAACTGTTACCCAGCTGCACACAACAGTAGTCTCCCACACGCAGCCCGCACACGTGTGCACACAAGTGTGCAGGTTTTCACATGTGCACACAGGTGTGCACATGTTTTCACGTGTACCCAGTCAAGTGCCCCCTACCCTTGCTGTGTCGCAGTGCACTTATCTTAAAATGTGGGCACTGGTGGTACACAGGTGCAGTCCATTTACCGGGTGATTACAGTGGGCGAGACACCAGTAGTGAGGTGCACCCACAATAAGAAGTCCCAAAACCAGGGGATTAAAAAATAAAAATCCCGGTGTACTGCTGGGGCAGAACCCAGTGCAACAATAATTTATGTCATGTGTAGAATGCATAAAAAAGTAGACATTTAACTAGACTGGAACACACACTGTGTTGTTAAGTAGAACCTTAATAAATGGAGTTTATGACCGTGAGTCCAGTCGTTTCTTTTTCTTAATGCCATTTTAAGATGGCTGTAGATAGCTTATATCTTAGAAATACCATTCAATTTGACCTTTGCACTGTGATGATAAATGTATGAATGCGGACCTTCCACTATACTCAGGTCCTGTAACACGTATTCTAGGGAAATATTATTTACTCTAGGTTGCTCATCTATATTTTAACAATGCACAGAAGTTCCCTTTACTCCTGTTGTACTTGTCATCAGGGAGTTTCCCCTATTGTTGCCTAGTTATCGTGGGTGGCTGTGGTTAAAACAAGCTGTAATTGCAGGTATTCCTGTCCCCGTAGCCTGAAGCTAGCACTAACTGTATGTTTGCTATGGGTGTGGACGGTGTGACTGTCACGGTCTTTTAAATAATGCACTTTTGCTCGCTGCCTCTCTGTTGTGCAACACAAACAGGATGCAAACTTTTTTTTTCCAGTCAAATTTCGCAATTGAAATGTCTTAGTTAAGATCCTGCGGTTTTATGTGCATAAACCTTTTATGGTTTTGATTTGGATTAATTTAACCTGGCCAGTTACCTCACATCACCTCAGTACCTGCTCTGTACCTTGCTCACAGTATGAATATAAACCCTAATATGTAGTTTACATGAACACATACAACCTCCCAGGTTTGTGCTATTGTGCTGGTTGCACAAGTGGTATTTACCCACCACATGCTATTTGCTCATAAGTATTCAGGAGAAAAAAAAATGGTGAGACTCTTGTTCGCAAATAGCACCAAGTACCTATTTGTGCTCCCTGGAACCCACACAGCATTACATGATTACATTTAATAACGAATTACAGCGACAATTACAATGGGGAAAAAACAAATACAAACATGGGTATTTTAAGTACTTATTCAAAAATTATGCCTTCATCCACAGTGACTCAACTACTTATGGTAGGGAGCTACCTGGACTTTGACCGTTGCTATGACAACCAATGATGCCTTTCTGAAGCATTCTACTGATATGATGGCAACAAAGATTGAGGGACCTATTTAGGACCCCGTATGTCTGCCTAATTCCATCGATGGAGCCCGTTGGCTACGTTGACAGAATACTTCACTCAATGGTGCAACTTAGCGGGGGCCGTCGGAGAAAGGGAATTAGACCGTCTTCCCTGTTGTAATGACTTCTTTCATGTCTATCACTGCCAGAAAAAAGAACAAAATGACCCACACATCCCGGGAGTGAACTCCTGAAGTAATGTCCACAGCGTTTTCGTATCTCCAAGTGTATTTGATTAAACCAAATAAAACATGAACCATTCCCACAACCGCTCTCGTCCAACTGCCTGTCTCCAGCTGTCCCCCAACATTTCATCCCCTCTCATTCTAAACGTGACATCATTGATGTATAACTGGAGGACTGAGAGGCACGTTATCAAATCAGCATCAGATACATAGATAAATTATAACATTACATAGATAGATTATAACAATTCCCTTATAGTCAATGTAGAGAGATGCTCCTGGGGTCCACGGTCCCGCTGGTAGATAGGATCTCTGCCAGGGTAACAGAGTAACGTTGTCACTCTGACAGACATTACTCTGTCCGCCAAAATCTAAATTCCTCAGATTGAAATTATACTGAACACCCCACACTTTACCACACAAACAGAAAACACAGACCGTGTCTGGAACCAAACCACCAGGTCACAATTACTACAGTGGAGAATGAACACAAAAGAATTAAGCATGTACAAACCAAGACACAATATGAACAGCGTGCACCGAGGGACTCAATTGGTAATGCGGACATTGAAGCCAGTGCCAGTGCTACATTTCTACGGAACATCTGCATCAATACCCGAACAACCCATGGATAAATCGCCATACATGCACAAGTCACATCTGTTGCATGCCTGTCAATCACCACCAGCACAAATACTTTGAAATACATAGTATTCTTCTCTCAGTACTAAAGACTACAACTTTACCAGATGTGGATAGTTCAAATGCCATCCAACATTTAGAAGTCAAATGCATTCCAAACCACATTTCAGTCAAGTTTACCATAAATACATGCCTGGCTTGCACCCTATTCCCAGCTTGATTAATGAAGAATCGTTATAAATAATCATGTTGAATGGAACCGTCTGCTGTTCAGAATATTTCACTATCCTCTGCAAAATGTGATTCATCACGTTGCAGTGCACAGTTTTCTTCCTGAAGTGTGTCACTATAGACCTGAAACCATGCACCATCAAACTTATGTTCATCTTATGTTTTGCTCCTTATAGAAAAAATGAATGCTGGCAACCTTCTTGACATTTTCTCCGAGACATAAGTTAATGACACTCAGCAGCTCTAGGTTTCATCACCACTTTGGGAAGTGTTACACCTTGTTAAAATGGCAGATGTTGGCAGGTAGGTAAGATTATCACGTAAAAAATACTACTACTGGATTTGTGCTCCAAGCAAAATATCCTAGAATATATTATCATATTTGTAGGAAGTTGGCTCTGTATGTGCTATTTCAAAGTAAGGAATAGCATGCACAGAGTCCAAGGGTTCCCCTTAGAGGTAAAATAGTGGTAAAAATAGATAATACTAATGCTCTATTTTGTGGTAGTGTGGTCGAGCAGTATGCTTATCCAAGGAGTAGTGTTAAGCATTTGTTGTACATACACATAGACAATAAATGAGGTACACACACTCAGAGACAAATCCAGCCAATAGGTTTTGTTATAGAAAAATATATTTTCTTAGTTTATTTTAAGAACCACAGGTTCAAATTTAACATGTAATATCTTGTTTGAAAGGTATTGCAGGTAAGTACATTAGGAACTTTGAATCATTTCAATTGCATGTATACTTTTCAAGTTATTCACAAATAGCTATTTTAAAAGTGGACACACTGCAATTTTCACAGTTCCTGGGGGAGGTAAGTTTTTGTTAGTTTTACCAGGTAAGTACGACACTTACAGGGTTCAGTTCTTGGTCCAAGGTAGCCCACCGTTGGGGGTTCAGAGCAACCCCAAAGTTACCACACCAGCAGCTCAGGGCCGGTCAGGTGCAGAGTTCAAAGTGGTGCCCAAAACGCATAGGCTTCAATGGAGAGAAGGGGGTGCCCCGGTTCCAGTCTGCCAGCAGGTAAGTACCCGCGTCTTCGGAGGGCAGACCAGGGGGGTTTTGTAGGGCACCGGGGGGGACACAAGCCCACACAGAAATTTCACCCTCAGCGGCGCGGGGGCGGCCGGGTGCAGTGTTAGAACAAGCGTCGGGTTCGCAATGTTAGTCAATGAGAGATCAAGGGATCTCTTCAGCGCTGCAGGCAGGCAAGGGGGGCTTCCTCGGGGAAAACCTCCACTTGGGCAAGGGAGAGGGACTCCTGGGGGTCACTTCTGCAGTGAAAGTCTGGTCCTTCAGGTCCTGGGGGCTGCGGGTGCAGGGTCTCTTCCAGGCGTCGGGACTTAGGTTTCAGAGAGTCGCGGTCAGGGGAAGCCTCGGGATTCCCTCTGCAGGCGGCGCTGTGGGGGCTCAGGGGGGACAGGTTTTGGTACTCACAGTCGTAGAGTAGTCCGGGGGTCCTCCCTGAGGTGTTGGTTCTCCACCAGCCGAGTCGGGGTCGCCGGGTGCAGTGTTGCAAGTCTCACGCTTCTTGCGGGGAGATTGCAGGGTTCTTTAAAGCTGCTTCTTTGGATAAAGTTGCAGTCTTTTTGGAGCAGGTCCGCTGTCCTCGGGAGTTTCTTGTCGTCGTCGAAGCAGGGCAGTCCTCAGAGGATTCAGAGGTCGCTGGTCCCTTTGGAAGGCGTCGCTGGAGCAGAGTTCTTTGGAAGGCAGGAGACAGGCCGGTGAGTTTCTGGAGCCAAGGCAGTTGTTGTCTTCTGGTCTTCCTCTGCAGGGGTTTTCAGCTAGGCAGTCCTTCTTCTTGTTGTTGCAGGAATCTGATTTTCTAGGGTTCAGGGTAGCCCTTAAATACTAAATTTAAGGGCGTGTTTAGGTCTGGGGGGTTAGTAGCCAATGGCTACTAGCCCTGAGGGTGGGTACACCCTCTTTGTGCCTCCTCCCAAGGGGAGGGGGTCACATCCCTAATCCTATTGGGGGAATCCTCCATCTGCAAGATGGAGGATTTCTAAAAGTTAGAGTCATCTCAGCTCAGGACATCTTAGGGGCTGTCCTGACTGGCCAGTGACTCCTCCTTGTTGCTTTCTTTGTTCCCTCCAGCCTTGCCGCCAAAAGTGGGGGCCGTGGCCGGAGGGGGCGGGCAACTCCACTAAGCTGGAGTGCCCTGCTGGGCTGTGACAAAGGGGTGAGCCTTTGAGGCTCACCGCCAGGTGTTACAGCTCCTGCCTGGGGGAGGTGTTAGCATCTCCACCCAGTGCAGGCTTTGTTACTGGCCTCAGAGTGACAAAGGCACTCTCCCCATGGGGCCAGCAACATGTCTCTAGTGTGGCAGGCTGCTGGAACCAGTCAGCCTACACAGATAGTTGGTTAAGTTTCAGGGGGCACCTCTAAGGTGCCCTCTGTGGTGTATTTTACAATAAAATGTACACTGGCATCAGTGTGCATTTATTGTGCTGAGAAGTTTGATACCAAACTTCCCAGTTTTCAGTGTAGCCATTATGGTGCTGTGGAGTTCGTGTAAAACAGACTCCCAGACCATATACTCTTATGGCTACCCTGCACTTACAATGTCTAAGGTTTTGCTTAGACACTGTAGGGGTACAGTGCTCATGCACTGGTACCCTCACCTATGGTATAGTGCACCCTGCCTTGGGGCTGTAAGGCCTGCAAGAGGGGTGTCTTACCTATACTGCATAGGCAGTGAGAGGCTGGCATGGCACCCTGAGGGGAGTGCCATGTCGACTTACTCATTTTGTTCTCACTAGCACACACAGGCTTGTAAGCAGTATGTCTGTGCTGAGTGAGGGGTCTCTAGGGTGGCATAATACATGCTGCAGCCCTTAGAGACCTTCCCTGGCATCAGGGCCCTTGGTACCAGAGGTACCAGTTACAAGGGACTTATCTGGATGCCAGGGTGTGCCAATTGTGGAAACAATGGTACATTTTAGGTGAAAGAACACTGGTGCTGGGGCCTGGTTAGCAGGGTCCCAGCACACTTCTCATTCAAGTCAGCATCAGTATCAGGCAAAAAGTGGGGGGTAACTGCAACAGGGAGCCATTTCTTTACACAAGCCCCCCCCAGCCCACAGGCCAGGAGACTCAGCCAAAGCTGGAAGAGTCTTCCTAGTCTGTCAGGCGAGGAAGAGTAGAGGAAATAGGCTGGTTTGTTGCAGGGCCTACTCTGCCTTACATCCTCCTGTTCAGGTCATTCCCTCTGGGAAACTGACCCACTTCCACAGTGATAGGACCTAGTCTGAACTGCCTCTTGTCTGTGCTTTTTATGTCTTCACCCATTCTCTCTATTTTGGGTTTAGAGGTATCCACCTCTGCTAATCTTATCTTAGCCAGGGTCACCCCTAGCTTACCCAAAGAGGTTACCCAGAGCTGGAGTAACCCCACCATGACCAACAGGGTCAGGGGGCCTAACTTGTTATTTGGCATGGGGTCAGACCACCATGCCAAGGATAGTGCAGCCATAAAGGCTAACACCCAGCAGAGGCCACTGACAGCTGTCAGTGCCCAGAACCACACCTTTAGCTCTTCACCTACAAGGGAAGGGGCTAAGTTACAGGCTTCTTTGGGTTCAGGGTGCCTGTCTGCTGTATTAGAGTGGGGGGTTACCACATCTTGTAGTAAACACCCTTCTTCCACTCTTTCTTCTGTTAGCTGAGGAGCCACCCACTCAGGCTTAACAGTTGCCTGACTAGCCAGGACTTCTTGTGGGTCAGGTTGGACTTTATCAGAGCAACTTTTGGAGTTCTCCTCTACTGGAGCATTATCTCCTTGGCTTGCTGGAACCTTGGCTAAAGGTTGTCCACCTTTCCTACTCTGTTTCCTTTTCTTTTTCTTCTGGGGCCTACTTGCATTTACTGCAGAGGCAGGCACTCCAGAATCCTTGGGAGAGGACTGGCCCTGGACCAGTTCTTCTCTTAGGCTCTGACTAACCTCTGGGTAGTCATTTCCAAGGAGACAATCAAGGGGGAGGTCTGTACTGACTACCACCCTTCTCCAGCTAAAAGTTCCACCCACTTCTATGGGCACAAAAGCCACAGGCCTATCAGTGACCCTGTCTGGGCTAACTCTTACTCTGGCCATCTCACCTGGGATGTACTGGTTTGAGAACACCAGCCTGTCATGCACAATAGTGTGACTGGCACAAGTGTCTCTCAGGGCAGTGGCTGGGATTCCATTCACCAGTAGGTGGTGGAAGTGTCTACTTCCCTCTGGAATCTCCAACTCACCTGTTGGGCCCTTTTTCCAGTTGAAGGCTATGAAGACCTCCTCATCTGAGGAGTCATCCCCAATGGCTACACTGGTCACCCCTGGGATTTTGCTAGGGGGTTTGTTTTTGGGACAAGAAGTGTCCTTGGTGTGGTGCCCTGTCTGTTTACAGTTATGGCACCATGCCTTAGTGGCATCCCAGCTCTTACCCTGGTACCCAACTTTGTTTTGGGTTGTGTCTCTGGGCCCACCCACCTGGTCTGGTTTTTGGGGGCCTACAGAGGACTCTTTTTCTTTGTTTCTAGTGTCACCCACTTTCTCCTGGGGAGGCTTTGTAACCCCTTTCTTTTGGTCACCCCCAGTGGAAGTTTTGGTTACCCTAGTCTTGACCCAGTGGTCTGCCTTCTTTCCCAATTCTTGGGGAGAAATTGGACCTAGGTCTACCAGATACTGATGCAACTTTTCATTGAAGCAGTTACTTAAAATGTGTTCTTTCATAAACAAATTATAAAGCCCAACATAGTCATACACTTCATTTCCAGTTACCCAACCATCCAGTGTTTTCACTGAGTAGTCAACATAATCAACCCAGGTCTGGCTCGAGGATTTTTGAGCCCCCCTGAATCTAATTCTATACTCCTCAGTGGAGAATCCAAAGCCCTCAATCAGGGTACCCTTCATGAGGTCATAAGATTCTGCATCTTTTTTAGAGAGTGTGAGGAGTCTATCCCTACACTTTCCTGTGAACATTTCCCAAAGGAGAGCACCCCAGTGAGATTTGTTCACTTTTCTGGTTACACAAGCCCTCTCAAAAGCTGTGAACCATTTGGTGATGTCATCACCATCTTCATATTTAGTTACAATCCCTTTAGGGATTTTCAACATGTCAGGAGAATCTCTGACCCTATTTATGTTGCTGCCACCATTGATGGGTCCTAGGCCCATCTCTTTTCTTTCCCTTTCTATGGCTAGGATCTGTCTTTCCAAAGCCAATCTTTTGGCCATCCTGGCTAACTGGATGTCCTCTTCACTGGAGTTATCCTCAGTGATTTCAGAGTTGTTGGTCCCTCCTGTGAGGGAACCAGCATCTCTGACTATTATTTGTGGAGTCAGGGCTTGAGAGGCCCTGCTCTCCCTAAATAGGACTGGTAGGGGGGAATTTTCCTCCAAGTCACTATCTTCATCCTCTGTGTTGCCATCCTCAGAGCGGTTGGCTTTTTCAAACTCTGCCAAAAGCTCATGGAGCTGTACTTTGGTAGGTTTGGAGCCCATTGCTATTTTCTTTAGTTTACAGAGTGACCTTAGCTCTCTCGTCTGTAGATGGAGGTAAGGTGTGGTGTCGAGTTCCACCACATTCACATCTGTGCTAGACATTTTGCTTCTAAAAGTTGGAATACTTTTTAAGAATCTAAAACTGGTTCTAGAATCTAATTCAAACTTTTAACAAACTTTTAAACTCTAAAAGAAATGCTAACAGGGACTAACACAAGGCCCTAGCAGGACTTTAAAGAATTTAGGAAACTTTTCAAATTGCAAAAATCAATTTCTAATGACAATTTTGGAATTTGTCGTGTGATCAGGTATTGGCTGAGTAGTCCAGCAAATGCAAAGTCTTGTACCCCACCGCTGATCCACCAATGTAGGAAGTTGGCTCTGTATGTGCTATTTCAAAGTAAGGAATAGCATGCACAGAGTCCAAGGGTTCCCCTTAGAGGTAAAATAGTGGTAAAAATAGATAATACTAATGCTCTATTTTGTGGTAGTGTGGTCGAGCAGTAGGCTTATCCAAGGAGTAGTGTTAAGCATTTGTTGTACATACACATAGACAATAAATGAGGTACACACACTCAGAGACAAATCCAGCCAATAGGTTTTGTTATAGAAAAATATCTTTTCTTAGTTTATTTTAAGAACCACAGGTTCAAATTTAACATGTAATATCTTGTTTGAAAGGTATTGCAGGTAAGTACATTAGGAACTTTGAATCATTTCAATTGCATGTATACTTTTCAAGTTATTCACAAATAGCTATTTTAAAAGTGGACACAGTGCAATTTTCACAGTTCCTGGGGGAGGTAAGTTTTTGTTAGTTTTACCAGGTAAGTACGACACTTACAGGGTTCAGTTCTTGGTCCAAGGTAGCCCACCGTTGGGGGTTCAGAGCAACCCCAAAGTTACCACACCAGCAGCTCAGGGCCGGTCAGGTGCAGAGTTCAAAGTGGTGCCCAAAACGCATAGGCTTCAATGGAGAGAAGGGGGTGCCCCGGTTCCAGTCTGCCAGAAGGTAAGTACCCGCGTCTTCGGAGGGCAGACCAGGGGGGTTTTGTAGGGCACCGGGGGGACACAAGCCCACACAGAAATTTCACCCTCAGCGGCGCGGGGGCGGCCGGGTGCAGTGTTAGAACAAGCGTCGGGTTCGCAATGTTAGTCAATGAGAGATCAAGGGATCTCTTCAGCGCTGCAGGCAGGCAAGGGGGGCTTCCTCGGGGAAAACCTCCCCTTGGGCAAGGGAGAGGGACTCCTGGGGGTCACTTCTGCAGTGAAAGTCCGGTCCTTCAGGTCCTGGGGGCTGCGGGTGCAGGGTCTCTTCCAGGCGTCGGGACTTAGGTTTCAGAGAGTCGCGGTCAGGGGAAGCCTCGGGATTCCCTCTGCAGGCGGCGCTGTGGGGGCTCAGGGGGGACAGGTTTTGGTACTCACAGTCGTAGAGTAGTCCGGGGGTCCTCCCTGAGGTGTTGGTTCTCCACCAGCCGAGTCGGGGTCGCCGGGTGCAGTGTTGCAAGTCTCACGCTTCTTGCGGGGAGATTGCAGGGTTCTTTAAAGCTGCTTCTTTGGATAAAGTTGCAGTCTTTTTGGAGCAGGTCCGCTGTCCTCGGGAGTTTCTTGTCATCGTCGAAGCAGGGCAGTCCTCAGAGGATTCAGAGGTCGCTGGTCCCTTTGGAAGGCGTCGCTGGAGCAGAGTTCTTTGGAAGGCAGGAGACAGGCCGGTGAGTTTCTGGAGCCAAGGCAGTTGTTGTCTTCTGGTCTTCCTCTGCAGGGGTTTTCAGCTAGGCAGTCCTTCTTCTTGTTGTTGCAGGAATCTGATTTTCTAGGGTTCAGGGTAGCCCTTAAATACTAAATTTAAGGGCGTGTTTAGGTCTGGGGGGTTAGTAGCCAATGGCTACTAGCCCTGAGGGTGGGTACACCCTCTTTGTGCCTCCTCCCAAGGGGAGGGGGTCACATCCCTAATCCTATTGGGGGAATCCTCCATCTGCAAGATGGAGGATTTCTAAAAGTTAGAGTCACCTCAGCTCAGGACATCTTAGGGGCTGTCCTGACTGGCCAGTGACTCCTCCTTGTTGCTTTCTTTGTTCCCTCCAGCCTTGCCGCCAAAAGTGGGGGCCGTGGCCGGAGGGGGCGGGCAACTCCACTAAGCTGGAGTGCCCTGCTGGGCTGTGACAAAGGGGTGAGCCTTTGAGGCTCACCGCCAGGTGTTACAGCTCCTGCCTGGGGGAGGTGTTAGCATCTCCACCCAGTGCAGGCTTTGTTACTGGCCTCAGAGTGACAAAGGCACTCTCCCCATGGGGCCAGCAACATGTCTCTAGTGTGGCAGGCTGCTGGAACCAGTCAGCCTACACAGATAGTTGGTTAAGTTTCAGGGGGCACCTCTAAGGTGCCCTCTGTGGTGTATTTTACAATAAAATGTACACTGGCATCAGTGTGCATTTATTGTGCTGAGAAGTTTGATACCAAACTTCCCAGTTTTCAGTGTAGCCATTATGGTGCTGTGGAGTTCGTGTAAAACAGACTCCCAGACCATATACTCTTATGGCTACCCTGCACTTACAATGTCTAAGGTTTTGCTTAGACACTGTAGGGGTACAGTGCTCATGCACTGGTACCCTCACCTATGGTATAGTGCACCCTGCCTTGGGGCTGTAAGGCCTGCTAGAGGGGTGTCTTACCTATACTGCATAGGCAGTGAGAGGCTGGCATGGCACCCTGAGGGGAGTGCCATGTCGACTTACTCATTTTGTTCTCACTAGCACACACAGGCTTGTAAGCAGTGTGTCTGTGCTGAGTGAGGGGTCTCTAGGGTGGCATAATACATGCTGCAGCCCTTAGAGACCTTCCCTGGCATCAGGGCCCTTGGTACCAGAGGTACCAGTTACAAGGGACTTATCTGGATGCCAGGGTGTGCCAATTGTGGAAACAATGGTACATTTTAGGTGAAAGAACACTGGTGCTGGGGCCTGGTTAGCAGGGTCCCAGCACACTTCTCAGTCAAGTCAGCATCAGTATCAGGCAAAAAGTGGGGGGTAACTGCAACAGGGAGCCATTTCTTTACAATATTTCTCCCTAGAATACCACCCCACCCCTTTAGGGAAGTGGCACGTCGGGGAGGTAAGTGTTAGACATTTGGTGATAACGTGATTTATTGTTGTGTGCGCCTAGATTTATGCTCATACTGCTGTTTCTTACATTTGGCCACCCTACATTTCACCTCACTTACGGAAGTGTTAGAATGGTAGGCAGAGAAGGGCATCCATCAGTATCTTTGTATGCATTCATCAAGAATGATGGCAACAAAGATTAAGGGACCCATTTATGGAGTATTTATGTGGAGCAGCTCAGCAAGTCACTCTGCAGCACTGCTCTGCAACAAAGTGAAAGGGCAGGAATTTATCCAATATGGTGCATTTCTATCCTTTTGCCTTTGTGATGGCGCTGTTTCAGTAGCCTAGACCCAATGCAGGCACCCTTGCACTGTGGTGCAATGGTGCCTGTGTTGTCGGAAGGTTGTCAGAGGTGTGTTGTCGGAAGGATTGTTTTCCATAGAGGCGTTTCTCTGTTTCTATGTGTGCTGCAGAATGCAGCACACATAGAACGAGGAAAAAAACGACAAGAAATAACAATATTTCTCCTTGTTACGCCTGCCTTTGGGAGGCATACCATTTTGGCACATCCCCAGGTTTACAGGCTCTGGTCAATCTGGGACTGTGTCAAAATCCATTAGTGTTGCGCGAGAAGACCTACTGCGACGCTCATGGAATGCCTCCCTGGTGAAGAGTTAGACAAAGAAGTGACTTGGCAGCCTTTCCTTACTCCACATCTATGAGGCCATGCAAAGCCATTGGCTTTGTGTAGCCTCATAGATATGATTTTGTAGTCTGCGCCTCCTTAGCATAAAAAATAGTCACGCTCCAGTGGCACACAGGGCTCATAAATATGCCCCTAAGGGCCTCATTTACAAAGAAATGACACAGCGTGGCACTGCAAGCCAGCTTGGTGCACTGGGCTGCGTCCTTTTAAAAGTGCAGGGATGCATCCTATTTAGAGAAATAAGACGCATCCTTGTACTTTGCTCAGACGTGGCACACAAACTGCTGCCTAGTGCCAAAGCAGGAACCCTTTCACCATGGTGCAATGGTGTTTGCATTGCAGGGATGATTGTTTATGTGCAGGAAGGAATGCCTTCCTGCACATAAACAATCATTAATGGCATTTTCCTCTTTCTATGTGCGCTGCACAAAGAGGAAAAACATGGGGGCCATATTTAATGGGCCGGCACACTGCACCACAGGGAACGTTAAAAAAAATATATGTTCTGGTGGTGCAGTGTGCTACTAGGTCCTTTATTAATGAGGCTCTGAGGGGCTTATTTACAAGCCAGTTGTGCCGCAAGTGTGTCACTTTTTCCCATATAAAAAGTGACGCACCGGCGGTGCAAGGGGCTTGTAAGTAAGCCCCATAGGGCATCATTTTTAATTTAATGCCGCCCTAAGTAAGTTCTTACCGCCATGTGTGAGCCGTATTTACAAAACAGCGCACCATGGAGGAAGGAACAGGCTAGCCCAAAAAAAAAATGATGATAGCCTTTGGGACATGTCGGGAAAAAAATGACACTAGTGCAACAATAATGGCATTAGCCTGACTAGCAGCATGCATTTTGATGCTAGCTGTGCTAGCGTCACTTTTGTGCCTAAAGGTGTAAAAAAAACATGAAACACAAACACACCAAAAAAAAAATAGGAGACATTACATGAAAAATGGAGAATCCAGGACAGCAAAGACCCCAGGAGAACCCCAGTGACCCCAGTACCAGCCAGAATGTCCAGACAGACTCTCAGGTGAAGGGGAAGAGGAAGGGTAAGTGCAGGTTTAGTGAGAAGAACCAGAACCTGATGTCACTGAGGTGACAGAGCATTAACACCAGCTCTTTGATACCTCAAAATTGCCATTAGGGAGGAAAGAGGCACTATGGCAGTCCATTGTGGATAAAGTCAACAGCGAGGCAGAGGTCAAGAATACCGTCATTGATTGTAAAAAGCTCTGGCAAGCACAGAACAAAGAAGAAGCTAGCCAGCAACCGCAAGGCAGGATTGCAGACCGAGGGTGGAAGTCCAGCACCCCAGGAGGCGCTAGATGACCTGGAGGAGATGGTGGCAGCCTTCATCCCTGAGGAGCTGGTGACAGGAGTCCAGGGACAGGACAGTGCGCATACAACAAACAACAACAACCACAGGGTAAGTTACAGTAGTTGACAATGTGGTAACTAACAAATACCGGAAGGGGGAGGCTCCTAGGTCCCAGAGATAAAATGCACTTTATACATGCTAAAGGGTTGCATGTGGGCACACTAATTGGTAAACACCAAACACATGAAATGCGCACTGACCCCCAATATATGTAAAGACCAGTCCACAACCATCACCCCACTCCCTTCACTGTGTCAACTGTAGCATCTGTCCACATTTAACTCTCATTGGGCATCATGTATGACGCCTGTTGCGCATGGTGGGCAGCAAGTGATGGGATATGTCTCCATGAATCACTGGGAAAAGGCACAAATGCAAAGTACACACAAGATACAGGGCATTTCTGTCATTTATCTCTGCACTGGTGCACGATTTGCTGCCATGTGCCAAAGCAGGCATACCTGCACTATGGTGTAAGGGTGTCTGTGTTACAGGCATGATTGCACATGTGCAGGAAGGGACACATCCTGCAACATGGACAATCAGAAAAGCCATCTACCACTTCCAATGTGTGCTGCGGAATGTAACCACATTTGAAAGATGTAAAAATATGTTGCAAAAAGTGTGTCCATTGTCGCACCACTACAATGCCACCCATGAGGTGGGGTAGCAGTCTGATGCCTTCCCACAGTTACAGTTTTGGGAATGTGTCAGATTTCTATGCCACCCCACATGTGGTGTGAGTGTGGTGCAAGGAGAACTGTCCACATTCCACCTCCTTGTCCACTCTTGCTATGTGTGCTGTATCATTCAGCACACATAGATAAATAGAAACACATTTTGTGTTTGTGTCTGTGCATGAAGGTGTCCCTTCCTGCACAAAATCACTCAGCTCTGCAACACAGGCACACTTGAACCCATGGTGCAAGGATGCCTGTGTTGCAGGGATGACACCTTCATGACTAAAATTCTCTAAACTAACTAACCTACCTATACTAACTTAACCTACACTATCTTATCCTATACCTACAACTAACGTAGCTTATCTTAAATTATCCTATAAATTTAATGCCACATGATAAACATCAACCCTAAACACCCTTAAAACACATTTGTAGACAAGGACAACAGTAACTACAGCTAAACATTAACTAGCTAAACATATAACCTAAACAAGTATTTTAGTTATTTTATATATTTTTTGTGTTTTTTTATTTTTTATCACAACACACATGCCCAAAACATCACCCACCGCCCTAGAAACACCCAAAAAAAGAGAAACCCAAAAAGCAACCCTCTAAGAAAAAAACAATATGTACTAAACATAATTTACACTATGCTAACTAATCTAACCCTAACTATCTAAATACCCCGACTATGAATAAAACTATGTACAAGGAGAAGGCAAGTAGTGTCCATCAGGCCCGTTATCATCCTCAATACCTGGTCACTGCTAACTTAATGACTCTAAACAAAACCAGCATCTGGTCTTTCTTATGTTCCAGTTTTGTAATAAAAAATTTCAGGTCCACTATCTCTATTCTCATTTCCTGCCCAAAGTCTGGCCCAACAACTGGAGGTACAGCCGGTGATGTTGATGAGGCACTTGTTGTGGCAGCTGATGTTGATGGTCCAGCATCTGCAGACCCAGCCCTGTCTGTGGCCCAAGACTTGCCTGATGTGTGGGTGCTGGAGTGGATGGTCCCTTGTGGAAAGGCCCTCTAGGACCACAATGTTCACTCCCATTCATACAGCCGCCCCATCCTCTAGAGACCCTTCTGTACCTGATGGATGTGGCGGCAGCGTTCCACCCGCTTTTCAAAGCCCCACTTCTGGAATGGGGTCATGTTGGCTGCTGAAACATGAATGAGATGTCATCCAAATGTGTATTAAGCAAATGAACAACAAGCATGCAATGTAAGCTCCATCTACACGTTGGCCAGCACAAATCACAATGACATCTTGAAGGGCAAGGCTAACACACATCTGCACAACAACCACCATCAGCTCCATATTGCTCATGTCCAAGGTATCAAGGCTTGCTAATGTTGCACATTAAACCATCTTGGTACATCTTCAAAGGACCATGTCACCATTGACTATGCTTATCATAACCATCAGTTATGCAACATGGTAGGTCACACTCATCATGCTGGATTGCCCATCAATGTCCCTTTTGCATACTTCATTGCCCTTACATCCGTTGGCAAGTACCAAACTCATCTGAGCAAGGACTGCTAGTTAAATATAGCATCACAACCGTTTGCGCCTGATATGGCAAGGAAAGATGTCTGGGCACACTGCTACTAGGAATATGCATGTGACAGGTATCACATGTGAGAATAGAGGATGGATCACTCACTCATGTCACACAGAGATGCATGAAACTACTCCCATATCCACTCAGGTCACTACATGGTGGGCTGTGTCATGACTTCATGCATAGTCCCAGAGTAACTTGATGCGTCCCACTATGTAGCCCATTGCCTGTATATGTGTCCATAATTCTCGGCAGTGTGTTGCACAACAGCACTCAGCACCGCCATCTTATCATCTCATATGTGGGTGCATGCATGCCCTACATCTTATCTGCACAGTGATCTTGGAACAGTGCGGGGTAATGCTGTTCATTGTGTGGAGGTGTTTGCATGACTTAATGGACACTATCAGGACCAGCACGATATGAAGATGTTTTGAGTAATGGCAAGTCATATGACAATGTTGTATGGACATCCCTCAGGTCACACACATATGTCAAAATTTGTGAGGATAACATGGGTTGGCAATGTTGCTACATACGACACATAGTATGGGGCATTACACTACATGAGTGGGCAATTCAACTGCATTTTCAAGTGTGGTCTGTTGACCACTGTCCGGCTAATTTTAGGGACCTATTTACATGGTCACTAATCCAAACATACCCTGAATTACTGTGTGCTATGTGTGGCACACAGAGCAGTAACATGCTTTGTGAGAAACGTTTTGCCACTGTGCACACAAGGGTAGGACCCTGCACTTCTGGCACATGAACTTACTGTCATCACTGTGTTTGCACTCATACACCATGTCCAACATTGACAAGGCCCTTGCAGCACACTTTGCCACCAGTGCATCATTTTTTTTGGGATGCACATCCTGGGCACAACATCAACCATACTGTCCATATCCATGTATAGCATATGGTGTCTGAATTAGCATACATGCATTTGTACATGTCATTGCACACAGTATACAACATCACACACAATACTTGCACTACACATTATATGTACAGGATGACACTCACTGGTAGCATCAGGGTCTGCAAAGCTTGCCACCTCTCCAATGGTTTATGGCTCAGGTCCACCTGCACAAAATAACATGACACATGGCACTGTGAACGCTGAACAATGAACACTATGGACAAAAATTTCACATTACATGGTTAGTGAATACTCAAATAGGCCATTAGACATGTCTCAGTGACATACATTGGTAGGCAAGGCTGACATGTACACATATGTGCTGGAACCATACATACATGTCTCAGCTACATTGTTCACGTTTTGCAGACAAGTTTTTACTGAAACATTTTTCAAGCATAGCTAATTGTAATGGACCTCTGCAAATACATGCCTCACAGAACACACTCAGCCATGACTCATTTAACTCCTGCGTCACGTTTATCATCACATCTACATGACTGTGCAACAAACAACAGTAGTCAGAACCTTAATGGACATGGACACTTATCCCTGCTAACCATGTACCCTTGCACCATGACACAAGTGTGCCGGCATTGGTGCACATCAGAATTTTGTGGCAACGTACAGAGGACAATGACAGGAATATGCCATTTGTCTTATTGATGGTGCATTGCTGTCCTTGTCATGGATGCTGGTTAGCACAGACACACTACTCGCAGCTCAGCACTTTGTCATAACTTGGTAAAGGAGGCCCTCTAGCCAACCATTATGCAATTGCAAATGCAAAACAGGAGTAAGCCAAATAGATGGTGTACTTACCCACAGTTTCACCATCTTTGATTCTGCAGTGCTCCAGAAGGTCCCGAGGTCTGCCTAGCGATGTTTCAATTGGTGGTCCTTGCATTCAAACTCAAATTTACATGCCATGTGATACAGGACCTTCCCCCACCGTAGCTTGCATGTCTCTCTCTTGTATCCCAGGATGTCCCCCCCACAATGGCCACTATATTGGGGAGGTAGTGTGTCACTAGTCAGATGAGTCCCCGTAACTCAAACGCACTCAGATGACAGGCCCTTCCCTTCCCGACATGTCCCAACCTAAACCCACGGTACCCCTAACAAAACAAAAAAACTGCCCCAACTACCCCAATTAACTTAACTACCCCAGGGACAGACATCTGACAATACACACTTAAATACCACACAATATGACAAGAAACATAATAAAAATGAATTTAGGGACACAACCCAGACAGCAAACAGCACAAAAGACTCACAAACACCACTCTTCACAACAGCACCAGAACCACACAACCTCTTCCAAGTACAGACTAAAAGACTGTGAATGGAAGAGAAAGTGAAAGTATCTTCACAGTTCCTGGTTTGCAGCAAGGATGTACAATTGCATCACTTCCTGGGCATATGCGCCTCATTTTGAGGCAACGTATCTTTTTTTGTACGCATGACGGCCATGCGTATATATTTAATGGAAGACTGACAAGGCTTACTGATGAAATTTTGACACATGGGTATAATGCGTCATTTTTTTACTTACACATTGGCTGAAAATGACCGAATGCGTCCTTTTTGTTGACACAAGGAGTGAAATGTGTGTCTTACTGTATGTTGTTATTTGGTATGCATGGAAGGAATCATATAGATTGCAATTGTGCATGTGAACAGTTGTGTTTACCACCTTCCTGTCTTCCTATGTGTACAATGTGTGTTCTCTGAGTGTATATATGTGAGGGTAAATGCATTAGTGGGATCACACTACCCATATGGCACAATTCCTCTGTTTGTTCAACCACACAGCTTAGGAAAGCTGTCCCATATGCGAAATATGTTTTTGCACATGACACCATTTCTAAGTGAACACCCAGAGATGCTGGTGACTTGGCCTGGAATGTGATCACCTCACCCACCCCTATTACAGTGCAGGCGTGTGACAAATCTATGGTGTGTCCCAAGGAAGCAGACATCAAGCTGTCATGCAACATGAGTAAGTTACATTTCCCCATAAAGACAAGTGTTGGGATGTGCTGGACAGACATGTGTTCTGGATGTGTTTTGTATGACCTGCAAGTGAGTGGTATCTGTTCTTCATGTGTGATTTGTTCTGCCTACTTCAGTGGCATGTTTTGGGATATCACTTCAACAATCTTTTGAGTCCTTTTATGACTCATAGCGCTCCTTCAGAGCAATGTATTTGCTTATATCAATTGTTCAAATGCTACCCTATGTAGGTACATTTCTACGGTACCTAAATGTTTAGAGGTGGAGTTTTCCAACCAAGCCCTATGATGCATCTTTGTATTTATCCTTGCTCAACGATATCGGACACACAAACCCTGGGGCACCTGGTGGGGGGGGGCTTTAAGGGTGACATTTGTGTCAATGTTCTTTGAACCTACACCTTGTACGTACAATTTCACACCATGTAGTTTTGCACAGACTTCACTTTTAGCACACAGTCTGCATGGCAGAGCTGCCGTGCTGCTGTACTCAAACATATTTCCAACAGCATGAAACATGCAATGACATTGATTGGCATACATGCAAGATGATTAATGAATTATCAGACACTGTGTTGCACATACAGATGTACTGTCCTCTGTGATACACTTACTGTTTGCCACACATGAACGTGCCAAAGATGTGGATGTTGTGATTTCTCAGCAGTGTTAGGAATCTTTCACCCATTGACTTGACACATATCTCACACTGATCAACTGTTGCAATTCTGAACAGCTATTACAGAGCTTGGCATACAGTATTGACCTGATGCATCACACCGTGATTCCCATCTATCTGTATTCCTTTTGACACAATAGTTCAATGACAGATGTGAGTGTTTTTTTTAGATGCGGATGTTTGTTTGGCAGGCAATGCAAACATTATGCACCACACTTTTCAGACCTCAGTGCATTGTGCCTGGTACTTAGAGAATGATGACAGTGTTCACACTATATTGACTACTCTTGGAGCCTACTTATGGTTTCATGGATGTTGTTTATTTAGGAAACGTGAATGTGGCAAACACTCATATATTATATAGATTAGTCCATTAACATGTTTTGCAGTCATATCTTACTCCACATGTTTTCAGGAAAAGAAATGCTGCACAACATGGTCACATCATGGGGCAATGGCAGCAGTGTTCTGTATGTTCAGAATGATATAGGATCTCATCCTCATCCTCTTTCTGGTGAGCCGCCTGCTCCTCATCCCAGGTGACATTAGTTTTTACACAGATATTGTGCAATATGGAACATGCTGGGATCATGTTGCAGACCAAGGGTGAGGAATACAGCAGTCGCCCACCTGATACATCAAGGCTGCGAAAGCAGACTTTTAGCAAGCCAAAGGTCTTCTCCACAATGTTCCTGGTCCGAACATGTGCCTGGTTGGAGGCCCTCTCAGTGTATACGTTTGTGGGTTTGCAAAAGATGTCATCACCTATGGCTGGAAGCCGTAACAGGCAAGCTGACAAGTTAAAGGATAAAAAAGTGTCATAGATTTGGGCTACTGACTTTACATACATCACGGCAATGTATGTCATATGTATTGGTATTGTCATACACTTCTCCCAGTTATAAATACATGATCTGTCAATCATGCGAATGTAGCACCATTTCCAGGGGGCTGTTCACTCACTGTATGTGATGTCAAATGCAAAACATGGTAAGATACATCATACAATTCAACTTTCTGACTGGCCTATTTGTGCAGCAGGTTTGGCTGGTGGCTGAGTCCCATCACTCAGGTCCACTCGATGTTTTGTGTTGCCACTACACATGTGGTGAGACAGAATGGTGCAGGATGGGGGGGGTTGTATCTTTTTGTAGGTCCAGGCCAGGTTGTTGGTAACATACCAGACACGGCTGACACAGACAAATGTATGGTTCCATGCTCCTCCCCAGATGTTGATGTTGCCCTACATTACATTTGGCCATGCCTTGGATTGTCCTACATTGTCCATGACAGTTGACATGATGGTATCCACACAGTATGCCCTCACACATCCCAATTGAGTGACGTGATGTGACAAGTGCCATTTCCAAATCCATGGTTGGATGTCACAGTGGTATAACAATGTGAACATGTGTGACGTCGTGGTGCCCAATTTGTGCACACAACACATGTATCCTGCAGATTTGTGTGTGGTCTTCTGCAGTCCAGCAACACAACTTCTTGCACTGTACCACATCTCTAAGAAGGGGCCTCCTGTAAATTTGGGGTCCATGCAGTTGGACCTACACACAAGTTGCCTAGTGAGTACACACTCACACTTGCATCAGGGGTTGTAGGTGTTCCAATACCTTGCAGTGCTGTCATGCTCCACCAGGTAAATGCTGGAAAGCGCCATGCCTACAAGATACAGCACCTTTCTGTCCTCTCCCCCTACACTGACGCACAAATTGCTGCCTTGGGCCAATGCAGGAAGCCTTGTACCATGGTGCCAGGGTGCCTGCATTGTGAGGGTGATTGTTTTGTGCAGGAAGGAACACTTAAGCTATTTCTCCCCATTGCATTAGTCTTACTCCCCCTCCCCCTGAAATGGCGTATTCTTGTGCTACATTCTCAGCCTTGTAAATCTGTTGATATGTCAGATACCTTCAACTTCCTTGGGTGTTTCGTGGGTATTCCCCAAGCAACACCCCTGGAACACCTCTTTCACATAGTGCCATGTGTATAAGTTGTCCATATTTACAAGGCCATGAAGAGGCACACAAGGTGGCTTTGCACGGCCCTGCAAATGTGGAGTGGCACTCTGTGCCAGCAGAGCATCCATAATATGCTGCTCTGGTGGTACAGAGAGGTGCAAGGGCCTGGCAACTGGGGCACCTAGTCCATGATGCATGGGCCATAGCACAGCTGATGTCCCATGTGTGTTGCATGCGACCACCCCCCAATATAGATTTTACACCTTCCTTGCATACAGAGAGGTAGAGTAGATTTCCTGTCTGCCAAGCATGGCTGGGCGCCTTTAGATCATGCAGCATGTGCAATAGTGGCTTGAGATGTGTTCACCTCTATGTCAGGATGATTTGCATTTGATATGTGTACAGAAGCATGGTGCATGTATGGGTTGCAGGGCTTATCGTGCAGTCCCTATCTGTGCAGGCGGACAGTTGTCTGTGTATTGTGTCCCTCATATCTATTTGTTAGTGAATGTGTTTGTTACTTGATGTTTGCTTACCTACAAGCAGGCCATTTCCACATTATCCATCCTGGAATCTCTGGTTGATGATGGACTGGCCAGCACATTGATCAGCAACCCATGACTGATGCCATATTGTCAATTAATCCTGATATCGGCCAAGCATATCGCTAAAAGCTCCTTACTATACAATGATTAATTTTGGTGTGTACAGTGTTCCTTCATAAATGTACACAGAGCTAAAATGTATGCACCCAGATTTACCTATTCACAGTAGTTAACTGGATCCTTGAGGTTCACGCAGTGTTTTCACTTTTTATTATGTAAGACTCAGCATCATCTGAAAATATGAATTCAATCACATGTATTATGTGATTTTTGAATAATGTATAATGTGATATTAGGGTTAATTGAAATTATAATGTCACAAAGGGGAAAACCTAAGTTTTTTGCTTTTGAAAATAAAACCTGTCCCCTTTGTCCATGAGTTTTTGCTCTTTGTTTGGAATTTGTGTTCTAGATTTGAACATTCTCATTCTATTTCTCCACACGTTTTGGGAAAATAATCCATCACCAGGGTAATAAATATATAGGGCCTCATTATGACTTTGGTGGTCTTTTGGCAAGACTGCCCTAGTGGTGGTTGCCAAAAGACTGCCATTTTGGCGGTATTCCAACAGCCGTATTGAGAGTCACACACTGAAGACCGCCAAAAAACAGCCACAGATCCGACATCGCCAGGACACTGGAGGGCAGGAAAGAGGGTGTTTCCACCACGAGCACTGCCAGCTCGACACAATTCCACCCGCCAGATTATGAGCCACAAATCAGCACATCGGTTCTTCCATGGAGGAAAACCATTGGCGGTCCAAACCGCTGCACTCCGCAACTCACTTCAGACAGAACACAACACCACATTGGACAGTTCGAATACCCCACACCTGACACACATACACACACCAGACACACCTACTCACCACTCAATATAACACACCCCCACACATCCCACATTCCTTTGCGACAAAAAACACATGCAGAGACAGCGAGGACCCACAATTTATTACTTATACACCATAGGCATATATACACTTCACACTCAGCACACACCACACAACTGCAGGATCAACACTACACACACATCACTACTGCACACAAACAGCACAACCAACCAGCATACACAACCAAACATCCCAATGCCACCAAACACCCTACACTGGGCCTTTAGACACACAAAACCCACCCCCCACCCACAACACAACCCCCATGTCCCGTCAAAAGCACCCACGCTTCACAGATGATGAGTTGAGGGTCATGGTCGATGAAATCGTCAGGGTAGAGCCACACTCTTTGGAGCACAGGTACAGCAAACCTCCAATGCCAGGAAAATGGAGGTATGGCAGAGAATTGTCGACAAGGTGAACTCAGTGGGTAACCATCCACGCACAAGGGAGGGCATCAGGAAAAATTGGAATGACCTACGGGGGAAAGTACGTTCCATGGTATCGAGACACCAAATTGCTGTGCAGAAGACAGGCGGTGGGCCCCCACGTCCTCCCTCAGAGTTCACATCATGGGAAAGGAAGGTCTTGGACATCCTGCATCCAGAGGGCCTGACTGGAATGCCCAGACAACTTGACTCTGACAAGTAACTAACACTCCCCTAATACAAATTTAGGGCACACCTCTCATGTGAACCATCACACAGGAACAGAGGCCACCCACTGAGCAAAAGTTACCAAGATAGATCGATCTATGGAGCATGGTACATATGTCACAATCCAGTATCCACAAACTGTGTTATCAGTGCTGCACCTATCATTGCCATTGCTGGGAATCATGCCAAGCCACTGTATGCATCAGACAACGAGACAACCATTCACAGTTCCACCATTTAACCCTCTCTCATTCCATCCACAGGTGCCCCTGCCAGTGCCACCATGAAGAGGATACCAGTCACGGCCAGCCCTCCTCAGGATGAAGGTCCCAGTGAGGACAACGCCGCTGGATATCTGGACAGTGAAGACCTATCCGGCCCATCTGGGACCCCTGGTCAGCCTACCATTCCCTGCCTCACCCTGCCCACATAAACCCCCCACGCTGTGGCACCAACATCACAGCTAACCCTGAGTCCCCAAACCTGTGTCTCAAGGACTGATTAATCAATAGTGTGCCCCATAATGCAGGGATCTGAGAAGCCCCCTCACGCCCAAGACAATGAAGGTCCTGCTGACATTGGGAGCGGGCACACCGTGCCAGGGGCACAGGCACATGGGGCAGGGGGCATGGGAGGGAACCTGTGGGCCAGAGGATGGGGCACCCAAGGGAGTCACCTGACCAGAAAGCCATCACCCAAGACCTGGGAACATAACATTAATCCCTGGACAGGATGGACCAGATTATCAACATGTTGGGGGAAAACTAAAGGCTACAGAGGGAATACCACCAGGATGTCATGCAGTCATGGCAGGCCCACAATGCCAACATGACCACCATTGCAGGGGTGCTTAGAGACATTAATACCACCCTGCGTGCTTCCCCCACCCACCAGCAGGCCGCTTCCACAACCCACATCACATCTGAGCCTTCAACATCTGCGGCAGCTACTGGAATGAAGGCCCTGCCAGGGGAACCACAGGCCTCTGGCAGCCCTCCCTCTTTAGCTGAAGAACCTCCCGACAACCATGGACTTCCATCCAGATATCTGTCTGGATCAGATGCCAAGACCAAACCAACTGCGAGGAAGTGACCTCTCCTGATTGTTCTCCCTTGTGTGCCACTGAGACACCCTGTTGATTGTTCAAGGGCATTCCTCCATTTTGCCATGGTGCTTGGACACTAGACCTGTGCTACCTACAGCTGTGCCAGCTACTCTGATGATTTCATCCACCATGACCACACTAATCACCTGTTTGTCACTGTATGCACAATAAACACTGTAGATCACAGCAACTTCATCTGTGTCTTTATTTGTACATATACATAAATTGGGCAGCACACTGTTATGGGGGTATGATACTCTAAACCAAATGGCAGTGTAATGGACAGCAGAGGGAGGTGTCCTCTCAGGAGACACAGGACAACAGACAAGTCCCAGGGCAGATGTAAGAGAGTTACTAGTCCAGGCACATACCAGAGTATATCCACTTATCCAACCTGCAAAAAGACCGTGACAGAGACTTATATCAGGATAGTAGGCATGGTGGCACACAAAGCACATATGCAGTTCATAGTTGTTGTGCCCAGTATAGATTGCCAATTAAACAGGGCTCAACAGAGGTCACTTATACATCACCGTCTCAGGAAATACATCACAAAACACTGTAGCTACTATCTGTCATGGGCAAAAGTCTACTCTGTAAACAGTTACCAAAGGCTAATGAACATGAATGCCCCAAGCAATAGGTAGGAGAGGCAAAGATTCACAGTACTCAGTTACTCCCTGGAATGACATGATAACAAGACAATGCAGGACACATCGCACATAACAGGCCTGTCCATAGGAGATGTGGTTCTTGCAACCTGCTTTGAGTACACATTAAAGATGAGATATTTTAACCTCCCACAACACATATAGGGATATGAAAACATTACACCACCACTAATGATCCAAATCAGGAGGACCATTGACACCAATCACTGTCGAAATCCAACACTTGCAAATACATACGTGTATGTTAATGGAAGTACTGATTGATGAGCTCAATCCTAGAGTCAGCTGCAACTTCCTTATCTGCCTCCTTATCACTTTCCATGTCTGCATCACCAGCCAGTGGTCCAGCTGCCTCCCCATCATCAGCTAGTAATGGTATCTGATGTCTCAGGGCTAGATTGTAGAGCATACAGCAGGCAACTATGATCTGGCATACCTTTTGGGGAATGTACAGGAGGGCACCTCTAGAGACGTCCAGGCACCTGAATCTGGCCTTTAGTAGGCCAGATGTTCTTTCAATTACACACCTCATCCTACTGTGGGCCTCATTGAAATGGAGTTCCCCTTTCATGGCAGGGTACCTCACTGTTGTCAACAGTCAGGAAAGATTAGGATAGCCAAAGTCACCTGTGTGCACAGAGGTAGGACCTGTTACAGTACAAGTACAGCCACAGGGAAGATAGTGTTGAGAGGTGCCAAAACAGAAACACACACGTCTAAATGCATACATAACGATGAGCCAATCCCTCTCTCTGTAGTCGTGCCATCATGTGGGAGATACTGCTGTTCTTCAGAATGTAGTAGTCATGCACAGATCCTGGAAACTTGTCTGTCACTTGGGAGATGTACTGGTCTGCCACACAACACCACCTGAACATTGAAGGAGTGGTAGTTTTTCCTGTTCCTATATATCTGTTCATTGGCACTGGGAGAGACCTAAGCAAGATGGGTGCCAGTTATGGCCCCTATCACATGAGGCATGTGTCCCATATTGTAGAAGTCTGCATTCACTTAGGCCAAATCTGCATGTTAGGGAACCTGATGAAGCTGTCCAGGTGTGTTAAGAAAGCACACATTACATCCATCAACACAAGACTGAACATGGGCTGTGACATCTCTGCTGCCAAGCCATTTGTATTCTGAAAGAAGCCTGTGGCAATAAAGTGTAGCACTGACAGGACTTGTACTGTGGGAGGGATGGCATAGGGATTACGTATGGCAGGAATAGATCTGGCTCCAACTGGGTACATAGATCCATGATGGTCTGACGATTCAGGTGATAGGTCATGATGATATGCAGGTACCATGTCTCAATCTCCTCATGGCAGGGTATCCATGATAGAGAGGTGCAAGCACGCCTGGTCCTTAGTAAGTAATCTTACAAGGGGACGTGTATAGGTCGATGAATCTTTTGAATCACATGGAGTATCCCAGTTATGTAGTGACTATCGAAATCAATAATTAGCATGAACTACCAATAATAAACCATCTTCTCTTGAATAACCATAACTCGGTGCAGAGTTAAACTATTTTTATTTCCCTATTGATTGCAATACTAAATCATCTGTTAGATCAATCTTTATTAAATCAGTCCAATTATTAATTCATTAATAAAAAAATCATCATCTCATAACTTAAAGAAAACACATGCATAAAAGCATCTACATACGCAAAAAGAATACCAGCATTAATAGCAGAGTTCAGTAGATAGCTTGTCAGTCATTTGTCACTGTCAATGTCCCCCCTAACAGCCTACCTAACCAAGATTAGCATCAGCATGTGGGGCTTCATGCAAAACAATTTAGAGAAAACATTAATTTGGGAAAAAATCTATTGAAGGGAAAATTCTATAATCAGCGAGTTGGTACCTAGAAGAAAAGGCACAATTAGTCAGTCACATTTTCATAGCTACCTATCCACAGAATGGATCAAAAAGGGCAGTCTTCATCTTCAGGTCATCAATTAGTCAGCCACGCATTAGGCTCTCAGAGTATGAGCCCAACAACAGAACCTCGGACAGCGTCTCCTGACGTCATCAATTCTCCCCTCGCATCTCTCTTCTTAGCCCCTTATCATGACTTTTTATTAGGATCTCCCAGTCCATCCCCCTAATTCCTAATTGGTCAGTTGGTCAGAAGATATGACTTTAACCTATGGTATTTGTTTACCAAATCTACCAATTTCAATATTAGTCCTTTCACAAGATGCTGATTGGTCCACTATATGATGTCCTCATCATCGGGCTCTTCAGGAATCAAAATTGTTGCATGTTCCTCTCCAGTCAGTGTCTCCATTGTTCAAGTCCTAGGAAGGTATATTTAGCCTTCTCTACACATAATTATATCAAATTGTCGTCATCATCTCCTGTCCGCCGGTACATTGCAGAAAATTCAAGCTACGCAACTTTAACATCGGGCAGTTCAGGGTCATGGCAGCTTCTTGCAAACGCGGTTATTATTTCTGCACTCTGTGTGCAAGGCCTAGGAAGACTAGGCCATAAATTCAGCTAAGTTAACACCACATATTAAAGTAAAACATAGGTTATATATTTCAATTTGACATATTACTACATTTTTCTCATATATTTTCATTATTTCATACAGTTTCAGTTATATTAGTACAATCTCAGACACATGGCTGTCATACCCCGAGGGCACAATTTCAAACGTGCACATTATTTGTCTCTACGATAAATTTTTCTACAAACTTTTCATTATTCAAGCACCTAAACATCATTAATGGTTTTTTAATTAGCATATCTGCTTCAACAGTCCCTCCTCTGATGACTAAATATGTCATCACACCTTTCTTTACCAACACTTTACAGTTCTGTTTCTGATGCATTTTGTTTTCTTCTTAAACTTTCCCCATATATTCTTTCCCTAGGTTGTTCTTCCCTCCTCTGATTATTTTTAGATCTCCTTAATTTTATTATTTGCCATAAATTGCATATTCCCCATAATCCTAATATACAAGCAATCACAATTAATATTCCCTGTACAATTTTCAGTAATACCCCATTCCAAATTTGACTAAACCAATAGCCCACTGAAGCAAATCCTTTTCAGACTTTCTCTCAAACCCCTGGTTCCTTCAATTCCTTCAAACCCTTACTTGAATTAGTTAAGTTAGTGAGTCAGTCTCTTATCTCCTTATCGTTATTAGGTATGTAACAGTAGCAATGCCTAGCATTAATCATCCGACAGACTCTGCCGTCTTTCGCTAAAAGTATGTCTAACGCAAGCCTATTTTGAAGCGGCATAGCTCTATCCCCAGCTAATTCAGTATCTAACAGGTGTATTGCCCCTGTTAAATTTGTCAGCATGTTATCCACAAAAGTAGACAACTTCCTTATCTTAATTGAATTCAAAATAACTCCTACAGAAGGAATTACTGCACCAAAAATATCTCCCATAATTGCAGAAGAGGTTTCCCTCCTCTGTCGCTTATGATGTAATTCAGTCACTGTCAGAAACTTCTTTAGATCATCTATCTGATAAATTTTAGGGAAAACTATCCCCAAATAACATGTCCCATACCATCCTCTAGGAAGACGGTGATAAGCATTAAGTCCACAAATATAGTAGATTCCAGGAATCGCAGGGTCCTGTCCATTCAACATAAAAGTCCATTTACTCTGAAACAAAAACACATGCCTACATTCACTCGTTCCCACAAATAACGTGTCAGTATGTGATTTTGGCCTTTTACATACCAAGCTTCCAAACATGTAATGGAGCTAAAGCTAACTTCCCTTGTGTTTTAATAGCAGTGTAAGCATAATCATTCTTGTAAGTTCTCTTTTCTAATCCCTTCTCTAGCTTTTCCTTCAATGCCTTTCTCCTGTCATCAGTATGCCCTATAAAGCTCTTTTCTAATGGTGTAAGTAAACATGTTAAGTTATTCTTATGAGCGTATGTGGTGCCAAACATTAATGTCCGTTCAAAGAAGCCTCTAACTAATACTTTATCATGCTCCTTAGCTACGTTACTCAGATATCTAATAATAGGGACAAATGAAAACACTATGGGGGTCATTCTAACTTTGGCGGGCGGCGGAGGCCACCCGCCAAAGTTCCCCCGGCAGAATACCGCTGCGCGGTCAAATGACCGCTGCGTTAATTCTGAGTTTCCCGCTGGGAGGGCGGGCGACCGCCAAAAGGCCGCCCCCCCGCCCAGCGGGAAACCCCCTTCCACGAGGATGCCGGCTCCGAATGGAGCCGGCGGAGTGAAAGGGGTGCGACGGGTGCAGTTGCACCCGTCGCGATTTTCAGTGTCTGCTATGCAGACACTGAAAATCTTTGTGGGGCCCTGTTAGGGGGCCCCTGCAGTGCCCATGCCATTGGCATGGGCACTGCAGGGGCCCCCAGGGGCCCCACGACATCTGTTCCCGCCAGCAAGGTTCTGGCGGTCAAAACCGCCAGAACCAGGCTGGCGGGAAGGGGGTCGGAATCCCCATGGCAGCGCTGCCTGCAGCGCCGCCATTGAGGATTCCTCAGGCCAGGGGAAAACTGGCGGGAAACCGCCGGTTTCCCTTTTCTGACCGCAGCTTTACCGCCGCGGTCAGAATTGGCCTGGATGCACCGCCAGCCTGTTGGCGGTGCATCTGCGGTCCCGGAATGACCCCCTAAATCATAGTTGGAGTAGAAGTATTGTATATACTCTTGATTATAGAATCTTGTTAGTAGCAGACTACAGCTTATGCCATTTGTTAATGGAAGACTATGGTACGTAATCCCTTCTTCCATGAGGAAGGTATTTGCATACATACAAGACAATTCCTTGCATCCATCGTCTCAACATATCCAACAAGCGATAGAATACGTTACAATAAAGCTCTCCTTGAGCATTAGTATAATCATGCAAGTATTTCTCATCTAACTTAAACTTTTCTAAAGCTGTTAGTGTAGTAGTTTCAGGAACAGAAACAATAGTATCCTTTTTCATATCATGAATAGACACCCCACAATCATTATTATAAACAATATTCCACACATAACTCCCACTCCAACACTCAAATATCTACAATACCTAATATTCCTAACTCTGTTATTTAACTCGGCCATGATCTATAAAGAATCAGAAAGCAGAAGTAACTCTTAGATAAAGTGCAACAGAAAAAAAAAAATATATATATATCTCTCTTCTCACAGTTCAGTTTCACACCCAGGAATCCTTTTTCTCCTTTGTCAAAAATCGATTAGCAACTTGTCACATCCGGTTTTCAATTGTCATATCAGGTTATCAATGTCTCTTCCAATTTTACTCTTTTCAGATTTTACTTTAAATCAGCTCAACAACTCAACAACTCAGTCTATTTATCACCTTCAGGTTGCATCAAAGTACTGATTCTGAACTTTTCTATCAAAACAAAAGGACATAAACTTGTGTTGCCATTCATTTGTAGCTGCATATGCCCACTTAGGACCTGCATATCTTCGACTCGCTATTCTCCTTCTTTTCAACCTACGTTCACCACCTAATTCTCCTTCGCTCAATTCTACCTTTCTCGTAGTATCCACTTCTTCTTCTATTGTTTCATTTATGACCAATTCCTTCTTCTTTCCAATTTGTGATTCAGGCCAATTCTGTCAATATTCTCCACAGGATTGGACTCTTTTCCTTTTCTTTCTCTATGGTGTTTTCTCTTGATGGACATTCAACGGGTTCAGGAGGAGTCGAATCATTTTGGCTTTGATCCATCTCAACTCTTTCACCCTCTTGATCTGGCACTTGCTTTGTTTGCTTTTCAGCACCGTCTGCTTCTGGGAGAACCTCTGCTGTGTTCGGTTCTCCTGCTGTCTCAGATGAGATAGGCTCTTACGCACCCTCCTGCAATTCTTCACTCTTGTCTCTTAAAGCGGTGATAGACCCATCTTCCACAAGCTCAGGCTCAACCTCGGTTTCAGTTTGCTCTTGTTCCGGTTCAAGTGTAGCTACTTGCTTTGCTGTTGTTGATGCTCTCACCAACCCTTCTTCATGCTCTTGCGGACTCACCAATCTCTTTGTATGACTTTCGTGTATCCAGTTCGGTAGTCCTGCACACTTTCGTAGTTGTTAGCACCACCAGGTAGGGACCTTTCCAACATGGTTCCAGACAGGCCTTTGAACACATTTCAGTTTCACCCAAAGTAGTTTCTCCTTCTTATCCGCATTTTCCTGCAATGTTTTCAATTCTTCCAAAGTATCAATCACTTTTAATGCAAAACATGTGCAAATATTTTCTTCCTCAGGCATCAATTCCCACTTGTCTTTAAACAATATACAGTTCAATGTGCAAAACCTTGCGACTCGATCCGCATATCCATTTCCCAATTAAATGTAATCCTGCGTCTTTTGGTGTGCACTGCATTTTACCACTACAATTTCTTCAGATGACTGTATTGCGTAAACAACTCTTTTATTTTGTCACCATTTCTCACTGGTGTTGCAGTAGAAGTCAGGAAACCTCTTTGTGACCACAACTGACCAAAACTTTTGACTGTCTGTATAGATTGTGACTTTTAGTAATGCAGAAACATGGCATACCCTAGTGAGAGCTACCAACTCTGCCACTTGTGCAGAATATAGAACTCGAAGCCAAGAAGCTTCTAATGTGCCTGTGATTGTGCATACTGCATATCCTGCTCTCAATGTCCCTGTTTCATCTCTGAGACATGAACCATCAACAAAGAGAATTGGTCATTTTCCTCCAATCGTGTGTCCCCAATATCAGGCCTTGGTGTTGTACACAGCTCAGTTACCTCAAGACAATCATGCTCAATGTCTTCTTCTTTTTCAATTTCAACAGTATCACTTGGAAGCACTGTCGCTGGATTTAACACTGTACATATTTTCAATGTTACATTCGGAGCCCCCAATATAATCGTCTCATACCTTGTCAGTCTTGCACCAGTCAAATATTGCGTTTTTGTCCTTGTCAGTAAGATTTCAACAGAGTGTGGTACCATTACCGTCAAAGGGTATCCCATGACTACCCCCTCACATTGAGAAAGACTTTGACCAACTGCGGCTACTGCACGTGGACAACCTGGTAAAGCTCCTGCGACTGGGTCCAAAGTAGCTGATAAATAAGCTACTGGGCGATAAGCACCTCGATGGACCTGTGTCAAAACAGACAAAGAACAAGCATCACGTTCATGTCAAACAATGTGAATGGCTTTGTGTAATCAGGCATTCCCAACGCTGGAGCTCTGCACAAACTTTCTCTCAGTTCAGTGAATGCCTTCTTTTGAGCGTCATCTAGGGTAATGGGATCTGTAACTTCCTTATGAGTTAACTGCTGCAAGGGTTTCGCAATTTCAGCAAAATTTGGAATCCACTGTCTACAATACCCCACCATTCCCAGGAACATTCTAACATCTTTTTGTGAAGTCGGGAGACTTCTCTGCAATATCATGGTAATTCTCTCTCTGGAGATTTTTCTTGACCCTTTCGAAATCTGATGTCACAGGCATTTCACTGATTTCTGACAATACTGCAGTTTTACAGGTGACACCTTATGTCCAAAATTTCCCAAATGATTCAACAGGGTGATCGTTCTGGATGCAATCAGCAAATCATCACTATATTGCACTAGAGTCGATTGGTATGGTAATTCCAAAGACTTTGGGTTCTTTTTCAAGATCTGATTAAACAGTGATGGTGACTCCGTATACCCTTGTGGGAGCCTGCACCAGCAGTAGACTCTGTCTAGGAATTTGAAACTAAAAAGAAACTGACTGACTATCCTCATGAAGAGGCACAGAAAAGAAAGCTTGTGACAAGTCAACCACTGTGAACCACTCTGCATCGCAAGGAATCTGAAACAGTATCACTGCTGGATTTGGCACCACTGGACAACACTTGACCACCAGATCGTTCACTTTTCACAAGTCCTGCACAATGCACACTTTCACACATGACTTCTTTAAGCCCATAATCTGTGAATTACATGGACTGCTCAACACTTCCTTTAAAACCCCTTGTTTTAGAAAATCTCCATTTATTTCCACCACCTTCATCAGAACATCCTATGCCATGTTATTCTGTGGAAGTTGCGGAAATACTGCGTTTGGCTTTAAAGTGATCTTAATCAGTTCCACTCCCTTAATCAAACCCACTTCTTTACCTCTCAGGTCCCAAACATCTTCCTTCACTGTTCTCTGTAAATCTGCATGCTATTCACTCACAGTAAACATTGGGAAAAACTCAATCAACGGGTATACCTCATTAGCATTGTTGATCACCGTCTCAGCCACCTGCTCTCCTTCATCATCGCTATCAGTTTGTACTTCTATTCCAGTGTCTGAACAATTAATCGAGCATTTCATCTTACACAATAAGGCCCTCATTACAACATTGGCGGTAAATCCCACTTACTGCCGTGCAGAAGACCGCCAACACACAGCTGCGGCGGTGGAATACCACTACAGCTATTACGACCCACAGCTCGAAATCCGCCAAAATACAGACACCCACACCAGTGTGCCACACCAAAGGTCAGTGAAAAACTGGCGATAACAAAACCGACACCGTCACGCCAACAGGAATACGCCCACACTATCACGACCCACGAATCCACATGGCGGTCTTTCAACCGCGGTATTCCATTGGCGGTACACACTGCCGCGCTCAAAATACACACACATTTAAAAAACACAACCACATTGGGCAATTCCAAATACACACACCTGATACACATACACACACCACTCCCACACACCCAATCCAATATAAAACACACACCCACATCATCCACAAATCCTTACTACCAAAATTGAGAAAGAAGGCCAGAGAGAGACACCACCAGAAACAACACTATTATCCAGAGGCACACAACACCATCACTCACACAACATCCACGCACCTCAGACACCACTCACAAACACATCCCCTCACACATCACAACCAACACCACCTCACACATCACTCACACCACATCATGGCACCTCAACTACACCCCAGGTTCTCTGAGGAGGAGCTCAGGGTCATGGAGGAGGAAATCATCTGGGTAGAGCCACAGCTATTCGGATCACAGGTGGAGCACACTGCCATTGCTAGGAAGATGGAGCTATGGCGCAGAATCGTCAACAGGGTCAACGCAGTGGGACAGCATCCAAGAACTAGGGATGACATCAGGAAGAGGTGGAACGAACTAAGGGGGAAGGTGCATTCCGTGGTCTCCAGACACCAGATTGCAGTACAGAGGACTGGCGGTGGACCCCCACCTCCTCCCCCACAACTAACAACATGGGAGGAGCAAGTCTTGGCTATACTGCATCCTGAGGGCCTCGCAGGAGTAGCAGGAGGAATGGACTCTGGTAAGGCAAATCTTAACTATTACATCCCCTGCCCTACCTGTATGCTATCACATACCCCCACCCTCACCCTCACCCCCATCACTCCAACACCTCACAAATGTCCCACTATCACAACCCACCCATCCCAACACCAAGCCCTGCATGCAACACCAAAGCATGGACACCCATCACCAAAGCATGTCCACAACAGATACCCACACAGACCCCAAACCAGTTATCACACAAGGTCCTAGACAAAAATGCAAGCACTGGAGTACAGGGTCTCCCACCCATTGCACACAATGGCACACACAGATGCAATAATCATGCCTTTACACCCCTGCAGGACACCTACCCAACGTCACCAGACAGGAGGTTCCAGACATGTCCACTCCCCCCACAGAAGAGGCCCACAGTGATGACAGCAGCCCTGTCCAACTGGATCAAGATGATCGGCCCGGCCCAACTGGGACCTCTGGACAGTTGGTTCCCCTGACCCTGGCACATGCCACCACAGAGCCTCCCCCCTCAGGAAACACCAGCACAGCACCCACCCAGCAGGCCCATCCCTCTGTCCCCAGGACACGTCAACCAGCAGTGTGTCCACCACTACAGGGAACCCAGGCAAACCCACCACCCCAAGAAAATCAGGGACCTGGGGGCCGTGGCAGTGGGCACACGGTTCAGGGGACAGAGGCACAGGAAAACAGGGGAACTAGGAGGACTGCTGTGCGACGGGGGAGGACAGGCCTAGGGAGCCTACTCTCCACGAGGCCCTCTCCAACATCATGGGAGCGTACCATCATTCCCAGGAGACGATGGCAACGGTACTGGCCAACTTTCAGGAGACCCAGCGGCTGCAGGAGGAACACTATCTGGGGATCAGGGAGGAACTCAAGTCCATCAACACCACCCTGGTCACCATTGTAGGGGTGCTGAAGGACCTTGTCAACACCAGGAGGGACACTGTGGCACAACAAGGGCCCCCTGACACTAGCCTGGATGATGACCAGCCCACCACCTCCGCCGGTGCTAGTGGACTGGAGGCACCGCCACAGGACCACGACACCAGCACCCCACGCCCTGCAGATGGAGAACCACTCTGCAAACAGTCCCTGAGGTCCAGGACCAAGACAGAGAACAATGCCAAGACCCCTGCAAGGAATGGAGACCCCCCCTTAATGTCATTCTTCTGTCCCACTTTGTCACCCTGTCCATCCATCAACTGCCCTAGCTCCACTTCCTATGCCCCTTTGGACACTGCACCTGTGAAACAAATAGACTGGACTCTGCCATGGACATTCCTCCACCATCACCCCTGCCCATTTTACAACCCCCTCCACTAATTTGCACAGAAATAAACACCCTTGAATCACAAAAAACCTGGAGTCAGTCTGTGCTTTCACAAATGTGTATTTGCAATAACTATGGAATATAGCAATGTCATTTGTATTGTCAAAATACCGATGTGACACAGCTCTAGTCCATGAGGTAATATAGCAGAGGTCACACAGTGGGACCCACATCTTTTAAATGGAAAGGCAAAGTGACACGTCAGGGTCCATACACTGGGTGAAAGTGACAGAGTTATGATAGGTCAAACAATTGTATGTGATGTGTGAGGCAGTGACATCTTCTTACTTGTGTCTCACTGGAAGTATTGCTGGATAACGTTGTTTCTGTTGTCGATATCCTCTTCTTCTGCCTCATCTTCTTCACTGTCCACAGGCTCCACAGCTTCCAGAAGACCTCCATCTGGGCCATCCTCCTGCAGAAAAGGCACCTGTCATCGCAAAGCTAGGTTGTGCAGCATACAGCAGGCCACGATGATCTGGCACACCTTCGTTGGTGAGTAGTAGAGAGAACCACCTGTCATATGGAGGCACTAGAACCTGGCCTTCAGGAGGCCGAAGGTCCGTTTTATCACCCTCCTAGTTCACCCATGTGCCTTATTGTAGCGTTCCTCTGCCCTTGTCCTGGGATTTCTCACTGGGATCAGTAGCCATGAAAGGTTGGGGTACCCAGAGTCACATGCAAATGTCGAGGGACAACTGTTAGACACACACTAACCCGTAGGGACAACCACAGACCCAGACAAGTATTCGCAGGGTATAGGGTCCTTGTCCTCACCTATTAGCCACACACACTGCCTCTGGAGTTGCCCCATCACATAAGGGATGCTACTATTCCTCAGAATGTAAGCGTCATGCACTGAGCCAGGAAACTTGGCATTCACATGGGAGATGTTCTGGTCGGCCAAACACACCATCTGCACATTCATAGAATGGTAGCTCTTCCGGTTTCTGTACACCTGTTCACTCCTGCGGGGGTGCCAAGGCCACATGTGTCCCATCCATGGCACCTATGATGTTGTGGATACGTCCCAGGGCAAGAAGTCACCTTTCACTGTAGGCAAATCCTCCACCTGAGGGAAAACGATGTAGCTGCGCATGTGTTTCAGCAGGGCAGACAACACTCTGGACAACACGTTTGAGAACATTGGCTGAGACATCCCTGATGCAATGGCCACTGTGGTTTGAAAAGACCCACTTGCCAGGAAATGGAGTTCTGACAGGACCTGAACTAGAGGGGGGATCCCTGTGGGATGGCCGATTGCTGACATCAGGTCTGGCTCCAACTGGGCACACAGTTCATGGATTGTTACATGATCAAGTCTGTAGGTGACTATTACGTGTCTCTCTTCCATTGTCGACAGGTCCACCAGCGGTCTGTACACCGCAAAATGCCGCCATCTCATCACCTGCCCCAGCGGACGTGCCCTATGGACGAGAACAGCGATCAGAGAGTCAGCCAACACTGAGGTATTACAAAATGTCATTAGCACACATTTGTTAATCCACAATGTGCCTGTTACTGTGTGTATGCAAGGCCTAGATAGGTGTGACGCAGTTATTATTAATGCCATGTGGCCCCCTGAAATGGCGGCTGCCTGACCTGTAAGGTGGGACAAGGGGAGATGAGGTAACTGCGCTGGCGTTCTACACCGTCGCAGTAGGCGGTCGAAGACAGTGGCGCAATCCTGCATTGGTTAACATTGGACCCTATGGGTCCGAGGAGCCAATGAAGATGTACACAGGCGGTGACGGTACGCACCGCCGCAGACGTGACCGCCATTTTCTGTCTGTTCACTCACTTGAAACCTGACCTACAGGAGAGGACCTACACTGCAAGTGCTGCTGTGACCTCAGTCTGGAAGCGAGGATGGCTCATGTGTCTGGGGAAAGGGCCCCTGCCTTCAGCACGGAGGAGTTGGAGAAGTTAGTGGATGGGGTCCTCCCCCAGTACACGCTACTCTACGGTCCTCCAGACAAACAGGTGAGTACACTGTGAGCATGCTGCATGGGCAATGCTTGTATGGAGTGGTGTGGATGGAAGATA
Source organism: Pleurodeles waltl (assembly GCF_031143425.1). Lineage (NCBI taxonomy): Eukaryota > Metazoa > Chordata > Amphibia > Caudata > Salamandridae > Pleurodeles > Pleurodeles waltl. The sequence goes on from NC_090447.1 coordinate 1,443,902,599, forward strand.
CATGGGGGCGACTGAGCCCTGCATGAGCGGACGGTGAGTGTATGTGCGTCAGGGCAAGGGTGGGAAGGTGGGCCAATGACTGTGATGGTCCGGACGGTTAATGTTTTTCCTTTTCCCCTGTACTATTCCTGTAGGTCAGCGCCCACCAGAAGAAGGATATTTGGCGTGCCATCGCCAAAGACGTCCGGACCCTGGGGGTCCACCACAGACAGAGCACCCACTGCCGGAAAAGATGGGAGGACATTCGCTGCTGGAGTAAGAAGACGGTGGAGGCCCAGCTTGGGATGGCCTCCCAATGTGGGAGGGGTGCCCATCGCCCCAGGACCCCCCTGATGCTCCGGATCCTGGCGGTGGAGTATCCGGAGTTGGATGGGTGCTTGAGGGCATCACAGCAGCCACAAGGGGGTGAATACAGTCACATTCATCTGACTCTGCGTGCATTATGAGGTGTCTGGGGGAGGTGGGCAGTGGGTTACCCTAGGCCAGGGCGAGCTTTGTAGGCAAGGACCCTTTGTGAGGCAGGCTATGTGGCACCCCAATCCCACCAGTGGTAAGAGCCATCTACACCTAGTCAGGCTCCTGTGACTTCCATGTGTGCAGCAATCGGGCATAGGCCTTGTACCCCATGGGCATGTGAATAATCTAGGAACTATAACTGCATGGCGTGGTGCAGAGGGCTGCTGTGTCTGTAGTGTTCGCCAACGGTAGTGGTATTGCATGCACTGAACATGTCTTTCTTCTGTCTCCCCCCCTTTTTGTGGTCTCCCTGTTCTTGTGTGCAATAGCATCATCAGGCGGAGGAGCAGTGGCACCAGAGCAGGAGAGAGCTGCATCCCACTTGGCCCTGGAGGGTGAAAAAACTGAGTCTGAAGCCACCAGTGGGACGGAGGGCGAGGGGATCTCCATGGCGGGGACAGGAGGTGACAGCAGTGACAGCGACTCCTCCACTGATGGGAGCTCCCTTGCGGTGGTGGGTACCTCTCTGCCCCCCACATCAACAGGTACAGCCGCCACACCTCCTTCCAGCACCGCCCTCCCAGCAGCCCCTCACCGTGTGTCCCGTGGCCGCTCACCCAGGAGGGTGGGCATCTCCTTGGCCCCAGGCACCTCAGGCCCTGCCCCAGTCAGCCCTGCAGCCCTAAGTGAGGAGGTTATTGACCTCCTAAGATCCCTCACTGTTGGGCAATCTTCCATTGTGAATGCCATCCAGGGTGTCGAGAGGCATTTGCAACAAACAAATGCATACCTGGGGAGCATTCATTCTGGCCAGGCAGCCCAACAGAGAGCATTTCAGGCTCTGGCCTCAGCACTGATGGCAGCCATTGTCCCTGTGTCCAGCCTCCCCCTCCAACTTCCTCCACCCAGACTCACACCCCTGTACCTCGGTCTCTCCCAAGCACACCATCAGACCAGCATGCACACACCTCAACACACAAGGGTGGCTCAGGCAAACATAAGCACCACACATCCCACAGGCACTCACACAAGCATCATACCCATGCACACATACCAACATCCACTGCCTCCACTGTGTCCCCCTCCTCCACGTCGTCCTCATCCCTTGCTGTCTCGTCTCCACTCACACCTGCATGCACTACATCTTCAGCCACTACCTCCATCTCCAGCACGCCCATCACCACACACCGCTCACGTGCTCTCACCACCCCCACTACCATTCACACATCCCCTGTGTCCTCTCCCAGTGTGTCTGTTAGCCCTCCTCCCAAAGTACACAAACGCAGGCACACACCCACCCAACAGCCATCCACCTCACAACAGCCTCCAGCCCACTCACCTTCACCCAAATTCAGAAAACATACACCTCCTACAACCACTACCTCTTCCTCCACTCCCAAACCCACTCCATCTACCCGTCCCAGTGTGTCTTAAAAACATTTCCTGGCTAATATTAACCTCTTCCCTACACCCCCCCGTCCATCCCCTAGGGCCAGGCTTTCCAGGTCCCAACTCAGCACCTCAGCCACCACATCACCAGGCACAGTGGTGCCAGCAACTGCGGGCTATTGGAGTGTGCCAACGATCAGGGCTGCCAGTGTGCCACGGAGCGAGGGCAAGGACATTCCGCCACCTGCAAAAGTTAAAAAGTTGCCCACATCACGGAGGGAGAAGCTGAAAACACCTGCCACCAAGGGCTCCGGGAAAAGGGATAGTGGCAAGACAGCTGCGCCACCATTCAAGGTGGGGAAGGGCCAGAAAATAAAGGGCAGGTCAGGAGAGGGCATGGTGGCACCGACAATAGGACCAGTACCACACCCTCTGTCCACGTCGACGCCACATGCACCGCCACCAGCACCGCTGTCATTGAGGCTGCCACCAGCACCGCAGTCACTGAGCCCGCCACCAGCACCGCCGCCAGAGCCCGCCACCAGCACTGCAGTCACTGAGCCCGCCACCACCACCGCCGCCACAGAGCCCGCCACCAGCACCGCCACCACAGAGCCCGCCACCAGCACTGCCGCCACAGAGCCCGCCACCAGCACCACCGCCACAGAGTCTGCCGCCAACACGATGCCACAGAGCCCGCCACAAGCACCACTGCCACAGAGGTCACCGCCAGCACCGCCGAGACTGACACCGCTGCAAGCACCGCCAGCACGCCTGCGACATCCTGAGCCAGTGGCACCACCACAGACATGGCTGCCATCCCCAGTGGTCAGTGGTCCGAGGCTGGTGGTAAGTTACAGGAGCCTGGGCACCTTCCATGATGCACCACTTTCAGTGGAGAAAGGCATCCACTACTTTAGTCCTTTGCAGGATGAAGCACTCTGGGCACAATGGCCCCTCCAGAACCAGTGGAGAAAGACATCCACTACCTCAGTCTTTGGCAGAATGAAGTACTTTGGGCACAATGCCCCCTCCAGAACCAGTGGAGAAAGGCATCCACTACCTCAGTCCTTGGCAGGATGAAGCACTCTGGGCACAATGCCCCCTCCAGAACCAGTGGAGAAAGGCATCCACTTGAGAGACTGTGGCTTTGCACTCCCCAGGATGAAGCAGTGGGCAAACCACCCACTGGAGAGACTGTGGCATTGCACTTCCCAGGATAAATCAGTGGGCAACCCACCCAGTGGAGAGACTTGAAAGACTGTGGCTTTGCATTCCCCAGGATAAAGCAGTGGGCAAACAACCCACTGGAGCGACTTGAGAGACTGTGGCTTTGCACTCCCCAGAATAAAGCAGTGGGCAAACCACCCACTGGAGAGACTTGAGAGACTGTGGCTTTGCACTCCCCAGGATAAAGCAGTGGGCATGGAGCCCCATCGCGGAGCAGTGGCGTCGTGCACTCATCCGGCTGAGGTGCCCCCCCTTTCCTTCCCCCTGAGGTGCCTGTTTCATTTCGATCTGATGCCCCTGCAGTGTTCTCTCCGTTTGAAGTCTGGTATCATGTGTGGGCCTCGCCAATGCATTTTGGGCCCAGTGGTCCACGGACAATAATTGGTGCACTATCCGGACTTGTGTAGTTGGTGTACATAATTGTGTATACTCTATTTTGAGTTTTGACTACTGGATTTTTCATGATTACAATCGTTCAACTCATTTCCTTTTCTCCTTGCGTTCTCCTGGGGGGGGGGGGGTTAGGGTGTGTATATGTAATGTTGCAGCATGTATTTGTGTGTATGTTGTTGTGGGTGATGGTGGGGTGGGGGTTTTGGTGTTGCATGTGTGTGTCACTCTCTTTTCCCTCCCCCTTCCCTGTGTTGTAGGTGCAGTACTCAACGTGGTCGTCGCCGCCGTCTTTGGTGCTCCTGGTAGAGGAGAAGGAAGACCATCGCAGGGAGTATCTGGAGTTCTGGCTCCATGGCGTCCTGGTTCCTCGTGGGGTGTGGAGAGGTGAGTGGTTTCCCTTCCAAGTCCTGTTTCTGCCGTGTTTTTGTTCGCATTGGTTCCGCCCCAGAAAAGGTGTCGGATTGGCATCTTCTGATAGGGTGGGTGGTACATTGTCTTCTGCCTGTCTGTTGGCGGTGACCTCCGCACTGTTTGTTTGTCCCGCCGTGGCGGTCGGAGTGTTGAAGAGGCTGTCTATGTTGGCCGTTTCCGCCACGGTCGTAATCCCATTTTTTTTTTCGCCAGCCTGTTGGCGGTATTACTGCCGCTTTAACACCGACCCCCAGGGTTGTAATAAGGGCCTAAGGGCCAGATGTAGCAAAGGTTTTTACCCATTCTGTGTCTATGGGAAAAAGTGTTCGTACATATGGCCCTAAGTCTCTAACCTAGTAGAGATACTGGACTCGAGTCACAGACTACAAACCTATGCAGTCCCTGGTAATTACCAATCTCAACCTGCACTGGATCTGTGATTGGATTTGTCAACTGTCAGTTCCCTACTCCCACAACTTGAACTGTTCTGCCTGAAAGAGGTAAATTCTGGACTTCTGCGCTTCTAACTGTAGAGCGTGTAGCTCCTGTATTCACTAAAAATGAGACCTTATAACCCATCACCTTTGCCTTCACAAAAGGTCCTCTCTGATCTACTTCTAGGGATGCTGCAAGCATACACGGACCTTCATCGAACTGTCACTCATCCATTCTTCGTATATTTCATCCTCACTATAAAATGGGAATTGGTGTACTGTGTCATTACTTCTGTCTTGTTTTTGACCTGTGACCTGCTGAGTAAGCATCATCTGTTGCTGTTTGATTGGGGCTTGAGGTATCTGCATTTGCTGTCTAGGTACCATGGGAACTTGCTGCTGTATTGGTTCCAACTGTGTTCATTGTGCACGCGGCACTTGCATCTGCTGCATGGGTTGGAAATTCTGCACTCGGTTCTGAACCTTGGGAATAAATCCTTTCATTCTTGGGACTTTCACAGTTTGAAATGTACTCACATCACCACCTTGCTGAACTACACCATCCTGCGCCATCAACGGACACTCCCGCTTCCAGTGTCCCACGTTTCTGCACATATGACACAGTAACATCTTTGTCATTCCCTTCATGTCATTCTGAACTACCACAGTACCCAAATCAAGACTACGTATCATGTCCATTACACGACCTCTACCTCTTATTTAAGGCTGGAACATTATAGTCCTCTGCTGCTGTGGCACTGGTTGCACCAAAGCTCCTTGCACTCCTGTCTGAGCTACCTTTATCTGCATCACCATTGCTTTCTCCTTCAGCTTTTTCTGCTTCAATTCAATCTCATCACTACAGTATTTTGCACACTGCAACACCTCATCAATCGGCTTTGCCTGCCAGCAAATCAAATGACTCTTAATCATCTGTCCTACTTCTGGTCTCAACCCTTTGACGACCCTGAACACAAAATGCAACATGTCTTTCGGCTCAATTGCTTCCTTACCACTGTACTCTTTAGATGCTTTCAACAATCTCTCATAATAGGTATGTATCGACTCCTTAGTTTCTTGAATTGTTCTGTCATTTCTCTGCCAATCAATGTTTTTGGGGGAAATTCTTGTCTTCAGGAACTCAATCACCGTTTAGTAATGCTTCATAACCTCAGGTGAGGGTGCACCTGTTACTCTATTCCTTTCTGGTTCACTTGTTGGCCAATCCACTGCTCTCTTACATTCGACCCCACAGATCAGCTGGGACCACTATCTCCAATGATGTATTTAAGTCTTCCCACAGACATTTAGAGAGTTTCACAAACCTGTCTGCTGGTACAACTCAACTGGTTTCACTCTCAATTTGGGTAATCATTTGTCAATGACAATATATCACTTCTGTGCCATAGGACATGAACAAACTGCCCTCCTGAAATTTCTCTCATCGGAAGCTTCTTCACTGATTCCCTTTCTTTCTGGACATCTTCAGACCCTTCTTGTGAATCTCGTTTTTGCTTCTCCTTCTTCTTTGCCCATCTACCTTCCCACTTCCCAGATCTGAGCACTCTGCAACAGTTCTTTTAAGTGAGTCTTCATTCCTGCTGACCTCATGTGCTCAAAATCCTTTGCCTCAAAATCTAACCTGTAGCTTTGTTTCAAATGTTTTGTTATCTCAATCTCGATATCATGTTTCTCTGCCAGCTCTGATAATTTCTGATGTATCCTACCCACCTCCTTTGTGATCTTTGGACACAAGTACCTCAGCTCTTCCTCTATGTAGGATTCTAACCTATTCACTCCCATTGTTCCCTCAACTAGCTCTGTTGCTTCTGTATCCAACCTCACACAATTTATCTGCTCTTCACCTTTGGATGTATTTTGAGGTGTATTTAGACTGTCCAACCATTCACTCAATTGCTGAGCTGTCAATCCCTGTAACGAAATGTTACTTGCATTTGGCACTGGTACCTGTTGCATTGCTTCACCTGGAGTTTGCGGTGTCTACATTTTCAAACTTTGACTCACAGTCAGGCGATTTACTGCATCCGGAAGCACTACAAGCTGACCAAGATCCATTAACGGTCTAGATCCATTAAAGGTCGGACCCACAGATCACATCATCTGCCCTGGATCACTCACTCCCCTTCTCACAAGACTTTGTGACATTTCACTTTGATCCCGCACTCGCTTTCTTTTGTGCAAATAAAGGTACCGTTAAACCAATAGTAATCAGTAGCGATATCGCATCTGGAGGTGACCTAACACTTGCACCTTGTGGGAAAGTTCCCCCCATAGCCTGGTTCATTACTGGTGTAACATCTGATTGTGTTCCTGTTATCAGTGTAAACTTCGGCAAACTCTGTGGCTGTGCTGGAGGTAATAACATTGGAGTCGGCTCAGTCTGAACTAGCATTGGCCTCGGGAGCACGTGCTTTGATGGCACTACTAAGTTCAAGATCGTCTCAAGAACTGGCACATCTGGATAAATTCTGTGTATTGATGGTGGATGCATCTGTGCTTGGCCCACAGTAGTAGTCCCTGCATTAGGTGTACTCTGTACTATCCCTGGTATCTGTCCACTATCTGTCTGTACTGGTCCCTCTGTTCCCGATGCTTGTGCTGGAGCAGTTGTAGCGGCACTAGTACCCAGACCCCCTGGATGAATCCCATAGGGTGGAGGTCGATGTCTCAACAACTGTGTAATAAGGTCCTCAACATCTGAGTCCTCATCGTCTACATAAGGCTTTTTATTTTTCTTTGTTCCTGTACTCTCACCTCCCTTAGCAGTATCTTCTTTCTCTGACTCATCTTCCTCTGCGATTGCAGGAAACAATTTAATTCCCTGTAATGTCTCTGTTCTCCACTTTTTCTGTTCCCAATTCCACCTAGCTCCTGCTTAGGATTTCTCCACTCTCTTTATTCTCCTCTTAAATTTAATCTCTTGTTGCTGTCTGGTCACTAGCTCCCAAACCGCTAAAGCCTCAAACTGTGCTGGTCTCGGTAATGACTTTGTCTCATATAGTGGCATTCGCAATTCATCCAAAATTCTCAAGTTAAATGTTCCATGCTCCGGGAACGCTAAAGCTCCTAACTTCTTTGTCATCTTGCACCACTGGTTTAACCAAAGACATGGTTCGACACCTCGCTCCTCCATCGCAATATAAGCCGGAGAATTTTCTGGTGGGGTTGTCTCCCCCACTGACGCCTTAATGTAAGAATCACCTTTCATAGCGCTTCTGAACGCCTTGAAAAACTTCATTTTGTCTATTGTTTTTTATTTTGGTCCAATAATGAAATGACTTTTACTCCCAAGATTCCCTTCACCCGCTTACTCAACCAATTGCCTCTTATGGACGGCTGCCAATCCGCTTGCGACTCTTCTTACTGACCAACCTATCCCAGCGCGGCACACTCTGACGTCACACTCACACACTGCGGCTGACAAAGTCTTGTGGCTTGTCCTCCTAAACTTCAATTCACACAAAACTAATGCAAATATTGCGAGCACTTTAACCAAAGACCAATAACCAAAACAAACCTGCTGGTTTACTACGGGAAGGGGCACAATCGCTTCAGAGACCTTACAGATTTTCACTAATGGCCCTTTTGCTCATGTAGCTATTCCTCCTTCTCAGTCTCCCACATTCGCAAGCAAAATTCGACCCGCGAATTTCACTCTCAACTGATTAATGGGTTTGTCCTGGTGCACATAGGATCGCCAAATCTCAGTCGAAGAATTCTCTTACTCATTTAACTCACACACCGACTTGCTGACCACGCCCGATCAACCTACTAAACCAGGCAGATTACAACATATAACCAAGTGTCTCCTACACTTGTCAATGTACTCCGGAGACTTAGACCACGCAGGGTCTGTACATCACCAACAACCACGTGGACAATTTTTTAGCACAAAGCGCCACACACATATGAAGTTTGACGACTTCCCTACTCTCATACTGTGGAGTACGCACACTCCTACTAACCTCAATTGGAGTATGCAAACTTCCTACTTTACCTCACAAACATCACAATTCTCCTGCGATTTGCCTGAGCCTGTGCAAGCGCAACCTATCACTTCCATACTATCACAAGAAAGTTGAGAACATACCCATCTTTACTAGCGGGATCCAGGATCTGGGAAAGTCACTTCTGGGCTTAAGGGGACATCATCTTTGCTACAATTGCCATTTCAGAAAAACAAAATTCAAACCTCATAAAAATACAAACAACTAACCTTAACTTAAACTACCACCATAACCAATAATCACCATATAACTAGTTCTCCAAGGAAACTAACCATCAAGCTGCTACCAAAAACTGCAAGCACACCTGGTCCTTAGTAAGTAAACTTACAAGGGGACGCATATAGGTCGATGAACCTTTTGAATCGCATGGAGTATCCTAGTGATGTAGTGACAATCAAAATCAATAATTAGCATAAACTACCAATAATAAACCATTTTCTCTTGAATAACCACAACTCGGTGTAGAGTTAAACTATTTTTATTTCCCTACTGATTATCATACTAAATCATCTGTTAGATCAATCTTTTTTAAATCAGTCCAATTATTGATTCATCAATGAAAACATCATCTCATAACTTGAAGAAAACACATGCATAAAAGCATCTACATACGCCAAAAGAAAACCACCATTAATAGCAGAGTTAAGCAAAGAGCTCGTCAGTCAGTTGTCACTGTCAACGTCACCCCTAACAGCCTACCTAACCAAGATTTGCATCAGCACGTGGGGCTTCATGTAAAACAATTTAGAGAAAACATTAATTTGGGGAAAATCTATCTAAGTGAAAATTCTATAATCAGTGCAGTTGGTACCTAGAAGAAAGGGCACAATTAGTCAGTCACATTTTCATAGCTACCTATCCACAGAATGGATCAGCAACAAAGTCAGCCTTCATCTTCAGGTCATCAATTAGTCAGCCACGCATTAGGCTCTCAGAGTATGAGCCCAACGACAGAACCTTGGACAGCATCTCCTGGCATCATCAATTCTCCCCTCGCATCTCCCTTCTTAGCCCCTTGTCATGACTTTTTATTAGGGTCTCCCAGTCCATCCCCCTAATTCCTAATTGGTCAGTCGGTCAGCAGATATGACTTTCACCTATAGTATTTGTTTACCAAATCTACCAATTTCAATATTAGTCCTTTCACAAGATGCAGATTCGGCCGCTATATGATGTCCTCATCATCCGGCTCGTCAGGTATTGAAATTGTTGCATGTTCCTCTTCAGTCAGTGCCTCCATTGTTCAAGTTCTGGGAAAGTACATTTAGCCTTCTCTACACATAATTGTATCAAATTGTCTTCATCATCTCCTGTCCACCGGTACATTGCAGAAAATTCTAGCTAAGCAACTTTAACATCGGGCAGTTCAGGGTCATGGCAGCTTCTTACAAATGCGGTTATTATTTCTGCTCTCTGTGTGCGAGGCCTAGGAAGACTAGGCCATCAATTCAGCTAAGTTAACACTACAAATTAAAGTAAAACATAGGTTATATATTTCAATATGACATATTACTACATTTTTCTCATATATTTTCATTATTTCATACAGTTTCAGTTATATTAGTACATTCTCGTACACATGGCTGTCATACCCTGAGAGCACAATTTCAAACGTGCACATTATTTTTCACTACGATTAATTCTTCTACAAGCCTTTCATTATTCGAGCACATAAACATCATAAATGATTTTCTAATTAGCATATCTGCTTCAACAGAGGAGAGAATGTACGGTGTGATAAGCACTCCACACATGTTAGCTGAACATGTCCTTATTGTACACACCTAAAACTGTAGATATGCCTCGCACTGCTGACACATACTATATTTGGCATGCTGAAGAGGCATGGACACCATCCTTGCTGCACATTGCTGGCCCTGATCAACAGTTAGTGAAGCACATCACATGTGTAATGATCCATATGTGGTACACAGGCCTGTCTTGTACTGACCATGTATGTAGTCATGCTATGCACCTATATGGTTACACCGCCTATGAGGATCCGAGTATCTAGACATGCACTTCATCTGACAACTGGCCATATAACGTCACTGTGTCAGGCATGTCACATGTATAAGCATAACCATGATGGCACAACCTAGGCCTGCTCCGCATTCTGGAACAAAAACGTGTATGGCGCACTTATTTTGCTGCAGCAAGGCATGATATGTGCATAAAATGGCAGCCACCTGTCCTGCATGCACTGGACAGATGGAAGTGACGTAAGTCTGCCGGCATATGTCCTCATGGCGGTAGGCAGTCACAATCGTTGTGCAACTTCTCATTGGTTCACATTGCTGTCTACGGGGGACTGTGGCCAATGGCAATCACCGCCAGCGGTGACGATCCTGTATGCAATGGCCGTGAACGCCATTTTCTGCAGCCCTTCTCACTTGACTCCTGACGCTCTTGCAAGCAAGACCTCTACAACGTGAGCTGCTGTGTACTGTCTCTGGGCACCATCATGCCATGTCCTGCAGGTGATAGGGCCCCAGCCTTCACCCAAGAATACCTGGAGAAGCTGGTGGAAGGCATCCTACCCCTGTATGGACAGCTGTGTGGGGCACCAGAGGAGCAGGTCAGCCCTATGCCATTGTCATGTGTGATAGGGCTGTGTGTGAGGGTGAATGGCGTAAGTGTACCGGTCAGGGAGTATATGCATTCAGGGGGAATGGAGTCAAGGCGTGTGAACCGTGACGATGGGTATGTGTGGGCATTTCGTGAGTCTGATGTTTATAGTCCACTGCTTGCCATTCCACATCACTTTTTGCTTCTGTCTGTGTCACCCATGAGGGTAAACGCCCATCAGAAGAAGGGGATATGGAGTGCCATCGACAAGCAAGTGTGGACCCTTGGGGTCCATAGCCGGTAGAGCACCCATTGTCGCAAGCCGTGGGAGGACCTGATATGCTGGGTCTGGAAGACTGCAGAGGCCCAGCTGGGGATGTTCTCCCAACGAGGAAGGGGTGCCCGTCGAACTCTGACCACCCCCATGGCCTGTATTTTGCCATTCCACATCACTTTTTGCTTCTGTCTGCGTCACCCATGAGGGTAAACGCCCATCAGAAGAAGGGGATATGGAGTGCCATCGACAAGCAAGTGTGGACCCTTGGGGTCCATAGCCGGTAGAGAACCCATTGTCGCAAGCCGTGGAAGGACCTGATATGCTGGGTCTGGAAGACTGCAGAGGCCCAGCTGGGGATGTTCTCCCAACAAGGAAGGGGTGCCCGTCGAACTCTGACCACCCCCATGGCCTGTATTTTGACGGTGGTCTACCCTGAGGTGGATGGGCGTTTGAGGGCAGCACAGCAACCACAGGGGGTCAATACTGACTGTACCCTAGGACTTGGCAGGCCTTAAATGGTATTGGGAGTCTCACTGCAGACAAAGTGACATTGTCATTTATGCTACGTATTTATCGACAATTGGAAATGGGTATTAGGCACCCTGGCGGAGTATCTTTTGGAGATGATGTCCATGCTTTACTATCAGGAGATGTACATCTCCCATTTCCTTACTTCTCCAGGTCTGTAATGTGGAGATGCACTAATGACATAGGCACATGTGTGACTCCATCCTGGCCATACAATGGATGTGAGTGTTTGGATCACCCGAAGCATTGTGTATGACCATCTCTATCCATTTGCATTAGTGGCTCTGAAGTGACAGTCCACTCCCATCTGTGTAGCCTACCTGTATATGCTACTATGTGACTCTCCTTATCACTGGGACTTTATACATCATGTACTGTAGCTGGTATTGACAGATTGTGGGGCTGGCATTACAGTTCCACCACATGAATGGCCTTCATGGGACAGGAATATTGGCCTTATAGCTGACTAGGCATATATAGATGATCTGCCGACTGAAGGGTACTGTAGGGTATGTGTAGGTAGCCAACCTGGGATGCGGATACATGTAGAATTTATGAGGCCTGATTGCACAGACAATGTATCCCTAGAAGCGACACTTGTGGGGATGTAGCCTTTAAACTTATTGGATGGCACTAGAGGTGGTAAATGCCCTGGGATATTCCACATTTGTCACCATGCTGTGTATATGGCATGTATGACAAAGCCCTAGCAATTCCTATGCTGCAATGCTGAGTAACTGCCTACATCATATCATAGTGGAAATTTGGGGACACATCCGATGACCTATGACTAATACAGCTTGACTTCGGTAATAGGTAGTGGCAGATTAGGAGTGGTGTTGGTATTGCATGACACATGGTGTGTTGATGTGATTCACATTTTGTATTCAGTCTCCTCAGGCTGCCTTATGGGGTAGTGGGATGTGGAATTGGTGTACAGCCCGTGGTGTTTGTCCATGTGTGCCTAATGAATGCAAATATTTCCCCTCTGAGATGTACGTTGTCTGGGCTCAGTGACAGGTTTTGCCATTTGTGGAATGGTGTGTGTCAGTCTGGAGTTATCATGGTGCGTAGTCCAACTGGTGTACATGCATGTGTGATGGCATTGGAAGTGGTCTATGATGTGATATGTGTGTTTCAGAGGTACATCTGTTGTGACACTGCACTCAGTGGATGTGTTTGAATGTGTGATATGTGGTACATGGCCCATTGTAGATGCACGTAGCAGTATGCTGAGTAGTGATATATGTGTTGGGTGTCAGCTGCTCTGACTATCTGATTGGGGCTGACTGATCACATGACTGTATATGAGATTCACATAGTACACATCAGATGTGAACTGGGTGTCTGACTTGTATTGGATAAATCCTGGTTGTTCTCCATAATGACATCACTGTACTGAGTAGCCAGCCATGTAATATGGCAGGTCGGTGCTGTGTGGTCTGGGAGTGGAGTTGTCTTCACTCTAATTGACATATTACAGAGGACATGGACTAATCAGGTGTTGTTACTGTAGAGGCCTGAGGTGTTGAGTTCAGTCAGCTGTACATCCAGTGGGTGAAAGGAGTTTGGAGAGGTAAGATGTGTATTCAGGCATACTATTGATACTGCATCCAGGACATGCTGAGCCAGCTAAAATGGCTTTGGTTGGCATCATGGGGATTACTCTAGTAGTGCAGTCCTACTTAGGTATTGATGTAGGTGTAAGGGTTGGCATACAGGTGTGGGTAGAAGTGACATGTCATGACATGATGTAGGTAATGTGTTATTGGCAAATGCAATTGCCTAGCCATGATATGTATTGTCACAGATTAACATGTTTAGCTGTGTCTATGGGAGGTATATGTTTACCCCCCCCATCTGTCTCTCTCTCCCTCCCTTTCTCTCTCTTTGTGTGCATCAGCATCATCTGGTGAAGGAGAAGGGGCACAGGTGAGGGGGGAAGCAGCTAGCCCACAGGGCCCAAGAAGCTGCCACCAGCAAGAGCGAAGGACCAAGTGGGATGGAGGACGAGGGGAGTGCCATGGGGGAGACCAGATCTACCACCTCTTCTCTGGAATCCTCCTCTGGTGGACACTCTCTGATGGTGGCAGACCCATCTGGGACCACCCCAACACCATCTTTGTCTACCACCTCCCTTACTACCACTGCCCTCCCTGTAGCCTCTCATCAAGTTGCCTGTGCCTGCTTACCCAGGAGAGTGCCATTAGTCCCACTGTCATTGCTGTGTATTGTGTGTAGAATATGTTTGTGTTTGGAACATGCATGTGTGTAGCTAAAGTAGATATTGTTTTTGTTGCCATGTGTTATTGTGGTGTTGTGTGCCCTAGTCTGGATGTTGTATGTGCATCCGTGTGTGTGGTTGTTAGAAATGGGGTCTTTGGTTGACAGTCAGGTACCCCCTGCTCAAGCAAGGACCCTCACTCTAGTCAGGGTAAAAGAGAATCACCCGCAGCTAACCCCTACTTACCCCCTTGGTAGCTTGGCAGAGCAGTAGGCTTAACTTCAGAGTGCTAGGTGTAAAGTATTTGCACCAACAAACACAGTAAATTAATGAAAACACTACAAAATGACACAACACCAGTTCAGAAAAATAGGAAATACTTATCTAAACAAAACAAGACCAAAAAGACAAACATCCGACATACACAAGTCAAGTTATGAATTTTTACAGATTAAACTCAAAAATAGCGCTTACAAACACAAAATGCTTTGAGGAGGTGGTAACACGGCGTCGTGACAGAGTCGTTCCCAACAAGCTGACACCAGTGGTGCCAGACACGGAGTCGCGTAGACCCCCAAGTACAGTACCTTTGGTGAAGAGTGAAAACAAGCCGATGCACGAAGTCGGGGATTGCGGTGTCTGTGCGAAACGTTAAATCTGTGCACTTCGAGGTGCGTCGGTCATGACGTGGTGCGGCAACTTTCACGGAGTCGCGGACTTCAGCAGGGCTGCAGTGGCCTCGGGCCTGCGAAGGTCGTTTCGTTTCAGTGAAGATCACGGCGTTGGGTGCAGGCGGCGTCACCCGATTCAGCAGCGGCGGCGGTCCGAAGTCGTCCGAAGTCGATTTCCTTGGATTTCCACCAGCTTTCCTTTCAAGGGCCCAGGGACTGGATAGGGCACCACATGTCAGAGCAGGAGTCTCTCCATAGACTCCAGGTGTTGGCAGAGAGAAGTCTTTGCTGTCCCTGAGACTTCAAACAACAGGAGGCAAGCTCTAAATCAAGCCCTTGGAGATTTCTTCACAAGATGGAAGGCACACAAAGTCCAGTCTTTGCCCTCTTACTCTGGCAGAAGCAGCAACTGCAGGACAGCTCCACAAAGCACAGGCAGGGCAGCACTTCTCCTCCGCTCTTCAGCTCTTCTCCAGGCAGAGGTTCCTCTTGTTTCCAGAAGTGTTCTAAAGTCTGTGGTTTAGGGTGCCCTTCTTATACCCAATTTCTCCTTTGAAGTAGGCCTACTTCAAAGTAAAGTCTCTTTTGAATGTGAAATCCTGCCTTGCCCAGGCCAGGCCCCAGACACTCACCAGGGGGTTGGAGACGGCATTGTGTGAGGACAGGCACAGCCCTTTCAGGTGTAAGTGAACACTCCTCCCCGCCCTCCTAGCACAGATGGCTCATCAGGAAATACAGACTACACCCAAGCTCCTTTTGTGTCACTGTGTAGTGTGAGGTGCAACCAGCCCAACTGTCAAACTGACCCAGACAGGGAATCCACAAACAGGCAGAGTCACAGAAATGGCATAAGCAAGAAAATGTTCACTTTCTACAAGTGGCATTTTCAAACACACAATCTTAAAATCAACTTTACTGAAAGATGTATTTTTAAATTGTGAGCTCAGAGACCCCAAACTCCACATGTCCATCCGCTCCCAAAGGGAATCTACACTTTAATCGGAGTTAACCTATGAGAGGGACAGGCCTTGCAATAGTGAAAAACAAATTTAGCAATATTTTACTGTCAGGACATATAAAACACATTACTATATGTCCTACCTTAACCATACACTGCACTCTGCCCTTGGGGCTACCTAGGGCCTACATTAGGGGTGCCTTACATGTAAGAAAAGGGAAGGTTTAGGCCTGGCAAGTGGGTACACTTGCCAAGTCGAATTTACAGTTAAAACTGCACACACAGACACTGCAGTGGCAGGTCTGAGACAGGATTACAGAGATACATATGTGGGTGGCACAACCAGTGCTGCAGGCCCACTAGTAGCATTTGATTTACAGGCCCTGGCACCTCTAGTGCACTTTACTAGGGACTTACTAGTAAATAAAATATGCCAATCATGGATAAACCAATCACATACAATTTTACACAGAGAGCATATGCACTTTAGCACTAGTTAGCAGTGGTAAAGTGCTCAGAGTTCAAAAGCCAACAGCAACAGGTCAGAAAAAATAGGAGGCAGGAGGCAAAAAGACTGGGGATGACCCTGCAAAAAGGGCCATTTCCAACAGTGGTGATGGCAATGTCATATGCATTGTGTGTTGTGTTGGCGTGGTGTGACATATGGTACGTTGCATGGCAGTGTGATAGTGTTGATTGCTTGTGTGGTGTTGTTACATGTTGTTGTCAGTACGTGTAGTCGTGTCGGTATGCAGTAAAATTGCTTGCTGAAGCATTTGTGTAGTCGCGGTTGTGATGTTGTTGTGTGACTCATTGGTGTTGTGTATGATTGTCTTGGACAGTGGTGGTGATGTGTGTGTGCGGGCTGGTGTGTGTATGGCACGTGTGTGTTGGCCGTGGTGTGTGTAGATTGGGCGTGCGTGTGTGCAGTATTTGTGTATGTGTGTGTATGTAGGTGTGTGTGTGTTTGTATGGGTGTGTGGTTATGTGTGCTGTGGCTGTCGCAAGCTGTCCTGGCTGTGTATTTTGTGTGTGAGTGTGTGCTAATGCCTTTCCCTCCAGTGTGTGCTAGGTGGGTGTACTTACGGTCGTTGTCTTTGTCGCTGGTTCCTGAGTTGTTGTGCGAGCAGGAACTGTGGGAGGACTTCGAGTTCAGGTTCTATGGTGGGTCCGAATGGGTATGGCTTCTAGAAGGTGAGTGTCTCCTTTTATTCTGATGGTTTCTGCCAGGGTTTTGGTGGTGGTGCCACCACATTGGAAACCTTGGTGGTGTGCAGCCTCATAATGTGTCTGGCGGAACATGGTCCCCGCCGGTCTGAAGGTGCCTACCGCCGTCCACGGTTGCCTGACCGCACTGGCGGTACTGGCAGTAGTTTGGCTGTATTCTGTAGGGAAGACTGCCGAGCTCATAGTTTGGCGGTCTTGACCGCCGGCCCATTGGCGGTACGACTGCTGCTGCCAACATGGTGGTCCTGACCGCCAAAGTCGTAATGACCTCCATAGTGTTTTAATCGAATAAACCAAACACATTTTTTATTAATAAATGTTGTATTATGGGGAAGCCACCCAGAATAAATGACAGATCTCAATTTTAGACTTTTACCAGCCTTATTTTCTCTGTTCATTCCATTTACTGTGCACATTTCACCTTGTGATCCTATTTTGAGGAGGTATTCAACATGGCTGCCACACGTCATTTTCCAGTTGATCGCCCCTCCAATCACATGAACATCATTACATAATCATTGTGTACAATTATATTCCCATAAATAAAATGTTACATTGATCGCTTGTAACTCGAAATAACCTCTATAGAACATTGAAAAAACGTTTTTAGAAATATAAGACTAGGTACAGTTAAAAGTCTTGCAGCTCTCTCTAATGTTGTTCTTGCTTATTCATCGTCATTCTGACCAAAATCATCGCTGTTGTACCATCTCCTCCCATAGTCACCCAGAGAAAAGGTTACTAAAATACATTGAAACTTAAATCTTCAACAAGACAAATCGTTTTTAAAGGTTTGCTACAATCAACTCTCCGAACAGTTAATACCCATTTGTATGCATATCGCTCAAATAGTACATATTCTTTACTTTGGCCCTCATTATGACAGTGGCAGCAAATCCCACTTACCGCCATGTTGAATGCCGCCAACATACCGCCGGCGCAGCGGATATCTGCTTACCATATTATGACACACACACACACCAATCCATCACTGTACAGCCACACACACAAGTCCGCCAGCCCAAAGGTCAGTGATAAACTGGCGGTATCAAAACCTACACTGTGACGCCAACAGAACCACGCCCACAACATTATGACCAACGAATCACCACAGCAGTAATTCAATGGCGCTAAACCATTGGCGGTACATACCACCGCACTCAAAATACACACACATATACAAAACAACACCAATTGGACAATTCAAACTACACACACCTGACACACATACACACACCACACCCATACACCCACACCACTATAAAACAAACTCCCACATTGCCCACAACCCTTTATCATTACAAATAATTGCCACGAGATAGACACCACCACCACAGACAAGACCAGAGACACACACCACCATCACCTATACACCACACACGCACCCCACAACACACACCCCAACACATCACCCTACACACCCTCACCTACACCACTTACACTACACCTATGGCACCACAACGACACACCAGATTCTCTGAGGAGGAGCTAAGGGTCATGGTTGAGGAAATCATCTGGGTAGAGCCACAGCTATTTGGATCACAGGTGCAGCAGACATCCATTGCTCGGAAGATGGAGCTATGGCAGAGTATCGTGGACAGGGTCAATGGTGTGGAACAGCACCCAAGAACAAGGGATGACATCAGGAAGAGGTGCAACGACCTACGGGGGAAGGTGCATTCCATTGCAGCAAGATACCAACTCGCTGTACAGAGGACTGGCAGTGGACCTCCACCTCCTCCCCCACAACTAACAACATAGGAGGAGCAAGTCTTGGTAATCATGCATCCTGAGGGCCTGGCAGGAGTAGTAGGAGGACTGGACTCTGGTAAGTCAACTCTATACTACTATCACCCCCTTACCTGCATGCCATCACATACTCCCAGCACCATTGTCACTCACATCATCACAACCCACCCATGCCAATGCCAAGCCCTGCATGGCATACCAATGCGTTGGCACCACTAACAGACCTGCATGGACACCTACCACTAAAGCATGCACACTAGAGACAATCAGCTAGCCCACCAAATAACAACTCACACAAGGCAAAGCTGCCAGGGCAATAACAACCATAGAGGGCAACCCACCCATGCACAATATGTCACACCCAGAAACAATAGCACTGCATTTACATCCCCACAGGTATACCAGCCAATGTCAGCAGAGAAGAGGTGCCAGAAGTTTCCAGTCCCCCCACAGAAGAGGCCCACAGTGATGACAGCAGCTCTGGTCGCCTGGATCTGGATGACCAACCTGGCCCATCAGGGACCTCCGGACAGTCGGTTACCCAGGCACAGTGTCACACCACCACAGAGCCTCCCCCCTCAGGAAACACCACCACAGCACCCACCCAGAGTGCCCATACCTCTGTCCCCAGGACATGTCAATCAGCAGTGTGTCTACCACTACAGGGACCCCAGGCCACCTCACAAACCCAGGACAATCAGGGGCATGGGGTCAGTGGCAGTGTGCACACAGTTCATGGGACAGAAGCACAGAACAACAGGGAAGCTGGGAGGACTGCTGTGCGCAAGGGGGAGGCCAGGCCCTGGGAAATGACTCTCCAGGAGGCACTCACCGTGATCCTGGGAGCATACCAACATTCCCAGGATACGCTGGGCCAGATCCTGGACAAGTTGCAGGAGAACATGCGGCTGCAGGAGGGACAGTACCTGGGGATCAGGGAGGACTTGAAGTCCATTAAAACCACCCTGGTCACCATTGCAGGGGTACTGGCAGACATGGCCAACAGTATAAGGGAGGCAGTGGCACACCAGCGGGCCCCTGCCACTAGCTGGACTACTGAACAGCCCTCCACATTCCTTGTGATCCAGGAAGAAGCCAGAGACTATTGCCAAGACCCTGCCACTAAACAAGGCTCTCCTGATTGTCACCCTTGTGTCCCACTGTGTCACCCTATCCACCTTAAACTGCCATTGCTCCCCTTCCTATACCCACTTGGACAATGCACCTGTGCTACAAATAGACTGGACTCTAACCTGGACTTTCCTCCATCATCCCCCCAGCACATAGAGCTTCCCCCTTTTCGTCAGAGCACTGCAATAAAGACACTTTGAACAAATACAAGTATGGAGTATGTCAAATGATTAAAGTATGTATTCGTTTAACAGGGTTTAAACATTGCAATTCGACTGTACAGTAATGTTTACATAGGAAAGACCTGTAGTTGGCTGCAGTTAACACACCATGAGAGATAGTGGGGCACCAACATCTGCAAAAAGAGATGCCAAAGGGTACAGTGAGTGGGCATAGAAGTAGGAATTCCCAGCCTGCCAGTGACAATTTCAAACATTAAACTGTCAATGAAATGTGAAGTTACACTGTCTTACCTGTGTGTCATTGGAAGTATTGATGAATCACTGCACTTCTGTTGTCCTCATCCTCATTCTCTGCCACTTCATCTTCACTGTCCACAGGGTCCACTGCTGCCACACGGCCATCTCCAGCCTCCTCCTCCTGCAGAAAAGGCACATTGTGTCTCAAGGCAAGGTTGTGCAACATACAGCATGCCACGATGATCTGGCAGACCTTCTTGGGTGAGTAGCACAGGGATCCACCTGTTAGGTGGAGGCAACGAAACATGGCCTTCAGGAGGCCAAATTGACGTTCAATTATTCTTCTTGTTCGCCCATGTGCCTCATTGTAACGATCCTCAGCGCTTGTCCTGGGATTCTTCACAGGGATCAGTAGCCATGAGAGTTTGGGGTAACAAGAGTCACCTGCAAATATCGAAGGACAACTGTTATCCACACACTAACCCTTATGGCTCACACCATACCCATACACCAACATCCACTGAGTGGGAACCATAGCTCACCTATTAGCCACACCCTGTGCCTCTGGATTTGGGCCATCACATTTGGGATGCTGCTATTCCTCAGGATAAATGCATCATGCACAGACCCCGGATACTCAGCATTGACATGGGAGATGTAACGGTCCGCCAAACACACCATCTGAACATTCGAGTGAACACTTTTTCGATTTCTGAAGACCTGTTCATTTTGCCGGGGGGGACAAATGCAATATGTATTCCATCAATCGCCCCAAATAATGTTGGGGATATGTCCCAATGCACAGCCTTCTCTGCGGCCAAATCCTCCACCTGGGGGAAAACAATTTAGCTGCACATGTGTTTAATCAGGGCAGCCGACACTCTTGTCAGCACCATTGAGAACACTGTCTGTGACACTCCTGCTGCCAAGCCAAGCCCACTGTCACTTGGAAAGAACCAGTTGACAAGAAATGGAGCACTGATAGCACTTGCACAAGAGGGGGATCCCAGTGGGGTGACAGATAGCAGATATCAGGTCAGGCTCCAATTTGGCACACATCTCTGTGATTGTGGCCCTGTCAAGTCTGTAAGTGAGGATGATGTGCCTGTCCTCCATTGTTGCCAAGTCCACCAGGGGTCTGTACACGGGGGGATATCTCCATCTCCTATTCATCCGCAGCAGTTGAAATCTATGGGGCAAAAAAGTGAGGAACCGGTCGTAACCTGTACATTGTAACCACTACAGTTCAATGCATAATGTGATTTGTACATTTTATTGGTGGCATGTGTCCTGAATGTACAATTGTGAACTGTGACACAGTTAGGATCCATGGCCTGCCCTCCTCCCGGAAATGGCGTTCGCCTGTCCTGTATGGAGGGACAGGTGGAAGTGAGGTAATTCCGCGGACGATGTGCGCCGTTGCAGGAGGTGGTCGTGAACCGCCCTGCAACTCCTCATTGGATAATATTGGCCCCCATGGGGTACATTGACCAATGGTGATGTATGCCGGCGGTGATGGTATGCACCGCTGCGGACGTCACCACCATTTTCTATCTGTTCACTCACTTATGTGCTGCTGTGATGTGTGTCTGGAACCTACCATGGCTCGTGTGACTGGGGAAAGGGCCCCTGCCTTCACCTCGGTGGAGCTGGAGAGACTGCTGGATGGGGTCCTACCCCAGTACCGACTGCTGCATGGGCCTCCAGACAACAGGTGAGTACACTGTGAGCACGATGCATGGGGCATGAATGCATGGAGTGGTGTGTATGAAGGCTTCATGTGGGGGGGGTTGGTGGATGGGCCCTGAGCAGCGTGCAGCATGTATGCTGGGCCATATCTGTGCATAAGGGGATGGGAAGGGATATGGTGGGCCATGAGTGTAACAGGCAGGACTGTCTGACTAATACCTTTCCCTGTCTATATTTCCGCTGCAGGTCAGCGCCCATCAAAAGAAGGGTTTATGGTGTGCCATCGCCAAGGACGTGCGGACCCTGGGGGTCTACAGCAGACGGAGCACCCACTGTCGGAAACAGTGGGTGGACTTGAGATGCTATGCACGGAAGATGGCGGTGGCCCAGCTGGGGATGGCCTACCAATGAGGAAGGGGTGCCCGTCGAACCCTGACCCCCCTGATGGCCAGCCTACTGGCGGTGGCCTATCTGGAGCTGAATGGGCGCTTGGGGGCATCACAGCAGCAACAAGGGGTGAGTACAGTGGCCATCAGTACTTCTTACGCCTGGTGAGGTGGTGTCTGGGTGGAGGAGGTGTGCCTTTGGTTGCCCCTAGGCCAGGCCTGACATTGCAGAGTAGGTCCCATGTCGGGCAGGGTTCTGATGTGAAATTCCTCTAACCTAGCTAGTAGGCATCCACTACTGGGCAGGGGTGTGTGGGTCCAAGGTATGTTGCAGTTGGCGGTAGGTGTCCCTCCCCATGCCCTGGTGACTAGCATTGTGACTGGTAGTGCATTGCCTAGTGCGTAGGGCTGTTCCCTGTGTGTGAGTGTGTTGTGCACGCCAACTGTGGTGTTGGTGCAGCCATTGACCAAATGGATCCTTTGTCTCTCCCTCCCCCTTTTTGTTTTGTCACCCTGTCCTTATTTGCATTAGTATCATCTGGCAGAGGAGCAGAGGCACCGGCGATGGAGGGAGCTGCATCCCACAGGACACAGGAGGCAGAGTCCACCGACGGTAAGGGCATCGGTGGGATGTTGGGCGAGGGGAGCACCGCGGCGGAGACTGGAGGGGACAGTTCAGACACAGATACCTCCTCCGATGGAAGCTCCCTGGTGGTGGCGGACACCTCTGTGCCCACCCCAGCTACAGGTACAGCCACCACCCCCGTACCAGCACTGCCCTCCCAGCAGCCCCTCAGCGAGTTGCCCGTGCCCGCTCACCCAGTAGGGTGGGCATCTCCTTCACCCCTGGCCCAGTTAGCCCTGCTGTCCTGAGTGAGGAGGCTATTGACCTCCTGCGATCCATCTCTGTTGGGCAGTCAACCATTGTGAATGCCATCCAGGGGCTGGCAGCCCAAATGCAACAGTCCAATGCAGTTCTGGAGGGCATTCACACTGGCTTAGCGGCCCAACAGAGATCAATCCAGGCTCTGGCCTCCTCTCTGATGGCAGCGATTTTCCCTGTTTCCACCCTCCACCCTCCAACTTCCTCTACCCAATCCCATTCCCCTCAACCCCAACCTATCCCAAGCACACAGGCAGATGAGCATGCACAGAAGAGTGGCACAGGCAAACACAAGCACCACACTTCATCCCAAAGGCACTCACACAAAGACCATCCAGATGCAGACATACCAACATCCACTGCCTCCACTGTGTCCCTCTCCTCATCGACCTCCACCTCACTAGCAGTCACCACCCCCACATCCATGCACACGTTCCCTGTGTCCTCTCCCACTGTGTCTGTGCCCCCTCCTCCCAAAGTACACAAATGCAAGCACTCAGACACCCAACAGCTGTCCACCTCACAACAGCATCCAGCCCATGCACCTGCACCCAAACACAACAGACACCTCCTACAACCACCAGTAAGGACAAGGGGCCTGCTACTCGGACTCAGTTGGAGCCCACACCACCAACCATGGTGGTGCAGCTTTCCGAGGCTGCAGGGGATGGGAGTAGCTTCCCCCCACCACCACTACCAGCTCTGCTAGCAGCACTGCCACCAGTACCACCAGCAGCAGCAGGAGCACCAGTGGGCAGCCGTCTGAGGCTGCAGGGGATGGGCTAGAGCCTCCCCCCACTACCACCACCAGCTCTGCCAGCAGCACCACCAGCTCCACCAGCACCACTAACAGCAGCAGCAGCACCAGCACCAGTAGGCAGCCTTCCGAGGCTGCAAGGGGTGGGCAGGAGCTTCCCCCCCACCACCACCAGCTCCACCAGCAGCACCACCACCACCAGCTCCACCAGCAGCACCACCACCAGCACCACCACCAGCAGCAGCAGCACCAGTGGGCAACCGTCCGCGGCTGCAGAGGATGGGCTGGAGCTACCACCAGCAGCAGGAGCACCACCACTGCCACCACTGAACAGCCATCACTGCCGGCGGACAGTGTGTAGTCCTGCCTCCAAAGGCTGTTGTGAGGCCTGCCCCCTGCAAATCCTGTGGGTCAGACACCTATCTGAGACACTGTGACCCTGTAGTCCCCAAGATCTGCATCACAGGGCATGATGCCCACTCCAGAACCAGTGGAGAAGCCATCCACTTACTCCATCCTCCCCAGGATGAAGATCACTGGGCACAATGCCCTCTCCAGAACCAGTGGAGAAGCCATCCACTCACCCCATCCTCCCAAGGATGAAGATCACTGGGCACGACACCCCCTCCAGAACCAGTGGAGAAGCCATCCACCCACCCCATCCTCTCCGGGATGAAGATAACTGGGCACAATGCCCACTCCAGAACCAGTGGAGAAGCCATCCACTCACCCCATCCTCCCCAGGATGAAGATAACTGGGCACAATGCCCCCTCCAGAGCATGTGGACAAGTGACCCAATTGAGAGACTGTGGCCTTGCACTCCCCAGGACAGCACACAGGGCATGTTGCCCCCTCCAGGTCCAGTGGGCAAGTCACCCACTTGAGAGACTGTGGCCTTGCACTCCCCAGGACAGAGTAATGGGCATGTTGCCCCCTCATAGACCAGTGGCGTTGTTCCATCCGCCTGCTGAGGTGCCCCCGTTCCCCGTCCCCCTGAGGTGCCTGCCTATTTTCTAACTGATGCCCCTGCAGTGTTCTCTCTGTGTTGTTGCAGGAGTTAAGTGGGGCCTTGGACTTTGTAATGTGGCCCTATGGCCCACATACATTGAGGACTGGGCACTGTCCCTTCATTTGAACATATGTGTTTAGTTTTTGATTTGAATGCACGTTTTGCTACTATATTTATCTTATTACACTCACTTTGATTTATTGGTGTTGTCCTTGCATTATTCCTGAGAGGTACGGGGTCAATATGTTATGTTACTGCATCTGCTTGTGTGTATGGTGTTGGGGGTGGAGGTGTTGCGTGTTGCGTGTGTGTGCTTTCTTTTTCCTCCCTCCCCTGTGTGCTAGGTGGCTGTACTCACTGTGGTCAACTTCGCCATTGTTGGTGTTCATGGTGGAGCAGGACGCAGAACAGCATTGGAAAAATGTGCAGCGCGGGCTCCATGGCATTGTGGTTCTTCCCTGAGTCTCCACAGGTGAGTACTTTGACTTCTGAGATCTGTTTCCACCAGGATTTTGATGTCATTGGTACTGCCCCAGAAAAGGTGGCGGTTTCCTGTGTCTTAATACAATGGGTGAAACATTGGCTTGCGCCTGGCTGCAGGCGGTTACCGCTGTGGTGCCTGTTGCTTCCGCCCTGGCGGTCGGTGTGGTAAAGTGGCTGTCCGTCGAAACTGTTTCCGCCATGATCATAATTTGGCAGTATTTACCGCCTGCCTGTTGGCAGTATTACCGCCGCTTTATCACCGACCACCAGGGTTGTAATGAGGGTCTTTATGTCTTAATGACAAAGGAGTGTTGTCTTTGATTCCTTTTGGATGGTATGTGTACAACAGTGCCATCCACCACATTTCAAGAAAGTCCACAGTTCACTCAAAGGAATTGGCCCATGTACTCTAATTTAACATTTCAAATAACAAATCTTTCATTGCTCTCCGTCTATTATTATGACCTGCTACAAATCTGCACTTTCAAAACAAAACACTTCATTGGTCCTAATTGAAGAAGAGACCCTGTTGAAGAGTCTACAGAAAACTTACAAATACTGCAAAACTGTAAGATGTTCCACAGAAATGTACACCCTAGCCTTTCCTCAACTAAGCCTTCTTTTCCTCTCTCACACCTGTTTAAGTGGACTAATGTATCTACTACACAGATCTTTGTTTGATCTCATGGTCACATGCCAATCCAAGTGGGTCCACTCAGCCTTTCATGCTTTTGAGGTCGCTAAAAAGAATACCATTTAATTGGATAAACATCTGATATTTCAGCACCAAGATACCCCTCAGGTGCAAGTGCTCTTTACTAACACATCTATTATGTTATATAATATTTTAGCAAGGTTTATTCTTCTGACAAGAGTTAACACAAGATTTTTCATTGACAAATTCTAGCACTTAAAAGGCATGATTGTCATCTAGTTCAAGTTACTAAAATCCCCAGATATTTTTGCAAAGTTACTGGATCTTGTTGTTCTATTTCAAGAGTGGTGGTGTCAGTCACTACATCAGTTACAATGATCACTATCTGTAATCAGTCCGCTCCCATCCTGCAACCTCAGAGTACTCCTTAAAAACCTACATTAAAGATTCCTTATTATGAAATGTAACTTTTAGAACTGCTCAGTGTCGGTGGAAACCCTAGTTTCTCAGGCCACTAGTGTGGTGTCCAGACCAAGGATTGTTTAACAAATAGAAGATTTTTTATTTGACTCAGTTAAGTTTTAAGCAATTTTAACTTATGTTTGCTAGTAGAATTTCTACTAATATTCACTGACAGTGTTGTATTTTCCACTGGAGTGTTTCTCACCCAGGTAGCTCTGCCTATAATGTATGTGGCTGTTTTAAAGGAAAAAAGTAATTTCTCTTGGCGGTCTACTCAAAATGTGGCAGATTTTCCTCTGCTCCACAAACTGTTAATCAGGACATTCTTGGACAAACAACCTGAAAACATGAGTATCTATCTCAAATGTGTCATTATTACAAAATCTCAGGCTAAAAATAAGGAAAATACCTACATTTAATTGTGAATCATGTGACATCTGAGGCATCTTTTCAGAGTTGTTATCTAAAAATAATAGAGCCATTGCAGTCTCTCACCTTCTGGACTCCTTGTGCCATGATTGAATCCTTGGCTTGGTCACTTTCTAAGTTCTGATATCTTGATCTTATAAAGTTTGATAATGGCTGCTACAGCTGTCATTGCAGTTGTCTTTGCCCACAGTGATCTTGGTGATCTATGTCCAGGACACTAAGCTAGATTTCCTGGGCTACCACAATGCGCACCAGCTCCCTTTCAGGGTTTCAGTAATGCCACATCTTAATAGGCAGTGTATATGTCAACACCAGGGCCTCTGGGACAACTGATTTGGGCCAATACTTCAGAAAGCCTGACATTTCAACAGCTCGCCCACTATTAGGTTAGTTCAGCTGTTCTGCTTATCGTATGCTGGAACTTCAGCCACTTCAGCCGCTAAACAGTAGGGTGAATTTTGGGGAATTAACCAAGACATGAAAATGAGCATTGAGTAAAAAAAGACATGAGGGCTTGGGTGGCTATGTCCCATTGCTGACATCAACAACACCTCCCATATATTTCGGTGCTACTGATTCTACCCACATGCTTTTGGACACCCTCAATTGCTTTCTGTTTTCTGGAAATTATTGGCCTGAATAAAGTCATCCCACATATTGTTCTAAGGTATATATACTGCAAGCCTTTGTCTAATTGACCATTAGGGTGACTCTTAGCCTTTTATTATGGTGATCTCCAAGGGTGAATATTAGTCTGCTATTGTGGTATTCAATATTATCAGTACTATTTGTAATACATTTCTTATGGACTGTGGATTTACAGTAGTGTTTAGGGTGTCACTGGGCAGACTGAGGCTACTTGACCACAATCTTGATTGCTGTGGTTGTTTACCACAGGTGTCCTTGGACCTATTCTACTACGGGTCTGCAAACTACACCAAGTACCCCTTTCCTACATTTGACTCTCACAATGGCAATGGAAAGCAGTCAACGTCTTCTTATGAATGAGGGTGGGGTAGAAAAAATTCAGAAATCAAACAGTCAAACAATAGACACAATGAACTACTGCAAAATGAAATACTATACAATATGATAGAGGGACAAACTACAAGGTAAATGAACCTACTCATGGGACTTAGTTAAGCACTACGCCCTCTATGCAGCTCTTCTACCAAATCCATGTCTATGTCATATCTATAGTGCTTCTCTCCCAAATATGTGCATTGTCATATCTATAGTGACTTACCTGAGATATGGCTGAAGGCTAAGTGACAGATTAGGCTCATGTGCAAGTTTATTAAGCCACTGCTACATGGCCAGCTTATAGGCCAGTTCAACTATTCTTTGAATAGAACTCAGATGTGGTTTCACTGCTCACTTGGACAATGGGGTGATCAGCATGATAGGACCGATTGCGAGGGGCAGGTCTTTGGCAGTTTTGGCCTACAGTCTGTGGACAGGCTACTGCTTTGGCAGCAACAACTGGTCCTATGAGTAAATGCACCATCAGTCAGTTGCAGCAGCACTAGTCTTTTGTAAATGCTATATGGAGGTCAGATTGCATGCTGTTGTTTGGCTTCAAGTTTCTTTAAACAGTTCATCCCTTGTATGACATTCTGGTAGGCCAGATGACCCCTTATGACTCAGATCAGTCCCAACATTGCTCCCACTGAAAGTCACCTTCTTCTGAGTGCTTCACATAACAGGAACACCACTGAGCTTCTTGTTCTGGCCAGCCTTTCCTCCTGCAGGGCAAGGCCCTCTCTCTCTCTCTTGGCAGGCACAATGGCTAGGAAAAACAAGAGCATCTCCAACAAGTTGTCAAGACTTCAGGTGATGCCTCTTTGCCTCTGGGAGAAGAGGGATCCCAGCCTTGATCTCACAGCAGCTCTTCCGAGAACTCCCTTCATTGTTCAAGAAGAACATGGAATTGGAATCAAGTGGTATGGTTTGGACCCCATACTTCATATTCAATTTCCCAACAGGTGATCTGGCTCCATTGTCTAAAGTTCTAGAACTGGTTTGGGATGGTCTCCTTGCTTTTTCTGTATATAATGCAGACACAAACTTTATGCAAGTTGATGGCCCTCACAACAGGCAGTATCCAAAATATGAGCATAATGAAGTGACATCTCTGCAGCTGACTGGCATCAGCCTTCCTGAAGTGGCAATCAGGGATGGAAAAAGCAGGCCATGCCTAAAAACACCCTCATCTTTAACAAAATATTCTAGTGACTCACCCTCTCTTTCCTACCATTCACCAAATGGCAGTGCTCAGGATGAACTAACAGCAACAGCTTGTTAAAAGGTCCATCCTCATAGAATTTCTAACAGTAGCCCTGCCTTCTTCCTTCATGTCACTGTCCAGGTCTGCACCCTGCAGCCACAGGAATGTAGGCAATCCACTTCCATTGCCTGGGGAAGCTGAAGTCACCCTCCATCTTGTGCCATGCTAAACCACAGTTCATCCAAAATGGAGTCCACTGGCCCCAGCAAAAATACAGACATTGTGCACAGAGTCTGGCTACTATGTGGTTGTGACATATCTGCCAATCAATCAATCAATCAGTGATTTCTAAAGCATGCTAATCGCCCGTAGGGTCTCAAGGCACTGTTTGTGGTCATGCTGCTCAATCGAAGAGCCAGGTCTTGAGGTCCTTCCTAAATCAATCAATCAGTGATTTCTAATGAGCGGCTAATCACCTGGCATACACACATGCAACACATATGCAACACACACGGAATTTATCTGAGTTGAGCTAATTAGCCACACTCCTCTATGTCACAGAAATGAGTAGGCATCAACCAATTAATTTCAAGCACCCAGAACATTGGTTGTAGTCTCATGTTTACCAACTAGGACACACTTGGTGAGC
Organism: Pleurodeles waltl; assembly: GCF_031143425.1. Classification (NCBI taxonomy): domain Eukaryota; kingdom Metazoa; phylum Chordata; class Amphibia; order Caudata; family Salamandridae; genus Pleurodeles; species Pleurodeles waltl. Next base: position 1,443,932,322 of record NC_090447.1, read on the forward strand.
TCCTGTAGATCACAGAACAGGTTCTGTACCTGGATGTTACCATGAACAGGCCTAGTTAACAGATCCTTGCATGATTAGCATGATAGCGAGGCACACAAAAAAGTTAGGATACCAGTTTCAAATACAATCTGGTCATTCATGGTAGGGCTACACGCTGTATACCATGCAGCGGACGTTCCCATGTTAAAATCCTTTATTTATTAATATAGGGTGTGCCTGGTGTGTGTGTGCTGGAGGGTTTTGCTTGAGCCCTCCTTAAGCCAATCAAAATGTAGGACTTCAGTGAACGATGCTACAACTTTCTTCATATTGAGTGAGCTAAGCCTGAGAAAGACACAAAGGGAATTATTTACTATCAGTTTAATCTGTGCCACATGCTGATAAGAGCTCCTTTTGGCGTGGTAAGGACCTTGAACCCAGTCCCCCCCCCCCCCACCCCCCCACTTCCCAAAAAATCCCATAATCTAAAAATTACCATGTGTACTAGCAGATTTTCAGAAAATGTGGCCCTAAAAATGTATCCTCGATGAGACAGAACATTGTTAGTGCCCACATATGTAGTATAAGAGGAGGATGTTTTTTCCTAGCTTGTTCTGGACACTATATTTACTTGTATATAAGTGAGCAACATACTTCCAATGGCTGTCTTTCACCAAGGTGAATCTACCAGATACAATGGACCTGTCACTATTGATGGGGAGATTGTTCTACCATCTTAGCTGATGGATCTTATACAAAAGCAGAGATTATGGCAGAATTGGAGGAAGCTTTCAGTCGTGAAATATCTCCCATTGGCAAAATTCTGAATCAATGAGTACTTGATTGGCAGGGTGTGAATGTAAACTGTCAATGTATCTGTAATTTACTATCACCACCCTCCTCTAAGTCAGAAATTTAAAATGCTTGGAAATAGCCCATGTGATGGCTGGGCTTAAGACATTTGGGCCCATATTTATACTTTTTTGCACTGCAATTGTGTCATTTTTTACGCAAAAGTGGCGCAAACTTACAAAACACAATTGTATTTTGTAAGTTTGCACTGTTTTTGCATCACAAAACGGCACAAATGCGGCCCTTAAAAAGTATAAATAAATATGGGCCTTGGATTGCACATGAAGTTCAATATATTCTCTTTCTGGAAGACTTTAGGAAGCAATTGAATTCCCCATTCTTGCTTTTCTCTGATTTCTTTGAGAGACAGCTGGTTCTGTGCAGAGCTTTCAAGATTAGGTTAGTTTCCCCTAAATTTGGCCTCAAATATCCAGAGGCCACATGGGATGAAATTGGAATCTTTTTGCTTTCTTAGATCGTCCAAGTTTATTGGAACAATGTTCCTTTAGGTTGCACAATTGGGAATTTAAGCACATAAGGCGAATATCCAGTAACAAAACTGGCCTCTATTCAAGCAGATATAATTTACACATGGTGAGTCTCAGATATTTCTGCCCAGCACTTAGAGTCAATGACTTCTAGGTGCTGAGGATATCCTTTAAGAATTCGTGAATCAGCCTGGCCTAATGTTCACTTCCTCTTAATACCTGGCTCGTAGTATGACTTCTAGGCAGGTCCCTAGTACTCAAGTCATGACACAGATGTTTATGTTTACTAAGGCTTGTACTCCACAGGCTTTATAATGTATGGTAATTCACTGCTACCTTTTGCGGTGTTGTAACAGGAGAGCACCTAGGCACAACAGAAGTAATTTTACCCCCAAGTTCTCCATAAGCGCTCACCTCTAGTGATTCACGCATGAGGACAGGAATCGGGCAACGCTGCAGAGATCTAAAATGTTCCAAATTGTTCTGTGACCAGACTGCCCTCATCCTTAAGTTTTCAAAGCAGTGATGAAGACCACTGATGTGTATTAAAGAAATGAGGGCCAGATATACGAATAGCTGGTCACAAAACATTGGTCCCACTGGTTGCAAATTGCAGGCAGTATTTTTGCAACCACTAAAGATTTTTAACAACCAAGCTATTTTCAAATAGGCCTGTTCTTAAAATTCCGAAACATAGGTGGCCATAATCTGACATACCTCAAGCATAATAATGAGGAGGCTGCAAATTGTGACTCACTATGATTGGAGAAAATCACAGATATGGGTGGTCTTTTATAGTCAGCAGACCAACACATCCGTGAAAGCTTTAAAAAAAAAACTCTTTTAACTTGAATGCAGTCCGTTTTCCATAAAGGAGACAGGGCTGCATTTTTTTTAAAACGTTTTATTTTTTCTTAAACATTATGGGCCTCATTACGACCCTGGCGGTCGGCAGTACACTGGCGGTAACACTGCGCATTCTGATGGTGCAGGGCAGTGGGGCCCCTGCACTGCCCATGCCATGGACATGAGTAGTGCAGGGGCCACACTGTGGCCACCGGCACTGGCTTTCCACCAGCCTTTCCATGGCTGGATCCCCGCTATGGAAACGGTGGCAGAAAGCTGGGTTGGATTCAGCCATGTGGCACTGAGTTCAGCGCTGCCCAGGCTGAGTACAGCTCAGACCGCTGTCAGCCCTTTCGGAACAATGTTCCTGGCGAGGAGGGCGGTCCCCTGGCAGTCCGACCGCCAGGGTTGTAATGTGATGGTCGGACCACCACAGTTGCGGAGGTCTGACTGTCACTGCAAGACTGGCGGTCGTCAGACCGCCAGACTCATAATTGGGGCCTAAACCGGACCCTTCTTCAGGATGAGCTGTCTGCATTTGAACTGTATCAGCCCACAGCTGGTTTGGCCACTCTAGTTTGAATTTAACCAGCTCTCATAAAAGGTTTTCATGTTCGTGACAAGCAAGGCACTAAATCTATTATTAGAACATTGGAATGTTGAGTGCTCCATTGAAGACAAAATAACAGCAAAGGGCTGTAATCACTAATATAGGCTCACTTCTGTCAACATTTTAGTGTTCTGATTCACACACACCTACTCTCCCTCTTTCCCTTTCCTCTGAAGAATATTTGAATTGTGGAGGGGAGTAAGAGAATCAGGGGCTGTGGAAGAGAAAACATCTTGACTTTTTCCCCTCCCTCCTCTTGTAGCTCACAGTGTTACTGGAACCTCAGAAGGAGGCAGGGAAAATTCTCCTCTACATCTCCTTCGGTTGTACCAAAAACAGAAAAGTAGTTTGGCAGAGGTCAGGAAAAGCAGGGGCTGACTATTGGCCACTTTTACAGCTCCACCCCTACAAGTTTGAAAGTTACTGCCACAGCCCTGAGCGTGGATAATAATTGTGGAACGTTCACTGCTGTGCTGTGAAACAAAGTGTCCAATGTTCTAAAATGTATTATGGTTTCATTTAATTGTTTCTTTTCTGAAGTTGTAAGTTCAGCTATGTATCTGTAACAATTCAGACATATTGGATAGTAAAATAAAGCTATAAAACAGGATCTTTCTCGTTCAACAGTATTTTCAACAAACAAACAAATACTTCATGCAACAAAAGTAAGCCAGGAATATTAGTACTTCCAATGCTAATTTTCTGATGTTTCTCCATGGGTGAAATATTTTTCCACATGGAGAAACACCTTTAACTACACCCTTCACAAATTTAAGGGAATTCTCTTTCCTTCGTAAATTAGGCGCCAAATTTGGGGCTTGTGAACCCTGCTGTTTTTACCAGAGGTGGCTCCTCCATTAGGGTGCCCCACGCCAGCAGCGGCAGCTGCAAAACCCTTACAAGAAAATGATAATAACTGTATATATTATCATTTTCTTGTAAATTGGTGGGGCCACGGGGTTGCGAGCAGTGAGGGGAGTGCTCCCCCTCAGAGCGCATTTGTGTTTGGCCGGCTGTCTCAGGCCGGCCAAACACACAAGCGCAGTGTGCTCTCTCCAGCCCGGCAATGTGTTGCCGGGCTAGAGAGAGCAGGTACAGGGTCCCAGTCTGCCTGGGAGCACCCTGGCTGGGCGCTCCCAGCCAATCCTCATGCTGCTCAGAGCAACGTCAGAATTGGCATCAGGGCAGGCTGGGAGCCTGTGGCTGCAGCCTGCAGCACAGGAGACGGGGGAGCGGAGCCCCGTCCGTGCCCTCTGAGCCACAACTGGCTTTTACATTAAAAGAAGGGTATTACCTTCTGCCTTACATACACTTGTGCACTTCACACAGCAATCAATCCATATCATTCTGACTTGTTGTACTTTTATGTTTGTCTATGATTTGAATTTCCAACATTTACATATTTTAATAGAAGTTGAGGAGAAAACTAATCGTGCCATGCACAATATTTTTATTTATTTTCAAGGGAAGAGAATGAAAAGGTCACATATCCCTGGAGGAACACGTGTTCAGATGTAAACTAATCACTAAGATCAGGTGAAGTTGTGAAGATTTTCTATGACCTATATATTTTGCCTATATTTTATGTTTTGTTTTCAGGAATATAGAGACTGCATGTAATTCTAATCATTGTGTTCTATAAGTAGTCATTGTGGCCTGTATGTCGTCTATTTTCATTGCATTATTCCCCCCAAAAATATGTGTTATGACAAACCAACGCAACACTTATACATCAGAAACCAAATACACAGAAGGGAAAATGAGTGCTTTGCATTTCACTAAGGAGGCTCGTCTGTTGTTACTGTTGTAGCTTAGGTGACTGTCTTTCCAACACATAGTAATTGCATGAATTGCTTGCCTCAGGGTGTCCTGAATGTATTTGTTCTCCGGATGGTTTTGTTGGTCACATAATGTTTGTTTCTTCATCTAAACAAAGCCACCATGTTACAGTTATGGACTGCTTTTATTCTCTTCAGTATTTCTTTATGTTGTGTAAATTGAAAATATTACATTAAAAATAATTTATGGATTATTGTGTGCCATTTATTTGTCCAAAGCACCAAACACCTACTGCGAGAAGGGGCTGATGTTTTTTGGGTAGTAAATGCCCAGGTAATGACATCCTCCATAGATTCGCGTGAATGTGTGAGTTTTTGTCTTTCTTTTAAGTCTTTGAACAAAGAGAACTTCATCTTATAACACATAACACTGAAACTGACCTCCTCTGAGGATATAGTTCTATACAATAAAGAAAACTGCAATGTGTGATATATTTATTACAGAATTGACAGCTGAAGCGAAGCGTACAATTGTGTACCTTACATATGGTTTCTTCTCACACTCAATATCTCTAAAGGCAGCCTGGCTAGAGGAATGATTGAATGAATAGTTTATTAATCGCAGTTACTCTGCCCATGTGTGCTAGTGCTGTCGAACCACCGGGCAAGGAATTAGTTACTGCAGAGTGAATAGCCAAGTTGTAATTTTTTGCAGTACTGTGTGCTGTTCTGAGAAAGATCTCTGAATTTCTGTCAGGAGGGAGTTCCAGAGCTAAGCAACCAGGTAAGACAAGGATCAGCTACCTAGTCTGGTCAATGGGAGGAATTTTAAGAAGATGTCCCGTCTCTGATCAGAACCACGTTTTGGAGGTCATTGTGGCCGGTGTTAGCTAATGCTCTGAATTCTAAAAGGATAGCTTTGAAACAGATGAGTACGTATTAGATGGGCACTTATCAAACAAGCAGCATCCGCTGAAAGCTGCTGATTCAGTGACTATCAACTATCCATCTTTGAATTCGAGAAAATTATCTCACAGATTCCAATGGACTATAAGGAAATTGAAGTTTTGGGGTTTAAAGTAATTCATAAGAAACTCTAAGGACCCGATCACGAGTTGCTCATTAAAGTCCTTCCCGTGCGGAAACCCCTGCTTACTCAAGGTTCGGAATTATGAGTTAAGTGCTATTTAAAGCATCTGATAATTATTGGATGCGTTATTTATCTCAACATTTGTTATGTTTCCGAAGGTATAACCTGCAGAAATTCAACGGGGGGAAACAGCATGTGATATTTGCCCTATCATGTGGATTTTGGTTCATTAAACACCAAGTTCTGCATGCTATTCCAGACCAACTTGTAATAGGTGCTATTTATCACATCTGATAAATAACAAACCCTGTGGTCTCGTTATTTATCAGGTACACTAAATAGCACCTACACTTGTAATCAGGGCCTGAGAGGAAAGGGAGTAATCGGGCCTCCATACTATCAAAAGTGTCAAATAAACCTATTTAGGATTGTTCTACTGATTATTAACCCCCAGAATACTGTGGTAGAAATGTATCGGGGATAGAATATCCCGGCACAACATATCGAAAGGTAAGTGCATATGGGGGAGGTATAGATTTACTATTCCTAACTCCACATCTATATACCTTATGAATATATGTACAGTGTAGGCACATATATACGGAGGTGGGTATAGAAAAGCTAGACCTACTTACCTGTCTGTATTCTTTTAAAATATTTTATCTTCGGTATTGTGTCCCATTCATACTCAGGGTGTACAGTCCTATTTATATAGACTTGCCTGGTGCTCTAAAATCAATGGTGGTCTTCATTCTTAGCTACTTTCCTTATGGATATGATGTCTCCTTTCCTTTTGCTCAGGCAAATCGTTTTCATCTCAGATCACATTGGTATCTTCTAGGGCCTTGTTACTTGCCATTTGCAGCATCCTAATGGAGGATTTGTCTGTAGTAGCCTCAGTGGCTCATTAATCGCTAGTTGAATACCTTTCGTCTGTGTCAATGGGTCACTGACCCAATAAATTGGCTGGGAAATGGAGTGGGTCTGGTGTATGTTGGATTATATTTGTCGTATTTGCATTGTGTGAGCCTGGCTAAACATCCAGTGGAGCACTGTACAGAGTCAATGGGTACAGTAAGCATGTGATTGGAGTGGTAGCTGCTTTCTAAGAGCCAGAGCTGACTGATACTCAATCATGATATAGTGTTCTTTAAAGAGGTGTATCTTTAGCTTTTTTCCTTTATCTTAGCAATGTTGGGCAAGCTTGATGGATATAGAGATGTTGTTTGAGATCTAGGAGCATAGATAACGGTATATTGCTTTTTTTTTTCTTTTTTGCACTTTTTCATCTCCTGTCTGATGAAGGCTTGATTACAGGTGTGCTGCGCCCCACCAGAGATTGTGAGCTTATCAGTCAGATATGTATAGATGTCAGTTGTGATGGCTTTGTAGATGATGCAGCTGATTTTGAAGATGGTGCGGGCTGGCAAGTTGGGGATAGTGTGGGCATATTTCTTCTGGCCCTAGATGAGGCATGTTGTGGAATGCACAGCCAGTGTGGAGTTTAGGAGGTTATGTTGCAATGCTGTGCCACCACTCAGATGCAGGAGTACAAGGGATTGAACTTTAATTCTGGGAGCAACAGTATCACTTTCTTTGAAAGACAAAGTTGAAGTGAGGCCATTTTGATTTCTTGGTGATATGTTTCTTGAGGGTGAGGTCAGTATCCAAGGTGAATCGAAGTGATATGGCATTGGGCGAATGTTGGGGTTTGAGTGTTTCCTTCCAGGTTCCTTCTGTCAAGCAAGGTTTGGACTAGTTGTTGCTTCTTGTTCTTGGTGAACAGCCAGCAATCAGTTTTGGTGGGGTCCAGATGCAGGTAGCACATGGACATTTGGACAACTGGGGTATTGTCCAAGTGTGATATGCCAGTAGGCCATGGAACAGACTGAATTGAGTCTACTAACTATAAGGACCTTGGGTGGTCATTCCAACCCTGGCGGTCAGTGTTAAAGCGGCGGTAAAACCGCCAACAGGCCAGAAGTAAAAAAAATGGAATTACGACCGTGGCGGAAACCGCCAACATAGACAGCCACTTTAACACTCCGACCGCCACGGCGGTACAAACAAACACCGCGGCGGTAACCGCCAACAGACAGGCAGAAGACAATGTACCGCCCACAGAATTACAAGCCACCAATCCGCCACCTTTTGCGGGGCGGATTCACAGTGAATAAAAACACGGCGGAAACAGGACTTAGAAGGGAAAACGCTCCCCTCTACACACCCCACGAGGAACCAGGACGCCATTGAACTGGAACTTCAGATACTCCCAGCCTTTATCTTCCTGCTCCTCTACCAGGAGCACGAACGCCGGCGGCGAAGACCACGGTGAGTACTGCACCTATGATACAGGGGAGCGGGGATGGAAAAAACAGTGACACACACACACGCAATACGCAACACCCCCACCCTCACCCATGACAACACACACACCAATACATATTGATACATCACAGTTACACCCCACAAACCCCCCTGGAAGAATGCAAGGACAAAAGGAAATTAGTTGAATGATTGTAATATATTAAAATACAGTAATAAAAAATATTTACATATATACACATTTACACTATGAACAATTATATACACCAAGAACACAAGTCCAAGGGATTCCACCATCATAGTCCGTGGACCACTGGGCCCAAAAGGCTTGGGCGAGGCCCACACTCAATACCCGAACAAGACGGAGAGAACACTGCAGGGGCATCAGATAGAAATAAAACAGGCACCTCAGGGGGAAGGGAAGGGGGGGGCACCTCAGCCGGATGAGTGCACAACGCCAGCTCCAAGAGGGGGCTCCATGTCCATTGATGTATCCTGGGGTGTGCAAAGCGACAGTCTCAAGTCTCTCCAGTGGGTGGGTTGCCCACTCTTCAATCCTGGGGAGTGCAAAGCCACAGTCTCTCAAGTCGATAACAGTGGGTGGGTTGCCCACTGTTCAATCCTGGGGAGTGCAAAGCCACAGTCTCTCAAGTCGATAACAGTGGGTGGGTTGCCCACTGTTCAATCCTGGGGAGTGCAAAGCCACAGTCTTTCACGTCTCTACAGAGGGTGGGTTGCCCACTGTTCAATCCTGGGGAGTGCAAAGCCACAATCCCTCAAGGGGATAACAGTCTCCACTGGTTCTGGAGGGGGCTTGGTGTCCAGAGTGCTTCATCCTGCCAAGGACAGAGGTAGTGGATGTAACTCTCCCCTGGTTCTGGAGGGGGCTTGGTGCCCAGAGTTCTTCATCCTGCCCGTGGCGGCCTCAGTAGCGTGGTAATCATTGGCGCTCACTGTCCTGCGGTGGTGCTGGTGGTCTTGTCCTGGGCAGCGGGGCTGCTGCTGGCGGTACTCCTGTCTTGGGCAGCGGGGCTGCTGGCTGTCTTGTCCTGGGCAGCAGGGCTGCTGCTGGCGGTCTTGTCTGGGGCAGCGGGGCTGCTAGCGGTCTTGCCCTGGGCAGCGGGGCTGCTGCTGGCAGTCTTGTCTTGGGCAGCGGGGCTGCTGGCGGTCTTGTCCTGGGCAGCGGGGCTGCTGCTGGTGGTCTTGTCTTGGGCAGCGGGGCTGCTGCTGGCGGTCTTGTCCGCTGTGCTGATCTTCCCAGACTTGCCGGTTTTAATGTGCCCCTTCTCCAGCTTGGATGGTGTCGCAGCTGTCTCCACACTCCCAACTGTACCCCTGGGAGCGGCTTTGGTGGCTAATTTATTTCCCCTCTCCCTCCGGGCACTGGCCAACTTTTTATGCTTGACAGGTGGGGGACTGTCCGTACCCTGGCTCCTTGCCACAATGGCTGCCCTGCTGCCTGGTGCACTCCATAATCCGGTTACTACTGGCACCACTGGTCCCGCCGATGTTGTGCCTGAGGTGCTAGGTTGGGACCTGGAGAGTCGGGCCTTAGGAGACGGAAGGGGTGGGGGAGGTAAGGGAAAGAGGTCAAGGTTGGCCAGGAAAAGTTTCTTCGGAACACTGGGATGGGTAGCTGGAGGGGGTTTGGGAGTGGAGGAAGATGTAGTGGTTGTAGGAGGTGTACGTTTGCTGACTTTGGGTGAAGGTGCATGGGCTGGAGGCTGTCGTGAGGTGGATGGCTGTTGGGTAGGTGTGTGGCTGTGTTTGTGTACCTTGGGAGGTGGCCTCACAGACACACTGGGAGAGGACACAGGGGACGTGTGAATCGTAGTGGGGGTGGTGACTGCACGTGGGAGGGGTGTGGTGGTGGGTGTGTTGATGATGGACGTATTGGCTGAGGATGTAGTGCATGTAGGTGTGAGTGGAGACGAGACAGGGAGGGAGGAGAGAGATGAGGAGGAGGGGGACACAGTGGAGGCAGTGGATGTTGCTGTGTCTACATGGGTCTGATGCTTGCGTGAGTGCCTGTGGGATGTGTGGTGCTTATGTTTGCCTGAGCTTCCCTTGTGTGTTGAGGTGTGTGCATTGTGGTCTGATGGTGTGCTTGGGATAGGCTGAGGTACATGGGTGTGGGTCTGGGTGGAGGAAGTTGGAGGGGGGAGGCTAGAGAAAGGGACAATGGCTGCCATCAGTGCTGAGCCCAGAGTCTGAAATGCTTGCTGAAGGGCTGCCTGACCAGAGTGAATGCCCTCCAGGTATGCATTGGTTTGTTGCAACTGCCTCTCTACACCCTGGATGGCATTCAAAATGGTAGACTGCCCAACAGTGAGAGACCTGAGGAGGTCAATGGCCTCCTCACTGAGGGCAGCAGGGGTGACTGGGGAAGGCCTGAGGTGCCTGGGGCGAAGGTGATGCCCACCCTCCTGGGTGAGTTGGCACGGGGCAAAAGCTGAGGGCCTGCTGGGAGGGCGGTGATGGTAGGGGGGTAGTGGCTGTACCTGTAGATGCGGGGGCACAGATGGGCCCGCCACCGCAAGGGACCTCCCATCAGAGGAGGAGTCCGTATCGCTGGTGTCAGCTCTTGTCCCCGCCGTGGAGCTCCCCTCGCCCTCCGCCCCACTGGTAAATTCAGACTCCGTAGTTTCGCCCTCCAGGGCCATGTGGGATGCAGCTCCCTCCTGCTCCGGTGCCACTGCTCCTCAGCCTGATGATGCTAATGCACACAAGAACAGGGAGACCACAAAAAAGGGGGAGGGGAGACAGAAGAAAGACATGTTGAGTGCATGCAATACCGCTACCGTTGGCGTACACAAAAGACACAGAAGCCCCCTGCACTACGCCACACTTGGAGTCCACTATTCAATCCCAGGGACATGGGTTACAAGGCTATGGCCGATTTCTGCACACATGGATGTCACAGGAGCCTGACTAGGTGTAGTTGGCACTGTACACAGGTGGGGTGGGGTGCCACAGGGCCTGCCTTAAGTAGGGTCCTTGCCTACTAAACTCGCCCTGGCCTAGGGGAACCCACAGCCCACCTCCCCCACCCAGACACCTACAATGCACGCTGAATCAGCAGAATGAGAGTGTACTCACCCCATTGTTGCTGCTGTGAAGCCCTCAAGCTCCCATCCAACTCCGGGTACGCCACAGCCAGGATCCTGAACATCGGGGGTCATGGTGCGACGGGCACCCCTCCCACGTTGGGAGGCCATCCCCAGCTGGGTCTCCGACGTCTTCTTGCTCCAGTGGCGAATGTCCTCCCATCTTTTCCGGCAGTGGGTGCTCCGTCTGTGGTACACCCCCAGGGTCCGGACTTCCTTGGCGATGGCACGCCAAATGTCCTTCTTCTGGTGGGCGCTGACCTACAGGAATAGTATAGGGGAAAAGGAGAAGATATTACTGCCCGCACCGTCACAGTCATTAGCCCGCATCCCAACCCTTGCCATGACGCACATGCACTCACCGTCTTTTCATGCACGCCTCATTCTCACCCCCCCTATCTTTCATCCACCCCACTCCACACAGGCATTGCCCATACAGCATGCTCACAGTGTACTTACCTGTTTGTCTGGAGGACCGTAGAGTAGCGAGTAGCGTGTACTGGGGGAGGACCCCATCCACGAGTTTCTCCAACTCCTCTGTGCTGAAAGCAGGGGCCCTTTCCCCAGCCACACGAGCCATTGTCTCTTCCAGACTGACGTCACAGCAGCACTTGCAGTGTAGGTCCTTTCCTGTCAAAGCTCAGGTATCAAGTAATTGAACAGAGAGAAAGTGGCAGTCACGTCCGCAGCGGTGCGTACCGTCACCGCCGGCGTATATCGTCATTGGCTCCTGGGACCCATAGGGTCCAATGTTAACCAATGCAGGATTGCGCTGCGGTCTTCGACCGCCTACTGCGACGGTGTACAGTGCCAGCGCAGTTACCTCATATCCCCTTGTCCCACTTTACAGGTCAGGCAGCCGCCATTTCATGGGCCCACATGGCATTATTTTTTACTGCGTCACACATATGTAGGCCTTGCCTAAACACTCATACAGGCTAATTTCGAATTGCTAATATTTTCAGAGTAAGCTGTGTTTACGTACCTCAGAGTTGATTGACTTACTGCTCGCTGTTCTCCTCCATAGGCACCGTCCGCTGGGGCATGTGAGGAGATGGCGGCATCCTCCGGTGTACAGACCGCTGGTGGACCTGTCGACAATGGAGGAGCGACATGTGATCATCACCTACAGGCTCGATCGTGCCACAATCCATGAACTGTGTGCCCAGTTGGAGCCAGACCTGATGTCAGCTATCCGCCATCCCACAGGAATCCCCCCTCAAGTGCAGGTGCTGTCAGTACTCCATTTCCTAGCAAGTGGGTCTTTTCAAACTACAGTGGCCATAGCATCAGGGATGTCCCAGCCTATGTTTTCCAACGTGTTGTCCAGAGTGTTGTCTGCCCTGCTGAAACACATGCGGAGCTACATCGTTTTCCCTCAGGTGGAGGATTTGCCTACAGTGAAAGGTGATTTCTATGCCCTGGGACATATCCCCAACATCATAGGTGCCATTGATGGGACACATGTGGCCTTGGTACCACCCGCAGGAGTGAACAGGTGTACAGAAACTGGAAGAGTTACCATTCCATGAATGTGCAGATGGTGTGTTTGGCAGACTAGTACATCTTCCATGTTAATGCCAAATTCCCTGGCTCAGTGCATGACGCTTACATCCTGCGGAATAGCAGCATCCCTTATGTGATGGGGCAACTCCAGAGGCACCGGGTGTGGCTATTAGGTGAGCACATGGACCCAATACAGTGGGAATAGTTGTCTGGGTCTGTGGATGTCCCTATGAGTTTGTGTGTGTCTAACAGTTGTCCCTCGCCATTTGCAGGTGACTCTGGTTACCCCAACCTGTCATGGCTACTGACCCCAGTGAGGAATCCCAGGACAAGGGCAGAGGAACGCTACAATGAGGCCCATGGGCGGACTAGGAGGATTACAGAGCGGACCTTCGGCCGCCTGAAGGCCAGGTTCCGGTGCCTCCATATGACAGGTGGTTCCCTATTCTACTCACCAAAGAAGGTATGCCAGATCATCGTGGCCTGTTGTATGCTTCACAATTTGGCTTTGCGACGACAGGTGCCTTTTCTGCAGGAGGATGGTCCGGATGGAGGTCTTGTGGCAGCTGTGGACCCTGTGGACAGTGAAGACGAGGAAGCAGAAGAAGAGGACATCGACAACAGTGAGACACAGGTAAGAAGACAACACGGCCTGCTACATCTGATTTAAATGTACTACCTCTCTACTGTCTGTCATTTTCACCCAGAGTATGGTCACTGAGTTGTCACTTTCCCTGATGATTTCACAGATGTGGGTCCCACTGTGTGACATCTGCTTTGTTTCCTCATGGACTATAGCTGTGTGACATAGGTATGTTGACATTACATTTGAATGAGCATTTTGCCACTGTAATTGCTAATACACTATTTCGAAATCACTGACAGACTCCTGATTGTTTTGTGCTTTAAGGGTGTTTATTTAAGTGCTCAATATTGGAGGGGGTTGTAAAATGGTGAAGGGGGATGGTGGAGGAATGTCCATGGCGGAGTCCAGTCTATTAGTCTCACAGGTGCATTGTCCAAAGGGGCATAGGAAGTGGAGCTGGGGCAGTTTAAGAATGGACAGGGTGACAAGGTGGGACAAAAGGATGACAATCAGGGTGGTCTCATTTCTTGGCGGGGTCTTGGAATCATTCTCTGTCTTTGTCCTGGATCTCAGGGACCGTTTGCGGGGTGATTCTCCCTCTGCAGGTGGTGGGGTGCTGGTGTGGTGGTCCTGTGGCAGTGCCTCCTGTCCACTAGCGCCGGCAGAGGTGGTGGGCAGTTCATCGTCCAGGCTAGTGTCAGGGGCCCCTTGTAGTGCCACAGTGTCCCTCATGGTGTTGACGAGTTCCTTCAGCCCCCCTACAATGGTGCCCAGGGTGGAATTGATGGATTTGTGTTCCTCCTTGAAGCCCAAATACTGTTCCTCCTGTAGCCGCTGGGTCTCCTGAAACTTGGCCAGTACCGTTGCCATCGTCTCCTGGGAATGGTGGTAGGCTCCCATGATGTTGGAGAGGGCCTTGTGGAGAGTGGGTTCCCTGGGCCTGTCCTCCCCCGTCGCACAGCAGCCCTCCCAGTTCCCCTGTGTTCCTGTGCCTCTGTCCCCTGAACTGTGTGCCCACTGCCGCTGCCCCCAGGTCCCTGGTGTTGTTGGGGTGGTGGGTTAGCCTGGGTTCCCTGTAGTGGTGGACACACTGCTGCTTGACGTGTCCTGGGGACAGAGATATGGGCCCGCTGGGTGGGTGCTGTGCTGGTGTTTCCAGAGGGGGGGAAGGTCTGTAGTGGCTTGTGCCAGTGTGAGGGGACCCGACTGTCCCGAGGTCCCAGATGGGCCGGGCTGGTCATCTAGATCCAGTTGGACAGAGCTGCTGTCATCACTGTGGGCCTCTTCTGTGGGTGGAGTGGACATATCTGGACCCTCCTGCCCGGTGACATTGGGTAGGGGTCCTGCAGGGGTGTAAAAGCATGATTATTGCATCTGTGTGTGCCATGGTGTGCAATGGGTGGATGACCGTGTACCCCAGTGCTTGCATTCCTGTGTAGGACCTTGTATGATAATGGTTTAGGGGGGTGTATGGGTTTGTGCAGTGGCCATGCTTTGGTGAAGGGTGTCCATGCTTTGGTGTTGCATGCAGGGCTTGGGTTTGGGATGTGTGGTTTGTGATATTGGGACATATGTGAGGTGTTGGAGTGATGGGGGTGAGGGTGAGGGTGGGGGTATGTGAGAGCATGCAGGTAGGGTGGGGGATGTAATAGTAAAGAGTTGACTTACCAGAGTCCATTCCTCCTGCTACTCCTGCGAGGCCCTCTGGATGCAGTATAGCCAAGACCTGCTCCTCCCATGTTGTTAGTTGTGGGGGAGGAGGTGGGAGTCCGTCGCCAGTCCTCTGTACCGCGATGTGGTGTCTTGAGACCACGGAACGCACCTTCCCCCGTAGGTCATTCCACCTCTTCCTGATGTCATCCCTAGTTCTTGGGTGCTGTCCCACTGCGTTGACCCTGTCCACGATTCTTCGCCATAGCTCCATCTTCCTAGCTATGGAGGTGTGCTGCACCTGTGATCCGAATAGCTGTGGCTCTACCCGGATGATTTCCTCCACCATGACCCTGAGCTCCTCCTCAGAGAACCTGGGGTGTCTTTGCGGTGCCATGGGGTGGTGTGGGTGATGTGTGGGGTGGTGTGTGTTGTGATGTGTGGGGTGATATTTAGAGGTGTGTTGTGTGAGGTGCGTGGATGTTATGTGGGTGATGGTGTTGAGTGCCTGTGGATGCGAGTTTGTAGATGGTGGTGTCTCTCTCTGGCCTTCTGTCGCAATTGTGGTCGTAGGGGATTGTGGGTGATGTGGGTGTGTGTTTTATATTGTATTGGGTGTGTGGGAGGGGTGTGTGTATGTGTATCAGGTGTGTGTATTTCGAATTGTCCAATGCGGTAGTGTTTTGTAAGTGTGTGTATATTTTGAGCGCGGTGGTGTGTACCACCAATGGATTACCGCGATTGAAAGACTGCTGCGTGGATTCGTGGGTCCTGATAGTGTGGGCGTATTCCTGTTGGCGTGATGGTGGAGGTTTTGTTATCGCCAGTTTATCACTGACCTTTGGTGTTGCGGACTTGTGTGGGTGTCTAGATTTTGGCAGACTCCGGGCTTTGGGTCATAATGACCGTGGCGGAATTCCGCGGCCACGGCGGTGTGTTGGCGGTCTTCTGCACGGCGGTAAGCGGCTTTTACCGCCAATGTTCTAATGACCCCCTTGATCTTGGGTCAGTTTCTATTAATCCACCTGGCAACCTCTTCCATGCAGGGCCAAAGGAAAATCTAGAAGGACCAAGGTGGTGAAGGGCAGAACCACCATGGTCAATTGCCATTCTGATTTCAGCTGATGTTTCTATCACTACAGTGACAGTGTTATGAGATCCCACCCTGACTACGACGAATCACAAAGGAAATTTGTTTCTAAATCTTTAGGTAACTGAAGATTGACTACTTTTTATAATATTTTTGATATGGACTATAGACCATTGTCAATAAATCCCAAAACAGACAGCTCAAGTACAAGCAGCTTTCATCCGAAACCCAGTGCTGTGGCTGGTCTCACACTATTGAACTCGTGACCATCTCAGGTCTCTGTATGTGCTAATCATTTTTTCAATTTTGTCTTGACTTTTTCTAACCAAGGAACTATATCTTCAGAAGACAGGCCTTTTCATATCTGTAGTTTTAACTTTTCTGTAGCACCCTGTAATGGAATTAACCATGAAATATTGTCTGTACCAATGCTGAAAACCCCCTGCTACTTTGGTCGTAGCCCTCAAGGAGATCTGATCTTGTGGGAGTGCCTTCCTTATCTCTTTCTTTAGTACTCAAATATTTTTCGTAAGTAGCTTCAAAATTGCACGGAACAAATCTACCATGAAAACCAGAAACTCCCAATATTGAGTTGCTACCAGAATCGACTCCAATTTATTACAAGGGCCATTGAAGAATAGGCCTGAACCATAGTTTTATCCTGTACCATAAAAAGCAGGTTGATCAGGTACAATATCATCCCTTGACACCCCTGGACCATAGAAATGCTGCCCACTCCCCAGCTTGAGAGGTTTTATGAAACACTGTGGCATGGAACATGACCTGAATGGCAGACTGGAAAATTCTCAAGTCCTACCGCCACGTTGCTATCATAGAAACTCTGGTGAGGATCACAATTTGGTACCAAAAGTTAAGTGTGGTTGAAATCTAGACACTCCATCAAATCTCTTTGTCTTAGAATACTGTTAATCAGATGTGTCCCTCCATCTTTAACTGTTTCAAATTTATGAGTAGACACATAATTCTCAACCAACCCTTTCTTGTCCACCAGAAACCCTGTAATTGACACATTCATCATAACAAAGGCCCCTCTGTCCAATATATATCTATGTATGCATATGGGATTTGTATAGTGCAAAGCTAGCTAAAATGCAGCAGAGTGCTGTAATTAGTCAAAGACAAACATGAAGTAAACGAGAAAGAGGCGATCAGGCTTAGTTGAGGATGGTTAATGTACTCTGTTGCAGTGTTCTTTAAACAGGTGAACTTTCAATTTTTTCCGAAAGCAGCACTGGGGCAATCCTGATGGATACAGGGATGTTGTTCTGGATCATGGGTGCATAGATAGAAAAGTCCCGCTGTCTTGCTTTTTTTTTTTTTATATTTCTAAGTCGTCAGCCTGCTGGTGTTGTAGCTGGGGGTGTGGGTGTGCCAAGATCCACCAGAGATGGCGAGCTTGTCTGCAGGATAAGCAAAGGTGTTGGTTGGGAGAGCTTTATAAATGACCCAGCTGGTTATGAAGATGGCAAATAGCTTCCGGACCTCTTTTTATAGCACCAACACCTTACTGTCTCGACTGCCCAGGCATTGTTGGAGATATTTTACAAATGTATGGACCTCATTCATGTAAGTGGTTATCTATGAAGTACTTCAGGCTTCCGCTTAAGATTTACATTGACAACCTCTGCTTCTGGTTGGAAAGAAAGGTGATGGTCGCCTTCTGTCCTACCTCAGCTGGTCCTGCCAAAAAATTAACAGCCAGAGACTTTCTTCAGAATATGCACCCGTAAAGGTGGTCACTTCTTTTAGGAAAGGGTCTCAAAAAAGCTGGCCTTCAGAAATTTTTCTAGCTTCATTGACTGCAAGGTCCAATTTTTTTAATATATAGTTAAACACTGTTCACCTTTCCACTGTAATTACACAATTGGCATTGACCAGAAAGGAACTCACTATCACGGCCCACTCCTTCAGTACAGCCAGGTCTACCGGATACACTGTTATTTTAGCCTCCAACACTAGGCCAGGGATCTTTGCCAGTGAGCCTTTAAAGTCCAGTAAATGATCCAGACAGCAGTGTGATGCTCTGTCAATATCCTTCTTAGGTCTTAAAATTTTAACCTGAATGTTATAAGCTTTGCTTCGAACCATCACTTTGCCCTTGATATTCAGCCAGCTGCATTCCTACCTAAGCTTATTGCAGGCCTCTCTGTAAAAGGGGTTTGAAGCCATTTCACCAAATATTGAGCCACCTTTTCCGAGTCCCAAGACCTGAGATGTATGATTAACTGCTGGGCAAAATATTCATCATCTTCGGTTTTCGCTCTGGATTTCCCAGGGACCTCCTGACACTCTCATGATGATGAGCCTATTTGTTTATGCTTCAGCTGCTGTGACATGTACCCTCAGGCTTACATGTTTGCATCCGCCTCTGAAGTCGCGCCATACTGGTTATCATCCGTGCCATCCGTAATGCTCTGATATGGGGCTTTGGCATCATCCTCATTGTACTGCATCTTTCCACATCCCATGGGAAACTCACCACGCGGTTCAAAGTAATATCCCAGAGTGGGTTCTGACAATGGGTCCTCATCTGTTGAGGGGCCTGCCTGGTGCTCCCCGTCTCTCTACTTTATAGCCTCCAGTGCCTTAGTTGTTGCTGCAGCTCTTCTCTAAATGACCCACTGTTGTTTTGTACATCATACGAGCTATAGATCTCTCATTCAGTCTTGTCATTAACATCTTTATCATCTTGATTCTGTCTGGGTTCCCTGCCTGGAAGGTTCTTTGGGCATGGCACATATTTGATTATATGTTCCAGTGTAAGAATAATGACTCTAGCTCTTCGGAATCCACCTGGTGCACAGGGTGATGAAAGAATACCACCATAACCCTCATGAAGCTTCACACCAGAGAAGGTTCAAACTTATGCAGATAGTCCTTATTGGCAATAGTATGCCAGTTCTACCTCTTCAGTGACCCACTCTGTGCCATTAGAAATCTCATTTTACACTAATAAGGTAACTGGGCTGCAATCACCTTGCCTCACATGTAATCACACGAATGCATGGCCATGTGGATCATCACTCGCCACGAACACTACCTAAAAATCTACATCTGCTCACATCAGCAAGCTAGTAACTTTACTGTCAGCTCGATGTGAAGGTCTCTAGGATGTGCACATCCCAGTGACTGCATTGTATGCAGGGTACAGTTCTGCAGTGCATCAGTAGACAGAATGGGTTGCAAATGTGCTGGGCCATTTGCCCTTTGTCTGGGCTGCCATGAAGCTTGACCTCCTGACACCGTCAGCGTGTGAAAATGGCAGCCAGATCCTCAGCTGTAATTGGTGTGACCAGGCTCTTCACGAAAGTGAATAATTTATTTCAATAATAAAAAGCATACATAAAACACATTAAAACAACATAAAAATAGAAAATGCATTTGTGCAAAACGTGATTGCTAAATTGCCTAAAAGGTAGACATTACTAGGTACCTGGTTGGATGATTTCCCTGAGTTCCCTTTCAAGTATTCAAGCGATTTGGTTAGGCAGTTGGTGGGAGAAGGTGTTTCTTGACAAAGTTCATACACCTGATTTCTGATGCAAGGAAGGGCATTGAGGCCTTCACCCCTGCATCAACCTAGCAACCGCCCCTAGGTCTTTTTTGAGGAAGCTTAGCTATTTGGGTACAAGGCTTATTTAATGCCACAGTTGCCTCCCGGTGAAAGTGCACAGTAAACAAGCGTTGGTAATTGCATTAGGTTTCACCTATGTGGTTAATATTAATTTTATTTTTGTTGTAAGATTTAGCTTGGTGAGTAGTTGTGCAATATAAGTTACTGAAACTCCATAAGAGTGTTATGACTTGTTTATTGAGAAAGCCAATAGATTGTGTGGTAACTGGTGGTTATATGCAGGAAGATTAGGTAAGTGGTGGGGGACAAATTAAAAAATACTTGAAACATTCCACAAATTTACACAAATAAAGATTATGCTCTGTCCATTCCTAAATGTGTACATAAGAACTAGTTTCCGTCTTGTGTCCAAATTGTAACAACTAATGGCAGACGGAGTCCACCTTGTCAAGAAGCGTCCTTAAGACTTGCTGATCACAGCAGATGTCATTGGAAAGCTTTAACTCAGAAGACCATCTTGCTTGCACACAGATAGAGAAGAGAATGCTCTAAGCCACTTCAAGTAACCATTCCACCATCTCACTAAAGCTACTGATATTCAGAAATAATACCCTGAAACATAGATTTTTTGCAATTTCGTATCCATTAATTTACCTGAGCGGTGCAAGGAAGGCAGCAGGCTCCACATCATTCAGCTCAATCTCAGTGGAGGTGGTGGCCATGCACCCAATGAACAAGGCATCAAAAACAGCACTGCCAGCAGCCCGCATGAACATGTGTGCCGGAATGTGCTGCGCAGTGTGATCTTTGCCCACTACGAAGCACTCGTTAAAGAGAAAGGTGAAGTGCTCCTGCAGAGAGCTCTTGGTGGCCTGCCATTTGTACATGGGCTGCCGGTGGTAAGGCCCTGGAGGCTCGGCAGTGCCTCCCCCACCTCCCTTAGCTGCCTCTTCACCTGAAGTGGCAAAGGAGGTAGCGTCAATCCCTCCGGCTGAAGCCATGGCTGAGTTCAACTTTGCCTAGACAAGGGAGGCTAGCCGTTAAGCCCTCATCTCATCCTGTACAGAACAACTATTGCTGCTGTTTACAATATGTCAGGGTTGACTATGGGAAACCTACCTCTCTGGGACATGACTTCGAGCTTCGCCGATAGACACACGCTTAGCCATCCTGCGACTAAAGAAAATACTTTGAAAAGAGCGAGAAGCCTTGTGCTCTGCGTAAAATCAGCACTCATATTGGTGTACTACTCTAGTTCTGTAGCAAAAGCAAAATGGATATTGACATGTTGTGTGGAGCAAGTCATGGCCATTATGGGAAATCAGGCACAGTGCTCAGCCTAGGAAGGGCCATTACTCAAGTGCATTGACACCAGAGCTGTCTTGAACAAGTTCTGGCTTCTGATGTGGTTTTAGCACTAGAGTGGGTCCCTGCTTTGGCCTGAGGGGGACTGGTGAGTGCATGTTGCAATGGTAGCGTAGGCTTCTCAGAGAGCAGGCAGAACTGTGATCACAAGGTCTACACTGAGACCAGCACAGCACGCTGAGCCCACAGCACTGGGGCAGTGCTGTTGCTTCAAAGCAAGAATTTAGATCTTGTAGTGACAGCAGGGGTGCTGACACACTTATTAGAAATTCCACTAAAGCAGATGAAAACAGTACTTGGGCCTCGAGACACTGATAAGAGCAAACACATGAGGAGCAAGCATTGGTAAATGTAGGAAATATGCTACAGCCAATAGAAACAGAGGAGAAGTAAGTGGCAAGCACAGGAACTAATGAAAAGCAAGGGCGGGATATAAGCCCCTTTCAAAAATTCTATTGAATACAATAGATTTCTCAAGCATAGTGCAAGCGCAGGGCAGGTGAAACCTAAAAAGTGTTTAAAATGTTGAGCGGTAGAAGATCAGACTGGCTGTGGGTACTAATGGCTAGCATAAATATACATTCTTATGGCCGCAGGCCTGTTAGCTCTTAAGTGGAATGTATTGGTGTCTGCACAGCTGGTGACGATAGACAGGGGCATAACTTCAGGGGGGAGTGTTTGGAATGTTACACAATCCAATAATTGTATTTTCTGGTAAATAGTTGGGTACATGTGCTTTCAGTCGGTGTGGTGAGGTGCCTATCAGTTTTCACCTGGTATTTTTGCATCCACACACAGACAAAAACAGGCACACATTCTCTCTCAACTGTGTTTTGAAAGTCCTAAAAATGTTGATAATTTTACAATATTGTGTTTCTCTCACTTAGCACTCATATCAATCAGCATTCCTCTCCCTTTCAGCTGGCCCTTAGGCCCCTCTCATGCACCTGCTTTTTGTGCAATGTATTTTAAGGTTATATGCCAGCGTGATTGTCTGGAAATCCGAACCTCACCCCTCCCCCATTCCTACTGACCATGCTCCGCCCCTGACAATAAAGAATGAAATTTAGGCCCACATTTATACTTTTTTTGCACCGCATTTGCGCCATTTTTTGGCATTTGTCAAAAAATGACGCAAATGCAGGTGCAAAAAAAAAAAGTATAAATCTAGGCCTTAGCCTCCTAACTATTGGTTAGTGACCGCCCCCTGGAACTTCTCAGCATATTCCGATAACAGTATTCTTGAAGATAGACGTTTGCCCGCTCTGATCATACACTTAATAAATATTGCCGTTGTTACTGGGAAATTGCCTGGCAGGCAGAAGATTACGGCGTGTTGACATGTTTAGACTCAAAATTGTTTAAAAATATTGCGGAGCCAAAGGCGACATTCATTTAATAAAAAAGTGCAAGTGCATAGAATGTGTGGTAATGATTCTTCCTGTTAAATGCACAGGTGGCACAGCCTTGACAAAGGTTTTGCGAGACACTTTAGCCAGTGTTCCAAGGTTAGCACATTGCCAAAACAGAGCTGCATCATCAGCCTTGTTTTGTAACAGAGCTTGTAATTCTCTGCCATATATGACTGCGCAGTCAAGTGCATGTACTGATGGTCATCCAGGAGTGGCTTCTGGGTTTAAATGTCTCCTTATCTGTGGGATGTGAGAAAATACTGACTTGTTTGTTAAGGAGGTGTTTGAACAGCCTATTTGTAACTGGCAGATCCCATGGCAATTCCGCTTTGAGTATGGAAAGTATTTCCTTTATTGCTTAGTGTGGTTTAATGGCATCCTTTTATGAGCCTATTTGAATTTCTTTCCAGTTTAGCACCTTAAGAGTCTCAGTGTCTGTGCTATGCAAATAAAATAAATACTTGAGGAGCCCAGACTTGTGAGTCAGTCTTTGTTAGATTAGCCCAAACTCAAGCCTTACATGGGTTTGTGAAGCACCCTGTGGCAGTCCAAAGAAGATGCACTAAACATTGGATTTCAAGATTTTTAAGAACTATGTCGGGTTTTTATTTAGAATACTTTGGCGCCATAGATCAGAGTTGGTATTAGTTGTGCCTTTACCACATGGATCAGCAAGCTCAGTGTTTGATTTGCTGTGTTATCCTGAAGTTCCAGAAAGGCAAAAATAAGTGAGTTGAGCTAGGGCTTCTGGGCATTTAAAAGCAGAAGATGTGTTCTCTTTACTTGTGCCCCCCCAGGTGCCATGAGCACTTTTTGATAAGTTGGTTCCCAAAGATGAAAATGTTTGTTTTTTCAAGATTCACCAACATTGAATTTTCCTTGCAGTAAACATCCATGGTGTCTGGTAATCTCTGGAGGCCAACTACTCTGGGATTCAACAGGACCATGTTGTCTGCATGTTGTAAGGTTATAGAGAGTAGTGGCCCAATCTTGGAGGATGTGAATCTGCTTGGGTCAAATGAGTGGTGAAATCCAGCAGGAGTAGATTAAAAAATGGGGGGATGAGGACACATCCTTGCTTAAGTCTTCAGTTTGTTTGACTTTTAGAGGAGGGCAGCTGATTTTCACCCAACTTGTTTTGAATCCACATATTTGAATATAGAAGCCGATTTGCACAAAGAAGGTTGGATGGAATGTTCATAGCTTGATGTTCTTCTAAAGTAAATCCCTGTTAAAATGGTCAAATGCTTTAAAAAAATCAATGAAGCAAGTGTAGATCAGCTGGCTGTTACTAACTGATCTTTCCCCAGTAATTAAAGGCCTACCAGGTTATCCAGAGTGCTCGAATTGGGTCTGAAACTGGTCTGTTAGAAAGGAAATAGCTTTTAAGATGCTGCCCAGAGTTCCAGATCCTTTAGAAAAAGCCTTGCAAAATGTTTATCCCCTGTGTCCAGCAAGGCAATTAATGGATAGCTCTCCAGATTTGCATACGGCCTCTGCACAATACAATAGTTCTTGATTATAAATGATCTCAGAAAGGCCATTTGGGCTTGGTTCTCCATCTCCCCATCTTTTATTTATGCAATCTTCAATGCTGTTTTGCTGGTACTCCAAGGGTGACAAGGCTGGGAACTGAAACTCTAAAGGGAAATCTATTGTGTCCCTGGCATACAGTGACTGAACATGGGACATCTATTATTGCTGCTCCACAGCATTGCATACAATTCATGAGGGACCTCTTTGAAATCTACTGATCACCCGACAGACATCTCTCCATATTTCTAGAGGAGGATGCCTCATGGAGTTCTAGCCAGCTCTCATCATCTTTGCTTTGGTTTGCTTCCCAAAGAGATATTTTGGATCTACTGGAGCCTTCAAAGCCTTGATTTCCTTGTCCAGCCTTTTCCTCTCAGTTCTCAAGACTTTTGTATACCATTTTTATGTTGAAGCTTTCTTTAAGGATGTTGAAAACTCATATGAGTTTGAGTTTTGCTTGGATGCTTTCCCAGGTTTGAAGGGGTTTCCTTCTGCCCAAATATGGCATCTGTGGTCGATTACCATTCCTTTTAGCTGCAGGTGATGAATAGTTCTATAACACTTGCCCTCTTAAATATGCATGGGCTTGTCAGCCAATGTGCTCTATGGGGTTGTGAGAGATGTTGTGATTTTGTATTACTGTGTTTTGCAGATGATGGTCACTTACGCATCTGGGGTTTATTTCTAAAGTGCTCATAATGCAAAACAAAGGTAGGAATACAAAGTTGTAATCGAGCACTGAACTGCTTTTGCAGGCCTTTTGAGGGCAGGACATTGGTATGTCAGGGACTTTGTGGCCATTGAGAGCACAAAGGCCGATGGCTTCTAAGAAGTTGAGGAATGAATGATCAGGTTTCCTTCGAGCTATTAAGCCCAAAATCTGCTGTGGAATTCCCCATTTGGCATCTTATCTGTACAAATGTCCATCTGCCACACTGATTGGCCAAATCTAAAGTAAATATCCTGTTACTAGCCATGGAAAGGATCCATGATCTGATAACTGCAGCTGGTAAAGAGTGTTTTCCATACATATACATATATATATATATATATATATATATATATATATATATGTTCAAGTTCAAGTTTGTTATGACCAGTGCTTTGTTGATAGTTATGTAAGTGGCCAACTGTTTTCCTCTGTTTGGTGGTAAAGTGGAATCCTGGTGAATCTCTTTAAAGGAAAATCTGTCTCAGACCAGGTTTCTTGTAAACATAGAATTTAATTGACCATTAAGAAATCTTCGAAGTCAGGGTCAAATTAGATCTTTTTTATACATGCAATGTATTAAGAGATTATTGAGATAGAGGACGAATTCTTTGTGCCCTGAGGGCCTTCTTAAACATTGGTTCACGCTGGGTCCTTATGATTCAGGACAAACAGGATCCAGCTCCATTCTTCTTGCAATGCATTGGGGACTTGGGCTAATTTGTAGTTTTTCCCTTGAGATTGAGACCAAATCATCATCATCAATAGGTTGGCTGATAAATTATCAGATGTCAAGGCCTGACCCTGAAATTATCAGGTGTCAGGGACCTACCCTGCTGCACTTTTTAGCACTGGTTTTGCTGCATTGATGTTTGAAGCATTAGGGGTTTCTTCACTGATTGTTAAGTGCTAATAGAAGTATCTTTTTTGGAAAGAAATATTGATTGATATTTAGGGGGTGAAACTTTGCTAAATGTAATCCCCCACTCTTCAAAGAGTTGATGGTATGTCAGTATTTGACTAACAGGGAGGTCAGAGGCCAATGTCACAATGGTGGTTTCATTACCATAACTGGGGGAGTCTGAACTCTATGGCTTGGATCTCTGAGGGTTTTAAGTGAGCTAGGTCTTTGTGTGCTCCTAATAATTTTAAAATGCTTCTTCTATGCAGGAAGTTTCCAGGGCCTCTTGATTTGAATTCAGAACAGAGAGTAGTCTCATTGCTTTTAAAGGACCTGTAGGTGTGTCTTATAGTGTTGTCAGTCTGAGAGCCTGAAGTCTGTGCACTCAGAGATTTTGATGACTTTGCCATTTTAGGCTCACCAGGCAGTGTACTGGAGCTTTCTGCTGTATTTGTGTTGTTAGTTGCGGAGGTGTGAGAGAATATTTTTTTTTATTGTGGTTCTGAAGGGGTAAGGATTGTCAGTTTTACCCTGAGGTTCATCTGATGGGGTGTCCTGGTTTCGGTATGTTCGAGCGAGCTTCAGCCTTCTTTAGGGACAATAATGGATTTGTGCATTGGTTATAAAGAAGGTGGATTGAGATTTGTGTCGCCAAGCCTAAGTGCTTGGCTGGGGATCACCTGTGTTAGGACCGTTTTCCTGATTTCCTCCTGTAGTCAACTGTGGAGAAATTGAGCTTGAAGCTGTATTTGTCCTATTACCGCAAAATCACCTGGGGTACCCTAAAATATCACATTCACACACAACACAAGGGAGTAGTGTCACAGAGAGTAGGAGCAGTCAGAAACACAGTAGTCACATGTGTAGCTCAAAGCAGGCACAGAGGTCAGGCCTAACATCATAGCTTTTGAGTGATGAAGTGTTTAAAGGGCCATCTGTCCAGATCATTCACAACCAATCTGATGTAGCCCACTTGCACTAGGGTACCGACCTGGAGAACCTTCTAGAACCTTCTGGGTGGCCATTTCAAATCTAGAACCTCCCATAAACTTCTGGAATCTTCCTGACAGCCATTTGGCACCCAGAGCCTTGTGAAACCTTCTGGAATCTTCATGCAGCCATTTTGAATCCAGAGTCTATAAAAGGAGTGCCCGCCTGCCACACCCTGCGTGGCAATTGGGAACTCAGCTCCAGCAAAATCAAGCTCTTGTTTGGTTGTCAGACTTACCTGTACAATTTCAGTTATCCTACTGCTCATCCCCTGTCCATTATTCAGGGTTGAGACAATCTGTTTCTTGATGGCTATGTGCATGCCCATAAATAGTGGCATATTTCCTTCATAAAGGTAGATACTTCTTCTGTCTTTCTATTTTGTAGTAAAAGATTATTGAGCTCCATCAATCTGCATTACCATGGTTGGACATGGCTTCAGTCAGTAACTAGGTGGTTGGAATCTGGGATTGACAGGTATAACCTTGCCTCTCTGCTTTGCGAGACCTTTAATGTGCCATCTATTTGAAGTATTAAGTCTATTCCACAAATTCAGGGCCACAAACATCAGAAAAAAATAATTGTATGAAGGGACTGGGTTATATCTCAATAGCTGAACTGTAAATAAACTTTAAATAGTACAGTGGCGGGCAGTAATTTTAAGAGGCAGGGGAGGGAGCAGGTTACACACGCACACATGATAAACTCACACACCCATTCACAACACTCACTAACAAATACACATACATTCATTCACGCATGCACTCACCAAACAAAAAAAAACCTTACCTCAGCAGCTCCTGCAAGGAAGAGGGGCACTCCATCCAGCCCCTGGAGATCACTGGGGGAACACAGGGCAGAGGACAAACAACAGGCCAGCTCACCAGGGTTCTGGCAGAATAATTGGCAGTCCCTCCGGGGCTTAGCAGATCCCAGGTAACAACATCATCAGTCAGTCAAGTGGCCATTTCTTGAACCGTCACAGCCCCCCTCCGGCAGCATCTGGTTGCAAGTCCATACAGCATCTAAAAATGTGGAGGACAGCCCCCTGCACCTAAACTCACTTTGCGCAGTTTCCACAAAAGGGGGAGAGGAGGTTCCAACCAGCACTAACCAGTTCCAGGAATGTCCCTTTTCTCCTCCAGCACTGACTCCAGACATCAGCAGGGGTTAAACATTCCCTTTATGTGAGGCTGGGTCATAGCCTTTACAAATGCCTCTACCTCTCCCAGCCCGGGAAGATCATTCAGTATGCAGATGTACTCTTGTTACACCTCCACCCTCCCTGTGTACAGGCTTTCTGAAAAGTATGCACAAAGCCCAGCTGTCACTCTGCCCCAAACATGGATTGAAGTCAAGCTGCAAAACACCAGAGTCATAAGCACTGAGAAATGCTCACTTTTTAAAAGTGGCATTTTTACAATGGCAATAAAAAATCCACCTACACCAGTAAGCAGCATTTCTCACTACCATTCCAACCATAGTTCCCATCTTTCAGACAAACTACAGTATAAGTGTGTGGTGTCCCACAGGGCTCATCATTGAGCCCTATTTTATTTAATATATACATGGCCCCGCTAGTCTCACTCACGGAGTCATTCGGACTAACATTGGTGTCTTATGCCGACGACACTCAATTGGTCGTTTCCTTCTCTTCCAATGTGGTTCTGGAAGGGGCCACACTGTCCTCCTGCCTGCAAGTTGTCTCAGGTTGGATGGCTGACAGCAAATTGCAATTAAACGAGGAAAAGTTGGAATTAATGATTCTGGGCCCAGAACCTAGATTAGGTACCCAGCAAAGGATTCCAATGGCACTGGGAGACCTTCTGTGCCCTAAGAAAGTGATCAAGAGTTTGGGGATTTGGCTTGATCCTCTTTTGACACTGGATACCTATTGTTAGACTTTTCATCCTTGGCGTGGTCTCCCTTAACTTTTTGCCTCTGTTCCCCAGGTTGTTGATGTGTGCTGGACTCTGATTTTGCTGTTTTTGTTACTCTGGGCACTTTACCACTGCTAACCAGTGCTAAAGTGCAAGTGCTCCTGTTTAAATTGTATGTAAGTGGTTCATCCATGATTGGCATATTTGAATTACTAGTAAGTCCCTAGTAATGTGCACTAGAGGTGCCAGGGCCTGTAAATCAAATGCTACTAGTGGGCCTGCAGCACTGGTTGTGCCACCCACATAAGTAGCTCTGTAATCATGTCTCAGACCTGCCCCTGCAGTGTCTGTATGTGTATTTTTACACTGTAAATTCGACTTGGCAAGTGTACCCACTTGCCAGGCCTAAACCTTCCCTTTCCTTACATGTAAGGCACCCCTAAGGTAGGCCCTAGGTAGCCCCAAGGGCAGGGTGCAGTGTATGGATAAGGTAGGACATATAGTAATGTGGTTTATATGTCCTGACAGTGAAATACTGCCAATTTCGTTTTCACTGTTGCAAGGTCTGTCTCTCTCTCATAGGATAATATGGGGGCTACCTTTAAATATGATTAAAGTGTAGATTCCCCTAGAGAGTAGATGGACATGTGGAGTTTGGGATCCCTGAACTCACAATTTAAAAATACATCTTTTAGTAAAGTTGATTTTAAGATTGTGCGTTTGGAAATGCCACTTTTAGAAAGTGAGCATTTTCTTGCTTAAACCATTCTGTGACTCTGCCGGGTTTGTGGATTCCCTGTCTGGGTCAGTTTGACAGTTGGGTTGTTTTTCACCTCACACCAGACAGTGACACAAAGGGAGCTGGGGTGTGATCTGCATTTCCTGATTAGCCATCTCTGCTAGGAGGGAGGGGTGGAGTGGTCACTCTCATCTGAAAGGACTGTGCCTGCCTCTGACAATGCTGTCTCCAGCCCCCTGGTGTGTGTCTGAGGCCTTGCCTGGGCAAGGCAGGATTTCACAAGAAGGTGTGAGTCCCCTTTGAAGAAAGGTGACTTCAAAGACTAAAATGGGTATAAGAAGGGCACCCAAACTTACAAACTTTAGAAACACTTCTGGAATCAAGAGGAACCTCTGCCTGGAGAAGAGCTGATCGCTGAGGAACAAGTGCTGCCCTGCCTGTGACTGTGCTTTGTGGAGCTTTCCTGCAGTGCTGCTTCTGCCAGAGTAAGAGGGCAAAGACTGGACTTTGTGTGCCTTCCATCTTGAAGAAGAAATCTCCAAGGGCTTGATGTAGAGCTTGCCTCCTGTTGTTGAAGTCTCAGGGATAGCAAAGACTTCTTCCTGCCAGCACCTGGAGTCTCTGGAGAGACCCCTACTCTGCTCTGTGGTGCCCTTCCAGTTCCTGGGACCCTGAAAGGAGAGGCTGGCAGCCTAAGGACAAAAATACACGCACCGAGCACCGTGCGGAGAAAAGATCGACGCGAATCCGATCGCGGCTGAGAAAACGACGCGACGCCGGTTCCGCAGCTGAGAAACGACGCCGCAGGAAACGCGACCGAAAAACCGACGCCCGGAGCAGGAGAAACGACGCGCAGCATCGCTGACGGAGGCTGAGAGATCGCACCCTGCGCCGCGGGACTTTCGGATCGTCGTGTGGCTGGCTTTTTCAACGCGCACCGCCGTGCCGAGTTGTTTTCGACGCACACAGCCGTGCAGGGTTACTTTCGACGCACACCGCCCGTGCGGGGTTATTTTTGACGCAAACCAGGTACATTTTCACGCTAGCAGCGCTAGTGTGGTGTTACAACTACCTAAAGACTCTTTTTATTTTAAACCTTTAAAAAATCATAACTTGACTTGTGTATGTTGGATTTTTGTCGTTTTGGTCTTGTTTTGTCTAGATAAATATTTCCTATTTTTCTAAACTGGTGTTGTGTCATTTTGTAGTGTTTTCATTAAGTTACTGTGTGTGTTGGTACAAATACTTTACGCCCAGCACTCTGAGGTTAAGCCTACTGCTCTGCCAAGCTACCAAGGGGGTAAGCAGGGGTTAGCTGAGGGTGATTCTCTTTTATCCTAACTAGAGTGAGGGTCCTTGCTTGAACAGGGGGTAACCTGACTGTCAACCAAAGACCCCATTTCTAACATTGGTGACCAGCGGTCGGGATTTGGACTTGTATTTGTACTTGACATACAGTAATTAAGTGTACACTACTGTTTTGATCTCAGACCACTACGTGACCACATACTACTAGTCTTGTGATTTTTGTTTTTTTACTTGGACTGTTTTTCTCTGCATTCAGTTTCTTTTTTTTCGCTGATCCCGTGATTGACTTTTCTGAAACTTCATTTGAGAACTTGCTTTTCTGTTTTTGGAACTGTGCATATTTTTTTTTAACCTCTCATCATGTCTCAGTCTGGAGATGCCCTAGCTGAAGCTGCTTTTGACTTGGAGAAATTGGAGAGCTACAAAGTGGCTCAGTTGAAGCAGTTTTGTAGTAATGTTGGCTGTCCCATTAAGAGCTCATCCAAGAAGGATGAGCTGCAAAAGGCGCTGAGGGCCTGGGTGACAGCCAAAGCAGCTGAGGGGCACACAGATGAGGAGCCAGAGGGGGAAGAGGAGTTGCAAGTCACTCACACTGATGTAGTGGGTGGGCCTGCTATGTCTCAGGGGAGAATCTCCAGGGCAGGTAGCAGTGTGTCCTCCAAGAGTCTGACACCTGGAGAGTTACAGGACAGACAGGCAGAGAGGGAGTACCAGTTGGAGCTGAAAAGGCTCAGTCTAGAGGTGGAACAGAGAAAGCTGGCCCTTGAGGTGGAACAGAGAAAGCTGGCCCTTGAGGAAAGGAAGATAAACATGGCTCATGAGCTCAGTTTAAAAGAGATGGATCAGAGGAGTCAATCCAGTAGGGATGGTGGCAGCAATTCTACAGTGCAGCCTGAGAGAAGGGTACACATCCCAAAAGACCTTGTGAGGGATTATAAGAGGGAGGATGATATCTACTTGTGGTTCAAGGGTTATGAGTCAGCTCTCCACATGAACCTGGTCCCTGAAGCTCATTGGGGGGCAGCCCTGTGGAAGCATTTTGAGGCAGAGGGGAGGGACACACTGACGGCCTTAGGGGATGCTCAGAGTCTCACCTACCCTGCCATGAAGGAGGCCTTACTTACCAGGTATGGTCTCACCCCTGAGCAGTACAAGGAGAAGTTTAGATCCTACAAGAGAAAGGAATCCCAAACATGGTTGGAATGTGTTGATTCTTGTTGCAGGTCACTGGATGGTTGGGTGAAGGGCAGTAAGGTAAACACGTATGAGGGGCTTTACAATTTAATTGCTTGGGAGCACTTGTACAGTTTATGTTTTCAAGAGCTGCGCCAGCACCTCATTGACAGCAAGCTGACTGACCCCAGGAAGCTTGCACAGGAAGCGGACCGCTGGGAGAGCACCAGGGTCCAAAAGAGGTATGGGGGAGACCACGCCAAGGGTGGGCAGGGTCCCTCTCAGACGAAAGGGGGGGGTAAGGGCAAACAGGATGAGTTCTCTAAAGGGCCCCAAACTGATTCCCAGGGTAAGGATTCCCAACCCCCCAGTGAAAAGAAGCCATGGTTCTCCAAAGGGAAGCCAATGGCAGGTGGTCCCCTACGTAAGTGCTATTCATGTGACCAGGTGGGTCATGTGAGGGGGGACCCCAAATGCCCCAAAAGTACACCGGCACCCACTGGTGCACCGTCCCAGGGTTTGGCCAGTGTAGCGCTTGGGGAGGAGTTGGTTTCAGGTGGGTGGGAACCAGCAGAAATGACCCTTGTCTCACTAGGGGACAGTGAGATGGTCCAGAGAAACCTAGTGCCTGATAACACTAAGAAGTACAGGCAATGGGTGACCATCAATGGACAGAGGGTGGAGGCTCTAAGAGACACTGGAGCCAGTGTGACTACAGTGAGGAGTCACCTGGTGTCTGAAGAGCAGATTGATCCCCGGGTACTTCACCAAGTAGTTGCAGTAGACAATTCTGAGCGCCTCTGCAGAGTGGCGCAGGTTCCCTTTGAATGGGGGGGGGTCTCAGGTTCCTGGAAAGTAGCTGTGAGTCCAACCATGCCTGTTGATTGTTTGCTAGGCAACGACCTGGAAGATTCCCCTTGGAAGGAGGTGGAACACAGGTCTCACTTGGAGATGTTGGGTCTGCCTGGGTGGGTATGCGTATCCACCCGGTCTATGGCAGCCAATCAGGGTAGTCAAGAGCCCCTGGAGCCTGAAACAGTGGCCCAGGGGACCGCCAAGAAGAGGAAAGGCAGGAGGCGCGGGAAACCCGCCCCAGAAGTTCCCACGGTCCGGGAGGAGGCAGAGCCTGAGGGTGATGCCCCGGAACCTACAGGGGAACAGGTGGCTGAACTGGGGGAGGTCCCCGAGCTGTCGCAGTGGCAGCAGGAAGGGGGACCCACCAGGGAAGTATTCTGCACAGCGCAGAAGGAGTGCCCTACTCTTGAGGGACTGCGGCAGCAGGCTGCAGCCCAGGCGGCTGGCGGGGCGCCAGGTACTCACCTGATTTATTGGGAGGCTGGCCTCCTGTATAGTGAGCCTAAGGTTCCTGAGCCGGGGTCAGCTCGTATGCTGGTGGTACCCCAGGGCTTCAGGACCTTCCTACTGGGTTTGGCTCATGATGTGCCTTTGGCAGGACATCTAGGGCAGGACAAGACCTATAAGAGGCTTGTCTCCCACTTTTACTGGCCCTTGATGAACAAGCAGTCAGCTGCTTATTGTAGATCTTGTCAGACTTGTCAGGCAAGTGGCAAGAGTGGGGGGAAATGCAAAGCTCCCCTCCAACCTTTACCGGTAGTCAGTACTCCCTTTGAAAGGGTAGGAATTGACATTGTGGGGCCTCTGGATCCCAAGACAGCCATGGGCAACAGGTTCATCCTGGTCTTGGTGGACCATGCCACACGGTACCCAGAAGCTATTCCTCTAAGGACGGTCACCGCCCCCGTGGTGGGACGTGCCTTGATGGGGGTTTTTACCCGCATGGGGTTCCCCAAGGAGGTAGTATCTGATAGGGGTACAAACTTCATATCCACTTATATGAAGTCTCTGTGGAAGGTGTGTGGGGTAACCTACAAGTTCACCACCCCTTACCACCCCCAAAGTAATGGTCTGGTTGAGAGATTCAACCGCACCTTGAAAGGCATGATTCAGGGCCTGTCAGAGCCCTTGAGGCGTAAGTGGGACGTCCTCTTGCCATGCCTTCTGTTCGCTTACAGGGAGGTGCCTCAAAAGGGACTTGGCTTTAGCCCCTTTGAGCTCATCTATGGCCACCCTGTGAGGGGACCGCTCAGTCTGGTGAAGGAGGCTTTGGAGAAAGCTCCTAGTAAACCACCCCAGGATGTATTTAGCTACATGCTGGCACTAAGAAACCAGACTGCCCGCTTCAGGAGTCTCGCTCAGGAGAACCTGGAAGCAAGCCAGGAGGACATGAAACGGTGGTACGACCAGAATGCCACTCTGGTTGAGTTTCAGCCTGGACAAAAAGTGTGGGTCATGGCACCAGTGGAGCCTAGGGCTCTCCAAGATAAGTGGACTGGGCCTTTTGAGGTGGTGGAAAGAAAGAGCGAGGTCACCTATCTGGTAGACTTGCAATCCCCCAGGAACCCCTTGAGGGTCCTACATGTCAACCGCCTCAAACCACACTTTGAGCGAACTGAGCTATCCATGCTCCTAGCGACAGATGACGGGGTGGAGGAAGAGAGTGAGCCTCTTCCTGACCTCCTGTCTGCAGGAGAGAAAGATGGGTCTGTGGAGGGAGTGATCCTCTCCCCCTCCCTGACTGAGGAACAGCAGAGGGACTGTCGCCACGTGCTGGGACAGTTCGCCTCACTGTTTTCCCTGATCCCAGGAGTCACACACCTGTGCACACATGATGTGGACACTGGGGACAGTACACCTGTTAAACATAAGGTTTACAGGGTGACTGACAGGGTGAGGGCTTGCATTAAGGAGGAAGTCTCCAAAATGTTAGCCCTAAGGGTTATTGAGCACTCCAGCAGTCCTTGGGCCAGCCCAGTGGTCTTGGTCCCAAAGGCTACTGCTCCTGGTGCCACTCCAGAACTTAGGTTCTGTGTGGACTACCGGGGTCTCAATGCGGTCAGCAAGACTGACGCACACCCCATCCCCCGAGCTGATGAGCTCATTGATCGGTTAGGAGCTGCCAAGTACCTCAGTACGTTTGATTTAACATCTGGGTACTGGCAGATTGCCTTAACTGAAGGGGCAAAGGAGAGGTCAGCATTCTCTACCCCCGATGGGCACTTCCACTTCAATGTGATGCCCTTTGGGATGAAGAATGCCCCTGCCACCTTTCAGAGGTTGGTCAACCAGGTGTTGGCAGGACTGGATGAGTTCAGTGCCGCCTACCTGGATGACATTGCTGTGTTTAGTTCCACATGGGAGGAACACCTGCAACACCTCTGGAGAGTGTTAGAGGCCCTGCAGAAGGCAGGCCTCACTATTAAGGCGAGCAAGTGCCAAATAGGGCAGGGTTCTGTTGTGTACTTAGGACACCAGGTGGGGAGTGGCCAGGTGGCACCCCTACAGCCTAAGATTGACACGATTCTGGCTTGGGAGCCTCCCAAGACCCAGACTGAAGTGAGAGCCTTTTTAGGTCTCACAGGATACTATCGGAGGTTCGTTAAGGGATATGGTACCATTGTTACCCCCTTAACTGAGTTGACTTCTAAGAAGCAACCCAAGAAAGTGATCTGGACAGAGGCTTGCCAGAACGCTTTTGATGCCCTGAAGGCTGCCATGTGCACAGCACCTGTGCTGAAGGCACCTGACTACTCCACGGAGTTTGTTGTACAGACAGACGCCTCAGAGCATGGTATTGGAGCAGTACTCTCACAGCTGAATGAAGAGGGCCTAGATCAACCCGTAGCCTTCATTAGCAGGAGGTTACTACCCAGGGAACGTAGGTGGAGTGCCATAGAACGTGAAGCGTTTGCTGTGGTCTGGGCACTGAAGAAGCTAAGACCCTACTTGTTTGGGACTCACTTCCGAGTTCAGACCGACCACAGACCCCTCAGATGGTTAATGCAGATGAGGGGTGAGAACCCAAAACTGTTGAGGTGGTCCATTTCCCTACAGGGGATGGACTTTACGGTGGAACATTGACCCGGTACAGAGCACGCCAATGCTGATGGTCTGTCCAGGTTCTTCCGCCTTAGTGATGAGAACTCCCATGAGGTTGGGTAGTTGCTCCCCACTTTTAGCTGGGGGGGACACGTGTTAGACTTTTCATCCTTGGCGTGGTCTCCCTTAACTTTTTGCCTCTGTTCCCCAGGTTGTTGATGTGTGCTGGACTCTGATTTTGCTGTTTTTGTTACTCTGGGCACTTTACCACTGCTAACCAGTGCTAAAGTGCAAGTGCTCCTGTTTAAATTGTATGTAAGTGGTTCATCCATGATTGGCATATTTGAATTACTAGTAAGTCCCTAGTAATGTGCACTAGAGGTGCCAGGGCCTGTAAATCAAATGCTACTAGTGGGCCTGCAGCACTGGTTGTGCCACCCACATAAGTAGCTCTGTAATCATGTCTCAGACCTGCCCCTGCAGTGTCTGTATGTGTATTTTTACACTGTAAATTCGACTTGGCAAGTGTACCCACTTGCCAGGCCTAAACCTTCCCTTTCCTTACATGTAAGGCACCCCTAAGGTAGGCCCTAGGTAGCCCCAAGGGCAGGGTGCAGTGTATGGATAAGGTAGGAGATATAGTAATGTGGTTTATATGTCCTGACAGTGAAATACTGCCAATTTAGTTTTCACTGTTGCAAGGTCTGTCTCTCTCTCATAGGATAATATGGGGGCTACCTTTAAATATGATTAAAGTGTAGATTCCCCTAGAGAGTAGATGGACATGTGGAGTTTGGGATCCCTGAACTCACAATTTAAAAATACATCTTTTAGTAAAGTTGATTTTAAGATTGTGCGTTTGGAAATGCCACTTTTAGAAAGTGAGCATTTTCTTGCTTAAACCATTCTGTGACTCTGCCGGGTTTGTGGATTCCCTGTCTGGGTCAGTTTGACAGTTGGGTTGTTTTTCACCTCACACCAGACAGTGACACAAAGGGAGCTGGGGTGTGATCTGCATTTCCTGATTAGCCATCTCTGCTAGGAGGGAGGGGTGGAGTGGTCACTCTCATCTGAAAGGACTGTGCCTGCCTCTGACAATGCTGTCTCCAGCCCCCTGGTGTGTGTCTGAGGCCTTGCCTGGGCAAGGCAGGATTTCACAAGAAGGTGTGAGTCCCCTTTGAAGAAAGGTGACTTCAAAGACTAAAATGGGTATAAGAAGGGCACCCAAACTTACAAACTTTAGAAACACTTCTGGAATCAAGAGGAACCTCTGCCTGGAGAAGAGCTGATCGCTGAGGAACAAGTGCTGCCCTGCCTGTGACTGTGCTTTGTGGAGCTTTCCTGCAGTGCTGCTTCTGCCAGAGTAAGAGGGCAAAGACTGGACTTTGTGTGCCTTCCATCTTGAAGAAGAAATCTCCAAGGGCTTGATGTAGAGCTTGCCTCCTGTTGTTGAAGTCTCAGGGATAGCAAAGACTTCTTCCTGCCAGCACCTGGAGTCTCTGGAGAGACCCCTACTCTGCTCTGTGGTGCCCTTCCAGTTCCTGGGACCCTGAAAGGAGAGGCTGGCAGCC
Organism: Pleurodeles waltl; assembly: GCF_031143425.1. NCBI lineage: Eukaryota > Metazoa > Chordata > Amphibia > Caudata > Salamandridae > Pleurodeles > Pleurodeles waltl. Next base: position 1,443,969,305 of record NC_090447.1, read on the forward strand.
TAAGGACAAAAATACACGCACCGAGCACCGTGCGGAGAAAAGATCGACGCAAATCCGATCGCGGCTGAGAAAACGACGCGACGCCGGTTCCGCAGCTGAGAAACGACGCCGCAGGAAACGCGACCGAAAAACCGACGCCCGGAGCAGGAGAAACGACGCGCAGCATCGCTGACGGAGGCTAAGAGATCGCACCCTGCGCCGCGGGACTTTCGGATCGTCGTGTGGCTGGCTTTTTCAACGCGCACCGCCGTGCCGAGTTGTTTTCGACGCACACAGCCGTGCAGGGTTACTTTCGACGCACACCGCCCGTGCGGGGTTATTTTTGACGCAAACCAGGTACATTTTCACGCTAGCAGCGCTAGTGTGGTGTTACAACTACCTAAAGACTCTTTTTATTTTAAACCTTTAAAAAATCATAACTTGACTTGTGTATGTTGGATTTTTGTCGTTTTGGTCTTGTTTTGTCTAGATAAATATTTCCTATTTTTCTAAACTGGTGTTGTGTCATTTTGTAGTGTTTTCATTAAGTTACTGTGTGTGTTGGTACAAATACTTTACGCCCAGCACTCTGAGGTTAAGCCTACTGCTCTGCCAAGCTACCAAGGGGGTAAGCAGGGGTTAGCTGAGGGTGATTCTCTTTTATCCTAACTAGAGTGAGGGTCCTTGCTTGAACAGGGGGTAACCTGACTGTCAACCAAAGACCCCATTTCTAACACCTATGCTAAGCATATATCATCTACCTGCTTTGGCCTTCTCAGACTCTTAAGGAAGGTCTTTGCTATCCTCCCATCCCTGGCAAAGAGACTCATTGTGCACTATCCTGTCAAGACTAGACTGTGGTAACGGACTCTTTCTTGGCTCTCCATCTTATGTTAAAAAAACAACTGCAAAGGGTCCAGAACGCCGCTGCCAGGTTGCTGTTGGATATCCCTAGATGGTCATCCGTAAAGACCGGCCTAGTCTCTTTACATTGGCTACCCGTCGAACAGCGGATAAAATTCAAGGCCCTATGTTATATACATAGGTCCCTTTATGATAAAGGTGCCCCTCTTCTGAAGAACCTTGCCACCTTGTACAGGCCAAATAGAGCTCTGAGATCAGCCACCTCCGCTTTTGCTACCCTACCCAAAATAAAGAAAGCCAAATGGGGCGGAGCCACGTTAGCCTTTCGGGGAGCCAAGTTGTGGAATTCCTTGCCTCTCAGCCTACGGTTGATGAGCCAAGAATATAATTTCCGGAAGGCTCTAAAAACTTGGTTGTTTTAGATCTGTTATTGGCTTTGCCGGGTTTCGGTCTTGGTCCATTTGCGCTGGGAAACATTAGGGTAGCCATGTGCTCTATAAATGGTATAATCTAATCTAATCTAATAGTTCAGACAATACCTCTTAAACATATGTTAGGGTATTTCCAATGCAATCCTCTGAGAGGAGCAGCACTCATAGTAGAGAGAAACTCAATAATTGGTTTGTCACTACTAGGACATGTGGTACATAAAGACATATGTCATACCTTTTACATACATAGCGCCCTGCCCAAAGGGCTAGCTAGGGCCTACCTTAGGGGTGACTTATATGTAGTAAAAGGGGATTTCCAGGCCTGGCAAGTAAATATAGATGCCAGGTCCCTGTGGCAATAAATTGTGAGGGCAGGCCCTCCGGTGGCAGACCTGAGACATATTTGAAAGGCTAATTCTGTGGGTGGCACAAACTGAGCTGCAGGTCCACTAGTAGCATTTAATTTACAGGCCCCGGGTATAAGGAATACCACTGTAAATGGACATATAGGTAAATTAAATGTGCCAATCAGTTGTAAGCCAATCATACTGAGTTTAGCAGGGAGATCACATTCCCTTTAGCACTGATCAGCAGTGATAATGTGCTCAGAGTACTAGAGCCAACAAAAAGAGGTCAGAAAAATACTAGGAGGAAGGCAAAAGGTTTGGGAATGACCTGGCAAAAAGGGGCAGGTTCAACACTAAGGTTAGCCAATGAGTGAAGGCAGCCGCCCCAAGCCTTGGAGGTCCCAGGAGGGTTGGGACTTTTGCCTTCCCTCATTGGCTGGCCCAAGGTTCAGCTCAGGGAGCCTGGAGTCTGCGCATTTAGCACATGTCCAACTCCTGGCCACCTGACCTGAAACAGAAGAGTATCTGTCAGGCTGACTTTTGTTCAGCCTGGTAGATACTCTTCACGTCAGGAAAAAGGAAGTGGGGGTGGCCCCTCAGCCCATATGGATGGTCCGCTGCTGGAACAGTATTAGGTAGATCTAAATAAATATATCATCAAACATATTTTATAGGTGTGATTGTTTTCAGTGAAATTAGTAATTTACAAAATATTGAATTTATTTCTAACAAACAATAGTAGGTCACACGTGGTAAATGTTTAAATTTAACTGAGAAATAGTTAAAATTAAGGACAAACTCAGTGTAAAATTTTTTTATTTAACACTATGTTTTGTTGATGTTTTGTTAAGACCTACATAACATATTACACTTTCAGGGTGGCATGGTTTAAAGCATATAAGGAAAGAACAGTACTGTCAGTATCCCAGGTAATGCTTATGGGCTCAAACTCTGGGAGAAGCATTCTTCTATTGCCTTGTCCCACATTCACACCTTCTGCATTCCAGGAACTAGGCTGAGAGACCCTCCAGGCTGGATAAGGTCCAATCCATGGGCCAATTGCTTGTCTGGGGCCCCTCGGGGGTTTTGGGTGGGAACGGGCTGCTAAAGCAGTCATGGATCATGTAATCCCCTATGGGTGATAATGGATGTCAGCACAGCCATAGAGGGGCCAGGAATGTGACTGTAGTGCCATACTGTAGAACCAAACAAGGATATAACAAATTCAACGTGTTCACGTCTAGGCCACTGTCTCAAGTGTGGATCATGTTGGTTGCAGGAGGAGAGAGGTAGGTTGTTACAAGGAGGGGGAGTGGGACAAGTGGGATGGGGGGTATTCACTCCCAAACTCAGTGTAAACTTTAACTCATTTTTAAACACTTACATAATTTTCCTTGAAATTTATCTGTTAATTTAAACACTGCTCAATAGTTTACTTAAGTTAAGCATATTTAAATGTTTAATAATGAAATAAAGAAAAGTTATATAATTTACATCACACAAATGTAATATAAATTTATACCACTAAAAAAGGAATCACGCAATCAATGTCCCACTACAAAGTACTAAACAGAATTTTTGTACATATTCAATTTAAAAAGCTGCATGTCCATTATTGGAAATATGTTTTTATTTGTGCTCAATAAATAAAACTAACTATATTTATTAAGGAAACCATATTTAAAATATGTCTATTAACATATAATTGAAATAAAGAACACCCCACACTGTTGCACAATGAGCCCCAATCCCCCCAAAATTGTAAAAAGTATCATATTGTGCATAAATGAATTAAATAAATTATTAACCAGTATTTTTAAAAATATAAAAATAAATAAAATATAATGTTAAAAGTAAATTAAACACCACCCACCAGATCCTATAACAAATACAGTAACAAAAAGGAAGACAATTTATAATTCAAATAAAAGTAATTTAACAAATATTTAAATATAAAATTTTACATAAACTAACCGAATTACATAATACATAAAACATATAAAATGCAATTATATTTTTGTGTACAATAATTTAAACAGTGATGTTTCTAACAAAGACAAAAAGATATACCCTATGCACGATATTTTAGCACTGATGATATTTGGACCACAATATTATGGTAAAACAACATTTTGGAGTTGATTTGTGAAGCTAGCACCTGTAGTGGAGTGGCCCTTCTCCCCATGCTGTATGTTTTGGTGAGTAGGAAGAAAATGGGAATGACAGATGAACAGTTCGCAAGGACCCTCATGACACTTAATAGCATGACAGCATCTATAATCGTATCGGTGATGTCATGAGCAGCATGTGACAAATGCCTACGTTATAGTTTAGTCAGATTACCATGATGGGGACATTTCAGACCTTTTAAATTGATTTTTTGAGGTATGAATTCACAAATATGAATTTGTTGTTAGGAAGGTTACAGTAAATTACATTTTATAATGTTTTTAAAGTATTTTTTTTCATATTTTGCATTCAACCCTGTTCCCCCCAAACCATGTTTAAATGGCTTTCACTCATGCACAGCAGACTCTGCAAGTAGGCCCCAGCCGGGCCTTGTTTGCAGCCCCTGTCCCATCCAAACTAGCTAAACACCACCTTCAGATGTGAGAAGTGACCTCTGGGTGCTAGGCCTCTCCTACAGTAAGTCTCTGCATCAAATTCCCTTCTCACCCAAATCATTTGCACATGGCCTATTTTCAAGATATATGATGAGCATCTATTTCAACCACAATAGCGTTATTTGGCTTTTGGTAATGTGCAGCAGCCTTCAGCCAGACACAGCAGACTCAGGACTGGGCCTTTGCCTTGGCCCTGCATACAACCACCACCCCACCCAAACCAACTACACACAGTCTTTGGCCATACTCAGCAACTACTGGGCATGTTTCCTGAACTATGTTCAGTGACTAGATCTCGTACCCCGCACACCAGCTACGCACAGACTTCTAATGTGCAAAGTGGCATCTCAATACCAAATTCCATGCAGATTAGTCAAACCATGCCAAACCGAAAAAAGGCAATTTTCAATTGAAAATGAGATATTATAAACTGTAATTGCTACATGTTAGAAATGTTTTTTTTGGTTGGCAGTCAGGTTACCCCCTGTCCAAGCAAGGACCCTTACTCTAGTCAGGGCAAAGGAGAAACACACCTGGTTAACCCCCACTCACCCCATTGGTAGCTTGGCACAAACAGGTATGCTTAACTCAGAAGCAATGTATCAAGTATTTGTACGAACACACACAGTAATAAAGCAAAAACCTCTACAAAATGGACACCACACCAGTTTACAGCAATAGGCCTTATTTACCTAAATCAAATAAGACCAAAACTACAGAAATCCAACATACACAAGTTAAAATCCGAATTTTCAAAAGAATAAGAGTCTTACTCCATAGAAAACAATGGAAACGATGATTTTGCACAAGTACCTTGTTAACATAAAAAATAAAGCCACACGGGCGAGCATGCATCAGAAAAGGTAGTAATGCGTTGATTCCTTCCTCGCAGGGGAGGCCGTGCGTCATTTCTTCTCTGGTTAGGTCGGCGATGGGTCCATTTTCTCCCTCGCAAGAGAGCGCTGTGTCGATTTTAGGATTGGGCACCTCAGATCCGGGCAGAGTCACGTTGACTTTGACGCCCAGGGACAATGCGTGGAAAATCCGGTCGCACGGTGTTAGAAAACTGCACTGCATGGGGTTTGCGTCGTTATCAACAGCAGCAAGCGGGTGTTGCGCGCCCTTTCTTCAGCCGCAATTGACCTCCCTGCCGCGATGCTGGTGGAGCATCACCTTTCACCTTCACCTTTCAAGGGCCCAGTTACTGGATAGGGCACCACTTGGCAGGGCAGGAGTCTCAGCTGAGAGCCCAAGTGCTGGCACTGGAGTTCTTTGATGGCCCTGAGACTCCAAAACAGGAGGCAAGCTCAGTTCAAGCCCTTGGAGATTCTTAACAAGCAGGAATATACCACAAAGTTGAGCCTTTGTTCCCTTTCACAGGCAGAAGCAGCAACTGCAGGATAGGCAAATAAAGCACAGTAACAGACAAGGGCAGCACTTCTCAGCTCTTCTCCTTGGCAGAGGTTTCTCTTGGTTCCAGAAGTGATCATGAAGAAATCCAAAGTCTGGGGTTTTGGGTCCACTACTTCTACCCCTTTCTGCCTTTGAAGTAGGCAAACTTCAAAGGAAAGTCCCTGTTGTTTACAGGATCCTGCCTTGCCCAGGTCAGGCCCCAGACACACACCAGGGGGTTGGACTCTGCATTTTGAGAGGGCAGACACAGCTCATTCAGGTGTAAGTGACCACTCCTCCCTCCCCTCTAGCACAGTTGGCTCATTAGGATATGCAGGCTCCACCCCAGCTCCCTTTGTCGTACTGTGTAGAGGGGGTTCACACACAGCCCAACTGTCAAACTGACCCAAACAGGGAATCCACAAACAGGTAGAGTCACAGAATGGATTAAGCAAGAAAATGACTACTTTCTAAAAGTGGCATTTTCAAACTAACCACCTAAAAACCAACTTCACTAAAAGGTGCATTTTTTAATTGTGAGTTCAGAGACCCCCAAACTCCATATTTCTATCTGCTTTCAAAGATAATCTGCACGTTAAAGTTATTTAAAGGCAGCTCCCATGTTAACCTATGAGAGAGATAGGCCTTGCAACAGTGAAGACTGAATTTACCTGTATTTCACTGTTAGGGCATGTAACACATATCAGTACATGTCCCACCTTTAACAAATACTGCACCCTGCCCATGGGGCTACATTATATGTATGAAAAGGGAAGGTTTAGGCCTGGCAAGTGGGTACACTTGCCAAGTCGAATTGGCAGTTTAAAACTGCACCTACAGACACTGCAGTGGCAGGTCTGAGCCATGTTTACAGGGCTACTAATGTGGATGGCACAATCAGTGCTGTAGGTCTGCTAGTAGCATTTGATTTACAGGCCCTTGGCATCTCCTGTGCACTTTACTAGGGACTTACTAGTAAATCAAATATACCAATCATGTATAGCCAATTACACATACATTTTACAAAGGAGCACCTGCACTTTAGCAGTTGGTAGCAGTGGTAAAGTGCCCAGAGTATACAAAACAGCAAAAACAGAGTCCAGCACACATCAACAACCTGGAAAGCAGAGGCAAAAGGTTAGGGGAGACCATGCCAAGGATGCCAAGTCAAACACTACACATTAGGGATGGTTAGGTTTCACTTACTTTTTAAAATGACTTTTGTTCGCTTATAACATTGTCAAGGTTTGATGAGTGCATACAATTTGGCATAAACTGATCACATTTAAATTTCAGTATAATGTTCTGTTTAGATTCTTCAACAGGAAAATATTAAATGGGGGAATCAACTGCATCAAAAACTTCTGAGTGGAAATGCACCACTTTTGGCATTGAACTAGAGCTTTATTTTGAGTGGATCCTTTTTTCATATGATGTAAATTTTTTAGATTTATATATTACAGAAGGTTTCAGGCATACTTCAACAGATTTGTTATATAAATATCTTCATGGTTAAATTCTAAATTTGGAATTCCTTTATTCTGTCAATTCTGTCAATCAAATTTGAACTTTTGAGATGTGATCGTTTGGTTAAAAGCATCAATTTATTATTTTGTCATGTTGAAATAGAAAATGTAAGTCGAAAATTAGGTGCTGTGGAAAAAATGCATGAGAATGTTGGTCACAGTGAGCACTGTATAGTGTCAGAGTGGAAGTTCTCAGAGGCATAGAAAATGCTTCTGTGAGAAAGAAACGGTTTTTGATATGCTAAATGTGTGTCTCTTGCCAATTTCTGTGAATTTGCGAATTTAGATCAAAAGTGCGAAGTTAGGGCCAGATGTAGCAAAGGGTTTTTCCCATTCTGTGTCAATGGGAAAATGTGTTCATACAAATGGCCCTTAATTATGTAAATGTAATGGTTAAGTTCAGGTTTAGATTGAAAAGGTATATTTTAGTTTGATTGCAATTTTGATGTTATTTGATGAATCCCTGAACAAGCACATTTAAAAGTGGGTCGAAGTGTAAAGCTTTGTTTTCTAAGAACACTTGGGCCCGTATTTATACTTTTTGACGCTAAACTGCGCTAACGCAGTTTAGCGTCAAAAAATTTAGCGCCGCCTAACGCCATTCTGAAGCGCCATGCGGGCGCCGTATTTATAGAATGGCGTTAGCCGGCGCAAGCAGACCGGCGCTGCCTGGTGTGCGTGAAAAAAAAACACGTACACCAGGCAGCGCCGGCGTAGGAGAAAATGGCGTTAGGGCGTCTTAAAATGGGGCAAGTCAGGTTGAGGCAAAAAAATCTCCTCAACCCGATTTGCGCCATTTATAACGACGCCCAGACGCCATTTACATGACTCCTGTCTTAGTAAAGACAGGAGTCATGCCCCCTTGCCCAATGGCCATGCCCAGGGAACTTCTGTCCCCTGGGCATGGTCATTGGGCATAGTGGCATGTAGGGGGGCACAAATCAGGCCCCCCTATGCCCCCCCCCAAAAAAAAGGAAAATACTTACCTGAACTTACCTTAATGTCCTTGGGGTGGCTTCCTCCATCCTTGTGGGTCCTCCTGGGGTGGTCAAGGGTGGCAGGGGGGGTCCCTGGGGGCAGGGGAGGGCACCTGTGGGCTCATTCTGAGCCCACAGGTCCCTTAACGCCTACCCTGACCCAGGCGTTAAAAAGAGGCGCAAATGCGGGTTTTTTTGACCCGCTCACTCCCGGGCGTCATTTTTGCCCAGGAGTATAAATACGACGCATTTGCGTCGCAGTCATTTTTTTAGACGGGAACGCCTACCTTGCATCTCATTAACGCAAGGAAGGCGTTCACGCAAAAAAATGACGCTAACTCCGTGCACTTTGGCGCTAGACGCGTCTAACGCCAAAGTATAAATATGGCGTTAGTTTTGCGTCGAAAAAAACGACGCAAATTCGGCGCAAACGGAGTATAAATACGGGCCTAGGTGCTGTTAGTAGCAAAATTATTAGCAAACTAGAAAGCCTCCCTTTAGCTTGGGCATAGGCCAGGCCCACCATTCAGCCGCCACTGGGTGTGGTTGAAGGCCCTATGCTGCTGGTTTGAGTGAGGCAGGTGCTGGAAGCAGGGGCTGTGCCCACAGCTGAATTACATACGTAGTTTGGTTTATGCGGGGCTAAGTGAAGGGTTTTGGGGCCAGATGTAGGAACATCCTGAATTGCGACCCGCAAATTGCGAATCAGAGCGACTCGAAATTTGCGAGTCGCAATTCGGAATGTTGAATGGTGTCCCTGACACCATCTGCGATTCGCAAGAGGGTCGCAAAGGCCCACCTCATGAATATTCATGAGGTGGGTCGCAATTTGCGACCCTCTTGCGAATGGCGGCCCTCACAGGGGTGGTGGCCTGCTGCAGACAGCAGACCACCATGTCTGTGACTGCTTTTTAATAAAGCACTTTTTTTGGGGGGGGGGGAAACGAGATGCATTACAAAAACTGAAAAAATGAAATGTTTTTGTTTCATTTTTTCAGAGCAGGCAGTGGTCTATAGGACCACTGCCTGCTCTGAAAAAATGTTTGCAGTGCCATTCTCTATGGGGAAGGGGTCCCATGGGGAACTCTTCTCTTTTGCGAATGGGTTACCACCCATTTCAAAAGGGTGCAAACTGCGATTGGTTTGCGACCACGTTCTCGGTCATAAAGCAATCCTGCATTGCACTGCGACTTGCAATTAGGAAGGGAACACCCCTTCCTAATTGCGACTCGCAAAACGAGCTTTGTGCATTGGAAAGTGCTTTTTGCACTCAGAAACAGCTAAATTCGATGTTTGTGCCGTGCAAAAAGCTTTGTACATCTGGTCCTTGGTGCGGGTGTTGGCCATAACCCAGGTCCTCTGCCCAGAGGCCAATTTACATGACTTAGAAGGTTTGGGTGGGGTGGGGAGGGGGGTCCAAAGTGCACAGATGCAGGCCATGTGCAGTTCGTTTGGAAGGGGTGAAGGCTTTCAACACAAGAAAATACATTTGTCATGTAGAGAACCGTTTTCAGTAAATTATTCAGATTTTTTAAAGTCTAACCTTTTTTGCAAGTTGGTTGCTGCTATGTTAGCTGGTGACACAATTTTGTGCTCCTGTATATTGTGGCATATTGTTCAAGAAAAAAAATTAAAACCCAAAGCACCAGATTGCCAAGGACCAAATCTATTGTGTTGCCTATGCTTGTTTTTTCACTGGAGTAGTTTTACGTTTGCTCCAGGGCAGGTAATATCATGAAGACACGTAAATGTATAGAAATGTTGAACTATGTCCTTTGTTTCCTGCATTTTGCATACCTTCCTCCCCATGCACACCCTAAGTTAGGTCCTGCAGAAAATCTGTTTTATCGCTGCAAATATTCACACACACTTTACATTGTAGGTGATGTAGTTCAACTTAGAATAAACATGTTTGGTACTCTGCCTTAATCAATGTGGTCTACCCCAGACATGCAGTTGTCATCTCTTATGAAGGTGATGCTTTCTTAGGTCTAATTACCAGGGGTCCGGTAATTTGGTCTGGTAAAGCTACAACCGGTATTACCAAATATTACCAGGGGATTACTTGTTAATTCTCTATGGTCCACAGTGAAATGGGAAAAAACGTACAGGATTTCGTGTTTCTGCATTGATTCCAACATGTCAACCCAAAATGAATTATTTTTACAGAGGAGGTGTGACGCCAGGGTGTCCCTGTAAAAAATGAGGGATTACCACCACAATTTGGAATACGTTGTACGGTAATGCCACTTTACTCGTAATTAATGCTTCCAGTTCTCTCTTTTTACAGATTTTCTTTTCAGATAAATACAGGCAGAAAATCATCTAATTTCTTGTCCGTATATATTTTTAAATCTGGAAAGATGTGGAAAATAGGTGTTCTTTTGGACGATTCTCTCTATTGTCAGTCATGGGGGCAGGTCAGTAGTTGTGCAGGTTGGCAGGGGAGTTAAAAAAAAGAATAAATACTACCTTATGAAGTTTAAATAACTTTAGGTGACCAAGTTTTTTACTGTCCCTACAATATAAATGTTTTCAGGTGATTGCATAGTCCTGGAAATTCCTAGAACCCGCAGGACATTCTAACTTGAGCCTACTCATTATAGGTTACATGAAAGGAGAATTATACCCATTTCAGCTTTATATTTTCACTAAACCCAAAATAAATACAGATAAATACATATACGATGAGCAAAAATGTAAATATGGATAAACACAGGCAAAAACGTAAAAAAATATATATCACAAAAACAGGAGCCCCGGTGAGTTCGGTTACCGGAAATTTTGTGAATTCCTCGACACTCACACAAGGACCTTTACGGCCTGTTCTTACCGCTGACTCTGGGCTCCAGGAGTTGAAGGAAGGCAGAAATTAAAGTCTCCTTTTGACTGTCCAGGTCAACTCTACCGCCTAAGCAGTGATGCAATTTCACACAGGGCAATAGCTCTGGGTGGAATTGTGCAACCTGCACATACAAGTATGTAAAGGTCAGAACCCCACACCCACTCAACCCCATACTTGTCCTCAGGCAGAGTAAACACCTTCCATCTTCTTGGAGCAGGTGGTCAACGTCTGCGCTTTTCTAGCTGGAATAGGACAAATGCGCAGGAAACGACCATATATTCCTGGGTCAGAGCAGTTATTCCCCATTCATGAGAGAAACATCGGAAATGAGTGCGGGAATGCCGGCGGGAATCAGGGATTTCTCCCAAACACCGTATCCAAGCACTAGACTGCTGACAACTCTCAACAAGGGAGGAGAGGGCAACGGATCAGATAGTGCTGCCGTGCTGTTTCTAAGACGTACTCAGCAGTAAAGATGCTCCGATCTCATCTCACCGTTTGCACCGACCTTAATAATGGAAGACGGCAGGTCTCGTTGCCTCTCAGACTGGAGCTGCGCCTGTCCACTATATGTTTCTAAGTTTACAAACTGAAGGTATAGCAGGACGGAACGTAAGTGGCTGATACTCGGCAGGGGCACTAAGCGCTATGCTAAATGCGATATTTTGACCAGTTCATCTGCGAAGTGAGTGACGCAGGTGAAACTGGTTTGACATCCTAAAAATGCAAGAACCGCCGCGGCGACAATGCAGCCGCGCCCCGGATTAGTCTTCAGAAGCTATAAAGGGACGTCCTCGGGCAACAAACACAGTCCGGCGTGAAGAAGGAGGCAGCAAACGGAATGATCCATCGGGGTGGCAACGCTTAGCCATGGAGCTCTGGGCACGCGCATCCCTGTCTCTGGTTCTCATCCTCTGTAAGTCTGTCTAATACTTACATATGATTTATTTATTGCTGGCCTCCGCCATCCTGCTGTGATGGACCTCGAGAGAAGATGCTCCGCGGAGGTTTTTTATTTTCTGGAAGCCTTGGGATGTTGTAGCGATTTAGTAGCCGAAATAGTCGAAAAGCGCTTCTACATCTCGTCGGAGGCGGTAAGCGCTATATAAACCAATTTCAATTTCCAATGCAACTCAGACCAATGGCTTCGTGTGTATCTCTGGCGGTAGAAATAAGATTATATTTTATATGAGGTCAAACTCCACCGATTAAAGCTCAGTTTAAAGCAACATGTTGACACTTTAGAAGTATAGATCTAAGAAACATTTTTTTTTCGTGAGCAGGGACACACGTAGTTGAATTTTGGGGATTATACGGAGCATCGCTTATATATATATATATATATGTATATATATATATATATAAAAATATATATATATATATAAATGAATATAGATAGATAGATACACACACACATATATGAATGTATTAGAAGTATTAGAATGTAGTGCTGGAGCAAAAGCAGGACCTTATGAACTTTGTATATACAGAAGGCGCAGGTGCAGCTCACGAGATTTTGTGAAGTGGGCCCCAAAAGCGTGTAGTCATGTTTGAAATAGGACTCCATACTATCATGCAAACTGAACAAATTACGTAAAACTGTTTATAATGATCCATTTCAGGACGGAACCAACTTTACTAAGAGCCTGGGAGCTATGTTTCAGGCATACGAATGCCTGCGATAGCGATTCTAGTCTCCGGGACCGAAGTTTGAATTCCAAATTTAGCGTAGCCGAAAATCTCAGCATATTTTAGGCGAAGGATAACTTTTTTTAGGAAGCCTTCTTTTGAGGAACTTTCGAAAAGGTAACGATTAGCAACAGGAGCTGCTAACTGTTCTGGTTTGGAACAAACCAAATGCACTTCTAGTTTGTGGAATGCCACTGGTCGGAGTGTGACATCACGTGATGTATCGATAATTTAATTTATGCTTCAGTTGATAGTGTCAATAATATCTAAAATCCCTAATTCGTGCTTGTAAATTGCCAACACCGGTGCACCGCTTCATGGCACTTCAAATGATTATCGTTTCCACTAACCTATGTAATTGATCTGAATGTATCACCCTGGAAGTAAGAGATGCCCAGTCAGCCCTGCAGGAATCAAAGCTTTGACTTGAGGTTACCCAATATTCTACTCAGTGAACTCTTAAATCTTATTGGTTGAAGAGCCAAATCGTCCCGGTATGGCCCTTGCTATCATGTATGTCACACACTGTGAAATGAAATGGTATGATATGCTATAACAATATAAATTGATACCCTAATGCTGTAATATGATGTGATATGAAGTTATTTTATATGATGGATATGCATACCCAGTGTAACGGCACTGATTGTATCTATCTGGGATACATGACAGGGTAGCTCAGCCCTGCCAGGGTTTAGTCCTGCGAGGTTCAGCACGGGGGCCATCACTTGCTGAGTGGTCCTGCTGGCTTTAGGGCAGTATTTGCATGACATGGCTGTTGCCTGCATGTGATATGATGTTATGTGCCATTCCGCACCCTAAATTATATTATGCAGTCTGATATGTGAATATTCTGATAGGAGATTCCCTACACAGACCACCGTTGATGTATTGCCATTGTAATATGACAGGCTAAGCAGTGATATCACACGATACTGTGTAAGTCGATATGATTATATTAGAATAACACATCCTCTATCGAGTGATGAAATATGAAATATGATACGATAAGTTTGATTCACTGATATTATGGTATGCTATTGTGTAGTATAGCGTTCCAGCCCCATTCCCATCTGTGCAATATACTAACTCCTTCCATTTACACTGTTAGTAACCCGTGGGCTTCCACTGACAATGTTTATGGAGAGCAGCAAACCAGTAATATCGCAGATGTGCACGAGTATGCATTGCCCCCCGCCCCCCACAAATTCGCTCTTTTCTAACTGCTGACACATCCTTACTCAAACAGAAAAATCTAACAAGTACTTTATTAGACAAATGAATTGGACTTGAATAACGTCTCAAAATCGGATTCTGTGACTCAAGATCTGCATTTTAAGATCACAAATCTAACTTTTGGCGCACTCAGGTGGTGGCACCGGGGGCAGGACTGCACACAAAACAATTCTGCAATATTCTCTGCTTGTGCACTAGAATGAAGCGAACAACTCTACCTCAGCCCGGGGTGTTGAGCGTTTCTGGCACCAGGCCAACATTTACAAAATGCCCTGCAGAACCATTGCTAAAAGTAGGTCACATATTTGGTTTTAAAACCATTTCTAATGTCACAGAGTTTAGCATAGAAACCGTGACCCATGAAAAACCCTTTAACAAGATAGAACAAACTGATTTGGCCCGTTTTTTTGCTGCTAATGTAATAAAACTGAGAGAACATAGTTGACCCTGTTCCAAATTACACATTTGAAAAGTCCATATAATATTTTGAAATCACTGTTCTAGTATTTTTACCTTTTGTAGATGCCATGATTTGCTATTTCTTATTACACAAGCAGCAAATCGGTATTAATATAGTTGGCGTCATTGTTGTTCCAATGTGCAAGTATGTGCATAGATTCAAGGGGCGTTTTGGAGTGTTACACACCCATGAATATAGTATTCTGTAGTAAATAGTTTGGTACAGGTGCTTTCAGTAGGGTATAGTGAGGCGCCTGTCGGATTTCACCCTGAAGTTTTACATGTCCACACTCACACCATCAATCTCTCTCTCTTTTTTTTAATGCGTTCTTAAAACTTACTTAATTTGATATTTAGAAAAATTAAGGAGCATATTTACATGCCCCATAGCACCCCTGGAACGTCACTTTTTGTGGTGCTCTGGTGACGCTGTGCATTACGCATATTTACAAGGCGGTGCTAAGTGGCTTAACGCTGCCTTGTAAATATGCCCCACCAACGCAGTTTTTTTGTGGGAGAGGGGCGTGCAGTGGCTGTTGCTGTGGGCGCTTCCACACAACACCCATTTGACGCTGCCCCAGATTTACAACAGTCTGTAAATCTGTGGCAGCGCCAAAAACTAACGCCACCCCAGTGGTGGCGTTAGCATGGCACAACAAGGAGAAATATTTTTATTTCTCCTTGTTTTTGCTTATTCTATGTGTGCTGCATTCTGTTTATGTGCAGGAAGGGACACTTTCCTGCATATAACCAATCAATCCCCTCAACACTGACGCCCTTGCACTACAGTGCAAGGATGCCCGCGTTGGCGCTGGCAGCTAAATTTAGCACTGGCGCAGAGGGAAATGCAGGGGTGCGCCATATTCTTGCAAATACGCGCATACCTGCATTTCAAAACTGGCACAGCACCGCGCTGCACCAGTTTGTTGTAAATCTGGCCCACTGTATATTTAAGTAGCCCTAACAACATGGACATCATTTAGGGATTGCACAGGATTGCATCTCGTGTATAGCCTGCTCTCTCACTTGACAGTGGACAGTTTTTCTCCTCTGTTGTGTCTCGTCACTGCTCTTGAAACTCAGGCTGCTGCATTGCTTGGTGTTTCAGCAGGAGCACTAACGCAATCGAAATAGAATTTGTCAGCCCTGTCCCACGTCTCCGTTTTTAAAGTCAGCCATCATTGAAGATCTGTTTAATAGACAGCTCACCCTCCAGGTCCCAGGTGCTACTGCGACTGCTGTACGAATCCTAGCCACCCATCTTCATTCAGTCGTTTCAATGTCTCCTTTTATAGCCAAGCATGTGTTTGAGGGTTAGGATTGGCAGGATTGTTTTTAAAATGATCTGAACAAGTTGGAAATGTATCATTTTGTTGCACTAAGGAACAGAGGCACAGTATTTATAACACTACACAGACCTCTTCTCCAAGGCTTTACAACTTTGCACGTGAATAGCTCATCCAATCCATACTTTTTGTTTGCATTATGGCACTTTTAGATGTGTACATAATGGTACAAACAGGACTACAAGTACCAGAATGCAAAGAAAAAATATTTACTTCATGAGATACTAAGTCACGGTTTAAGGAAAATGCAGAAGACTACGCGAGTTGGAATAGACCCGAACGTTGGACATTGCATAGTGCATTTTTTATGTTCTCACTACTGTATATCAAAAGACACTACATTCTACGTTTCCATTTGTAATTGTTTAATAATGTGTTTGAAATGTGCAATATTAACCCCAGAAGAAAACAAGAGCAGCATGTACCCTAAATGTATCGGGTGCTTGCAAGACCGCTTTGTGCAAATATTAAAATATTAAAACTGGGGTTCTTTCAAATAGAGTTGAACTAATGGTGTGATGTGTGTCTGACCTGCGCAAAAAGCGTCATCTGAGACTGGATTTATGTACTGAAGTGTGCAGGTATCAAATAGGCAGCATTTAACATGTGCCTGGACCAGTGAATTTTAGATGCTTTTAAACTGGGATTCATATGCCATACTGCACTGCTCAGTGTATGTTTTGAGGACACAATATTGTACATCATTAGGTATGTTAAGCACCCTCATATATTTAAGGTATTGTAAAGTCAATTCTTTGTAAATGGGCATTGTGTTGTTTGTTTTGGGTATTGTGTTATTCTTTTTCAAGTGGACAGAATGCTATGTGGTTCATAATTAGAGCTGGGTGTGGGGTGGCATGCTCTCTCTAGGCTCCAACACCTCCTCATAAGACTGATCAATGCATTATGCATTTCTCTTAGTGTCATTTTTTTATGCTAATGTGGCGTTGGAAGGCCAAAAACGTCGCACCATATTTACAAAGTGGCGCAATGCATGCATTGCGCCACTTTGTGACCCCTTGCGCCACATGCCTGCGCTAGGCATAATGTATGCAAGAGGGCGTTCCGGACCTAGGGGGGCTGAAAAAATTGCCTCATTTTTATTTGCATTTATAACGCCTGCTAAGAGCAGGCGTTAAAGGGAGGCTCCCATTGTTTTCAATGGGCCTCTGGGTGCTTTGCAGGATTAGCGTCAACATTTTTTATGCTAATCCTGCAAAGCACCGAACTAGTGTAAAAAATTCTGACGCTAGTCCCCTAGCTAGCGTTAAGGGGTGCAAGAAGAGTGGGTCTGCTGTAGGTGCAGTGCCACTTTTCATAAATCTTCCCCTGAGTTGTTAGTTAAGCGTTGTGATAACTGTGAACATAGCGGATTAAATTCATTGCAGATGTATGTCCTTACCAGAAAATTTCAAATTGTAGGGGATTTCACCTCATTTGCTAGGCATTCCACTGACCATTTATCCTGGATTAGTTTGAATTATGTACAAAAATATGTCTGTTGTATAAGCATGTGCGCTGGTAAAGGTTTTGTGAATTAGCCCTTTATGTTTCCGCAGATCAAGGCTTGAATTCCACTTTTTTTAATAAAGGCTGCAATCTGTTGTCTTTATAGTGCTCGATGTTCCACATGTTCAGGGACCCTCTGTGTGACTAGCAGAGAGCATGTCTGGTGTTATTTGCTTAAAACCTGTGTGCCATTTTGTGAGTGATTTGCCGTCCCTAGCTATAGGCACAACTTGGTAATAATAGGTTTTCAGTGGAGAAATAAGAGAGATGTGCACTAATGGGGGTGACAACTAAGGAAGAATAGAGGATTCTGCATAAGAAGTGGAAACATTCTCAAAGGCCTGGCTCTGGCAAAGCTACTCAAGTTAATTGTCATCTTTTGACAACAGTGCCCATGGGTAAAAACAAAAGAAAAGTTGCGTGGAAACTGATAAAATATGACTTGGCAAAATAAAATAAAGTTAGCTTTAAAAAAATTAAACTTTGGAATTTTGTTTGGCCTGCTGGGCATGTTTTTGCCACTCGCAAGTTTTCTGTTTGCGGGGCACTCAAAGTTAAAAACAACAAATAGTACCTCACTCACGTTGGGAGCAGCGGACGGGCACTAATTAAGCTGCATCAATTAGTGCTTGATCCCTACTCCACACAGAGAAACAGAAGTGATGCCAGGCATAAGTTGACGAATTACAAGGCTGTAAAGAAGAGTGCCACAAAAACTAACAAATGGTGAGCGACAGGTGGGCTCCAAGCCCTGTACTGAACACAGCAGAGTCTTGCAAGCGAGACGCAGTCGCTAGCGCATGCACTTGCAGGCTCAACCCTAAAAATGATGAAAAATGATGTTGAACCAGTGCCCGATGGGGCTCTTTATTTCTGTCATTCACCAGATGAAGGAAAAAAACTTGTCCCTGCTTCCCTGTCACACGCTAGTGCTACAGTGCAATGTTGATGGAAGTCCCCTTTGTGGCACAAGGACAAAGCGTCATAGTGGGTGCTTCAACACCTTTGGCGATCCAGTACCTTAAGCACTACTTAATTCCAATTGAATAACCAAGTTATTTTCAATTACTTTTATATTAACGTTTTCAACTTTTTTGCTTACTGGCAAAGATAAAGATGCTATTAAACTGATAATTAAAGTGTCCTGCTGTTTTTTGGTTGTGTAAGACTCCATTTATGGATTTGTCTAGCTCAGAATTCTATTCTATTTCACATGTGTGTACCCCTGTTCCCTTAGTTACAAAGGCCGTACCTCTTGTAAAGGCTTTTTAGAGACGCTTCTCTCGCCACACTAATTTTGGTGCCTGCCACCATTTTTACCCCACTGAAAGTACTGGCACCAGGTATGTCACCCTGCGGCCACTTCTGGATTGAGCCAGCATATGCTTTACGATGGAAGCTTGGCAGCAGAGAAGTTCATTATAAATTATGGCACTTGTAATAAGGCAGGTGGGGTGTCTACCATGTTTGAGATGGAATAGCCTGTCCACAAAACTCTCAGTCAGGCACTAAGGGGCATATTTACAAGAGCCTTGTGTCATGTTTGCATCACTAAACGTGGCTCTGAGTAGCCTCATATATATGGAGTAGCGCACCTTGCTGGGTTGCGCTACTCTATCCTGGGTAGACGTTCCATGGGTGTTGAGGTGGGTATTCCCATGCAACTCCCATGGATTTTGATGCATACCCAGACTTTGTAAACCTGAAGATGTGCCAAAGCATTACGTCTGCCCAGGGGAGGCACAACAAGGAAACATATCACTATTTCTCCTATTTTTTCCCTCTCTCTGTTTGTGCTGCATTCTGCAGTACACATAGAAAGAGGAAAAAGCCTCAGGGGATTGTTTTTGTGCAGAAAGGTGCCTCTTCCTGCACAAAAAAAATCATGCATGCAATACAGACACCGTTGCACTACTGTGCAAGGGTCCCTGTGTTGGCACTAGGCAGCCTATTGTGTACCAGCGCGGGTGGGAAGAACAGGTATGCACCATATGCCTTCAATACGGCACATTCCTTCCCTTTTCAAGTGACGCAGTGCACCACAGCATGGTGACTTGCTGCCCAGCACTGCACCACATTTTCGTTCTTCATTTGTCAGGGCCCTTCGCAGAAGGCCACTGGAGGTTGCACCACACATTGCCCCTGCTAGCGCAGCCAATGACAGTACCAACACAACTACTAGCCATCACACACCTATAAGTGTAACAGTTCAGACTATTCCAGGCCCCCACACCTAAGCGAATTTCAAGAGTGGCTGGAATTATCAATTTTTAAAATATACTGAATTATTAAACACAGTTTTTGTGCTCATATTAAAAATAGGCAGACAGTGCCACCACATGGTAGACTGTCATTAGTACCAGTGTTCAGAATTAAGTGACGGTGCCAAGCACCAGAAACCACTGGCTCAAATTAAGCACCGATTAAGGTGTTAACTGTGTTCAAGAGGAGGTGAGGTAGACTTCTACTTAATTTATGATACTTATATTGTGCAGTCCTAGCCACAGGGGAGTAGAGCACTTTACATAACACTTAACCCAGATACAATAAAATTAATGAAAAACAGAGAGGCAAAGGGACAGTAACCACAGTACCTTGAACAGAGCGGTGGAAAGATGGTACAAGAAGGTGGGGGACAATATGTTGTTTCCAGTACCTGGTTATGTTGCACACAAGTAATTATATATATTTTGTGAACACACATATTAATAGCATGGCTTGTTGGCACTTTGAATTCACTTAGTTGGAATAAATGCAGTATCAACATGTTCAGTTGGTGGATATGTGAGGTCACACCTGTATCGCCTCGCTGGAAGAAGATTTCAGTGTTTTATAAGGTCTGTAGTGGTGGGAACAAGAAGTATACGTCACAGACAGTGTTCAATTCAGTTCTATAAATTGTGTTTGGCCTTATGCAGTTAGCCAAAACGTGGTGAACAGCCTTGAGAAACATGGCACTTCTGTGGCAGCCTCCCTCAGGCAGTGTGCCTCATTCTCAATATATTAAACTACCTGCAAGGTAGTTTGTCATGCCTAAGTATAGGCAAGAGCATAACAGCGATGAAATGACTCTGTTTGTTACTGGAAGTTATTATATAGATTGCAAACATTCAAGTATTACTTTTAGAAGTATTTTTGCTCAAAGGTGAGCTGCAATCCATGTCAAAATGGCAGCCATTACTTATGGTACACTATTTGCACACTCTCACGCACATACACTCTTTTCCACATATGGACATTAATAAACAGTCACCCCCCACTCACACATTAAACTAAGGACATCTACACCACCTCCCTTATTCTTTCAAAGCTCCTGGTTACTCCTCCAAGCTCACATCATTGATTTTATTTATTTATTTATGCAATTTTATAAAGTGCGAACATGGCCTGAAGGCATCAGAGCACTTTACATCATCCTTTAGCCTCGGGGCAGGTGCTCAGGCGTGAGCTATGAGTTCTGAGGAGACCTAGCCCTGTGCCGTTAGGCTTCTCCATGCCGCGGAAAGAGAGAGCTGCAACAGGTACCTGCACAGAGAGGGTAGCATGGTCAGAGGAGAGGAAGAGGACCTGGGAACAGGTGGTTCTGGTGGCAGGCCTGGACTTTCATGGTCCACCTGCTGATGCTCCATAGAACAACTGTCCTAGAAGGGCAAAGGTGAAGCTGGAAACCCCACTTCTGGCTCCATGGTTGTCACCCACCTTTTCACTGGCTCAGGTAGGGTAAGAAGTAAGGTAAGAACCACGTGGGCCCGTCTCCTGATTAAAGCCGGGCTGTTCAGCATATGCTCAAAGCAGGAATGAATTGAAGGTCAAAGCTTTCTGCGCTTCTGTGGGGGGATACTGCAGACCCTTCAAGCCGCGTCCCCAGACATGCGCAGGAGGCATCTCTGCACTGTCCCCCTGTAAACACATGACTATGCTTTCAACTAGAAGTCTGAAATCATTTGAATAATGCTGAAAACTCTCTAGAGTAGGGAAATTTTAGCACAAAAAGGGAAGCTGTAGGCTTGGTGGTCTCCTAGCCTGCAAGTGGCTAGAAGAAACAAGACACGGTGTTAAAGGAAAATCAAACAGACACCTAACAATGACCATCCACCTCCATAGCCATGGGTACATGAAACAAGAAGACAACTAAAGTAAGTAAAGGCAGCGCCGTAGTCAACGGGGGCCCAGCTGGGACAGGCCAATCCCCTTGTTAGAATTTTCTGTGCCGACAAGCATGTGTGTCATACTTAATTCAGAGACTTCTTGACTTTCGATGGCTGCAGCAAAGGAGTTGGTACCAGGAGGTCTGTAGCTTCCAGAGGCACTGGCAGGGGCATAGCTTCAGAGGGGTGTGTGGGGTGTTACAACCCCCTAACAAATGTATTTTGTGATAGATAGTTGGGTGCAGGTGCTTTCAGTCCCATATAGTGAGGTGTCTGTCAGATTTCACTGGGAAGTTTTACACACACAGCCAAAAACGCACATACACTCTCCCTCTCTCTGTTTGGAAAGATATAAAAAATGCTGGTTATTTTACAAAATAATGTGCTATGTGCTTTGTCTCAGTACATCTATCAATCCGCAGTCCTCTCCCTTTGAACGGCCTCTTAAGCCCCTCTCGTGCACCTTGCTTGTCGTATAATGCATTTTAACATCATGTGCCAGCCTGATTGTTGGGAAATCTGAAGCTAACACCCCCTCTATCATCCTGACCACGCTACGCCCCTGGGCACTTGCGCAGACATTCTGCCAGTGTGCAGCCGCGGAATGGCAAGAGCTAGCTGTCAGAGCGGTCTCTTTCGTGCCCCCCAGCAATGTTTTGGTGTCTACGCTAAGCCCCATGCTCTTGCCTGCCATAACCAGCAGTGTGAGGTAGGTAAGTACTGCCCTACCCGCCCCCAGGCGATCCTGCTGCCCAGCCCAGAAGTCAGGAACTCGATGATGAGGCCCAGACCAGCAGCAGCCAAGCAACAACCAACACCTGCTGCTCTGGCATGTAAGGACAACGTGGTGCCACTAAAGATGCTTTATTTTTGTTCAGGGTGCGAAGGTGCTGTGTCAACGAAGCTGCCCATCGCACACGTAGAGTAACAAAACAGGAGTAGGCCCCATGCCCACAATATGGAGGCCCCTCCCCCCCCCTCCGGGCTCACTCAGGCCAGCTGCTGTGCTGAGGGGCCACCTGGAGCTTGGGGTCCCCCGCACCTCGGGGCTGCAAGGGCCTTTGTTACGCCCCTCCCCCATCACTTCAGCTGGAAAATGGTCAACACAAGGTGTCTAGTGAGAGTAGGAGTTAATCTAGGAATATGTGCTTTAGTGCATTTGCTGGTAATGATATTTTGAATATAGTTGCGCAAAGCTCTGTATTG
This sequence comes from Pleurodeles waltl, assembly GCF_031143425.1. Classification (NCBI taxonomy): domain Eukaryota; kingdom Metazoa; phylum Chordata; class Amphibia; order Caudata; family Salamandridae; genus Pleurodeles; species Pleurodeles waltl. The sequence goes on from NC_090447.1 coordinate 1,443,991,883, forward strand.
TATAGTGTAGTGAGTCTGTAACCTCTCTGCGGTGCACAAGTGCGTGCTACCTGTGCGCTGCATAATGGAGCAAGGGTGGGATTGCTCTTGCAGCCTAGACATGCATGGCACTTGTGTGCTGTATTAAAGTGAGGAACGGGCTGCCACTGCAGGCAGCATCCAAGTGCTTGGTACTTGTGCATTGTATGAGGGTGTGTGGGTGTGATTGCTTTTGCAGTACACAAGCGCTTGGTACTTGTGCACTGTATGAGAGTGTGTGGGTGGATTTGCTCCTGTAGTACACAAGTGTTTGGCACTTGTGCGCTGTTTGATGATGTGAGGCTAGGACTGCTCCTGCAGTACACATTTGTTTGCTACTTGTGCACTGAATGAGTGTGTGTGAGTGTGGTTGCTCCAGCAGTACACAAGTGTTTAGTAATTGTGCATTGTATGGTGGTGTATGGGCAGGACTGCTCCTCCAGGACACAAGTGTTTGACTATTGTCCTACATTATGTAAGTGCTTGGTGTTTGTGCGTTGTATGATAAGGTGCGGCAGAGACATCTCCTGAAGTGCACAATTGCTTGGCACTTGTGCGCTGTATGATGGTGTATTGGTGTGCTTGCTCCTTTATTATGTTAGTGATTGGTGCTGGTATGTTGTATGATAAAGTGAGACAGAGACTGCTCCTTGTGAGAAGGTAGCCTCTTTCTAGCCTTGTTACCCCCACTTTTGGCCTGTTTGTGAGTGTATGTCAGGGTGTTTGTCACTGTTTTCACTGTCTCACTGGGATCCTGATAGCCAGGCCTCAGTGCTCATAGTGAAAACACCATGTTTTCAGTATGGTTGTTATGTGTCACTGGGATCCTGCTAGTCAGGACCCCAGTGCTCATAGGGTTGTGGCCTATATGTATGTGTCACTGGGACCCTGTCACACAGGGCCCCAGTGCTCATAGGTGTGCATGTATATGTTCCCTGTGTGGTGCCTAACTGTCTCACTGAGGCTCTGCTAACCAGAACCTCAGTGGTTATGCTCTCTCATTACTTTCAAATTGTCACTAACAGGCTAGTGACCAATTTTACCAATTTACATTGGCTTACTGGAACACCCTTATAATTCCCTAGTATATGGTACTGAGGTACCCAGGGTATTGGGGTTCCAGGAGATCCCTATGGGCTGCAGCATTTCTTTTGCCACCCATAGGGAGCTCTGACAATTCTTACACAGGCCTGCCACTGCAGCCTGAGTGAAATAACGTCCACGTTATTTCACAGCCATTTTACACTGCACTTAAGTAACTTATAAGTCACCTATATGTCTAACCTTTACCTGGTAAAGGTTAGGTGCAAAGTTACTTAGTGTGTGGGCACCCTGGCACTAGCCAAGGTGCCCCCACATTGTTCAGAGCCAATTCACTGAACTTTGTGAGTGCGGGGACACCATTACACGCGTGCACTACATATAGGTCACTACCTATATGTAGCTTCACCATGGTAACTCCGAATATGGCAATGTAACATGTCTATGATCATGGAATTGCCCCCTCTATGCCATCCTGGCATTGTTGGTACAATTCCATGATCCCAGTGGTCTGTAGCACAGACCCTGGTACTGCCAGACTGCCCTTCCTGGGGTTTCTCTGCAGCTGCTGCTGCTGCCAACCCCTCAGACAGGCATCTGCCCTCCTGGGGTCCAGCCAGGCCTGGCCCAGGATGGCAGAACAAAGAACTTCCTCTGAGAGAGGGTGTGACACCCTCTCCCTTTGGAAAATGGTGTGAAGGCAGGGGAGGAGTAGCCTCCCCCAGCCTCTGGAAATGCTTTGTTGGGCACAGAGGTGCCCAATTCTGCATAAGCCAGTCTACACCGGTTCAGGGACCCCTTAGCCCCTGCTCTGGCGCGAAACTGGACAAAGGAAAGGGGAGTGACCACTCCCCTGACCTGCACCTCCCCTGGGAGGTGTCCAGAGCTCCTCCAGTGTGCTCCAGACCTCTGCCATCTTGGAAACAGAGGTGCTGCTGGCACACTGGACTGCTCTGAGTGGCCAGTGCCACCAGGTGACGTCAGAGACTCCTTGTGATAGGCTCCTTCAGGTGTTAGTAGCCTTTCCTCTCTCCTAGGTAGCCAAACCCTCTTTTCTGGCTATTTAGGGTCTCTGTCTCTGGGGAAACTGCAGATAACGAATGCATGAGCTCAGCCGAGTTCCTCTGCATCTCCCTCTTCACCTTCTGATAAGGAATCGACCGCTGACCGCGCTGGAAGCCTGCAAACCTGCAACATAGTAGCAAAGACGACTACTGCAACTCTGTAACGCTGATCCTGCCGCCTTCTCGACTGTTTTCCTGCTTGTGCATGCTGTGGGGGTAGTCTGCCTCCTCTCTGCACCAGAAGCTCCGAAGAAATCTCCCGTGGGTCGACGGAATCTTCCCCCTGCAACCGCAGGCACCAAAAAGCTGCATCTCCGGTCCCTTGGGTCTCCTCTCAGCACGACGAGCGAGGTCCCTCGAATCCAGCGACACCGTCCAAGTGACCCCCACAGTCCAGTGACTCTTCAGCCCAAGTTGGTGGAGGTAAGTCCTTGCCTCACCTCGCTGGGCTGCATTGCTGGGAACCGCGACTTTGCAAGCTTCTCCGGCCCCTGTGCACTTCCGGCGGAAATCCTGTGTGCACAGCCAAGCCTGGGTCCACGGCACTCTAACCTGCATTGCACGACTTTCTAAGTTGGTCTCCGGCGACGTGGGACTCCTTTGTGCAACTTCGGCGAGCACCGTTTCACGCATCCTCGTAGTGCCTGTTTCTGGCACTTCTCTAGGTACTACCTGCTTCAGTGAGGGCTCTTTGTCTTGCTCGACGTCCCCTCTCTCTGCAGGTCCAATTTGCGACCTCCTGGTCCCTCCTGGGCCTCAGCAGCGTCCAAAAACGCCAAACGCACGATTTGCGTGTAGCAAGGCTTGTTGGCGTCCATCCGGCGGGAAAACACTTCTGCACGACTCTCCAAGGCGTGGGGGATCCATCCTCCAAAGGGGAAGTCTCTAGCCCTTGTCGTTCCTGCAGTATTCACAGTTCTTCAGCCTAGTAAGAGCTTCTTTGCACCAACCGCTGGCATTTCTTGGGCATCTGCCCATCTCCGAGCTGCTTGTGACTTTTGGACTTGGTCCCCTTGTTCCACAGGTACCTTCAGACAGGAATCCATCGTTGTTGCATTGCTGATTTGTGTTTTCCTTGCATTCTCCCTCTAACACGACTATTTTGTCCTTAGGGGAACTTTGGTGCACTTTGCACTCACTTTTCAGGGTCCTGGGGAGGGTTATTTTTCTAACTCTCACTATTTTCTAATAGTCCTAGCGACCCTCTACAAGGTCACATAGGTTTGGGGTCCATTCGTGGTTCGCATTCCACTTCTGGAGTATATGGTTTGTGTTGCCCCTATCCCTATGTTTCCCCATTGCATCCTATTGTAACTATACATTGTTTGCACTGTTTTCTAAGACTATACTGCATATTTTTGCTATTGTGTATATATATCTTGTGTATATTTCCTATCCTCTTACTGAGGGAACACTCTAAGATACTTTGGCATATTGTCATAAAAATAAAGTACCTTTATTTTTAGTATAACTGTGTATTGTGTTTTCTTATGATATTGTGCATATGACACTAAGTGGTACTGTAGTAGCTTCACACGTCTCCTAGTTCAGCCTAAGCTGCTCTGCTAAGCTACCATTATCTATCAGCCTAAGCTGCTAGACACCCTATACACTAATAAGGGATAACTGGGCCTGGTGCAAGGTGCAAGTACCCCTTGGTACTCACTACAAGCCAGTCCAGCCTCCTACACTCCTGCAGTACACAATTGCTTGGTACTTGTGCGCTATATAACGGTGTGTGAGTGTGATTGCTCCAGCAGTACACAAGTGTTTGGCACTTGTACACTGTATGAGGGTGTGTGGGTGTGATCGCTCCAGCAGTACACAAGTGTTTAGTACTTGCACATTGTATGATGGTGTATGGGTTGGATTACTCCTGCACAGCACAAGTGTTTGGTACTTGTGCACTTTATGATGGTGTAGGGGTTGGGGTTGCTCCTGCAGGACACAGGTGTTTCGTACTTGTCCTGCGGTATGTCAGTGCTTGGTGATTGTGCGCTGTATGATAAAGTGTGGCAGAGACATCTCCTGTGCATGGTATATGGGTGGGCTTGCTCTTTCATTATGTAAGTGATTGGTGCTGGTGTGTTGTATGATAAAGTGTGACAGAGACCGCTCCTGCAGTACATAAATGCTTGGTACATGTGCGCTGTTTAATGGTGTGTGGGTGTGATTGCTCCACCAGTGCACAAGTTTTTGGTACTTGTGCACTGTATGATGGTGTATGGGTGGGATTGCTCCTGCAGGACATAAGTGTTTGGTATGTGTGCACTGTATGATGGTGTATGGGTGGGCTTGCTCCTGCAGGACGCAACAGTTTGGCACTTGTGCACTGTATAAAAGTGCATAGGTGGGATTACTTCTGCAGTACACAAGTGTTTGGCACTTGTGTGCTCCTGTAGTACCCCATTGCTAGTTACTTGTGCACTGCATGGTGAGGTATATGTGAAACTGCTCCTGTAGTATACACGCTCTTGATACTGCTATGTTTTATAATAAAGTGAGGTTGGAAATGCTAATGCGGCACACAAGTGATCGGAGCAAGTGTGGTGTATGATGGAGTGAGGCTGGAGCTGTTCTTGTAATGCACAAATTATGCACTGCACGACTGTGGGCCATCCTCAGCCCCAGCCTCAACTGTGTGAAGTGGTTAATTTGTAAAGGAAAGTGTGCCGGTCCCCGATGCTATGCTCTGAAGACCACGACCAGTGCTACTACATGTTGTCACACCGAATACCAAGGCTGCATAGTCTGGAATCCACCTCATGCCTCTTTAATCCACTACTGATGTTCCCTGCATCTTTATCTCACTTTTGCAGGTTCCTACTTTCAAACTTCATGACGGTTTTACCATTTTTCTCTTTTTCCTTCTTTCCCCTTTGTTTGTTTTTCCTTCTCTTGATCTCAGGAAATGTCTGCTGCATTAAAATAACTGCCGCTTCCCCACCAGCAACCACTGGCTCAAATTAAGAACTGGCATTATTTTCACCTTGTTTAAATTACATTTTTTTAAAGATTTTAATTTCTTGTAGCGGACATAAACAGGAGTGCAGAAGCGAGTGACATTAATTATAGTTGAACACACACAAAAAGTATATCTAGTGGGCAGAAAAAGGAGGGTAACGTTTATCATTATTGTGTATGGAAGAATGTTATTTTTAGGACGAGAAACCTCACCCACCTAAGGATAGCATGCTTCATCCTTGGGCTCCCTCCTCACACCAGGACCAATCAGTACCTGGGGTGAGCTACAACTCTCCCACGGAGAGGATCTGAGGCATTTTTGTTTTGTTGATGAGCGCTACTTGCGGGTGAGAGGTAGAGTGATTATATATAATGTGATCAGTCTAAAATTATCTCCTGTGGGTTAAATACCAATGTTATTCGGGTGTCCCCAGTGAATAGGATTAAAAACAGGAAGAAGTGACAGGGAGTTTGGAATAAATGCTCTCTTAAAAAGGCCATCGTGTTTCAGCCCTAGAGTGACCCCACTCCGGTTCCAAAAAGATACAGTCACTCTGTGAAATCAACAAAATATGTATTTACCTGACAATGGCTTCTTGATATTAGGCCAACTGATACAAAAGCTGTCCAACACTCTTTGTTGCTGGGGTACACCGTTGTACAGCATCAGAAGGAAAACAAGGATATGTAATGAAAAGAAGAAAAGGAAAACATTCACAAAAAATCACAATAATCATCAATCCGTTGCTAAAGTGATGCATATACACCTACGTGAAAAGCGTACACTCAACCAATGTGCACAATAATTATTGGAGGCAGAGTGAAAAGCTAACTTACCCTGGAGTGGGAATGTTGCTCAGTCTCAAGCCATGACAAGCAGTTGCAATGCAATGGGTCTCGCATATTTCGAGCAAGTTAATTGTCATCTTTTGACAACAGCGCCCACGAGCAAAAACAGAAAAAACATGAGTGGAACCTGAGAAAAGACGACTTAACAAAATAAAATAAAGTTAGCTTTAAAAAATAAAACTTTGGAATTTTGTTTGTCCTGCTGCAACAATCACAAGCCTTCTTTGCAAGGCACTGGAAGCTAGAACAAAATAGTACCTCGCTCACATAGGGAGCAGAAGGCAGGCACTAATTAAGTTGAAATCAATTAGTGCTTGATCCTTGCTCCGCACAGAAGAACAAAACAATGCCAGACGTGCCTTGACCAATTACGAGGCTGTAAAGAAGAGCGCTGTGCAAACCAACAAATGGTGAGCGACAGGCAGGCTCCAAGCCCTTTACTGATCACAAGCGCAAGCTATAAAAAAAGGTGACCTTGACTGCTACATAACACAATCTTAACAAGCATTTGCAATGCAATGGGTCTCGCTTTTGCTCGAGTTACAGCAATTAGCGCTGCAACTCCTAACCTGACTTTTCTTGCCACATAAACTGAAAATGAAAAGTAAAACAGTTTCACATAAGCGAGCCGACGGCCGTCATGAGGACAAAGAAGACGCACAAAAGGAAACAGAAGTTTGCTCGCAGTGAAACCTATGGGCAAAAATGCAATTATCCATATAAATGGCAAAAGTGCAATTATCCATGTAACAGGGTCGATGCCATGCAAAGTACTCAACTACTGCCCAGCGAGATCGCACTAAGCAGGAAATAAAAAGAAAAAGTAGTCCAGAAATCATGCAGAAAACATGGAGCTTCGTATGTTTTCAGTGGTTGTCCGGTGCACTCGATGCGGGCTAAACACCGGAAAAGGTATGACGTATGCATGCCTTTCACTAATTAAATCAAGCCAATTTTAAAAGGCAAGACTACAAACCAACCAAATTGATGGGCTTGGGGTGGGCATGGTTAAAAGCTCACAGAGACATTACACGAGGGACAGAGTGCTTTGCGCTCTACTCTAAAAAGAAAAACGTCATCAGTGGTTGTTAAATGCAAATGAGAGCTATAGTGCAGAAAATCTAGGCCAGATAAACAGGCAAAAAATAGACACTAGGGCTACAGGCCAAAGGTCAAGTGTAAACCGTAATAAACAAACAGGTATTGCATACACTGCTAATCTGTTCAGAAAATGACAGAGGAGCCCAACATTGGGTCTCTATGAAAAAGCGATGAACCAACTCAAGTCAGTCGTATGTGTGCGAAAACGCAACTCAAAACAAATGGACGCCGATGTGCGGTCCGTACAGCATAGCATCTCACCTGCAGGGTATCAGTGCGTCTTCAGAGGGGCATCCTGGTGAGAGGAAATGCATAATGCCAGGAGCATCTTTTTGAAAAAAAGGAGAGAACGCTTACGTACGTAGCATGACCCTGAGAAGGTAACGGGCCAAGCGTGACGGGAAACTTGGGAGATTAGTCCCAATACAAACAAGATCATGACAAATGCTGGGGGAGATAATACAGTGTGCAGCTCTGGCGTGTGAGTCATCTATTAGCCAATGATTAGAGAAAATTATTTTGTAAAGAGTTCATCATTACTACTGTGTCAGGACATAGGCCCTCATTATAACAATGGCCGTAAAAACCACCTACCGCTGTGTTGACGGCCGCCAACATACCGTCACCGTGGCTACCATCCGTCAGCCGTATTATGATCACTGCCGGACTTCCGCCACAAGAAGGGCAGAAATCTGTCAGTGATCATACTGATGGATGGGGATAAGCTGCTACCACCAGCACCACCACACCAGTAGAACGCCGCCAGTTGTATCATGACCTGTGGTACGGCCTGGCGGTGCTCTGCTGGTGGGGCGCTGCTGTCAGTAGCAGCACCCCTTCCCGTTCCCTGCTGGAAGATTTCCTCTACAAAGGTAAGTTGGGCTTCCGACAGGGGAGGGGGTGGGGGATGTTGTGTGTGTGTCTGGTTGTGTGCATGAATGTGTGAGTGTGTGTGTGAATGGTGAAGTGAGTGGGTGTCTGCATGTCAGTGTAATTGTAAGTAAGAATATCTGCGAGCATGTCTGGAAGGATGCGTGTATGAATGCATGTATGCCAGTGTGAGTGATTGGGTGTATGCGTGGTGTGTGTCTGCGGGTGTGTGCGTGTATGAGGTGTGGGGGTGTGTGAGTGAAAGGATCAGAGGGGTGGCGGAGTTTGGATGAAGGAGGGATAGGAGATGTCAGGTGTGTGTTGTGGGGGCTGCGGGGTGCCGCCTACCAGTGACAGGGAAGGAATTCTGTAGCACCTGCATCAGGTATGCCCATTCAAGCACTAAGGCCTCCTGCTCTGTCATACTGAGAGCAGCACATGTGCAAGCCTCCATAAATTAAGGGCTGTGCTGAGCCCAGGCATTAAGCTACATTGATCTTCATGCTCCAGTGACTCCACCACTCCTCTCAGTCTTTCTGCCAGCACCTTACAAAGTACCCCGGCATTCACATTGAGAACTGTGAGAGGTCTATAGGATGACAGGCTTGTCTCATCCCCCCCTGTTTTGGACCATAAATATACCTTTGTCTCTGAGGGTGGGAGGAAGAATTCCTCCACTCTTTGCCTCCCAGAACACTTCAAGCAGTGGTTCTGCCAACTGTGCTACAAATGTCTGGTAAAATTCCACTGGGAGGTCAGCATCTCCCAGCGCTTTCCCCCCTGCTCATCTTGACAAACACCTCCTTCAACTCCTCTAAAGTGATGTTGGCCTCTAGCTCATCTCTCAGCAGACGATGCAGAACTGGTAGGTCTACCTGGTCCAGGTATCTCGCCATCTCCGTGGTACCTGCAGCTTGACCTCCCCTCCATTTAACTCCTGCCGATTTCCCCCCAGAGTGTCATTAATAGAATAGCCCACTTGGACATGGCAAGAGCCCCATCCCATCGATGAAGTGCTACTGCCTATCTCTCTTTTCAACAGCCAAGCCAACAATTAACTTGGTTTATTACCCTGGCGTTGTAACCGCTGTCTGTATTCCAGACATATGAGCCTCTCGAGCCCGTCCCACATGTCTCCCAGCTGTCTAACAACCACCAACATCTCACCCGCATCCCGAGTATCTGTCTCTCATCGTTGGGCATCTGAGCACTTTTTCTCTATGTCACCGAGCTTACCCTGCAATTGCCGTCTGATACCATGTAGCTTGCCCATGCATTCCCCCCCAGAACCATTTTTAGTGCTTCCCACTCATTCCATCCACTGCCTGTGGTACCCTCATTTCCCACTAGATATTCTGTCATCGTCTCCCACAGCATCTTCCTAAATGGTGCATCTAGCAGGGCACCCACTGGCAGCCACCATCTTCTCTGCCCTTACTGTAATCCTGCTCCCCCCAGTCCAGAAGGAGGGGAGGAGTGATCCAATAAATAAGGGCCCAGATAGGTGGTGGCCTGCATTTCGGCCCACATTTCTGCTGTCCTCAGGGCTCTGTCCAACCTGCTGTATGTGCCATGTTTAACGGAATGACAGGTATATTACTTTCTGGTCGGGTACATTTCCCTCCCTATATTGCTGCACTCTTGTTCTGCATGATTGTATCCAATGTCTCTGTCACACCAGGTTTGGTGAGTGCACTGGGGGCCATCTATCCATCTCTTCGTCATAGACGCAATGGTAGAGCCCTACCTATAACAAGCATTATGTCATATTATCAGTCACAAGTGTCTGCAGATATACAAAAAAATCCGTAGTATCCACATTTGAGGCATATATGTTCAGTATCATCATATCTATGCCATCTAGAGTCACCTGTACCAGGACATACAGTCCACCTGGGTTTGCTTCTGAGTAAGTCATCTTAAAGGGCACCCCTGGAGCCACCCAATCATCACCCCTCGAGCACAGGAAGAGTATGTAGAGGAAATCAATTGGCCTCTCCATTTCGTCTTCAGTTTACCCAATTCTTACACTTTGAGGTGCATTTCCTGTAAACAGGCTATGCCCACTTCATTTCATCTCAGTTAAGACAGTACCCAGTGTCATTTCACATAACTTCCCAGAGCTCTGATGTTCCATGCGATTAGTTTATAACTCCGCATCTACGAGGTGAATGCACCTGCTTTTCCCCATCTAGTTCGGACTGGTACCACCGCCGTTGTGGGTCTCATCCTCCACATCCTGGCCTGGTGTGAACCGTCTGAGCTTCCTATAAAATATTGTGCACCGAAAGAAGAACAAGACAAACAGCCATACCAATTACACCCTAACCGACCCCACCCCGGGTAAACACTTGACAACAACAAAAGCACAACATTGTGTTTGCCCACCATCCTGTGTTCGAATTAACAAATGCGCCCCTGCCTACCTCCTCGGTGTTCCATGTGGCAGTCACCCTCTATCGAACTAGTCCACCTCTCACACAGGTAACTATTCTAATCCCCTCAAAGTGCAGGAGTGAGTTACACTGCCGCTTTCCTTACCTTACACTGGGCAGAGCATCACACCAGGTCTCCCTCTGGCTGTCTTCAGGTGCCCTATAAATCACCTCTTAGAGTGCAGCTGTATCAGTATATTTTTGGTTCATGACCTTAAATGTCTTTCACATGTCTTCTCCACTGGCTCCTCCGACGTGCTTCTGCACGCCATTCCCCCTTCTCCAAGAGGTACTTACACACCAGTTCTGTAGGCCACGGCAACCTGTAAAGCCCACTGTTTGTTCTCACTTAGATTGGGTGCTGGTAGTCTCTGAAGGATCTGGGGGTCGTTTTCATTACCCCCACCCTTGATGCGAGTTGAGTCAGTTCAATCCATCTGCTCGTCCATGAGCATGCCATCTTCCTGCACAGCAATTTGTGATGTGAGACGGTTCCCGGGTACAGACGGGTCCTGGGATCTACTGCGGCTGATGTTCCCGGCTCTCCCAAATTGCCTCCACTGGCTCCTTCTCAGTGTCCCTTGTTCACATCTCAGCACTTTGTCCCATTGCTTGAGCCACGCCCACACATCGTCAGGTGTCTCAACAATACTTTTAAACGTAACCTTTTTTACCTACTCCGAGCTCGCTCTTAGAATACAACCATATCATGTGGCCCATATAAGAGGTTTGAACTAAATATGATGCAATAAAAACTCTCTGCCACCTTCACTACTGACATGCAAATGCCAGCAAAACAGTCTCATCAATAACTAAATTAGGTATTCAATATTGTGATTCCTCACAAAATAATATGTCTACAACTCCACAGAAGGAAAGGTTGATGGTAAAACTCTAATGTAAGACTCACAATGCAAGAAACTAAGGGCCTAATGTACCAATGTTTCATCTGAAAAAAGTGATTGCAAAGTGCCCACTGACATTTTGTGAATGCAAACTTATCTTGCAAACAGTCCTATGTACAGTTAGGTTGGTTCACAAACTACAGAACCACAGGGGGCACAGAATACCCTGCCTAATGAATAATTATTAAGTAGGTCATAATTTGCAACCCTCTCCCATTGACTACTAGGGTGACGACCTGGCATTGAGGCAAATTCTGGACAGGACTGCAAAAATTTCAGGACAAAGGGTCAAATTTCAGGCCAAAATTTCAGGACGAAGGTTCAAAATTCAGGCTAAAAATTCAAACCTCAGTTTTACAGACACACCCAAGAGAGGCCACGCCTTACTCTGTTATCAGTGCATTTATTTACTCTTTTTTAATATAGTACTATTTATTAACTGAAGTCTTTTTGAGATTGCCTCCTGGTATGCTACATTCAGGTGTCACATTACCTCCTTGTTCAGTAGTAAATAATGCCCTTCAGCACTGTGTCAAGGCCATCACCCTTACACAAATATACCCAATCTTTCTTAAAGTAACAACAACATTTTGATTATGTTTCAGAACATTTGAAAACCCCTGGCAAACAGTTTGGGAAACATTAAGTTAATTAACCTTATGCTAGTTTAAACAAATTGAACATAAACATCTGGCTCACCCCAATCGCCCATGGACTTTCAACCTAAATTCTTTTTTAATGAGGCAGGGCGGATGGTGTGGGTGACAGTTTCACACCTAATTTCAGGATGTGAGGTACCTACAACTTGTCTGTAGTCTCACAGCACTAGAGTGTATATCTGGCACTCTACATTTACATCAGAAGTGGGAGCTCTGACTACAAATCAAAGATAATAAAAGAAGAGGATGAAATCAAGATCAAATGGGAGGTTGTTGCTAAGAATCAGATAAATGAGGAAGAGAAGAACAAGGTGGGACACTTCCTAAAATCAGACAAGATGGACCCACCAAGACTATCGGAAGGTATTGGGTACCTGGGGAGTTGTCTCCGCAGACAGGAGAGAAACAGAAGAGGCACTGTCAAGTGGTTGAGCAAGCAGCACCCACCCACCTTGACAAACTCTTCTGGTGCAATGGTCCACTCTTCGTGCTTGTGAAGGGTGAGCAGGGGCCAGACCCCTTGCAAGTTTGTGCAAGTCAATTGCCCGCTTTGTCCATGTGTTGAAATGCTTTAGAAATTGTACAAAAGCCAAACTAGTGGTCTGGGTTATACCTGTCAAGTACCAATAGAATCTTCAAAATATTTGGGATGTAAATCACACACACAAAATGTAATTTTTTTTAAATGTAATTAGTGCTTCTTTAACATATGGCACAGTTTTCCCCTTTATATACAATTAGACCTCAGATTGAACTGGGAACCAGTTACCTTTCAATACCTAGTGATTATTATCTACCATTCTCCCACTTTGCAGGATGGAAATCTCAGCACAGCGGCACAGTCGCTCTGAGCCCAGTTTGCTTTTTGGTCTTCTCTTCTGCTTTCTGTAATGGGCCACCTGACACTAGTTAAGATGGTGTACTACCCCGATGAAAGTATTATTTTGTAAACCTTCTCCTGTTCATCCTTCATTCCTTCTTCAGACACACCACACATCTGATTTGGTCGCTGGGGCGCCGTCAGGTAGCTCTTTCCATTCCACTCTAAAGCTACCTGTGACTGCGGGTAGATTAGGCCGCCTGGACTTAGAACGCTATAATTCAGCTGCACAGGTCTAATGGGTGGCTCACTGGCTTTCTGCCCTCCCCCTGTATGAGATGGGGTTTATCCGTAAAGACTTTTAAGGTGGGCTTACTACACTGCACATTGTTTCCTAATGACCATTCTATGGATCACCATCTCTGGTTATCATGCACAGCTTTCTCTTGTCTTGCTAGAACCTGTATACTCACTGACATAAAAAAAATCCTGTGCTCCTGCACTATCTTTGCAAAGCCTTCTGCTTACGCAGGGCAGCTGTGCTCAGAGCAACTCCATCAGTGGCATGCTGCAGGTGTCTCAAAAATGGGGGATTTGTTTCTGGATGGCGAACTACTCAATTTCCAACCCCTTGTGGCAGACTACCATCTTCACCCCGGTCAACTCCTTACTTATAACCACCTTAAACAATCATGAAGTGCCCTATTTCATGTCTGTCATCTAGCACTAACCCTACATGAGGTGTGCCGGAAGTTCTACACCATACGGACTGGTGGCAAACTGATAGAATGGGTGTACAGACCTTTCTTGCAACATTGAGACCACTCTAGGTCCTCTCGTCATGCTACCTGGCTGATTGATGTGGCCAAACCTCTGCAAAATACAGAGTCAACTAAAATACTGGACTTTCCCCACAAAGTATCCCACGGTTGTCACTTTAAGTAAATTCATAAAGCTTCCTTGGGAATGCATTCCACTTGCTTCTTGCCATTGGCTTGATTTCCTCCCTTCCCTTGCTCAAACCTTATTTACAGTATGCTTCCGAGTGCTCCCTTTCTGTAAACAGCCCTGTAAACTTCTTATCTCATCACATTTGCTGTGCATTCAAACAACAAGGTGAAATGTTAGACTCTGTCTTTGGTGGGAACGTAGTGGTTACTTTTCTTTCTCTGACTTCAAAGTGAGAGGATTTATGCAACAATCTTGCTGGATTCTGGGGTTAGGAAAGCGTTTTTTCTATCACATTACAACATTTAAATAAACTTCAGATTATATCAGCATTAGGAGTACAAATGAAGCAAATGTTTGTTAATTCTGAACTGTGCTGGAAACAAATACCTTTATATGATTAAAACAAATCATTGCATTAGGTGATGCAAATTCCACACATCATTGTCTGTGCACTGTTTAGTTTTATTTGAAAAACTGTATGTCTGTGCAATACAATAGTCATTTCAATCAAAAATGTGTTGTCTGTAATGGCAGTGTGTTACCACACAATGCATACTCCACTCATTCCGCTCTGCACCACTCCACATCATTACACCCTACTCTGCATCACTCCACTTTACACCACTCCATGCCACTGTGGGACACTGCACTATTCTTCACTCAGAACCACTCCACCCTATGCCACTGCACTCTGTGCTACTTCACACCATGCCTCTCTACTCTACTCTGTACCACTCTACTCTATGCCAATGCACTTTACGCCTCTCTACACCACTGTGCTCTGCGCTTCTGCATGCTATACCACTCCAGTCTAGGCAACACTAATCTAGTCCGCAAAACTCCACTTTATGCCACTCTGGAACACTGCACTGTACGCCACTGCTCTCTATGCTAATACACTCTATGCTAGTGCACTTTACTGTGTAACACTTAACTCTATGCCCCTGCACTCTACATCAATACACTGTACGTCACTCTAATCTACTCTGCACCACTGCACTCTATGCCATGCCTCTCTACACCACTTTACTCTATGCCATCACACTCCATGACACTCTTTGCAACTCCACTCTACCTTGCACCTCTCCACTCTACGCCACTTCTATCTACTGTAAAACAATCTACTTTACTCCACTGCACTCTTCATCACTACATTCTATGCCACTGCACTTTACCCTACATGTCTCGTCTCTATGCCACTGCACTCTACTCTGAAACAATCTATTCTACACCACTACACTCTACGTCACTCTGCCCGAAGCACTCTAAACCACTGCACTGTATGCCACTGCACTCTGACACTCTACTCTGCAACACTGCACTGGCCGCCACTATACTCTACACCACTGTACTCTGTACTATTACATTCTGCACCAATGCACACTGTTCCACTGCGCTCTCTACCACTCTAATCTGCATAATTCCACTCTACGTCACTGCACTTTACAGCACTATACTCTGCTATGCACTGCACCATGCTACACTACTACACTTTGCACCACTCTATGCCACTGCACTCTGTGCCACTTGAGTCTACTCTGTACTCTATGCCACTGCACCACTCTACACTACTGCACTCTCTGGCAGTCTATTGTATGCCACCCTACTCCAGTGCACTCTATGCCACTCTACCCTGCCCCATACTACTCTATGCCTCTGCGCTCTACACCAATGAACTCTAAACAACTGCACTGTACGCCACTGCTCCTTACTCTGCACCACTGTACTCTATGCCACTACTCTCTGTACCACTCTACACCTCTGCACTGACACTCTTCTCTGCAACATTGCACTCTCTGCCATTGTACTCTACACCACTCTACTCTGTACTACTGCATTCTAAACCACTGTACTCTATGCCACTGCACTCTACAGCATTGTACTCTACTCTGCACTGCACCACTGTACACTACTCCACTCTGCACCACTCTATGCCACTGCACTCCATGCCACGTGAGTCTACTCTGCACTCTATGCCACTGCGCCACTCTACTGCAATCTCTGCCACTCTATTGTATGCAACTATACTCCACTGCACTCTATGCCACTCTACTCTGCCCCAGGCCACTCTATGCCACTGCACACTACACCAATGCACTCTAAACTGCACTGTATACCACTGCCCTTCACTCTGCACCACTGTACTCTATGCCACTGCTCTCTGTGCCACTCTACACCACTGCACTGACACTCTACTTTGCAAGATTGCACTCTCCACCACTGAACTCTACACCACTGTACTCTGTAGTACTGTATACTACGCCACTGCACTCTATGCCTCTCTACTCTGCATCACTCCACTGTACGCCACTGCACGCTACAGCACTATACTCTACTCTGCACTGCACCACTCTACACTACTCCACTCTGCACCACTCTACACCACTGCACTACTCCACACTATTGTACTCTCTGCCACTCTATTGTATGCCACTGTACTCCACTGCACTCTTTGCTACTCTACTATGCCCCACGCCACTCCATGCCACTGCAATCAAAACCACTGCGTTCTATGTCAATGCACTCAAAACAACATACCCCACTACAGTCTATTCTTCACCACGGTGCTCTACGTCACTGCTCCTATTCCACTCTACTCCACTCTACACCACTATGCCACTAATTTTTAGCCATGCTGAACAGTAGCCACTCTAGTGTAAAACATGGCTAAAACACAATGGCAAAGCCAATAACTCTTGCATAGATGAGACCTCTTGGCTTTGCCAATGTTTGTTAGCACTATGAGGTACCGAGGTCCCTGAAAGAACTGTTAATGTGTAAGTCATTATCTTAAGCATGCATTACACACATCATAATATAGGCTGCTACAAAATGCGCAAATACATTTTTGTTACATAAAATACAGATTTGAATAATATACAGTTTATACCTAGTACTAACATTTTGTAGAACAGTCCAATAAAGCCACACACTCCACAGCCACCTTTGAACACCCTTGCCGTACCTTTCTAAAAGAAAGCTTTAAGTGACTCCTTTGATTAAAGTCAATGCAGGTTTCCAAGCCCCTTTCATTTTCAGATTTGCCAGTTATGCACATTTGTATTTCGTTAGGGAAGGAGACACCCTGGAAAGAAGGCCTTTTCTTGTCTGACTGCCCCTCCCTCTCTCAGAGCACAGGAGTCTCCCTGCCTTTAAATCCAGCTGAAGGAAACTGGTCTGTACCAATTACATGCTGTCCTTTAAGTGAAAGGCTAAAATTACAGACAAATGCTGTCCGTTAAGACTTTCATCATGGACAATGGACGGCAGGGCGAAATTAAGGGCAGTCCGTGAAAATTACGGACCGGTGGTCCCCCTATTGACTACAATCACATGGATGGAGGTCAGCAAGGGTCAGCAGACCACTATGTATGTGACTGTGTTTAGATAGAAACGTGTAAGAAAATGGAGCCTAGTTTTCTGAGCAGCAGAAAACAGTACAGTTTTTTTTTAAAGTTTCAAAGAGAGTTGGTAGTGATCCAGTGGACCACTGCCTACTCTCCCTGGAACATTTTTCAACATTCACAAAAGAAAAGGGAGTCAAAAGGTGACCTATTCCCCTTGCAAATCAGTTGGCCCCTTAACTTGGGAGTTGACAATCGACCGCTGGCTTTAAACCAGAATTCCGGTTGCAAATCATTGATACTTCGGGGTACAATTCACAATTGGAAGGGATGCCCATAATACACCTCTTCCAAATAGAAGTCATCATGCATTTCTAAACTTATTTATTGAACCAGAAAAAAAATTCTGAATTGGTAAATGTGTTAAGTAAATACAAAAATGCTTTCTGACGTCTCAAACACTCTGATTCACCGAATTGGAGGGTTTACAACTGTTAAACAATGTTGTACATTAGGCCACAGGCCCCTTGAAGGAGTATACAGTAAATAATAAAATGCCAGTGACAAGAAATGACTCTAAAGGCAATATTCATCATAAAGGTAAAAAGGTATCACTACGCCCAACGCATCGTTGATGCATTATGCCCCAACAGGTAGTCAATTAATTTTGTGACCCTATAGGTGCCAAAACAAGCATAAATGAGCTAAAGGAACTCTGCAATATCTTACTGACACATTTTATCAAAAAAAGCTGCAAACCTTGAATCTTCCTTGAATCTTCCTTTTAAAGGTAAGCAACACCTGCCCAACAAAACCAGTTATGCAAAATACAAAACCTAAACCATGCTCCATCAACCAATCTACTGACAAAAAAGGAATAAATTGATCTAACCAAAGACAAGCTTTGCAGGCTCCTCAGAAGACCCCTGCTCTCCAAATATTTCCAAGTCCATTCTCCTATAAACGTCTGCAGCCATGCCAGCAAAAGAGATTATCAACTCTTCTGTGAAAAAGGGAGAATTTCTTGGTGAATTGAAAACCTTTAGTAAACCAAGACTAAACAAAGAGGGACTTGACCAGTAAGACGGAGCAAACTAGAGACCAATCTCAAACAGATAAAATGTGGCACTTGCCAACATCTGATCATTTGTCAAACAATACAGCCTTCTACCAGAATGACAGAATGGTTTAATGCCAAGCAAGAAGCACCGAACCAGCACTTATTGTGATCTAGGATTACTGAAAGAAATCAGTCGCACTAACAGAGGTCCACTTTGTCAAGCCCTAAATGACCCCATAAGCCTTTTACCGCATTGATATTAACAGCTGAACTAAAGAAATCAGCAGTTGAATCAGTATTGGAAGGGGGTGCACATCTCTCTATTCATCATAGAAAGTATGTCCCCTAAAAATCAACAGAGAACCTATATTAACATTTTCAGGGAAGGTATAGGGCCTGATTTAGAACTCAGTGGATGGGTTACTCCATCAGAGCAGTGATGGATATTCTCCTCGTCGAAATCTAAATCCATTACAAATAACAGGATTTAGATTTCGGTGGATGGGATATTCATTGTGATGGAGTAACCTCTCCACCTAGTTCTAAATCAGGCCCATGGTGTCTTAATTGAGAGATTAAGCCTGCTCCTTTACACGTAAAGGTGACAGATGTAAACAAACCTTCATCATTTTTTAGGTCTGGCTTAAACCAAGACCTTTAAATTTTACTTATAACATATTTACATGAAGGGGCTTTCAGCCACCTTTCTTGAACCATTGATCTGTTGTTGAGTCATTCACATTTTTCTTCTGCCCACTACAGCATACAGCATGGGGCAGTGGGTTAGTCTACATAAACCTTAGCTTAACGTCACTTTGAGTGACTGCATTTTGCTCTTCACAAGGTCGGCATCCACACAATGTAGTTTTTTTTAATGCCAGTGTCACAGGATGCATTTGAAGTGAGCACAAGCCACATTTCAGGTTATCATTTCCTGTCTCCTTCCTCTGCTATTGTAAATTAATTTGGACGTGGATTGCTGCTATTTCACAATATACCATTTTGTGTTTCACCAATTGTTCTTTAATAAACTTTGCACAGAAAGAAAACCAAACTTTATTGTGTTTAATTTGCTACACATTAGTAACAATTTTATTTGAACATCAGTGGGGTGTAAATTGTTTTTTTTAGTATCAAGTGTTTTATACAGTGAACCCTCTTTCCTTCCTTCTTTCCATCTGGTTTCTTTTGTTCCTATTTTCTTTCCTTGTTTTTTATACTTCCCTTCTTTCTTTCCTGCTTTTCTTTTCATCTTTTTCAGTTTTTCTTTCTTTCTTATTTATCTCCTTCTTTTGTTCAATCTCTTTTTTGTCCTAATTCCTTCTTTCATTCTTTCTCTTTCTTTCTGTTTGCCTTCATTCGTCTTTCCTTCTTTCTTTCTTTCTTTCTTTCTTTCTTTCTTTCTTTCTTTCTTTCTTTCTTTCTTTCTTTCTTTCTTTCTTTCTGTCTTTCTTTCTTTCTTTCTTTCTTTCTTTCTTTCTTTCCTTCCTTTCTTTCCATCCTTTCTTCCTTCTTCTTTCCTTCTGTTTTCTCTTTAACTTTCCATTCATTCTCTCTTTTCCCTTCTTTCCTTTCATCTTTCCTTTATCGCATTTCTGTTTCATGCCTTCTTTACTTGTTTCCATTCTTTGTTTCTCTTTTGTCTTTCTTTCTTTCCTTTTTCTTTCTTACATTCTTTCTTTCTTTCTTTTTTCTTTTCTTCTTTTTTTCTTTCCCTTCTTCCTTATTTAATTTTCCCTTCTGTTTGTCTTTCTTCTAGCTTTCTCTTTTCCTTTTCTTTCCTTATTTTCACTTTCCTTCCTACTTTCCATTAAAGCATCTTAATTTCTTGCCTTCTTTTCTTTTTTCTTTCTTTCAGTCTCACTGTCCATGATGAGCACCACAGAAGAACCTGTAACAGCTTCCGACAGCACATATTCTTCTTCCTCGTTCGAAACTAGTGCAGTGGAACAGACAACAAAACTTCTTTCTGGAAGCACAAGTGCCACCCAGAACCCTGTTACTGCAAGTATCAATACCCAAAAAGAACGAACTTCAATCGTTCCAGCTACAGATGACTCAGCAACTTCAATAGCTGAGACCAACAGACTCACATTTTATAATTTCACAGAAGAAACATTTTCTATTCAGGAAAGTACAACTGAAACATCTATCTCTGGGCCGTCTATTTCTTCATCCTCTTCCACTGCAATGCAGCTGACTACTTCTGAATTCAGTACTACCCCAAGAGGCAATGATCAGTCTTTACGATCTGTTACTTCTATAGAATCCGTTTCCAGCAAGGATGAGATTCTATTTACAAAAAATATTGAGACAGTTTCACCAGAAAAATCTACCCTGCAGACAACTGAAAATAATATCAACTCTGAAACTGCAAATGTAGTAAGTACTGAGCAAACATTATCTGCTTCCAGTCTCCACATAACAGAATCTCTAACAGAGACATTAAGTAGCATTCCCTTAATTACAAGTAGCATTCCCTTAATTACTGATACTACTAGAGCAAGTGTGTCCTCAGACATTATAACTTATCCTTCGGTAAGTACGCCAGATGAATTCAGCACACTACACACAGTCTCAATGTCCATGATGAGCACAGCAAATGAACCTGTAACAGCTTCCGACAGCACATATTCTTCTTCCTCATTTGAGACTAGTGCAGTGGAAGAGACAACAAAACTCCAGTCTGGAAGCACAAGTGCCACCCAGAACCGTGTTACTGCAAGTATCAATACCCAAAAAGAAGGAACTTCAAACGTTACAGCTACAGATGACTCAGCAACTTCAACAGCTGATACCAACAGAATCACATTTTATAATTCCACAGAAGAAACATTTACTATTCAGGAAAGTACAACTGAAACATCTACCTCTGATCCATCTAGTTCTTCATCCTCCTCCACTGCAATGCAACTGACTACTTCTGAATTCAGTACTACCCCAGGAGGAACCAATCAGTCGGTAAGCTCTTTTACTCCTACACAATCAATTTCCAGCACAGATGAGACTCTATTTACAACAAAATTTGAGACAGTGTCACCTGAAAAATCTTCCCCACCTGCATCGACTGAAAATAGTCTGCAGACAACTGAAAATAATATAAACTCTGAAACTACAAATGTACTAAGTACAGAGCAGCCATCACCTGCTTCCACTCTCCACATAACAGAATCCCTAACAGAGACATTAAGTAGCATTTCCTTGATTACTGATACTAGTACAGCAGGTGTGTCCTTAGACTCTATAACTTATTCCACGATAAGTACACCAGAAGAACTCAGCACACTACATACTGTCTCACCGTCAATGATGAGCACCGCAAATGAACCTTTAACAGCTTCTAACAGCACACATTCTTCTTCCTCATTCGACACTAGTGCAGTGGAAGAGACAGCAAAACTCCTGTCTGGAAGCACAAGTGCCATCAACAGCCCTGTTACCACAAGTATCACTATCCCAAAAGAGGAAACTTCAATCGTTCCAGCTACAGATGACTCAGCAACTTCAACAGCTGAGACCAACAGACTCACATTTTATTATTCCACAGAAGAAACATTACCTATTCAGGAAAGCACAACTGAAACATCTACCTCTGGGCCATCTAGTTCTTCATCCTCTTCCACTTCAATGCAACCGACTACTTCTGAATTCAGCACTACCCCAGGAGGCACTTATCAGTCGTTAAGCTCTGTTACTTCTACAGAATCAGTTTCCAGCACGGATGAGACTCTATTTACAACAAATTTTGAGAGAGTGTCACCTGAACAATCTACCCCACATGCATCAAGTGTAAACAGTCTGCAGACAACTGAAAATATTATCAACTCTGAAACTGCAAATGTACTAAGTACAGAGCAGCCATCATCTGCTTCCAGTCTCCATGTAACAGAATCTCTAACAGAGACATTAAGTAGCATTCCCTTTATTACAGATACTACTAGAGCAAGTGTGTCCTCAGACTTTATAACTTATCCCTCCATAAGTACGTCAGATGAAATCAGCACACTACACACAGTCTCACTCTCCATGATGAGCACCGCAAAGGAACCTGTAACAGCTTCCGACAGCACATATTCTTCTTCCTCATTCGACACTAGTGCAGTGAAAGAGAAAACAAAACTACTTTCTGGAAGCACAAGTGCCACCCAGAACCCTGTTACTGCAAGTATCAATACCCAAAAAGAAGGAACTACAGTCATTCCAACTACAGATGACTCAACAACGTCAACAGCTGAGACAAACAGAATCACATTTTATAATTCCACAGAAGAAACATTTACTATTCAGGAAAGTACAACTGAAACATCTACCTCTGATCCATCTAGTTCTTCATCCTCCTTCACTGCAATGCAACTGACTACTTCTGAATTCAGTACTACCCCAGGAGGAACTGATCAGTCAGTAAGCTCTTTTACTCCTACACAATCAATTTCCAGCACAGATGAGACTCTATTTACAATAGATTTTGAGACAGTGTCACCTGAAAAATCTTCCCCACCAGGATCGACTGAAAATAGTCTGCAGACAACTGAAAATAATATCAACTCTGAAACTACAAATGTACTAAGTACAGAGCAGCCATCACCTGCTTCCACTCTCCACATAACAGAATCCCTAACAGAGACATTAAGTAGCATTTCCTTGATTACGGATACTAGTACAGCAGGTGTGTCCTTAGACTCTATAACTTATTCCACGATAAGTACACCAGAAGAACTCAGCACACTACATACTGTCTCACCGTCAATGATGAGCACCACAAATGAACCTTTAACAGCTTCTGACAGCACATATTCTTCTTCCTCATTCGACACTAGTGCAGTGGAAAAGACAGCAAAACTCCTGTCTGGAAGCACAAGTGCCATCAAGAACCCTGTTACCGCAAGTATCACTATCCCAAAAGAAGAAACTTCAATCGTTCCAGCTACAGATGACTCAGCAACTTCAACAGCTGAGACCAACAGACTCACATTTTATTATTCCACAGAAGAAACATTTACTATTCACGAAAATACAACTGAAACATCTACCTCTGGGCCGTCTAGTTCTTCATCCTCTTCCACTTCAATGCAACAGACTACTTCTGAATTCAGCACAACCCCAGGAGGCACTGATCAGTCGTTAAGCTCTGTTACTTCTACAGAATCAGTTTCCAGCGCGGATGAGACTGTATTTACAACAAATTTTGAGAGAGTGTCATCTGAACAATCTACCCCACATGCATCAAGTGTAAACAGTCTGCAGACAACTGAAAATAATATCAACTCTGAAACTGCATATGTACTAAGTACAGAGCAGCCATCATCTGCTTCCAGTCTCCACGTAACAGAATCTCTAACAGAGACATTAAGTAGCATTCCCTTGATTACAGATACTACTAGAGCAAGTGTGTCCTCAGACTTTATAACATATCCCTCCATAAGTACGTCAGATGAATTCACCACACTACACACAGTCTCACTCTCCATGATGAGCACCGCAAATGAACCTGTAACAGCTTCCTACAGCACATATTCTTCTTCCTCATTCGACACTAGTGCAGTGGAAGAGACAACAAAACTACTTTCTGGAAGCACAAGTGCCACCCAGAACCCTGTTACTGCAAGTATCAATACCCAAAAAGAAGTAACTTCAGTTAATCCAGCTACCGATGACTCAGCAACTTCATCAGCTGAGACCAACAGAATCACATTTTATAATTCCACAGAAGAAACATTTACTATTCAGGAAAGTACAACTGAAACATCTACCTCTGATCCATCTAGTTCTTCATCCTCCGCCAGTGCAATGCAGCTGACTACTTCTGAATTCAGTACTACCCCAGGACAAACTGATCAGTCAGTAAGCTCTTTTACTCCTACACAATCAATTTCCAGCACAGATGAGACTCTATTTACAAGAAATTTTAAGACAGTGTCACCTGAAAAATCTTACCCACCTGGATTGACTGAAAATAGTCTGCAGACAACTGAAAATAATATCAACTCTGAAACCACAAATGTACTAAGTACAGAGCAGCCATCACCTGCTTCCACTCTCCACATAACAGAATCCCTAACAGAGACATTAAGTAGCATTTCCTTGATTACGGATACTAGTACAGCAGGTGTGTCCTTAGACTCTATAAGCTATTCCACGATAAGTACACCAGAAGAACTCAGCACACTACATACTGGCTCACCGTCAATGATGAGCACCGCAAATGAACCTTTAACAGCTTCTGACAGCACATATTCTTCTTCCTCATTCGACACTAGTGCAGTGGAAGAGACAGCAAAACTCCTGTCTGGAAGCACAAGTGCCATCAAGAGCCCTCTTACCGCAAGTATCACTATCCCAAAAGAAGAAACTTCAATCGTTCCAGCTACAGATGACTCAGCAACTTCAACAGCTGAGACCAACAGACTCACATTTTATTATTCCACAGAAGAAACATTACCTATTCACGAAAGTACAACTGAAACATCTACCTCTGGGCCGTCTAGTTCTTCATCCTCTTCCACTTCAATGCAACCGACTACTTCTGAATTCAGCACTACCCCAGGAGGCACTGATCAGTCGTTAAGCTCTGTTACTTCCACAGAATCAGTTTCAAGCACGGATGAGAATCTATTTACAACAAATTTTGAGAGAGTGTCACCTGCACAATCTACCGCACATGCATCAAGTGTAAACAGTCTGCAGACAACTGAAAATAATATCAACCTTGAAACTGCAAATGTACTAAGTACAGAGCAGCCATCATCTGCTTCCAGTCTCCACGTAACAGAATCTCTAACAGAGACATTAAGTAGCATTCCCTTGATTACAGGTACTACTAGAGCAAGTGTGTCTTCAGACTTTATAACTTATCCTTCGATAAGTACGTCAGATGAATTCAGCACACTACACACAGTCTCACTCTCCATGATGAGCACCGCAAATGAACCTGTAACAGCTTCCGACAGCACATATTCTTCTTCCTCATTCGACACTAGTGTAGTGGAAGAGACAACAAAACTACTTTCTGGAAGCACAAGTGCCACCCAGAACCCTGTTACAGCAAGTATCAATACCCAAAAAGAAGGAATTTCAGTCATTCCAGCTACAGATGACTCAACAACGTCAACAGCTGAGACCAACAGAATCACATTTTATAATTCCACAGAAGAAACATTTACTATTCAGGAAAGTACAACTGAAACATCTACCTCTGATCCATCTAGTTCTTCATCCTCCTCCACTGCAATGCAACTGACTACTTCTGAATTCAGTACTACCCCAGGAGGAACTGATCAGTCAGTAAGCTCTTTTACTCCTACACAATCAATTTCCAGCACAGATGAGACTCTATTTACAACAAATTTTGAGACACCTGAAAAATCTTCCCCACCTGGATCGACTGAAAATAGTCTGCAGACAACTGAAAATAATATCAACTCTGAAACTACAAATGTACTAAGTACAGAACAGCCATCACCTGCTTCCACTCTCCACATAACAGAATCCCTAACAGAGACATTAGGTAGCATTTCCTTGATTACTGATACTAGTACAGCAGGTGTATTCTTAGACTCTATAACTTATTCCACGATAAGTACACCAGAAGAACTCAGCACACTACATACTGTCTCACCGTCAATGATGAGCACTGCAAATGAACCTTTAACAGCTTCTGACAACACATATTCTTCTTCCTCATTCGACACTAGTGCAATGGAAGGGACAGCAAAACTCCTGTCTGGAAGCACAAGTGCCATCAAGAGCCCTGTTACCGCAAGTATCACTATCCCAAAAGAAGAAACTTCAATCGTTCCAGCTACAGATGACTCAGCAACTTCAACAGCTGAGACCAACAGACTCACATTTTATTATTCCATAGAAGAAACATTACCTATTCAGGAAAGTACAACTGAAAAATCTACCTCTGGGCCGTCTAGTTCTTCATCCTCTTCCACTTCAATGCAACCGACTACTTCTGAATTCAGCACTACCCCAGGAGGCACTGATCAGTCATTAAGCTCTGTTACTTCCACAGAATCAGTTTCCAGCACGGATGAGACTCAATTTACAGCAAATTTTGAGAGAGTGTCACCTGAACAATCTACCCCACATGCATCAAGTGTAAACAGTCTGCAGACAACTGAAAATAATATCAACTCTGAGACTGCAAATGTATTAAGTACAGAGCAGCCATCATCTGCTTCCAGTCTCCACATAACAGAATCTCTAACAGAGACATTAAGTAGCATTCCCTTGATTACAGATACTACTAGAGCAAGTGTGTCCTCAGACTTTATAACATATCGCTCCATAAGTACGTCAGATGAATTCAGCACACTACACACAGTCTCACTCTCCATGATGAGCACCGCAAATGAACCTGTAACAGCTTCCGACAGCACATATTTTTCATCCTCATTCGACACTAGTGCAGTGGAAGAGACAACAAAACTACTTTCTGGAAGCACAAGTGAAACCCAGAACACTGTTACTGCAAGTATCAACACCCAAAAAGAAGGAACTTCAGTCATTCCAGCTACAGATGACTCAGCAACGTCAACAGCTGAGACCAACAGAATCACATTTTATAATTCCACAGAAGAAACATTTACTATTCAGGAAAGTACAACTGAAACATCTACCTCTGATCCATCTAGTTCTTTATCCTCCTCCACTGCAATGCAAATGACTACTTCTGAATTCAGTACTACCCCAGGAGGAACCGATCAGTCGGTAAGCTCTTTTACTCCTACACAATCAATTTCCAGCACAGATGAGACTCTATTTACGACAAATTTTGAAACAGTGTCACATGAAAAATCTTTCCCACCTGAGTCGACTGAAAATAGTCTGCAGACAACCGAAAATAATATCAACTCTGAAACTACAAATGTACTAAGTACAGAGCAGCCATCACCTGCTTCCACTCTCCACATAACAGAATCCCTAACAGAGACATTAAGTAGCATTTCCTTGATTACTGATACTAGTACAGCAGGTGTGTCCTTAGACTCTATAACTTATTCCACGATAAGTACACCAGAAGAACTCAGCACACTACATACTGTCTCACCGTCAATGATGAGCACCGCAAATGAACCTTTAACAGCTTCTAACAGCACACATTCTTCTTCCTCATTCGACACTAGTGCAGTGGAAGAGACAGCAAAACTCCTGTCTGGAAGCACAAGTGCCATCAACAGCCCTGTTACCACAAGTATCACTATCCCAAAAGAGGAAACTTCAATCGTTCCAGCTACAGATGACTCAGCAACTTCAACAGCTGAGACCAACAGACTCACATTTTATTATTCCACAGAAGAAACATTACCTATTCAGGAAAGCACAACTGAAACATCTACCTCTGGGCCATCTAGTTCTTCATCCTCTTCCACTTCAATGCAACCGACTACTTCTGAATTCAGCACTACCCCAGGAGGCACTTATCAGTCGTTAAGCTCTGTTACTTCTACAGAATCAGTTTCCAGCACGGATGAGACTCTATTTACAACAAATTTTGAGAGAGTGTCACCTGAACAATCTACCCCACATGCATCAAGTGTAAACAGTCTGCAGACAACTGAAAATATTATCAACTCTGAAACTGCAAATGTACTAAGTACAGAGCAGCCATCATCTGCTTCCAGTCTCCATGTAACAGAATCTCTAACAGAGACATTAAGTAGCATTCCCTTTATTACAGATACTACTAGAGCAAGTGTGTCCTCAGACTTTATAACTTATCCCTCCATAAGTACGTCAGATGAAATCAGCACACTACACACAGTCTCACTCTCCATGATGAGCACCGCAAAGGAACCTGTAACAGCTTCCGACAGCACATATTCTTCTTCCTCATTCGACACTAGTGCAGTGAAAGAGAAAACAAAACTACTTTCTGGAAGCACAAGTGCCACCCAGAACCCTGTTACTGCAAGTATCAATACCCAAAAAGAAGGAACTACAGTCATTCCAACTACAGATGACTCAACAACGTCAACAGCTGAGACAAACAGAATCACATTTTATAATTCCACAGAAGAAACATTTACTATTCAGGAAAGTACAACTGAAACATCTACCTCTGATCCATCTAGTTCTTCATCCTCCTTCACTGCAATGCAACTGACTACTTCTGAATTCAGTACTACCCCAGGAGGAACTGATCAGTCAGTAAGCTCTTTTACTCCTACACAATCAATTTCCAGCACAGATGAGACTCTATTTACAATAGATTTTGAGACAGTGTCACCTGAAAAATCTTCCCCACCAGGATCGACTGAAAATAGTCTGCAGACAACTGAAAATAATATCAACTCTGAAACTACAAATGTACTAAGTACAGAGCAGCCATCACCTGCTTCCACTCTCCACATAACAGAATCCCTAACAGAGACATTAAGTAGCATTTCCTTGATTACGGATACTAGTACAGCAGGTGTGTCCTTAGACTCTATAACTTATTCCACGATAAGTACACCAGAAGAACTCAGCACACTACATACTGTCTCACCGTCAATGATGAGCACCACAAATGAACCTTTAACAGCTTCTGACAGCACATATTCTTCTTCCTCATTCGACACTAGTGCAGTGGAAAAGACAGCAAAACTCCTGTCTGGAAGCACAAGTGCCATCAAGAACCCTGTTACCGCAAGTATCACTATCCCAAAAGAAGAAACTTCAATCGTTCCAGCTACAGATGACTCAGCAACTTCAACAGCTGAGACCAACAGACTCACATTTTATTATTCCACAGAAGAAACATTTACTATTCACGAAAATACAACTGAAACATCTACCTCTGGGCCGTCTAGTTCTTCATCCTCTTCCACTTCAATGCAACAGACTACTTCTGAATTCAGCACAACCCCAGGAGGCACTGATCAGTCGTTAAGCTCTGTTACTTCTACAGAATCAGTTTCCAGCGCGGATGAGACTGTATTTACAACAAATTTTGAGAGAGTGTCATCTGAACAATCTACCCCACATGCATCAAGTGTAAACAGTCTGCAGACAACTGAAAATAATATCAACTCTGAAACTGCATATGTACTAAGTACAGAGCAGCCATCATCTGCTTCCAGTCTCCACGTAACAGAATCTCTAACAGAGACATTAAGTAGCATTCCCTTGATTACAGATACTACTAGAGCAAGTGTGTCCTCAGACTTTATAACATATCCCTCCATAAGTACGTCAGATGAATTCACCACACTACACACAGTCTCACTCTCCATGATGAGCACCGCAAATGAACCTGTAACAGCTTCCTACAGCACATATTCTTCTTCCTCATTCGACACTAGTGCAGTGGAAGAGACAACAAAACTACTTTCTGGAAGCACAAGTGCCACCCAGAACCCTGTTACTGCAAGTATCAATACCCAAAAAGAAGTAACTTCAGTTAATCCAGCTACCGATGACTCAGCAACTTCATCAGCTGAGACCAACAGAATCACATTTTATAATTCCACAGAAGAAACATTTACTATTCAGGAAAGTACAACTGAAACATCTACCTCTGATCCATCTAGTTCTTCATCCTCCGCCAGTGCAATGCAGCTGACTACTTCTGAATTCAGTACTACCCCAGGACAAACTGATCAGTCAGTAAGCTCTTTTACTCCTACACAATCAATTTCCAGCACAGATGAGACTCTATTTACAAGAAATTTTAAGACAGTGTCACCTGAAAAATCTTACCCACCTGGATTGACTGAAAATAGTCTGCAGACAACTGAAAATAATATCAACTCTGAAACCACAAATGTACTAAGTACAGAGCAGCCATCACCTGCTTCCACTCTCCACATAACAGAATCCCTAACAGAGACATTAAGTAGCATTTCCTTGATTACGGATACTAGTACAGCAGGTGTGTCCTTAGACTCTATAAGCTATTCCACGATAAGTACACCAGAAGAACTCAGCACACTACATACTGGCTCACCGTCAATGATGAGCACCGCAAATGAACCTTTAACAGCTTCTGACAGCACATATTCTTCTTCCTCATTCGACACTAGTGCAGTGGAAGAGACAGCAAAACTCCTGTCTGGAAGCACAAGTGCCATCAAGAGCCCTCTTACCGCAAGTATCACTATCCCAAAAGAAGAAACTTCAATCGTTCCAGCTACAGATGACTCAGCAACTTCAACAGCTGAGACCAACAGACTCACATTTTATTATTCCACAGAAGAAACATTACCTATTCACGAAAGTACAACTGAAACATCTACCTCTGGGCCGTCTAGTTCTTCATCCTCTTCCACTTCAATGCAACCGACTACTTCTGAATTCAGCACTACCCCAGGAGGCACTGATCAGTCGTTAAGCTCTGTTACTTCCACAGAATCAGTTTCAAGCACGGATGAGAATCTATTTACAACAAATTTTGAGAGAGTGTCACCTGCAAAATCTACCGCACATGCATCAAGTGTAAACAGTCTGCAGACAACTGAAAATAATATCAACCTTGAAACTGCAAATGTACTAAGTACAGAGCAGCCATCATCTGCTTCCAGTCTCCACGTAACAGAATCTCTAACAGAGACATTAAGTAGCATTCCCTTGATTACAGGTACTACTAGAGCAAGTGTGTCTTCAGACTTTATAACTTATCCTTCGATAAGTACGTCAGATGAATTCAGCACACTACACACAGTCTCACTCTCCATGATGAGCACCGCAAATGAACCTGTAACAGCTTCCGACAGCACATATTCTTCTTCCTCATTCGACACTAGTGTAGTGGAAGAGACAACAAAACTACTTTCTGGAAGCACAAGTGCCACCCAGAACCCTGTTACAGCAAGTATCAATACCCAAAAAGAAGGAATTTCAGTCATTCCAGCTACAGATGACTCAACAACGTCAACAGCTGAGACCAACAGAATCACATTTTATAATTCCACAGAAGAAACATTTACTATTCAGGAAAGTACAACTGAAACATCTACCTCTGATCCATCTAGTTCTTCATCCTCCTCCACTGCAATGCAACTGACTACTTCTGAATTCAGTACTACCCCAGGAGGAACTGATCAGTCAGTAAGCTCTTTTACTCCTACACAATCAATTTCCAGCACAGATGAGACTCTATTTACAACAAATTTTGAGACACCTGAAAAATCTTCCCCACCTGGATCGACTGAAAATAGTCTGCAGACAACTGAAAATAATATCAACTCTGAAACTACAAATGTACTAAGTACAGAACAGCCATCACCTGCTTCCACTCTCCACATAACAGAATCCCTAACAGAGACATTAGGTAGCATTTCCTTGATTACTGATACTAGTACAGCAGGTGTATTCTTAGACTCTATAACTTATTCCACGATAAGTACACCAGAAGAACTCAGCACACTACATACTGTCTCACCGTCAATGATGAGCACTGCAAATGAACCTTTAACAGCTTCTGACAACACATATTCTTCTTCCTCATTCGACACTAGTGCAATGGAAGGGACAGCAAAACTCCTGTCTGGAAGCACAAGTGCCATCAAGAGCCCTGTTACCGCAAGTATCACTATCCCAAAAGAAGAAACTTCAATCGTTCCAGCTACAGATGACTCAGCAACTTCAACAGCTGAGACCAACAGACTCACATTTTATTATTCCACAGAAGAAACATTTACTATTCAGGAAAGTACAACTGAAACATCTACCTCTGGGCCGTCTAGTTCTTCATCCTCTTCCACTTCAATGCAACCGACTACTTCTGAATTCAGCACTACCCCAGGAGGCACTGATCAGTCGTTAAGCTCTGTTACTTCTACAGAATCAGTTTCCAGCACGGATGAGAATCTATTTACAACAAATTTTGAGAGAGTGTCACCTGAACAATCTACCCCACATGCATCAAGTGTAAACAGTCTGCAGACAACTGAAAATAATATCAACTCTGAAACTGCAAATGTACTAAGTACAGAGCAGCCATCATCTGCTTCCAGTCTCCACGTAACAGAATCTCTAACAGAGACATTAAGTAGCATTCCCTTGATTACAGATACTACTAGAGCAAGTGTGTCCTCAGACTTTATAACTTATCCTTCGATAAGTACGTCAGATGAATTCAGCACACTACACACAGTCTCACTCTCCATGATGAGCACCGCAAATGAACCTGTAACAGCTTCCGACAGCACATATTCTTCTTCCTCATTCGACACTAGTGCAGTGGAAGAGACAACAAAACTACTTTCTGGAAGCACAAGTGCCACCCAGAACCCTGTTACAGCAAGTATCAATACCCAAAAAGAAGGAACTTCAGTCATTCCAGCTACAGATGACTCAACAACGTCAACAGCTGACACCTACAGAATCACATTTTATAATTCCACAGAAGAAACATTTACTATTCAGGAAAGTACAACTGAAACATCTACCTCTGATCCATCTAGTTCTTCATCCTCCTCCACTGCAATGCAACTGACTACTTCTGAATTCAGTACTACCCCAGGAGGAACTGATCAGTCAGTAAGCTCTTTTACTCCTACACAATCAATTTCCAGAGCAGATGAGACTCTATTTCCAACAAATTTTGAGACACCTGAAAAATCTTCCCCACCTGGATCGACTGAAAATAGTCTGCAGACAACTGAAAATAATATCAACTCTGAAACTACAAATGTACTAAGTACAGAGCAGCCATCACCTGCTTCCACTCTCCACATAACAGAATCCCTAACAGAGACATTAAGTAGCATTTCCTTGATTACGGATACTAGTACAGCAGGTGTGTCCTTAGACTCTATAAGTTATTCCACGATAAGTACACCAGAAGAACTCAGCACACTACATACTGTCTCACCGTCAATGATGAGCACCGCAAATGAACCTTTAACAGCTTCTGACAACACATATTCTTCTTCCTCATTCGACACTAGTGCAATGGAAGAGACAGCAAAACTCCTGTCTGGAAGCACAAGTGCCTTCAAGAGCCCTGTTACTGCAAGTATCACTATCCCAAAAGAAGAAACTTCAATCGTTCCAGCTACAGATGACTCAGCAACTTCAACAGCTGAGACCAACAGACTCACATTTTATTATTCCATAGAAGAAACATTACCTATTCAGGAAAGTACAACTGAAAAATCTACCTCTGGGCCGTCTAGTTCTTCATCCTCTTCCACTTCAATGCAACCGACTACTTCTGAATTCAGCACTACCCCAGGAGGCACTGATCAGTCATTAAGCTCTGTTACTTCCACAGAATCAGTTTCCAGCACGGATGAGACTCAATTTACAGCAAATTTTGAGAGAGTGTCACCTGAACAATCTACCCCACATGCATCAAGTGTAAACAGTCTGCAGACAACTGAAAATAATATCAACTCTGAGACTGCAAATGTATTAAGTACAGAGCAGCCATCATCTGCTTCCAGTCTCCACATAACAGAATCTCTAACAGAGACATTAAGTAGCATTCCCTTGATTACAGATACTACTAGAGCAAGTGTGTCCTCAGACTTTATAACATATCGCTCCATAAGTACGTCAGATGAATTCAGCACACTACACACAGTCTCACTCTCCATGATGAGCACCGCAAATGAACCTGTAACAGCTTCCGACAGCACATATTTTTCATCCTCATTCGACACTAGTGCAGTGGAAGAGACAACAAAACTACTTTCTGGAAGCACAAGTGAAACCCAGAACACTGTTACTGCAAGTATCAACACCCAAAAAGAAGGAACTTCAGTCATTCCAGCTACAGATGACTCAGCAACGTCAACAGCTGAGACCAACAGAATCACATTTTATAATTCCACAGAAGAAACATTTACTATTCAGGAAAGTACAACTGAAACATCTACCTCTGATCCATCTAGTTCTTTATCCTCCTCCACTGCAATGCAAATGACTACTTCTGAATTCAGTACTACCCCAGGAGGAACCGATCAGTCGGTAAGCTCTTTTACTCCTACACAATCAATTTCCAGCACAGATGAGACTCTATTTACGACAAATTTTGAAACAGTGTCACATGAAAAATCTTTCCCACCTGAGTCGACTGAAAATAGTCTGCAGACAACCGAAAATAATATCAACTCTGAAACTACAAATGTACTAAGTACAGAGCAGCCATCACCTGCTTCCACTCTCCACATAACAGAATCCCTAACAGAGACATTAAGTAGCATTTCCTTGATTACTGATACTAGTACAGCAGGTGTGTCCTTAGACTCTATAACTTATTCCACAATAAGTACACCAGAAGAACTCAGCACACTACATGCAGTCTCACTGTCAATGATGAGCACCGCAAATGAACCTGTAACAGCTTCTGACAGCACATATTCTTTTTCCTCATTCGACACTAGTGCAGTGGAAGAGACAGCAAAACTCCTGTCTGGAAGCACAAGTGCCATCAAGAGCCCTGTTACCGCAAGTATCACTATCCCAAAAGAAGAAACTTCAATCATTCCAGCTACAAATGACTCAGCAACTTCAACAGCTGAGACCAACAGACTCACATTTTATTATTCCACAGAAGAAACATTTACTATTCAGGAAAGTACAACTGAAACATCTACCTCTGGGCCGTCTAGTTCTTCATCCTCTTCCACTTCAATGCAACCGACTACTTCTGAATTCAGCACTACCCCAGGAGGCACTGATCAGTCGTTAAGCTCTGTTACTTCTACAGAATCAGTTTCTGGCACGGATGAGACTCTATTTTCAACAAATGTTGAGAGAGTGTCACCTGAACAATCGACCCCACATGAATCAAGTGTAAACAGTCTGCAGACAACTGAAAATAATATCAACTCTGAAACTGCAAATGTACTAAGTACAGAGCAGCCATCATCTGCTTCCAGTCTCCACGTAACAGAATCTCTAACAGAGACATTAAGTAGCATTCCCTTGATTACAGATACTACTAGAGCAAGTGTGTCCTCAGACTTTATAACTTATCCCTCCATAAGTACGTCAGATGAATTCAGCACACTACACACGGTCTCACTCCACATGATGAGCACCGCAAATGAACCTGTAACAGCTTCCGACAGCACATATTCTTCTTCCTCATTCAACACTAGTGCAGTGGAAGAGACAACAAAACTACTTTCTGGAAGCACAAGTGCCACCCAGAACCCTGTTACTGCAAGTATCAATACCCAAAAAGAAGGAACTTCAGTCATTCCAGCTACAGATGACTCAGCTACGTCAACAGCTGAGACCAACAGAATAACATTTTATAATTCCACCGAAGAAACATTTACTATTCAGGAAAGTACAACTGAAACATCTACCTCTGATCCATCTAGTTCTTCATCCTCCTCCACAGCAATGCAACTGACTACTTCTGAATTCAGTACTACCCCAGGAGGAACCGATCAGTCGTTAAGCTATTTTACTCCTACACAATCAATTTCCAGCACAGATGAGACTCTATTTACAACAAATTTTGAGAGAGTGTCACCTGAACAATCTACCCCACATGCATCAAGTGTAAACAGTCTGCAGACAATTGAAAATAATTTCAACTCTGAAACTGCAAATGTACTAAGTACAGAGCAGCCATCACCTGCTTCCACTCTCCACATAACAGAATCCCTAACAGAGACATTAAGTAGCATTTCCTTGATTACTGAGACTAGTACAGCAGGTGTGTCCTTAGACTCTATAACTTATTACACGATAAGTACACCAGAAGAACTCAGCACACTACATACTGTCTCACCGTCAATGATGAGCACCGCAAATGAACCTGGAACAGCTTCCGACAGCACATATTCTTCTTCCTCATTTGACACTAGTGCAGTGAAAGAGACAACAAAATTACTTTCTGGAAGCACAAGTGCCACCCAGAACCCTGTTACTGCAAGTATCAATACCCAAAAAGAAGGAACTTCAATCGTTCCAGCTACAGATGACTCAGCAACTTCAACAGCTGAGACCAACAGACTCACATTTTATTATTCCACAGAAGAAACATTTACTATTCAGGAAAGTACAACTGAAACATCTACCTCTGGGCCATCTAGTTCTTCATCCTCTTCCACTTCAATGCAACCAACTACTTCTGAATTCAGCACTACCCCAGGAGGCACTGATCAGTCGTTAAGCTCTGTTACTTCTACAGAATCAGTTTCCAGCACAGATGAGACTCTATTTACAACAAATTTTGAGAGAGTGTCACTTGAACAATCTACCCCACATGCATCAAGTGTAAACAGTCTGCAGACAACTGAAAATAATATCAACTCTGAAACTGCAAATGCACTAAGTACAGAGCAGCCATCATCTGCTTCCAGTCTCCACGTAACAGAATCTCTAACAGAGACATTAAGTAGCATTCCCTTGATTACAGATACTACTAGAGCAAGTGTGTCCTCAGACTTTACAACTTATCCCTCCATAAGTACGTCAGATGAATTCAGCACACTACACACGGTCTCACTCCCCATGATGAGCACCGCAAATGAACCTGTAACAGCTTCCGACAGCACATATTCTTCTTCCTCATTTGACACTAGTGCAGTGGAAGAGACAACAAAATTACTTTCTGGAAGCACAAGTGCCACCCAGAACCCTGTTACTGCAAGTATCAATACCCAAAAAGAAGGAACTTCAGCCATTCCAGCTACAGATGACTCAACAACGTCAACAGCAAAGACCAACAGAATCACATTTTATAATTCCACAGAAGAAACGTTTACTATTCAGGAAAGTACAACTGAAACATCTATCTCTGATTCATCTAGTTCTTCATCCTCCTCCACTGCAATGCAACTGACTACTTCTGAATTCAGTACTACCCCAGGAGGAACTGTTCAGTTAGTAAGCTCTTTTACTGCTACACAATCAATTTCCAGCACAGATGAGACTCTATTTACAACACATTTTGAGACAGTGTCACCTGAAAAATCTTCCCCACCTGCGTCGACTGAAAATAGTCTGCAGACAACTGAAAATAATATACACTCTGAAACTACAAATGTACTAAGTACAGAGCAGCCATCACCTGCTTCCACTCTCCACATAACAGAATCCCTAACAGAGACATTAAGTAGAATTTCCTTGATTACTGATACTAATACAGCAGGTGTGTCCTTAGACTCTATAACTTATTCCACGATAAGTACACCAGAAGAACTCAGCACACTACATACAGTCTCACTGTCAATGATGAGCACCGCAAATGAACCTGTAACAGCTTCTGACAGCACATATTCTTTTTCCTCATTCGACACTAGTGCAGTGGAAGAGACAGCAAAACTCCTGTCTGGAAGCATAAGTGCCATCAAGAGCCCTCTTACCGCAAGTATCACTATCCCAAAAGAAGAAACTTCAATCGTTCCAGCTACAGATGACTCAGCAACTTCAACAGCTGAGACCAACAGACTCACATTTTATTATTCCACAGAAGAAACATTAACTATTCAGGAAAGTACAACTGAAACATCTACCTCTGGGCCGTCTGGTTCTTCATCCTCTTCCACTTCAATGCAACCGACTACTTCTGAACTCAGCACTACCCCAGGAGGCACTGATCAGTCGTTAAGCTCTGTTACTTCTACAGAATCAGTTTCCAGCACGGATGAGACTGTATTTACAACAAATCTTGAGAGAGTGTCACCTGAACAATCTACCCCACATGCATCAAGTGTAAACAGTCTGCAGACAACTGAAAATAATATCAACTCTGAAACTGCAAATGTACTAAGTACAGAGCAGCCATCACCTGCTTCCACTCTCCACATAACAGAATCCCTAACAGAGACATTAAGTAGCATTTCCTTGATTACTGAGACTAGTACAGCAGGTGTGTCCTTAGACTCTATAACTTATTCCACGATAAGTACACCAGAAGAACTCAGCACACTACATACTGTCTCACCGTTAAAGATGAGCACCGCAAATGAACCTGGAACAGCTTCTGACAGCACATATTCTTCTTCCTCATTCGACACTAGTGCAGTGGAAGAGACAGCAAAACTCCTGTCTGGAAGCACAAGTGCCATCAAGAGCCCTGTTACCGCAAGTATCACTATCCCAAAAGAAGAAACTTCAATCGTTCCAGCTACAGATGACTCAGCAACTTCAACAGCTGAGACCAACAGACTCACATTTTATTATTCCACAGAAGAAACATTTACTATTCAGGAAAGTACAACTGAAACATCTACCTCTGGACCATCTAGTTCTTCATCCTCTTCCACTTCAATGCAACCAACTACTTCTGAATTCAGCACTACCCCAGGAGGCACTGATCAGTCGTTAAGCTCTGTTACTTCTACAGAATCTGTTTCCAGCACGGATGATACTCTATTTACAACAAATTTTGAGAGAGTGTCACCTGAACAATCTACCCCACATGCATCAAGTGTAAACAGTCTGCAGACAACTGAAAATAATATCAACTCTGAAACTGCAAATGTACTAAGTACAGAGCAGTCATCATCTGCTTCCAGTCTCCACGTAACAGAATCTCTAACAGAGACATTAAGTAGCATTCCCTTGATTACAGATATTACTAGAGCAAGTGTGTCCTCAGACTTTACAACTCATCCCTCCATAAGTACGTCAGATGAATTCAGCACACTACACACGGTCTCACTCCCCATGATGAGCACCGCAAATGAACCTGTAACAGCTTCCGACAGCACATATTCTTCTTCCTCATTCGACACTAGTGCAGTGGAAGAGACAACCAAACTACTTTCTGGAAGCACAAGTGCCACCCAGAACCCTGTTACTGCAAATATCAATACCCAAAAAGAAGGAACTTCAGTCATTCCAGCTACAGATGACTCAACAACGTCAACAGCTGAGACCAAAAGAATCACATTTTATAATTCCACAGAAGAAACGTTTACTATTCAGGAAAGTACAACTGAAACATCTACCTCTGATCCATCTAGTTCTTCATCCTCCTCCACTGCAATGCAACTGACTACTTCTGAATTCAGTACTACCCCAGGAGGAACTGATCAGTTAGTAAGCTCTTTCACTCCTACACAATCAATTTTCAGCACAGATGAGACTCTATTTACAACACAGTTTGAGACAGTGTCACCTGAAAAATCTTCCCCACCTGCGTCGACTGAAAATAGTCTGCAGACAACTGAAAATAATATCAACTCTGAAACTACAAATGTACTACGTACAGAGCAGCCATCACCTGCTTCCACTCTCCACATAACAGAATCCCTAACAGAGACATTAAGTAGCATTTCCTTGATTACTGATACTAGTACAGCAGGTGTGTCCTTAGACTCTATAACTTATTCCACGATAAGTACACCAGAAGAACTCAGCACACTACATACAGTCTCACTGTCAATGATGAGCACCGCAAATGAACCTGTAACAGCTTCTGACAGCACATATTCTTTTTCCTCATTCGACACTAGTGCAGTGGAAGAGACAGCAAAACTCCTGCCTGGAAGCACAAGTGCCACCAAGAGCCCTCTTACCGCAAGTATCACTATCCCAAAAGAAGAAACTTCAATCGTTCCAGCTACAGATGACTCAGCAACTTCAACAGCTGAGACCAACAGACTCACATTTTATTATTCCACAGAAGAAACATTTACTATTCAGGAAAGTACAACTGAAACATCTACCTCTGGGCCGTCTAGCTCTTCATCCCTTTCCACTTCAATGCAACCGACTACTTCTGAACTCAGCACTACCCCAGGAGGCACTGATCAGTCGTTAAGCTCTGTTACTTCTACAGAATCAGTTTCCAGCACGGATGAGACTGTATTTACAACAAATTTTGAGAGAGTGTCACCTGAACAATCTACCCCACATGCATCAAGTGTAAACAGTCTGCAGACAACTGAAAATAATTTAAACTCTGAAACTGCAAATGTACTAAGTACAGAGCAGCCATCACCTGCTTCCACTCTCCACATAACAGAATCCCTAACAGAGACATTAAGTAGCATTTCCTTGATTACTGAGACTAGTACAGCAGGTGTGTCCTTAGACTCTATAACTTATTACACGATAAGTACACCAGAAGAACTCAGCACACTACATACTGTCTCACCGTCAATGATGAGCACCGCAAATGAACCTGGAACAGCTTCTGACAGCACATATTCTTCTTCCTCATTCGACACTAGTGCAGTGGAAGAGACAGCAAAACTCCCGTCTGGAAGCACAAGTGCCATCAAGAGCCCTGTTACCGCAAGTATCACTATCCCAAAAGAAGAAACTTCAATCGTTCCAGCTACAGATGACTCAGCAACTTCAACAGCTGAGACCAACAGACTCACATTTTATTATTCCACAGAAGAAACATTTACTATTCAGGAAAGTACAACTGAAACATCTGCCTCTGGGCCATCTAGTTCTTCATCCTCTTCCACTTCAATGCAACCAACTACTTCTGAATTCAGCACTACCCCAGGAGGCACTGATCAGTCGTTAAGCTCTGTTACTTCTACAGAATCAGTTTCCAGCACGGATGAGACTCTATTTACAACAAATTTTGAGAGAGTGTCACCTGAACAATCTACCCCACATGCATCAAGTGTAAACAGTCTGCAGACAACTGAAAATAATATCAACTCTGAAACTGCAAATGTACTAAGTACAGAGCAGCCATCATCTGCTTCCAGTCTCCACGTAACAGAATCTCTAACAGAGACATTAAGTAGCATTCCCTTGATTACAGATACTACTAGAGCAAGTGTGTCCTCAGACTTTACAACTTATCCCTCCATAAGTACGTCAGATGAATTCAGCACACTACACACGGTCTCACTCCCCATGATGAGCACCGCAAATGAACCTGTAACAGCTTCCGACAGCACATATTCTTCTTCCTCATTCGACACTAGTGCAGTGGAAGAGACAACAAAACTACTTTCTGGAAGCACAAGTGCCACCCAGAACCCTGTTACTGCAAATATCAATACCCAAAAAGAAGGAACTTCAGTCATTCCAGCTACAGATGACTCAACAACGTCAACAGCTGAGACCAACAGAATCACATTTTATAATTCCACAGAAGAAACGTTTACTATTCAGGAAAGTACAACTGAAACATCTACCTCTGATCCATCTAGTTCTTCATCCTCTTCCACTGCAATGCAACTGACTACTTCTGAATTCAGTACTACCCCAGGAGGAACTGATCAGTTAGTAAGCTCTTTCACTCCTACACAATCAATTTCCAGCACAGATGAGACTCTATTTACAACACATTTTGAGACAGTGTCACCTGAAAAATCTTCCCCACCTGCGTCGACTGAAAATAGTCTGCAGACAACTGAAAATAATATCAACTCTGAAACTACAAATGTACTACGTACAGAGCAGCCATCACCTGCTTCCACTCTCCACATAACAGAATCCCTAACAGAGACATTAAGTAGCATTTCCTTGATTACTGATACTAGTACAGCAGGTGTGTCCTTAGACTCTATAACTTATTCCACGATAAGTACACCAGAAGAACTCAGCACACTACATACAGTCTCACCGTCAATGATGAGCACCGCAAATGAACCTGGAACAGCTTCTGACAGCACATATTCTTCTTCCTCATTCGACACTA
Organism: Pleurodeles waltl; assembly: GCF_031143425.1. Lineage (NCBI taxonomy): Eukaryota > Metazoa > Chordata > Amphibia > Caudata > Salamandridae > Pleurodeles > Pleurodeles waltl. Next base: position 1,444,033,482 of record NC_090447.1, read on the forward strand.
GTGCAGTGGAAGAGACAGCAAAACTCCTGTCTGGAAGCACAAGTGCCATCAAGAGCCCTGTTACCGCAAGTATCACTATCCCAAAAGAAGAAACTTCAATTGTTCCAGCTACAGATGACTCAGCAACTTCAACAGCTGAGACCAACAGACTCACATTTTATTATTCCACAGAAGAAACATTTACTATTCAGGAAAGTACAACTGAAACATCTACCTCTGGACCATCTAGTTCTTCATCCTCTTCCACTTCAATCCAACCAACTACTTCTGAATTCAGTACTACCCCAGGAGGAACTGATCAGTTAGTAAGCTCTTTCACTCCTACACAATCAATTTCCAGCACAGATGAGACTCTATTTACAACACAGTTTGAGACAGTGTCACCTGAAAAATCTTCCCCACCTGCGTCGACTGAAAATAGTCTGCAGACAACTGAAAATAATATCAACTCTGAAACTACAAATGTACTACGTACAGAGCAGCCATCACCTGCTTCCACTCTCCACATAACAGAATCCCTAACAGAGACATTAAGTAGCATTTCCTTGATTACTGATACTAGTACAGCAGGTGTGACCTTAGACTCTATAACTTATTCCACGATAAGTACACCAGAAGAACTCAGCACACTACATACAGTCTCACTGTCAATGATGAGCACCGCAAATGAACCTGTAACAGCTTCTGACAGCACATATTCTTTTTCCTCATTCGACACTAGTGCAGTGGAAGAGACAGCAAAACTCCTGCCTGGAAGCACAAGTGCCACCAAGAGCCCTCTTACCGCAAGTATCACTATCCCAAAAGAAGAAACTTCAATCGTTCCAGCTACAGATGACTCAGCAACTTCAACAGCTGAGACCAACAGACTCACATTTTATTATTCCACAGAAGAAACATTTACTATTCAGGAAAGTACAACTGAAACATCTACCTCTGGGCCGTCTAGCTCTTCATCCCTTTCCACTTCAATGCAACCGACTACTTCTGAACTCAGCACTACCCCAGGAGGCACTGATCAGTCGTTAAGCTCTGTTACTTCTACAGAATCAGTTTCCAGCACGGATGAGACTGTATTTACAACAAATTTTGAGAGAGTGTCACCTGAACAATCTACCCCACATGCATCAAGTGTAAACAGTCTGCAGACAACTGAAAATAATTTAAACTCTGAAACTGCAAATGTACTAAGTACAGAGCAGCCATCACCTGCTTCCACTCTCCACATAACAGAATCCCTAACAGAGACATTAAGTAGCATTTCCTTGATTACTGAGACTAGTACAGCAGGTGTGTCCTTAGACTCTATAACTTATTACACGATAAGTACACCAGAAGAACTCAGCACACTACATACTGTCTCACCGTCAATGATGAGCACCGCAAATGAACCTGGAACAGCTTCTGACAGCACATATTCTTCTTCCTCATTCGACACTAGTGCAGTGGAAGAGACAGCAAAACTCCCGTCTGGAAGCACAAGTGCCATCAAGAGCCCTGTTACCGCAAGTATCGCTATCCCAAAAGAAGAAACTTCAATCGTTCCAGCTACAGATGACTCAGCAACTTCAACAGCTGAGACCAACAGACTCACATTTTATTATTCCACAGAAGAAACATTTACTATTCAGGAAAGTACAACTGAAACATCTGCCTCTGGGCCATCTAGTTCTTCATCCTCTTCCACTTCAATGCAACCAACTACTTCTGAATTCAGCACTACCCCAGGAGGCACTGATCAGTCGTTAAGCTCTGTTACTTCTACAGAATCAGTTTCCAGCACGGATGAGACTCTATTTACAACAAATTTTGAGAGAGTGTCACCTGAACAATCTACCCCACATGCATCAAGTGTAAACAGTCTGCAGACAACTGAAAATAATATCAACTCTGAAACTGCAAATGTACTAAGTACAGAGCAGCCATCATCTGCTTCCAGTCTCCACGTAACAGAATCTCTAACAGAGACATTAAGTAGCATTCCCTTGATTACAGATACTACTAGAGCAAGTGTGTCCTCAGACTTTACAACTTATCCCTCCATAAGTACGTCAGATGAATTCAGCACACTACACACGGTCTCACTCCCCATGATGAGCACCGCAAATGAACCTGTAACAGCTTCCGACAGCACATATTCTTCTTCCTCATTCGACACTAGTGCAGTGGAAGAGACAACAAAACTACTTTCTGGAAGCACAAGTGCCACCCAGAACCCTGTTACTGCAAATATCAATACCCAAAAAGAAGGAACTTCAGTCATTCCAGCTACAGATGACTCAACAACGTCAACAGCTGAGACCAACAGAATCACATTTTATAATTCCACAGAAGAAACGTTTACTATTCAGGAAAGTACAACTGAAACATCTACCTCTGATCCATCTAGTTCTTCATCCTCTTCCACTGCAATGCAACTGACTACTTCTGAATTCAGTACTACCCCAGGAGGAACTGATCAGTTAGTAAGCTCTTTCACTCCTACACAATCAATTTCCAGCACAGATGAGACTCTATTTACAACACATTTTGAGACAGTGTCACCTGAAAAATCTTCCCCACCTGCGTCGACTGAAAATAGTCTGCAGACAACTGAAAATAATATCAACTCTGAAACTACAAATGTACTACGTACAGAGCAGCCATCACCTGCTTCCACTCTCCACATAACAGAATCCCTAACAGAGACATTAAGTAGCATTTCCTTGATTACTGATACTAGTACAGCAGGTGTGTCCTTAGACTCTATAACTTATTCCACGATAAGTACACCAGAAGAACTCAGCACACTACATACAGTCTCACCGTCAATGATGAGCACCGCAAATGAACCTGGAACAGCTTCTGACAGCACATATTCTTCTTCCTCATTCGACACTAGTGCAGTGGAAGAGACAGCAAAACTCCTGTCTGGAAGCACAAGTGCCATCAAGAGCCCTGTTACCGCAAGTATCACTATCCCAAAAGAAGAAAATTCAATTGTTCCAGCTACAGATGACTCAGCAACTTCAACAGCTGAGACCAACAGACTCACATTTTATTATTCCACAGAAGAAACATTTACTATTCAGGAAAGTACAACTGAAACATCTACCTCTGGGCCGTCTAGTTCTTCATCCCTTTCCACTTCAATGCAACCGACTACTTCTGAACTCAGCACTACCCCAGGAGGCACTGATCAGTCGTTAAGCTCTGTTACTTCTACAGAATCAGTTTCCAGCACGGATGAGACTGTATTTACAACAAATTTTGAGAGAGTGTCACCTGAACAATCTACCCCACATGCATTAAGTGTAAACAGTCTGCAGACAACTGAAAATAATTTCAACTCTGAAACTGCAAATGTACTAAGTACAGAGCAGCCATCACCTGCTTCCACTCTCCACATAACAGAATCCCTAACAGAGACATTAAGTAGCATTTCCTTGATTACTGAGACTAGTACAGCAGGTGTGTCCTTAGACTCTATAACTTATTACACGATAAGTACACCAGAAGAACTCAGCACACTACATACTGTCTCACCGTCAATGATGAGCACCGCAAATGAACCTGGAACAGCTTCTGACAGCACATATTCTTCTTCCTCATTCGACACTAGTGCAGTGGAAGAGACAGCAAAACTCCCGTCTGGAAGCACAAGTGCCATCAAGAGCCCTGTTACCGCAAGTATCACTATCCCAAAAGAAGAAACTTCAATCGTTCCAGCTACAGATGACTCAGCAACTTCAACAGCTGAGACCAACAGACTCACATTTTATTATTCCACAGAAGAAACATTTACTATTCAGGAAAGTACAACTGAAACATCTGCCTATGGGCCATCTAGTTCTTCATCCTCTTCCACTTCAATGCAACCAACTACTTCTGAATTCAGCACTACCCCAGGAGGCACTGATCAGTCGTTAAGCTCTGTTACTTCTACAGAATCAGTTTCCAGCACGGATGAGACTCTATTTACAACAAATTTTGAGAGAGTGTCACCTGAACAATCTACCCCACATGCATCAAGTGTAAACAGTCTGCAGACAACTGAAAATAATATCAACTCTGAAACTGCAAATGTACTAAGTACAGAGCAGCCATCATCTGCTTCCAGTCTCCACGTAACAGAATCTCTAACAGAGACATTAAGTAGCATTCCCTTGATTACAGATACTACTAGAGCAAGTGTGTCCTCAGACTTTACAACTTATCCCTCCATAAGTACGTCAGATGAATTCAGCACACTACACACGGTCTCACTCCCCATGATGAGCACCGCAAATGAACCTGTAACAGCTTCCGACAGCACATATTCTTCTTCCTCATTCGACACTAGTGCAGTGGAAGAGATAACAAAACTACTTTCTGGAAGCACAAGTGCCACACAGAACCCTGTTACTGCAAATATCAATACCCAGAAAGAAGGAACTTCAGTCATTCCAGCTACAGATGACTCAACAACGTCAACAGCTGAGACCAAAAGAATCACATTTTATAATTCCACAGAAGAAACGTTTACTATTCAGGAAAGTACAACTGAAACATCTACCTCTGATCCATCTAGTTCTTCATCCTCCTCCACTGCAATGCAACTGACTACTTCTGAATTCAGTACTACCCCAGGAGGAACTGATCAGTTAGTAAGCTCTTTCACTCCTACACAATCAATTTCCAGCACAGATGAGACTCTATTTACAACACATTTTGAGACAGTGTCACCTGAAAAATCTTCCCCACCTGCGTCGACTGAAAATAGTCTGCAGACAACTGAAAATAATATCAACTCTGAAACTACAAATGTACTACGTACAGAGCAGCCATCACCTGCTTCCACTCTTCACATAACAGAATCCCTAACAGAGACATTAAGTAGCATTTCCTTGATTACTGATACTAGTACAGCAGGTGTGTCCTTAGACTCTATAACTTATTCCACGATAAGTACACCAGAAGAACTCAGCACACTACATACAGTCTCACTGTCAATGATGAGCACCGCAAATGAACCTGTAACAGCTTCTGACAGCACATATTCTTTTTCCTCATTCGACACTAGTGCAGTGGAAGAGACAGCAAAACTTCTGTCTGGAAGCACAAGTGCCACCAAGAGCCCTCTTACCGCAAGTATCACTATCCCAAAAGAAGAAACTTCAATCGTTCCAGCTACAGATGACTCAGCAACTTCAACAGCTGAGACCAACAGACTCACATTTTATTATTCCACAGAAGAAACATTTACTATTCAGGAAAGTACAACTGAAACATCTACCTCTGGGCCGTCTAGTTCTTCATCCCTTTCCACTTCAATGCAACCGACTACTTCTGAACTCAGCACTACCCCAGGAGGCACTGATCAGTCGTTAAGCTCTGTTACTTCTACAGAATCAGTTTCCAGCACGGATGAGACTGTATTTACAACAAATTTTGAGAGAGTGTCACCTGAACAATCTACCCCACATGCATCAAGTGTAAACAGTCTGCACACAACTGAAAATAATTTCAACTCTGAAACTGCAAATGTACTAAGTACAGAGCAGCCATCACCTGCTTCCACTCTCCACATAACAGAATCCCTAACAGAGACATTAAGTAGCATTTCCTTGATTACTGAGACTAGTACAGCAGGTGTGTCCTTAGACTCTATAACTTATTACACGATAAGTACACCAGAAGAACTCAGCACACTACATACTGTCTCACCATCAATGATGAGCACCGCAAATGAACCTGGAACAGCTTCTGACAGCACATATTCTTCTTCCTCATTCGACACTAGTGCAGTGGAAGAGACAGCAAAACTCCCGTCTGGAAGCACAAGTGCCATCAAGAGCCCTGTTACCGCAAGTATCACTATCCCAAAAGAAGAAACTTCAATCGTTCCAGCTACAGATGACTCAGCAACTTCAACAGCTGAGACAAACAGACTCACATTTTATTATTCCACAGAAGAAACATTTACTATTCAGGAAAGTACAACTGAAACATCTGCCTCTGGGCCATCTAGTTCTTCATCCTCTTCCACTTCAATGCAACCAACTACTTCTGAATTCAGCACTACCCCAGGAGGCACTGATCAGTCGTTAAGCTCTGTTACTTCTACAGAATCAGTTTCCAGCACGGATGAGACTCTATTTACAACAAATTTTGAGAGAGTGTCACCTGAACAATCTACCCCACATGCATCAAGTGTAAACAGTCTGCAGACAACTGAAAATAATATCAACTCTGAAACTGCAAATGTACTAAGTACAGAGCAGCCATCACCTGCTTCCACTCTCCACATAACAGAATCCCTAACAGAGACATTAAGTAGCATTTCCTTGATTACTGAGACTAGTACAGCAGGTGTGTCCTTAGACTCTATAACTTATTACACGATAAGTACACCAGAAGAACTCAGCACACTACATACTGTCTCACCGTCAATGATGAGCACCGCAAATGAACCTGGAACAGCTTCTGACAGCACATATTCTTCTTCCTCATTCGACACTAGTGCAGTGGAAGAGACAGCAAAACTCCCGTCTGGAAGCACAAGTGCCATCAAGAGCCCTGTTACCGCAAGTATCACTATCCCAAAAGAAGAAACTTCAATCGTTCCAGCTACAGATGACTCAGCAACTTCAACAGCTGAGACCAACAGACTCACATTTTATTATTCCACAGAAGAAACATTTACTATTCAGGAAAGTACAACTGAAACATCTGCCTATGGGCCATCTAGTTCTTCATCCTCCTCCACTGCAATGCAACTGACTACTTCTGAATTCAGTACTACCCCAGGAGGAACTGATCAGTTAGTAAGCTCTTTCACTCCTACACAATCAATTTCCAGCACAGATGAGACTCTATTTACAACACATTTTGAGACAGTGTCACCTGAAAAATCTTCCCCACCTGCGTCGACTGAAAATAGTCTGCAGACAACTGAAAATAATATCAACTCTGAAACTACAAATGTACTACGTACAGAGCAGCCATCACCTGCTTCCACTCTCCACATAACAGAATCCCTAACAGAGACATTAAGTAGCATTTCCTTGATTACTGATACTAGTACAGCAGGTGTGTCCTTAGACTCTATAACTTATTCCACGATAAGTACACCAGAAGAACTCAGCACACTACATACAGTCTCACTGTCAATGATGAGCACCGCAAATGAACCTGTAACAGCTTCTGACAGCACATATTCTTTTTCCTCATTCGACACTAGTGCAGTGGAAGAGACAGCAAAACTCCTGTCTGGAAGCACAAGTGCCACCAAGAGCCCTCTTACCGCAAGTATCACTATCCCAAAAGAAGAAACTTCAATCGTTCCAGCTACAGATGACTCAGCAACTTCAACAGCTGAGACCAACAGACTCACATTTTATTATTCCACAGAAGAAACATTTACTATTCAGGAAAGTACAACTGAAACATCTACCTCTGGGCCGTCTAGTTCTTCATCCCTTTCCACTTCAATGCAACCGACTACTTCTGAACTCAGCACTACCCCAGGAGGCACTGATCAGTCGTTAAGCTCTGTTACTTCTACAGAATCAGTTTCCAGCACGGATGAGACTGTATTTACAACAAATTTTGAGAGAGTGTCACCTGAACAATCTACCCCACATGCATCAAGTGTAAACAGTCTGCAGACAACTGAAAATAATTTCAACTCTGAAACTGCAAATGTACTAAGTACAGAGCAGCTATCACCTGCTTCCACTCTCCACATAACAGAATCCCTAACAGAGACATTAAGTAGCATTTCCTTGATTACTGAGACTAGTACAGCAGGTGTGTCCTTAGACTCTATAACTTATTACACGATAAGTACACCAGAAGAACTCAGCACACTACATACTGTCTCACCGTCAATGATGAGCACCGCAAATGAACCTGGAACAGCTTCTGACAGCACATATTCTTCTTCCTCATTCGACACTAGTGCAGTGGAAGAGACAGCAAAACTCCTGTCTGGAAGCACAAGTGCCACCAAGAGCCCTGTTACCGCAAGTATCACTATCCCAAAAGAAGAAACTTCAATCGTTCCAGCTACAGATGACTCAGCAACTTCAACAGCTGAGACCAACAGACTCACATTTTATTATTCCACAGAAGAAACATTTACTATTCAGGAAAGTACAACTGAAACATCTGCCTCTGGGCCATCTAGTTCTTCATCCTCTTCCACTTCAATGCAACCAACTACTTCTGAATTCAGCACTACCCCAGGAGGCACTGATCAGTCGTTAAGCTCTGTTACTTCTACAGAATCAGTTTCCAGCACAGATGAGACTCTATTTACAACAAATTTTGAGAGAGTGTCACCTGAACAATCTACCCCACATGCATCAAGTGTAAACAGTCTGCAGACAACTGAAAATAATATCAACTCTGAAACTGCAAATGTACTAAGTACAGAGCAGCCATCATCTGCTTCCAGTCTCCACGTAACAGAATCTCTAACAGAGACATTAAGTAGCATTCCCTTGATTACAGATACTGCTAGAGCAAGTGTGTCCTCAGACTTTACAACTTATCCCTCCATAAGTACGTCAGATGAATTCAGCACACTACACACGGTCTCACTCCCCATGATGAGCACCGCAAATGAACCTGTAACAGCTTCCGACAGCACATATTCTTCTTCCTCATTCGACACTAGTGCAGTGGAAGAGACAACAAAACTACTTTCTGGAAGCACAAGTGCCACCCAGAACCCTGTTACTGCAAGTATCAATACCCAAAAAGAAGGAACTTCAGTCATTCCAGCTACAGATGACTCAGCAACGTCAACAGCTGAGACCAACAGAATCACATTTTATAATTCCACAGAAGAAACATTTACTATTCAGGAAAGTACAACTGAAACATCTACCTCTGATCCATCTAGTTCTTCATCCTCCGCCACTGCAATGCAGCTGACTACTTCTGAATTCAGTACTACCCCAGGAGGAACTTATCAGTCAGTAAGCTCTTTTACTTCTACACAATCAATTTCCAGCACAGATGAGACTCTATTTACAACACATTTTGAGACAGTGTCACCTGAAAAATCTTCCCCACCTGCGTCGACTGAAAATAGTCTGCAGACAACTGAAAATAATATCAACTCTGAAACTACAAATGTACAAAGTACAGAGCAGCCATCACCTGCTTCCACTCTCCACATAACAGAATCCCTAACAGAGACATTAAGTAGCATTTCCTTGATTACTGATACTAGTACAGCAGGTGTGTCCTTAGACTCTATAACTTATTCCACGATAAGTACACCAGAAGAACTCAGCACACTACATACAGTCTCACTGTCAATGATGAGCACTGCAAATGAACCTGTAACAGCTTCTGACAGCACATATTCTTTTTCCTCATTCGACACTAGTGCAGTGGAAGAGACAGCAAAACTCCTGTCTGGAAGCACAAGTGCCATCAAGAGCCCTCTTACCGCAAGTATCACTATCCCAAAAGAAGAAACTTCAATCGTTCCAGCTACAGATGACTCAGCAACTTCAACAGCTGAGACCAACAGACTCACATTTTATTATTCCACAGAAGAAACATTTACTATTCAGGAAAGTACAACTGAAACATCTACCTCTGGGCCGTCTAGTTCTTCATCCTCTTCCACTTCAATGCAACCGACTACTTCTGAACTCAGCACTACCCCAGGAGGCACTGATCAGTCGTTAAGCTCTGTTACTTCTACAGAATCAGTTTCCAGCACGGATGAGACTGTATTTACAACAAATTTTGAGAGAGTGTCACCTGAACAATCTACCCCACATGCATCAAGTGTAAACAGTCTGCAGACAACTGAAAATAATATCAACTCTGAAACTGCAAATGTACTAAGTACAGAGCAGCCATCACCTGCTTCCACTCTCCACATAACAGAATCCCTAACAGAGACATTAAGCAGCATTTCCTTGATTACTGAGACTAGTACAGCAGGTGTGTCCTTAGACTCTATAACTTATTCCACGATAAGTACACCAGAAGAACTCAGCACACTACATACTGTCTCACCGTCAATGATGAGCACCGCAAATGAACCTGTAACAGCTTCTGACAGCACATATTCTTCTTCCTCATTCGACACTAGTGCAGTGGAAGAGACAGCAAAACTCCTGTCTGGAAGCACAAGTGCCATCAAGAGCCCTGTTACCGCAAGTATCACTATCCCAAAAGAAGAAACTTCAATCGTTCCAGCTACAGATGACTCAGCAACTTCAACAGCTGAGACCAACAGACTCACATTTTATTATTCCACAGAAGAAACATTTACTATTCAGGAAAGTACAACTGAAACATCTACCTCTGGGCCGTCTAGTTCTTCATCCTCTTCCACTTCAATGCAACCGACTACTTCTGAATTCAGCACTACCCCAGGAGGCACTGATCAGTCGTTAAGCTCTGTTACTTCTACAGAATCAGTTTCCGGCACGGATGAGACTCTATTTACAACAAATTTTGAGAGAGTGTCACCTGAACAATCTACCCTACATGAATCAAGTGTAAACAGTCTGCAGACAACTGAAAATAATATCAACTCTGAAACTGCAAATGTACTAAGTACAGAGCAGCCATCATCTGCTTCCAGTCTCCACGTAACAGAATCTCTAACAGAGACATTAAGTAGCATTCCCTTGATTACAGATACTACTAGAGCAAGTGTGTCCTCAGACTTTATAACTTATCCCTCCATAAGTACGTCAGATGAATTCAGCACACTACACACGGTCTCACTCTACATGATGAGCACCGCAAATGAACCTGTAACAGCTTCCGACAGCACATATTCTTCTTCCTCATTCGACACTAGTGCAGTGGAAGAGACAACAAAACTACTTTCTGGAAGCACAAGTGCCACCCAGAACCCTGTTACTGCAAGTATCCATACCCAAAAAGAAGGAACTTCAGTCATTCCAGCTACAGATGACTCAGCAACGTCAACAGCTGAGACCAACAGAATCACATTTTATAATTCCACAGAAGAAACATTTACTATTCAGGAAAGTACAACTGAAACATCTACCTATGATCCATCTAGTTCGTCATCCACCGCCACTGCAATGCAGCTGACTACTTCTGAATTCAGTACTACCCCAGGAGGAACTTATCAGTCAGTAAGCTCTTTTACTTCTACACAATCAATTTCCAGCACAGATGAGACTCTATTTACAACACATTTTGAGACAGTGTCACCTGAAAAATCTTCCCCACCTGCGTCGACTGAAAATAGTCTGCAGACAACTGAAAATAATATCAACTCTGAAACTACAAATGTACAAAGTACAGAGCAGCCATCACCTGCTTCCACTCTCCACATAACAGAATCCCTAACAGAGACATTAAGTAGCATTTCCTTGATTACTGATACTAGTACAGCAGGTGTGTCCTTAGACTCTATAACTTATTCCACGATAAGTACACCAGAAGAACTCAGCACACTACATACTGTCTCACCGTCAATGATGAGCACCGCAAATGAACCTGTAACAGCTTCTGACAGCACATATTCTTCTTCCTCATTCGACACTAGTGCAGTGGAAGAGACAGCAAAACTCCTGTCTGGAAGCACAAGTGCCATCAAGAGCCCTGTTACCGCAAGTATCACTATCCCAAAAGAAGAAACTTCAATCGTTCCAGCTACAGATGACTCAGCAACTTCAACAGCTGAGACCAACAGACTCACATTTTATTATTCCACAGAAGAAACATTTACTATTCAGGAAAGTACAACTGAAACATCTACCTCTGGGCCGTCTAGTTCTTCATCCTCTTCCACTTCAATGCAACCGACTACTTCTGAATTCAGCACTACCCCAGGAGGCACTGATCAGTCGTTAAGCTCTGTTACTTCTACAGAATCAGTTTCCGGCACGGATGAGACTCTATTTACAACAAATTTTGAGAGAGTGTCACCTGAACAATCTACCCCACATGAATCAAGTGTAAACAGTCTGCAGACAACTGAAAATAATATCAACTCTGAAACTGCAAATGTACTAAGTACAGAGCAGCCATCATCTGCTTCCAGTCTCCACGTAACAGAATCTCTAACAGAGACATTAAGTAGCATTCCCTTGATTACAGATACTACTAGAGCAAGTGTGTCCTCAGACTTTATAACTTATCCCTCCATAAGTACGTCAGATGAATTCAGCACACTACACACGGTCTCACTCCCCATGATGAGCACCGCAAATGAACCTGTAACAGCTTCCGACAGCACATATTCTTCTTCCTCATTCAACACTAGTGCAGTGGAAGAGACAACAAAACTACTTTCTGGAAGCACAAGTGCGACGCAGAACCCTGTTACTGCAAGTATCAATACCCAAAAAGAAGGAACTTCAGTCATTCCAGCTACAGATGACTCAGCAACGTCAACAGCTGAGACCAACAGAATCACATTTTATAATTCCACCGAAGAAACATTTACCATTCAGGAAAGTACAACTGAAACATCTACCTCTGATCCATCTAGTTCTTCATCCTCCTCCACTGCAATGCAACTGACTACTTCTGAATTCAGTACTACCCCAGGAGGCACTGATCAGTCGTTAAGCTATTTTACTCCTACACAATCAATTTCCAGCACAGATGAGACTCTATTTACAAGAAATTTTGAGACAGTGTCACCTGAAAAATCTTCCCCACCACCATCGGCTGAAAATAGTCTGCAGACAACTGAAAATAATATCAACTCTGAAACTACAAATGTACTAAGTACAGAGCAGCCATCACCTGCTTCCACTCTCCACATAACAGAATCCCTAACAGAGACATTAAGTAGAATTTCCTTGATTACTGATACTAGTACAGCAGGTGTGTCCTTAGACTCTATAACTTATTACACGATAAGTACACCAGAAGAACTCAGCACACTACATACTGTCTCACCGTCAATGATGAGCACCGCAAATGAACCTGGAACAGCTTCTGACAGCACATATTCTTCTTCCTCATTCGACACTAGTGCAGTGAAAGAGACAGCAAAACTCCTGTCTAAAAGCACAAGTGCCATCAAGAGCCCTGTTACCGCAAGTATCACTATCCCAAAAGAAGAAACTTCAATCGTTCCAGCTACAGATGACTCAGCAACTTCAACAGCTGAGACCAACAGACTCACATTTTATTATTCCACAGAAGAAACATTTACTATTCAGGAAAGTACAACTGAAACATCTACCTCTGGGCCATCTAGTTCTTCATCCTCTTCCACTTCAATGCAACCAACTACTTCTGAATTCAGCACTACCCCAGGAGGCACTGATCAGTCGTTAAGCTCTGTTACTTCTACAGAATCAGTTTCCAGCACGGATGAGACTCTATTTACAACAAATTTTGAGAGAGTGTCACCTGAACAATCTACCCCACATGCATCAAGTGTAAACAGTCTGCAGACAACTGAAAATAATATCAACTCTGAAACTGCAAATGTACTAAGTACAGAGCAACCATCATCTGCTTCCAGTCTCCACGTAACAGAATCTCTAACAGAGACATTAAGTAGCATTCCCTTGATTACAGATGCTACAAGAGCAAGTGTGTCCTCAGACTTTACAACTTATCCCTCCATAAGTACGTCAGATGAATTCAGCACACTACACACGGTCTCACTCCCCATGATGAGCACCGCAAATGAACCTGTAACAGCTTCCGACAGCACATATTCTTCTTCCTCATTCGACACTAGTGCAGTGGAAGAGACAACAAAACTACTTTCTGGAAGCACAAGTGCAACTCAGAACCCTGTTACTGCAAGTATCAATACCCAAAAAGAAGGAACTTCAGTCATTCCAGCTACAGATGACTCAGCAACGTCAACAGCTGAGACCAACAGAATCACATTTTATAATTCCACAGAAGAAACATTTACTATTCAGGAAAGTACAACTGAAACATCTACCTCTGATCCATCTAGTTCTTCATCCTCCTCCACTGCAATGCAGCTGACTACTTCTGAATTCAGTACTACCCCAGGAGGAACTTATCAGTCAGTAAGCTCTTTTACTCCTACACAATCAATTTCCAGCACAGATGAGACTCTATTTACAACAAATTTTGAGACAGTGTCACCTGAAAAATCTTCCCCACCTGGATCGACTGAAAATAGTCTGCAGACAACTAAAAATAATATCAGCTCTGAAACTACAAATGTACTAAGTACAGAGCAGCCATCACCTGCTTCCACTCTCCACATAACAGAATCCCTAATAGAGACATTAAGTAGCATTTCCTTGATTACTGATACTAGTAGAGCAGGTGTGTCCTTAGACTCTATAACTTATTCCACGATAAATACACCAGAAGAACTCAGCACACTACATACTGTCTCACCGTCAATGATGAGCACTGCAAATGAACTTGTAACAGCTTCTGACAGCACATATTCTTCTTCCTCATTCAACACTAGTGCAGTGGAAGAGACAGCAAAACTCCTGTCTGGAAGCACAAGTGCCTTCAAGAGCCCTGTTACCGTAAGTATCACTATCCCAAAAGAAGAAACTTCAATCGTTCCAGCTACAGATGACTCTACAACTTTACCAGCTGAGACCAACAGACTCACAATTTATTATTCCACAGAAGAAACATTTACTATTCAGGAAAGTACAACTGAAACATCTACCTCTGGGCCATCTGGTTCTTCATCCTTCTTCCCTTCTATGCAGCTGACTACTTCTGAATTCCTCACAACCCCTGGAGGCTCTGATCAGTCTTCAAGCTCTGTTACTTCTATAGAATCATTTTCCAGCACAGATGAGACTATTGTTACAACACATTTTGAGACCGTCATACCAGTAAAATCTACCCTACCTGCATCAAGTAAAAACAGTCTACAGACAACTGAAAATAGTATTAACTCTGAAACTACAACTGCAGTAAGTACAGAGCAGCCATCATCTGCTTCCACTTTCAACTTAACACAATCTCTAACAGAGACATCAAGTAGCAATCCCTTGAGTACTAATACCAGTAGAGCGAGTGTATCCTCAGATTTTACAATTCATTCCGGAACAAATATTCCAGACGATTCACTGAAGACAGTTTCATTGTCTCCGATGAGCACTGAAAATGAGCTAATATCAGCTTCTGACAGCACATATTCAACTTTCTCGTTTCACACTAGTGCAATGGAAAAGACTACTGGCCTCATATCTGTAAGCACTAGTGCCATCCAGAGCCCATTCACTGAAAGTACCACTATCCAAAATGGAGAAACGTCAATCATTCTAACTACAGCTCAGACAGCAACTGTAAACACTACCACCAATGGCCTAACTTTGTCCTCTTCCACAGAAGAAAACTCTACTGTTCATGAAAGTACAAAGGAAATATCTACCTCTACTCTTCATCTAAGAGAAACTGCAGCAGAGATGTCAAGTAGCTCTTCCTTGAGTACTGGTACTAATATACCAAGTGTATCCGCAGAGTTTGCAACCTATTCCACCACAAATACTCCAGATGAATTTAGGACAGTTAATACAGTGTCATTGTCAATGATGAGCACGCCAAATGAGCCTGAAACAGTGTCTGATAGCACATTTTCTTCTTCCTCGTTTGACACTAGCGCAATGGAAGGGAAAACTGAACTAATATCTGGAAGCACAAGTGCCACTAAGGGTCCTGTTGCAGCAAGTACCACCACCCAAAATGGAGAAACTTCAATCATTCAAACTACAGCTCAACCAGCAACTTCAGCACCTGCCTCCAAAGGCCTGACATCTTATTCTCCCATTGAGGAAAGTGCAGCTGAAACACCTGCCTCTGAACCATCTAGTTATTCATCTTCTTTCACTTCCATACAAGTGACTCCTTCTGAATACAGTAGTGCATCAGGAAGCACCAATCAGTTGCTAAGCTCAGTTACTTCTTCAGTATCAATTTCCAGCACTGATTTAACTCTCTTTAGAACTCATTCTGAGACAGTTTCTTTTTCAGCCTTTGCCAGGGCAAGTGAATTGACATCTGGGCGATACACACCAGAACATTCTACTCCACCTGCATCAAGTGACAGCAGTCTACGTACAACTGAAAATAATATTCAGTCTGAAACTACAAATGAAATAAATACAGAGAAGCCATTCTCTGCTACCGCTGTCCATCTCACTGAATCTACAGTAGAGATGTTTAGTAGCATTCCCTTGAATACTGATGCTACATCACCAATGGTATCCTCAATCTTTACAACCTATTCTGCAACAAATACTCCAAACAAAATGAGTACACTGGAGACCGTCCCACTACCCATGATGAGTAGCACAAATAAGCCTACAACAGCTGCTGACAGCTCCTATTCTTCTCCCTCATTTGACACTAGTGGAATGGAAGAGAGAACAGAAGTTATGCCTGGTAGCACCAGCCTCATTGAGAGCTCAGTTCCAGAAATTACGACCATCGCTACTGAGGAAGGTACACATATGCAAACAACAACTCCAGCAGCTGTTTCAACTGCTGACAACAATGGAGTGGCTTCACCTTTGACAGAAGTAATAAGCACCACTCAGGAAAGCACAACTGGGATGTTTTCTGCATTATCCCGTTTCCCATCCTCCTTCACATCATTACACCGTACTGCTACGGAGCCTGATACCATCCCAAGCACCAGAGAAGAAGGCTTTAGTTCAATGTCTTTTCCAGAATCTTTACTTAGTACAGGATCACCTGCAGTGCACACACAATATGGTGCTGCATCTCTTTCTGTCACTACTCAGACAAGTATCAAGACTACTGGAGTGGGCATATTCAACTACAGCACAGTCGAAACTGCTGCAAGCACTTCTTTGACTTCTGAATCTCACTCATTATTTGCTACAGGCACAAACAATCACAAAAAAACAACAGCTCTTTCTTACAGTACAACTGAAGAAGGAACAGAAATCCCACAACCTGCCTTCACAAGTGCAATCACAGATTCAACCTTCAACACCAATGCTTTATCATCCATTGTTCAGCAAAGCCCCAGCACCAGTGCAGCGATATTACCTTCCACATCAAGTTATACTCCAAATGAGGCAACCCTGTCATCCCTGATGAGCACCCATGGTGAGTAAAGAAACATTATTCAATACTGTTTATTTCATTCTTTTATTAGAACACATGCAACTATGTGATGGTCTGATGCGAATAAGGAAAGCAGATGACACAGAATAATAGAAAGAGTACAAATAGGAAAGTTTCATGAATATCCAGGCAGAAAAACACATTTTCATACAGATAACTTCATCATGGTTAATGCTGTGTCATGTTTATTTACAGTTAATGGAATTACTGAATGAACAAATCATATAGGATGAGCTCTATGTCTAACATCACAAAATTAGAGTACACGGCCTTCCCTGTGAGTTCTTGTGGAATATAATTACATCCAAAATGTCCCAAGATGCACGAACAGTCCAAAATCAAAAAATATGTTGGCGGCCACAATAGAAATGTTTGTAAAAGATTAGTGGAAGACAATGTGGGATAGACTTACTAGGTGAACTTGGCCACACTGCAGTGTTTGTGGCATGTATTGGACCACATGGCATAATTTTTTACATAGTTCTTGTAGGAACGTGGGTTACTGGTAGATGGGTATGAAACCCTACTCAAGCAGCAGCCACAATTCTTGTCTGAGTGAAACACAAGCAAACCCCCAAATTAACATGTGTTTAATCCTTTGGTAGCTTGGCACAAAAGCAGTCAGGCTCATGTGTAAGTATTTATGCAGAACTTCAAACAGCAAAAAAGTTAAAACACATCCCAAAAAACTCCACACTAATTTAGAAAAATAGAGCAAAGTGTAATAAATTATTTGATACCACAATTACAAAAAGCCAGTCAATAGAAATCAAAATATGCAACTTTTAAAGAATTAAGGGCCAGATGTACCAACAGTTTTACGCGTCGCAACCAGCGATTTTCGCTGTTTGCGATGCGCAAAGCCCACATCGTGATGCCCTATTCCCATTTTGCAAGTCGGTAACCTGGTTACCGACTCGCAAAATGGGACTGCGAGTCGCAAATAGGAAGGGGTATTCCCCTTCCTATTTGCGAGTCGCAGCGCGATGCAGGATTGCTTTGTGACCGCGAACGCGGTCGCAAAGCAATCGCAGTTACCACCAGTGTCACACTGGTGGCAACCCATTCGCAAAAGGGGAGGGGTCACCATGGGACCCCTTCCCCTTTGTGAATGGCATTGAAATTTTTTTTTCATTTTGTAATGCATCTCGATTTCCCTTTAAGGAACACGGGCTGCATTACAAAAAAAAGAAACTGCTTTATTTAAAAGCAGTCATAGACATGGTGGTCTGCTGTCTCCAGCAGGCCACCATCCCTGTGAGTAGTGCGAGTCGCAAATTGCGACCCACCTCATTAATACTAATGAGGTGGGCCTTTGCAACCCCCTTGCGACTCGCAGATGGTGTCAGGGACACCATCCTGCATTGTGACTCGTAAATTGCGAGTTGCAATGCAGGATTTTCCTACATCTGGCCCTAAGTGAAAACAGTGCTTAAACACACAGAGCGGGAACTGGGGTTATCTGATTGCACCGAACCAGGGGGAAGTCAAAAGTTCAAGTCTACCCTGATGGAGCATAGACCGAATACTGTGACTAAGTTAGGGTCTCTGAACAAAGTACCCTAAATCTGGTGCTGAGCATTGTGAGGGCTTGTGTTGAGAATGCATCACTCAGCAGTATCTGCGAGGTGCTGTATAGAGGATGCATCATGCAGCGGCGGATCCAAGGAGCCGCATTGTGAGGTCCTGCATTGATGATGTGTCCTGCAGCGGCAGTTGTGAGCATCTGGGTGGATGCAATCGAGGTCCTGCTATGAGGATGTGTCGGGCAGAGCAAGTTCCAAGGAGCTGTGGGGTCCTGCATCGGGAATGCATCTTGCGGCAGCACGTCCAATGTGGGGTGATGCATTACACTGCATCCGCTCTGCCTAAGAGACAAAAGCTGGGCTGGCAGAGGATCTTTAGGCCCACATCCAAGTGTAGAGGAAGGAGGTGGCATCACATGATGGGGGGGTAAGACTCATATCAAGCAGAGTCCAGGAGCTAGGTTCAAGGTAGTTAGAGCCTTTTCTGTCCCTGAGGCTCTGATCAGGAGGTCCACCAGGTAGCCCTTGGAGTCATTCTTGTGGTCCTGGATTTAAGATACAGGTCCAGTCCTTCTCACTCAGGCAGCAGGCCAACAGAATAGCAGAGTACTAGTCCTTAGTGCAGAGCAGCACAGCAGTCCTTCTGAGTCTTCCACAGGTCCAGAGGTGTACTGAAGATTTGGGTCTGAGGGTCCACTATTTATACCTGGTGCCCACTTTAAAGTAGGAGAAGGTTCTGGAGGTTGGAATTTCGTGCCCTGGCACCAGATTGTCTATGGACACAAAAGGCTTGTGTCAAATCCTTTGGGAGTGCCCTCAGGCAGAGCCTTTGTAATGTGCATGTGTGGTAGGTGACATCTCCGCTGTCCCTTTCAAGTCAGATATGGCCCATCCTTCCAGCCTCTATTCATCCTTTGCCTCACTTTCTGGAAGCAATACACAAAGACCAACTGAGAGCTACACTTAGACATATGACCCAGATTACAGGCTGCAGGCACCAAATGTTTGGGACATGAAAATGCCAACTTTGTGAAATTATTTTGACTTAAAATCTGACTTTACCATTAAGGAGAGTTTTAAATTGCAATACTTTTGCTTGGCATTCCTATCTCCTCGCAATTGAAAGTTATCACTGAGAGGGGTGCCATCGCTAATACAAAGAATGTGAGGAAAGAGGGCACCCCTGTTTGGTGCCTTGACCCACCAATATAGATTGTGAAATCAGGCCCCTGGAACAGACTTGTACTGTCGGGTCCACGTATAGCAGATGGATCAGTTCAATGATGCGGGTCCCAAAGCCAACTCAGAGCTGTGGTCAGGTAATCCCAAATGAGGGAATAAAGAGCATTTTCTAGGTCCAATACCACAGCTGCAGCCCGAGGCCAAAGGGGCAACCAGGCAGACTCTGCCAGGCAGAGGGTAAGCCCCGCAGTCCTCAAGCCTCCTGTCTTTCGGGTGTGGCACCACCTGCAAAGGTGTCCCCAGAATGCAGGAGCGGGTCTCCCAGGTTCCACTGAGAGTCCGAGCCCCCCACCAGAAGGTGAAGAATATTGGCAGCCATCTTGGGTCACGGAAAATGCAATTAGGGAGTTTGGTGCTCAGAGTTTGCGATTAAGCGTCTGCCATTGCACCTCGACTAGCCACACATCCAGTATTAGAAATGGGGTCTTTGTTTGGCAGTCAGGTTACCCGGATCCTCACTCCAGTCAGGGTAAAGGAGAATCACACTGAGTTAACCCCCACTCAACCCCTTGGTAGCTTGGCACGAGCAGGTAGGCTTAACTTCAGAAACCGGGTGTAAAGTATTAATACCAACACACACAGTAATATAGTAAAAACACTACAAAATGACTCAACACAGGTTTAGAAGAATAGGCAATATTTATCTGAACAAAACAAGACTAAAACGACAAACATCCAATATACACAAGTCAAGTTATGAATTTTTACAGATTAAACTCAAAAATAGCTCTTAGAAACACAAAATCGTTCCCAATAATCCGACGCCAACAGCACCAGGTATGGAGTCACGCAGACCCCCAGGTACAGTACCTTTGTAAAGTGTGAAAACAAGTGCGAAGTCGGGGATCGCGGTGTCACAGGATCCGAGGCAACGTCAGTTCTGGTGCTGCGGGGCAAAGGAGTGGAGGAGTCACGAAGTAGTGTCAGGTCCTTGCTGCGGAGTGATGGAGGTGAGGCGGCGTCAGTGTGAACCCATGCACTTCGGGGAGAGTCAGTCACGACGTGGTGCGGTGACTTCCACGGAGACACAGACTTCAGCGGGGCTGTGGCGGTGTCGGGCCTGCGAGGGTCGTCTCACTCCAGTGAGGACCATGGAGTCGGTTGCAGGTGACGTCACGGGATTCGGCAGCGGTGACGGTCTGGAGTCGTCCGAAGTCGGTTTTCTTGGATTTTCACCAGCTTCTCCTTTCAAGGGTCCAGGGACTGGATAGGGCACCACTTGTCAGGCCAGGAGTCTCAACAGAGAGTCCAGGTGCTGGTACGAGAAGTCTTACATGGTCCTGAGACTTCAGAACAGGGGCAACCTCAGTCCAAGCCCTTGGAGATTCTTCTCAATTAGGAATATACCAAGTCCAGTCTTTGTCCCCTTTAACAGGCAGAAGCAGCAACTGCAGGATAGCTCAACAAAGCACAGTCAGAGGCAGGGGCAGCACTCCTCCTCAGCTCTTCGGCTCTTCTCCTTGGCAGAAGTTCCTCTTGATTCCAGATTTGATCTAATTTTCAGGGATTTTGGGAGCTCTTCTCATACCCCTTTCTGCCTTTGGAGTAGGCCTACTTCAAAGGAAAGTCTCTCTTTTTTGTAAGATCCTGCCTGGCCCAAGCCAGGCCCCAGACATACACCAGGGGGTTGGAAACTGCATTGTGTGAGGGCAGGCATAGCCCTTTCAGGGGTAAGTGACCACTCCTCCTCTCCCTCCTAGCACAGATGGCTCATCAAGACATGAAGGCTACAACCAATCTCCCTTTGTGTCACTGTCTAGAGAGAGGTGCAAGCAGCCCAACTGTCAAACTGACCACAAACAGGCAGATTCACAGAATGGTTTAAGCAAGAAAATGCCTACTTTGTAAAAGTGGCATTTTCAAACACACAATCTAAAAACCAACTTCACTAAAAAAACATATTTTTAAATTGTGAGTTTAGAAACCCTGAACTCCATATTTCTATCTGCTCCCAAAGGGAATCTGCACTTTAATAATATTTAAAGTTTAAAGGCAGCCCCCATGGTAATCTACGGGAGAGATAGTCCTTGCAACAGTGAAAATAGAATTTGGCAGAATTTCACTGTTAGGGCATGTAAAACACATAAGTACTTGCCCCACCTTTCACATACACTGCACCCTGCCCATTGGGCTACCTAGGGCCTACCTTAGGGGTGCCTTACATGTATAAAAAGGGAAGGTTTAGGCCTGGCAAGTGGGTACATTTGCCAAGTCGAATTGGCAGTTTAAAACTGCACACTCAGACACTGCAGTGGCAGGTCTAAGCCATGTTTACAAGGCTACTAATATGGGTGGCACAACCAGTGCTGCAGGCCCACTAATAGCATTTGATTTACAGGCCCTGGACACCTCTGGTGCACTTTACTAGGGACTTACTAGTAGATTGAATATGCCAATCCTGGATAAGCCAATTAGCAATACAATTTACACAGAGAGAATATGCACTTTAGCACTAGTTAGCAGTGGTAAAGTGCTCAGAGTCCTAAAGCCAACAAAAACAGGCCAGAATAAATAGGAGGTAGGAGGCAAAAAGATTGGGGATGACCCTGCAAAAGGGAAAAAGTCCAACACCCAGCTTCTGCTCTTCATTTACCTGCTACTACTATTGTTACTCCTCTATATCTCTAGCCCAGTTGACACCAAGCCTTCATCTCCCCTTCCTCTTCCTGAGGCTATCTACGTCAAGATCAGATGGCCATCCAACTGCTCTCCTTCCCCTTCGGCACACAGTTACTTAAAACTCCGCCTCACTCCATAACCTCAGAGATATGGGGTTGTATTTCACCAGTGTAATGATGAAACTGTACCTTATTCTACCAGATTTTATTTTGTGAAAGGTTTGACATACATACATACATGTTCAACAGTAGTGATACGTTTATAGGGACATGTCAATCAACATGTATGGCCATATTCTCCATCACCACTGCTCTACCTTATTCTACCACAACTATGGCACTTATTGCACACAATTCAAAACCAACTAGAGAAAAGAAATATATCCCCACGAATTCAATCATTTATTGGTTCGACATACATACATGTTTAACAGTAGTGATATGTTTATAGGGACATGTCAATCAACATATATGGCCATATTCTCCATCACCACTGCTCTACTTATGCCACCACAGCTATGGCATTTACTGCACACAATTCAAATGCAACTAGAGAAATGAACATTTATGCCCATGAATTCAATAATTTATTGACAGAACAAACTGCAAATTTGGCACAAGTGGTCTTAGATCATCCCATCTTGTGAATCCACATTTGTTTCTGAGAGTATTACATTGTTGTTTTCAGTACCAGAGCTTGAAAGTTAGGGAACTGTTACATATTGTAGTACAAACATGAAGTCATGACTTGTTCTTGCTCTACTATTTGTCTTCTGTCCCCAAATGCATTTTCTATAATGAGAGATTCCCCACCGATCCCTGTCATTGAACACACTCACGCTTACTGAGCACTGCACAAGGCACATTCACATGAATCTGAAAAAAGATGATTCTTGGCACTGTTGTATTCGAAACAGCCTAATTGCCTGATGGAAATGGAGTAACACGCAAAAGCTCCTGCCCTAATAGACACAGACCAGCCGAAACTGCCTAGGCAGGTCCTCTCTGAACTAGAGAACAAGCAACCCAAGACAGGTTTTGGTCTACCGGGCCTCTTCAGTTTGTTGCTGTTTGGTTCCAGTTGCACATTGAGCAGTATTCATGTGACAGAAACTGATACAGGAATGTCCACAATGCACATTTCAAGTACACATCAGTGTGCACCAGACACCAAGGGGGTTATTCTAACTTTGGAGGAGGTGTTAATCCATCCCAAAAGTGACGGAAAAGTGACGGATTTACCACCAGCCGTATTACGAGTCCATTATATCCTATGGAACTCGTAATACGGCTGGTGGTATATCCGTCACTTTACCGTCACTTTTGGGACGGATTAACACTCCTCCAAAGTTAGAATAACCCCCCAAGTGTTTAACTTTCCCCTCCGCAGAAGGTATCACCAGTGAACCTCACACATTGCCTGGAAGTACACAGCCATTCTCCACCAGACTTGTATTTGAAACCAGTGCAGTAAAGACAAGTGTCACACTCACAGCAGCAACCATCATGTCGGAAGCTACCATGAGTTACAAAATATAGCAATATTAGGGGTCGACCCAATAACCCTAAGAACCGGGGTAATAATCGAAATAAAAAACGGAGTGTACTATGAGTTCTAAAACTACCGCCAACAGAAACAAGCATTTGCAATGCAGCAGGTCTTGCATTTCTCCGAGTTAGAGCTATGAGCAGTTGTAAACGCCCAACCGAACTTTTCTTGCCACATTAAATGGAATGCGATCGTGCTGCTACAGTTCACTCGTAGTGAAACCTATCAGTAAAAGTGCAATTATCCATGTAACCGGCAAAAGTACAATTAACTATGTAACAGGGTCGATGTCATGGAAAGCGCTCGACTTCTGCCAAGCGAAATCACGCTGGGAACAAAGATAAAAAGTAGTCCATAAACCGGATGGAAAACAGCGAGCCTCGCATGTTTTCATTACTTGGTCGCTGTGCTCGAAGAGGGCTTAACTACCAGAAAAGCCATGACGTATGCATGCCTTCCACTAATGAAAGCAAGCAGATTTTTAACAGGCAAGCCCACGAACCAATGAAAGTCACTGACATGACATGGACGGGGCTCCGAGCCCTTTTCTAACTCCTAAATCGCATCGCTAGCGAAACGCATGCGCAAGCGCAGGCGACGCAGGCTCGACCCTAAAAACAAGAAAGTGCTTTAAGTTCAACAGTAACTCCCGCTGGCCCATCTTCCTGTGAATTTAGTGCTTTATTAGCCATTATAGGCCATGAATTCACTTCCATTTCACGAATGCACTTATATCAACAATGGCAACTTTGGAGGAGTCAGCATTGTCTTCAACAAAAGTACAAATATTGTGGGCAGCTAAAGAAGGTAAAACCTGCCTCAATACCATGTACATAACTTCCATCACTAGCTCGTTGAACACCAGCATTAAATAAAAGTAGCAGTAGGACCTCAGCAAGAAGTAATATATCTGGAAGCACAAGTGCCACTCAGGGCACCGTTACTGCAAGTACCATCTCAAAATCAATCTCAATCCACAAATGAATTAAACACAGAGGAGCCATCATCAGCACCTCCCTTTGAGCTGTGAACCTGCAAAAAAGATTTTAACAAACCTTTATGTCAGTACGAATGATTTCACCCTAAGCATGCCTTCAGTATTTACAGTGCAACATGCCTCAAATGTGAAAAATGATGGGATATAATTGGAGACGAGTGCTGGACTTAAAACCAGTGTAGTGGAAAAGAGCACTGAAGTCATTTCAAGTACACCCATCCTGAGACTATCATAAGTAATTAAAACACCACCAGCCTGAAAGAAGAAAGTCCATTCAGAACAAATACAGGTCATATAATGATATCTTATGCTGAGACAAATGAAGGGACATTGTATGTTTTTACAAATGAATAACTAATTATGAAAGTGAAAATACACCTTCCAATTGTGAAACATAATTTAGCCCATCATTGTTCAGATCTTTGGAGAATATCAGAAATTATTCAAAACGTATAGAAGGAGGCACTGAACATGAATTGAATTCATTTTCACCATTCAACACTGCTTTAATAGAATTACACTTGACATTGGGCATCATACCTTCATTGTCCATTCCATAGGGGTGATGCTATAAATGAAAGCACAGTAAAATCTCAATTGGCAACATCAGAAAACACTAACAGAACACAAACAGCAACATATGCTCAAGCTTGTGGTTGAAGACGGGGCCCAACAATACTAATTTTTGGGACCAGTACATTTTCCTCACCAGACATTGACCAAGCGCAGAAGAGAAAAAACATTCAAGAGCAAAAGAGGGAGGAATAAAAGACAGACAAAAGATACAAATGGAGAATGCAGGAACTTTTAGCAGTGGGATAAAGAGTTAGGGTGGTATTTGTTGATTGAAAAAAGAGGCATGAGGTGTAATTAAGGCTACGCAACCTTGGATTTAACATCCCAACCTTTAATAGCTAGGGCTAATCAAAACTTTGAGACCAAAATGTATTCTTTTACAAATTAAGTACTGTGCTCAAAAGATTGAAACTACGTACATATTAATAATGACAAAACATCATCTGTCTACACTCTTCAAATAGCACCATCTGTCAAGGAGACTACAACATATAATAATTTCAGCACTGATCACAGTAGACATGGGGGCTTATTTACAAGCTCTGTGGCACAGGGTGCATGAGTGACCGTGCTGCGCTGCCCTGCACCACAGGGAAAGGGCAGAAATGCCACATGTCTACAAGATACAGGAAATTTCTGTCCTCTCCCCCTGCACTGGCGCACAATGGACTGCCTAGTGCCAACACCATGGTGCATAGATGCCTGTGATGCAGCCAGGACTGTTTCTGAGCAGGAAGTGACACCTTCCTGTATAAAAACAATCCTGGGACGCGTTTTCCTCTTTTTATGTGTGCTGCAGATTATGGATATGATCCCACTATATGGGAATGTGGATATGATCCCACTATATGGGAATACCAGGAAGAAACCATTTCAGCAGACTTACCTACAAAAAGTCCAATGGTATGGACCACTGGGGATGATGCAGCCAGTGGTACTGCTATAGAAGTGGGTTTTAGCACTTTTTCTGCCTTGAACCTCAACTGATAACCTCAGGAATCAACAAGTCCACTAACAATAGCAAATGGTCAAGTATCTGAAAATATTTCCAGATTACTCACTACAGAGCCATATTCTAACTATACTCTTCAAGCAATTCAATGTACCATGGACACTTCAACAAATACTCCTTTCAACACTGATTATATTACAATAAGAGCATCTTCAAACTTAACAAAACTCTCTGCAAGAAGCAAAGCACCTGAAATGAGTGCACTCAGTAGGATCTAGCACCACTACACATGAATCACCAAGCATTTTAAAAAGTGAAAAACCATGTCATTGTACTTCGGTATATAAACAAGTCCACTCAAATCGGCCAGTACCAGTCCAAATGTATTAACTCCTGGAGATGATGCAAACAAATTTCATAACTGTAAAGGCTACCTGTAGGCCCTTCTAGACCTCGCTTAACATTCTCAGAAATATTGGCATATGGTGATTCAATGGAAAAAATATGCAAAGAATAGAAGCACCTTCTAGACATACTTTTCAAGTAAC
This sequence comes from Pleurodeles waltl, assembly GCF_031143425.1. Lineage (NCBI taxonomy): Eukaryota > Metazoa > Chordata > Amphibia > Caudata > Salamandridae > Pleurodeles > Pleurodeles waltl. Next base: position 1,444,060,539 of record NC_090447.1, read on the forward strand.
ATCTACCATAAAGGTTTCAACAAATATTCCTTTCCATACCAAACATGTCACATCAAGTATTTTCTCAGAGTTCTCAACTAAGGGTACAAAAAAGATCACCCATGATGCAAGTGCATCGAAGGTAATATTGAAGTTCCTTCATACAATCACAAATGTACCACAAACCATTTGAAAAGCATACAGATACTTCCTTCCACCTATGAATGAAATGGGAGACAGTGCATTCATGTCAGATACAAACACGTCTGATACGACAACGAATTGCGAAGATAATACACCAAAATAAAAAGAAAGATCATTTCACACAACTTCCTATGCTACTACAAATTCCATATAATTATCTTATATTACAGATTAGTTACACTTTAATCATGAAAGTGCTATCGATTATACTTCTGAAACATCCCTTTCCTCTTTATGCTTCAGATCATCAGCAATGACAAGCACTGGATCCAATAATTTATCAAGCCGTACTAAACAAAAATCAAGTTCATGGTCAGCATCCAGCACAACTTCAAATGCATTCGCACAACCCAAGATGCCATCCCATAATCAGCCAAAACAGATCTCAATATACTACCATTTGAGATACTTCCAAAGCCAACACTATTGAAACAGGTTCCAGCACTAATGTTTCTTCTGACCCTGAATCGACATCCTGGAAGTTGATGCTTGTGTACCAGCAACTAGAAATCGTCATTCATCTGAAAGTCTGCAAATTAAGGTTTGTTTCCTAGCACCACTTTTAATATAACTCCTATCAAGGGGACTTCAACAATACTTTGGCACTGATGGAATTACTAAAGGTAGACCTTGGAGCTTCCAATCCTCTCTGTAACAAACATTGCACCTGATATGAGTACGCTGAATACAGTTTCACTGTCCACACAGACCACCACAGATACACCTCAAATCACTTGGAAAAGCCCACACCTATTCTGTTACAGCCATGCACTAGCAATAAGCACAGTGCAAGAGAGCACCGCATTATTGTCAGATAAACCAATGCACAATAGTAGCTTGAGTTATGAAAGTACTACAATTAAGAAGAAAGTTAATGTAAAAGAACTGAAGAGCAAACTACAGTTCCATATGCAGAGATAATACATCTTCAGTTTCTCCAAAGGTAGGAATCTCTGTGGAGGATGTACTCAATACCATGCAATCTGCTTCCAGCACCCTTGCTGCTGCTTGCCCTTGATGACATTAAGAAGTGATAAGGGTATCTCAACTACTAGACATGATCCATTATCCAGAAATACAAATGAATAGATCATACAACATCTGCTTCGTTTTACATGTTTTAACAGAATCAACTGCAGAAACTTCAACAAATGTTACTTTTATCACCAATTCAAATTATCAAATTCCTCCTCAGTCTCTAAGACATACTCTGCAGTAACGAGTGAGAATGAAATTTCTTCACTGAAGACCAAATTAGTACCCATGTCAAGCACCACATTTAAACCCCAAATGACTTATGAATGCATACTGTCTTGTATCACAAACCCAACACGTCTAACAACTGAAATGAAGCCTACCTGTACTTTAGAAATCCTGAATACCATGAAAGTATGAACAGAGGCGATAAGGGTGGTCCAAACATTTCAACAGGACCATTTTTGAAAGTACATCCCAACTGTCAACTTCTGAAACACCCACTTTCTCATCTTTCATAACATCAAAAGAGCCGACTAGTGAACAACCCACCACTATGCCATGGAGCACTGAACAGGAATTGAGCTCAGGTTCTTTGTCAGAAATGACAGTATCAGCTTCCGGGACTGACACGCCATCAACCTTTACAAGTCCATACTTTAGGACCATTTACCATGATAGATCCCAAAGCACAGAGACACCATTACCTACTACAGCTCTTCGTAAAACAGAATCTTATGCAGGTACTTCAGCAAACAATTCTTTTGGTACTGATAAACTCGCTCACAGTGCATCAACAGACTATACCTCAAACTATGCAACAATTACTCTACGTGAATTTAGTACATTTGAGGTATCATCACTGTTCCTGCTAAGCACCACCAGTGGACCAGAAACGATTTCTGAAAGCACGTCTTCATCTACTAGACCAGTACTGCAGACAAGTACCCAGGAAAAGTCAACTGTGCTAATATCAGATACTACCAGGAACATTGAAAGCACTGTCACAGCAGGTACTTATATTTATAATGAAATAAGCTTTGTTAGCAGAACTTCACCTCAAACATTTTCGAGTCCAGGAATCAGTGTTTTGCCAACAATTGTCACAGAACAGGTTAGTACATTTTATGAAAGTGCACCTGGACCTTCTTACTTTTCAAACTTCAATGTCCTCTTCCACTTTCCCCTCAATGCAGACAACTACTGCAGACAGGAACATTGTCCCAGAGAGAACCGAACAAGACTCACACTCTGTCTTTTTATTAGAAACAACACATGGCAGAATTTTAACTTCATTTCCTGCAAATTCTGAGACAGCTCTTATCTCAGCCAGTACAAATACAAGTATAATAGATGGAAGTACCATACACATGTCAGACACCACTAGCCCATTTGACAGCATTACTTCTGAAGATACAACCAAGAGAAATGAAGAAATGCCTAGTAGTCTGACTGCAGCTCACACAGCCTTATCAAGTATTGAAGTCACTGATGTTAACCCTTCAACCTTCAAAGATACAATTAGCACTATTTATGGAACTACAGCCAGACCTTCTTCAACTGAATCTTCCATTACCCTATCTTCAGGCATCACTGAAAGTGAATTGAGCTCAGTACCTTTAAGTTCATTCCCCACAATTACTGATAAAACTGCAGCATCGTATGAAAATACAGTGGGATATTCAGCTTCCACAATAATCGCGTTCTCAATTACAACACCGGGGCCTCCTAGCTTTGAACCTTCTTCTCCCTCACCATCCACATCCACCATCTCATCAACTGAGCCTCAGACTCTCAGACACTCTACTGTATCAGGCAGCACTGATCAGGCATTAAGCTCAGATTATCCATCAGAATTAACACCTCCAACAGTCCCAATGACATATTCCATGGCTTCTAAGACAGACCACCTTTTAGACGTTACAAGTGAAACAGTAAGGAGTACTGCACACATATCAGATGCTACTAAGACTATCAATAGCGATGCCTCTGAGGGCACAGCCAGAAATAACAAAACATCTACCAGTACAAATGCAATCCATACAATCACGAATTCCACAATTCTCACTGATGAATTTAGTACTTTTTATGGAAGTACAGCTCCGCTTTCGGCAACTAAAAACATCCATTCCATTATCCTCCTTCATACCAGTGCAACAGACTTCAGCACCTGATACTTCACCGGGAGGTATCAATCATGAGATAAGCTCTGTCTCTTTAGCAGAATCAACATCCAGCATGGCTTCAACTGCCTTCCCCACAAATGTTAAAACAGAGCCTCCTACAGGCATTATTAGTGCACAAATATTGACAACAATTCAGGATATAGTAGCACCTTTCTCACCTTCAGCATCAAGTGAAACTAGTCCACTCACAGCAAATGATAACAAGTCTAATCCTGAAAATGAACTAAGCACAGAGCAACCATCATCTGCTACCAGAGCTAATACAACAGAAACTGCAGCTGAGCTTTCATATATTCCTTCTAGCAAAGCTGTGACACAGCATATATCAACAGGAACTGCTTCTTACTCCACAGCAAGTACTCAAAATGTAGTAAGCACATTTGAGACACTTTCTCTGACCAATATAACCCACACTAGTGAAACACCAAAGTTTTCTGAAAGCATGCCATCTTCATCTACCAGACTTGCATTACAAACAGTTACATCAGAACAGGCAAATGTGCAAACATTGGACACTACCAGACACATTGACAGTACTGTGACTGAAGGTATTACTAGTGGAACTAAAAGAGGTTTTGCCACAAGCCTCATCAACAGCACTGCATTTGAAGGTACGACTAACAGAAATGAAGACATCCTTAGGAGTACAGCGTTAGCTCATACAACCTTGTCAAATCCTGGAGCTACTGACCACATCACTTCAACTTTCACAAATATGGTTAGTGCTAATCATGAAAGTACAGCTGGGCCTTCAGCAACTGAAACTCCTATTACCTCATCATTAACTAGCACCAAACGTGAGTTGAGCTCAGTCCCTTTATCAGAGACGTCATTGCACATGGTTTCATCTACAGGTACCAGCAGTTTTGAGATAACAGTGCATGCACTCAATACAAGCCAACATGTCACAGAGGGAACGACTATGTACATCTCAGACACCAACAACCTCATTGACAGCACTGCTCCTGAAGGTAAAACAAAAAGAAATGAAGAAAGGCCTAGCAGTACAACCACAGCAATGTTTTTAAATTCTGAAGCTACTGATATTATCTCTTCAACATTCAAACATATAAATAGTACTATTTATGAAAATACAGGTGGGCCAACTAAAACTTCCCTTACCTCTTCCTCAAGCAGCACCAATCGAGAACTGAGTTCAGATAGTTCATCAGGATCTACGAGTCTTGAGAAAATAGAACAGATATCCATTACAATTCCACAAGTATCAACAACTGAACAGGATACATTAAAAAAGCTCTCTTCAGCAGCATATGAAAGTACAGCAGACCATTCTGCCTCAACAACATCATTGTCCACCATCACATCAATGGAGACTATTATTCATGGACATACTACTGTAGCAGGAAGCACTGATCAGCAGTTAAGCTCAGTTTCTCCATCAGAATCCATATCTCTAAAATACAAAACATCATTTCCAACTGCTTCTGAAACTGTTTATCTTTCAGACTTTGCAAGTCGAAGGGAAACAAAAGGGAGTACTGTACACATATCAGACACTACCAGCCCTATCAATACCTCTGCTCATGAAGGTACAACTAACCAAAATGAGATAATGTCAACCAGTACAACTGCAGTTCACAGAACTACATCAACTTTGGATGCGAGTGACAGGACTACCTCAGTTTTCACAGACAGATTAAGCACTTTTTATGAAATTACAGCTCTACCTTCTGCAACTGAAACATCTATGCAATTGTCTTCCTTCATACCATTGGCTAGTACTATTCAAGGAAGTACAGCTGGATCTTTTGCAACTGAAACTCTAACCACCTCATCCAAAAGCAGCAGCAAACATACATTTCCTTTTATAGAATCTATATTTAGCATAGCTTCATCTACAGTTTCCACAACATTTGAGGCTACCGAACGTACACACATTACAAGTTCAACCTTATTGACAACTGAACAGGACACATCAGAACAGCCCTCCTCTTCAGCATCATATGAAATAACATCTGAACCTAATGCTTCCACAATATTCTCATCCTCCATCACATCAACAGAGCCTGATACTCTTGAGCATGCTTCTTTATCAGGGAGCACTGATCAGGATTTAAGATCAGTTTCCCTATCAGATTACACACTTATAACCCAAACTGCATTTCCCACAGTTTCTGAGACTGTTTCTCTTTCAGAAGTTACAGCTATACCATACACCACCATCCCCCTCAAAAGCACTGCTTCTGAAGGTGCAACCAACAGAAATTATGAAAGGACTGCTAGTACAAGTACAATAAACAAGTTTTCAAATGCTGAAATAAATTACACTATCTCTTCAACTTCCAAACATGTAAATAGTACTATTTATGAAAGTACAGTTTCACCCACTGAAACATCCATTCTTCAGGTCAAGCAGGACTGAAAGAGAGTTGAGCTCAGGTCCTATGTCAGGGTCTATAAACAGCATAGCTTCATCTACAGTTGCTACAAGTTCAAGTTTTGAGACAACAGAACGTTTTCTCATTTCAAAAAATGAACAACATATAACAGACCTATATAGCATCATATGAAAGTACATCTGAACCTTCTGTTTCAATTACACCCTCAACTTCCATCACAAAAATGGAGCATCTTTCATTTAAAACTTCTGTTTCCACAAATGTCTCTCCGTTTATCATATCATCGAAGCCCCCAATTGCTGAAACTTCTGCTTTAATAAAATCCTCATCCTCCAATACCTCAATGAAGCCTCCTAACTTTGGACTGTCTGCTTCCACAACATCCTCATCCTCCATCGCATATAAGGAGTCTCCTAATCTTAAAGATACTTCTGTACCAGACAGTACTGATCAGGGTTTAAGCTCAGTTTCTCCATCAGGAGTAACATCGCTTATAGTTCCAGCAAAATTTCCCAAAGCATCTGAGACTGTCCATCTATCAGCTATTACAAATCTAAGTAAAACAGAGATGAGGACACTACCAGGCACATCCATAGCACTCCTTCCAAAGGTACAACTAACAGAAATGAGGGTACGTGTATCAGTACAACTCCAGCTCATATGACTATATCGTTTACTGATGCCACAGACATGACCCCTTAAATTTTCATAAATGAATTTAGCACTACTTATGAAAGTACCGCTTCACCTTCTGCAGAGGGAATTACCGTTCACATCTCAGAGGCTCTCAGCCAGTTTGACACCACTGATTCTGAAGGTGCAACCAGGGGGAATGAAGGAAGGCCTAGCAGTATTCCTGCAGCTCACACAACATATTCAAATACTGAAGCTACTGACATTATAACTTTCACAAAAATGATTAGTACTATTCATGGACGTACAGCTGGATCTTCTGCAACTGAAACTCCCATTACCTCATTCACAAGCAGCAGTGAACGTGAGTTGATCTCTGTTCCTTTAAGAAAATCTACATTTAGCCTGACTTCATTTACAAATTCCGCAACCTTTGATGATACAGCACATGCACACATTACAAGTGAACTGACAACTGAACAAGAATCATCAGAACAGCCCTCCTCTTCAGCATCATATGAAAGAACACCTGGAACTGCTGCCTCTACAACATTCTCGTCCTCCATGACATCAACTGAGCTTCTTACTCTTGAGCCTTCTGCTTCAACAAAACTCTCATCGTACATCACAATAACAGAGTCTCCTATACTCGGACCTTCTGCTTTCACTACATCTTCATTCTCCCACTCATCAGTTCAGCGTCCCACTATCAAACATTCTGCTTCCACTACATCCGTGTCCTCCATCAGAGCTTCTGCTTTCACTACATTTTCATACTACATCACATCAAAAGAGCCACCAACTCTTAAACCTTTTGCTTCTACTACTTTCCCTTCCTCCATTATATCAATGGAGCCTCTGACTCTCAAACCATTGGATTCCATTACATCCCCATCCTCCATCACCTCAACAGAATCTTTCACTTTGGAACCTTCTGCCACCACAACATCCACGGCCTCCATCACATTAAATGAATCTCCCACTGTTGAACGTTCAACTTCCACAACATCCTAGTTTTTCTTCACTACAATGGAGCCTCCCATTCGCAAATCTTCAGCTTCCACATCATCTTCATCCTTCATCACATCAACAGACCCTTCTACTCTTGAAGCTTCTGCTACCACAAAATCCTTATCCTACATCACATTAGCTGAATCTCCTACACTCACACCTGCTTCCACTACATCAAAATTCTCTCTCTCATCAATGCGGCATCCTACCATTGAGCACTCTGTCTCCACTATACACTCGCCCTCCATCAGAACTTCTGCTTCCACTACATTTTCATCCTCCATCGCATCAACAGAGCCTCCCACCAGCAAACCTTCTGTTTCTACTACCTCCTCATCCTCCACCACATCAATGGAACCTCCTACAATTGAACCTTCTGTTTCCACCAATTTCTCACCCTCCATCACATCAACTGAGCCTCTCACCCTCAAACTTACTACTTCTACCACGTCCCCATTCTCCTTCACATCAAAAGAGCCTTCAACTTTTGAAACTTTTGCTTCCACCACATCCCTATCCTCTATCACATCATTAGAGCCTACAACTCTCAAACCTTTAGCTTCCACAACATCCCCATACTCCATCAACTCAAAGGAACCTCTCACACATGAACCTTCTGCTACCACAATATCCTCAACCTCCATCACATTATATGAACCTCGCACTTTTGAGCGTTCAGCTTCCACAGCATCCTCCTACTCCACGGCTTCCGTGGAGCCTCTCACTCTCATGCCTTTTACGTTCACAACATCTTCCATCACTACAATAGAGGCTCCCAGTCTTGAACCATCAGCTTTTCCAACATCATCATTGTCCATCACTTCCACTGAGCCTCCCACTCTCAAACATTCAGCTTCTACAACATTTTCGTCCTCCAACATGTCAAAGAAGGCTCCCACCCCTGAACCTTCTGGTTCCACAATATGTTCACAATCCTTCACATTAACTATGCCTCCTACCTTTGAAGCTTCTGCTTTCACAACATCCTCATCATCCATCACATTAACTGAGTCTGGTACACTTACACCTTATGCTTCCACTTCATCTTTATTCTCTCTCTCATCAATGCGGCATCCCACCATCAAACATTCTGCTTCCACTACATCCTCATCCTCTATCAGCACTTCTGCCCCCACTATAATTGTGTACTCCATCACATCAACGGAGCCTCAAACCAGTAAACCTTCGGATTCTTCTACCTCCTCATCCTCCATCATATCAATGGAGCCTCCCATAATTAAATCTTCTACTTCCATCAATTCCTCATTCTCCATCACATCAACAGAGCCTCCCACCCTCACACCTACTGCTTCTACCACATCCCCATTTTCCATCACATTGACGGAGCCTCAAACTCTTGGACCTTTTGATTCCACAACCTCCTCCATCACATTATATGACCCTCCTACTCTTGAACCTTCAACTTCCACAGCATCCTCATACTCCATCACTTCAAAGGAGCCTCTCACTCTCGAACCTTCTGCTTCCGCAACATCCTCCATCACTATAATGGAGCCTCCCACTCTTAAACCTTCGGCTTTCACAACATCCTTATTATCCATAACTTCAATGAAGCCTCCCATTGTCGAACCTTCAGCTTTCACATCATCATCTCCCTCCATCACTTCAAATAAACCTCCTACTCTCGATCCTTCAGCATCCACAACATACTTATTTTCCATCACATCAATGGAGCCTCCCACTCACAAACCTTCTGCTACCACAAAGTATTTGTCCTCCTTCACATCAAAGGAACGGCTCATACCCAAAACTTTGGCATCTACAACATCCTCACCATCAATCACTTCAACAGAGACTTCCACTCTTGAACCTTCTGCTGCCAAATCATCCTCTTTCTCCATCACTACAACAAAGCCTCCCACTCTTGAGCAATCAGCTTTCACAACAACTTTTATCTCCATTACATATAAGGAGCCTACTACTCTTGGACCTTTGGCTACAACAACATCCTTATCCCTCATCCCTTCAACAGAGCCTCCCATTCTCAAACCATCTGCATCCAGAACATCCTCATCCTCCAGCACATCCTCATCCTCCACCACTTCAATTTCTCCTACTCTTGGACAACCTACTATATTAGGCAGCACTGACCACGAGTTAAGTTCAGTTTCACTTTCAGAAATAACATATTTTACAATCCCAACAGCATTTTCCACATCTTCTGAGACTGTTCATCTTTCGGGTCGAACATGTATAAGTAAAACGAAAAGCAGTACTGGCTGCAAATCAGACACTACCAATTCCATTAATAGCACAGCTTCTGAAGAGACAATCAACAAAAGTAAAGAAACATCTACCAGTACAACTGCAGTTCACACAACATTACCACTAACTGATGCTACTGATATGCACACATCTTTGTTTACATCAATGCTGCTGACTTCATCAGCACCTGATACTATACCAAGCATCAGTGAACCTGAATTAAGCTCAGTTCCGATTCCAGAATCATCTTTCAGCATAGCTTCCACTGCATTTCCTACAGATTTAAAAACTGCACCTCATGGAGACATCACAAGTGTATATCTATCAACAACAATTCAGGATATATCAGCAAGTTCCTTGACTTCAGTATCAAGTAAATCTAGTTCATCAACAGCACAAAATTATTATCAAAATGAAACTACAAATAAATTAATAACAGAGCAGCCATCACCTGCTACCACACATATTGTAACAGAAAGTGCAGCTGAAACTTCAATCACACCCCTCAGTACTTTTGATATGACACCAGATATAACCTCAAAGAAGACACCAGAGTCTACATCAACTAATCCAGACAATTTAAGTACACTTGAGGCACACACACTGTCCCTGCTAAGCACGGCCAACAGACCACCAACAGTTTCCAAAATGATAGTGTCTTTCCCTTCTAGAGAAGCGTTGTGGACAAGTATCACAGAGGAGACAGATACCACCAAATCCATCAACAATATTGTAACTGAAAGCAGTATTAATGGAAACAGTACTGTACGTAACACAACTATTTCAAATTCTTCATCCAGTGATCTGTCAACTCCATTCACAGATGATTTTAGTACAGTTTATGAAAGGAACATAACACCTTCAATTTCTCAACCATCCATTTCTTCACCTGCAACCACATTATTGCAATCAACTACTGATGAATCTGATAACATAGCAGGTAGCACCCAACAAGAGTTGAACAGAACTTTTGTACTGAAATCAACATCCAGCATGGTTCCAACAACAGCTCTTGTCACAGCTATCACCAGCCAGCGCGTATTGACAACTGACCTGGTCACATCAAGAGCATCAAGTGAAAGCAGTCTACAGTCAACAGCTCATGACTATCAGTTTGAGTCCACAAGTGAATTAGAGACACTGAAGTCATTACCAGGTACCTTTCTACCTACAAATAATTACGTTACTGAAACCTCAACAAACATTTCCTTCACTACGACTATGAATCGACCAAGTGTATCTTCAGTATTCATTACCAATTCCCCAACAAATAATACAGGTGAATTGAGCAAACTTACGACATTCTCATTGTCCATGCTGAGCACCACCAATGGACTGCAAACTGCTTTGGAAAGCACACTTTCTCATTCTACTAAAGCAACAGACGAGACCTCTGATCACATGCCACACAAGACATTTTCCAGTGGCAGCATTGCTTCTGTTCCTGTGAGCACTAGAAATGAGGAAAGATATCTTAGTACAAATCAAGCTGAAACAACTCTTTCGTATACAAAGACTAATGTTATTGATCCACATAGTACTCATTATATCAGCCCTCATAGAACGTCTCCTACTGGAAAAATATTGTCATCATCCTCCTTTGCATCAGTGCTGCCAAAAACTGGTAAACCAAGAACTGTACCAAGTGGTGTTGAACATTCAGCAAGCTCAATTCCTCAATCAGAGTCAACATTCAAAACAGTGACAAGTGTCTTAGGTGTGACATCTGAGAGCAGACCTTTTACTGAGACTACCATGCTATGGAGTGCTGGTCAGGATACGACCACTTACAACACTTTGGATGCTACATCCAGCAATTCTAACAGATCTGACGCTGCCTCTGCATCCTCTACATCAAGCAAAACTAGTACTCATACAACAGTAAACAGAAATATGGCTGCCAGCACATATGAAATTAGCTCAACCAAGCCATCTGCTGACACCAGTTTTAACATAACAGCATCTGTCACTGAGTCATTATCCAACCTTTCTTCCAAAGCATCCCGGGTTACTCCAATGGATTTTGCAATCCACTCTTCAGCACATACAGCAAAGGAAATTACTGCATTGGAAACAACCGTAGAGCCCATTCAAACAACAAAACATACAGCAGAAAAAGCTTCTAAAAGTACAATTTATTCCACTTACAGCACAGGTTCTTTCTCTAGGTCGCATAGCACCAGTTCCTCATCTCCTAGATGGACAGATGCAAAGGACCCAAGCACAGCAGTCCTTCCTACATTCACTGGGCCCAGCAGTGGAAGTAATTCAGGTGGTACTACTAATGGAAATAAAGGGCACTCAGTGAGCACAGCTAAAGGTAGCACCACCATTTCTAGTGGTGACACCAGCCATAGGACAACACCTCGCACAGGTAAATTTAATTCTGTTTCTCAGGAGGCCACAAGAGTGTCTACTTTTGAAAAATCTGCTTCCTCGGTCACACCAATACATTTGACTTCTGCTTATCTTGACAGCACTGCTACAATAAATACACTCAAGACAACTTCATCGTTATTTACAACAGGTTTTCAAAGCATGCCTCATCCTACTACCAAAAGTACTAGCATATGGTCCACAGAAGTAGCTTCACCAAAATATAGTGGAACAGAATTCACTTCCAGTATGGAATTAATGACTACAACTTCTGACTTAGGCTCTATAACAGAAACCAAATATCTCTCTGAATCTACAAAGGATATAGGAGTTGAGGGGCAGTCATCCGCTAGGACTCTTAATTCGTCTGAGTCCATGAATGCAATATCTTGCACATATACGTTAACCACAGCAGGACATTTACCTTTGTTGTCATCAAATGTTCCTCTAAAATCAACATTGTCACTCACACTTACTGAAACCAGTGAGCATGGCACAGTTCCTGAAACATCCTTTGCTCTTCCCAGCACGCTTACACCATCATCCACTGCCTCTGATGTATTTACTAGCAACCACAATTCAAATAAGACTGCTTCAACAGGCCTACCTTCAACCTCCACTGCAATGGCTACCCAAGGCACCAACACAGCCTCAACTACAGTTGCCCACCAATCTAGCACCACACAACTATCAGTACCTGCATTCACCACAGCTCCAACAATATTTTCCTCAAGTGCAGACAAGACATTTTCTAGTGCACCCTTTGAGAGCAGTACACCTTTATCGATCAGCACTCCACCAGAGGCAGGCACATCAGAAGGACATACTGCACGCTTTTCTTCAACAACAGCACCCACAATCAAAAGCAGCACTTCAAGTGATATGCATGCAATTATGACTTCTATTGCATTAAAAAAACAGTGGCAAGCACACTGATGTCCACAGAGGTGACGGTGGGAGGCCCTACCTTTAAGGTCTCAGGTGAGTATGTTCTCCTATGCTTACTAGCATTGGCAATGTTATTGAAATGAAAATGACATTCTCTTCATTGCATTAAGTGATGATGTGTTAGGTGGCACATACCAGCTCATAGTCCTCCCAGTGATGGGGATGGGAGCAAATGATCGCTTAAGTGGTACAATGACTGGAAAGACAGAAACCTATTACCATAACAATCAGGAAGGTTCTGTCCAAAAGTTGTCCATACTTCTCTCTTAGTGCAGTGGCAAGGCTGCAGAAAGGGGACTTGGGAAGCTACAAAAAGCCCTTAGGGGCCAGTCACAAAAACATTTTTCTTGGTCTTGTACAGTAGAGCATTGTGAGAAGAAAGAGTCTGTATTGACCTGGAGTGAGATGTGCACCCTTTGATCTTTCTTGGTACCCAAGCACTCTTTAAATCCTGTGCCACAAACACAGCCATTGCACATCTCATTTCCACTTGCACCTGTTAGCCTCTGAACCTTCTTGATCATCGCTCCATCCCCATGCGCTTTGTCCCGTACCTTTATTGCACTCTATCTCCTGCATTGGAATGCCTTCCTGGACCTCCATGTCCTCCCACCAGCAGACTGTCATCTCCCTCCTCTTTTGCAATCATGCATTTACTGCACTCACCGTACCCACTGACTGTAATTATCTTTCTGTCCACCCATTAACTTTATGAGGCCTAGCTTCGTCTTCCAGTCCACAGCACCGTTTCCTTTGCAGCATTTTTCCCATCAGAGCCATACCTTTTCTTCTGTTCTAAGTCCACAACATCTTCTGAACTCCCACCCCAAATTTCTGTATTCCTTTCTGAATTTCTTCTCAGCCACGATTTTCATAGGTCATTGATGCTCAGTGTAAAGGCATTCCAGTTCTGTAATCTATTACAACCACATTCCCAGTGCGCATACAGGTTGAAAGGAAGTTTAAGTCTCATAAGTGAATGTCTAGATTTCTAAATATGTTTCAATTTTTGTTTTTAATCATTCCTTTGCAGAATCATCAAACACTCCAGCCACTGAGATAACAATGACACAGCCATTTACCTCAAAACTGAAAACTGAAGAAACAACATTTGACCAAAGTTTAACTTTGTCAACATTATCAGCCTCAAGTGGAGTAGCACTATTAACCAGTTCTACTGAAAATTCATCTTATTCAGTGCTATCAGTTCCAACATCTACAACCATTCCAGCAAGTGAAACACATTCAGTTGCAGATACACCAACAACTGCCACTGAGACCATAACATATAGCCTATTATTTACAGTAGGTTCAACTAACTTTACAACACCCCTTTCTGTATCCACAACAATTACACCTACAATTCCTCATATGATATCATCTGTGGCTAAAGACACGTCTGAAACTGTAACCACCAGTACCACCACATTGACAACCCTCAATATATCATCTGTCAGTTTTGTTTCCACTGAACCGTCAACAATTCCTCAAACTATACCTGTAGTAACCAATGGGATTTCAGAGGTTTCGTCTATCAGTGCTACAAAGCCTTTGACCATCAGTGCCACCACTAACCATTTCATTTCAAATAATACTCGAACATCACAAATTCCTGAAACCATTACTGTGGTGACCGATCAGACTTCAGAAGCTTCCATTGCCAATACTGAAACTTCTTCAACTATCAATACAAAACCTATTGTTTTTTTCTCATCTGAAAAAACACCATCTACAACTGCTGAAACTACAACTTTGGAGACCAAAGTGTCTTTCAAAACCTTTACCACGCGTCCTACCAAGTCATCAGAAGTATCACTTCCTTTTATTTCCACAAAAACATTAACAACTACATTTCCTGAAGCATCCCCTACAGTCGCTTATAGGGTTTCTGAAACTTCTACCACTAGCAGCCCCACAACCGCAATTGTCAGTGCAACCCATATCCCTTCCATTTCAAGAGAAACACTGACAACTACAGTGCCTAAAACCATAGCTGCTGAGACCACTGGGAAAACCAAAACATCTACCATCAACAGTAGTAAGCCTTTGAATGTCAATACAACATCTATTTCTTTTGTTTCTGTTGAAAACCTTACAACAAAAATAACTGAAGCTCTAGCTACAGCAACCAAATGGAATTCAGGAAGTTCAACCACGATAATTGTTAACCCTCAAACACAGAGTCCAGCATCTACTCTTTTGAATTCTTCTAAATCACAAAGTACAACTTCTGAAATGACTACCATGGCCAAAATAACCAATGAGGGTAGTATGCGTACAGTGGCCATTTCAACAAGTACACCTCATTCAGCTGTTGCACTAGCTACATCGAAATACCCATCTTCAACAATCAATCAAACCTCTGCCATTACCACAACCAGCACCACCAATCCAGTTCTCATCAAAAACACATCATCTTCTGCGATTTCTAATTCAGCGACTACATCAACAGTCACAGTAACTTCCAGCACTCAAATAATGACCAAAGAAACCTTGAGTACTACTAAGCCCTGGACTACTAATCCAACATCAACAGCTACTACAACTACTTCAACTACCATTATTGCTCAATCTTGCAGTAAGTATATTACTCCTAATGGAAATGCATTGTTGGTTGAACAAAAACATTTAGGGGCCTATTCACAAACTGTGTTAGGTTGCATGTTTAATAGTACTGTGATGATACTAGGCACAAACTACAAAATAATATTCACCAACCTCTGTGCAGAGGTCTATGCTTCTACCTCTCCTAGTGTTTCTGTGCAGAGATCTCTGCCTAGACTGAGGAGATCTCTGCATGTGTATGCATGTTTTTGTAGTAAATGAGGGAGGTACAGGGGAGTGTGCCTGGAAAATGAGTAATACTTTGGGCATATTTATGAGAGGAGTTGCAATGCTCTTGCACCACTCAATGTGATGCGTGCACAACGCAAGCCCAAAATGCTATGTATCAAGCCACGCAAGGCCACATTGTGTGGCCCTGAGTGGCTTGATAAATCCAGAGTAATGCAATGCAGAGCAATGCAACACACTGCTCCAGGGAGGGATTAATGGATGTTGGGTGGGTTTCCCCCACAACACCCATCGATATTAACACATTTCTAGATTTACCAAAAGAGGTAGACCTGTGAATGCCCCAAAATGCTACGCCTTCCCAAGTGAGGAGTACTGAGAAGAAATATCTTTATTTCTCCTTGTTACTTCCTCTTCCTATCTGTGCTTCATTCTGCAGCACACACAGAAAGAGGAAAATGCCTCAGAGGATTGTTTTTGCGCAGGAGGGTGTCCCTTTCTGCACAAAAACAATCCTCCTTACATCGGAAGCACCCTTGCATCACGGTCAAGGGTGACTGTGTTGGCACTAGGCAGCCAAAACGGCACCATGGTAGGGACAAAGCAGGAATGCACCATATTCTTTTAAAGAGGGCACACTCCTTTCTCTGTCATGCAGTGCAGCACAGCACAGAAAGGTGACTTTCTTCACTGCCTGACATTGTCATAAATATGACCCTTACTACTTAAAGAAGGCATGAGGGGGTCAGCGACTGTTAGGGAAGGGGTAATGGAAAGACATGCAACTACCCACAAAAGAATAAGAGCATTCCTATTCTTAAACTGCATTTCTAAAGTTACTGCAGACAACAATGACCCACAACAGTCATAATTGCATTTCACCTCAGAGCTGGCCATTCACAGGTACTACAACCCCTCTATAGAAAATAATGGACATAGGAAC
This sequence comes from Pleurodeles waltl, assembly GCF_031143425.1. NCBI lineage: Eukaryota > Metazoa > Chordata > Amphibia > Caudata > Salamandridae > Pleurodeles > Pleurodeles waltl. The sequence continues at coordinate 1,444,077,173 of NC_090447.1, forward strand.
TTAAAATTAACCCTATTTGGAAACAATGTTAAAAAACTTTGAAAGATACATAAAAATGATTTCAAATGTAATTAAATAATAATTTCTTAAACATATTTTAACAGCCTTTCTTCAAATTAAAAATAATTATAATTGTTTCAAAATAAATTATATTATTTCTTAATTCTTTATAGCTGTATTTTTTTAGTTTTTCAAGAGACTTTTTTTTTAGTAACCTTACACCCATAAATGGGTGAACTTATACAAGTAGGTTTACGCACATGAAAGTTTATCTTTGTAAATATACCCCTTAGTAGCTCAGATTTAAACGTGTCAACAACAACATTAATGAATTTGATAATTTTGAACATGAACTAATGTTGAGACAAGGTTATTGTTCCGCCCTGTTAAGCATTCAAGTTGCTTAGCAGTAAAGAGCCAGTTTCTGTGAAAATGGGTTAACCTCAGGCAGCAGTGGCTCAATGTGACATGCTTGACTCAGAGAAAATGCATGTAATATTCATGCATGTACATCATCTTCCTGAGGTGGGGAATGAAACTGCAGGTTGTGGATATCTGGCAGTTCCAGAATGGGTGCGGTATAGGTCAAAGCACAGATGAGCAGCTTTTCAAAGGTCATCTTAAAAGCATTTGTATTTAAAATCCAAGATCTCTGGTTCAGAATTTTAATAAATGACCGAATGCTGCAAAGATGGCCCTGCCGCTGTTCCCCAAATATAGTGAAATGTGAAAGCATGCCTTGATAAAACTATGAAGGCAATATAGTAATAGATAAGTAAATATCACGTTGGAACAAACAAAACCCAATAAATAAAGTTGTTGAAAAGAGAAATGATTTATAGGCCTTATTACTACTATTTTATTGACCTCAGTCACTCAACGCTGTAGGGAATCCTTGATGGCTTCTTCCACCTTTTGCCCCTTGTGAATGGTGTCAGCAGCCTCAGGAGGCGCCATTAGGGAATGCTTAGACAGTGGTGGCGGCTTGCTGCCATCCCTGCCTTTGTAGCCAATCACAGGGTTCGCATAGAGCGACCTGCATAATTAACATTTATCAGGCAGGTCGTTTTCCAACCTTCTACAAGTGGAGGGAGTGAGATATGACCTTCTAGTACGCAGGTTACATTGCAAAATGAAATATTGGTTGCAAGATGTCGGTGCACAATTCATGACCATTTTTTGGGACTAACCCTTCAGAACAACTTGAGGAAGTATTTTTTACGCTTCATCACAATTGATCAAACTCTGAACATGGACAATGCAATCGACGAATAATCGACTGTTTATAATTGTACCTCTCTTCACAGCCCAATCACCTCTGTCATTAGAAATCAAGCTTGTCAACAGCCACGTCATTCATTTAGGATGGACCAAGGCGAGCAGCCGGAAGGACATTCTTTACAATGTGAAGCTGTTCCAGAATGGTGCATTAATGACAAGCGAAGACAAACGAGCAACTGAATGCACTTTTTCTGACCTTTTCCCTTCAACTAAGTACAGTGTATCCATTGAGGCAGTGAGCTGCTCCGAGAAGACCACCGCTTCCTTATCAATCATGACAGGTACTTGTCTTTCAATATGCAGATTTGTATTAATAACCTTCCCGCATATACCTTTCTGATGTGCTGTGTTTTTGAATTAATGTTTTTGTGTGTGGCTTCAGGACATTTTTTTTAAAATTAATAGTGCAATATGGACCTCACTTTAGGGGTGACTCGTAACAGGACATCAGCATAAAATTGGGAGATGCAGGGGCATCATAAGGAATTTAGGGGCCGGGGTGGGGGGTAGGGAGGCAAATGTATTTTGGGGGCCCCAGTTCACAACAGCTTTGAATTTATGATCCAATTTCAGCTTTTTCATGCCCTCTTTGGCCAGGTCACTAACAGTGCACAGGCACACTCATGCAAACTTTAAATGTGTTTACATCTACTATTCAGGGATAGTGACTTGTGTTGTCAATATTGTAACACAGCAGCAGTTCACTAATATTACTGCAAATAATCTCTGTGACGCCCTCAAATTTCTCATATGTGAGGTCCTGTTTTGAACTAAAAGAAACTTTTTTATGGATGTTGCATGAAACATAAACACAAAATGTATCTGCAAAATGTCTGTAATAGACTCTCACACATCACCCACATTAAAATTAAATTCCAGGAAAACTGTATTTTAGCAGCCTTGTTTAAGAATTATTCAAGGTCATTAGGGCAAGACCCTCTCCAGAGCAGAGCTGTCTCTGTCAGGGGGCCAAGTTAAAGGCTGGGGCCCTGGGCCCACTTTGCCCATGCCTTAAAACGTATCTGGGTAGATGTCCTGTCTACCCATCCCAAGTGTCTCCCTCTTCATTTAGTATATCTGGAAGTCCCAAAAGGAACATCTGCTCGGATGGACATCTGCCAGAATGGCAACCTTCCTAACATCTTGTCAGCCATTTACTACCTGTCCTGATAGAAAAATACAAAAATGTGTCCTGTACACAGAGAGACAATACTGGTTTGTCAGAGGCATTTGTTTTTCATTTTCCAAATTGGTGCTACCATACAGGTGGGAGACATGTTGGGAAAAATATACCCCACATTCCTAGAGGCAATCTCAAAATTCAGCACGGTGGTCACATCAATGCCAGCAGAGGTGGTTGCTGCCTCTAAACCTATGTCAGCTGGCCTGCCAGAGTCTACATAACCCTCTGTGTATCTTTTTGGGGGAAAACAGAACCTCAGTAGACGTTTCCAGCTACCCTTTCTAAATATGGAAGTTTTGTTTTCCTAACTGTATACTGAATTAAGAAAACAAAAAAATTATGTCTCAGACACAGGTATCTGAAAGGATGATGAAGTCATTACCATCACCAATAAACATGCATATAAAATCCAGACCAGAATGAGGTCCTCAAAAGTCTAATCTAAATGCCACAGGTTTGATGGACAGCCCCCCATCTGTCAGGCAACTCTTCACCAAACCTTCTTTATGTGGGAGTTTGTGAAAAACAAAAAAAACAATGACCCCTGCACCCTTGGAAGTTTCTCCCAGGGTGCAAGGGTCATAATTTTGTTCTGTCCATGACTGTAAGCTTTTCCCCGAGGACATTGTCTCTAAATCGGATGTGTTTTCTGATGTCCTTAGTCCTATGTCCCCTACCTTATTGGATTATGTGAGTAAGCTTTCTGACGGTGTAACCAGCAGGGGCACTGGTGTCTGAAAAGGTGGCAGTCTGCCCAACTAAAAGTTTAACAGGCAGGTCGAGGGTATGCCATACTGGGTACTCATTCATGTGAATCAGTCTCCATGTCTCCTAGTAGGTAAAGCTACTGTGTGAAAAGTTCTGTAGTCGCCTTTGATCTCAGTCTTAGACATTGACATTGTGATGTCAGTTTATTTGGTTAATGAGAGTAGAAGGTATCTTAGTGGTCATTGAGTGGGAAGAGAAGGATTCTGCAGAAAATCAATTCACCCTGGAAAAAATCAATGAATCTCCTTTTGTATTAATTCCAATAACTGCAAAGAATATGTGCACTTATAGATGGTTCGGTTTGCACTGTGTGCTAGACTACGTGCTACAAAAAAAGTAAATTCATTCAAGCACAGGTAAGGGCAAACGTATGTATCACTGACACCGCTTATTGGATGCGGTCACATTGGGCTGACACAAGGAGAGCTGCAGTTGCAGGCACTGGGTGAGGTCCTATGCAAGGATCAGATCTTACCCAATTGACTTTGATAAGACAAACCTATCAAAACTACATCCTACCAACAGACAAATTTACAAATTAAAGTGGCATGGATAAACATGCTGAAAAAGGTACCATGCAAATGTTAGGGCTACTAGGAGGAGCCCTTTTCAAAGATGGTTATCAATTTCTCTTTGGTATTGCAAGGAAAATTATATTTATAGGTCACATAGCCCATTTGTTCCCAATCATTGAGATACCATGCATCAGGTGAACAATTCATTCTGTAGAAATGAAGAGCATTTCAATTTCCGAGGTTTTTATCGCCCAATATTTCTCATAGCTGTTTTTCATTTTTCTTAACAGCGGGTAAAATCTACACAGGAAAAACCAGAATAATAAATGTGGTTTATAAAGAAGGGTATGAAAATTCATTGAGTGAAGCATTCAAAGATTTTGAAAAAAACTTCCAGGATGAGGTAAGTACTCAGATATAAAAAATGTTTTACTTTGACTTCTCCAAATTTTGAAAAGTTAATGGCTATCATAATATCCGCTACTGTGGGCATTCTTTCCAGGTGGTCCTCAGGCAAAACCAGACTGTGCGTTGGATGAAATTAGGAATTTGTATTTTTTGGAGCATAGCAGAAGAGTAAATCCCAAAAAGGCACTTACTTTAATCGGGTTTAACCTTGTATGCTGCACTGTTTGGCTGCGCATAAGCCTTTTCCTAAATTGAAATTGAAATCAGTATCAGGGTTTGGTAAAATATCCATATACTGTCTGTGATAAAATCCCCAAATGGAAACAATCCGAGATTTGAAAAGCATGTTTTCTACTCCTTGGCTCCACATCTATGGAGCACTCTTTCTTCAGATATGAGCCTAGCTCCTACTCCCCATTCATTCAGGAACCAGCATCAACCCCCTCATGCTCTTTCTGCTCACAAAATATGAGTGATTGATCACACGCAGCTTTATTGCATGTTCCACCTACTGTAAATATTCTCTCTTTGCCATTATTTATAAAAAATACTTTAAATAAATACAATAAAATAAATGAATGCAGAAAGAAAGAAAATATAATCCAGACAATGTGTATTAACATCAAGATTTGAATTAAATATACACATAAAATATCCTATATAGCCTCTAATATATACACACGATAATGCATGAAATGAATACATGAAAGCCTATCTAGGTAGGAGGTACTACTTTTATCATCATAGAAGAGTGCAATTTATTTTGTTTTGGTTAAAACCACGCAAGATGGTAAACAAAACATTTATACTATGCAATGGAACTACAACATTAAATGATAAATAAATAATCAATCAAATACAGTCAGAATTAAAACATACACAATAACCACTAATAGAAAACTAACGTGGTTAAAAAATGTAAAATTCTATGATGATTGCTATAATATAAAAGGTTACTGGTTGAGGTGGGTGAAACCCTACTCAAAAAGAAACTGCAATCCTTTATCAGGGTGAAGTCATAAGCAAACCCCAAATTAACGTGTGCTAAGCGCTGTGGTAGCTTGCCACAGAGCAGTCAGGCTTAACCTAGAGGCAATGTTTGAAATATTTATGCAGCACCACAAACTGTAATAAAGTGAGTAAGACCAAAACAAAACACATCCAATGAGTAAAACCGGAAATATGCAATTTTAAAGATTTTAGTGAAAATATCGCCACAAAGCACAAATCGCCTGTGATTATCTGGTTGTGCTGGGCCAGGGCAAAATCACAATTTCAGATCTGCCGTGATGGAGCAAAGACCAGCTACAGTAACCCAGTTAGGCCTGCGGAACACAGTATCTTAATCCTGGTTCCATAGAGGGATGGGGGGTCCTGTGCTGATAATGCGTCATACAGCAGAGACAATGCATGGTACGGCAGTAAGATGTGCCATGCAGTGGTGGTTCTGAGAAGCTGAGATGTGCAATGTGATGACCTGGTGTGGAGGTGCGTCACTCTACGGTGGTTCTGAGTGCTTGATTGAGCGAGGCACTGACCTTATGTGAAGATGGGTTGGCTTCAATGGGCTGTGATGGTGATGTGAAGACCTTGCTTCGGGGTAGTCTGCACAGCAGAAATGATGCATCAGTTCTGAGGATGGATGATGCTCAATGCATCAAGCAGCAAAGGTGATGAGCTGGTTCTGCAGGATATGCACCGTGCCACGGAGGGGATGCATTGGTTCTGCTGAAGCCGCGGATGGGCTGGCAGGCCCACTTCTAAGGGTCCAGGACTGAGCTGGCACTACTTGGGATGGCAGGACTCACAGATAGCGGAGTCCAGGTGCTGAGTTCAAGGTTGTTGGAAGCCTGTTGTGGCCCTGAGGCGTCTGATCAGGAGGCCAGACACCCAGCCCTGGAGACACTCTGGGGTCCTGGGTTAAGATATGCAGGTCCAGTCCTTCTCACCCAGACAAGAGGGCAGCAGGGCAGCAGGCCAGCACAGTTGGGCAGCAGTTCTTTAGAGCAGCAGCCCAGCAGAGTGGTAGTCCTTTAGGCAGCACATAAGTCCTTCTTTCTGGCATAGTCCACAGGTCCAGAAGTGTACTAACGAGTTGGGGTCTGAGGTCCAACATTTATACCTGGTATCCACTTTGAAGCAGAGGAGGCTTCTAGAGGTTTCCATTCCCCCCCCACCATCCCCCAGGGATGTCAGGCACCCCCTTTCTCCCTGTCCTGGCCCCAGCTTATTTGGGGGTCACAAAAACCTACTGACAAACCTTTGTGAGAGTGCTCAGTCTGATCCTTTGTGATGTGTAGGTGTGGTAGGTAACATCTCCTCCCCCCTTGTTAACTCAGAGTGGCCCATCCTGCCAAAAGCTATCTTCCCCTTGTTTCACTGGCTGGGACCAAAACACAAAGACAAACTGCCAGTTACACCTAGTCACGTGACCCAGGATCAGGCTGCAGGAACCAAACAGTTAAGACAAGAAAATGCCCACTCTCTAAAAGTGGCATTTTCAGCATTGTGATAAGAATTTTTGACTTTACCATTAAAGAGGGCCTTTGATTACAATCCTTTAGCCACCAAACTCAAGCTGTCTACCTGCTCCTAATTGGAAGGTATAGCTTATTAAATATAAAAAGGTAACTCTAATGTTATTCTATGGATAAATAGGCCTTGCAGTAGTGAAAAAGGAATTTAAGAGTTTTCACTACCAGGACATGCAAAACTTAAACAAACATGTCCTACTTTTTAAATACACTGCACCCTGCCTTGTGGGCTGCTCAGGGCCTGTCCTAGGGGTGATTTATATGTATTAAAACGGAAGGTCTGGGCCTGGCAAAATATTTTTTTTGCCAGGTGGAAATGGCAGTTCAAAAGTGCACAAAGGCTACAATGGCAGGCGTGAAGCATTTTTAAAGAGCGACTTAAGTGGGTGGCACAAGCAGTGCTGCAGGCCCCCTAGTAGCAATCAATTTACAGGCACTGGGCAAAGGTAGCACTTTAGCACTGGCTAGCAGTGGTCAAGTATGCAGAGTCCTAAAGCCAGCAAAAACAAAGTCAGCAAAACAGGAGGCTTGAAGGTAAAACATTTAGGGGCGAACCACACCAAGAATGCCAGGTCTAGCAATCGCTAATCATCGGTGGAGCATATTATAAACTGCAACGCATCACCTTCATTACTTATCCAGGTTCTTAGGAAAATATTTCTCAAAAAATGCAGCTTCACTTGTTTCATATGTGGATAAACAAAAACAGCATGTTATAGATCTTGCTTAAAAAAGAATAATGGGGCATTTTGGGTCATAATCTTACTTTCTGTACCATTTTGCAAGATTAACATGTAATGGTAACCTGGTGAATATTCCATCCAAAGAGTGATGAGGCTGCAGACCCCAGAGTGGATTTCGGCCTTATTTCGAGTTTGGAAGACATGCTGCTCTATCAAAACGCGGCAGATATCCTGTCCTCCTTATTATTTATTTACTTTCAGTCTTACATAGTGCAAACCAGACCCCAAGGGGTATCAAAGCGCTTTACAGAGCTTAACTGATCAGTGCATAAACAGAGTTGCAATGGAGTATTGCTAACAATATGTGAATACAGACCAAAATTAATTAAGAGGCATGCATTAAAAGTAAGCAGGTTAATTTTACAAGTGCTGTAGGCAATAATGCACTTGTATTATGATGGAAGGGATATCCATCATGTTTGTGACAGAATATGTTTCTCCACTGAACTCTAAATAAGGGCCATAGTCTTTAACATTGTGTGGGAGCTGGACCTAATTGTAAGGTATGGAGATGCCTGCTCTGTCTTCAAGATACACGTGAGCACCTTCTTAAAAAAAGAGGAGTGCAACGCATGTTGAATAGTTCAGGGTTATAATGCAAAGATTACATAGTGGCATAGTTCAGGTTGCACAGTAGTATTGGTTACATAGCAGAAGTGCTTAATTTGTAAATAAAAACGTGCCGTGCCCAAAGCCCTCCTCTTAAACACGCAGCTGCTGCAATTAAATGTGCGAGCACAGAATCCTGAGGAAGTGTAATCCTGAAGCCATCTCAGGTCTCTTCAATCCATTTACAGCCACTCCCAGCCCCTTCAGCTCACTCTTGCAGCTTTCTGCTTTCTCCCTTTGTTACGCGTTTTCGTTTTTCCCTTCCTCCGTCTTCCCCATATGTGTCTTTTGCTCAAAGTAAATGCTTGAGGCAGAAGAACAAGCGCTGGCCTCATAAATAAGTACTGGTGCTCAGAACCGGAAACAACAAGCACAAATTAAGCACTGCATAGCAGGATGCTAGTAGGCTTCTTGATTTGTTGCAGAAGATAGATTTTATACACTTTCTGTAACTGAAGAAAGGAGCACTAAACAGAGTCCTACTTTTGTTAATAGACTTTTAAAGCGCTCTATTACCTATACAGATGTCCTGATACCCTGGTGCTCAAAATAAGGGAGGGATAGAACTGTAAGAGATAGAAGTTTGAGAATTATTTTGTATGTAGCCAGGTTTTTAAAGGATCCTGCAAAGACAACATTGTGGATTTTCTGCAAAGTCACCAGTAGCGCATTCCACAATTTAGCGGCTGAGCCAGCGAAAGGACTATCCTATAGTAGCACCCGATTAAACCTCTCAACCACCACCAAGGATGCATTGGTGGTTCTACAAGTGCTGCAAGAGGCAATGGCGGTGAGAAGGGGTGCTGCATTGTAGAATGCCCCGTGGACATAACACAAGGATCGAAAGTTAATCTTTTCAGCCATTAGTAACAAGTGAAGTAAGAACAGCGCTGCTGATGCAGAGGCAATAAAGGCACACCAAGGATGAGATTGGCAGATGTATTTTGAATACATTAGAGCTTTCTCAGCAAACCAATAGGGGAACACTTTTTACATGTTATTGTAATTTGAATAGCATTTTCTATCATTGCATTCTCAATCTGGGAGTCCTTTCATTCGGACCTGGGAGTACAATCAATTGTTTGAGTGTGCTGTTTTGTAGGGTGTGGTTGTGTGAAGGCAGGCGCGGCCCGTCCTTTAGGGCGGAGGGGCCACACCCCCCCACCTTTTGCCCCTCATGAAGAGTGTCTGTCAGGCTGAACAAAGGTCAGGTCAAGCAGCCAGGTGCAGATATGCGAGATTTGCGCAGACTCCTGGCTGCCTGAGCTGAACTTTGCTGGGCTGAAGAGGTCACAGCTCCTGTGGGTGTGACCTCCTCAGCTCAGCAAAGGTGCCTCGAGGCCTTCCCAGGGTGACGAGGGAAGTGTCACCCATTGACTTTGACCTGGGAGCTTCAGGTTTCAGCCCTGAAGCACCCAGAGCGAGTGTCAATCAGTGACACCTCGTCACAGAGAGGGGTGGGGTCAGCAGTCTCACTGACCCCATCCCACTTTGTGACGAGGCTGGGACTGCTGCCTTCCCTCACTGGCTGACCTAAGTTAAGCCAGTGAGGGAAGGCAGCAGTCCCAACCCTCCTGGGACCGAAGCTGAAGGTAAGTGTGTGTGTGTGTGATCTTCTTAAATGAATGTTTGGTGCGTGCGTGCATGTTTGAATGTTGATGAGTGTTAATGGATATGCGTGTGTGTGAAAGAATGAGTGCAAGTGTGCTGCCCGCCCCCCTCCCTCCTAAAACTGCCAGCCGCCACTGTATGAAAGTAGTTGAATTTGTTTAGTATTTAAATTAATAGTAGTCTGAATGGGTTAGTTTGAAAAAAGGTGTCTGATGTTGGAAGTAGTGGTATAGAGACTGTTCTGTTTTTCTTTGGTTTGGGTGGTTGGGTGTTTGCTGGACTTCTTCCAAGACAGATTAAAGGAATCACAATCTAGGTTGGTAATTCAGGTAGGTTGAGGTTGTGTGCATTCAGTATGTGGTATGTTTGTGCACTTTTTATTGGAGAGGCTCTATCTCTATGTTGCTGTGGTGCATGAAAGAGATGTCGCTATTGTGCACAAAATGATACAAGAGATATAGCTCTTGCATGTGCTGACTGAGACGCCCACTTGTTGGTTTGTCTCGAATGGTGGTCTGTGATGATAACGTTGATTGGTGAATGATGTCAGCTACCTCATAAAACCCAAATTATGGGATATTGAAAACATGATGTATTCTTTTGGACAGGACTGTTTGGATTGTACTGATTGTGAGAATGTCTGGTGTGTCTTGGGTTTGAGTGATCTATATGTCCTACAAGCTGGCTATTCTCTAAAACAGAACCACTGAAAACCCTCTGAAACATTAGTAGTCTATCATGTAGGTGTAAAGCAATGTAGATGTGGCAGGCACATTTGCTTTTTTATAATCATTACTACCTGGCTGGAAGAGGTAAAGCAATCAACAGAGCATGACTTAGAAGTGGCATTTCATTGTCCAGTACCAGGATTGAGAGGTATGTGTTTTATTTACTTAGTCATGCTGGAGGCAGGTGTTTCATTTGGGAGAAAGGTATAAGGCGAGACACTGCAAGCTTTATTGCTACAGATGCATAGATCCAACAATGGTTATTTGGTCAGAGTTAAAATATTAATACGTTTTCAGTACATAAGTAGCCTTGTAATGAATGTCCCCCTTTTGAGCTCGGCGCACTCAAAGCAAAGAACCCCGACTAATGGAACAAACAAAGCTGGCAGAGGTGCCCCAGTCCCAGGGCTTCCAGAAGTGTAGCTGTTCTGTACATCTTTGTTTCAAACTTACAATCTGACACAACATTTTTATTGGATTCACTTCTAAAGTGCTCATTTAGCATTCATTTGGCCATTCATAGTAATGCCATGATTTCGCCAACTGGGAAACGACAAGTAATACACTAAGTTTTGCTTATCAATCAGGATTCATAAAGCAGTGCTGTGCTTGCAGGTCCCGGAGACTTATTCGAACATCCATGTCTTAAACGTCATTCGGAATTCTGGAAGTGAGGTGCATGGGGAGGCTATTCCAGGTTTTTGCTGCGATGTGAGAGAAGGAGTGTCCTACACATCTGCTTTGGTAGATTCGGGGAGTATGGGCAAGTGAAAGGGAGGCAAAATGTAGTCTTCTCGACGGTTAGTGGAAGTTCAGGCAGTGGTTAATTTACGCAGGTTCTTGGTTGTGTAGAGCCTTGTGTGTGGGTCAGCAGCTTGAATTGGCATCTCTTCTGTACGGGGAGCCAGTGGAGTTGCCTGAGGTGGGGTGTGATGTGGGCTTGTCAGGGAAGGCATAAGATGAGTTTGGCTGCGGCGTTCTGTATGGTTGGAAGTCTCTGTAGGAGGTGTGCAGCAATTCCTACGTTGAGGATGTTGCTGTAGTCCAGTTGGCTGGTGATGAGGGACTGTGTCACTGTGTGTCTCGTGTGTAGGGGTAGCTACTTGAAGATCTTATGTAGCACATGCAAAGTGAGGAAGCAGGCGAGGAGTCAGTGTTGATCTGTACTTTCATGGTGCGCTCGTTGTCATTTTTCAATGATGATTGTGAGGTTTCTGGTATGATTGGAGGGAGTGGGTGCCGGTCCTAGGTCTGATAGCCACCAGGAGTTGTTCTATGTGTTGCTGCTATTACCAAAGATCAGTACTTCCATCTTGTTCCGTCTTGTCTGTGTTCAGCTGCAGGCAGTTGTTCTTCAACCAGTCAGCGATGCTTGTCATGCATCTATGGAAGTTGGCTCTGATGCTGGAGGGGGTCGTTGGTGAGTGAGAGGATGAGTTGGGTGTCGTCTCTGTAGGAAATTATGTTGAGATTGTGGGATCTGACGATGTTGGCCAGAGGGGTCATATATGCGTTGAAGAGCATGGGGCTGAAGGAAAAGCCCTGGGGGACCCCACTGGTGATCTCCTTGGTGAAAGGTGGGAGGTGGATCCTCCAGGTTCTTCCGGTGAGGAAGGAGGTGATCCATCTGAGCATGTCCCCTTGGATGCCAATGTGGTGGAGCCTTTCAATTAGCATGTGGTGGGGTGCAGTGTCTAAGGCTGCCGAGAGGTCAAGGAGCATCAACACTGCTGTTTTGTCCTCGGTCAAAAAGGGTTCGGATGTCGGCAGTGGCTGCGATCAGGGCTGTTTCGGTGCTCTGATTTCTGCGGAAGCTGGATTGGAAGGTGTTGACTAGCTGGTTCTGCACCAGGTATGTTATGAGTTGCTTGTTGATGATCTTTTCCTGTAACTTTGCTGGGAATGGGAGCAGGGATATTGGCCAGTAGTTTTTGGGTTCGCTGGGGTTGGCAGAGGGTTTTTTGAGTAGTGGTCTCACTTCAGGGTTTTTCTAGGCATCAGGAAATGTTGTGGTGGTGACACAGGTGTTGAGCAGGGTGGTGAGTTCCTGGCCGATTCTTTGGTTTCCAAGGTTGAAGAAGTGGCACAGGCATTGGTGTGTCGAAGATCCTGAGTGGATGGATTTCATAGTGGAGATGATGTCCTGCGTGGATATTCCAGGTGGTCAGTGTGTGGTTCGTGCCAGCTATGGTGGTGGCATATCTGTCGAGAAAGTCCATAGGTGAGGGTCGGGTTCAAAGTTTCTGTAAATGGTTGTGATCTTGTCATGGAAGAAGTGGGCCAGGTTGTTGCACAGCACCTGTGAGGGTGAGATGTTGTTTTTGCTGGCAGCCGGGTTGGAGAATTCTTTAATGATGTTGAAAATTTCCTTGGTTTTATTGGTGCTGGTTTCAACGCATGCAGCAAGGCCTGTCTTCTTTGTTGCCCTCAGCAGGCAGTGGTAAAGGTTGAGGGAGGTCTTGAAGGCTGCTCTATCGGAGGTGTCCTTGCGGGTTCTCCATCTACTCTCCAGCTGTTTGCTGTCTTGTTTTGATGTTCTGAGTGCTTGGGTGACCAGCTGGCCTTTTTGGAGGATGATGCTCTTGATGAAGATGAAACTGTCAGCGCAATTGGTGACCCAGGCATTGAAGTTTTTTGCTTCCTGTTCGAGGTTGGTAGCGGTAGGTTGGATGGTTTGTCTATGTATCCGAGACGATGGCTATAATACACCAAAATGCATGACATATGTTCACTATTTGTAGTTTTACCTGAATGGTTTGTTCTTAGCTGATGACCGGATGGAAAATATATTTTGGAAAAGTTTAATTTATGCTGTCATGACTGAGTGTTCTCCAGTCCTTAGTCCTTATTTGTTTATTCTAATGAATGATCCTGACCTGAAAGCAAAGACATTACAGATTGCCGATACTTGAAATTGACAGATAGTAAGAAAACATGGGTACAATGTATGAGTTTATGACCTAGTGGAAAGCCCAGTAGAACAATTTCACATGACTTTGACTGCAATTCTGTTGGTGGTGTAAGAATCTTTGGATATCTGCTGAACCTTGATGGGGAAATTGTAAATTTATTTCACTTGAATCTTTGAGCTGACTACTGGTGTCTCTTTATTCCAGTTGGTAATACTCTTACTAGCAGAATTCCTTTTGCCTTTTCTACTAAACCTCTATAGTTTTATGTTTTAGAAACTCTGATACTCCATCTAGACCCAGTAGAAAACATCTTTAACTTGTTGAAAGTGTAGCTCAATGGCTGATATCATGTGTCATTTCATTGAGACAACCCCTTACAGACCATTCTGTGAAAGAGATCCATCACAGAAACTAACATATACAATTTAATCTCAGGAATAGGAGGAGCAAATTTATAGTGTCAGCAACCAGCTATTGTTTCTTCCTAGCTATTATTGTGAACAGTAGTTTGCACTTATACCCGGAGGGTGGGAGGGGCACTAAAGTTGAGTATGCACTAATTAAGGTATAATTTTCAGGATATCTTATCTAGATATATGTAGAGAAATTGTACCTGAATTAAATGATTTTACATAATTGCTTTTTATCCTGAAAATCTGGCATGATTCATACATGCTTAGCCTTCAGTGAACACTGCTGACTTAGACGATTCAAGCACTCCATTGTTTAGATGTTTTTAGTAGTGACCAGGAACTCTGACTTAGATCTCTGGTGATAACTACCATGCTTTCTTTTTAGGAGTCCAAATAGCCTCCTGGACAAACATAATGCAGTAGAACCTAGAACAATACTTAAATAATTCCCTTCCCTTGAGCAAAGTCACTGATGAATCTTTTTCAAAAGTATCCCCCTAAAAATATGGAAAAGGAATCTGATATTAAGGTGTTTCCTAAAATAGATTGTGTGGTTGTGGACCTTCTTTCCTGATGAGCTAAGACGGACAGAGCAGCAAATCCTATTGAGAGAGTTGCTGACGACACGTATTCTGAAGCAGATACTTTGAGTTGAGTAACTGCTTATAGCACTAGGTTAGTTTTTCAGACTTTTAGCACTACAGAAATATTACATTAATGATGTTAATGACACTTTGTTATAGATTTTAAATTTTTTAAATATTTTTAGACTCAGAAGTCAGTAGTTCTGTAACTATTCATTCTGAGTAGGCTGGTTATAACAACAGAATGGGAACGACTCATGTAGGCAACAGCAAGCCCAACCCCTCCAACTTATTTTCTATCTTTCGTTACAGCTGAAGAAGCTGCTTCCTTCAAACATTGGAACATTACTGGGCAACGGAATGATGCGCATTGAATTGATCAGCCTCAAGCGTGGCAGCGTGGTGGTCGACTTCAACATTGTGATGAGCACAGAGCAAAATGTGACCCTGGCGGAACTTTCCAAAGAGTATACTGGGGCCCTGAACAGAAGCACAGTTTTACAAGTAGATCTGAAGGACACTTTCATAGATGGTAAGGCATTATCATGGCAGCCACTAAGGAAAAATAATAAATAGTACCATATATAAGGTTTTTTCTTCCATATCCAAATATAGCATGGTTGCCACTCTGTGTCTTTATGTCCTTTTTAAAATTAATCTTCGTAGTCTGGGATTGTAGAAAACATCAGTGAAACATGCCAGGCTTAAGTATCCTTCAGGAACCTGCAGGAATAGGCCAGGCCCCAGACACACACCAGGGGGTTGGAGACTGTATTGTGTGAGGGCAGGCACAGCCCTTTCAGGTGTAAGTGACCACACCTCCCCTCCCTCCTAGCACAGATGGTTCATCAGGAAGTGCAGACTACACCCTAGCTCCCTTTGTGTCACTGTCTAGCGAGAGGTGCAAACAGCACAATTGTCAAACTGACCCAGACAGAGAATCCACAAACAGGCAGAGTCACAGAAATGGTTTAGGCAAGAAAATGCCCACTTTCTAAAAGTGGCATTTTTAAACACACAATCTTAAAACCAACTTTACTAAAATATGTATTTCAAAATTGTGAACTCAGAGACCCCAAACTCCAAATGTCTATCTGCTCCAAAAGGGAATCTCTGCTTTAATTATTTTTAAAGGCAGCCCCCATGTTAACCTATGAGAGAGATAGGCCTTGCAACAGTGAAAACCGAATTTGGCAGTATTTTACTGTCAGGACATATAAAACACCTTAGTATATGTCCTACCTTGAACATACACCGCACCCTGTCCATGGGGCTACTGAAGGCCTACCTTAGGGGTGTCTTCCATGTAAGAAAAGGGACAGTTTTGGCCTGGCAAGTGGGTACACTCGCCAAGTCGAATTGGAGGTTAACATCTGCACACACAGACACTGCAGTGCCCATCTGAGCCATGTGTACAGAGCCAGTAATATGGGTGGTACAAGCAGTGCTGCAGACCGACTAGTAGCATTTGATCTATAGGGCCTGGGCACCTCTAATGCACTGTACTAGGGACTCACCAGTAAATCAATGTGCCAATCATGGAAAGCCAATTACATACACATTTTGCACAGGAGCACTTGCACTTTAGCACTGGATAGCAGTGGTAAAGTGCCCAGAGTAACAAAAACAGCAAAAACAGAGTGCAGCACACATCAACAACCTGGGAAACAGAGGCAAAAAGTTAGGGGAAACCACACCAAGGATGAAAAGTCTAACAGGGACTCCGGAATTCAGAGATGTGCAAAAAACCACTGCTTCTCAACACCTCAACTTGTGCCCATTTTGGAAAATACAAAGGTTTCCTTGATACCTATTTTGCACTCTTAATATTTCACCAAATGATTTGCTGTATACTCGGTATACAATGAAAACCCATTGCAAGGTGCACCTCCTTTATTGGCTCCGGATACCTAGTCGTCTTAATGAACCTACAAGCCTTATGTCTCCCCGCAACCAGAAGAGTCCAGCAGACGTAACAGTATATTGCTTTTGAAAATCTGACATCACAGGAAAAAGTTACAGTGTAAAATGTGGAGAGAAATGACTGTTTTACACCTCAATTTCAATCTTTTTTTATTTCAGCTGTTAGTTTCTTTTGGAAAACCTTGTAGGATCTACACAAATGACCCCTTGCTGAATTTAGTATTTCATCTACTTTTCATGTTTAGATTTCTGGGATCCAGTATTGGTTTCACAACCATTTCTGTCACTAACTAGAAGGAGGCTAAAAGCAGAAAAAATAGTAAATTTGGGGTATGTCCCAGTAAAATGCTGCAATTGAGTTGAAAAATTTGGTTTTCTGATTCAAGTCTTCATGTTCCTGAAAGCTGAGAAGATGGTGATTTTAGCACTGCAAACCCTTTGGTGATGCCATTTTCAGCGGAAAACAACACAAGACGACTTCTGCAGCCCTTTTTTCCCTTTTTTTTAAACTAAATTATTGCTGTATTTTGGATAATTTCTTGGTCTTTTACAGGGGAACCAACAACCTCTGGGTACCTCTAGAATCCCTAGGATATTGGAAAAGAAGGACGCAAATTTGTCATGGGTAGCTTATGTGGAAAAAAAGTTATGAGGGCCTAAGCACCAACTGCCCAAAATAGCCAAAAAAGGCCTGGCAACTGAGGGAGAAAAGGCCTGGCAGCGAAAGGGTTAAAGATGTTTGGCAGAGAAATGTTGTGTTTATGTTTCATGCAACATCTATAAAAAAAGGTTCTTTTGGATCAAAACAGGACCTTACATATGAGAAAGGGGAGGGTGTCACTGAGAATATTTGCCCTAATATTAGTTAGTTGTTGCTATGTTACAATATTGAAAACACATCAATTATCCCTAAATATTAGATGTGAACATATTTAGTCGTCGCAAAAGTGCGCTTGTGATCTGCCAAAGAGGGCATGAAAGAGCTGAAACTGGATCATAAATCCAAAGCTGTTCCGGACAGGGACCCCCGAACTACGGGCCCGGGCCCCAAAAATCCTTAAGGTGTCCTTGGCCGCATTAAGGGCACAATGTCCTGTTTTTCTCCTTTCAGTTGGAGATGAAACTCAGGAACAGTCTATATTTTGGTGCTGTTGGGTTTTCATCCAGGAATCAATCAGAACTGACCAAAAGCAAGTTATCATAGGGAATGTATGCAGTAATTGTGTTCGATCAGTTGAGTTATTAGGTCAAAACTTTTGTTTATAAAGTAACATTTAGCATGCAAGATGACTGCAATACTCCCGTAGGAGTTTTGCGTAATTCGTGCAATTTCATATATGCAAATTGTTGGGTGTTATATCAGTGGGACATTTCATATTTCGTTTTGCTGCGGCGACTGGATTGAGCGCAAAGATGTCTCACAGGAGAAATGCACCCAAGCGACACATTTTATTCTTTAACCAGGCCCCTGACCAGTCTCTCAAGGGACTATTGAACACGAGGTATTCTCCCACCTTCAATTTTCATTAGGGATACCTGAAGTTGTTTTTCGAGTATTTTATGCATAATTTTCCATTTATTTCACATCATTTCGAGAAATAAGTGTATGGCATTGTGCACACCATGTATGTCTGCATGTATTTGGTATTTGTAAAGTGACAACCTAGATAAAAAGATAGATTAGCACTAGCAAAAGCAGACTAGACTTCGCTGTATGAGCAAAATGTTTTTGCTCAAGATATCTGCTGGAACTAAATCAGAGTATTGCCAAAAGACAGTGATTCATGTGCAACAGGTTTACCTGTTCTTCTCAGGCTTCATAGACTTGTTCCTTCCTCAGTTCTTTCCTTCCTTAGTTCCATGCTACTTAGCCCCATTCTTTAGTATCCCAGAAAAATGCACGGTAGCAGAGAATTACAGGAGTCGCGCATAGTAGGTAGGCAATTATTGCATGCCATCACTGATCCCAGTGTGATACTCGCTCTATCCAGAAGGATAGTTAGACCCAAATGTAATGATGGCCTTGCACCATCTAACGCTACATTAGCATACTTTTTCTGAAGCTAATGTTGCGTTAGATTGTCCAAAACGCCGCACCAAATCTACAAAGTGGCGCAATGCATGCATTGCGCCAATTTGCGACCCTTTGCGCCACATTATGTATTCGCCATGCATGATGTATGCAAATGGGGAGTTCTGGCACAAGGAGGCTGGCAAAATGGTACAATGAAATCTGGACAATTTCTTAGCGCCATTTTAGGCATCATTTTTAACGCCTGCTGAAAGCAGGCATTAAAAGAACGCATCCATTAGAATTAATGGGACTCCTTGCACTTTGCTCCACTAGCATCAGAATTGTTGACGAAAGTGGAGCAAAAAGCCACAATAGTGTCAAAAATGTTGATGCTCTTGTTCCTAATACCGCCATTGTGCTCTATATCATAAATACGGTGCACACATGGTGGCGTTAGAAGGGTGCAAGGAGGCACAAGAAAAGTGACGCTTCACAATGTGAAGCACCACTTGTCTTAAATCTGGGTCTTATTTCTTTGACTCATCCATGAAAAACCCACTCATACTGAATCTACTGGACTACCCTTCTAAGGAGTCCTGGGGCATCTTCCCCCTTTTAGGTGAGGCTCACCCGCCTGTCATTGACCTATGAAGCTTGATACTTCTAGCTAGAGAAAGGTCAGTGGGGATTCAGCAAGAGGTAACTGTGGTTTTAAATAGTGGGCATTAAAGATTTAAAAGTACAGTCTAATGGTAAAATTTACTCCACCAGGTTACTGCTGGGGCAAAATTAGCACAGGCAGAAAATCCCAATTACAGATAATAATACTAGCATCATTGCTGAACTCTGCCACCAAAAAATAAGATCAGCTCAGAGCTGGTCTTAAAATGAGTGGAGCATGTAATGAGTTGCCCTAGTGGAAACTAAGATTATCTGTGGACACCAGCCAATAATACATGAATTTAAAAGTGTGTTGTCACACAGTGTCCTACTCTTGTGTCCTTGAAACAAGGACCTTATATTTGACTGGTCTGTAAGTATTGCCCCAGTGTTTAAATTAGCTGCTAAATGCATGGAATGCGTGGTGCTTGTATTTTATAACACCAAGAACTATTTACTACTGCCGGTATCTACGTTCACTGTTATTTCCAAGCATTGACAGTAATACATACAATATCTCTAGGTGGTAATCCTGGCAACGTGTTAATCTCAGTGGTGCTGCAGTTTTATGTAATGGCAGTTCTGATGCTCTAGAAAAAAGCCTTGACTGGTGTCAATTTAAATTAACAAGTGTAGCAC
Organism: Pleurodeles waltl; assembly: GCF_031143425.1. NCBI lineage: Eukaryota > Metazoa > Chordata > Amphibia > Caudata > Salamandridae > Pleurodeles > Pleurodeles waltl. The sequence continues at coordinate 1,444,096,698 of NC_090447.1, forward strand.
AAGTGAAACAAGACCAGATTCCCTTTAACCCATTGTTGACATCACAACTAGTGGCACCACACAACTTCTGTCGTAATGATATCACAAGAAGTACTAGCACATATCCTTTGACCATTAGGAAATAACCCTACATCATCCTATAAATAGCTTCATAATCTTCCAGATATGTACAAAATTAAGACGTAGAGGTGCTGGAACCGCATCAATTCCTAATGTACCCTTGATCTCATCTGTTATTGTGTCACAGAATGCGTGGCCAACAGTTCCCTGCTCGTTTATCCACTGCTGCTGAAGATTCAGTGGATGGTTCATCGGGAACCTTATGGTCTTGTGTGCATAAGGAATGGTACCTAGGGGTTCATAACTAGGGATGTTGATGGTTTTCCTTCTTAAAACCTCACATAAGTCTCAGAAATATTATGATTACCTTTTGTCCGCAGTCTGCAAAGTTTGATGCAAGTGGGTTTTCACATTAACTTTAGACTTTCACGTCCCTTTTAAATTGTTTCAAGAAAAAAAGTCTCCAACATCCAGCCACCTTCCAAGCCTGAAGGGAAATAGTTTTGAAGTTAACTTCAATCCCAGTTTCCAGTCCAGGCTTTTAGCACGGGGGGGGGCACTTGGGGCATTTGTTTTACACCTTCCCTTCCGCCTCTGTTTCACTTTCTCCATGCCCCAACAGTGCCAGTCATCTCTCCATAGCCCTATCTCACATTCATTCAATTTGTTTTCTAGTGCTACTCATACTAGTGCAGGGTGTCAGAGCACTTTACATCATCCCTAATGCAGAGGCAATGAATCATAAGTGTGTAAATCAGTCTATTGGAAATGTTACGTAAGGGACTACAAGGTGTAGGAATAAAGTCGTCCATACTAGTAGGCAGTATATTTTAAGAGTGTCTTGTCTGGAGAAGCACAAGCTGTAGATTTAAAACATACCACAGTGATTGGGGTTGGCTTTACTAATAAGAATCTAGTTTCAGCAACATAAGGATAATGAAAAACATTTTTAAAATATAGCGTTCCAACCCTATGCCTTGCTGTTTTCACGGAGTTCCTTAGTTCCTTGATGACCGTCCATAGGTCACTGTGCTATACAAGGATTGTAATTTATGAACTACAAGCATCAAAAGTATCTCTGTGACAAAACCATTAATCCACTCAGCTAGCCACATTAAAATACAATTTTGTGATCTGCATGGTACACCTTCTTTGCACCAGGCATATTAAACCTCTAAAATACTTTAAGATAATTAAGAACTTCCCATACACAAACAAGCTCTATCCTTCTCCACCATCAGAGTTAGCTTGATATTTTATATTGTTGCCTGAAAACTGTCTGACACAAAAGGAACTCTGAAAAAGCCCATACCAAGTTCCATGATACTCAAACATATAATTCCTTCCTTTCTGGACCACATTATGTATATTTACTATTTTTTTTCTAGTGACTAATAGCTGCCTGCCAGGACTGAATGACTGCTCTGAAAATGCTATTTGCACACCAGTGGGTGCAACGTATACCTGTGCGTGTAAACCTGGATTCAAGGACGCCAGTGTAGGACATCCAGGCCGGATCTGTGAAGGTAAGAAAAAGGCAACACAGTTGAGACAAAAATAAGTCCACAGTCGCCAGTGTGATGTTATTTTTTTTGACAAAATCTATACTGTCTCTAGTGAATGTCACAAATAGTTTGTCAACTTTAAAGGGTTCTTTCACTTTTCTCAAAGATGTTCACAGTACATGCACAAGTCTACCAGTGGATACGGCGCACAGCCATATACTAAACCAGAACTCCAAGCATACCAAAACAATACTTCTCCCAACGGAAAGCACACTTTGCTCTTTTATTGATTGCTTATTGTGGTATTTAGTACATTCTTGTAAATAACAACATCGTATTAGTGGAAAAAACATAAATGCAGAGGGTCAGTAAATATCTTCCTCTTTCTTCTCCAAGATAAAGTTCGTGAGAACAGGGGGAACATGATTCATTTCCTGAGCGGTAGAAGGCACTTAGGTGGGAAAGTTGTCAGCACATGAGTGATGGCAATCCAGCATCTGGCAGCCATTCAAAACACTACCTAAAGAGCTGAAAATATTGTCCGAGATGCAGCATCGCTGGGACTTCTCTTCTTGCATATTTTGAACTCAACGCCAATTTACAAAGGTAAATTTGGTCGTAAGCCTAAGTTTACTGCCAAAATTACTTTTCTAAGACCTACAAAGAAATTAACTAAGGGCTTCCTGGCAGGTGTAAGGCCACTTATGAGTGCAGAGATTTCCACCAGAACCACGGACTTCCCACACATATAAATCTCACTCAAGGGGGGCACATGGGTGTTTCGGAGATTCCAAGGTGTAGTAACCCTTTGTGAATTCCCAGAAGTATCTATGTTTGCCAGCATTCACAAACTCCTCTCATTGCTCTTTACAGCCTGGCAAATGTTGTGTTTTTACTTCAGCAAAGTGCTGGCAGAGATACCCCTTTCAAGCTGGGAAGGGAAAGGATTCCCACCCCTTCATACTTGGAGGGGGATTTCCTCCATGTGGCAAATTGTTTTTACCCTGGAGAAATTAATAAAAAAATATGCATTTGCTCAGTGTATCCAATTTCCTCTGTGTGGAGTTCTCCGTGATGCAGAACTCCATGTAGTGTTAATGGGAAATCCCATGGGATATCTCTTGACATCCCAGCAATCTGTAAAGGAACCTCAAAGTAGTAAATACACTCAGAGGTAGATGTAAATCTACAATTGTAGATGTACAATTTTTGTGCATAGGCAACTAATACCAAAATATTGTCTACAAAAATATAAAGTCATATGTATTAAAGTTTTTTGAAGGTTACAAAAAGCCCGAAGCACTGAATTGTGCTGTTTGTGGCCACAAAAAAAGCATTTTGTAATGTACAAAAGCCAAATTGTGATTATGTAATTTGCTACTGAATCGCAGTTTGGATTGCGAATATGTATGTGGAAGGGGAGATTGTAAGATGTCCCTTCCAAATAGCGATTTGAAATAGTATGCATTAATGTTTTGCAACTCATTTCTGGTCACAAAACACCAATATTTTACCACATCCTCAAATGAGAAGGGGTTCCCAATAAAATACTCTATTAAAATTCTTAGAACAAAGAGTTTTAGTTTCAATATGAAATTTGAAATTAAAATTTATAAATTCATAATAACTGCATTATTTATTTAAACATTAAAAACGGAATGGTTATAAACATTATTAATATACAGTCTGTTTCAAAGTATTTCACAAATGTAATAAACTTTTACATAATAATGTAAACATTTATAATAGAAAAAAGTAAATAATTATACAGTTAAAGATTGTAAATAATTTATAAAGGGGATCCCATTCACTTATCTACCTCAGGTTCAACTATCAGTGGGAAAGTGTATAAACTGAAGGAAGAGGTCTCTGTACTGTTAAATTCCACAAACATTGGGAAAAATGTATGCATTGGGTAGGTACAGTTGATAAAATGTATTATCCCAATTTCAGTTCGACCTACATTGGTGAAAGTGCAAAAATAAGAGCACAAGACTTATTACATAAAGCCAAATTGTGGTCAGTGTTTTCTTTTAGATGTTAAGAATACAGGTGCACTACTGCATGTATGAACTCAGTAGAACTCAGAAGCAGCTGGAAATTGGCTACAAATCTGTGAATATTGCTGCAGTGACTGGCATTATAGCTCCTTATCTGTACTGTTGATAAAATAAATACATTTGAAGTGTTTAAAAAACTAATAATTGAATTATCAATCAGAAAGCCTTTTGGAACAGGGCCTTGATCCATGACCTCTACCAGCCACATTTGCAAAGCTATCATTATATGAGCTCCTTTGAATCCGGGGGTGGGGTGAGGAGGAGCTACTTTAAACTGAACTATTTTCAGATTCTCTTCTCCAAGTTCTTTTTTTCGTTTCTTTATAGATATAAATGAATGCACTGATGGCAGTAATGCGTGTTCCTTTCTGGCACAATGTACCAACACCATTGGAAGTTATAAATGTGAATGCTACAAAAGCATACAAGAGGAAAACTCAACAAATCCAGGAACCAAATGTACAGGTAAGTGTTCTTGCAAAGCTGGAATTGTGAGCAATATACCGTCTTGGACTAGTTAACAAGACACAGAGGAATCATTTGGTGAAACCCACAATAACAAACATTTCATCATATTCAGGGCCACTGGAATTATGCGTCAGAGGAGGGCCAAATTACGCTGCAGAGTCAAGTAAATGATGAGGCACAAAAAGCCAAATTATGCAGCGAAATACAGCACATTTTGGGACAGTATTACTTCATTATTTTGTCATTTTTACACTTGTTAACACTGTCTGTGCATTGGTTGCACCTTATTGGTACCAGTTTAACACTCAGATATAGCAATAAGTGATGGAAAGGTGGGCAGTCAATCTCTTCAAATGTGCTTCTTCTTTATGGCAACATGTAGCAGAGATTTGAGTAACTTTTGAAACTTTTGAACTAGAAACAATTTTTTTGTTACAATCTACATTAGTAGATTAATGTGCCGAGGATGGACAGCAAATCTATGATTATGTGAAAAACGCCACAGCCACACATTCACATAATTCCAGTGGCCTTTACCATATTTTAAGTGCTCCATTACTCCCAACTTGGTCTGTGGTGTATATACATGGGCACTTCCTTTACATACTTATTTGGAGGCACAGGTGAAATGTACTCCACTCTTTGCCTCCTCACTTCCTTGTCAATCCACATGGCCCCTTTACACATATCTGTTTTACTCCTGCCTCTAATAGGTTCTCTGTGGCTATACCTACCTACCTGAAATACCCACACTATGTACAGTAAACCATGTAAATCACAGAGCACGTAAACTCCAACAAATCCAACCAGGCAATCATCTCTGTCACTAAACATGCACCTACTGGATTGACATGTCCACAGTGGCTGATCTATATATCATGCAACATCCTTAATACGCTCACTTTGATTGAGGTTGCTGTGACACACATCTTTAACAAGACTGTCCTCGTATCTCAGTTTGCTATCTACTTTAATCCTGACCTCATGTGGGCTGCCTTTGATGATTCTAGTAGCCTTCAACCTGTCTTTGTAACTGTGTTTTCCAGATCCTGTGATGTGCTTCAACCACGGTAATCTCTGCAGAAACACAAGTTACTGCTTCCTGTCCAAACCTTCTGTTTGTTCACGTAAGTCATTTCTATTGTTTCTATTATTTTCAACTGAGTGTATAGTACTACTTAGGGATGTCAAACATAGGTTCAGAAGGTACTGATATAATATCCACAAAAAGCTTCATAAAATTATTCTAATGTAAAATTATTTAGATAGTTGGTGATTAACCTGAAAGTCTGTCTTGAATCAGATCCTCTTGCATCTATGTTCAGTATCTCCGCTATGGTTTCTGTTAAATGGGGGTAAATGGGTTAGTTTGTCTTGAGTTCATAGATCATATATAGTGCATTGAATGCTCAAGTATTTTCTAGATGATTAAATACTTAAGTACATGTTGAGGGGTTGACTTTTATGCTCAATTTCTAGAAAATGTGTAGATGGAGTGTTTATCTAGTGATTCATTACCATAGTTTTTTAAGAGAAAGACAGTAGTTTAGTTAATGTGTCACTGATGGGGTAACAAACGAGTGTGAGTTGAAGTCTGCCTTATTTAATCATCTTCTTTCACTAACCATTGGGAATAGATGTGATTGTACACTTTCCACTGGCACATTCAGTAATCAATAGAAACCTATCTATCCAAACAGATGAATTGGGATACCTGGTTGGTAAATGGACAGGCAGACAGATGAACAGAAACGCTGGGCCCAATTTAGAGTTTGGCAGACATGGGACCCTGCTGCCAAACTTTTTGCACACCTGCCTCAATTAGAAATGGGCAAAGCTTAAGTATTCCGTAGATGAGCCCTTGTTGGCTTCATCATTGGATTACGTCATCTGACCACCCTATGGAGTAGAGGCTGTCAGAGGAAGGGCTTTACACAATCTGCACTATGAAGGTCAGACGTTGAAGAGTCTTTTTTTCTTGTCCATCACTGCCAGGAGAAACCTAGTGGTAAGGGACAGGAAAAACCAAAAATGACCCTCACATACTGGGACACAGCTCCCTGGGTATGGGGGCTACTGCTTATGGGTGGCTCTCATGACTGACAGTACAATCAATACAATATTTTCCTACACTGACATTCCTGTCAATGTAGAGAGATGTCCTTGAAGCCAGACATCTCTAAACTTGGCAGGCAGAGATCCTTCAGGATGGTTGAGTAAACTCCATCTGCCAAACTCTAAATCAGCCCTTTTGTTAATGAACTGTTTCCCATTATGGTCAGAATGTCAGATCTTTAAACTGCATCCACAGATTTTCTCTAGTGCCGTTCTTTATGAACAATGACGTAAAATGTCTGATGTAAACACACCACATTTTTTTTTCTCCTGTGGACATCTTTGTCAGTGCAAGCCCATATTGTCTACGAGGGCTTAGTGCTGTCATTAACCAAGAACCTTGTGCATGCAAACAGATCATTGGCCATCTGAGGAGCACCCTCTTAGAACAATAATACCTTCTTTCATTTGTCCTGCAGGCAAACAAGCATTTGCATGTAATATCCTGTTCAAAACCTGGACCTTTGCTCCTGAACTGTATAATCCAGCTAGTGATGCCTATGCAAATATGTCTAACAAGTTCATATTGGATGTAAGTATTATTTATATACATATCACTTGTTTGCCTTCTTTTCATCTCTTTTTTTTAAGAGTGAACAAAATGCACCACAACAACTCACTAAACAGGTAAATGTTTACGAAAGTGTGTGTGTTGTGATGACTCGTACATGTGAAGAGTTGAGTTCTGTTAACAATACAGACTACAAGGCACATTTGCGCTATCTATGAACTGCTATTATGAACTCAGCCAGTTCATAGAGATTATTTGTGGATCTTAACTATAGTTGTTTGTCTACAGTATAAGACTTCCCTATTTTCGTCAGAATATAGATCCAGGACTTGAGGTAGATAGGAGAATAGACATATGTGGCTGATATGGATAGGTGAGGTGAGAAAGCAGGCGCCATTGTACTTACCGACCACACACAGGGAGTTTTACAAATACTAACTGAACTGGGGCTTTGGCCTTTTAATATGGTGTCGGCTAATAACATATGTTAATGCCCATGTCAGAGGGCATTACTACTTAACTAATGACAGGACAGACTGATGTCTTCTCTTGCTAATGAAATAGGACACTACTGTTGCTTGCCGCTTCAGCACAATAAAGGACTATACATTATGAAGGGACTTCACAACGATGAACTGGAAGGTTCGACAGCCCCACTTTGTTACATAATGCTATACCATGCCAGATGGAAGGTCACTTACAAGGAGAAACCACATATTTTCATGGATGCTCTGGAACCAATGAAGCTTGCCAAAACCAATGTATTGAAGGACCCAAAACAGAGATTAGAGCACTTCCTAATGGAAAGGTCCACAGTCATTAATGAAATTTACTAACTGCATTTTATATGAGGCTCCTTAGGAGATGACGCATTGGTGGGGTGAATGTCTCTTCTTTAAAACTTTACGCTCGCTCCCCATAAAATGTGTATGGGCAGGCAAACAAGGTCCCCTAACCAGAGACACCATGACCCTGCTGTATGATATGGGAGGGTTCTCTATTACCAGCTTTGAACAGTACATTAGAGTAGTGTAAGCCCACTGCTCCCATAGTTGGCATCATACTGAATATTGCCCACAACATGTTGCAATGATGCAGATGTAGTGTTCCTGCCCTGCTGAACCCTCTACTAGCTAAGCCACTGCTGAGACCTTAAAATCAGATAAACATGGTAGCTTACACAACACTGGGTTGGCACTGGTAGACTGCTAGTCTGGGCCTGGATGCGGTCTGATCCTCTGAGTTTTCACTGCTTCATAATGCTGGTCTACAAGTCTTCTTTTTCCAGGGTTAACTAAAATAATAGATCTGTATCCAGAGGCAATTTGTATGTCCTAAGATAATTTTAGGAAAATGTGTGACAACCCGATGTGATATGTATTTGTATTACAGACTTTTGCACTCACTACAGGCCTGCTAGTCCTCATTCCTGTATGAACTACCAATAATGATGGGGATTTCTTGTTTGAATATGACTGCTACATCATACGTTATTGTCTCTAGGCATGGCACATAGTTGCCGCAATGAGATAACACTTGGGGCCATATGTACGAAAGCTTTTTCCCATAGACACAGAATGGGTAAAATCCTTTGGTACATCTGGCCCCTGGAGACGGATTTAGGGAAACTGTTGACCGATGACGGCAATTCAGCCTAAACTACTATGCTGGATCCTCTCATTACAGGAGGACAATCAACAAAAATCAAATTTCGGCCTTTTGGCCTCATTGGTCTGATGCAGCTTGAGTCACTTGGCACAGCAAGTCATGGTACCAATATCTGGTCATGCCCTACGCTCTTAGGGTGGTAAAAGTATAAACACTTTACAATATTAATTTAACTATATTTAAAAAAAACACAACTAGCCTCTTATTAGCCTCTTATCCAAGGGATTTACCATTGGGTAGTTGTCTACAAAATTACGAATAGTATGATTTCTAAGTAGCAGTGTCATGGCTCAAAACAAAGGAAGCTTGAGCCAATCAAATGAGGTAGCCTTTAACCTCATAAAATGGCTGAACATTGCTTAAACACCATGGTCTAGCTTAGTAACTCTCCATTCCTAAATCTATGAAATATTATGTGTAACTGTGGCTCATCTGCAGTAGCCCTGAACCTTTTGCAATGCAGCCATATTAGTATTGTTTTCTCCCACTGCTATGTGTTAGTATTCCCTGAAAGTTTTCACTAGCATTCCTACTGCTGCTAGCAGTTGCATTATTGACAGGACAATGAACTAGGAAAGCCTGGATTTACAACTAGTTTAGAGGCCAAGCGCAGTTTAGCTACATTTTTGGCAACAAAAACACTTGGAATACCTGGATTTAAAACTAGTTGTGAACCCTGGCACCGTTTTCCTACATTATTGAGAACAAAATAAAGTAGGAATGCCTGGTTGTACAACTGATGTTAATTACCTGCAAGTGCCGACCACAGTAGATGACTTTTAAGTGACAAATTCAAACCTCAGCAAGGCTAACTCATCCTTCAAAGTGTAATGAGAGTGTCATAACAGCTCGCGACAGTTGCCTCTATCATTTGCAGCATTTAGGTACATGGCTGAGTTTTACCACAATGTAAGAAAAGGTAATGGCCAATGTACTATACCAGTGCAGGCAAGTATCAAGCCTGTTTTTCCTGAATAAGAATCACTGAGGAAAACAAAAAGGTGATGGTGAAATACATGAATTAATCCCAGCCAATTGTAGTTACTATGGGTCACATTCCAGTCCATCATTTGTGTCCTCTGCTGCGTTCCAGACAGGCATCAGCCTTAGACAAGTGAGCTCTTGTCATGCTCCAATAGCAATAGTGCAGCCCAGTCTGCCAGGACACCCCCTCTCTGAATGGAACACTAACAACCTCATAGAGATTTCGGTCTCGTTGAGCCTCATTAGTGAGGTGCAGCTTGAGTCATAGGGTACAGCGAGTATGGGCCTTGTGCATGTCCACACCCAGTCCCTGTCTGGAATGACCCAGTGAGAAAAAGAGACGACGGACTGAAAGGTGACCTTGAGTAATTACTTAACTGATCCTATATCAAGCATTCCATCCATCATTTTTTTGTTTAGTAAGAATGAGACATTTAACTGATCATATTTAAAAAAAATAAAAGCTTTGGAGAATAGATAATGAGAAGCGGTTGTTGTCCCTCAAATGCTATGTAATTTTTTTTTACTATCAATGCAGTGGTCTTTTAGTTGTTCAGTGCCCAAGACTAGAGAATTGTCAGTTGAGCAATCTTCAGCACAACTAAGTAGAAGCCGTAAATGTTGATATAGTATTTTACACCCATAATTCTATGCTGTGTCAAGGTTACCAGGGGGTAATGTAATTGGGATTTTTTTGGGAGCAAAATAATAAACTTTATTGTGTAGTTCATAAAAAGCATTGCAAAATAAGCAATATGCTCATGTAACTCATTAACATTAGGATAGTCAATAACATCTTAAATTAAAACATTCAACTGGAAGTTAAAAAATGTTTTATCTCAATACTAGAAACTGCATGGATAATGTTGATAGATTATTACACTTTAGTTCCTCGCTTCCTGGGTCCCCTTTTCACACCTTGCTGCCATCTTTATTTGCAGTCTCAGCACTCGTGGTGGTATCTCCGCACAAAGCACTCCCCGCAGCGCTCCGTGTGGAGATTCCACCCAGAGTGCAGAGATGTTGCCACGAGTGTGGCGACTCCGCGCTCGCAACTTTAGTACATGTAAGTCCCTTTGTGAATCAAGCCCAAAATGCTCTGTGACCCATTCACTACCTCTGATTACTCTATTCCACCACCCTATCAACATCTCCTCAGAGATCTCCCTTAATGTATTATGAATCAGCCATTTTGTCCCAATAGTTCTAGATTATGATCAGGGCCTACTCAGACTATGGTTTCCAAGGGATTAGAGGACATGCTGCATCCAAACCTCTGCACAGAGATTGGCTATCAGTCACTTCTTGAGTTATATGTAGAATTATAGATGGGTGACAGTGAAGTGCGGAGCTGTCTATGATGTCACTCAAACCCTGAGGTGAAAAAGATCCTCGTAATTCACTTTTTACTCATTTATAATTTTATGTTATGTGTGGTGCTCAAAATCATCTGCCTCTGCTTTCCACTGGTATTTAGAGGTGGGGAAATAATGGGGGGGGGGGGGGGGGTCCATACATAAGGTGATCCGTCTTCCCTATCCCTAATTTAAAAGAAAAATGGAAAGCCTCCTGCAATTCCCCCTCATCACGCTCCGTGCTTCCCTCTGCTACAGACAGGTGTTCCCAGCTCTGTGGCACTGCTTCAGACAGGCTGTCACAGGGCGCAGGTAGAGCAGCTTGGAATATCTTTTGGAGGAAGTAACAGCGAGTTACAAGTTCTGTTACCCACTATTGCTACACCACAACAGTGACTTAGTGGGTTTACAGTCCAGTCATTCACGGTACTGGCCCTCTGAGAGCCATACGTAACAAAATCATTTACACTTAGCAGGCAGGCAGAGCTTTGTGACTCCAGACAGAAGCCATTTCCTGAAGGTGGGAGTCCAGTCATCATTGGAGAAAGCCTGTCGTTGTCATTCCCTTGTATGTGGTAGAGGTCTCTCGTGATATTCCCAGAGTGTACTGCAGATACTGTTTTCAACAGATATGAATTCAGAACTAACTTTGAGACATTTCTTTCAGATTGTCCCACTAATGAGGGCTAAACTCAAGGATGATAGTTTTGACATCACAATAGTTGGTTTCCGACCCGGGAGCGTGCAGGCCTACTTCTTCTGTCTGATGGATGGAACTCTGCCCATCAATGCCAGCAAGCTCCAACTAACCTTGAGTGAGGCGGTGAAGGCCACACTGGCTGTCGAAACGGAAGTCACGGCGATATGTAAGTGATGCAGCAATATTTCCAGTTGGTGTACAAGAATCACGCAACACATGCAGACACTGCAAAAACCAGGAAACATTTCTCATTGTACATAGCAAGCATATGAGATACTGTGCGGGGCACATAATAACCCAAGAAGCTATTAGTCAAGCTTTCTGAGGACTGGCCTAGAGGCTAAGCTAATGGTAATAGAAGTTGAGGACCAGGGTTCTAATCCTCGCTCGATCAAAAGCATGTTGTTCTTTTCTAATATATTGCTCTGTCTGTGCCTCAAAATGTAATACGCACAATGCAAACACATAAAAAACAGATGCCACTATAATTACTTGCAGTGCATCGTGTTTAAAATGTGGGCACTACTATATTGTTAAAAGAATAGCTATCAGTAATATACCGTCACTGAAGCAAAAAAGTGTAAAAGGCCCTCTATACCCCAATTATTTCTGTCTTGTACTGCCCAGCTGGTTGGTGGGGCTCCCATTTTTCTTGCTGTTATTAGAGACCATGGCACCCCTGCTACTTAGTACATATTCTCCGCATTGTACGTTTTTCCTTGAAGGTAAGTCTGTGCACTGTCAAATACTAAAATATAAATATGTTACAAATCCAGGAATTTCTGTACCCTTAGAGCACTCACTTAAATGGACAGAGCTGAGGTGCCTCTAAAGTTGAAAGCAACATTTCACCAAAAAGCAATATTAGAGGGATCTGACCCTTTATCCTAAGTCTGCCTCACTGACAGACTGGGAAAATGTGTGGGTTTCGTGACTGAATACAGAAAATCTCATGCATGCACTGTGCCCATGAATCCCTGCACCTCAAAATGCAATCCACGCACGCGCAGACTAACCACAGCAATTCGGACTGTTAGTAGCCAATTAGAATGCACCAAATGCAGCACTCAATTGTTATTGGCTGAAAGGGAGGCAAATCACATTAGTATTGTGTCTGCAATCTGAGTGGCCATCCTTTCAATCAATCGAATATTAGCTTGTATTGGTACTATTCGGAATGGATGTTAGATAACCAGTATGTATCCCTGAGTCAAACTTATTGGACTCACATACGACACCCTTATACTGCAGCGGCGGCCTGCCGTGGGGTACCACTAGACTGTCACATGTTTTACTCCATTTTAGGTGTATACAGATTCCCCAAAAGACATAGGGGCTGCAGGGGCCTATGTTACACTTCTGTCATTAAAACCTCCGATTTCCACAAAGTGCCAATTACAATTTTAGCCTGGCCGCTAGTGTAAATGCTGTCTGTTCTTCTGAAACCTGAATGATTTTTTTTTCCTTTTTCTACAGCAATTCCCACCTCCTCAGCTGTCACAACATCTCCCACAGCTGTCACAATATCTCCCTCAACAGCAGCCGCCTCAGCGTCAGTTCAGGACTACGGCTGGAGGACAGCTGTGATCGTCATAGCAGTCCTTCTTGCCGTCGCGTTGTTGGTGATTGTGGGCGCAGTGCTGGCCTCCGTTTACTGGAGGAGGAGAACCGGCAAATACTTCACCGACCCCTCAGGGATCATGGGCAACTTCTCCTACAAATATATGTAACATGGCTACTGATTGGACACTGGGACTTATGCACTATTTCTCGTAATGACCAGAAGGGTCATAAAAGGACCAATTTCATTAGATCGTCAAAATAGAACAGAACAGTGTCCTTAATCTGCAACGAATCAACAAATGGACATATCACTATGCTCAAGTAAGATGAAAAAGCAAGTCAGGTCGCCAGCCAGAGGCTTCCTACCCTCATTAATTGGCCCAACGATGCCCAGGCTCACATCACTGCCCAAAAAACTAGTGTCCTGGTAATGTCTTATTCAGGTATGGCCAGATCTATCTTTGATCCAAACTGGCTTGGATCAAAGTTATTCATCCACAGTCATTCCAAAGAACTTACATTGGTCTGCTACGAGTATTTTCATGACAATTATATTCAGCATATATAGGTCTAGCATTTATCCTTTGTTTACCATGAAACGCGATGGGTTCTTGACATCGTGTTGGCCAGATGTAATTATAGGTAAGTCTCCCAACACTTTGAATCTTCTAAAATCCACACTCTCCCAAAGTGCAAGACACTATATGATTGATTACTTCCTTTTGGGCTAGGGGCTAAAAACAGCTTCCTAAACCCTTTATATTGTGTACTTTGAACGCAACAAATGAAATGTGTTTTGATTGTTGCATGATAGTTTTTTATAGTTTTTGTATGTATTGCTATGGTTTTGCACAATTCCTTTTTGTATAACTGCACATTCAACCGAGGTCACAAAATGGATATCACAAATTAGAGTGTAGAAGGTGTTTCCCTCTACGATGCTAGTTGTTTTGCACTTTCCACACCTTAGTGGGACATTTTGAAATATTTCTCTAGTGTAAGAAGCTGATGTCCTCATTGGGAAATCTGGCTGTGGAGTTTTACCATGTGTATTAGATCTACAGTCTACGAAGACAGCTCTTAATTAATTCTCCCAATCCGATGTGATGTTATTTTGCACATAAAAATAGCAGACAAAGGGAAGCGTGGAGTGAAGCACTGTGGTAATCAGACACCTCTTGTGGAGGAAACGTAAAAGAGAACAAGGCTGGACCCAGGGGACAGGTTTTAACCACAGTTGCAAAGATTTTTTTTTATCACTGCGATCCAGATGTTGCCCACAGCCCCCTTATAATATGTTCACGGTGCTGGAGAATTCGTAAACCCACTACGAAAAGACGTCAGTAAGCGTGTGTGGGCTGCAGTGCTTAATTTGTAAATGAAAACGTGTCAGTGCCCAAAGTTCTCCTCTGAAGCATACGGTTGCCGCAATTAAATGTTCGAGCACAGAAAATTGAGGCAACTAACCCTGAAGCCATCTCGGGCCCCTTTAATCCATTTACAGCCAATCCCTGCCCCTTCAGCTCATCCTGCAACTTTCTCCCTCTGTGACGCTTTTTTCCTTTTCCTCTTACTCCGTCTTTCCCATCTGTCTTTTGCTCGCAGTAAATGCTTGAGGCAGAAAAATAAGTGCCGGCACTCAAAAATAAGTGTCGATGCCCACATACCGGCTCAATTTAAGCACTGGCTGTAATGAGCATGGAACCTATTTACAGAACGTCATTTGAGCTTGTTGCGGTACACTTTAATGTTCCCAGTAGAAGTCCTGCTTCGGCTAGTGCTCCTCAACTGGGTTTTTGGTGATGTTGCCATTTTCACGTCCCTGTCACTGAGAGATTATCTTTTTTCGTGGGGTTTTATTGCACTTGCACAAAAATTAAACGTCTATGAAGATATAACTTTTATTGCGTTGTAAAACCGACCTGCTAATTTATACATTTATGTAGCTATGCAATCAGTCTTACAGAGTCTTTGACGAACAAATGCTTTTTATAGAAGTGTTTGAGATGTATGTAGATATTAAGTACGGCCTGGTGAGACTTATTTATTTCGAATATAGTGTACTGTTTCCTTTTTTTTTTATAACCGCTGCTTCTGAATTTACTGATTCAATAACAGACTGTGATATCAGCTGATGTATGTTCTACGAATGTAAATGAACGCTGGTAGCATTGCCTTAATTTGAGTATTTTGTATGCTTTTCAATTAACATGAAAGATGATTTATTCTTCTCTCCAATACAAGGGGAAACTACAAAGGTGAATGTAAAATTAATATTTTTATACCATATTTGTAAGCTTATATTGTCACAAAAGTATTTATTAAATTGTCTATTTTCTAAGTTATTGAAAATGTTTTATTTTATTGTAATAAAACTGAAAAAATAACACGTTTATGTGTATTTTTGTAGATGGCTAAGTTAGCTTTGTGATGCGGGTGAATAAAAAAGTGATGTGGGGACATGGGGTGGGACCTTTTCTAGTGGTTGGAAATAAACCAGTCAGTTGCCTTATAATGGTTTTACGAGTGAAAGCCCAAGATGCAGAATACATGTTTTAAACATTCTATGACGTTCATCATTGTTTGTTTTTTTATTTAAAAGATTAAATGTCAAATGAGACCCAGTTCTCACACCAATTTGTTAAGTGTTACCCTTGCAATGGACCTGACCTTGTAATCTTTGGCTGACAGAACCCAAGTGCAATATTGTTGGACTTCTGAGAACTTTCAAAAAAATCGAAGAAAATGTTCCTATACTTCATGAAGTTTCAGATCGTTTCTCTGTATTTTTGCTAATGGTTGCTAAACACAACAAAAACAGTTTTTTTTATTTACGGCACAAAAACTGAAAAAATGGCAATTTAAGCAATTTTGCCTAAAATTACCATGACATCAGCTGTAATAGATTGGCAAAGCTCTAATCTATCCCAGGTTTTGAGAGGTAACTTATTTATTAAGACCTGCTTCAGAGCAAGTTTTCCAACTTCCTGAGAGTTCTGCAGATGTTTGCGAGCGCATTGTTTTACTTAAAAGTGAAATACTTTACCAAGTTACAATAATCCTCCAACAAAGTTGTCTTAGAACCGATATTTAACAAAAAAGGGGCATATTTACAAGGGAGCCTCCTTGCGCCCCCTAACGACACCATGTGTGCGCTGTATTTACAATATGGCGCACCATGGCGCATGTTAGCCCAATAGCTTAAAAAATGTTGACCTACCACCACCTGCACCAGCCAGGCCACCAGCAGGCACAACTACGGACCCTTTGCCTGCCGCTCGTGCTGTTTCACCTGCAATCAAGCCCCCAAGCACCACAACAACACCAGACCCCCACGACCATCTCAACTGCATCCTCCTCAACACCCGCTCCGTCCACAAGCACGCCATCGAGCTCTGGGACCTACTCACGTTAACCTCCCCTGACATCGCCTTCCTCACCGAAACATGGATGAACCCCTCTTCAGAACCAGACATCGCCATAGCCATCCCTGAGGGCTACAAGATCACCCGAAGAGATTGTATCAACAAACCAGGAGGAGGAATCACCATTATACACAGAAGCACCATCAGGATCTCCACCGACACCAACAACGCCCCGGATGCCGCAGAACACCTGCACTTTCAGATACACATCAACGCCAACACCACCCTGAGAGGAACCCTCGTCTACAGACCACCAGGCCCCCGCTCCCAATTCTGTGACGCCATCACCGACACGATCAGCTCCCATGCCCTCGCCTCCTCGGACTACCTGCTCCTCGGCGACCTACATTTCCACCTAGAGAACACCAACGACTGCAACTCCGCTGCCCTTCTGGCCAACCTCGCCAACCTTGGCCTCAAGCAACTGCCCACCTTGCCCACCCACTCAGCCGGGCACACGCTCGACGCCATCTTCTCCTCCAGCAGCCACATCACCTTGACCCACACCACCAAACTCCACTGGACCGACCACCATTGCATTCATTTTTCCATCCTGAAGCCCACCACCCACCACCAACAGCATCCGCTCCCTCACCGCAAGTGGAACAAGGTCTCCAAGGAACAACTGATCTCCAACTTCGCCCAAACCCTACCATCCAAAACCAACAACTCCAACACTGCCGCCCTCAACCTCAAGCAATGGCTCGATGACTGCGCCAACACCCTCACTCCACTCAAGAAAACCAGCAACACCCGCGTCAACAAGAACGTTCCCTGGTTCACCGCAGACCTCCAGGCCTTCAAACGAGAATGCCGGAAAGCTGAGAAAACCTGGCGCCAATAACAATCAGAGAGCAACTTCACCGCCCTCAAATCAACCATGCGCAAACACCACCAGCTCATCCGCACCACCAAAAGATCTTTCTACAAAGAACGAATTGACAACAACACACACAACAGCAAGGAGCTATTCAACATCATCAAGGAACTCACCAATCCCAAGTCCTGCTCCACCGACCCTCCCCACTCACAAGACCTCTGCGACTCCCTCTGTATCTTCTTCCACTGCAAGATCACAGACATTCATGGAAGCTTCGCAACACCATCCCCCACCAACACCGACATGGTTGACCCCATCGTACCCTGCTGCACCAACGTACTGAGCGCCTGGACCCCCACCAACGATAAGGAAACCACCAAAACCATGAGCACCATCCACTCCGGCTCCCCCGAAGACCCCTGCCCGCACCACGTCTTCAATAAAGCCAGTCAAATCCTCCCACCCCAGCTCCGGAGCATCATCAACAGCTCCTTTGAGACCGCCATTTTCCCGGAAAGCTGAAAACACGCCGAAGTCAACGCCTTACTCAAAAAGCCCAAAGCCGACCCGAAGACCTAAAAAACTACTGACCTATCTCCCTACTTCCCTTCCCCGCGAAGGTCATACAAAAGATAGTCAACAACCAACTTTCCCGCTTCCTGGAGGACAACAGCCTACTCGACGTCTCCCAGTCTGGATTCTGCAAAAACCACAGCACCGAGACCACCCTCATCGCTTGCACCGACGACATCAGGACCAGGCTAGACAAAGGATAAACCATTGCCCTCATTCTCCTCGATCTCTCTGCAGCCTTCAACACCGTATGTCACCAAACCCTAGGCACACGCCTCTTTGACGCCGGAATTCACCACAGAGCCCTCGACTTGCTCACCTCCTTCCTCTCCGAGAGAACACAAAGAGTTTGCCTTTCCCCATTCCGGTCAAAGGCCACCAAAACCATCTGCGGAGTCCCCCAGGGATCCTCACTCAGCCCCACGCTCTTCAATATCTACATGGCTCCGCTCGCCAACATCGTCCGATCACACGGCCTCAACATCATGTCCTACACTGACGACACCCAGCTCATCCTCTCCCTCACAAGGAACCCTGCAACTGCCAAGAACAACCCCTACACCGGACTCCTCGTTATTGCCAAATGGATGACAGCAAGCCATCTCAAGCTGAATTCAGAAAAAAACGAGATCATCATCTTCGGCCCCAACAAGTCAGCATGGGACGACTCCTGGTGGCCAGCCACCCTGGGGTCACCCCCAACAAACACCACCCACGCACGCAACCTCGGCTTCATACTAGACTCTTCACTCTCCATGACCCAGCAAGTCAACGCCATCTCGTCTTCATGCTTCAACACCTTTTGAATGCTCCACAAGACCTTCAGGTGGATTCCTGTAGAAACCAAAAGAAAGGTCACCCACGCCCTCGTTAGCAGCAGACCGGACTACGGCAACTCCTTCTACGCGGGAACAACGGGCAACCTCCAGAAAAAACTCCAGCGCATCCAGAACGCCTCAGCATGTCTCAACCTCTATCTCCCTCGCCACGAACACATCTCTGCCCACCTCAAGGACCTCCACTAGCTACCCATCGACAAAAGGATCGTCTTCAAAATCCTAATCCACGCTCACAAAGCTCTCCACGACACCGGACTGGCCTACCTCAACGATTGACTCAACTTCCACATCCCGACACGCCAGCTCCGCTCCACCAACCTCGCCCTCGCAACAGTCCCTCGCATTCACAGCACCACAACCGGCGGCAGAGCCTTCTCTCACCTCACAGCCAAAATCTGGAACTCACTCCCCGCCAACCTATGTAAGACCCAAGACCTCCTGATCTTCAGGAAGCGCATAAAGACCTGGCTCTTTGAGCAGTAGCAACCTCCCCCCCCCCCCAGCACCTTGAGATGCTACCGGGTGAGTAGCGCACTCAATAAATAATTGATTGATTGATTGATTGGTGCTTTTGGTGGATTAGCACCAAAATGCATGGCTCTAATCCACCAAAGTCAAGGGAGGCCCATTGAATACAAAGGAGCGTCACTTTAATGCCTGCCTAAGGCAGGCGTTAAAAATGGTGCTAAAAATGGCACAGTAAAATCTTTCAAATTTAATTGCGCCATTTTTCTGGGCCTCCTAACGGGGAAATGCCATCTCCTTGCATACATTATGCCTGGCGCAGGCATAATGTGGTGCAAGGGAAGTGGCGCAATGCAAGCATTGCGCCACTTTGTAAATATGGTGTGACGAAAATGTCTCCTTAATGCCACATTAGCGTAAAAAAAATGATGCTAATGTAGCGCAGGGAGGTGTGAGGGGCTTATAAATATACCCCAAAATATTCAAAAGAAGCACTGTTCAAAGTGAGCGGTGCTCAAGGTTTCCGAGACTCAGATCCAGGCCACCACAGATAAACATAATAGAAGGGGAGGAGCTCAGCCCCCAAATTGCTCCAGTCATCACCAAGGACAATTTAGGGAAAATAATCAGATGGTAGCTCTCTTCTAAGAAATCTGATGTACTTCTTTTTCTATATATTCCCTGGAACAATTTCATCTGTGAGCCTATGGTTACTACTGTTGCAGACACAGGTGATTCACTTGAGAAAGTCCATTACTGCTATCGATGTCCAGTCAACTTGAAGAAATAGGTGAAGTGCTTAATTTGTAAAAGAATGAGTGCCCAAAGCACTGCTCAAAAGCCAGGCCTACCGTCTTAAATGTCAGCGCGTCCCAAGAGTGCAGCCCTGAGTCCACTCCAGACCTCTTTAATCCACTGCCAGTCACTTCCCACCCCTTTAGCTCACTCTTGCAGGTTTCTGCTTTCTCACGGATTCTCCGTCTTTCTCTAACTTCTTCTGTTCCATTTGTGGACTTTCCTCTCTCTTCTTCGCGAACAATGTCTTATGAAGAAAAGGAGTGCAATTTCTTAACAATGAGTGCTGGTGGCCCCCGCCGGCAAAAACCGGCTCAAATTAAGCACCGATTAGATGTAAGTCAATAGACTTCAATTAGCCTCAATTTTGTAGAGGGATACACACATTACTTTTGTCAATAATTTGTACCTTACTTTATTTAGAATTAACTGGAGCTACTGTGATTTCGGTATATTAAATTAAATGCTATAAACACCATGTCAGACAATATCTTTCTCAACGACATTCTGACGTAAAACCTGTACTACCTGGAATGGTGGTTATGATGTTTTCTAATGTTTAAAAGTGTTTTAAAGTATACATCTGTCAAACGCTTTAATGCATGCGCATTTACTTTTGCACAACATGCGTAAGTATCAAATGGACATACATTTTAAGTAGAGCGCATTTGTGTCACTGCACGTGTGCATGTTTGTGTGTGTCTGCATGCAGGGGACAGTCACTTTAACCACTGTGCCACATCCAGAGATCAGCACTTACTTGGTGGGGACCATTTACCAGGAAGTGTTTCTAGCAGCACAGCGCGAGGACTTTTGTCTAAAATTGAACATCACCTGTCTGCCATCTCATGGTGGCCGCCCAGCATTTTTTGATTTTCAGAAGGAACCCTTAAAGCTTGTTGATGGAAAAATGACAGTGAATGGTGCAGAGTTTATAGTTGTTCTGGATACTGTGGTGCAAAAGTGAGCCACAAACAGAAAAAGAGCTCTCAAGCTAATCGTCCTCCAGTTGTAAGGCTAAATGTTTCAGATTGCAGAGCCAGCTGAGCCTCTGTCATTACAAACTAAGGGCCTGATTTAAGAAAAGTGGTGCCGCGCTCAGTGCAGCGCCTCTTTTCTTGCACCCCTTAACGCCCCCCTAGCGCCACCATGTGTGCTCCATATCTAAGATATGGCGCACCATTGCGGTAGTTAGGGAACTAGCGTCAAAATTTATTACGCTAGTTCGGAGCTTTGCAGGATTAGAGTAAAAAATGTTGACGCTAATCCTGCAGAGCCCATTGAGGCCCATTGTAAACAGTGGTGTGCCTCCTTTCAACTCCTGCTCTGAGTAGTCATTAAAAGTGCCGAAATAAATGACGCAAAAAAATCTTTTAGATTTCTTTACACCATTTTTTTACCTCCCCCAAACGGGCATACTTTATGCCTGGCGCAGGCATAATGTAGCATAAAGGGTTACAAAGTGGTGCAATGCATGCATTGTGCCACTTTGTAAATTTGGCACATTGATTTTGGCCTTGATGGGCCACATTAGCATAAAGAAATGACGCTAATGTGGCGCAGGGAGGCGCTAGGAGCTCTTAAATCAGTCCCTAGGTGGTTTTCCTGTGTCTAAATGTGGATGGAGCATAAGTAAATTTTTGCATCCACCAAACCCTAAATAAGTTCCCAATTTTCTGCAGTGACAGTGCAGATGGGATCATATCTGCAAGGGCTTGATTAATAGGTTCAGGTATGCAATGGAGGGCCACATACGACTGTGTATGCTATGGAAGCCTAGTCAACAACATCTCTACAGTGAAGGCCCATTTAGGAATATCTATGCAATGGAGGTCATTTCTGGACTATTTTTTAAACAGAAGCAGTAGGAATTGGTGCATTAGCTACAGGGTGGGTACCCACCTCAAACAATAACCACAACTCATCAGACTGAAGCATTATAGTCACTAGATTAACCTGAGCTCAAGCTCCTGTTAGCTAAGGCACAGGGCACACAGGCTTAACTTTGAGGCAATGTGTTAAGTATTTCTGCAGTACCAAATGGTAATGAAGTCAAAATACAAGAAAAATCCCAAATCAATTCAGAAAAATAAAGTACATTTTAATAAATAAAATGACACCAAAAAGGACAAAAAAATCAAATAGGAGAAACCAGAGTTATTCATTTTTAAAGTTTAAATGTAAAAATAGTGACAATAAGAGCTAAGCACCAACCATGGTCATGAAGTTACGACCAACTGCAATGGAGCGCGGGTTGGATACAGAATAAATCCTAAGGGAGACAAGGAAGCGAGCTGTGGCTGGAAAGGGTTCCACGTCATCTGATAGTCAGTGGGTGAGGTCTCAAAAAAGCCATTGATTTTTGGCAATAAAGCTAGGAGTGTGAGAATTTGGATTTTGCACTCAGAGAAAGTCCTTCGCCGACTGCATATTTTTGACCGCTTTGCCCGTTGAAGATTTCTACCCTTGGATTTAGTCATTTTTTGGAGCTCAGATTTTCACAGCAGAGGAAGGCTGGAGGCTATGGCCAAAGAGGGCTTCACAAGGCCAGATACCTTCTCTGCAACATCCCACTGAATTAGATTTGATGATGTGGAAAAGCTCTGAGCAAGAGGACCTCAATCTTTAGGCCATGGGCAACGCACCTTCACTAGATCGGCTTGGAAGGTTGGGCCCGGTCCTATGGATGACTTTGTAACCAAGAAAGCCCAGCTTTCAGGAAAACATAGGAGGAGTACATTGTGACATCAGCCAAGGCTCCAGGACTCCAGGTGGGAACGGTACCTGGAGTTCAAGATGTGCTCCAGCAGAGACGTGCATCAGGATCCAGGGCAGGTCCAGTTGGAACTAGTCACTGAAGCAGTTGCAGAAATGTTCTCTTGTAGCTTGTTTCGAACTTGCGAATCAGACTTGTGACCCTTGTAGTCCACTTCTTTATCCTGTGTACAAGAGGAAGAGCAGGTCCAGACTTGTAGTCTCTTCACAGGTCACAGAAAGCAAGTCCAGTACTGTTCGCTTCTTCCATATGTCTAGAAAGTGTTCTGAAGAGGGTACTGGGAATGCCACATTTATGCCTGGCACAAGTCTGTTGTCTAACAAATGGATTAAAGGCTTCCAGGGGCGAGCTTATCCACGTTTGAAACATTCACTGTGTGTCCTACTGCAAACAATCTCACAGTGCCCCTCTCTACCTAAAACCAAGATAGCAGAACCTTATGCAGAGCTTCATAGCCCACCTCAGAGGTGTGGCCAGGGAAATGAGCTACCCATACTGTATGCTCACATCAAACCAGTTCTGGGGGCAGCTACCTCCCCACTGTGATTTGGAACCTCCCTCACTGATGGCATAAAAGAAGGGCCTGCCAAGGTGACAGCTAACATTTGCCTGTGACAGGGGAGGCCTCTTCAAAGTTAACCAATTTCCTGGGCACACCTCCACACACCCAAGCCTTTGTCTTGCTCTAGAATCAGTTTTCAAATCTCATTACCACTTGGCTATTCAGCTGCTAGGTGAATGTTGAAGTTCATGCAAATGGGCATCTTGTTGCTTAAGGAAGGGAAAAGGTAACGTTCTAAAAGTACCTTTTTCAAAATGTATTATATTACAAATCTTACTTCACCATTGAATGGGGCTTGTAATAAATATTTTGGGTCCAAATCCAAGAATTCATTTTGTAGCTATGTCCTACTAGAAAAACTATTATTACATTTATTGCTGTTTCCCAATGCTTTCCCATGTAACAGCCAACCCCGCTACAGTGAAAATAGGTTTTGGGGCCTTTACACTGTAAGGACAAGTTTAACCTTAACCTTGTAAATGTCCTACTTTTAAATACCATGCATCCTGCCTTTTTGGCACTAAGGCCTACTTAGGGGTGAATTATTAATGCGTAAAGGAATGTTTAGGTCTGTCAAAAGAGGTGTGCAATGACAGGCTAAAAATGTTAGGCCTGCAGTCATGTTTACACTGTCACTGTAGTGGATGGTCCCATGGGTGCTGCTGTCTACATATGATATTTAACTTACAGGCTTTCGGTATACTTTTGTATCATATACTGGATAGTAATAGGTAAGTTAAATAGACTGATTAGGGGTATGTCAATTTAATCATTTTGAAAGGGGGGCACACGTCTGATGAGCAGGGGTATGGTGAACAGATTTATACAGCCAGCAAAAACAGTCAAGGCAAAAATTTGGGGGTAAACAACATGAAAGATGGTTGTCTCCTACGGAGGCCCATAAAAGAATGTCTGTATTAGAGACATTTTGAGTGGAGGACAATTATGAATATGTCTGCAGATATATTCTAGATTGGATTTTGCTTATGATGGAGTCCCAGAAAGTACCATGTTTGCGCTGGAAGCACAGTTAGGGTCATGCCTGCCTGATGTTTCACAAAGAATCATGTAATTTAGTTGAGGTCCATGTAAAAATGTATTTTCAGGAGGGAAGTATTTAGTAACGTGTCTGTATTAGAGGACCAGTAAGGATTGTATCCGTAATGGTGGCCGAGTTAGGATCTTTCATTAAGAAGAAACACAGTAGCATCATTTTGGAGTGAAGGCACACATAGGGAAATCTCTTTAGTCAGTCTAGCTCAGCATGTTTCTTCATTGGAATTCCAGTTATGATTACCTGCAATGGAGGCCCATGTGGAATGTGTTTGCAGTGAAGATCAAAATAGGACTGTATCAAGAATAGAGGTGTGTGTCATGGTATCAGATATTTCAAGAGGTGCATTTTTAACACATTGCTAAAGGAAGAAAGTTTTAAGCTTTTCAGAAATTATAATGCTTGTTTTCAGAATTGTTCGAACTGACAGCCTTAGGGCGGTCTTCCCCCAACTTTTTGCCTACCTTCCTCAGTTTTTCTGATCTCTCTTTTGCTGGTTTTAGGACTCTGCACACTTTACCACTGCTGACCAGTACTAAAGTACTTGTGCTCTCTCCCCTAAACATGGTATCATTGGCTCATACCCAATTGGCATATTTAATTTACTTATAAGCCCCTAGGAAAGTGCACTACATGTGCCCAGGGCCTGTAAATTAAATGTGGGCCTGCAGCACTGATAGCGCCACCCACATAAGTAGCCCCTTAACCATGTCTCAGGCCTACCTTTGCAAGACCTGCGTGTGCAGCTGTGCTGCCACTTCGACTTGGCATTTAAACCTACTTGCCAAGCTAAAAACACCCCTTTCATTCTATATACGTCACCCCTGAGGTAGGCCCTAGTGCTATGTAAGTAAAAGCCAGGATATATACTGGGAGGTTTTACATGTCCTGGTAGTGAAAAACACTCAAAGTCATGTTTCACTATTGTGAAGCCTGCTCCTCTCATAGGATAGCATTGGGAATTTCTTTATATACTGTTAAGTGGTAATTTCTGATTTGAGAGTAGTGGCGTTGTCATGTTTGGTATGGTTGGAATGGTAGTGAGAAATCCTGCTTATTGGTAAAGCTGGAATTTAACATTATTATTTTAGAAATGCTGCTTTTTGAAAGTAGGCATTTCTCTGCACTTACTGCTCTCTGTGCCTTACAGCCTGTCTCCAATCCACATCTGGCCTGTTCTGGTTGACAGCTCACCTTGTGCATTCCAACCAGACAGCCATAAACAAAGGACACTCAGCTGCTTCTGCATTCATCTGCATACTGATGGGTCTTCCTGGGCAGAAAGGGAGGAGGGGCTCCCACTTACACCTCAAAGGCTAGTGGCCTGACCTCACACAAAGGACTGATAACCCCCCACAGATCTCCTGTCAGCCAGGACTGGGTTAAAAGGGGAACTGGTGCACTTCAAAACCACTCCTTGAAGTGTCTCCCACTTCAATGGCACATTTGGGTATATATACTGGATCTGTCACCCCTTAAAATCAGATACTTCTGGACCTACAACTGGACTCTGTAGGTGGGACTGCTGTGCTGCCCAAAGGACTTATTTAAACTGTTTTTCTGGAAGGACTGCTCTCCTGCTTCATGCCCTGCTGCCTGCAGTTCCCTGACTTTGTTAGAAGGACTTTGCCTTCCCCCACAAGTGATCTCCAAGGGCTTGGGTTGAGAAGTCTCAGGCCCCATAAAGACTTTACCAGAAAGACAAAATCCACTGTGTCATAAAATTGATTCAACACCTGCAAAAATGGAAGCTTCACCTGCAGAACTGACACAGAACCTGTCTCGTGGCTGGAAAATCGCTGCAGCGCCTACTGGATCAACATAGCGCCTGTTTCATCCTCGCAGGCATTTCGAATTTTCATTGTATCATCCCTGGCCGTCTAGATAGCCCCCCTCTGCAGTAAGGAGCTAAGGCTGCGATCCCGGAAATCGACACATCACCTTGCCTGTGAGGAAAGAATCGAGGCATCACCTCCGCCGTGCCAGAAAAATCTAAGCATTGCTTTACTTTCAGATGCATCACCGCTTCTGTGGCCCTCTGCGTCATTATTTTTGACGCATCCCAGGTACTCTGTGCTAAAAAGATACATCCATTGATTTCTATGGACTAAGACTTGCTAAAGCTCTAAAAGTGATATCTTGACTGGTGCATATTGTATTCTTGCCATTTTGGTCTTATTTTAATCAGATAAATATTATCTATTTTTCTAACTAGTGTGGAGTACTTTTTGTTGTGTTTTCACTGCGTTATTGTATGAATTATTGTACAAATACTTTACACATTTTCTTCTAAGTTAAGCCTGCCTGCTCTGTACCAAGCTACCGGAGGGAGAGCACAGAATAATTTACATTGTGTTGTTACTTACCCTGACTAGGACTGTGTTCCATACTTGGACAGGGTGCATACCACTGGCAACTAGAGACCCCATTTTTAACAAAAATTTATTAAGCAAGGAGACTGCTTCCCCAAACTCCTTTTCATAACCTCCAATTAACAAAAGAATTCCCAAGCACAAGTTTGACTTGCACCAGGAAATTCAGTAGTGAGTCACTTCTAAGTCTGAAGGAATACTCACCTATATTTAAGCAAACAACCAATGCCATACTGTAATTCAAACAAGATTGGCAGCCAACACCTTAGCGTTTGAACAAAATAATTCAATTTTTAATGCATAGGAATCAAGTTTGCTTTGTCTTGAGCACTCATCTGGTCACCATATGAAAGTGCTCTCACTTTCTATGGCTAGCTAAAACAAACAAGTTAATAGACTAACAGCGTCATTGGATATAAGAACAAAGTCAGACAGAAAATTTTATGGCTCTACTAATCTTCCACTGCTGTGGTTAAATGCAATGGATTCTGATCAGGGCAATTTAAGGTTAACAGATGTACAAGTTTAGGATGTTCACTATCATTGCTTCTTCTCCCTTGATTGCTTGGATCGTTGGCCTCCGAAATAAGAGTCTCTGCTGCAGAAAAAATGAAACTGCTTCCTTATACCGATGATGTATTACTCTTCATCAAGCCCAGAAACACCAATACCTAAAGTACTGGAAATTATAATGCAATTCGGTCGCGGAACTAAAATTAATTTGTTTAAGAGGGAACCCTTGCCACTATATTCCTACACATTGTCCTCCATTACAGACGACTTCATTACATATTGTTTGGCAAAAAGTGGCATATGTTATGAAGGCTGCCTATGTTTTAGCCTTGGACTCTTCTCCTGAGCACGTCTTTTTACATTATATGCTGAGATGCCTGGAATGTCCCGCCATATGAAATGATGGTCTGACACAACACTAACAGTAGCAAAAATTTGTTTTTTCCAAGATAGTAATGTCACCCAGCTTAAATGCCTGGATTGAAGATGTGGCAACAGCAGAATCACATGAGGGAAGTATTTATCGACTCCTAGACCAATCACACACAGACCATTTACAGCCCCTTCGTACTGATTCTGATACTATAATAACTGAATACGTTAATTTCTGACAGACCATCTTCAATAAGCCTTATAAAAGTAGATTTTATAGAAAAAAGGAGGAAAAAACCCATAACCCACGGACCCGGGTATAAAGCAAAGTCACAACACAAGTAGCCCCAAGGGGAAAGGATAGCCCTTGACGTCCACAGCAAAAAGTATTAAATGGCGCCCTTCTCTCATGCAAGGAGTACTCATATATTTAGTGTAATTTATTCATATTTCCAACCAATCCTTGTAAAACGCAATCAATTCTTATGTTTGAAAAAACACAATCAATTCTTATATTCGAAAAAAAGGTGCTCCAATAACGTAATGGTCCAGTGCAAAGTGACAAGGTGAATATAAAGAGCACTCGTGCCATTTACACTAATGTATACATGTTACTGTAAAGGGTAGTATGATGCTCCACAAAGTACAATTTTTTAAATAAGTATCATAATCCACAGTCAAAATTTAAAAAAGAGTCCACATTCAGAAGTTTTTTGTCGAAGGTTCAACCCCAAAATGCCATACTATTAAAAGCAGGATCATCACCAGGACAGAAATTTAAAAGAGACAGCCTAATAGTCTTCTCATCACATCTTGAATACTTTCTGACTGCATCAATCCTCAAATCCCAGAAAAGGAGAGAGAGTGAAAAGACTCCATAGCACCACACCAGTAGCACCACATCCGTGAACCAACAACAGAAAAAAAACAGGTCCGCTGCAGAAACACCTTTTTAGAGGGAAACCGGATCCATTGTATGCCAGCCAATAGCAGGAGCTCAAACGAAACTGACACCGCAACCGCTGTAAAATGTATTGGTGCATCTGTTTATTCTTATCTCCATTAAGAGAGGGCATTCTGTACATTTTACAGCGGTCGCGGTGTCAGTTTCGTTTGAGCTCCTGCTATGGGCTGGCATGTGATGGATCCGGTCTCCGTCTAAAAAGGTGTTTCTGTAGCTGACCTGTTATTTTCTGTTTTTGGACCGCAGAGGTGGTACTACGAAGTCTCTCCACTCTCTCTGCTTTTGTGGGGTTTGAGAATTGACGCAGTCAGAAATTATTCAAGATATGATGAGAAGACTATTAGGCTGTCTCTTTCAATTTTCAGTCCTGATAATGACCCTGCTGTGAATAGTCTGGCATTTTGGGGCTGAAACATCGACAAAAGACTTCTGGACGTGGACTGTTTTTAAATGTTGTCTGTGGATTATGATACTTAAAAAAATAGTATCTTGTGGAACATCATACTATCCTTTACAGTCACATGTATATATTAGTGAATACAGCACCAGTGAGATTTTTATTCACCTTGTCACTTTGCACTGCGCAGTCACATTATAGAAGCACTTTTTTTCAAATATAAGAATTGATTGTGTTATTT
Organism: Pleurodeles waltl; assembly: GCF_031143425.1. Classification (NCBI taxonomy): domain Eukaryota; kingdom Metazoa; phylum Chordata; class Amphibia; order Caudata; family Salamandridae; genus Pleurodeles; species Pleurodeles waltl. The sequence goes on from NC_090447.1 coordinate 1,444,125,855, forward strand.
CGAAGATAAGAATTGATTGCGTTTTCCTTTGATTGGCTGTAAATATGGATAAGTAACATTAAGGCCCTCATTACAACCCTGGTGGTCGGTGTTAAAGTGGCAACAGGCCGGTGGTAAAAAAATGGAATCACGACCACGGTGGAAACTGCCAACACAGACAGCCACTTTAACACTCTGACTGCCACGGCGGTAGCAACAAACAGCGCAGCGGTAACCGCCAACAGACAGGCGGAAGTCAATGTACCACATTACAACACGCCCATCTGCCAGCTTTTCCGGGGTGGTACCAACGCCATCAAAAGCATGGCGGAAACAGTACACAGAAGGGAAACCACTCACCTCTTGACACACAATGAATAACTAGGACGCCATGGAGCCCAAACTACAGGTGTTACCGATATTGGTGTATCTTCTCATCGACCACGGTGAGTACCTCACCTAGCACACAGGGGAGTGGGGAGGAAAAAGAGAGTGACACACACACGCAACACCCCCACCCCCACCCTCACCCCCAACACCATACACACTAATACATGCACCAACATTACATATACACCCTGTAACCCTCTGGAAGAACGCAAGGACAAAAGGAATTGAGTCAAATGAGTGTCATATTAGAAATAGTCAGATATACGTTACAAATTCAAAAACAGTATTTACAATATTTACAATATATACATAAGGCGGTACATTGTCCATTCAAAATGTCCGTGGGCCACTGGGCCAAAACTCAAGGGCCAAGCCCACACTTGACTCCTGCCTAAATACGGAGAGAACACTGCAGGGGCATCAGGTTGAAAACACACAGGCACCTCATGGGGATGGGGAAGGGGGGGCACCTCAGCCGGAAAATAGGACAATTCCACTGCTCCTGGAGGGGGCTCCATTCCCACAGCGATGTCCTGGGGAGTGCAAGGCCACAGTATCTCAAGTGGGTGGTTTGCCCACTGCCTGGGCCTGGGTAGTGCAAAGCCACAGTCTCTCAAGTCTCCCAAGTGGGTGGTTTGACCACTGCGTGGTCCTGGGCAGTGCAAAGCCACAGTCTCTCAAGTCTCTCAAGTGGGTGGTTTGCCCACTGCCTGGTCCTGGGGAGTGCAAAGCCACAGTCTTTCAAGTCTCTCAAGTGGGTGGTTTGTCCAATGCCTGGTCCTGGGGAGTGCAAAGCCACAGTCTCTCAAGTCTCCCAAGTGGGTGGTTTGCCCACTGCCTGGTCCTGGGGAGTGCAAAGCCACAGTCTCTAAAGTCTCCCAAGTGGTTGGTTTGCCCACTGCCTGGTCCTGGGGAGTGCAAAGCCACAGTCTCTCAAGTCAATGCCTTTCTCCACTGGTTCTGGAGTGGGCTTGATGCCCAGTGTGCTTCATCCTGCCAAGGATAGGGTGAGTGGATGCCTTTCTCCACAGGTTCTGGAGGGGGCTTTGTGCCCAGTGTGCTTCATCCTGCCAAGGATAGGGTGAGTGGATGCCTTTCTCCACTGGTTCTTAAGGGGGCTTTGTGCCCAGTGATGCAACACTTGGGGTGTGGCAGTTCACAGTCCCTCACCTGGGTGTCTGAGCCACAGGATTTGCAGTGACCAGGATGCATGATAGTCCATGGAGGCAGGGCTAGAGTTCACCCAGTGGCAGCTATGTCTGCACTGTGATGCTAGTGCTGGTGCCGCTGGGGGTGGTGCCAGTGGTGGAGGGAGGCTCCAGCCCCTCTCCTGCAGCCTCAGACGGTGCCCAATGGGGCTGCTGCTGCTGACAGTAGTGGTGCTTGCGGCGGTGCAGGTGATGGTGCAGGTGGCAGTGCTTGCGGTGGTGCTAGCGGCGGGGCTGCTGGTGGTGCTGGCCACGGTGCAGGGGGCGGTGCTGGCGGTTGTGCTGGTAGCCACCAGTTCTTCACCTGCAACCTCGGATGGCTGAAGTGCCTTCCCCTTCTTCACCTTGCCAGGTGGCGGAATGGATTTTGCCTTGGCAGGGGTTGGTGGCACACTGGCTGGATGGACGGGTGCCCCCTTTAATCCTTTGACAGCTGCAGGAACCACAGCAGACGTGTACTTAGTGGCTGAGGTGCTGGGCTGGGCCACCACCCTGGCCTGAGGGGAAGGACGGGGGGAGGTGGAGGGGTAGGGAAGAGGTAAATGTTTGCAAGGAAAATCTTCTTAGGGGCACTGGGGCGGGAAGAGGGAGAAGGTCTGGGAGTGGAGGAAGAGGGAGTGGTTGTAGGAGGTGTTTGTCTGCTGAGTTTGGGTGCAGGTGCATGGGTTGGAAGCTGTTGTGATGTAGATGGCTGTTGGGTGGGTGGGTGCTTGTGTTTGTGTACTTTGGGAGCAGGGGTCACAGACACACTGGGAGAGGAAACAGGGGAAATGTGCATGGATGTGGGGGTGGTGACTGCCAGTAAGGGGTGTGTAGTGATGGGCATGCTGGCGATGGAGGTAGTGGATGAGGATGTAATGCATGCAGGTATGAGTGGAGACGCTACTGGGAGGGAGGTGGACGATGAGGAGGAGGGGGACACAGTGGAGGCAGTGGATGTTGGTGTGTCTGCAGGGGGATTGGTGCTTGTGTGAGTGCCTGTAAGATGACATGTGGTGCTTGTGTTTGCCTGAGCCACTTCTGTGTGTTGATTTGGGTGAATGCTGGTCTGCAGGTGTGCTTGGGATAGGTTGGGGTTGAGGGGATTGGGACTGGGTAGAGGAAGTTGGACGGGGCGGCTGGAGACAGAGACAATGGCTGCCATCAGTGCGGATGCCAGAGCCTGAAATGCTCTCTGTTCGGCCGCCACGCCAGAGTGAATGCCCTCCCGGTATGCATTTGTTTGTTGCAAATGTCTCTCGACACCCTGGATGGCATTCAGAATGGTTGACTGCCCAACAGTGAGGGATCTCAGGAGGTCAATAGCCTCCTCACTGAGGGCAGCATGGCTGACTGGGGCATGGCCTGAGGTGCCTGGAGCGAAGAAGATGCCCACCCTCCTGGGTGAGCGTGCACGGGAAACATGCTGAGGGGCTGCTGGGAGGGTGGTGCTGGTAGGGGGGGTGGTGGCTGTACCTGTTGTTGGGGTGGGCACAGAGGTGTCGGCCACCGCCAGAGAGCTTCCATCGGAGGAGGATTCGCTGTCTGTGGTGTCCCCTCATGTCCCCGTCGTGGTGCTCCCCACCCCCTCCGTCCCACTGGTGTCCTCACCGTCGGTGGATTCGGCCTCCAGGCCCATGTGGGATGCAGCTCCCTCTGACACCGGTGCCTCTGCTCCTCCGCCAGATGATGCTAATGCACACAAGGACAGGGTGACAAAACAAAAAGGATGGGGAGAGACAGAGGATACACTTGGTCAATGCCAGCAACAACACTATCGTTGACGTGCACAACTCACAGGGAACAGCCCTATGCACTATTCCATGCACTAGCAGTTACAATGCCAGTAACCATCCTATGGGGTACAATGTCTAACACCATCAGCTGCACACCTGAAACAAACAGGGCCCTGACCAGTAGTAGATGACCACTAACACTATTGGAGTTGGAGTGCTTCAGAGCCTGCCCAACAAGGGACCTACCCTGCCATGTTCGCCCTGGCCTAGGGGCATCCACAGTCCACATCCCCACCCAGGTAAAAGCTTAACATGCGCAAAGTACTGAATTAAAATTTGTACTCACCCCCTTGTGGCTGCTGTGATGCCCTCAAGTGTCCATCCAACTCCAGATAGGCCACTGCCAGGATGCGTAACATGCGGGCGGTCAGGGTACGACGGGCACCCCTTCCTTGTTGGAAGGCCAGCCCCAACTGGGCCTCCGCCTTCTTCCTTGCCCAGCGGTGCAGGTCCTCCCACCGTTTGCGGCAGTGGGTGCTCCGCCTGTCAGAGACCCCCAGGCCCTTGGCGATGGCATGCCAAATACAATTTTTCTGATGGGCGCTGACCTGCAGGAAAAAGACAGCAGAAAAGGGAATTAGTGAACCGTCCGGACAGTCAAACTCATGGCCCACCATATCCATCTCATCCCCTTATGCACATACATTGACCACCATAAATGCAGCACTCTGGCTAGGACGCGTCAGCCCACTCCTACATGTGGCTTACATAGACAGCGCTCCATACATTTAAGGCCCACGCATCATGCTCACAGTGTACTCACCTGTTTCTCTGGAGGACCGTAAAGTAACGTGTACTGAGGTAGGACCCCATTCACCAGTCTCTCCAACTCCTCCGCAGTGAAGGCAGGGGCCCTTTCCCCAGACACATGAGCCATTGTCGCTTCCAGACAAAGGTCACAGCAGCACTTGCAGTGTAGGTCCTCTCCTGTTTATGGTCAGGTAGCAAGTGAGTGAAGAGATAGAAAATGGCGGGCACGTCTGTGGCGGTGCGTACCGTTACCACCAGTGTACATCGCCATTGGCTCCTGGAACCCATAGGACCCAATGATAACCAATGCGAAGTTGCGCGGTGATCGTTGACTGCTTACCGCACAACGCCAGCGGAATTACCTCATTTCCACTTGTCCCTCCTCACAGGTCAGGCAGCCACCATTTCAGGGGGGCACAGGCCATGGAACCTAACTGTGTCACAGCAGACATTGGCACAGCAACTGACTCTTGGATTCACATACTGGTTCTGTAAAGGAAGAAATGCATCATTATTGCACTAGATGTGTGATTATGCCCCTATGCTCACAGTTTTCCTCCCTAGGCTTCAACTGCTGAGGATGAATATGAGATGGAGACATCCTCCTGTGTACAGACCCCTGGTGGACCTTGCGAAAATTGAGGACAGACACATTTTACTAAGATACAGACTTGATCGGGCCACAATCCAAAAACTCTGTGCCCAATTGTAGCCAGACCTGATGTCAGCTATCCGCCAGCCCACAGTTATCCCCCGTCTAGTGGAGGTCCTGTCAGTGCTCCATTTCCTGGCAAGTGGTTCCTTCCAAACAACAGTGGCCATGGCATCAGGGATGTCTCAGCCAATGTTCTCAAATGTGTTGACCAGAGTGATGTCAGCCCTGCTTAAACACATGCGCAGCTACATTGTATTCCCCCAGGTGGAAGATCTGGCCACAGTCAAAGCTGACTTTTATGCCCTGGGACATATTCCCAACATCATTGGTGCCATAGATGGTACACATGTAGCAATTGTCCCCACCCAGAGAAATGAACAAGTGTTCAGAAACAGAAACAGCGATCACTCTTTGAATGTGCAGATGGTGTGTTTGGCAGACCAGTGCATCTCCCATGTGAATGCCAAGTATCCTGGCTCTGTGCATGATGCCTTTATCTTGAGGAATAGCAGCATCCCATATGTGATGGGCCAACTCCAGAGGCACCGGGTGTGGCTAATAGGTGAGCACAAGGTCCCCACCCAGTATATGTTGGTGTCTGGGTATGGGGTTGTCCCTAAGGGTTAGTGTGTGTCTGACAGTTGTCCGTCGATATTTTCAGGTGACTCTGGTTACCCCAACCTCTCATGGCTACTGACATCAGAGAGGAATGCCAGGACAAGGGCAGAGGAATGTTACAATGAGGCACATGGGCGAACAAGGAGGATAAGTGAGAGGACCTTCGGCCTCCTGAAGGCCAGGTTCGGGTGCCTCCATCTGACAGGTGGATCCCTGCACTACTCACCCAAGAAGGTGTGCCAGATCATCGTTGCATGTTGCATGTTGCATAACCTGTCCTTGAGACACCAGGTGCCTTTTCTGCAGGAGGATGAGCCTGGAGATGGTCTTGTGGCAGCGGTGGAGCCTGTGGACAGTGAGGAAGAGGAGGCAGAGGAAGAAGATGTGGACAACAGAAGTAATATCATGCTGCAGTACTTCCAGTGACACACAGGTAAGACACTGTAACTTCACTTTACTTTTCAGTTTTGTATTGGACATTGTACATGGCAGCCTGATTTCCCTATATCTATGGCCACTTACTGTACCCTTTGGCATCTCTATTTTCAGATATCTGTGCCCCACTCTGGCTCCTGGTATGTTTACTGCTGCCCACTAAAGGTCATGCCAATGTTTATATAACTGTACATATGACTTGCAATTTTTTCAGAATGTTGTACTAATACATATTTCAATCATTTGACAGACTCAAGATTTTTATTTGTTCCAAGGGTGTTTATTTAAGTGCTCATACGTAGAGGGGGATGTGCAATGGGCTGGGGTGATGCCAGTCCAGTCTCTTGATTTCACAGGTGCATTGCCCAATAGGGCATAGGAAGGGGAGTAATGGCAGTTCAAGGTGGACAGGGTGACAGAGTGGGACAGAAGGGTGACAGTCAGGAGAGTCCTTATTCCTGGCAATGTTCTCTGGCTTCTGCCTGGATCGCAGGGACTGTTTGCGGGGTGGTTCTCCTTCTGCAGGGGGTGGGGTGCTGGTGGCCTGTTGGTCCTGTGGCGGGGCCTCCTGTCCACTAGTGCTGGCAGAGGTGGAGGGCTGTTCTTTGGTGTGGCTAGTGTCAGGGGCCCGTTGTTGTGAAACTGCCTCCCTCATGGTGTTGCCCACGTCAGCCAGCACCCCTGCAATGGTGACCAGGATGGTGTAGATGTTTTTTCGGTCCTCCCTGATCCCCAGGTACTGTCCCTCCTGCAGACACTGGGTCTCCTGCAACTTGTACAGTATCTGGCCCATCATCTCCTGGGAATGGTGGTATGCTCCCAGTATGTTGGTGAGTGCCTCCTGGAGAGTCAGTTCCCTGGGCCTGTCCTCCCCATGTCGCACAGCAGTCCTTCCAGCTTCCCTGTTGTCCTGTGCCCTGAACCGTGTGCCCACTGCCACTGACCCCAGATCCTTGATTGTCCTGTGTTTGTGGGGTTACCTGGGGTCCCTGTAGTGGTGGACACACTGCTGATTGACGTGTCCTGGGGACAGTGGCATGGGCCAGCTGGGTGGGAGCTCTACTAGTGTTTCCTTAGGGGGGACGGTCTATGGTGGGTTGGGACTGTGGCAGGGTAACCGACTATCCAGAGGTCCCTGATGGGCCAGGTTGGTCATCGTGATCCAGGTGTGCAGAGCTGCTGTCTTCACTGTGGGTCTCCTCTGGGGGGGGGGATTGGATGTTGCTGGCAACTCCTCTCTGGTGACGTTGATTAGGGGTCCTGTGGGGATGAAAATGCTGTGTTATTGTATCTGCTTGTGCCATCTTGTGCATGGGTGTGTTTCCCTGTAAGGTTGTAATTGCCCTGTCAGCTTTGCCTTGTGTGCGTGGTGATTTTGTGGGCTAGGTGATTCTCTCTAATGGGCATGCTGTGGTGATGGGTGTCCATGCAGGTCTGTGATGGGGGTCCATGGATTGGTGGTACATGCAGGGCTTGGGTGGGTTGTGATAGTGGGGTATATATGAGGTGGTGCAGTGATGAGGGTGAGGGTAGGGGTAGGAGTTTGTGATGGCATGCAGGCAGGGTGGGGGATATAGTAGTAAAGAAATGACTTACCAGAGTCCAGTCCTCCTGCTACTCCTGCAAGGCCCTCAGGATGAATGATTGCCAAGACTTGCTCCTCTCATGTTGTTAGTTGTGGGGGAGCAGGTGGGTTACACCACCAGTCCTCTGTACAGCTACCTGGAGTCTTGCAACCACAGAACGCACCTTTCCCCATAGGACGTTCCACCCCTTCCTGATGTCATCCCTTGTTCTGGGGTGCTGTCCCATGGCGTTGACCCTGTTCATAATTCTCCGCCATAGCTCCATCTTCCTAGCAATGGACGTCTGCTGCACCTGTGATCCGAATAGCTGTGGCTCTACCCAAATGACCCTTAGCTCCTCTCTGAAAACCTGGGGTGTCTTTGGGGTGCTATGGATGTGCTGTGAGTGATATGTGTGGGGTGATGTGTGGAGTGATGTTTTGTGGTGTGTGCTGTGAGGAGCGTGGATGGTGTATGGGTTATGGTGGTCTGTGGATCAGATTGAGTGGGTGCTCATGGCTTGTGTCTCTCTCTGTTGGCAATATTATTTTAGTTGAAAGGGTTGTCAGTAATTTGGGTGTGTGTTTTATAGTGGTGTGAGTGTGTGGGTGTGGTGTGTGTCAGGTGTGTGTAGTTTGACTTGTCCAATGTGGTGGTATTTTGTAAATGCGTGGGTATTTTGAGCACAGCAGTGTGTACCGCCAATGGTTTACTGCGGTTGAAAGACCGCCATGGTGATTCGTGGGTCCTGATACTGTGGCCATATTCCTGTTGGCGTAACGGTGTGGGTTTTGGTACTGCCAATTTATCACTGACCTTTGGGCTGACGGACTTGTGTGGGTGTCTGTATAGTGGCGGATTTCTCTGTGTGGGTCATAATACCCGTAGCGGTATACCGCTGTGCTCACGGTATCTTGGCAGCCGTCAGCACGGCGGTAGGTGGCATTTACCACCAAGGTTGTAATGACTGCCTAAATGTTTGAGTAATCCTTACATGAGAGAGGGGTGCCATTTAATACTTTTTCTGTGGAAGTCAAGGGCTATACTTCCCCGTGGGGACAACTTGTGTTTTGAGTTTATCAAAGTAAATGTTAGAACATTGTCTTGTAAATCCTTGTATATGTAAAGTGCCCTCTCGCCTCCCAATTGACGTGGCTGCACCAGCTCTAGGGAGCATAGTTAAATGAACAGAAGGACAGAACATGGTTGTTCTGACACTATAGTCCTTGATTACTGGATGGCAATTAGTTTCCCTATCTCCCCTTTTCTAACCCTGCATCCTATGTTTCCATTCACCATTCCATATTATTACTTGTTTTGAATTTTGTTTGTGCAGATTGAGTTTAACATTTTGGGCAAAATTGAGTAAAGAATATGATGAAAGTCCTCTGACTCATACAGTGCTGTTCGGAATTGTAATCACCTATCGTACTCAAAAGGTTTTCTTACCCACAGCCCTATGCTTTATGGAGTCACAGATACCCTTTAGGATGCCTTTAAAATGTTTCTGTTTTAGCTCCTTACCTGAACATGTTCCTTGCAATCATGCTTATTCCTTTTGGTATAAACCACGATCTAAGTACTCTTTGATGAGGATTAAGCTGTTTACCTATTTTGTCCTGGATACCTGGGATCTGTTTCTCGAGCATCTTCGGAGACAAACCCATCCACAAAGCATGATGAATTGGGAAAAAACTCTTTGATGTTCGATTGTGCTCTTTTGAGTGCATGTCAATTTCAATGTACACGTATGGTGGCTATGATAGACTATGGACTATCATCAGCCAATCAAGTTCTGCTCATGGAAAGCTGGTAGATGGAAGTCTTTTGTGTTCTACAACCGGCAAAACTGTTCTGCGTTGTTCATAAATGAAAATGGTAGAGACACATAATATTTTGAAATAGCCATTGTTGTTTCCACCACCACCAATATCCAGAGTGAGGTTCACAAAAATATATTACAGTATTGTGCATTACAGTATCTAGGAAACAAATTTAAACTTGTGTGAGGAAAGAATAGTAAGAATTCTTCTGCATCCTCTTTCTGACAAACATTCTACGAGAAATATCTGGTGAGTAGCAGTATAGTCATATTTCCTGATACGATGCAATTGCAGCAATGCAGCAAGCCGATATTACCAGCAAGTTCCTAATAATATCCTTTAGAGGGAACTGGAACAGAGGGAGAACACCCTCGTAACGTGAACTCACACAATTCCCAAACTTACCCACAAAGATATACTTTTTGTATTGATTCCCTCAGTCAACCTTGGCTGCACGGCGTAGGCTGGAAAGTCTCCCTAAAACATATAGTTCATAAGTCAACATATTAAAAGTCCAAGCCAAGTTAGTTACCGAGATCCAAATGCAAAAAAAGTTCTTCAAAATTCAAAATGACAGATTTGGATAAAAGGTCTAAAAGACATTAATGAACGAAAAAGTAGTGTAGGCAAGTGTGAGAAATTGCATTTCTGGTTGGTGGGTGAAACACTTCTCAAGCAGCAATCGCAATTTTTCTCAGCGTAAAGTCACAAGCAAACCCTAATTTAACCTGTGCCCAACCCTCAGGTAGTTTGGCACAGAGCAATCAGGATAAACTCAGAGGCAATGTGTAAAGTATTTGTGCAACACTTCAAACAGTAATACAGTGAAAACATGCCACAAAAGGATTCCACAACAGATTTAGAAACGTAGGGTAATTTCTAATAAATAGAACAAGACCAAAGTGACAAAAACTCTAATCAGTAGAGCCGGAGATATGCAGGTTTAAAGATTTTGGAAAATATAGTGCCAAAAAGCACAAAGCGCTAATGGTGGTTATCTGGTTGCGCTGAACTGGGACAACATCACATTGGCTGGCTGTGATGGAGCGTGGGACACCGACAAATACCCAGTTAGACCTGCTGAATAAAGTACCTTATATCCTGGTTTGCACAGCATAGTGAGGGACCGGGTCGAAGATGATTTGTGTGGCTGAAGCAATGTGTTGGTTCTTAGATGAATTGAGGCTCTGGTGCCAGGTCATGTGTCATTGATGAGGGTCCCACTGATGAGGGCTTGCGATTGAAGTCCAGTGTTTTGGATGTGGTGCTCAGTCTGTCAATGAGGAATGTGAGGGCCTGCTCCAAGGATGAGTCATGCAGCGGCGATTAAAGTGAGGTGATGGGCTGCTAAGGGATGGGCTTTTTCTGGAGGCAGGACATAGCCTATGCAAGTGCAAGTAGGGCCGTACCCGTCTCCACCCTCTAATCCCACCGGTGATGGCCCATCAAAGCACACTTAAGCTCTCTACTTTGTGTGGCTGTCTAGGAGGAATACACAAAGCCCAACTGTCAGCTACACTCCGTCATGTGACCCAGAGATAGGCTGCAGGTACTAGATGGCCAAGGCAAGAAAATGCCAACTTTCTAAAATTGGCATTTTCAAAATTGTAATTCAAAATCCAACTTTAACATATGAGAGGTTTTATCATTACAATTTCAAAGACAACAAACATGAAATTACAGCCTATTAATTGTAAAATTTAACTACAATGTTATGCTATGGGAGAGGTAGGCGATGAAATAGTGAAAACCAAATGTGAGAGTTTTTCACTAACAGGACATGTAAAACTTAAAAGTACACATCCCACTTTATAAATACACTGAACCATGCTCCTGGGGCTGTCAAGGGCCTAACCTAGGGGTGATATATATGTATTAAAAAGGAATATTTGGGCCTGACAAAAGTTTTCTTTTGCAAGGTCGAACTCACAATTTAAAGACTGCACACACGTCCTGCAGTGGCAGGCCTGAGATTGTTTACAGGGTCCACCTGAGTGGGTGATACAAGCAGTGGTGCAGGCCCATTAGTAGCATGTACATTATAGGCCCTGGGTACATGTAGTACCACTTTACTTGGGAATTATAAGTAAATTAAATATGATAATTGGGGATAAGCCAATGTTACCATATTTTGAGGAGTGAACACATGCATTGTAGCACTGGTCAGCAGTGGTAAAGTGAGCAGAGTCCTCAGGCTAGCAAAAATGAGATCAGCAAAAAAGGAGGAGAAAGGCAAAAAGTTTGTGGAAATACCACCCTAAGGCTGAGAGTTCTAATAGTAAGTGTAGGTGCAGTACAATAAAAGGAACACACTTGGAAGAAAGTATGAATGCCCAGCCAAGGTTGTATGTTGAAAGGTTATAATATCTTATGTATATTAAATATATTTACAGTATAAACCGTCAGGGGGAAATGGCAGACATAACACACATAATATGGTGCACAAATGTATCAGAAATTATACAATTTACTAATAATTGCATAATTTCATGTGGACACAGTTATCCAAATAAAGCTGGTGGTAATCACATGATCCAGAAATTAAACCTAGGCTTCAAGCTAAAATACTTTATAGTATTTGCCAAGCTCTAATGTTTGCAAAGCTCTAAAGACAAAGAACCAGTGAATTATTTTTACAGAAACAGTAAATATGGATATGCAAGTCACTATCTGCTAATGTCCATGAAATCTAAATCAATATAAGAATCAAAACTGTCATCTTCCTGTCAAAACAGGTTACTCTGTGTAACTTTGCAAGTTTAAGGATTGCAACCCTAACAGTTAATGAACATCTAAAATGTTCATGAACCTTGACTACGGCAATGCCCTCTACACCGGTACCACCCAGAAGGACCTCAAGAAATTACAGCACATCCAAAATGCCTCAGCCGGACTCATCCTGGACATTCCCCACCACAAAAATATCTCCATTCACCTAAGAGACCTCCACTGGCTCCCTATCGAGAAAATAATTAACTTCAAGCTGCACATCCATGCTTACAGGGCCCTTCATGACCTAGGACCCGCCTACCTCAACCACCACATCACTTTCTACTCCTGCACCAGACCTCTCCGCTCTGCTCAACAAGCACTAGCCACCGTACCCCGCATTCGGAAGACCTCGGCTGGTGGGAGATCCTTTGCCTACCTCACAGCAAATAGCTGGAACACCCTGCCCCTGCACCTCAGGCAGTCACCATCACTACCTCAGTTCAGGAGGGACCTTAAAACGTGGCTCTTCAACTGAAACTCAGAGGACAAACCCCCTTATTGCCTTGAAACCCTTACAGGGGAGCAAATGCACTATATAAACCCTGATTTTTATTCAAAATCAATATAGAACAAAGCAAACGGTTACATAGTTCAACAACAGTTTTGAAGGTGCCTATAAGGAAAGAGTGCAGTGTCTTGGAGTTTGTGTTGTTCATGTATACTAGGTAGCTGCACTGGCCTAGGGGTGTTGATATCGAATACATGGGGCTCACAATAGACGACTTGCCTTGGGACCAAGCTAGCTGGATAACCAACTGAGTAGCAGATTGGCACAATTGTCAAAATGAAGGCCATCCACCATAAACGTTAATGGAAAATGACACATATATGAGGAATCTGCATTGCAGGTATCGTCAGACAACAGCATTGGTCAAATGGCAGTCCTTATATATTGAATCTTATGAGAGAGGGATGTTTCTGACAAAGAGGACCTCAATTCAGAATGTATTATTTTGACTATATGTTTAGACTTTGTTCTTGTTTGACCCAGACATGGCGACATGTAGACACTTGACCCAGACATATCTCACATCAAGCGTTATATCTATGTCATCAGTCAGATGATCTAACACTTTCACAGCTTTCAGAAGGATTAAGGATAGATATCATCTGAGTCAAATAGCAGACATGAAAATTGTTCTGCATAAATGGAGTAAAATGCCAACTTCTATAATCTAACATGATGGACTGGAGCTTTATAGAAAAAAGCCAGATGAGTCAGACTTAAGGACTTTAAGTCACTATCACTTCTGCTATCCGGCGCTTTGGCCTGTTAGACATCTTTATCTGGATCACTGACATCATATCGGAATCAACAATATTGTGCAATAAAAATATTGTGTCAAAAATAAAGTTTTCATGTACGTATAATGGTAAATACAAAAGTATCGAAACAATATCTTTTCATGCTAATATTGTTAAAACATACAAAAATATATGTCATATATATAGTTGAAACTAGTAAATCTTAAATATTTTAATATTTGCTATTAATATAAAGTTAATTGGAAGTAGCAAATTGTTGACAGTGATGAAAGTAGTTTTATTAAAAAATGGCTTGCACCAATCCACACAAGAGTGCCAATGCATTTTGGCAAACACCTTCGTCTGGACAAACCCTTCTACCTTTTCCATGACATTCAAATACACACACAGTCCTTCCTTTTGTGTTGCCAATCCCAGATGCTGAATACTCATCTGGTTCATAGCACGGATAGGTTCCCAAGTAAGCCCCATCTTTGTGTTTGCACATTGTTCAATTTGGCAATAATATTAAAATATTCATCAACTGTTATGCTAAAAAACTTTTATAAAGATTCAAAATATTCTTTCAAATGGTCATCACAGTATTGTTACATTCACATATTATCGTGGTCTTTGAATTTCAAGTTCCTCTTAATACAGTGAATTGAAAAGTGCACCTTGCTTCAATACACAATGCTACTCAATCGATCAATGCTGGTTCATAGCATGAATAGGTTCCCAAGTAAGCACCATCTCAGAAAGGTGCACATTGTGCAATTCAACAATAACATCAACATGTTTATCATTGATTATGTTAAAAAGCCTTTTGTGAGTATTCACAATATTATTGCACATAGTAATCACAGTATTGTTACACCCATGTATAATCATAGTCTAAGAGCTTCAAGTTCCCAATGATACAGTAAATGAAAAGTGTACTGTGCTTAGTTACACAATGCTAATCAATCAATCAATAAATTGAGTCAATACCCCTGGATATAGTCAACACTGATACTTATATCAATTCTCTGACTTGATACCAATATCTTGTCATCCTTCCAAGCATGCAGTCAATACTGAAACAATGTACTCAGTGCTTTGGTAAACAAATCATTCACTGTAAAATCAAGTTTCTACTCATGCATTCTTTTGAAAAGACAATCGATCTTATATCAAATATCAGTACAATATACCAAAACCGATCATCTATACACAACCACTATTGAGCAATATAGAAATTGAAAAAATCATATCAAAATCTCAGATCAAACTCATAGACATCGTATTTGAATTCGAGCAAAGTGCACAGTACTAATACTGTATATTATGAAGGGGATGGCAATCTATCTAATGGAATTCTAAAGTACGCCTTACAGTGAAAGAAATAACCAAAAATACATTAAAAAAGAACCCAATTGTGTAAGAAATCCTAGATGTCAAAATGTATTAAATGCTAATGTGCAAAAGTATATATACAGCAGCAGAACACCCATTGGGAGAAGCCTTAATCAAATCCAAAAACCCACACAAGGAACACTTATTCAAAATCAATATGATCACAGTCCAATGGACACATGAGATATCATCATCATTAGATTCTCATTAGATAGTCTATATATGGACATGCAGTTCTGCATCTAAATTGTGTCCCCACTGTCAAAATCATATTAGATTCAGCTCTCCGTGACGCCAGTTCATGATTCCCCCATCGAGGATCTAATTTTATATGTTTGGTGCCAAAAAAAGGTTAACCTGCTAGGGTCCCCTCTATGAACTTCCCAAAAGTGTTTAGCAATCGGATAAGCTCTAGCCCTCAAATATTGTAAAAAGTGGACCTTGAACTTGTGGATAGTAATACCAACATATCTCGTTTTGCACCCACAATGAAGCACATATATCACAAAGTCAGTTTCACAAGTGATTCTCTCATGAATGGCACAGTTCTTCCCCCCTGAGTTTTGTATGTTTGAGTGTTAGTCCCATATTGACAGGCTTTGCAGTGTCCGCACTGCCAGAAACCCAAACTCTTATTGGCCAGCCACATTGACTTATCAGCCTCCACAAACATGCTCTTAGTTTAAATATCACCTAATGCATTGGCCTTATGAAAAATGTAATCTGAGGGTGCCAACCAATTCTGCCCTTAATGTGTTCATCGTGTTATTAAATGATCCATTTACAGGTAAGGATAGTTCCAATCTGTTGGCGTTCCTGATTGTATTCTAGAAAAAATCTAAAGGGAGGCAGCTCAGTAGATTGTTCTCTTTCATTCTTTTTGGCCCCATATTGGAGGCTATCCCTTCCCCTATTTTAGCCCTTCGATATGCATCAATAAGAAGTTGAAGGGAGTAACCTTGTTCCTGGAATCTATCAATCATCACAGTGGTTTTCTTCTCAAACAGCTCTTTGCTAGAGCATAGCCTATGTGCTCTCAAAAATCGTCTGTAGGGTATACTCCTTTTGATCGACTTAGGGTGTTCATTATTGCCATATAGGATGGATTTGCAAGCTGTTGGGTTGCAAAAAATACAGGTTTCAAGTTTATCTTAGTTTAATGCTAGGTGAAGATCGAGAAAGTCAATGTGCGTTTTGCTTCAAGCTGCTATCAACTGTATGTTTAAGTCATTATCGTTTAGCATCTGAACAAATTCTTGTACTTTGTTCTCCTCTCCATCCTATAATATAAACTCATTGTAAATAAAGCACATCCATAGCACCACATTTTCAATATCATCTGTATGCCTGTCAGACCATGCTACTTCTTTTTCCCACCAGCCCATATATAAGTTGGTGTATGTGGGCACGAAGGAAGCCCCCGTGGCAGCTCCTTGTTTTAGAAGGAAAAAATTGTTAATAAATATAAATAAATTGTGGGTTAGACAAAACCGAAACATGGATAGCAGCATCTCAGTGTGGTGCAAGTATTCAATGGGCCGAGTTCTCAAAAAATATTGGCACGCCTGCAAACCAAATTCATCTTTAATGAAAGTATAAAGAGAGGCCACATCCAGAGAAACCATAATATAAGAGTTCTGCCAGGGGATGTTATTGATCTTGCACAAAAAATCATTGGTGTCTTGAAAATACAAAGATAATTTGGTTACATATTGACACAGGAAAAGATCGAGGAGCCTAGATGAATTTTCTAAAAATGAGTCCATCAGCCTCTGGGTCTCCCTGTTGGATTCCACCTGTCTTTATGTATTTTTGAAAGAAAATATATGACAGGAATCTTGGGATGGTCATACTGTGATACTGCCCAAGATGATTTCCAATAGGATTTGTTTCTAACCTTTCATATTGGTTCCTATTGTGTCTGTTTGTGGGCTTCCTTGAAATATTGTGCAGTATCCATGATAACAATATTACCCCCCTTGTCTAAGGCCTAATATATATATATTTATATAGACATATTTAGTCATACTTATATTGCCTAGTGGCAGTCGCCACTAGGTAGTTATAGTTAGGACCTATTTTCCATAGATAAAACATTTTTTTACTTGCCAATATCTTTGGCACAGGTTGATGAATTTTCACAAAGTTTGAAAGAATTCAACAGTCACATCAGCTGATGTCTGGAAAGATTTGGGATGATCTATGAAGCGGGGGCGGAAAAAAAGGAGGGATCCCAAAACGCTTTTTCCCCTTTCATTTTTCCATAGGTATTTTGAACACCGATAGCGCTCAAACTACTGGAAGAAATTTCACCAAATTTGGCAGAAAGGTAGCTCTTGGTCCAGGTAGAGACCTTTTTGTTTTTGGTGTAAATCCGTTTAGTAGTTTGTGAGACATGAAAGAAATCCAAATTTGTATACATAGGAACGCAAAGGATTTACGACCCCTCCCGATCTCTACTGTGATCCGATTGGCTGTTAACACTTCAACAAGGCAGTGTTGGCAGCCATCTTTGGACTCAGCTTCAGCCGAGTCAGCCAAAAATATGTAAAAAAAAGAAAAGGGGCCGAGGTAGAGTCACCCTAACCTCTTAACTGTAGTGGTGGGGACCCAGAGCGACCCTCAGAGCTAAAAAGCATTTGTTTTTTTTTTTTTGCTGTGATTCACAGTGGACCTGTAGATCTGGTAAAAATGTTGTAAAAAAAAGCACGGCTCCCATGCTTGTTTTATAAACAGCCCCCGGGTAGGCCAGGTCCAGGGGGCAATGCTATTTTAATGTGGGTGGGCAACCAGTCCCTCCGCTGCTCCAGGGACCACCACTTTCCTGGGCCTTGCATCAATTAAATATTGGGGGTCTGTGTGCCCCCCTGGCAGCTGAGGGGCCACCACCTCCCTAGGGCTTTAAACTAATTTGATGTGGGGCCACGTCGCTCCCCCTGGGGTTTTAAACAACTATTATGTGGGGGCTGGGCAGCCATCCCGCAGCCTCGAGGACCACCACCTCCCTGAGGCTTATAACATATGCAGTGCGGGGGGGCACACACCTCCCCACAGCCCCTGGGACAACAACAGAGTGACATGGGTGTGATTCAGACCCTGAGCCTTAGGGATCACCACATCCCGGGGCAATAGTCAGTGGAGGGGGACTATGTGGCCCCCCCTTGAGGAGTCAATGATGGGCCTGGGGCCGCCACCCCCCTGGGCCGGTTCCTGCTATGTCCAAGGGTGCCCACCTCTGAGACATAGCTGCTTGCTTTTTGCTTGGTGGGATCTTACAGCTCACACCAAGCAAAAGCAAACAAAGTCCGCTTTCTGACAGGGCGAGCTGTAAAACAGCTCCCACTGCCAGAAAGCAGAGTTTTTGTTTGTCTTCCTTGCATGCAAATATGCGTGTGGGGAAGACAGATGAAAACATTGCTCTTGCGAGCAAGGAGCTGCTATTAAAAGCAGGTCCCTGCTTGTGGGAGCAATGGTGGCTCCCAGAGGACGTGGGGAAATGGCTAGGACCACAGGGCCTTGAGTCTCCCCCAGTGGTCCTTTCACTCCCTCTCTCGCTTTCGTCCCATAATGGGAAGGAAGAGAGAGAGAGTCATTGCAATTTTTACTCCATGCAATGACTTCTAAAACAACGTCACAGTAAGGTGTCACTGTGGCATAATGGTTCAGGTCAAAGACTCTTCCGCTGAATGTTGAGGGTTCAAGTCCAGGTGTGTCTGTGGTCATTTTCCCTACTTTCATTTATTTTCTATTTGAAAGTTTAAAGTTCATAATAAAAGCTGATATCACACTGTTTAATTTACAAATTAATTTTTCTTTCCAATTTGTCCATAAATATCTCATTCTAAGTACATTATTCATCAAAGCCTAAAAAACTCTCTCTCTCTATCTCTCTCTCTCACTCTCTTTCTCTCGCTCTCTCTCTCTCTGTCTTTTAATCTCTTTGTCCTGCTCACACATGCACTCAGACCCTTACACACCCACTCAGAGACCCACTCAGACACTCATGCACCCACTCACAGACTCAGTCATATCCTTGTGCACCTGCTCAGAGGTGCACTCAAATCCTCACACACCCACTCAAGACCCACTCACTCATGCACCCACTCACAGACCACCTCAGACACTGATGCACCCACTCACAGACCCACTAAGACCATTACACACGCACTCTCAAACCCAGACAGACACTCTAACAGCCATTCCCACACCCAGATACATCCTGTCACACCTATTCTCACACCCCAAGAGACAGGCCAGGGTCATCTTCCACCACACACATTCAAAGGGCCATGTGCAGAGTGGAGTTGGGTCGGTAGGGGGGTTGGCCATAGGCAAGGCCCTGCAACCAACCACCACCGTGCATGGCCGAAGGACGTGTGCGGCAGTTGTTGGATTATCTAATAGTAATAAAAATTACTTTACATAAAAAAAATACAAATTCACTGAAAAAAACAATGGTTACAGGGACGTTATAGTTAGGCTCACATTTTAAATGTACCAAACCATAGAAATTCACCAGTTATGGTTATAGTTATCCCAAGTAACAATAACTTGTGTCCTATGGTAACTATAACTCGCACCCTCGCCATGCACTGCTGATTATCCCACAAATTACGGCACTCATGACATTTTTGATAACATCATGATAATGTTGCTGTAACATCTGCAGTAAAATTATTGCTCAGATAACTGTGTATGGCAGGGGCACAAATTATACCTTAGGGCAAGAGTTATAGGTATTTGAGATAACTATCTCTGTGTGTCGCGTATTCATTACAAGTTTCTGAGGTAGGAAGGACGCCAGAACTGGTAACGAGTAGGGGATGCATGCCCCAAAGAAACCAATCTGCTGTCCCTGAGAGTTTATCAAGGCGCAGCAAACTGCTTGTGCATGTCACATGCGTCCCACAATTAATGCAAAGCGGTCTGTAGTTGGCACATGTGTAGTCAAAGTCCTACTCCAGCCCATATGCAGTCATCAAAGAAGAGGAAGGCCCTGCAGAGGAGCACATTAAAAAAACCTGTTGATACGGCTGAAAGAAAAAATATTTACCTTCACCATAGCACACAAGCATCATCAATACAAAGCAAATGCTAAAGGCAGAGATGACCAGGTACAAAAACAGAAACTTACTGAGCAGTGCAAGCAAGTGAAGTGTAATATGACCTTGAAAATCAGAAGTAATGGCCAGGCCCAAGGAACGGGGTGTTGCGTGGAGAGATTGCCAGTCCTGCTTAGCAAAACGAATGCTGTCTGAACCGCATGTGTGCTCAATGGTGGCAGAAGAGAGCACAAGATATGACATGGCTACATTCCTGGAGCCACCGCCTTTGAGACGGCAAATAAACAGAACATTGCTGCCAGATGGACTGCACAGATCAAAACATTCATTGGCTTCATGGATGTGCTACAAGAAGAAGAAGATAAGAAAATAATTAAATATTTGAAAAACCTTGTCGTTGATGGAGTGAAAGAAGTGCTAAAGAAAGCCTCACAAGCCGATGCAACATCTTAACAAAAGATAAAAGAAGCGTTAAATGCAAAGTTCAATCAGATTCTGAATGTCGTCTATGAGAGGTACATCTTCAACCATGCATGACAACAAGCTGGTGAAACGATTGATGAATTCATTGAGAGACTTGATACACTTCTCAAACAATGTAAGTTCTACAACTTTAATGATGAACAAGCCATGCGCCTCAGAGTCATTGATGGCTGCCTTTCAGATTCCTTCAGAAGACGCATGTTGAGAGAGCCACTCAGTTTAGAGAAAATGCTAATGGCTGCAAGGGCAAAAGAATGAGCAGATCGACAAGCTGCTTAACAAACTACTGATATGGAAGCAGGAACAGCACACAATGAATCAGTGTTTATCATGAAAAGCAAGCAAAAGCACACAAGTCAACATCTCTGAAGAAGAAGTTATGCTTCTGATGTGGGTTTTTATTTCCCCACAAAGCAAAATGCTCGGCCAAATGACAGAAGTCAAAGGCTGCAGGAAAGAAAACCACTTCATAACAGTCTGCAAAGAGAAAGAGAAACCAAATGCGTCACAACAAGAAGAGAAAATGGCAGCCAGAAGACTCCAGAAACATTCCTGCCACACCCACAAGACCAAAAGGCAACATCAGTAACGACAAGTAGACCATCATCAAATTCATCATATATAGGCTCTTCATTATCACTATCAAGCACTAGGGAAGAAGACAGATGTGCGTTGATGATATCGACTATGGAACGAAATGCACATAGAGGATTAGCTGCTTGCAAGTAAAGTTGAAAAGTCAAAAGAGAATCACCAAACGAAGTGACAAAATTCATTTGGACACAGTCCTAAAATTACATTTTCAACAGTTGCCCCATAACCTTCATTAAAGACAGTAGCGCATCGATTGCCTTAGGGCATCAAACATGAAGGTATACATGTGGGCTACTTCTCAAGCTTTACAGAGTCAAGGGTCATTCACCATAATTTTGCAACACAAAACGACATCAGTGCAAGTGCCAATTCATATCCTTCAGGAAACTTCATATAGTTTGTGCTCACCTAGCTTTGACACTGCTACTGACATGGGATTGATATCTCTCAACTACAATGTGAATGCTCAGCCTGAAATTATGTGTCAGTTCCCGTCATTATTTTATGGCTTAGGAAGACTCAAAAAGATGAAAGTGTAACTTCATATTAATGAGGACAGTCACCATGTTGTCCAACGGCGCTGCTGAGTTGCTTTTCACTTATAAGCAGCCGTTGAGAAAGAACTAGAAACACTGTTGAAATATATCATAATTGAGCGTGCCACCAGTCCTACACCATGGACAGTGGAGGTTTATTGCGCACGTGTTGATATGTGCCAGGCCAACAAAGCAATTGAGAGAGAAAGAAATCCTGGTTCCAACATTGCGGACAAGATCATGCTGCTGAAAGGAGTTAAAATCTTCTCCCGTCTTGACCTGAACAAAGGATATCATTAACTCGAGCTGGAAGAGAACCGTAGGCACATTTCTACTTTTTCAACTCATTTTGGTTGGTTACCATCCAAAAGACTAGGGTGGTCATTACAACCCTAGCGGTCGGTGTTCAAGTGGCGGTAAGACCGCCAACAGCCCGGCGGTAAAAAATTTGCAATTACGACCGTGGCGGAAACCGCCAACAAAGACAAGCACTTTAACACTCCGATCGCCACAGCGGTACAAACAAACAGCGCGGCGGTCACCGCCAACAGACAGACGGGAGACAATGTACCGTCCACACTATTATGACAGGCCAATCCGCCACCTTTTCCGGGGCAGATTGGCCTGTCATAATATAAAACACGGCGAAAACAGGAATCCCGAAGGAAAAACGCTCACCTCTACACACCCCACGAGGAACGAGGACACCATGGACCCGGAACTCCAAATCCTACCTGCAATAGTCTTCCTGCTCCTCTACCAGGAGCATGAAAGCCGGCGGCGAAGACCACGGTGAGTACTGCACCTACGACACAGGGTGGGGGGGGGGAACAGGAACACGCAACACACAACACCCTCACCCACCACAACACACACACTAATGCATATCAATACATCACAGTTACACCCTCCAAACCCCCCGGAAGAATGCAAAGACAATAGAAAATGAGTGTAACCATTGTAATATATTAAAAGCAAGTAGGCAGAAACATATATATATACACCATGTACAAAATATATACCAAGCATAGTAGTCCAGGTAGTGCTCTAATAAAGTCCGTGGAACACTGGGACCACACGGTATGGGCGAGGCCCACACAAGATCCCCGACCATGACGGAGAGAACACTGCAGGGGCATCAGACAGCAACTAAACAGGCACCTCAGGGGGAGGGAAAGTGGGGGCACCTCAGCCGCTTGAGTTCACGATGCCAAATCCACGAGGGGGCCACATGCCCACTGTTCAATCCTGGGGAGTGCAAAGCCACAGTCTCTCAAGTCTCTACAGTGGGTGGGTTGCCCACTTTTCAATCCTGGGGAGTGCAAAGCCACAGTCTCACAAGTCTCTACAGTGGGTGGTTTGCCCACTGTTCAATCCTGGGGAGTGCAAAGCCACAGTCTCACAAGTCTCTAAAGTGGGTGGTTTGCCCACTGTTCAATCCTGGGGAGTGCAAGGCCACAGTCTCACATGTCTCTATAGTGGGTGGATTGCCCACTGTTCAATCCTGGGGAGTGCAAAGCCACAGTCTCTCAAGTGGATGACAGTCTCCACTGGTTCTGGAGGGGGCATGGTGCCCAGAGTGCTTCATCCTGCTAAGGACAGAGGTAGTGGATGACAGTCTCCACTGGTTCTGGAGGGGGCATGGTGCCCAGAGTGCTTCATCCTGCTGATGGCAGGGGTAGTGGATGACAGTCTCCACTGGTTCTGGAGGGGGCATGGTGCCCAGAGTGCATCATTCACCCCGTGACGGACTCAGTTGCGTCAGTGCCCTTGCCGCTCATGGGCCAGTGGTGCTTGGGATGGCGGTGCCCTGTTCAGCGGTGCTTGAGACGGCGGTGCCCTGTTCAGCGGTGCTTGAGACGGCGGTGCCCTGTTCCCTGTTCAGCGGTGCTTGAGACGGCGGTGCCCTGTTCAGCGTGCTTGAGATGGCGGTGCCCTGTTCAGCTTTGCTTGAGATGGCGGTGCCCTGTGCAGGGGTGCTCGAGAAGCGGTGCCCTGTTCAGCGGTGCTTGAGACGGCGGTGCCCTGTTCAGCGGTGCTTGAGACGGCGGTGCCCTGTTCCCTGTTCAGCGGTGCTTGAGACGGCGGTGCCCTGTTCAGCGGTGCTTGAGACGGCGGTGCCCTGTTCAGCGTGCTTGAGATGGCGGTGCCCAGTTCAGCTTTGCTTGAGATGGCGGTGCCCTGTGCAGGGGTGCTCGAGAAGCGGTGCCCTGTTCAGCGGTGCTTGAGATGGCGGTGCCCTTTGCAGCGGTGCTTGAGATGGCGGTGCCCTGTGCAGCGGTGCTTGAGGCAGCGGTCTCCATTGCAGGGACTCAGCTGCTGGCGGTCCTTCATGGCCCAGCAGGGCTTTTGCTGGAGGTGGCCTCCTGGGCAGCTGGGCTGGTGCTGGCGGTGGCCTCCTGGGCAGCTGGGCTGGTGCTGGCGGTGGCCTCCTGGGCAGCTGGGCTGGTGCTGGCGGTCCTGTCCTGGGCAGCTGGGCTGGTGCTGGCGGTCCTGTCCTGGGCAGCTGGGCTTGTGCTGGCAGTCCTGTCCTGGGCAGCTGGGCTTGTGCTGGCGGTCCTGTCCTGGGCAGCTGGGCTTGTGCTGGAGGTGGCCTCCTGGGCAGCGGGGATGATGGTGGTCTTCTCCGCCGTGCTGCTCTTCCCAGACTTTCCTGGTTTCTTGTGGCCCTTCCCCACCTTGGAGGGTGTCACAGCTGAGTCAACACTCCCACCGGGACCCCTGGGAGTGGCTTTGATGGCTGGAGTCTGCACCCTCTCCCGCCGGGCACTAGCCAACCTCTGATGCTTGACAGGTGGGGGACTGTCTGTGCTGTGGCTCCGTGCCACACTGGCTGCCCTGGTGGCCGGTGCACTCCAGATTCCGGTGACTACAGGCACCACTGGTCCCGGAGATGTTGTGGCTGAGGTGCTAGTTCTGGACCTATGAGATGAACGGGGTGGGGGAGGTGTGGGAAAGAGGTCAAGGTTGGACAGGAAAAGTTTCTTGGACACACTGAGACGGGTAGCTGGAGGGGGTTTGGGAGTGGAGGAAGAGGTGGTGGTTGTAGGAGGTGTTCGCTTGGTGACTTTGGGTGAAGGTGCATGCGCTGGAGGCTGTCGTGAGGTGGATGGCTGTTAGGTGGGTGTGTGCCTGCGTTTGTGTATCTTGGGAGGGGGCGTCACCGACACACTGGGAGAGGACACAGCGGACGTGTGAATGGTAGTGGGGGTGGTGACTGCACGTGAGCGCGGTGTGGTGGTGGGTGTGCTGGAGAGGGACGTACTGGCTGTAGAGGTAGTGCATGCAGGTGTGAGTGTAGACGAGACTGGGAGGGAGGAGGTAGACGAGGAGGAGGGAGACCCAGTGGAGGCAGTGGATGTTGGTATGAGTGCATGGGTATGATGCTTGTGTGAGTGCCTGTGGGATGTGTGGTGCTTATGTTTGCCTGAGCTTCCCTTGTGTGTTGAGGTGTGGGCATGCTGGTCTGTAGGTGTGCTTGGGATAGGCTGAGGTACAGGGGATTGGGTCGGGGTGGAGGAAGTTGGAGGGGGAGGCTAGACACAGGGACAATGGCTGCCATCAGTGCTGAGGCCAGAGTCTGAAAAGCTCGGTGAAGGGCCGCCTGACAAGAATGAATGCCCTCCAGGAATGCATTTGTTTGTTGCAACTGCCTTTCTACACCCTGAATGGCATTCAAAATGGTAGCCTGCCCAACAGTGAGGGACCTGAGGAGGTCAATGGCCTCCTCACTGAGGGCAGCAGGGGTGACTGGGGCAGGGCCTGAGGTGCCTGGGGCGAAGGTGATGCCCCCCTCCCGGGTGAGCAGGCACGGGGCGAAGGCTGAGGGGCTGCTAGGATGGCGTTGCTGGAAGGGGTGGTGGCGCTGTACCTGTAGATGGGGTGGCACACATATTGCCACCACCACAAGGGAGCTCCCATCAAAGGACGAGTCCGTGTCACTGGTCTCAGGTCCTGTCCCCGCCGTGGAGATCCCCTCGCACTCCGTCCCACTGGTGAAGTCCGAGTCCGTAGTGTGGCCCTCCATGGCCATGTGGGATGAAGCCCCCTGTTGCTCCGGTGCCACTGCTCCTCCGCCTGATGATGCTAATGCACACAAGAACAGGGAGACCACAAAAAGGGGGGAGACGACAGAAGAAAGATATGTTGAGTGCATGCATTACCGCTACCGTTGGTGGACACGACAGACACAGAGGCCCCCTGCACTACGCTGCGCTCTTGTGCTCCACTGTTCAATTCCTGGGAAATGCCCTACAAGGCTATGGACGACATCTGCACACATAGATGACACAGGGGCATGTACTTGGCACTCTACAGAGGTGGGTTGGGGTGCCACAAGGCCTGCCTTACGGAGGGACCTTGCCTACGGAACTCGCCCTGGCCTAGGGAAACCCACAGCCCACCTCCCCCACCCAGACCCCTCCACTGCGCGCAAAGTCAGCAGAATGAGAGTGTACTCACCCCCTTGTGTCTGCTGTGATGCCCTCAAGCGCCCATCCAACTCCGGGTAGGCCACCAACAGGATCCTGAACATCAGGGGGGTCAAGGTGCGACGGGCAACCCTCCCACGTTGGGAGGCCATCCCCAGCTGAGCCTCCGCCGTCTTCTTGCTCCAGCGGCAAATGTCCTCCCATCTTTTCCGGCAGTGGGGGCTCCATCTGTGGTGAACCCCCAGGGTCCAGACGTCCTTGGCGATGGCACACCAAATATCTTTTTTCTGGTGGGCGCTGACCTACATGAAATGTACAGGGGGAAGAGAAACCTATTACCAACTGCACCGTCAAAGTGATTGACCCCCATCCCTACCCTTGCCATGTGGCACATGCATTCACCGTCTTTCATGCACGACACACTCTCCCCCCTTCCTTCTTACATCCAGTCCTCTCCACACAGGCATAGCCCATACAACATGCTCCCTGTGTACTTACCTGTTTGTCTGGAGGACCGTAGAGTAGCGTGTACTGGGGGAGGACCCCATCCACGAGTTTCTGCAACTCCTCCGATGCGAAGGCAGGGGCCCCTTCCCCAGACACTCGAGCCATTGTCTCTTCCAGACCGAGGTCACAGCAGCACTTGCAGTGTAGGTCCTCTCCTGTCGAAGATCAGGTATTGAGTGATTGAACAGATAGAAAATGGCGGTCACGTCCACAGCGGTGCGTACCATCACCGCCGGCGTACATCGCCATTGGTTCCTGGGACGCATAGGGTCCAATGTTAACCAATGCAGCATTGCGCTGCGGCCTTCGACTGCCTACCGCAACAGTGTACAACGCCAGCGCAGTTACCTCACATCCCATTGTCCCACTTTAGAGGTCAGGCAGCCGCCATTTCAGGGGCCCACATGGCTTCATTTTCAACTGCGTCACACATACCTAGGCCTAGACTAAACACACATACAGGCCACCTTTTGTGTATGAATGGTGTTCTGTGTAAACTGTGGGTACGTACCTCTGAGTTGTTTGACTCTGTGCTCGCTGTTGTCCTTCATAGGCACCGTCCGCTGGGACATGTGAGGAGATGGTGGCATCCTCCGGTGTACCGACCGTTGGTGGACCTGACGACAATGGAGGAGCGACATGTGATTATCACATACAGGCTTGACCGTGCCACAATCCAGGAACTGTGTACCCAGTTGGAGCCAGACCTAATGTCAGCAATCCGCCATCCCACAGGAATCCCCCCTCAAGTGCAGGTGCTGTCAGTGCTCCATTTCCTTGCAAGTGGGTCTTTCTCAAACAACAGTGGCCATTGCATCAGGGATGTCACAGCCTATGTTTTCCAACGTATTGTCCAGAGTGTTGTCTGCCCTTCTAAAACACATGCGGAGCTACATCGTTTTCCCTCAGGAGGAGTATTTGCCTACAATGAAAGGTGATTTCTATGCCCTGGGACACATCCCCAACATCATAGGTGCCATTGATGGGACCCATGTGGCTTTGGTCCCCCCCCCCACAGGAGTGAACAGGTGTACAGAAACCGGAAGAGTTATCATTCAATGAATGTACAGATGGTATGTTTGGCAAACCAGTACATCTCCCATGTGAATGCCATGTTCCCTGGCTCAGTGCATGACGCCTACATCCTGCGGAATAGCAGCATCCCTTATGTGATGGATCAACTCCAGAGGCACCGTGTGTGGCTATTAGGTGAACACCTGGAAGCAAGACAGTGGGAATGGTTGTCTGGGTCTGGGGATATCCCTACAGGTTAGTGCGTGTCTAACAGTTGTCCCTCGCCATTTGCAGGTGACTCTGGTTACCCCAACCTGTCAAGGCTACTGACCCCAGTGAGGAATCCCAGGACAAGGGCAGAGGAACGCTACAATGAGGCCCATGGGCGAACTAGGAGGGTGATCGAGCGGACCTTCGGCCTCCTGAAGGCCAGGTTCCGGTGCCTCCATATGACAGGTGGATCCCTATTCTACTCACCAAAGAAGGTGTGCCAGATCATCGTGGCCTGCTGTATGCTTCACAACTTGGCTTTGCGACGACAGGTGCCTTTTCTGCAGGAGGATGGTCAGATGGCGGTGTTGTGGCAGCTGTGGAGCCTGTGGACAGTGAAGACAAGGAAGCAGAGGAAGAAGACATGAACAACAGTGATCCAGCAATATTTCCAGTGAGACACAGGTAAGAGTACAGACCTGCCTACTACATGTACTTTAACACTACTGCCTCTCTACTGTCAGTCGTTTTCAGCCAGTGTATGGTCACTGAGTTGTCACTTTCCCTTACGATTTCACAGATGTGGATCCCACTGTGTGACATCTGCTTCGATTCCTCATGGACGAGAGCTGTGTGACATAGTTATGTTGACATTACAATAGAAAGAGCATTTTGTCACTGTAATTGCTAATACAATATTTCGAAATAACAGACAGACTCCAGATTGTTTTGTGCTTTAAGTGTGTTTATTTAAGTGCTCAATATTGGAGGGGGTAGTACAATGGTGAGGGGTGATGGCCGAGGAATGTCCATGGCAGAGTCCAGCCTATTAGTGTCACAGGTGCATTGTCCAAAGGGGCATAGGAAGTGGAGCTGGGGCAGTTTAAGTATGGACAGGGTGACAAAGTGGGACAGTAGGATGACAATCAGGGTGGTCTCATATCTTGGCGGGGTCTTGGCATTGTGCTCTGTCTTGTTCCTGGATCTCAGGGACCGTTTGCGGGGTGGTTCTCCCTCTGCAGTGGGTGGGGTGCTGGTGTGGTGGTCCTGTGGCGGGGCGTCCTGTCCACTAGTGCCGGCGGAGGTGGTGGGCAGTTCATCGTCCAATCTAGTGTCAGGGGCCCCTTGTAGTGCCACAGTGTCCCTCCTGGTGTTGAGTACTTCTTTCAGCACCCCTACGATGGTGCCCAGGGTGGAGCTGATGGTTCTGAGTTCCTCCCTGAAGCCCATATACTGTTCCTCCTGCAGGCGCTGGGTCTCCTAAAACTTGGCCAGTACCATTGTCTCCTGGGAGTGGTGGTAGGCTCCCATGATGGAGGAGAGGGCCTCGTGGAGAGTGGGTTCCCTTGGCCTGTCCGCCCCCTGTCGCACAGCAGCCCTCCCAATTCCCCTGTGTTCCTGGGCCTCCGTACCCTGGACCGTGTGCCCACTGCCACTGCCCCCAGGTCCCTGTTGTTGTTGGGGTGGTGGGTTAGCCTGGGTTCCCTGTAGTGGTGGACACACAGCTGATTGACGTGTCCTGGTGACAGAGGTATGGACCCGCTAGGTGGGTGCTGTGCTGGTGTTTCCAGAGGGGGGAAGGTCTGGTGTGACCTCTGACTGTGTGAGGGGAACCGACTGTCCAGAGGTTCCCGATGGGCCGTGCTGGTCATCTAGATCCAGTTGTACAGAGCTGCTGTCATCACTGTGGGCCTCTTCTGTTGGTGGTGTGGACATGTGTGGACCCACCTGTCCGGTGACGTTGGATAGGGGTCCTGCAGGGGTATAAAAGGATGTTTATTACATCTGTGTGTGGCATGGTGTACAATGGGTGGGTGACCGTGTACCACAGTGTTTGCATTCCTGTGTGGGACCTTGTGTGATGATGGTTTAGGGGGTTGTACGGGTATGTGCAGTGGGCATGCTTTAGTGATGGGTGTCCATGCTTCGTTGTTGCATTCTGGGCTTGGTGTTGGGATGTGTGGTTTGTGATGTTGTTACATGTGTGAGGAGTTGGAGTGCTGGGGGTGAGGGTGGGGGTATGTGCTGGCATGCAGGTAGGGTGGGGGATGTAAAGATTTGTCTTACCATAGTCCATTCCTCCATCTACTCCTGCAAGGCCCTCAGGATGCAGAATCGCCAAGACCTGCTCCTCCCATGTTGTTAGTTGTGGGGGAGGAGGTGGAGGTCTGCCGCCAGTCCACTGAACCGCCAGGTGGTGTCTTGAGACCATGGAACGCACCTCCCGATTTCTTGGGTGCTGTCCCACTGCGTTGATCCTGTCCACTATTCTTTGCCATAGCTCCATCTTCCTTGCAATGGAGGTGTGCTGCACCTGTGCTCCGAATAGCAGTTGCTCTACCCGGACGATTTCCTCCACCATGACCCTGAGCTCTTCCTCAGAGAACCTGGGGTGTCTTTGCTGTGCCATGGGGTGGTGTAGGTGATGTGTGGGGTGGAGTGTGTGGTGATAAGTGTGCTGATATGTAGTGGTGTGTTGTGTGAGGTGCGTGGAAGTTCTGTGGGTGATGGTGTTGTGTGCCTGTGGATGCTGTTGTTCTCGCTGGTGCTGTCTCTCTCTGGCCTTCTTTCTGAATTTTTGGTCGTAGGGGTTTGTGGGTGATGTGGGTGTGTGTTTTATATTGTAATGGGTGTGTGGGAGTGGTGAGTGTATGTGTATCAGGTGTGTGTATTTGGAATTGCCCAATGTGGCTGTGTTTTGTATATGTGTGTGTATTTTGAGCGCAGCGGTGTGTACCGCCAATGGAATACCGCGGTTGAAAGACCGCCACGTGGATTCGTGTGTCGTGATAGTGTGGGTGTATTTCTGTTGGCGTCACGGTGGAGGTTTTGTTTTCGCCAGTTTATCACTGACCTTTGGTGTGGCGGACTTGTGTGGGTGTCTGAATTTTGGCAGATTCCGAACTGTGGGTCATAATAGCTGTGGCGGAATTCCGTGGCTACGGCGGTGTGTTGGCAGTCTTCTGCACGGCGGTAAGCGGCTTTTACCGCAAATGTTGAAATGACTGCCTAAGGGCCATATCTACAAGAAATGACGCATCATTGTGTTGCGTCAACAATGCATCAAAAACAGTTGTGATGCACAGGAATACGGTATGACATCTTGGATGCCCTGTATTTACAATATGGGGCATCATGAAGGAAGGACCCAAGGTGCATCAGAAATTCTGATGCATCTGTGGGAACTTTGACACAACGATTCTGCCCAAAACGTGGTGCATTGCTGAATTTGCCCTCAGAACCAACACAATTTTAGCAATGCATCAAAACTGTGTCAGTTTGAAATGACAAAAGTAGCCTAATGTTTTAGGGTCAATTTAAGAGACTGTAAAATTGTGGCATACACCACCTACAATTTTACATTGGTCCTGTGCGTAAGAGGGTATGCATGCAGTATGTCTATGTGTCACATTACAGTGGGCATACTGTACACATGTGTATGTAGAGACCTGAGTATGTGTGACATAGTGAGTGACAGTGCAATGAGTGAATACAAGTATATGTTGGCATGTGAAGTGGAAATACGTGTATTACTTACCTTATGTGTGTACTTACCAGTTGTCCTTTCGGAGTATGCAGACGTGGACTTGGGGATCATTTCTCCATGGATAAGTGACAATCTTGACGTGCCCCTTGCAAACGATACACAACATCACATAGCCTTGCTGCAGAGGATGATGAAATCATAGGAGCCATGATCCCAGCTTGTTCAAGGGGTCCTGCACCGTAAATGGCACATGTTTGGACCCATTACTAGTAGAGGGGAAGTTAAATACAGTCATATTCCAGTGTCTAATGTGACTTCAGCTGGTCGATCACTATTGAGAAGCCACTGTGTCATTTTTACGCCTGAGTTAAGCAGAAGTAGGAATTTTGACACATTTTGGACATTTGCCAATGATGCAGCACTTTCCTAAAAACTTGTAAATACTGATGCGTCAGTTCTGTGTGAGGTTTTAAAAGGGAATGTCTACCTTCCATTTGATTAACATAACCTGATGCAGTCGGTTGTAGCGCAGGCTAAAAATAATGCACACAAGAGAAAAATGACACAATGGGTGACTCTGTAAATATGGAGCACTGAATGTGAACCCGATGTGTCAAACAAAATGACTCAGCAGCGGAACAAGCCCCTTCTAAATATGAGCCTAAGTGTTGGAGTATCTTTGGCTGCGGAGATATTTCAGGATGTTATTCACCAAATTATTCAAGCTGTTATGTATGATTTCAATTATAGTGATAATAGGTCAGATTAAACCTAATCTGTGACTGGGGGTGAACGTTTGCATTGTTCAGCATTCCATCCATTATCTGCATTCTGCTTTTGTCGCCTTAAGTGGGAAGGGTATCCCCAGACATGGGTCCGTGCTCACTGTGCCACTAGATTCAAGCTAGCCTGGCTGATGAGGTGTGAAACCCCAAATCTGGTCCCAGAATGATTGTTTGTGATCCAAAGAGAACCTTCCCTGGCAATTTGGGCTGGACTGTTCCAATGGGGAGCAGGGTCAAGCCTGATGTGCATATGGCTGGGTCCAAACTGAGGTGGCATGACAACCAAAAAACGATGGATTAAACCCAGATCTGTGACTGGGGGTGAATGTTTGCATTGTTCAGCCTTCTATACATCATCTGTTCTTTTTGCTAGTGTCGCCCTAAGTGGGAAGGGTATGTCCAGACATAGGTCCCAGGCTCTCTGTGCCACTGGATTCAAGCTAGCCTGGCTGATGAGTGGTGATACCCTGAAACCGGCCCCAGGATGCTTTCTTCTGGTCCATGGAGGACCTGGCCTGGCAGTTCGGGCTAGACTGTTCTCATGGGACACAGGGTCAAGACTGGTTTAGATATGGCAGGGTCCAAACTGGGGTGGTGAGGTAGGCAAAACACAATGGACGAAACTCAGATCTGTGACTGGGGTTAATATTTGCATTGTTCAATATTTCGTCCATCATATGTTCTTTTTGATACTGGTATTTAGGGCAACACAAAAGGAGCATGACAAGGCTCTCACACAAGAGTGCCAATTATGTGCTGATGCAGGTCTCCCTCTGAATGCAGCTAAATGTAAGTTTTACAAAACCAAACTCAAGTTCTTTGGGCACACATTCTCTGATGGGGGAATGACTCCTGACCCAGATAAGGTGCAAGCACTGTAATATACCTTCCCCACACAAGATATAATCATGCTACAATCCTTCTTAGGCATGGCCAGCTATAGCTGAAGGTACATTTGTGACTTTGCTACAGTGAGTGCCCCATTGATAGACTTAACAAAACAGACGATTGAGAATGCAACTGAAATGACCTCCTTTGACCCGACTTACATACTGAGATCCCAGTAGATGTGAGCCCTTTGGGTAAACAGAGTCTGGCTGTAATGTGGCCTGCAAACATTTTCAAGTGTTCTTATATTGGAAACAATTCACTATCATCACAGGCCACTAGGCGTTGCTCACTATCGTTGGAAACCCAAATCTAAGATGCCCCCTCGCATCAAGTGGTGGGGGTTGTGCCTGCAAGAGTATGACTACATGATTGTACATAAGCCAGGGAAAGACAAAACTCCACAGATTACTTCTCACGAGTACCACTGACATCGTTACAGTTCAACTTCCAAGGCTGCTGAAGAGTATCGCAACTTCCTTGTGAGGTCCAGCACAGTAGCATTTCTATCCATTGAACAGATTATTTTTGCTACCAAAGCAGATAAAGGCATGCTAATTCCCAATGACATCAACACAACGCAATCCTCGAAGACAAGTGTTCGACCTTTTTTACTAATTGTGTTGAATTCCCAAAATTAAAAAATGTTCAGGATGAGGTATCCGTCATTTAAGAAGGTATCAGATTGAGAGGCTCAAGAATTGTCATACCATAGAGCCTGAGACAATAAGTCATCAAGCTAGCCCATGGAGAACATTGTAGCATTATGATCACTAAAAGATCCCTAAGAGACCAAGCGTGGTTCCTTCACCTAGATGAACAAGTTGAGAGAGCTAAAAACATGCCACCTTTGTAATCGTTTATCCCCAAAAGCGACGCAGCACCTATTAGCGATGTCTGACCTTCCTGTGCATGACTGGAAGAGAACTGCATCTGGGTCTCTGGAAAATGGACATCATCTCATGGTAGTCACTGATGAATACTCATGTTTTCCTTTGGTGGAAGAGTTGACATCGACAACCCATGATAAGATCATCTAGCGCTTGATGACATCTTGGCAGATTGGGGCATCCCCACTAATCCCAAATCTGATAATGGCCTGCCTTTTAACAGCAGAGAATTCAAGAAGTTTATTGACCAACTGATGGTAAAGCACCAAAAGGGTACACGTCTCTGGCCCCAAGCCAGTGGTGTTGTTAAACAATTTACGGGCCGCCTTAAGAGAGTAATTCAGCAAATATCGATGGAGGGAATTCATCTAAATCAAGCCCTGTGCCCAGCACTGTGTGCCTATTGATCAACTCCTCAATCCATAACTGGCGAGAGCCCTTCCACCTTGCTATTTGGGAGAGCTATTGGAACAGAACTAACACAATGAATATCGAAGGGGTCAATGAATGTCAATGAATGTCAAAGAGGTTCCTCTCACAGACACTTCTCAAAAGTGCAAAATGAAAACATATGCCGATCAGCGCCAACATGACCAGGAAACAGTCTTTGAGAAAGGGTACTTGGTAGTGGTCAGACAGACAAAAATGGAAGTGCAAAACAGACACTCCATCTGCTGTCGACCCTTTCAGGGTTGTGACATGTAAAGTACACATGGTGACAGTGCTTGGTCCCAGAAAATCCATCACAAGACTCATCACACTTTGAACACCTACCTCAAAGTTTGTCAGCTCCTGAAATCACAAGGGAGGTCACCCCACATGAACGTCCAGATCACACACCTGAGCTATACCATTGATGCATGATGATGATAGACCAGTGTGAGCGCTTCAACAGCTCATTGAGAAAATATGATGCTAATTTTGTTTGTACTTTATATTTAAAAAAGGGGGAGATGTAGTGTCTTTGATATCATGCGTGCTAGGGCCCTCGCAATCCTGGGTGGACTCTAGACAGGAATTACGTAATCGGATGGGAGGTGTGGTTATCAAAGTTATGACAGAATGGGAGCAGAGCATGACGTTATTTTGAAGAATAAAGAAGTCTGCTACAGAACTCTGTGTGTGTGGTATCCATTTCCATTCTCCTGGGCTGGGGAGGACAGTACACTTGCCTTGAAAGGTACAGAAAACGGGAGTCAATGTGCAATTTAAAGTGTCGCTCAGGATCAGGAGCACCACAAACAGTTGGCAAAAAGCAGTGTTTAATTTGTAGAAGAATAAGTGCTGGTGCCCAAAGCTCTATTCAGAAGTCTGTGGCTGGGACAAGTGTGCTGCATACCAAGGCTGCGCTGTCTGGAATCCACCTCATGCCTCTTTATTTCACAACCAGACACTCCCTGCCACTTTACCTACCTCTTGTAGGTTCTGTTTTTTCCCTTTGTGACAGCTGTTCCATCTTTCTCCTTCTTTGCCCTTTGGGTGTTTTCCTGACAGTCCCAAAAAACGACTGCCAGTGGACTCCGCCGGCAACCAATGGCTCAAATTAAACACAGACCATAACAGTGAACGTTTTGGGGAGAAAGGAAAAATGATGGCTAGAACAATTGCTAGCTTACATAGATTGAGATGCTGGTGTGACTGTACTTGTACCTGACAGAAGACTTAAGCTGCTAATGACATCAGTTTGGCAGGGTAGTCCACCTATTATGCATCAGCCTAAAAGGGCCATATAGATACACAGACTATGACAGTATTTTGAGAGTTGGATATCCAGGAAACTATGTGAAAAGGTTATATATTTACAGACTAGATGTGCAATCATTCTGTATTAACATTTGAATCATTCTATCAGTCATGGGATTATCATCTCGGAGGCGCTGTGGGTGTTTGTCGCGAACTGGTAGCTACTCATCGACGAGACAGGTCTTAAGCTTCTTCATGAAGTCGGGGACGGCGTGGGTGGTATGTAGGCTGGGGAAAGGTCATTCTAGATATTGGCGGCGAGGTGGAAGAAGGAACGTCCACTGTAATGGCTGCAATAGACAATGGAGACTTGCCCGAGAGTGTGGGTGGAGGAGAGGAGCTCCCTGGTGGGCAGGTGGAAGGAGAGTCTGTGGTTGATGAGACTGGGTCCAATGTTATGGAGGGATTTGTATGCGAGGGTTAGAACCTTAAATTTCCACATCTTATGAATGGGCAGCAAATTGGGATTTCTGAGGTGGGGGGTGATGCGGGTCTGCCTGGGAAAGGTCCAGGGCAAGTCTTGCTGCAGTGTTCTGGATGGTCTGGAGGTGGTGGAGGATCTGGGCAGGGAGTCCGACATAGAAGGCATTTCCGTAGTCTAGTCTGCTGGTGATGATGATTTGTGTAACCGTCTTTCTGGTTTAGATGGGGGTCCATTTGAAGATCTTACGTAGTAAGCGGAGGTTGTGGATGGGGGAGGTGTGATCTTTGGAGCGGGAGAGAATACGTTGGGTATCATCTGTATATGAGATGATGTGGAGTCCTTGGGAGCGAACAATCTCAGCTGATGGCGTCACGTAGGTGTTGTTGAGTGTACGGCTGAGAGAGGACCCCTGGGGACACTGCATATGGTGCTCTTGTTTCAATGTGAACAGTGGGAATCAGACTCTGTGTGTGCATCCTGTGAGGAATGTGTGGATTCATTTAAGAGTGTTGCTTTACATTCTGATGTGGTGGAGTCTGTAGGTGAGGGTGTGGTGGGAGATGGTGTTGAATGCAGCATAGAGGTCGAGGAGGATGAGGGCCGTCTCCTCTCCTTGCTCGAGGAGGGTCCTGATGTCAACCACAGCGGCGATGAGTGCTGCATTAGATATGTGATAAAAGGAATACATAAAATCATACAATAGTAGCACAAGAATATAACACATTTCTTTTATCAGTTTTCATAGGAGTTATGTAGAAACACAAGGCCCGTTCCATTTTCTTAGGGTATCTTAAATATTAAAATCAGTGTCATCTGAAGGCCTAATATAGAGTTTGGTGGATGGGTTACTCCATCACAAATGTGACGGATATCCCGTCCAGTTTGCTACGTCCATTCCATAAGACATAATGGAATCATAATAAGGAGGACTGGATATCAGTCAAATTTGTGATGGAGTAACCCCATCTGCCAAGCTCTAAATTAGGCTCCAAGTCTGTTAGGTATTACTGCTGATTTCAATGTATCAGTGGAAGCAGATGATTTTGTTATGAATGACAACATAGAATACATCAATGTTGGTCTTGAGATATTAAAAAGTTGGATACCATCTTTTGGCCATACTGAACATTCAGGTTCTCATGACTAGTTACTTGTACTCTCCCACAGGCCCAGTGTGAAAACATACAAAAAATGTCTTTGTTTAATGTTTATATAAACTCATCAGGAGCCATTTTAATAACCATACATATAACTACAAATGTATCAATTTTTAACCCCTTCGCTGCCAGGCCTTTTCCCACTCAGGTGCCAGGCCTTTTTTTGGCTATTTGAGGCAGTTTGCGCTTAGGCCCTCATAAAGTTTTTTCCACATAAGCTACCCACGCCAAACTTGTGTCCTTTTTTCCAACATCCTAGGCATTCTACAGATACCCAGAGCTTGTGGGTTACCCTGAAGAAGACCAAGAAATTAGCCAAAAGACAGCAAAAAGTTTGCTTTTTACAAGAAAATGGAAAAAAGTCTGCAGAAGAAAGCTTGTGTTTTTTCCCTGAAAATGGCATCAACAAAGGTTTTATGGTGCTAAAATCTCCATCTTCCCGGCTTTCAGGAACAGGGAGACTTGAATCAGAAAACCACATTTTTCAACACAATTTTGGCATTTTACTGGTACATACCCCATTTTTATTATTTTGTGTGCTTTTAGCCTCCTTCCAGTTAGTGACAGAGATGGGTGTAAAATCAATGCTGGATCCCAGAAAGCAAAACATTTCTGAAAAGAATACAAAATTATGAATTCAGCAATGGGTCATTTGTGTAGATCCTACACGATTTTCTACAGAAAAGAACAGCTGAAATAAAAAAAATATTGAAATCAATGTGAAAAAACAGCCATTTCTCTTTGTGTTTTACTCTGTAACTTTTTCCTGCAATGTCAGATTTTCAAAAGCAATATTCCATTACGTCTGATGGACTCTTCTGGTTCCAGGAATATATAGGTTCATGAAGACCCCTAGGTACCCAGAGCCAATAAATGAGCTGCATCATGCAATGGGTTTTCATTGTTTA
This sequence comes from Pleurodeles waltl, assembly GCF_031143425.1. Taxonomy (NCBI): domain Eukaryota; kingdom Metazoa; phylum Chordata; class Amphibia; order Caudata; family Salamandridae; genus Pleurodeles; species Pleurodeles waltl. The sequence goes on from NC_090447.1 coordinate 1,444,163,584, forward strand.
CCAAGTATACAGCAATTCATTTGCTGAAATTTTAAGAGTGAAAAATAGGTATCAAGGAAACCTTTGTGTTCCCAAAATGGGGACCAGATAAGTTTTTGAGAAGCAGTGGTTATTTGCACATCTCTGAATTCCAGGGTCCCCACTCTAGCATGTAAATTGCGGGGCATTTCGCAAACAGATGTCTTTTTTTACATACTGTCTTACATTTGGAAGGAAAAAATGTAGGAGACACGAGGGGTACTTGTTCTACTTTTCTGTGTTCCCCCAAGTCTCCCGATAGAAATGGTACCTCACTTATGTGGGTAGGCCTAATGCCCGTGGCAGGAAACTCAACATGGACACATCACATTTTTATATTGAAATCTGATGTGTTTTTCGTAAAGTGCCTAGCTGTGTATTTCGGCCTCTAACTCAGCAGCACGTAGGGACACCTACCAAACCTGTGCATTTTTTAAAACAAGACACTAAGGCGAATCCAGCATGAGGTAACCTGTGGGGCTCTCACCAGGTTCTGTTACCCTAAATCCTTTGCAAACCTCAAAATTTGGCAAAAAAACACTTTTTCCACATACTTCAGTGATAGAAAGTTCTGGAATCTGAGAGGAGCCTTACATTTTCTTTCACCCAGCATTCCCCCAAGTCTCCTAGTAAAAATGGTACCTCACTTGTGTGGGTAGGTCTAGTGCCCGCGACAGGAAATGCCCCAAAACACAACATAGAGACATCACATTTTCTCAAAGAAAACAGACCTGTTTTTTGTAAGTGCCTAGCTGTGGATTTTGGCCTCTAGCTCAGCCAGCACATAAGGAAACCTTGCAGACCTACACATTTTTGAAACCTATAGACCCAGGGAAATTCAGAATAGGGTGACTTGTGAGGCTCTCACCAGATTCTGTTACCCAGAATACTTTGCAAACCTCAAAATGTGGCAAAATAACACTCTTCCTCACATTTCAGTGACAGAAAGTTCTGGAATCTGAGAGGAGCCTCAAATTTTCTTCCACTCAGCATTATCCCATGTCTCCCGATATAAATGGTACCTTACTTGTGTGGGTAGGCATATTGTCCGCGACAGGAAATGCCCCAAAACACAACGTGGACACATCACATTTTCCCAAAGAAAACTGACCTGTTTTTTGCAAAGTGCCTAGCTGTGGATGTTGGCTTCTAGCTCAGCCGGCACCTAGGGAAACCTACCAAACCAGTACATTTTTAAAAACTAGACACCTAGGGGAATCTATGATGCGGTGACCTGTGGAGCTCTCACCAGGTTCTATTATCCAGAATCCTTTGCAAACCTCACAATTTGGCAAACAAAACACTCTTTCCTCACATTTTGGTAATGGAAAGTTCTGGAATCTAAGAGGAGCCACAAATTTCCTTCCACCCAGCGTTCCTTTAAGTCTCCTGATAAAAATGGTACCTCACTTGTGTGAGTAGGCCTAGTGCCTGCGACAGGAAATGCCTTAAAACACAACATGGACACATCACATTTTCCAAAGAAAACTGACCTGTGTTTTTGTAAAGTGCCTAGCTGTGGATTTTGGCCTTTAGCTCAGTTGGCACCTAGGGAAACCTAGCAAACCTATATATTTTTTAAATATAGACTCCCAGGGTAATTCAGAATAGGGTGACTTGTGGGGCTCTCACCAGGTTCTGTTGCCCAGAATCCTTTTCAAACCTCAAAATTTGGCAAAAAACACATTTTTTATTCAGATTTCGATGATAGAAAGTTCTGGAATCTGAGAGGAGCCACAAACTTCCTTCTACTCAGTGTTTCCCCAGGTCTCCCGATAAAAATAGTATCTCACTTGTGTGGGTAGGCCTAGGGCCCGTGACAGGAAATGTCCCAAAGCACAACCTGGACACATCAAAATGATCTATTACAAAATTACCTTTTTTTGCAAGGGGGGGAAAGACACCTACATTTTTGGTCCCAGGTGCGGCGGTCATCTAGGGAAACCTACCAAACCCAGACATTTTGGAAAACTAGACCCCTGAGGAGTCCAGGGAGGTGTGGCTTGCGTAGATTCCCCCTACATTTTCGGCTGAAAACATGGCCATTCTAGCCCCAGGGGGGCCCAATACATATAAAGAAATCTTGCCCCAGGGCAGTGACCCTTGCCTAAGGGGTTACTGCCCTAAAACATTATAATAAACATAATCTGAAAAAACTGCTGATGTAGCCCCTAGAAGGAGCCAAAACACGGATATCATAATGCCCCTAGGTGAGAGACCCTTGCCTAGGGGGGCGCTCCCCAAAATAAACAAAAAGAACATCCCTGGTGCATAGTGGTGGATTACTGCTCCACGATCGCAGGCCTTGCCCGTGATCCTGGAGCAGGAATACATTTAAAACAGGCACAAAAAAAACTCTTTCCTTTCCCCCCTGTGTCTGTTTCCCACTTCTCCGGAGAAGGACTTACCTCGAGAATTTCCCCTCTCCAAACACGCTGGCAGCAAGGGGCTTCCAGCGCCCCCCCGGCAGCATTTGATGATGCTGGCGCACTGTGAGTACACTGGCATCATCAGATTGCAAAGGGGGGTCGGGTTTGGAAGGGGAAGCGATTCCATTGCCATCCCTGATGGGGGTGTGGATGGGAGGCCCACGGGGAGCACTGGCGCTCCCCCTGTGGGCCGGGTGCAGGACGAGCTGGACTAGTCCCCGGCACACGGGAACCGTGGCTGAGGACGAGACCAGCTCATACCCGGCACCCAGGGGGTTAAACACATATGAATGTTGTTTTCTATTTGCTTCAATTTTCCCATGGCATTGTGTGAAAATCAAAACCTTTATGGCTGTACCAGGCCAAGAATTCATAATGCTCAATGTTTTACAATACTCATTTTCCAGTAGTATCAACTTCTTTTTAAACCTGGAACAAGAAGAGGGATTTTCTAAGAAGAATGGAGCTAGTATTGTGGGCATAAATTATATCTTCCCTTCAAAGCTGTCCTGCGATTCCTTAAGGGGAATATCGTGCCACCTTCACATACGGGAAGTTTTTGCTGAGAACAACAAGTTTCTGTTGCACGGTCTTATTACATTGACTTGTTTAGAGAGAAACTGTGTACATATGAGATAAATTTTACATGTTTTAGCTCTAAGGACCAACTGACCGTTTTCTAGCAAGAGCCTTGTTCAAATGAAATGATAATTGTGTTTTATCATTCGCTTTGCCGTCTGCTATTTTGCTTTAAACATTAGTTGTACTTTAGGTTTCCCAACATGTTGTGTTTTATTTTATAACAGCCAGTTATTGGAGTTACATGACCCGTATAGATTAAGGGGGTCATTAGGAGTTTGGTGGATGGAAACATCCATCTGCCAAACTCCTGACGAGCAGACAGCCACGGTGCTGGAGTTCTCCCCACTGGCCTCATTACAACATTCTCACGTGAGAGCCTGTGTTTTGGAGCCTGAGGGACTCTGTAATCATCTGAAGCAGGGGGCAGTGTTGGCCCCGGAAGCACGTATAGCGCACTGTCTTCTTCCGGTGCGCGGGACGTGCGCAGGTGGCACCCGGGCAAAGCCCGGGCCAAGGGCAGGCCCGTCTTGCGCCCGTCATCGACCATTAGAGGCTGGGCCACCCACCTTTCATTTTTCTGTGGATGGTGAGTCCGTGTTTATTATTACATATCACCAGTGCCTGGAGATCCATTGTGTGAGAGACTGTGTTTTAATCTGTGACTTTTGCTGCCCTATTTAGTGAGGTGCCACCTTTTGCGTAATGGTCAAGAAAAAGGGTCAGCAAACTGGAGCTATGAGTGGTGGTGGTGGTGGTAGGCAGGGTAGCGTAAACACCACACTGGACTCCTTCCTGTGTTGTGACTAAGGAAACTGATCTGGCGGAGAGGAGGCTATCCATGGAGATGGAGGACTGGTTTCATGTCTCAGTAGCTAGTGATCCCCCGGAGGGCTTGGATGAGGAGGCAGCCCATCCTGGGGGGGACCAATGTGCTGCTTCAGAGCTCGCCCATGCTGAGTTAATAGAGGATTCTGGTGGTCCAGGGCCTTCGAGAAGAAGTAAAAGGCTCTTGTTGTCCTCTCCCCTGGCTTGCCCCTTGGACAAGTGCAGCCCTCCCCCGAGGAAGAAAAAGATACTAAAGGAAACGGTGCCCAAAACAAAAGCATCTCTTTTGGAAATCTCTAAGGGGCTGAATAGTGGCCCTGACTTTTGCCAGTCTATGGCTTGCGATGCAACCAATTTATTGTTAAAATTTAAGGAGATGATTGAGGATATTCTGTCTCCTGTTGTGCGAAATTATTGGCTATAGAAAAAGCAGATTCCCTGCTATGTGAGCAAGGGAGCCAAGGGAGCCAATTTACGGGTGGACTTGTGGCTCCGAGCTGTCTGTTGCAACCAAGTGAGGAGGTGATCTTGTAGGAGGAAGCTGTTGGGGCCTTGGGGAAAATGCCACAGCAATTGGATAATCCTGCAAATTTTGGGGCCCAAGATGCTTGTGCTGAGACTGATAGAGACTCATCTACTGCCCTACCAATGGGCGGGAGGGCCGTAATTAGATCTAGGAGTAGCAGGCAACCTGACTATGGATCTGTGGCAGTTGGGGGGGTCTGCCAACAGTTAGATGGAAAGTATAATCAGAACCTGCTGAAGAAAAGGTCTTTGTTGGTCTCTCCGGAACTCTCCCCGGCATGTGCCCCTTACGTGGTGGTGTTAACGAATGTCCCTGCTCTGGCCCCTGGGGTAAATTAATCTACGGCTCAATTAAAAAATAAGACTGGTTATTGGTTGAGTAAAATTTGTGAGTTTTCATGTAAGGATCTCAAGGACGTTTTGTTTGTTAGAAGAATTGATTGGGTCAGGCCTAAAAAAAAGAAGGGAATTGAGGATTGTATTATTATAAATGTTAGAAATCCTGGCCTGGCCCAACGGCTTCTCTCCACATACAGCCCAGCTTTTCCAAGAGTAGGAACAATTGGTATGGCCCCCATGGGGTACTTTTATAATCATATGCGACTGGGTGCTGAGTCTTCTCCTGAATTTGGTATGATTCTCCCCCTAGGACAGAATGCCCTGCGGTCAACCAGCAGGAGAACAGATGACAATAGAAATTTTGACTTGGAAGGGGTGGACTGACAATGCACCAAGACTCTATTAGTGCTGGAGGGGGAGATTCCGCAATGTGGTCTCATTTCATGGAACATTGCGGGGTATGATGCCAAGTTATCTGACAAGACTTGGGTGTGGTGTCTGGCTAATTACGATATTATTATGCTCCAGGAAACCTGGTCGGATGGGCAGGCTGCATGAGATGGATATGATAGATTTGCAGTCCAGGCTGTGCAGTCTCTTGGAGGCCGCTTGAAGGGTGGCCTGGCTACCCTAATCCGCTTTTCTAAGATAGTGGGTGCATTCCAAATTAACTGTAACCACCAGGGTATATTGCCTGTCTGGGTAATTTTTCCAAACAATTTTAATGTTCTGTTGGTAAATTTTTATAATGCTGTTTGGGATGTGGGGTGCCAAATTGGGGCCCTCTTCTCTGTTCTTCAGGTATTGAAGTGTAGAATGGAGGAGGTGGGGCTGAAAATCTGTGCTATTGTGTCAGGAGATTTTAATGCAAAGTTGGGACGTCTTAGTACAGTGGTAAATCCCTTCGAGTGTGATTGTGAGGATTACTCGGCGGATGGTGTTTAGGATTCTAGAGGCAGGGTCCTGATTAAGGGACTTAGGAAGATGGGCCTTCTGAATTTCTGTGACATTGAAGTAGTAGATACTCATCAGCTCCCAACTTTTGTGGGTAGAGGGTCTGGCACCACAATCGATTATATTTTTATGTCTCCACTACTGAAAGATCTTATGATTGGAGGAGAGGTGCTAGGGGAGTGCTTTAGTGATCATAATCCCCTTACAGTTTGCTTTAAACTCCCAGGGGCTCTATGTAAATCAGGACAGGGTGGGCCCGCATCAGTGAAGATAAGAGATCAGGGCAGGCGCCTTGGTTGGAAACAGGTAGATTCCCAACAAGTTGTAGAAAGGGTGGTGGGGGACAACCTACATTTGTTCACGGAAATACTATTGGTAGAGGCTCCTAGTCCCAAGAAAGTCATGAATGCAATATCTGAAATAAACATAGCATTTAGAGATTGTTTATTTTCAATAGGTAGTCGCCCAGTAAGCACAGATGTGGGTGGTTTGATAAGGCCTGTTACGATGCTAGGGCAAACATGAAAATGGCCCTAAAGGAATACCCCAGAGATAGGGCCCTTGTGAAAGAAGCAAGGATTAAGTATAAAAGGGCTTTGAGGGAGAATAAATTAAAACATAAAGAAAAAGCTTGGGAGGATTTGGAGCGTGCTACAGTCCTGAAGGACCCTGGTTTGTTTTGGAAGGTGGTAAATAGAGGTTCTTTTGTAACAGAAACATCTGAGGGTCTGGGCTGCAATATTGCCCCAGAGGCCTAGGTAAATTATTTTTGCAGAATTTTTGAGGGAATCCCCCTTAGAAATAACCGGTAAAATGAGTATGATGTTGCTCCCAATCTAGCGATCAGGTTTTCGCTCCAGGAGGTTGTTGATGCACTCCAGGGTAGTGCTAGTAATAAAGCCCCGGGCCCGGATTCGATCCCCATGGATCTGTATAAATCCTGTCCCCAGTTATGGGCACCTATCCTTTTAAATGTTCTTAATGCAGCAATTACTGTGGGAATTCCTGCCTCCTGGAGATTGGCCTGTATTATCCCAGTGTTTAAAAAGGGGGATCGGAATGATCCTAAGTCTTATCGCCCCATTTCCCTCCTTGATTCTTCTGTGAAGATTCTGGGCCGGATCATCTTAAGGCGTATTGAGGCCTGGATGGTAGAAAATGAAATTCTGAGCCGGGACCAGTACGGATTCAGGGAAGGTCTTGGCATGCAAGAACAGTGCCTTAACCTATTGATGATGATTGGGAAATATACGCAAGCTAGGAAGGGCACCCTGTACCTTGCCTTTATGGACCTTAGTTGTGCCTTTGAGAAGGTAAATCGGTCTATACTGTGGGAGAGGCTAAATCAGTTAGGGATGGATTCTAACATTGTGGAGTTGCTCCGGTCCCTCCACTCAGGAACGGCTGCAAATGTGAGGGTGGGGATAAACGGGGAATGTTCAGAGGCTTTTAAGCTCACAAGGGGCATTCGCCAGGGGTGTGTTTTGGCCCCCCTCTGTTCCTTTTATATTCAAATGGACTGTCGGACTTTCTGATGGAACACTGCAGGGATGTCCCTAAGGTGAATGGTATTAATGTCCCTGTGCTGACGTACGCGGATGATGTGGTCCTTATGGCCTGCACTATGAATGGCCTCCGTGAAGCAGTTAGAGCTTATGCCTCTTTCATGTCAGTTTTGGGCCTAGAGATTAATTATAAGAAATCACACTTTATGGTATGTGGTAGACCCTTGAGTAGGGTGGGGGAGCTAAAGATTGAAGAGCAAATTATTAGCAGGGTTCATGAATTCCCATATTTAGGGGTCATTTTTGACGATAAAGGTTCATGGAAACCCTGTATTGCCAGAAGGAGTATGCTTTTCCATGCCACAGTTGATGCTACATTTGATTTTGCTGCAAGAGTAGGAAGTAAACCTATTAAGCCTTTGCTTGAAATGTACAGGCGGAAATGTCTCCCTGTCCTGCTGTATGGTGCAGCACTTTGGGGGTATATGGATACCCGAGCCCCTACTGTAGAAGAAAATCGTTTCTGTAGAAGGCTATTGGGAGTTGACCAAAATACCTCTGGTTTTTGCCTTAATCTGGAACTAGATCTCAAGTTTGTACAAGACACTATTCAGTTGGCTCCCCTCTTGCTATGGATCTCTATTTGGAGTAATGAACATGCCACCTTTAATAGAGAGATTTTAAGGGGATGTTTGGCCTGTGACAATGTAAAGAATATTCCCTGCCTGATGTATATCAGAAAGGCGGCCCACGATCTGGGGCGGACTGACTTGTTTGACTCTCCTGAGGGTCTGACTAGCCATGATAAGAATTGGGTAAAGGATAACTTCTTGAGAATCCGGGGGGCCAAAAGAGAGGGGGAGGTCTTAGGGAATAAATCGGTCAGGGATTTTATCATGTTAAAGATGGGGGCGGGTCCTGAGCTCTTTCTCTTAGAGATAAATGATGTGAGGGAAAGGTCTCTTATTACTCGATTTCGTTTGGGGATTATTAGATGTAAATCTATGTTTCCCGTTAGGCCAGTATGGTGAAAAAACTATCAGAACGTGTCCTTGTGACGGGGTGTCCTTGCAGACCTTGACCCATTTTACATTATTTTGTGTTTTTTATGCACCTTTTAGAAGTCGTTTTTTATTACCTTTGTTGAGGCCCAAGGATTTTGTGCAATATCTGCCTGCTTTTATGTGGCTGCAAATGGCTTCAGATGCATTGGTGGGGAGGGGGTTGGGATCGTTCTTGAGGGGAGCTATTACTTGGCGCAGTAATGTAGAGTATTTTTAAGAATTGCTTTTTTAATTCTTAACAATGAGGCTTTATCTGTTTTTATTTAATGGATATTTTTATATATTGTTTTATTGCTAAATTGGCTTATGTATTGATTGTTTACTTGTTTTAATGGTTTAATTATTCCATACTGAATAAAGTCTTTCTTTCATTCTCACTGGGCTGACCGTCTGAAACTAAGGTTTCCGCAGTTCAGCCAAGTGTGAAAGGTGCATCAGCATTGTTCATGGCTCGTAACTGAACCGACTGCAATGCTTCCACACGCAGGGTGCACCAGCACCCTTGAAATGCACACGTCTGCACAGCAGACGTGTGCATTTCAAGGGTGCTGGGCAGGGGGGACCTGGCTCTGCCCATGCCATTGCCCTGCACTTGTTTTCCGCTAGCCTTTTTATGGCAGTTAGACCGCCATGAAAAATCTGGCAGAGAACAAGGGTGAAATCAGCAAGGCGGCACTGACTTCAGTGCCGCCGTGGCTGATTACAACCATGACCACCGTCATCCCATTGGGATCACTGATCCTGGCACAGACAGCGGTCTTTTGGCGGTCAGACTGACAAACTCTTAATTTCTTGGTTGGACCATCAAAGCCACCGCCGTCTGGCTCGCCTCTGCGAGCCTGGGGGTCCAGTGACTGCCAGACTCGTAATTAGGCAATAAGATTAATTCAGAAACACTGAAGTCCTGTACAGTTCACCCTAGGGGCGTGGCTACTTGAAGCAAACTAACTGTCTAGGTGAAAATGCAGACATGAATGAGGAATAAAGAAGGGAATAATTAGCAGTAAGTCTGATTCCCCCTTTCTAAGTGGGCCCTCAGGGTTAAAGGTTTAATTACATGGTTTTGTACAGCTCCAGAGGTACCATACCAGCCTCATTACTGAAGACCTTGTAATGAGGCCCTCGACGTTTGAGAGCTTTGAATCTTCCTTCTGATTCAAATTATTTTATTTTATTCAACCTTCTGCCTGGTGTCAGGAAAAGCCAATTCTTTAGGACTAAGCAGGTGTATTGGAACTGATTATAGAAATGAGAGTACATACATGTAAATGAAAACACAACCATTCGGGTCAGTGCTTAGAAGTCTAACATGCACTTAAAGGAAAAATAACTATAACGCATTCAAAATAAACAAGACAATGGCTGTTTCAACCAACTAGAGCTCATCCATTGAACAGCTGAAGCATGTAATGCTAAAATCAATACATTTTGGGGCTACATCTATGCACTTTAATTTTTAAATAGAATGGAATACAACCGCGAACACCTCACAAAAGCAATCTCTACAGATAGGCACTATTGAGCAGGTGCTCTTCTCATGTGAAGAATGTGACAAGATCTTGGCAAACTGATAAAGGTATCACTAGCAAGAGGTAACTCTACTACTTTTAAAATGTCTGTGTGCCATCTGCAGAACAATGCATACTAGAAGGATTCAGCTAAATAGTTCAATGACAACAAGGAATAACAATGTCCGCCTGGAATGCCCTTCCTCTCCTCATCAGACAAACAATCTCCCTCCTCAGCTTCACAAAGAAATTTAAGACATGGCTTTTATAATAACCACCTCACCAGTATATGCCACTCTTCTCCTCCCCCCCAGCGCCTTGAGACCCTAACGGGTGAGTAGTTGCGCTTTACAAGCACTGATTGATTGATTGATTGATTGACTAACACATTGGACATTTAGGACTTCATTATGAGTTTGGCAGTCCTAGGACCGCCAAACTCGTGGTGGTGGTCTGACCGCTGCAGTCCTGGTGGTCCAACCTCCAGATTACAATTCTGGCAGTCGGACTGCCAGAAGATCGCTGCCACTGCTGGGATCAGAGATCCCGACGGGTTGACGGTGGCGAAAGTTGCAGTCAGCCACCTCTGTGCTGATCATGACTTTCCTTTCCACCAGTCTTTTCATGGCGGGGTCACCGCCATTAAAAGGCTGAAGGAAAGGCAGATATGGTGTCACAGGGGGGCCCCTGCACAGCCCACAACAATGTTGTGGGCAGATATGGAGCCCCCCTGTCAGCACCCAAGGAATGTGCACTGTGTGCCATAGCAGACTGTGCGCATTCCAAGGGTGCGGTGTGCGACGGCATTGGCCTCGGCTCCCTGAGGTAGCCGAGTCCACTGCTGCCACACTGTTTCTGACGATCATCCCGGCAGAAACATCGTAATACAATGGTGGGGAGGCTGCCGGCTTGACAGCCGCCTCTCCACCGCCGTATTGGAGTTCGGGTAGTTCAACCGCCGAACTCATAATGAGTCCCTTAGTTAAGATGGGTATCAATTTGCAATAATACTAAAATTGTAGGGGTTTTCAAGCAGGTGCAAAAACAAAATAGCAATTGATTGATCAAATTTAACGGCACATGTTGAAGCATACTTTGGCATTTTCATTTTCATAGTAAACATGTATTGACACATGTGCGAGTGAATCCACTTTCTCATAACCAACCATAGAAAGATCAAATCTATCTTTCAGTGGATTTTCACTTGTCAGTCATGTTCCTGAACCTTTACTGAACACCAAATTGCGTTATCCGGGCCACTGAACTATGCAGCAGAGACATTTTGTGATTGTATTACTGTAGTGAATCCTAGTTTGTTTTAACGGGTTAACAGGAGTTAGCTTAGCCGTAGGCTTGTAAACTCGTGCCTCCGTCACCCAGTGACTTTTAACCTACTTAGCTTGCTCTGGCTTAGTCCATTTAATTATTTATTTCCTTTAAAATGGCGGCCTTGTTTATAGTTATGCCACTTGTTATGGGTTCTATTATCAGTGTCACTGCGCCAAGGCGTCAAGATCAAGCACGAAAGACAAACATACAGTAGGCATTCACACTTAGGGATTTTCCCTCTCTATACTTTCGAGGGATTGTTGATATTAATTGCCGTCCCAAGCATGCCTGTTATCTATTGTTATGAATAACACTTATGTCAGGGGACCTTGTAGATCTGTATAAATACAACACACTTTTAGACAGATAATCAGAGGGATTCCGACCAGAGGGCATCGGCACCATCGCTGATACCGATGCTGCAGTCATCTTGACACTGATCCAGTCTTCGTGTCCCTGCGGAGTCTGAGATAGAGACCTCATTCCAAGGTAACGAGGGTCAGGGGCTCCTCTCATGGACACGGTTTTGGCAGATTAGGTTTAACGAACCCAGCTCTTCCTTTTTAGTTAGGAGGTTAGACCTACTCTCCTTAGGGTATTAGGGCTTATTCCATCTTTTACATATACATATATTTCTTTCATATATTGCATAATGGTGGGGGTCTTTATAACAATGACTCTCCTCTTTACAATAATGTTGCTTGGTATATTCATTATCCTAATCATTGCAGTTCATGCAACTTATCACAAATTGCAGTTATGTTGAATAAAAACTATTATAACTTTACTGCATCTGTGTTATTGCCTTTGTTTGTATGAGACATAATAAATCTGTGAGAAAAGGGTAATTTCCGTTTAACCACGACAACCCTGAGATATTGTATTTTGAGTCCATGCGTAAGCGTCTGCTACAAATCACCTTTTACTATTGTGTTTTTGGTGAGGTACTGCTAGTAAGCCGGTAAGGTTTGGACAACAGTTACAAATAGTTGTAGGAAGAGACTTAGGGGGTCATTCCGACACTGGCGGTCATAGACCGCCAGGGCCGGGGACCGCGGATGCACCGCCAACAGGCTGGCGGTGCATCCAGGCCAATTCTGACCGCGGCGGTAAAGCCGCGGTCAGAAAAGGGAAACCGGCGGTTTCCCGCCGGTTCTCCCCTGGCCTGAGGAATCCTCCATGGCGGCGCTGCAGGCAGCGCCGCCATGGGGATTCCGACCCCCTTCCCGCCATCCTGGTCCTGGCGGTAAAAACCGCCAGGAACAGGATGGCAGGAACGGGTGTCGTGGGGCCCCTGGGGGCCCCATTGAGATTTTCAGTGTCTGCATAGCAGACACTGAAAATCGCGACGGGTGAAACTGCACCCGTCGCACCCTTTCCACTCCGCCGGCTCCATTCGGAGCCGGCATCCTCGTGGAAGGGGGTTTCCCGCTGGGCGGGCGGGCTACCTTCTGGCGGTCGCCCGCCAGCCCAGGGGGAAACTCAGAATGTGCACCGCGGTCATTTCACTGCGGTGCGGACATTCGGCGGCTCCCGCCGGCCCTGCGGTTACCGCGGCCGGCGGGAGTCGGAATGACCCCCTTAGTCTCCTACAAATGAAAGTACTGTCATCCTGAGACCAGCAGTCTTGCTCAGAGCAAGAGTCCAAACTACGACGACGGATCATTATGTGATTTTTCCATGCTAACACCTATCTAGTCATAGGCTCATCTCGTTAGTACCACTCTTGGACCCTAATACACCAATGAGCAACAGAAATGTGAGAAGTCACCCTTTGAGAAGGGCTTCCCAACCTTGTTGCCGCGTTTTTGTAACTTTTGATTTGAGCTAAAACCATTTTTCCATTGTCACAATCTGCGGATTATGCAGCAGATAATGGATTATGTGGCAAATGTGACAAATCCATAATTATGTGAAAAGGCACTGGATGCAAAAACACATCATTCCAGTGACCCTGGCTATAATATGTTCGAGATTGGATACCATTAGTGTTAACCAAGTGTAATAAAAACCGTCCTGCCAGTCTTGAAGTTATTCTTCACTCTGCCATTACTGATGAGTTCATCAATTTAAGCTTCTATTGTGCTCTTAATAACAAATAATATGCCACTCGCTCTACCACCTTGACTCAGTTTTGGACTAAACCGTTCCGAAATTCATGGTTTCAAAATCGCAAACTATCAAAATTAACCAGAAGCCCTGGAAAAGATGCTACCCACATACTAACACAACTATAGAATTAGCAAGGGGAATATATTTCCTTTTAACAGATTGGTGCAATTAACTTGATGAAACCGATTGTTAAAGGGACAGTAAAGGCCTCTCTCTCTGAACTTTTTGTTACAGGAATATTATCAAGGATGTAGTTATATTGGTTGCCATAGATACAGGGAGCATTAGGCTATGATTAGTCAGTAAAGGTAATGTATAGCTAGCCCCAGTTGCACTAGATATGCTGAAAGAGCCCTGGGCCAATAGAAAATGAACAAGGCCTTTCGCCCACAATTATTACAGTCATTTCACACACAACTTATACTCAGGTGCGGTTTGCATCTCTTTTAAGGGGTATGAATGTCACATGTGTAGGAAAATGGCTCCCTGTTGCAGTTACCCCCCACTTTTTGCCTGATATTGATGCTGACTTGACTGACAAGTGTGCTGGGACCCTGCTAACCAGGCCCCAGCACCAGTGTTCTTTCACTTAAAATGTACCATTGTTTTCACAATTGGCACACCTCTGGCACACAGATAAGTCCCTTGTAAAAGGTACCAGTGGTACCAAGGGCCCTGTGACCAGGGAAGGTCTCTAAGGGCTGCAGCATGTGTTGTGCCACCCTTAGGGACCCCTCACCTAACACATGCCCACTTCCATTGCAGATTGTGTGTGTTGGTGGGGAGAAAAAGGCAAAGTCGACATGGCATCCCCCTCAGGATGCCATGCACACAAAATACTGCCTGTGGCATAGGTAATTCACCCCTCTAGCAGGCCTTACAGCCCTAAGGCAGGGTGCACTATACCACAGGTGAGGGCATAGCTGCATGAGCAATATGCCCCTACAGTGTCTAAGTCTATTCTTAGACATTGTAAGTACAGTGTGGCCATATTAAGAATATGGTCTGGGAGTTTGTCAAAAAACTAACTCCACAGCTCTATAATGGCTACACTGAATACTGGGAAGTTTGGTATCAAACTTCTCAGAATAATAAACTCACACTGATGCCAGTGTTGGATTTATTAAAAAATGCCCACAGAGGGCATCTTAGAGGTGCCCCCTGTATTTTACCCAATCCTTCAGTACAGGACTGACTGGTCTGTGCCAGCCTGCTGCTGAGAGACAAGTTTCTGACCCCCTGGGGTGAGGGCCTTTGTGCCCTCTGAGGCCAAAAACAAAGCCTGCTCTGGGTGGAGGTGCTTCACACCTCCCCGCTGCAGGAACTGTAACACCTAGCAGTGAGGCTCAAGGACTCAGAGTGTGTGTTACAATGCCCCAGGGCACTCCAGCTAGTGGAGATGCCTGCCCCCTGGACACAGCCCCCACTTTTGGCGGCAAGTCTAGGGGAGATAATGAGAAAAACAAGGAGGAGTCACCCACCAGTCAGGACAGGCCCTAAGGTGCCCTGAGCTGATGTGACCCCTGCCTTTAGAAATCCTCCATCTTGGCTTTGGAGGATTCCCCCAACAGGAATAGGGATGTGCCCCCCTCCCCTCAGGGAGGAGGCACAAGGAGGGTGTAGCCACCCTCCAGGACAGTAGCCATTGGCTACTTCCCTCCCAGATCTAAACACACCCCTAAATTTAGTATTTAGGGGCACCCCAGAACCCAGGAAATCAGATTCCTACAACGTGAAGAAACAAGAAGGACTGCTTACCTAAAAGCCTGCAGAGAAGGAGGAAGACGACAACTGCTTTGGCCCCAGCCCTACCGGCCTGTCTCCAACTTCAAAAACCTGCAACCACCGACGCATCCGACATGGACCAGTGACCTCTGAATCCTCAGAGGTCTGTCCTGGACTAAAGGACCAAGAAACTCCCTTGAACAGCGGCCCTGTTCAAAACCAGCAACTTCTTTGCAACAAAGAAGCAACTTCCAAAGACTGCACGTTTCCCGCCAGAAGCGTGAGACTTCTCACTCTGCACCCGACGCCCCTGGCTCGAGATTCAGAGAACCAACACCTCAGGGAGGACTCCCCAGCGACTGCCAGCCCGTGAGTAACCAGAGACGACCCCCCCTGAGACCGCACAGCGACGCCTGCAGACAGAATCCAGAGGCTCCCCCTGACCGCGACTGCCTGTAACAAGGGACCCGACGCCTGGAACCAACACTGTACCCACAGCCCCCAGGACCTGAAGGAACCAAACTTCAGTGCAGGAGTGACCCCCGGGCAACCCCTGCCTAGCCCAGGTGATGTCTGTCCCGAGAAGCCCCCCCCTGTGCCTGCCTGTACCGCTACAGTGACCCCCAGGTCCCTCCATTGTTTCCTACCTGAAACCCGAAGCCTGCTTTGCACACTGCTCCCGGCCACCCCTGTGCCGCTGAGGGTGTGTTTTGTGTGCCTACTTGTCCCCCCCCAGTGCTCTACAAATCCCCCCTGGTCTGCCTACCGAGGACACGGGTACTTACCTGCTGGCAGAGTGGCACCTATGTGTTTTGGGCACCTCTTTAACCTCTGCACCTGACCAGCCCTGAGCTGCTGGTGTGGTAACTTTGGGGTTGCCTTGAACCCCCAACAGTGGGCTGCCCATGCCCCAGGACTGAGACTTGTAAGTGTTTTACTTACCTCACACACTAACCTTTACTTACCTCCCCCAGGAACTGTTGATTTTTGCACTGTGTCCACTTTGGAAATAGCCTATTGCCATTTTTCCAAAGACTGTATATGATATTGCTTTTATACAAAGTTCCTACAGTATCTAAGTGAAGTACCTTGCATTTAAAGTGTTTACTGCAAATCTTGAACATGTGGCTCTTAAAATAAACCATTAAAATATATTTTTCTATATAAAAAGCTATTGGCCTGGAGTAAGTCTTTGAGTGTGTGTTCCTCATTTATTGCCTGTGTGTGTACAACAAATGCTTAACACTACCCTCTGATAAGCCTACTGCTCGACCACACTACCACAAGATAGAGCATTAGAATGATCTAATTTTGCCACTATCTTACCTCTAAGGGTAACCCTTGGACTATTTGTACACTATTTCTTACTTTGAAATAGTATATACAGAGCCTACTTCCTACAACATGCAACTAGTATTCCTGCTCCTGGTGGTCAGCAGGAACTATTCTAATGCGTAAAAGAAGGAAGGGAAGGTTACCCATCCCAATAGTAGGTCAATGACTGTGTCCAGTAAGAAATATGGTGGATTATTCCCAAACAACTACCTGATTTAGACTGTTGTAGCAACTTAAATACCTGAAAACAACCTGAAATTTGAAGCATTTTGGAGATGGTGGAATAGTACTTGGGTCAATAATCTTTACTAAAATAAGCACAGTTGCATCGTATGTCCCTCAACTTGATGCCTGCATTGATCTGGTGAGGTGGAACTTGTCATCGGAAACTCTCTTGACAAAGGACCCTGAGCCATTGTTGATGAATATACTACAAAGGCTAATTAAAAACAGCCCCTTTGCATGCTGTGGTTACCAGGGCAAGCTCGCTGAGGACGTCTCAGTAACAGTTTTCCAGACAGAACTGAGAGGCTGGATCACATTTCAGTGGAGGCCCATTTCTCCCCCAGAGTGATGGAGCAAATTGCTGCAATGACCCGATAGCGAATGCCCCCCCCCCCAACAAATTTAGAAATGGCCTCCACACTGGCGGTAATTTCTAAAGCATAACCAGGAATCACTGTGAGAGCAGTTCCTGTCAATCCTTTTCCCCAGTTTAGTGCAGGGCTCTGTCCACATGACAAAGCCTTGCACCAAACTGGTTTCTTTTTTATTTTAAAAGGAAAACCTGAAGAGGGATTTTCTTTTGCAAAATAAAAAACAAATAAAAACATTTTTTTTGTTTTTTAGCGCCCCTTACCGCCTTGTTTTGCCTGGAGGTGATTGACAGTAAAAAACTGCTGTATGTCCACCCATCCTAATTTGGCATACTGACAAATAGCCGATTCTCCCCAACCCTTACTCCATTGAGCCGTCGGAGAACTTTAGCTCCAGCAGTGATGGAGTAGTCACTGCTTTAGTCAAACCTATGGTCCGCCTTCATATAAATTGGGCGGACCACTGTGTTGCTGGGTAGGGAACTCTGTCACCATTGTGACGGAGTTTCCTCTTCATCAACAATTAAATCAACCCCTACATTTTAATTTCACATTGCTCTGCTTGTTATTAAGCCTTCCAGCATAATTTGTTACTGGCTTCAGATATGATATGACAAAAAGTGGACTTGGAAATGTTCTTTTGTTGCTCTGTGCTGACATGGAGGTCCACATGACCAATGGAAGTGTAATGATTAAAATGATTCCTAGTCTGGTGAATTATTGGACAAACAAAACCATAGTCATTATCAACACAACAACAAAAATCTTGGTTTATCAGCAAAAGAAGCCGCCTGAAGCAATGTTACATTGACAGCAATACTTTCGAGGGCTAAACCAGCTAGTGTGAGCAAATGTGGTACTGGGCAAGGCTTGTTCCTGGATAGATCCACCTCCAAAGGTTTGTGAATACCCACAAACTTGTGCACCATACGTTTATGGGTACACAACAACATTGTGAATGTTTCTCCCACAATGAATATATTGGTAGATTTCCTTCTGTCAACGGCATGAATAACTGCATTTTTCTGGGTGGGCATGAGGGAACACCACCAAAACTGATGAAGCTAGAGGTGTGGTGAAATCAGATTCTCTGTGTAGAAAAAAAAGAAAATAAATCACATGTGCAAAATACATCCCAAATCCCTCATAACGCTTGATTGTGCTTACTGATTAGTAAGCAACAACATGATTGAGAGCCGGAATAATGGAAGTGGAGGGCAGAAACAAAAGACCTTAAAGCAAGAGGAATATCCATTCAAAGTACCAACAGCTTCATGAACCAACCTGTGCAAGGTGTTCTGTGATGCACTACACGTATCCAGGCGGAAAGAATAATGGTGAATTCCAAATTAAAAAAATACATATTATTTTCAAATGCACACCACGACTGCAGCTGCTAGAACTGTGAAGAGAAGGAGAAATGCATTCAACATGCCAAAACACAGTAAATCTGAGAAGATAGTATGTTACACGTTCATGCCTACAACAGTCTCTGGTGCATGGAGTAAGAAACAGGGAGATACATGGGACTCACAGTAGATTAACAGGAAGAATAAACAGGGGTTAAAGATGCACGTTTGCTGGTATTCTCCAAGTCTGGTGCCAACAAACTTGATGAACATTTGCAGCTCTACATTCCAATGGCTGAGAAAGAATATGCACATATGGAGGACGCCACAGGCACCAGGCCTTCTAGTGAGAAAGCGAGGCGTGGCTCGGAACAATGTTTCCAAGGATAGAACTTGTCACCTTGAGAAAGGGAACCAGAAAGTCACAAGACTAACTGCATAAATTATCTGCCTGGTATCTCGTACGTCCTTAGGTTGACTGGCTTCTCAGTCTCCATTAGAGAGTTCAGCTTTCAGTTCGGTTCATCATATTTCTACATCCAGTGAAGTCTCTCTCACTTCTTAGAAAGTTCCATATTTTCCACACCTCGCCAATAAACATTCTAAGTATCAGATTGGTCCTTGTGTCTTTCCAACGAATTGAATATTTGTCTGAAAAAGGTCACCCAATAAACTTGAGAAGCACCCCAAATCTCTCCCTAGTAGATCAACACATCCTTGCAGTTTGGAGAGAAATGAGTTTCCGTCCACGACAAGCTGAGAGATGCAGTACATCAAATAATCTCAGCTCTATGAAACTCATAGTTCACACGTTAAAAATCAGCATAATATGAGATTTATTTGGTCGGTAGCTCTTAATCATCGAATCCGTATATTTCACTTGCCACTTACATTTTATAGAGAAAGGGAAAGAGTCCATGCAGATTAAAAGTATTGCTGCGTATTATTTTTTATCTAGATTTCTAAAATAATGGTAAATTGGTTTCTGGCTGGGCCATGCAAAGTCCTCTCTGACTAATACACCTGTCTACGCTTAGGTTTCAATGGTTGGCTTTTCAAAGGTTTTGACAATAGATCAAAAGGATAAATTATAATTGTGTCTGGAGCTCCTGAAAGCTCTACAAGAACTATCTCCTGCTGCGGACGCATTCAGAATGTGTGCCAAGAGCTTGATTTGTTTACTCTGTCCTGATCAAGATATTATGCTCTTGAAGGGTACGAAGTGCAGCAAATAAAATGACAAATAAAACAATAAAGAAGGCAAACACTTGCTTATGACTAATGCCTACATCGCCTGACATTTTTGGATCGTAATGCAGCGTAATGACAATGCACAAACTGAAAGGTGATGTATTAAGTTATTGTCATTCATATTTTGGCGCACAAGCCAAAAACAGCAAACAACAAAGCAATGTTACGTTAAGAACAGTGCAATTGTATACTAAAAACAATAAAGACCATGTTTAATGAGACAATCATGCATGCAGACTCTTGGAAAATGGGGCATGCTGTACCTACTTGTTTAGTTGTCTTGGCTGCAAACATCTTTATCTATCTGTATACAGGCATGTTGATTCCATAGATATGGTTAGAGCAGGGTCTGGGTCAGCCCTTTGCTCATGCTTGGACGACTCTGATGTCTATCTGAGGTGCAGCCTCTTGATTTGATGGCTTTCCTCCCTATTTTGGGTTTGACCTCCATATAAGCATTTCAGTCTTGCAGTGTTCTGATAGGATGTTCTGAATTCTTACACTGTCAACTTCGGAGAATGTTCTTAGGTGTGGAGCCAGGGCTTTAGTCACAGCTCCTCGACAGGGGCTTCAAGGCACAGCCATGACACCTGTGAACTGCCATATAGTGCTCCGAGCTTCTGCCCATGCTGTTGAGTATTTAATTTAGAATTCTTCAAAAACCATTTTTTCATGTTTTCATGAAAACTGCCATTGCAAAGGTCAGCGCTCCCTATCTCTCCTTAAAGCTTTACATTGGCCTGCTTACCTGCTGAAGAGACTTCAGTTGGTCCAAAACAAAGCTGCAGGTCTATTATTAAAAGTACCCAGACATGTGCATATTCGCCAGTATCTTAATGAACCTGCTGTAATGTGAAATATATGCGCTAGACTTGTAGCATCAAGCATACGCGCAAGGTCCCAGTTCTGAAATCTGATTCCCAGCTCAGCGAGGAGTGGAGATTAGATTCCGGTGCTGGTGGATGTGCAGTGGTGGGCTCCACTCATAGATAAGAATAAATCAGGTTTTAAGCAAAGGAGCTCCACCGTGTCTTTATTATGCACCACAACAGAACTTCACTGGTTGCCCATCAAGGACAGAATCCAGTTTAAATGTCTTATGTTGGCTTATTGATCCTTCTGCCAGTATGGTCATAGATCCCTTGCTGACAAGCTCACTCCCTTTCATCTCTCCTCTGGAGCAGTGCTGGTTTTTGTACCTTGTTTTAGGAGAAAAAGATGGGATGGGATGGCATGTATTTCTCCTTTCTTACAGACCATGCTCGGAATGTCCTTCCTATAGATCTACTGGCATTGAAGGATGAACACTACTTCAGATGCAAACTTAAAACCTGGCTGTTTCAACTGGTCTATCAGTAAGCTGGTTGCACTGTTGTTGGTGACTAATTACCCGGCGCTGGGACACTCTCGGATTAGTCACCCGCTTTATTAATCCACGATTGATTGATTGATCCTGATGGCAGGAGGGGGCGGCTTGAGGGGTTGAGTGAATATCCATCTAAATACTGTTGCTTAAAAACAGCACTCTGTAAGTGTGTGTCTGGATTGCTCATGTGAGGGGCCTAATTCAATTGCAATCCTCCCATACAGGCACAATCCATTTTCTTTCGCAAATAAACTGCACATGCCTCAGATAGCACAGTACATCTGCCAAAAAACGGTAGTCAGGACTCACACCTCTGCATCCCTGAGGCCAAAGAGAATCAAAACAGCAGCATGGACAGGATCCCAGAGTTTGAGTGAGTTAGAGTGAGTTAGGGTGAGAGAGTGAATGTGAGAGGTGGTATCAGTGAGATTGAGAGAGGTAGTGTGAGTGAATGAGTGTGTTTGTGAGTGTGTTATATTTTAATTCAATGTTTTACTTACTAAATTATATGTATGTAGTTCCGTTAAGGTAAAGTCGTTAGACAATTATAGTTATTAATTATTAATGTCATTGGCATCAAAATGTATTAGGCACTGTTAAGACTTAGTTCATAATGGTATGATCCGTCCTCCCCTATTGAGAAATTAAAGATGGAAGGATCTGGAGGTGGTTGGGATCTGGAGTGTGTGATAGAATGTTGAGGAGCTGACAGAGAAGGTGATGAAGGAGAAGGAGGAAGGCACAGAGTGAAGAAGAAGCAATAAAGTCTTAAATAAATATAAAGAAGATTGGAGTGGACTTTATAATACTGGCGACGAGGATGGGATTCGGCTTGTCAACAATGAAGTGGTGCAGCTGAGATCTCGCTGCCACCTTTGCCGTCACAATTGTGACCTATATGTGATAAGTTTGACATTATATTGTGTATGTCTCTACCAAGTTACTGTAAAGTGGTGCACTGAAAGCCTAAATTAAGGTACATTCACTGTAGTCCAATGCTTTATGTATGTGTATACCCATTTTAATGGAAGTATAATAATTTATTTTGATTTCCTATCTTTTCACTGAAACAATAATTAATAAAGTGTGCCCTAATTAATTCTATATGCTTCAGTTTAACCATATTGGTTTGCAAGGCCTCAGACTTTGCAGGACATGAGAAAGCTGTTTTTCTTTCTGATAATGTGTCATTTCTTTACAGATGTTGTTCCCATAGAATGTACGCTTGAAAACAGATGTGCTATTAGTTTACTCATAGAGAGTCTCAGAAAGTAACCTTGAGAATGGTACACCGAGAAAAAGAGAATGTGAAGATTGGCTCAACTTACAATTTGTTGCAAAGTTGTACAGGAGAGCAAAGATGGATGCCTTCTCGTGACGGTCTTGGGAACTTGTCTTGATGTTGCAGATGCCTGTCACATGAGGTACTATAAATGGACAATAAAATCTTTCGATCCATGTGTCATTACCAATGGACAAATCATCATTCAGCGTGGACTTTAATTTACCATTCCCAGTCAGTTTCAGTAGTAGGAGTGATCACTTGGACTCTGAGAGGTGCAGATCTCTTTTCCCTCACCCCACACTTTCCCAATGCTTGCTAAGAGAAATTTGAATTTTCTTGACCCATGAGAGCACTCCTGACCGAGCTTCTGAAATGCTGACACCTTCCCTTTTTACCTACTTTTTGCCAACCTCGGTAAGCTTTATTTTGCCCCAGATGTCATGTTTACAAATTATTTTTGCCTTTTAATTCCTTTTTGCTTTTTGTCCCCATGTTTTGTAGCCCAGCACATGTCAATTGGTGACATGCTAATATAGGGATTTCCCTTTGTTTAGCTAGTTGATTTAGAGGGTTCTTAGGTTGCCTTCATGTTGAGAAGAGTTGGTCAGCTGATGTTTTCTGAGCACCGGGTTCTTCTCCTGTGATTCTGCATAGCCATCAGTGAATGGTTAGTTTCTTTACTGTTAGTTTGTCTAAACTCCTTTTGACGTTTAGGCCATCCAATGGTTGTACTGTATCTTTAAAACTGGGTTTTGAGAGTCATCTATATTAACCTGAGTATAAGCTTGTAATAAAACCCTTTTACTTTATTTCCAACTTGGGTTTTCCTTGTGTGGTCAAACTGGTCATACTGTAAATTAAATGTTGAGTGATTGTGATGTTCACCTCTCTTACCCCTTGCTCGGGTGAAATGATCTATCAAGCTTGTTTAGAGCATACCTGAAATGCTCCAGCAATCTAGTAGCATGAGTGGGGAAAAAATAATTAGGCATGTATTAGAAGGAATTCCAGAAGTTCTTATAAGAGATAATGGGGTCCAATTAACTTCTAGCCCAATGAAACAGTTTTTGGATTCTATTGGGGTAAAACATTACACCACAGCTTTAAATTGTCCCAGAGCCAACGGCTTAGAAGAGCGAGCTAATAGAATGATAAAAGAATGTATCCAGTTAGCAAGTATTAACAGATTGAACATTGAAAATACCATTAGAGAAATGTTATGGGCCTATCACACCACTCCCAACTCTATAACGAAAATATCACCCTTCTCAGCGTTACGAGGCAGAGTACCATGTACCAAATTCTATCCCTCATGGTTGGGTGGGGGAAGACAGTGCAAAAATACATCTCCAGGTGCTAAGACAAGTGTAGAGGTATACCAGGAAAAGTATAAAGAAAGATATAATACCAAATTAGGTGTTAAAAAACAATGTTGGATGGTGGGGGATAAAGTTATGATCAGGAAACCAGCTGGTTACTCGAGAAGGGGGATGAGAGAGACCAAGTTCATGGGACTATTTTGCATTTCAAAAGTAAAGAAGAATGTTGTTATTTTAGAAAATGGACAGTGCTGGAGCATGGACAGAGTTGCAAGATATGTACCAATCACTACCAAGGTTGCAGACAAAATTCCAACTTGGGAGGAACCAACGCAGTTAAAAATTCGGGATAACGGACAGAGAGCTCCTAGTTGCTGAGTGACCAAGCCTCCCGCATGGAGTAAGGATTATATTTGATAATCCAACAGTTAGGTGAAACACATCTGGCTTTCTGGAACTGACTCAATTTCAAATGTCTGGAACTATCACAATTTAGATTTAGTTAATCCCTTCCAATGTAAATCCTTTCCCTTTTTAGTTTTGGTTATATTATTGTGCGGGGAAGATGTGTTATATTTTAATCCAATGTTTTACTTACTAAATTATATGTATGTAGTTCCGTAAGGTAAAGTCGTTAGACAATTATAGTTATTAATTATTAATGTCATTGGCATCAAAATGTATTAGGCACTGTTAAGACTTAGTTCATAATGGTATGATCTGTCCTCCCCTATTGGGAAATTTAAGATGGAAGGATCTGGAGGTGGTTGGGATCTGGAGTGTGTGATAGAATGTTGAGGAGCTGACAGAGAAGGTGATGAAGGAGAAGGAGGAAGGCACAGAGTGAAGAAGAAGCAATAAAGTCTTAATTAAATATAAAGAAGATTGGAGTGGACTTTATAATATTTGTTATGCTTTTGGCTCTGCTGCTGGCCATGGTGGCATACTCAAGATTATTTTTGGTTTATCGATTCAATCAAGATAATTTGCTGTTACTGGAATATTGGAGGAAGTTCTTGGCAAAAGAGAGGACAATGTGGAAAAAGCCAGACCCAGACAAAGAAGGAGTAATTCTTGGCATAGTATGCATTTTGGGAACACCTATGGCAAAATGTTGGTACTGGCATACTGGAGGTAACTGTACGAAAGGGATGGTACAGCACAATTTGCCAAACACCTTGATTGTCAGCACTGTGCTAGGTGCCGTCACTTGCACTTGCAACAAGCTGCCCGTGATTCCTGGCAGGGCTGGACCGGGAACCCAAAGCAGCCCTGTCAATTTTGTCAGACCAGTTCCTTGGGGTATTATGGGGGGGGTGGATTGAAGAGGTGCAAGTGTGAAGCACTGCTGCTTTTGTTACTTGGGTCGATATTGCAGCGAAATCAGCCCCCAGTAACAAAACCGGCCCCCACTGCTGCAAAACTGGCCCCCATTCTTCCAGCCTCCCTGGAAAATGCTCGATGCCTTCTACGGCCAGTCCGGCCCTGCTTGCTGATCTGAGGGCTTATACCTGAGGGTTGAGACAGACAGGGTCGGCTTTAGGGGGGTTTGACCAGTTCCGTTACACTGGGTGCTGATCTGGAGAGGGGAAACTGACCTGTGGGGGGGCTGTGCTGAGCAACAACTTACAAATTAAAAGCACCTGCTGCAGAGTTCCTTGTGCGTCCAACTTTCGGATTGCAATAAAAATGTCCAGATAACTCTTGTGATTAATGTTCTTGCTAGAGAGAGTGATCAGAGTTTTGTCTAGGGGCAGTTTCGACTCATCATAAAGTAGCGCAGAGGGTTAATAAGCCTGCTGCAAAAAACAGATCTGTATGTTATGTCTATAGCTGAGTGGATTAGTAAAGCCAACCTTTACCAGCGCCTTTAAACAAATGAAATGTATGAGAGAGAGGGACTATTGAGAGATGAAGGGCACTTTTGCTGGGTGGTAGTGAGAAAAGCAGAGGAGGAGGTCGTTGAGGCCCCAAACAATATTGCCAGACTGGGCACCAGCTGCGCAAAAGCCGGCGCTGGGGTCAAGGCTATTGCAGAGACGTGTGTTTTTTAATGTATTGAATAAACGAGTACTAGTATAGATACAATGTCACATTCCAGCTAATATTGTAGCTCAGAACATTCTATGGAACTATCTGACGTTGGAGCACTTGATTGCCTGACCTAAACTATAATCGGAACCACAATCGTCACACAGAGTTACAAAGACGAGGCTCAGCCATAAACATTTTTAGAACATTATTTTAAAACAACATACTTAATATACAATAGAATGTTCCAAGGCGGGGCCCACAAACATAAATGGCATTGAGAGCAATGGTATTTCCTTCTTTTATTTGTATTACTTGGTGGCTGGGAGCAGAGCATAGGCTTTGACAATATGTCCATCCAGCTTCAGAGAGAGCCAACGTGCAGCTTTATTGACCCAGGATACGCCAGATGATGAATGTTAACCACAAACTAAAATTATGTGCCTAAATAATGGCAAATATAATAAATGTGTCAAAATGAGTGCCGAAAATGCATGTACACCTGCTGTTAGAACCAGGGCGGGCTCTAGGGCGGTGAGACCGGTGCCAACGCACCGGGAGCTGACTTTGGGTAGGGGCGCCGTGTTTGCAGGTACGTTACCTTTGGCTTTTGGTTGAAGGGGACTGTGTCTTTTTAGGTCCATAATACCCTCTTAATTTTTAACGCTGGTGTTAATAGTGATTCTTCATCGGAAGGCACATGTAAACTGTAGGAGGCTGGACTGGCTTGTAGTGAGTACCAAGGGGTACTTGCACCTTGCACCAGGCCCAGTTATCCCTTATTAGTGTATAGGGTGTCTAGCAGCATAGGCTGATAGATAATGGTAGCTTAGCAGAGCAGCTTAGGCTGAACTAGGAGACGAGTGAAGCTCCTTCAGTACCACTTAGTGTCATATGCACAATATCATAAGAAAACACAATACACAGTTATACTAAAAATAAAGGTACTTTATTTTTATGACAATATGCCAAAGTATCTCAGAGTGTACCCTCAGTGAGAGGATAGGAAATATACACAAGATATATATACACAATACCAAAAATATGCAGTATAGTCTTAGAAAACAGTGCAAACAATGTATAGTTACAATAGGATGCAATGGGGACACATAGGGATAGGGGCAACACAAACCATATACTCCAAAAGTGGAATGCGAACCACGAATGGACCCCAAACCTATGTGACCTTGTAGAGGGTCGCTGGGACTATTAGAAAATAGTGAGGGTTAGAAAAATAGCCCACCCCAAGACCCTGAAAAGTGAGTGCAAAGTGCACCAAAGTTCCCCCAAGGACAAAGAAGTCGTGATAGAGGAATACTGCAGGAAAGACACAAACCAGCAATGCAACAACAATGGATTTCCAGTCGAGGGTACCTGTGGAACAAGGGGACCAAGTCCAAAAGTCACAAGCAAGTCGGAGATGGGCAGATGCCCAGGAAATGCCAGCTGTGGATGCAAAGAAGCTTCTACTGGACAGAAGAAGCTAAGGTTTCTGCAGGAACGACAAGGGCTAGAGACTTTCCCTTTGGAGGACGGATCCCGCACACTGTGGAGAGTCGTGCAGAAGTGTTTTCCCGCCAAAAGAACGCCAACAAGCCTTGCTAGCTGCAAATCATGCGGTTAGCGTTTTTGGATGCTGCTGTGGCCCAGGAAGGACCAGGATGTCGCAAATTGCGCCAGGAGGTAGAAGGGACGTCGAGCAAGACAAGGAGCCCTCTCAGCAGCAGGTAGCACCCAGAGAAGTGCCAGAAACAGGCACTATGAGGATGCGTGAAACGGTGCTCACCCGAAGTTACACAAAGGAGTCCCACGTCACCGGAGACCAACTTAGAAAGTCGTGCAATGCAGGTTAGAGTGCCGTGGACCCAGGCTTGGCTGTGCACAAAGGATTTCCGCCGGAAGTGCACAGGGGCCGGAGTAGCTGCAAAAGTCACGGGTCACAGCAATGCAGTCTGGCGCGGGGAGGCAAGGACTTACCTCCACCAAACTTGGACTGAAGAGTCACTGGACTGTGGGAGTCACTTGGACAGAGTTGCTGGATTCAAGGGACTTCGCTCGTCGTACTGAGAGGAGACCCAAGGGACCGGTAATGCAGCTTTTTGGTGCCTGCGGTTGCAGGGGGAAGATTCCGTCGACCCACGGGAGATTTCTTCGGAGCTTCTAGTGCAGAGAGGAGGCAGACTACCCCCACAGCATGCACCACCAGGAAAACAGTCGAGAAGGCGGCAGGATCAGCGTTACAGAGTTGCAGTAGTCGTCTTTGCTACTATGTTGCAGTTTTGCAGGCTTCCAGCGCGGTCAGCAGTCGATTCCTTGGCAGAAGGTGAAGAGAAAGATGCAGAGGAACTCGGATGAGCTCTTGCATTCGTTATCTAAAGTTTCGACAGAGACCCTAAATAGCCAGAATAGAGGGTTTGGCTACCTAGGAGAGAGGATAGGCTAGCAACACCTGAAGGAGCCTATCAGAAGGAGTCTCTGACGTCACCTGGTGGCACTGGCCACTCAGAGCAGTCCAGTGTGCCAGCAGCACCTCTGTTTCCAAGATGGCAGAGGTCTGGAGCACACTGGAGGAGCTCTGGACACCTCCCAGGGGAGGTGCAGGTCAGGGGAGTGGTCACTCCCCTTTCCTTTGTCCAGTTTCGCGCCAGAGCAGGGCTAAGGGGTCCCCTGAACCGGTGTAGACTGGCTTATGCAGAATTGGGCACATCTGTGCCCAACAAAGCATTTCCAGAGGCTGGGGGAGGCTACTCCTCCCCTGCCTTCACACCATTTTCCAAAGGGAGAGGGTGTAACACCCTCTCTCAGAGGAAGTCCTTTGTTCTGCCATCCTGGGCCAGGCCTGGCTGGACCCCAGGAGGGCAGAAGCCTGTCCGAGGGGTTGGCAGCAGCAGCAGCTGCAGTGAAACCCCAGGAAAGGCAGTTTGGCAGTACCAGGGTCTGTGCTACAGACCACTGGGACCATGGGATTGTGCCAACTATGCCAGGATGGCATAGAGGGGGCAATTCCATGATCATAGACATGTTACATGGCCATATTCGGAGTTACCATTGTGAAGCTACATATAGGTAGTGACCTATATGTAATGCACGCGTGTAATGGTGTCCCAGCACTCACAAAGTCCGGGGAATTGGCCCTGAACAATGTGGGGGCACCTTGGCTAGTGCCAGGGTGCCCTCACACTAAGTAACTTTGCACCTAACCTTTACCAGGTAAAGGTTAGACATATAGGTCACTTATAAGTTACTTAAGTGCAGTGTAAAATGGCTGTGAAATAACGTGTGCGTTATTTCACTCAGGCTGCAGTGGCAGGCCTGTGTAAGAATTGTCAGAGCTCCCTATGGGTGGCAAAAGAAATGCTGCAGCCCATAGGGATCTCCTGGAACCCCAATACCCTGGGTACCTTAGTACCATATACTAGGGAATTATAAGGGTGTTCCAGTAAGCCAATGTAAATTGGTAAAATTGGTCACTAGCCTGTTAGTGACAATTTGGAAAGAAATGAGAGAGCATAACCACTGAGGTTCTGATTAGCAGAGCCTCAGTGAGACAGTTAGTCACTACACAGGTAACACATTCAGGCACACTTATGAGCACTGGGGCCCTGGATGACAGGGTCCCAGTGACACATACAACTAAAACAACATATATACAGTGAAAAATGGGGGTAACATGCCAGGCAAGATGGTACTTTCCTACACAACCCCCCCCAAACGAAGGACAATAAGACTAGCCATGACCTGATGAGTCTTCATTGTCTAAGTGGAAATATCTGGAGAGTCCATCTGCATTGGAGTGGCTACTCCCAGGTCTATGTTCCACTGTATAGTCCATTCCCTGTAGGGATATGGACCACCTCAATAATTTAGGATTTTCACCTTTCATTTGTTTTAGCCAAAGTAGAGGTTTGTGGTCTGTCTGAACAATGAAGTGAGTGCCAAACAGGTATGGCCTCAACTTCTTCAGAGCCCAGACCACAGCAAAGGCCTCCCTCTCTATGGCAGACCAACGCTTTTCTCTAGGGGTCAACCTCCTACTAATAAAAGCAACAGGTTGATCCTGGCCCTCAGAATTAAGTTGTGATAGGACTGCCCCTACTCCTAATTCAGATGCATCAGTTTGGACATAGAATTTTTTAGAGTAACAAGGGCTTTTCAGGACAGGTGCAGAGCACATGGCCTGCTTCAGCTCCTCAAAAGCTCTCTGACAGTTTGCTGTCCATAATACCTTTTTAGGCATTTTCTTGGATGTGAGGTCATTAAGAGGGGCTGCAATGGAGCCATAGTTCTTAATGAACCTCCTGTAATACCCAGTGAGGCCTAGGAAGGCTCTCACCTGAGTCTGAGTAGTAGGGGGAACCCAATCAATAATTGTTTGGATTTTCCCCTGAAGTGGTGCAATCTTTTCCCCACCAACAAGGTGTCCCAGATAAACCACCTTTCCCTGCCCTATCTGGCACTTTGAAGCCTTGATAGTGAGGCCTGCCTTTTGCAGGGCCTCCAAAACTTTCCATAGGTGGACCAGGTGATCATCCCAGCTGGAGCTAAAGACAGCTATATCGTCCAAATATGCTGCACTAAAAGCTTCCAGCCCTTGCAGGACTGTGTTCACCAACCTCTGAAAAGTGGCAGGTGCATTTTTCAATCCAAAAGGCATTACAGTGAACTGGTAATGGCCTCCAATGGTTGAAAATGCAGTTTTAGGTTTAGCATCTTCTGATAATTTGATCTGCCAATACCCTGCAGTCAAATCAAAAGTGCTTAGATACTTGGCAGATGCCAGTGTATCTATGAGCTCATCTGCCCTGGGTATAGGGTGAGCATCAGTTTTGGTTACCTGGTTGAGACCTCTGTAGTCTACACAAAACCGCATTTCCTTCTTTCCATCTTTGGAATGGGGTTTTGGTACAAGTACCACAGGAGAAGCCCATGGACTTTCAGAGTGCTCAACCACTCCCAGTTCTAGCATTTTCTGCACCTCTTGCTTTATGCAGTCCCTGACATGGTCAGGCTGCCTATAGATCTTACTTTTGACAGGTAAACTGTCTCCAGTATCTATAGTGTGCTCACACCAAGAAGTGGTACCTGGCACAGTAGAGAAGAGTTCAGAAAACTGACCCAGGAGATTTATGCAATGGTCTTTCTGCTCAGCAGTAAGACAATCAGCCAAAACTACACCTTCCACAAGAGCATCTTGTTCTGTGGAAGAGAAGAGATCAGGTAGAGGATCACTGTCTTCTTCCTGTCCCTCATCAGTTGCCATGAGCAGGGAGAGATCAGCCCTGTCATAGTAGGGTTTCAGGCGGTTGACATGGAGCACCCTAAGGGGACTCCTGGCAGTGCCTAAGTCAACTAAGTAGGTGACTTCACCCTTTTTCTCAACAATTGTGTGGGGTCCACTCCATTTATATTGGAGTGCTCTTGGGGCCACAGGCTCCAAGACCCACACTTTCTGCCCTGGTTTGTACTGAACCAAAACAGCCTTCTGATCATGCCATTGCTTCTGGAGCTCTTGGCTGGCCTGAAGGTTTTTACTGGCCTTTTTCATATACTCAGCCATCCTTGATCTGAGGCCAATTACATAATCCACAATATCTTGTTTTGGAGCTTTTAAAGGTTGTTCCCAACCCTCCTTGACAAGTGTTAGTGGACCCCTAACAGGGCGACCAAAGAGGAGCTCAAAGGGGCTGAAGCCCACTCCTTTCTGGGGTACCTCCCTGTAGGCAAAAAGGAGGCATGGTAACAGGATATCCCATCTCCTGCGGAGTTTTTCAGGGAGACCCATAATCATGCATTTGAGAGTTTTGTTAAATCTCTCCACCAGTCCATTTGTTTGTGGATGATAGGGTGTAGTGAACTTGTAAGTTACACCACACTCCTTCCACATGGCCTTTAAGTATGCAGACATGAAATTGCTTCCCCTGTCTGATACTACTTCCTTTGGGAAGGCCACCCTAGAAAATATTCCCAGGAGGGCCTTTGCCACTGCAGGTGCTGTAGTGGTCCTTAAAAGAATTGCTTCAGGATATCTTGTGGCATGGTCCATTACCACCAAGATAAACCTATTGCCTGAAGCAGTAGGAGGGTCGAGGGGGCCAACTATTTCAACCCCTACCCTTTCAAAGGGAACCCCAACCACAGGCAGTGGAATAAGGGGTGCCTTTGGAGTGCCACCTATCTTGCCACTGGCTTGACAGGTTTCACAGGACTTACAAAAATCTTTAATGTGTCCTCAGACATTCTAGGCCAATGAAACAAGGGGACAAGTCTGTCCCAAGTTTTCATTTGTCCCAGGTGTCCAGCTAGGGGAATGTCGTGGGCTAGAGTTAGGAGGAACTTTCTGTACTCCTGAGGAATCACTAACCTCCTGGCAGTTCCAGGTTTAGGATCCCTTGCTTCAGTGTACAAGAGATTGTCCTCCCAGTAAACTCTGTGAGAGTCACTGACATCCCCATTAGCCTGTTTGACAGCTTGCTGTCTTAGACCCTCTAGTGTGGGACAGGTTTGCTGTGACACACTCAGCTCCTCCCTGGCAG
Source organism: Pleurodeles waltl (assembly GCF_031143425.1). Taxonomy (NCBI): domain Eukaryota; kingdom Metazoa; phylum Chordata; class Amphibia; order Caudata; family Salamandridae; genus Pleurodeles; species Pleurodeles waltl. The sequence continues at coordinate 1,444,195,564 of NC_090447.1, forward strand.
GCCCCCCTTCACCCAAAAGCTCAGCAGTGTCTGCTTCCAGCTCCTCTGGTGTAGGTTCTGCACAGGGTGGAAATTCTTCTTCCTCAGAAGTAGAATCCACTGTAGAGGGAGGGATAGTAGGCAGTGGTTTGCTTCTACTAGCCCTAGCTTTAGGGAGCACTTGGTCCATTGTTCCAGGATCCAAGCTTCCCTGTCCTTTTTGCTTTTTGGCCTGAGCCCTGGTTAAAGCAAAAATATGCCCTGGGATGCCCAGCATTGCTGCATGGGCCTCCAACTCCACATCTGACCAAGCTGATGTCTCCAAATCATTTCCTAGTAGACAGGCTACAGGTAAATCTGTGGCTACCACAACTTTCTTTGGACCAGTAACCCCCCCCCCCCAGTTGAGATTTACAACAGCCATGGGGTGGCTAAGTGTGTTGTTGTGAGCATTGGTTACTTGGTACTGGTGACCAAGTAGATGTTGTTCAGGGTGGACCAGTTTCTCTATGACCATAGTCACACTGGCACCAGTGTCCCTGTAGGCCTGAACCTCAACACCATTTATTAGGGGTAGCTGCTTGTACTTATCCATATTAAGGGGACAAGCAACTAAGGTGGCTAAATCAATAGCCCCCTCAGAGACTAATATAGCCTCTGTGGTCTCCCTAACAAGACCAACCCCAACTAAGTTACCAATACTGTAGTGAGCCCAGCTATTCCCTTGGATTGGCTATTAGTAGGTTTGCTCCCACCACCACTGCTATTAGTAGGGACACTAGGTGTAGCAGTAGGGGTTGTAGTGGTAGGAGGCTTGGTGCTTTTCTTTGGACAACTGGGATCTGTTGTCCAATGGCCTTTTACTTTACATAAATAGCACCATGGTTTCTTTTCTTTGTTTTGATTAAAAGAGGATTTGGGCCCACCACCCCCACCAGAGTGTTTTTGTGGGCCTGATGAAGACTCATTTTTAGATTTGTCCCCACCCTTGTCAGAAGACTTACCATCCTTCTTTTTGTTGCCATCTTTGTCACCCCCTGTATGAACTTTTCTGTTCACCCTTGTTCTGACCCATTTGTCTGCCTTCTTTCCCAATTCTTGGGGAGAGGTCAGATCAGAGTCCACCAAGTACTGGTGCAACAAATCAGACACACAATTATTAAGAATATGCTCTCTCAGGATCACGTTATACAGGCTGTCATAATCAGTAACTTTACTGCCATGTAACCACCCCTCCAAGGCCTTCACTGAATGGTCAATGAAATCAACCCAGTCTTGTGAAGACTCCTTTTTGGTCTCTCTGAACTTTATCCTGTATTGTTCAGTGGTTAAGCCATAACCATCCAGGAGTGCATTCTTAAGAACTGTAAAATTATTGGCATCACTTTCTTTCACAGTAAGGAGCCTATCCCTACCTTTTCCACTAAATGATAGCCATAGGATAGCAGCCCACTGCCTTTGAGGGACATCCTGTACAACACAGGCCCTCTCAAGTGCAGCAAACCACTTGTTAATGTCATCCCCCTCCTTATAAGGGGGAACTATCCTATGCAGATTCCTGGAATCATGCTCTTTTGCAGGATGACTATGGGGAATACTGCTGCTGCCACCATGGGTTTCAAAACCCAACTTCTGTCTTTCCTTCTCTAGTTCTAAAGACTGTCTATCCAAATCCAGCTGTTGCTTTTTAAGCTTCAGTCTGGTTTGTTCCACCCTCAACTTATTGAGTTCCCTCTCTAACATTCTGTCATCAGGGTTGGTGGGAGGGACATTTTTAGACACAGAAGTATGATGAGAATGAACAGAAGGAGACCTGTCCCTTACAGAGGGCACCCTAACAGCTTGGCTGACAGTGTAATGTGAGAGCACACCATCTGTATGATGTGACTCCACCTCAGTACCAACTATGCTAGACTGTCTAGTAATGGGCAGGCTTGAAAGTTTCTTTCCTAAATCTTTTCCTGGGGGAGTCCCTGGATCAGATTGGGAACCATTAGCTACTTTTTCAACAGATGGGGCACTTTTAGCCTTATCTTGTTCTCTAAGCATGTTAAGTAACAATTCCAAGGAAGGATTCTTCCCTACACTCAAACCTCTCTCTATGCAGAGACTCCTTGCTCCTTTCCAGCTAAGGTGATCATATGCAAGTTTGGACAGATCAACATTTTAGTCTGTGACAGACATTTTTTAGAGAGAGTTAAAGTGATAGAAAAAGAGAAAAACGTTTTCAGAACTTTTAGAAAGACATTAAAAATCTTTTAAAACTTTTTAGAACTTTTTTGAAAGTTTAGAAGTACTTTTCAGCACTTAGAAAAGAGTGAAAAGAGGAAATGCAAAACTTTTTGGGTATGTGTATATACACTGAACTTGTTTTGTATATTTTTCTCTTATGAAAAGTACAATGACAAGAGTGGTAAGTAGTCTCAAAGCACTTATCCCACCGCTGCCACCAATGTAGGAGGCTGGACTGGCTTGTAGTGAGTACCAAGGGGTACTTGCACCTTGCACCAGGCCCAGTTATCCCTTATTAGTGTATAGGGTGTCTAGCAGCATAGGCTGATAGATAATGGTAGCTTAGCAGAGCAGCTTAGGCTGAACTAGGAGACGAGTGAAGCTCCTACAGTACCACTTAGTGTCATATGCACAATATCATAAGAAAACACAATACACAGTTATACTAAAAATAAAGGTACTTTATTTTTATGACAATATGCCAAAGTATCTCAGAGTGTACCCTCAGTGAGAGGATAGGAAATATACACAAGATATATATACACAATACCAAAAATATGCAGTATAGTCTTAGAAAACAGTGCAAACAATGTATAGTTACAATAGGATGCAATGGGGACACATAGGGATAGGGGCAACACAAACCATATACTCCAAAAGTGGAATGCGAACCACGAATGGACCCCAAACCTATGTGACCTTGTAGAGGGTCGCTGGGACTATTAGAAAATAGTGAGGGTTAGAAAAATAGCCCACCCCAAGACCCTGAAAAGTGAGTGCAAAGTGCACTAAAGTTCCCCCAAGGACAAAGAAGTCGTGATAGAGGAATACTGCAGGAAAGACACAAACCAGCAATGCAACAATGATGGATTTCCAGTCAAGGGTACCTGTGGAACAAGGGGACCAAGTCCAAAAGTCACAAGCAAGTCGGAGATGGGCAGATGCCCAGGAAATGCCAGCTGTGGGTGCAAAGAAGCTTCTACTGGACAGAAGAAGCTAAGATTTCTGCAGGAACGACAAAGGCTAGAGACTTCCCCTTTAGAGGAGGGATCCCTCACGCTGTGGAGAGTCGTGCAGAAGTATTTTCCCGCCGAAAGAACGCCAACAAGCCTTGGTAGCTGCAAATCGTGCGGTTAGCGTTTTTTGATGCTGCTGTGGCCCAGAAAGGACCAGGATGTCGCAAATTGCGCCAGGAGGTAGAGGGGACGTCGAGCAAGACAAGGAGCCCTCTCAAGAGCAGGTAGCACCCGGAGAAGTGCCAGAAACAGGCACTACGAGGATGCGTGAAACAGTGCTCACCCGAAGTTACACAAATGAGTCCCACGTCGCCGGAGACCAACTTAGAAAGTCGTGCAATGCAGGTTAGAGTGCCGTGGACCCAGGCTTGGCTGTGCACAAAGGATTTCTGCCGGAAGTGCACAGGGGCCGGAGTAGCTGCAAAAGTCACGGTTCCCAGCAATGCAGTCTGGCGTGGGTAGGCAAGGACTTACCTCCACCAAACTTGGACTGAAGAGTCACTGGACTGTGGGAGTCACTTGGACAGAGTTGCTGGATTCGAGGGACCTCGCTCGTCGTGCTGAGAGGAGACCCAAGGGACCAGTAATGCAGCTTTTTGGTGTCTGCGGTTGCAGGGGGAAGATTCTGTCGACCCACAGGAGATTTCTTCGGAGCTTCTAGTGCAGAGAGGAGGCAGACTACCCCCACAGCATGCACCACCAGGAAAACAGTTGAGAAGGCGGCAGGATCAGCGTTACAGAGTTGCAGTAGTCGTCTTTGCTACTATGTTGCAGTTTTGCAGGCTTCCAGCGCGGTCAGCAGTTGATTCCTTGGCAGAAGGTGAAGAGAGAGATGCAGAGGAACTCGGATGAGCTCTTGCATTCGTTATCTAAAGTTTCCCCAGAGACAGAGACCCTAAATAGCCAGAAAAGAGGGTTTGGCTACCTGGGAGAGAGGATAGGCTAGCAACACCTGAAGGAGCCTATCAGAAGGAGTCTCTGACGTCACCTGGTGGCACTGGCCACTCAGGGCAGTCCAGTGTGCCAGCAGCACCTCTGTTTCCAAGATGGCAGAGGTCTGGAGCACACTGGAGGAGCTCTGGACACCTCCCAGGGGAGGTGCAGGTCAGGGGAGTGGTCACTCCCCTTTCCTTTGTCCAGTTTCGCGCCAGAGCAGGGCTAAGGGGTCCCCTGAACCGGTGTAGACTGGTTTATGCAGAATTGGGCACATCTGTGCCCAAGAAAGCATTTCCAGAGGCTGGGGGAGGCTACTCCTCCCCTGCCTTCACACCATTTTCCAAAGGGAGAGGGTGTAACACCCTCTCTCAGAGGAAGTCCTTTGTTCTGCCATCCTGGGCCAGGCCTGGCTGGACCCCAGGAGGGCAGAAGCCTGTCTGAGGGGTTGGCAGCAGCAGCAGCTGCAGTGAAACCCCAGGAAAGGCAGTTTGGCAGTACCAGGGTCTGTGCTACAGACCACTGGGATCATGGGATTGTGCCAACTATGCCAGGATGGCATAGAGGGGGCAATTCCATGATCATAGACATGTTACATGGCCATATTCGGAGTTACCATTGTGAAGCTACATATAGGTAGTGACCTATATGTAGTGCATGCGTGTAATGGTGTCCCCGCACTCACAAAGTCCGGGGAATTGGCCCTGAACAATGTGGGGGCACCTTGGCTAGTGCCAGGGTGCCCTCACACTAAGTAACTTTGCACCTAACCTTTACCAGGTAAAGGTTAGACATATAGGTGACTTATAAGTTACTTAAGTGCAGTGTAAAATGGCTGTGAAATAACGTGTGCGTTATTTCACTCAGGCTGCAGTGGCAGGCCTGTGTAAGAATTGTCAGAGCTCCCTATGGGTGGCAAAAGAAATGCTGCAGCCCATAGGGATCTCCTGGAACCCCAATACCCTGGGTACCTTAGTACCATATACTAGGGAATTATAAGGGTGTTCCAGTAAGCCAATGTAAATTGGTAAAATTGGTCACTAGCCTGTTAGTGACAATTTGGAAAGACATGAGAGAGCATAACCACTGAGGTTCTGATTAGCAGAGCCTCAGTGATACAGTTAGTCACTACACAGGTAACACATTCAGGCACACTTATGAGCACTGGGGCCCTGGATGACAGGGTCCCAGTGACACATACAACTAAAACAACATATAGACAGTGAAAAATGGGGGTAACATGCCAGGCAAGATGGTACTTTCCTACATAAACCCCCTATCCCGGTGGCCTCATCTCAGTTTCATGGAAAGCAAGAGCAGTTGATATCTTGTAATAACAAATCTGTCTCTCCCGGCCCCTTCTTTTCAGTTAGTTGTACATTATTCTCTCAGTCATGGAGACCAACCCCCTGAAAACATCTGACAATATATTAGAGCAGGTAGGCTTCAATTCCTTTAGAATTATATCTTACCAGCTTGTCTAAGAACACTTCCAAGAACTTAAAACACACATTTCGCAAATTCCACCCAGAAACTCTAATCTCGGACTCTTAATTCTGTGCAAAAAAGGAACTATAATAAATGATCATATATTCTACACCAAATGAAGAGCACAATGGAGGAAAGCCTTGGAGGAGAGCCTTGCTCTCTAGGCTCCTGATCACTACTTTCAGCAAAATACCACATGGGCTCAGACTCTTGGTAGCTCCCTCTCTCGCTTGCAGAGCAGATGCAACCATCGCACTAAATAATAATAGAATTATCCTCATCCAATCCTCAGACCGCAAACTAGGTATTTTTGATTAAATATTCTCTATCATCAAAAACTCTTTATTACCTGGTATCGAAAATGCCCCCTCACAGGGCAATCTTGACTCCCCAGGCATCCCACAGGATCCCAAAGAAGTACCCTCTAATAACCTATCCATATTAAGTGCTTCACTCCCCACTCCCCCCGACTTGTGCTCCCCATGGTACGCAATGCTCACTACACCAAATCACCCCCACCAAATTTTGAATTTGAGTCCGTATCCATGAACTTACATACTAGACCATGTCCTTACAACACCTCAAGAGCAGCGATCACAGAGACACATAACCATGGAAATGATCATACCACCTCAATGATCCCTTGAACTGATGAATACTCCCTCTGCGACACTTCGCATGCGCTCAGGGTGCTTCCTGAACCCCAACTGAGATTTCCCTCTATGCCTGAAAACCCCAAACTGGATAGTGCCATACAACATTACACCCCAGCGCCCGCACTTAACCAGTTCACAAGCTCTACACCTCCCACCCTCATGCCTCACTTTACCCTCAATTTGACCTCCACCCTGCTGACTCTCCTACACCAGCAGCACATTAACACCAAAGTCTTGAGCAACCACCCCCCCACCTCATGGTTCTCTGACCCAAAACATAACCACCTGTGCTCATTCTTCACTTGAATCCTGACTGAACGAGATCACACATAATCCACAACTACTGAAGGTAGATCTAAAAGCCTATTAAGCATCACCTCAGAATTCGCTAACAACTGAAGACGCAACAAAACTCCTGTGAAGAATAGACACATCCATGTTCTTGAAAATAACTATCGCTCTAAAGCACCGTCTCACCTGCAGCTAACGCAACCTCATCTATCTCTACACCCTCCAACTGAGATGGAAAATGACACCTTATCCCAACGCACAGACTCGACCTTTAAGATTGAATGATCCTCTCTCTGATAGAGATATTCACTCCCTCCTACTTTCATATAATTCCACCACCTTTGGAAACAAAGTCGATTTAGATTGAATTCAAACTATTCTTACAAACCCACACAGAGAACTAAGATCCAATCATAAAGCTGTAAACATATTTATCCTTAAACAAGTGCCCATCACTCAATATACCTCATCTGACTCCAAACCATTCTTGAAATGCATGCTACTCAACTGCAGATCAGCAGTGAAGCACGTGGCTGACTTCGCGAACATCATCCTTGCACATGAGCTGGACCTTCTTATCTTGACTGAAACATGGCTAAATGACGCCTCCACACCTATCCTTGACTTGCTAGGTCCACCTAACCATGACATCATAGGGCTAGATAGATCCAGCAGACCAGGAGGTGGTACAGCTTGCATACATCGTAATAGTTTCTCAGTGAAACAGTCCCATACCATTGCCCTATTCTCAAGTGAATACTTATGCATTGATATTTTCAGCAACAACAATACATTATCCAAACTGCACATGTCACACCTACCAGGAGATAACACCACATTCATAGAACAAGTCAAGGAAACCATCTCAACCAGATCTTCCTCGGATATGTTAACCTCCACTGGAACGACCCGTAAGACCCGGCTATGAACAGCCTTAAATCCTTCTTGAGGACCTCAACCTGACTCAATTCTGTGATAGTCCTTCCCACAAATTGGGTGCGACTTTGGACTTTATCACTTCAAAAAGCAATATCATCCAAATGGAATCGATCATCCTTTGTGACTGGACAGATCATCATTGCATCACCTTTGGGATCTCAGAGCTAGGGAGGACAAAAAAGCTGCAACAAAAGAAACCCAAATACTGGAAAAGGAGCATGTGTAACTTAAACCTGAATGATCTGCAATCACTCAGCAATAACATCTTGCCACCTCCCATGGATATGACAGATGTCCATACGCTCACTGACCATTACAATAACTCCATGCAGAACTTTCTTGACTCAATAGAACCTCTGCAGCTGAAAAGAATGTCCACTAGAGGATCCAAACCATGGTTCAACAATAGCCTAAATTCAGAAAGATGTAAGCTCATACTACCTGAACGTTCGTGGAGACTCCCTCCGTCCCTAGAACACCTGAGATCTCAGAGGAACAGCTACAACAAACACATCAGAAGTTCGATAGCAGATTTCTTTAGAAACCAATTAGATCATGCTAGAAATTGTCCAACAAAAATGGTTTGAGCTTGTCAAGCTACAATCCAACAGGCAAACAAAGCCTTCCTCTTTGGGGTCTATTGCACACCCAAACAGAGGAGTATGACTTCTTCCTCACGGACAGACAAGAAATATTGAAAATGATTCGTGCTCAGCTAAGGAGCACCTACCTCTCACACCTCATATAGGCACTCTCCCACAACCCCATTGGGGAGCCATATGGTTGCTCAGTGCACAAAAAATGTGTCATGGAACACACTAAAAACCTTGATGAAAGCGCCATTATCAAAATCTTTACAACACTAAAACTCTCAAAACATTTTAGTAACCCTTTTCCAGCAAATATCTTCAGTGAGATCAAAATGCCCTTACTCCTTCTTTGGACAAAGATTGTTAACGCCTCACTACTTCAAGGATCAATCCCCGACTAATCTCTAATATTCCGACACAGGCAAAGCTTTTTGAGAAATGTTTCCATGTACAACTATACAACCACATAACACATTTCAACCTCCTAGACCAATTCCAATCTGGTTTTCGTCAGAGCAACCGCACTGAATCTGCACTCATACACATAGTTGATGGAGCTGCAAAAATGTTGGATCAGAATGATTCTTGCCTTTTAATCCTCCTCGACCTCCCCTGCCTTTGATACAGTAAAATATGACAGTCTACTAGAACTATATAAATGCAGGATTTGTCTTTCTAGTGCCGTCCTTAACAGGTTTGCTTTTTTCCCACAAAAGAACTCAATTATTCATGATAAATATGTCCTTATCTAACCCTGCACTTGTCGCATTAGGGGTCCCACAGGGGTCCACACTCTCACAAACTCTTTTCAATCTGTTCATGTAACCTCTAACCGAACTGTTGAATTTATCTAACAATCACTATCACATGTATGCTGATGACACCCAATTGTACCTGAAAATCTCATACCCTGAAGATATGAGATCTCTCAACACAACCTTACAAAAAACTCAAAACTGACTAACTTATAACCACTTTAAACTTAACCCTCTTAAAATTAAATTCTTCATAATCGTCCCACCCAGTCACTTCCTGGACATCGCAGAATGGATGAAACAACTAACAGCTCTTAACTGCGTACCTCACATTAGTGATCCAACCAGATCTCCGGGAATAACACCTGACAAGAACTTAAATATGCAGAAGCACATCAGCGCTGCCACCAAAGCAGCTTCCACATGAATATCATAAGAAAAATAAAACCTTTCCTACGTCTGATGACCTCAAGTCAGCTGTTCAAGCCCTAGTGATCCCTAGGCTGGAGTATGGATGTGCAACCTTCAGCCGCCTTCCCACATCTAGACTAGCACACTTAGGGCCTCTCTTAACTCTGCCGCTAGGCTCATCACAGGAACTAAAAGAAACAATCACATCACGCCTGGTCTGAAATCTCTAAAATGGCTATCATATGGTGAGGATTAATTTAAAAATTGCCTGCAGGACTCACAAAGCTTTACACTTCGGCACCCAAAACTTGAGTCATCTGGTGGCTTGGGAGTATCCAGATGCACTGGTACCCTGATGCTGAAACCACTTAAATTCCATAAAATGAAACATACAATCGTCCCATTTCAGGTATTGCTTCTAGAATCTGGAACTTCCTACCCCCCTGAACTCAGAATAAACCCCTCATTGGCTTCTTTCAAGAAAGAAGTTAAAAAGATACTGATGAACACATTTTTGCTGTAAATCTCATGTATTCTGCACGCCTGGACTTGGAGGTGTTTTTTTTTGTAGATTAGGTTTTACCCTGTTTTCGCTGTGGATTATGCTTTTGTTAATGCCACCCATATGTTGAACATGGGTAAACGTATGTAAAGCGCTCTGATACTCGCAAGGGTCACGTATGCGCTATATAAAGCATTATTAATAATAATAATAATAATAATAATCAGGTTTTAAAAGCACCTGCTGCCGCATTCCTTACCTTCAGCAATTTTCAGGCAGCAAAGAAAACGCGTGTGATTTATGTTCTGCCTGGAGAGAGACTGGGTTTTCTCTAGATCAACGGTTCCCAACCTGTGGTTGGTCCGCATCCCCCCTCAGGGTCCGTGACACATTCCCAGGGGGTCCACAGGCCTGGGACAGGAAGGCACTTCTCCAGCTGGGGTCTTTTGAAACATGTGTGTTTTAATATTTATAACTTCCTTTGTGCAGCAGTATTAAAGGCACTGCAAAGTTTCTTGTATGTTCAGCAGCTTTTGGGCAAAAATAAAAGCGTCAAGATAACTCTGGTGATAATTGCACCTGCTGGAGAGAGATGGGAGTTTTGTCTAGTGGCAGTTTTGACTCATTTAAAGTAGCGCAGATGGTTAATATGCCTGCTGCAAAGAACATGTATCATGCAAAGACCACTATTTTATGTGCACTGCACAGTGGGTTACTAGTTTTCTCATAGATATTCTTTTGTTACTGTGCAGTTCATAAATTGCAATCTTAATCTAGCACAGGGAACTATGAACTGTCATCAAAGAGCTGAATGCACACTGCATGGCACAAATTGGAAAGTTATGTTTTTTTCCCAGTCTTTCACTTTCCTTATGTTGCTAAAAAAAGTTTGCTTGTGTAGAAATACATTCTTGTTCTTAAATTAAATGCTAACCACTGCGTTATTTTCTGAGTCTAGACTTTGTGCTTCTCCAGACCAAGCACTCTTAGAAAATGCCTACCAGTGTGGCTTACATGTGAATCCTACACCTTGTAGACCCCTGTAAAGTGCTCCAACTCCCTACACTGGTATGAGAGGTGCTATACAACAATTGATTTACATGTGACAGAGAGGCTCTTAAAAGATGAGATGCCCTTATGCCTTTAATTCCTTTCCCCACACATATTTATGTGAAAAAGCTTTCTTAGATCTTATGTACCTAAAAAATAAAAACAGAAATTGTTTGGGAAATATAGAATCTGACCTGAAGCAAACATTAATAAGTTAGACGCTGAGATGGAGTGTCAACCTTCCCACAAAAATTTTCGATTTTTGCACATTTTTTAAATACAAAATAATTATGGGGTTCATCATGGTGGCGGTCGGACCACCGCGGTCGTGGCAGTCCGACTGCCACAGTATGACCGTGGCGGAGCCGTCATGGTCCAACCAACGGCACTGCACCCTGGGATTATGAGTCCCCATCTGCCAGCCTGTCCATGGTGGTTTACACTGCCATGGAAAGGCTGGCAGAATAGGGGACTCACGGGGCCCCTGGGGGCCCCTGCACTGCCCATGCACCTGGCATGGGCAGTGCAGGACCTCCCATGCACAGCCCCATCACGCATTCCACTGCCCGAATTACCGCTGGCTCCATTAGGAGCCGGCTGCATTGTTAAGGTTCTGTTCGGGGTTCAGGCCACCCGTGTGGCCTGATGGCAGAATGACATTGGCAGGCGACCTCCTAAAAATTACTTCAATCCATGGAACACATCAAACAATTAGAAAATATATATTACTCTTCTAAATCTACAACCCTAATGAGTTGCTTCAGGCTAAGTTTACATTTAATAAGAACTCTACAGAAATTGCTAATTTGCATCTACTTAAATTCAGTGCTAAATATTATGGAGGTAAAAATAAGTCAGGAAAACCTTTGGCTAATTATCTTAAAATTAAAAAAGATAGAACATAGGTGGAATCTATTTACAACACTTCCAATGTGTTATTCCAATGTGTTATTACATAAACATTATGAAATTTTAAATGAGTTTGTTCATTTCTATTCACAATTATATACTCCAGAATCAAATCCTTCACAGGATCAGATCTTTCATTATTTGGCATCTAATAATACACCTATTCTTTCAAACTCAAATGTTTCTGCTCTTGACAAAGACATTTCAATCAAAGCAATTCTTAATGCAATTAATCTTATCAAGAAGGATAAATCTCAAAGGCCTGACAGCTTCACTATAAAATTGTAATTGCATTTTTCTAAAATATTAATTCCAAGAATATACCAACTTTTCTCTTATTTCATTACATCTAATTCGACTGGAGGATCTTTTCAAGATGCTTTAATCTGCCTTACACCAAAAGATAACAAAGGTCCAAAGATGTGTAAGAATTATATACTAATTTCCTTAGTCAATTTGGACTATAACATTTTTGGTAAGATTCTGGCTCTTAAAAGCTCTTCTTCCAAACTTATTTGGTAAGGCGCACTCTGGATTTGTTAAAGGATGTCTACTATCAGATAATACAAGATTACTTTTTAATATTTGAAGCAAGTCTGTTACTTATGAAGAGTCTCTGTCAGCAATTGCGTTAGATGCCAAAAAGGCTTTTGATCGTGTTAATTGGCTTTTTATTCTTTCATCTTTTTCTTGGTTTGATTTTGGAGCTAAATTCATAAAACTAATATCATTATTATATTTTTCTCCTAAAGCAGGCATTTTTCTAAATGGTCTCATATCTCCTTCTTTCTCTCTTTTTTAGAGGAGTCCGTCAGGGCTGTCTGCTATCACCACTTTTATTTGTTCTTGCTTTAGAACCTTTTTTAATAAAGCTTAGAGTTGACCCAAATTTTCATGGTTTCCAATATGGGGAAAGGCATTTAAATTTCTGGCCTATGTGATGATATTCTGCTTTTTGTATCAAAACCACTTTCTTTATTACCTGCTTTCTTGTTGGAAGTTGATAATTTTGCTGATATTTCTGGATATAAATGAAACAAAGAAAAATGTGAAATACTTCCTTTAAATAATTTCTGTTTTCCTGAAGATTTTAAATCATCCAATTTTCATTGGAACAATGATAACATTAAATATCTGAGCCTTTGGTTTAAGTCTTCCTTCAACAATACAGTTTCCTGTAACTTCCTGCAGGTATTCTCTACTCTTAACTCCCTTATATCTAAATGGAACCCTCGATTTTTATCCTAGTGGGGTAGATTAGATTCTCTTAAAATGATGCTGCTTCCTGTAATTCTTTTCTATATATCAAATATCTCACCTAATATCCCCTGTCGATATTTTAAGAAGATTAACTCTATTTTAACTACACTTTTATAGAATAATAAAAACCCCAGAATGTCCCTTCAAAAACTAATCAGACCTAAGTCTCTAGGAGGAGTTCATTTTCCAGACTTTCACTCATACCATACAGCCTTTTCCCTTAAACAGGCTGCTTTTTATTGACTGAAGATGAGTCTATCATACCAACACTATGGGTTGATGTTGAAAGATCATTTTTGGATCCTTTCTCTTTTTCAGGAGTCTTAACGCTAACACAGAAACCAGCTTGAAAAATTCCTGTAGAATTTTACAACCCATTTATGTCCCATATATTCAGAATAAAGATCAACTTCTTAATTCATCAGTTTGGTAAAACAAATATATCAAATTGAATAACAGAACTATTTATTGGAAAACATGGCACGTAAAAGAATTAAAATGGGTACATCAACTATTTGACAAAGGGGTTCCTCTTTCTTTTATGCAGGTTCTACATCTTTTCTCTTTTCCATCCTCGTTTGCTAGAAAATATATTGCTTTAATAAATAGTGTAAATAGTGCATATAAAATCTTTCCAACTCAAGAAACATCCTGTACTCAAGTTTCTCCAATTTAGAATCTCTTATTAAAGTTCTCATCAGCTTCCCGTATTTATCATGTTATTACTGCCTCTCCTGAAGAAAGACCTAGATCTACCATTGAATTACAGTGGGAGAAGGATTTGGGTACTTCCTTTCCAATCTCCTTATGGAATAAAATTTGGATTAAAATACGGAGTCCTCAAGAGCGGCTAATGCAATCCAAACTTTATTCTTTGTACATAATAGATTATTAATTACTCCATGGTCCTTACATAAAATGGATTCTACTTCCGATCTTAAACATATGTTATTTGAGTGTCCTTTCACATATCAGTTTTGGGTAAAAGTTTGGAATCAAATTAATATTATTTTTAATACTCAAATCACTTTTAATTTTACAAATATATATTCTTTGGAAGTCTTGCTGAAGAATGGTCTTATTATCAAAATGGAAATGTTTTAATTTTGGATATACTATTTGCTGTTGCATTTCAATAAATTGCTAAATCTTGGAAGCACTCTTCCAGTTTATCCTTTCAAACTTGGTAGTATGGTGTATGTTATAATCATAGGCCAAATAGAGCCTATGTTTCCCTTTTGTCTCTGGTCATTAAAAGAGATATGTTAGGTTACCTATTACACATTTCCTAGACTCTTTGACCTACTCATCAAATACTCACATTCCTAGAAATGAAGAAGTTTCTAAACCTCCGTCAATTATTTACTGCTACACTTTATTATGTACTTGCATATATTTCTATACTCTCATGATTATATATATATATATATATATATACATATAGGATATATTTTTAGAATTAATGGTGTTAACACAAAGGTTGTGTTTCTTACTAGAGAAAAGAGAAAAGGGAAATTGAATGAAACTGCATGTAATTTAACTGTTGTACTATTTATTCAAACTTTCTATTGTATTTCTATAAATTGATTATTGTATCATTTATTAATACATGTTTCTTTTAAACTTAAAAAGAGACAGGACTAAGCAAAAATAAAGCCATTTTGGCTCATGGGTCTTCCCTACTGTGTCTGAATCAGGAGTGTAGACATATATGTTTTTGAACAATATTAACCACATTTCTCCAATTATAGTTTCCATCAGAAAGGATAATTGATTATCCCCCCTTCAAAATCCCATCCTTTCACCCACCTCCCAGTCTTTTTTCAGTTTAATAAGATCTTACTGAGGTTAATATAGAAGACAATATGATTATACAATATCAAGGTATAAGTAATAAATTGTTATTATCAAATAGTACATAAAATTCACATAACAAGAATACTTTGTTTAAAAATGCAAAAAACCTAACATATTATAATAATGAGAAAAAACCCACGTTGACAGAGAAAAAGGTGAAATAGGAAAAACTGACAAGAGAAAGAAGGAAGAATTAAAATATTTGATAAATATGTGGTGAAAGGAAGCTAAAGCAAGACAAACTTAATCTTAGCTTGTATAATTTGAGCAGGAATTGCATCAGTTCGGTGGTTATCATATATATTTCACAAAGAGCAAACCAACAGACAATGAATCCCCATCCATGAAACCGTGATCCGCCTTAAAGCAATAGCAAGAAAAAGATCTAAAAATTGAATAGTGGTATTTGCCATTTACTTATTTATTATTTCAGCTGTTTTGCCAGACAATAATTAAAATACAGTTACAAAGAATACAATAAATACAATACAGTAGTTAAAAAGATCATGCTAAATATTATTTATTAAAAAGCACAGTCAAAAACACACAGCTTTACATCCAGGTTTAGCAATCATAATAGAAAGATCTGCGATAGTGCAAGTGCAAACGGAAAAGAGAATGCTTCAGTAATCAGTGTACAGTCCACTATTAAATTCAGTGCAACAGAAACGAAACACAAACAGTGCGCAAACTGTCCCACTAAGAGAGGGTGGCCTACCCCCTAATGATTCCTATAACCCATTCAAAGTACAGAATATGCAGGACCTCCTAGAGTAACTGACGAGGCTAATCCCTAATACGGATGGCAGATCTCTCAAATAAGAACCACCCATAGAAATGGTACAACAGCACTGAACACCTGTAAAACATGTGACCTTGTACACAATACCATTGCCACCTTAACATCTCTAATCGTATATAATATAAAAAGGGGAATCAGCTAGCGCCGACGGGGGAGATCGTGTTTATCACAAAACAGGAGACTGTATATTACAATAGGCAGAATAACTAGGGGAGCCATTGAACCAAGACAAATGTTATTAAATGTTAAAGGTAATGAAAACTTAAAAATTAATTAACATTTAGCCCAAACCAATTTCCGATATTGATAAACTTTGGTAGATGTGTATAGCATATGTAGTCATTTATGTGGCTCTTTTGCATAGGAGCAGCACAAATTGGAAGCATAAGGGTAATGGGAGTAATCAACAATCTATTACTAATAAAGACTAAGGCCCTCTTGCAACATCCACCCACTGCCAGGGCAAACAACGGCAGAAAGGCAGTATACCCCACCCCGCCACTGCCATGCAGACAAATCCCCGCCCACCAAATAATGCTTCACAAATCAGCTCGGCAGACAGTGAATGTAGAACAACCATTGGGAGTACGGACCGCCACGGCCAGCGATGGGACCTGCCAACAACAAATGCACACATTGGCAAGTTCGAAAACCACACACCTGACACACATCCACAACACTTTAAAACACACACGTACACACCCCACAATCCTTTGCAATAGCACGACAGCTATTGACAACAAAACAGGCATACACTGAAATAACTATCACACAAGTCACACACACAAATATACCACCAAAACACACCGTCAGAAGCCACACACCTAACCACACAACAGCACCCTCACAAATAAACCTACAACACACCACCCACAACACACACCATGGCACCCCCTAAGCAACCACGCTTCACAGACAGGGAGCTAGGGAACATGGTGGACGAAATACTCAGGGCCGAGCCACACCTATTCGGGGCACAGGTGCAGCAGACACCCTTGGCCAGGAAGATGGAGCTATGGCAGATGATTGTTAACAAAGCCAACGTAGTGAGATACCACTCTCGCACAAGGGAGGACATCAGGAAGAGATGGAACGACCTGCATGGGAATGTTTGTTCCATGGCATCCAGGCACAACATCGCCATACAGAAGACTGGTGGTGGCCCCGCACCTCCTCCCCCCGAAGACACCGACTGGGAGGAGAAGGTCATGGCTATCCTGCACCTGGAGGGCCTCACTGGACTCATTGGAGGACAGGACTCAGGTAAGTCAACTACAATACCTTAACAGTCACCACACCAATAATGCATGTATCACCCCATCCCTCTCACTACCACCAGGACCCCATCCCCTACCCAGTCCACAACAACCAAACACTCACATCCAAGTCACCTGTATGCCGACAACTCCCCAAACAAATCACCATCCAGCCCCCAGTGCACAGTCACCAACCCATGCATGGAATCATAGTGGCACTACAACACCCATACTGCACCACCATCCCCTCAATAAATGCATCTAAATGTACACGAAGGGACCTTGCATGCCACTACATGGTAATCCAACCATCAATTACTGCTGACCAGTTCTGCAATTGACAACATCTATATTCTCTCACACACAGGCACCACCACCCATGCCACCCAGATGGAGACATCAAGGAGTGCCAGTCCTCCACCTGAAGATGGAGGCCTCACTCAGGAAATTGCAGAGGGATGTCTGGACACAGAGTAAATCCCTGGTCCATCCCACACCCCTGGGCCGTCACCCTCCAGAAGCCCCACCCATGACACCACTGACACCCCTACCACTCAGCCCCCACCATCAGCCCTGGCCAAATAACCCCACACCAGTGTCCCCAGGCCACGTACTGGCTGCCTACATGTACAGAGGCCTGAGTCTCCACCCACCACCAGGCAGGATGATGAAGGGCCAACTGCAAGTTGGACTGCCAGACCTGTGCAGGGGACACAGGCACAGGGGGCTAGGGACCGTGGGAACGCATCAGTGGCCCAGAGGGGTGGCAAAAGGATGGATGCAGCAGCCCAGGAGGGGATTTATGATGCCCTGGGAACATACCACCATTCCCAGGACAGGATGGGCCAGATCCTGGCCACCTTGGAGCAGAATCAGAGGCTGCAGGTAGCACACAACCAGGATGCCATGGAGCAATGGAAACAGCTCAATGCCACCATGACCTTCATTGCAGGGGTGCTGCAGCGCCAGACAAACATCCAGCCTGAGTCCTCCACCCTCCTCCAGTCCCCTGACACTAGCCAGGACACTGCCCTGCCATCTACATCTGCAGCATCTACTAGCCTGGTGCACTATAGTCCCACACTGCACACACAAGTGGACAGAACATATGCCACGTTGTCATGGAGTACTCTGTGTGGCAAAATGTTAAAGGTTTGACTAGATATTGAAGTGATTGTTAGTTACTTATGTATACTACACAAGGGCCACTTTGATTGACCACGAGAACCAGAGCAAGTGTAATAACCCAATCAAATGTCCTGTGGGACTTTTTCACCAACATTTCTACTTGCTTTGAAAGAGTACAAACACAATTAGTAATTTGTATCACAACCAATGTAATTGAAAAGGGTACTGGGCACAATATCTTGTATCATACAAGAAATTGTGTCTGTACGCTTTTTCATTAACATCAGGTGTGATACAAGTTAGTAACTGAGCTAAAACAATAGTTGAGGCGCTAATACATCGAGAAAGATTGTCGGGTCAGTTTGTCCTCTGTCCAATCTTGATTGTATAGGCCAAGGAGTTACGATCTCCCAAGGTTTATGTGACAGGTTGGCCACCTTTCTTGCTAATAACGTCCAAGCAATCCTCTCAGCCACAAAACCAATGTCACTGGCTAGCTTCTAAACACACGAAGCTTTGTTTTTAAAGGATGCTTTGATGACCTCTTTGCCGATCTTTAATGACTTTGATTTAATGTGTGAAGCTAATGTTAGATAGTTGGCTTCTGTAATTTCCAAAGGCTCTAGTTTAGCTCCACCTCCAAAGGCCTGGAAGGAGCTGTGTGATTTTTTGGCTCCTCCTCACCTGGCCATTTGTATCCAATCTCTAGCAGACAATCGCTTGGAAAAGAGCCCTGGTTCTCCCTTTACTAACAAATCAACAGCAGACCCTCAGGAGCTCTCATATTATTGCCCTACTTCTCATGTGGAAAGATATGTGAATAAGAAACTATCTAACAATCTGGAAGCACAGGATTTTCTGGAGGAGGCACAAGCAGGCTTTAGTTCGGGTCATGGCACAGGGTCTGCGCTGGGCTCAGCTTTGGATGACCTGTGAATAACAGTGGATAGAGGTCTGGAAGAAGCTCTGGTGCTGTTAGACATGTCTGCTGCATTGAAAACACAGGATTTTGCTCTGTAGGCTTTCAGAAGCAGGAATAAGTGGCAAAGCTATGGCCCGGAGACAATCCTATCATGCAGGTAGCCATTCTACTGAAATCTTACTGGCCCACTTTTCTTTTGGCCAGTGGATCATGGGTGCCTCAAGGTTTTCCGTTGAGCCCAGCCTAGTTTAATGTTTATCTTCACGCTCTGGCCTTGCTAATCAGACCTCACAGAATTAATTTCATAAATGATATTGATAACACTAGCAATAATCCCCTGAAAATAGTGACAAAAGGGAAATACTTTGGACCTCATTTACAAGGGCATTGCGCCACCAGAACGTCACTTTTTTTCTGATGTTCTGTTGGCGCAATGCCCTGCTACATATTTACACAGTAGCTTAAGCCACTTTTTGTGGCTTAATGCCACCTTGTAAATACAGCCGCATTACACACATAACTTTGCATGAAAGGGGAGTGCAATGGTTGTTGCTTTGGGCATTCCAGCGCAACACCCATTGCATTTTGACACTGCTCCAGATTTATGAGAAATCGTACGCCTGAGGTAGAGGCAAAAACTAACTCCACCCCAGGGGTGGCGTTAGAGTGGCACCACCTCATTTTTGGTTTTTCTATGTGTGCTGCATTTTGCAGCCTACATACGCCAAGCAAATTGTCATTCATTATTGTTACTGTGCTGAAATGTGTCCCTTTCTGCACGTAAACAATTATTAAATAATGACTTCTATGTGTGCTGCATGATGCAGCACACATAGGACTAGCAATTCACCACTATTGATTGTTTATGCGCAGGAAGGGACACCTTCCTGCACATAAACAATCATTCCCTGCAATGCAGGCAACCTTTCACTATGGCATTGGTTCTAGGCAGCTAATTTAGCGCCAGCACTAGGGTAAACACTGGGGTGTGTTGTATTGTAGGAAATACAGCACATTCCCTGCATTTCTGAAATGATGCAGCAACAGCACTGTGAGAAAGTAGCCTCTTTCTAGCCTTGTTATCCCCACTTTAGGCCTGTTTGTGAGTGTATGTCAGGGTGTTTTCACTGTCTCACTGGGATCCTGCCAGCCAGGGCCCAGTGCTCATAGTGAAAACCCTATGTTTTCAGTATGTTTGTTATGTGTCACTGGGACCCTGCTAGTCAGGACCCCAGTGCTCATAAGTTTGTGACCTATAGGTATGTGTTCCCTGTGTGATGCCTAACTGTCTCACTGAGGCTCTGCTAATCAGAACCTCAGTGGTTATGCTCTCTCATTTCTTTCCAAATTGTCACTAACAGGCTAGTGACCATTTTTACCAATTTACATTGGCTTACTGGAACACCCTTATAATTCCCTAGTATATGGTACTGAGGTACCCAGGGTATTGGGGTTCCAGGAGAGCCCTATGGGCTGCAGCATTTCTTTTGCCACCCATAGGGAGCTCTGACAATTCTTACACAGGCCTGCCACTGCAGCCTGAGTGAAATAACGTCCACGTTATTTCACAGCCATTTTACACTGCACTTAAGTAACTTATAAGTCACCTATATGTCTAACCTTTACCTGGTAAAGGTTAGGTGCAAAGTTACTTAGTGTGTGGGCACCCTGGCACTAGCCAAGGTGCCCCCACATGGTTCAGAGCCAATTCCCTGAACTTTGTGAGTGCGGGGACACCATTACACGCGTGCACTACATATAGGTCACTACCTATATGTAGCTTCACAATGGTAACTCCGAATATGGCCATGTAACATGTCTATGATCATGGAATTGCCCCCTCTATGCCATCCTGGCATAGTTGGCACAATCCCATGATCCCAGTGGTCTGTAGCACAGACCCTGGTACTGCCAAACTGCCCTTCCTGGGGTTTCACTGCAGCTGCTGCTGCTGCCAACCCCTCAGACAGGCACCTGCCCTCCTGGGGTCCAGCCAGGCCTGGCCCTGGATGGCAGAACAAAGAACTTCCTCTGAGAGAGGGTGTGACACCCTCTCCCTTTGGAAAATGGTGTGAAGGCAGGGGAGGAGTAGCCTCCCCCAGCCTCTGGAAATGCTTTGTTGGGCACAGAGGTGCCCAATTCTGCATAAGCCAGTCTACACCGGTTCAGGGGACCCCTTAGCCCTGCTCTGGCGCGAAACTGGACAAAGGAAAGGGGAGTGACCACTCCCCTGACCTGCACCTCCCCTGGGAGGTGTCCAGAGCTCCTCCAGTGTGCTCCAGACCTCTGCCATCTTGGAAACAGAGGTGCTGCTGGCACACTGGACTGCTCTGAGTGGCCAGTGCCACCAGGTGACGTCAGAGACTCCTTCTGATAGGCTCCTTCAGGTGTTAGTAGCCTATCCTCTCTCCTAAGTAGCCAAACCCTCTTTTCTGGCTATTTAGGGTCTCTGTCTCTGGGGAAACTTTAGATAACGAATGCAAGAGCTCATCCGAGTTCCTCTGCATCTCTCTCTTCACCTTCTGCCAAGGAATCGACTGCTGACCGCGCTGGAAGCCTGCAAACCTGCAACATAGTAGCAAAGACGACTACTGCAACTCTGTAACGCTGATCCTGCCGCCTTCTCGACTGTTTTCCTGCTTGTGCATGCTGTGGGGGTAGTCTGCGTCCTCTCTGCACCAGAAGCTCCGAAGAAATCTCCTGTGGGTCGACGGAATCTTCCCCCTGCAACCGCAGGCACCAAAAAGCTGCATTACCAGTCCCTTGGGTCTCCTCTCAGCACGACGAGCGAGGTCCCTCGAATCCAGCGACTCTGTCCAAGTGACCCCCACAGTCCAGTGACTCTTCAGTCCAAGTTTGGTGGAGGTAAGTCCTTGCCTCACCTCGCTGGGCTGCATTGCTGGGAACTGCGACTTTTGCAGCTACCTCGGCCCCTGTGCACTTCCGGCGGAAATCCTTTGTGCACACCCAAGCCTGGGTCCACGGCACTCTAACCTGCATTGCACGACTTTCTAAGTTGGTCTCCGGCGACGTGGGACTCCTTTGTGCAACTTCGGCGAGCACCATTTCACGCATCCTCGTAGTGCCTGTTTCTGGCACTTCTCCGGGTGCTACCAGCTTCAGAGAGGGCTCCTTGTCTTGCTCGATGTCTCCTCTCTCTGTTGGTCCAATTTGCGACCTCTTGGTCCCTCCTGGGCCTCAGCAGCGTCCAAAAATATTAACCACACGATTTGCAGCTAGCAAGGCTTGTTGGCGTTCTTTCGGCGGGAAAACACTTTTGCACGACTCTCCACGGCAAGAGGGATCTGTCCACCAAAGGGGAAGTCTCTAGCCCTTTTCGTTCCTGCAGAAACCTCAGCTTCTTCTGTCCAGTAGAAGCTTCTTTGCACCCGCAGCTGGCATTTCCTGGGCATATGCCCATCTCCGACTTGCTTGTGACTTTTGGACTTGGTCCCCTTGTTCCACAGGTACCCTAGATTGGAAATCCACAGTTGTTGCATTGTTGGTTTGTGTCTTTCCTGCATTATTCCTCTAACACGACTTCTTTGTCCTTAGGGGAACTTTAGTGCACTTTGCACTCACTTTTCAGGGTCTTGGGGAGGGTTATTTTTCTAACTCTCACTATTTTCTAATAGTCCCAGCGACCCTCTACAAGGTCACATAGGTTTGGGGTCCATTCGTGGTTCGCATTCCACTTTTGGAGTATATGGTTTGTGTTGCCCCTATCCCTATGTTTCCCCATTGCATCCTATTGTAACTATACATTGTTTGCACTGTTTTCTAAGACTATACTGCATATTTTTGCTATTGTGTATATATATCTTGTGTATATTTCCTATCCTCTCACTGAGGGTACACTCTAAGATACTTTGGCATATTGTCATAAAAATAAAGTACCTTTATTTTTAGTATAACTGTGTATTGTGTTTTCTTATGATATTGTGCATATGACACTAAGTGGTACTGTAGTAGCTTCACACGTCTCCTAGTTCAGCCTAAGCTGCTCTGCTAAGCTACCATTATCTATCAGCCTAAGCTGCTAGACACCCTATACACTAATAAGGGATAACTGGGCCTGGTGCAAGGTGCAAGTACCCCTTGGTACTCACTACAAGCCAGTCCAGCCTCCTACATTGGTTGTGCAGCGGTGGGATAAGTGCTTTGAGACTACTTACCACTCTTGTCATTGTACTTTTCATAAGAGAAAAATATACAAAACAAGATCAGTGTATATACACATAGCCAAAAAGTTTTGCATTTCCTCTTTTCACTCTTTTCTAAGTGCTTTAAAGTACTTCTAACTTTCTAAAAAGTTCTAAAAAGTTTAAAAAGTTTTTTTCTCTGTCTTTCTAAAAGCTCTGACAAACTTTTTCTCTTTTACTATCACTTTAACTCTCTCTAAAAATGTCTGGCACAGGCCAAAATGTTGATCTGTCCAAACTTGCATATGATCACCTTAGCTGGAAAGGAGCAAGGAATCTCTGCATAGAGAGAGGTTTGAGTGTAGGGAAGAATCCTTCCTTAGAACTGTTAATTAACATGCTTAGAGTACAGGATAAGGCCATAAGTGCCCAATCTGGTGAAAAAGTAGCTAATGGTTCTCAATCTGATCCAGGGACTCCCCCAGGAAAAGATTCAGGAAAGAAACTTCCTAGCCTGCCCATTACTAGACAGTCTAGCATAGTTGGTAATGATGATGAGCCACACCATATAAATAGTGTTGTCTCACATCATAGCAAAAGCATTTATTCTCACCTTACTGGTAGTGATGTTTCTGTTAGCCAAGCTGTTAGGGTGGCTTCTGTAAGGGACAGGTCTCCTTCTGTCCATTCTCACCATACTTCTGTTTCACCACTTCTTTGTAAATTAGGCCCTTTGTTGCTCAGTTGGTAGTTGCACCACTACTACCTTCTGGTTGTTAGTGGACAGTGTAAGGCCAGAACCGCCAGCATCTGCGCGTAATTTGGGAGTTCAGGTAGCCTCTGAAGTTTCCCTTTCAGAACATGTGAATAAGCTATCATCTTCTTGTTTTGCCTTGATAGGACTGCTTCTGAAAGTTGTGTCCAATTTTCCAGTGGAAGTGCATTACCTAGTGCTTCACAGTGCTATTATGAGCTGACTAAATTACTGCAATGCATAATTTTTGGGGGCCCCAGTCTGCCTTTGAAACGCTTGGCTCGCAACCGGGCAGCTGCAGCTAAATAAGCCTTAGGCCAGCTAGGAATTTCCTCTTTCTCACAGACCCTAAAGGAGCTACATTAGCTTCCTATCCTAGAAAGAGTAATTTTTAAGCACATGTGTTTCACATTTGGAGCAGGTCATAAGATGAGCCCAGTTTTCGGTAAAGGAATTTTAAGGTGTATGCACAGTCCATAGAGTTGCACTCCTCAATTGCAAATCTTCTCGCTGTGCCAAAGTTAAGAAAATCTGAGTTGGAGGTTGGGTCTTTCTCTGTTAAAGTGGCCCAACATTGGAACACCTTCCCTGTATCATTGAGAGCCTGTCAACAATTACTGACTTTTAGGAAAGCCTTCAAGGTCTGGCTGTTCCCAGTATAGTGATTGTCAATGCTTGTTTCTGCTTGAAGGTTTGACCGGGACTAGAGAGAGGATACTTTTTATGTCACAGGTGCACTTTATACATTTTCATTCATTCATTCATTCTGTTCAGTATAGTCAAGAAAACGTAAGCTGGAAACTATTTTATTAGTACATTTCCATAACTTTTTTATAAGTACATTTCAATAATGAGCAACTGATCAAATGGATAACATAAGCCATGTTGGGAGTATCATAATAAGAAAAATCTTCTAAAACAGAGTTCACCATATGAATCGATAGTGAGGTAGAACATTCAGGAAAATCAAACATTCATGAACATGCTTATCTAATAACAAATGAGGAGTGGTACAAAACCTTTGAGAATGTGTTAACCTATTCTGAAAAAGGATCAGATATTCACATCATCTGCATAAACTGGTAATTTGATTTCCATAGATTTCCATTTGATACAAGACTATAAAGGATTACACCTTACACATTACAAAAGTAGTTTGAGGCAAATGACAAATAATAACAATGTAGATTTTCCTAATATATTATCATGGAAAGTCTTAAGTTTATTAAAGACACAGAGGCAATTATTATGCTTTCTAATCTTGCTTTTATTTCTATAGCAGCAGTCAAGAACTTAATAAAGGCTCCTATTTGCTTGTTGCATCTTTTTGTTCTTTTTCTGCACAAATAATAGGGAACTGAACATCCCTGAGAGGTCTACAGATGAAATCTGAATTACTTGTTTCTGAAGAAGGGATTGGATTTCTAAAGCTATTAGATTTCCCATATCTGATGAAAATTTTGGAGAAGGACTAAATGCTTTTTGGAATGAGGAAAGTAGAACTCTATCTGATAAGCCTGAATTGTGTCAAGAACCCAGGGATCTGCTGTTATTGTTTCCCATTTTGTGAGAAGTAACTGAAGATGCACCCCCACAGGAGGATGGCCACAAGGAAGACTCATTTTGTTGACTGGGATTTCTGGAGTTATTTTGTCTGCGACCTCTGAAACCTCTGCCTCTTTGAGGATTGAACTGCAGTTTGCAATCTTGATAGTAGTTAAAGGATAGTTGTTGTTGAAGGAACCTCTGGATCTCTGAATACAGTAAGCCCGACCAGTACAGCGGCTCCTACCTCTTTTTCCAGAGATTGTTGAGCTTTGTCAGTGGAAGAGAAAGTGGTAATGTATCTACTAAGGTCTTTGATAAAGGAGTCTCCTAAAAACTCACCATTAGTTTTATGCCTGGTTGAGCGCAGGTAGATAAGCCAGCGTGGGGTTGAGCTTTAAGAGGAGACTCTTGTGCCTTACATGTGTTATTGCAGAATTGTTGTTGCCAAGTAAACAGAAGGCTCTCTGAATCCACATGGACAGTTCTTATGGATCATTGTTGGTGTTGTCTAGTCTAGCGGATTTCGCCATATCAAATATGCGAGCGAGCTGGCCTACTATATCCAGAAGTTTGTCTTGACAAGAAGACCAGGCCTTGTTGACTCCCTTTCGAGGACTTTTGCTGAATTTTGAAAATTGAAAAGAAAGTCAATAATGACTGGTAAATAGAAGGGGTGGACGCAATATTTGAGGAAAGAGATTGTCTGGGACACTCAGATCTTAATTTACTCCTGGTTTGTTTATCTACGGGTTGACAGAGGCTTGAAGAGATATGGGGAGTCATTACGACCCCGGCATATGGCGTTAATATGGAGGAAAGTACTGCCAACAGGCAGACATCAAGCCAAACCTCCAATGTACCACACCACCCGCCATAGTGGTAACAACTGCTGGGCTGGAGACATTACTCTCCAGCCCCGCGGCCGTCACTTGCCCGCCTGCAGGATTATGACCCTGCCTACCGCCATGGTTTTCGTCACTACCTTACCGCCACGCAAACCATGGTGGTAGGCACTATCACTGACAGGGAATCCCTTCCCTGTCACTGAGAGGGGTCTTCCCTGCCCTCCCCTTCACAGATTTGCCCCCCACCCCCTTCCTCTCCAGCCCCCCCATACATGCACCTTCATGCACATGTATTCACACACTCATTCCAACCTTAATCCATGCATGCAGACATCCATTCACTCACACTTACATACATACAAGCACACCTGCATTCACACAACACACATACACGCACTCACACATCCATAAATGCACACACATACAAAATGCAACACACAGCCGCATTCACGCACGCACAGACATACACACACCACCCCCACACACACACCTCCCCCACACACACAACACCCCCTCCCCTGTCAGAGCACCCGACTTACCTTTTGTCAGGGGTCCTCCGGCAGGAGACAGGAAATGGCGCTGCTGCCAGCAGCAGCATCCATCAGCAAAACACCGCCAGGCCGTATCATGGGTCATGATACGGTATGTGACGGTCTACTGGTGTGGCACTGCTGCTGGCAGCAGTGCCACCTTACCGCCACCCGCCAGCATGGCCACAGCTAGATTTCCGAAATCCTTCTGGTGGAAATCCGGCTGTGGTCATAATCTGGCGGACGGCTGGTAGCCACTGCAATGGTCTTTCGGCAGCTGTCGCCACAGGGGTAGGCAGTTTTTACCACCATGGTCCAAATGAGGACCATAATCCCCTACATGGGAAGCAGGAAACCATTCCGTGGAATTAGGGTATCGGATAAAGGAGGGATCAAACATAGGAGCCACTTCAGCGTCCAGAACAGCCTTGGATAGAAAGGGATCAACCTTCGATTTTTTTGGAAGGAGGAGGGGAAGAAGAAGGTTCATCAACCCCCAGAGCATCACATTTATTATCGGTATCCCCAGTGTCATCGTCAGTGTTTGATATTTGAGATAATACATTTTTGGGGAGCATCCTGAATGTTCTTAGCTTTTGATTTACACTTAGCGTGGGCTAAGGAATTCCCCCCTTTGAAGGAGTTCTGGGAGGAGCGTTGTCCTCGTTCGGAAGAAAGGGACCATCACTAGTCAAGTTTGCCGAATCAGTCATGGATGTCTTGACTTGTTTCTTTTTGGAAGGCAATGATATAGATTTTCATTTTCGTTTTCTGCTTTTCCGTGCAGAATGGGCCATTAAAGTCTTGGACATCATGCTTTTCATAGAAATTTTTATGTTTTTGGACATTTTTGTCTTGCTAAACAGAAGAATTAATGAAAGCATTCAAATCATTCCTGAAATCTCCCCCAACGTCATCAACTTCATGTAATAAAGGGGAGCTGTCAATGTTAATGTTGTATGCCAAGACAACCAGAAATAGCCAGTATGGTTACATTTTAGGCAGAAACTTGAAGGGGAGTGTAAATAAAGGGTAAACACACCTATAGGGTGTTTACTAGTCCAGAAGAAATCGGAAATATGAAGAAGAGGTGGGGAATAGGCTGTGCCCCTTTGGTTACGAGGCAGAGCCTCACAGGTGCAATGGAAAGCTCGGACGCATCTCCTAATGTAGCCGGAGGGGAGAAAGACTGCTAAAAGACTTCCTACTCCGTCAATAGAATAAAATTAAGCAGGAGAAATAGGCGTCGAGCATAGACTAAGACAGCATAAGTATGTGCGACAGAGCAAAACCGGCACAACTACGGAGGTGAAGTAACGGAAACTGAGCGTGTCGCGAGCGCGCGGCCTAGGGCAAAGGAAATGAAGAGTGCAAAATGCTCTAGCACAGCACCAATATAATATTAATTAAATAGCCATATATATAAAGTAATAATACTACATGAGTATATAAATGCAGTATGAAAACACAGAAAGGTATCTTATCTTGACTGTGAGAAGCAAGAAAAGAGGGCTGTTTGCAGTAAAGCTGGACCTTATACATTCCGCTGCTTTATGATTGGTTATGATGATCATTGTTTTCTCCCATTGGCTAGCATGTGCTGAGCCTTTGGGAGTTGTAGTTTTATGTTCTTGACTGCTGCTATAGAAATAAAAGCAAGATTTGAAAGCATGATAGGAGCCTCCGGTCTTGACATAAAACTACCTCATAGTGGACAGTTATGGCTGCCATCTTGGTGTGGTCAGCGGTCTAGCATTCCACTGGCTAGAAGGAGTTGGCAGAGCCTAAGTAAGCCACATGGGCATGCGGACGCACAGCGGAAAGGGTCAAGGTAACCTCAGAAAGTGAAGTAGCGTAGCACGCTTAGCGTTTTGATGTCATCTCTGTTAAAAAATAAATTATCTTGATTTTAATATGATTTCAGTGTATTTGGACTTGTGGTTTTAAATCCCAGTGGAATCTCTAATGGGTGAGTAAGAGGTTAGAGTTTAAAATGCTTTCCTACTTATTTTCCAACACTTTTTTCAGTGTACTTGTTCTGCTTTCTGGTGCGCCCCAATTTTTACCTTTTGCACAGAGAGAGAGCAAGAGCTGAAGTTCCACTTGGTGGACAGCTAGGGCTGTCATAATGGTGCAGTCAGCGGTCTAGCATTCCATTAGCTAGAAGGAGTCAGCAGGATCTACTTACACCACATGGAAGCGCGGATACCGCCAGTTGCCACGACCCCTGCATCTTCTTCTGCTGGCCCTCAGTCCAGGCAGCATTATTCGGGTGATGAATTACGCAAGATAGGGCCCAGGGACGCTTATGGCAAGGTCACAACCGAGCAATGTATACTTCAGTCTCCTGGGAGAGTCCGTTTTCCTGCTATGGTTTTTCGTGTGCAGGAATGAAATGTGATGAGTTTGTTGAAAATTGTGATGTAAATAGGGCTGAGTTGGAGGAGAAAACGCTAACAGAATCCATAGGGAACCCGTTTTTACTGGAAATGCCTAACATATGGCAATTAGAAGGTTATATTGCAACAATAGATCTAATTCCAAGCATGAATTTGAGCTATGGGATTTGTTGTCCTCCCTCAATTCTGACATTTGTTTCATTATGGAAACATGGCTTCGTGCCCAGGCCCTTCCTAGTATCCCCACTGCCATTCCAGAGAAATATAAAGTGGTCAGACTGGACAGAGAACAAAGAATGTGAGACAGCATATCTATTGTTTTCCCTAACACTCTGAAGGCTTCAAATATTGATACGCACCTTTTGGAGTGGGTAGAGAGGAGATCTCTAAGTTAGATACTCTTACTGCTGAATCATTGAAAGGAGCATTAGTCTACCCCCCGTAGGCGCCAAGAAAGATGCTAGCCTTAAACTGGCTGAGCTTCTAGTCCCATACATTCTTTCAACTGAAATTTTTTTTTTATTAGGTGATTTTAACTATCACATGGCACATGCATCAGATACTGAAGCAATTCAACTACTTGGTGATTTGGTGGAAATGTTAGGGCTACAGCAGAAGGTGGAGGGATCAACACACATAGCAGGCCCAACTTTGGACTTACTTTTCACCAACTTAAATCAGTTTAAAATAGACAGCTCTAAGCCTTTAGTTTAGACTATCCACTATTCAGTTAGCAATGAGTTACCTCGGCCCCATACTACAAGCTGCCAAAAGCCGGCTAGCCCAATATGGATAAGACCCTGGATGAAGATAAATCATATGAACTTTCAGTCCACCTTTCAACCTTCAGACATACATAAAGTAGATGACATCAATAAAGCGATGGCCAACTACCATAACTTCCTCATTAAAGATTTTGATTTAGTGGCTCCCTCCAAAGCTTGTAATAGCAGATAACGGAACCAGGCCTTGAAACATCTATTAGCTCACTCACTATGGCGCTCACTCACAATGGTGAGTCATATTATATCAGGTCGAGCTATATTTAGGACCTACTCGGCCCTTCTGGACAGGTGTTCTGTTCAGTCAGAAAGTAAATAAGACCCCTTCAAATCTTGTTATTGTCACACTTGCTATGTGTTCAGAGACAGAGGTCAAAAGTCAGTTTGTCTTTTTTCATTCTGACTGCAGAGCTCCAGGATTTTGTAAGGTGACCTGTCTGACCTTCTGTGAATGCAGTGTGGGTTTTCCTAACAAACAACATTTAAATACCTAAGTCACCTGTACAAACATTTCATAATGCATGTCAGAAGCTGTGAAAGACCATTTTTTGTTCTTCTATGTGATAAAAAATATTTTAGTAGGATGAAAACAAATAAGAACACTTTACTTGGTAATGGGAAAATGCTAAATATGTTTTCTGAAACCCAGTTTTCACAGATTATTAATGCACTACACAGTTTTATCAGTAAAGGTGCAAGATTTGATGGACATTTCTTGGAAATTTACTGTCTGTAAATGACAGTGTGCTACCACATCATTCTTTAATACTATAATTATTACAAGTGAGTCTTTAACCATAAACTGGGAAATACTTCTGCCCTGATGGCAGTGTTATTAGTAAACTAAGACAAGTCACAGATCATGTGTATCCCATGTGTGGGCTAGATTCTTATTATACATGGAAAAAATGTTTACTCTATTTAATCAAGCAAAAGAGTTTTTCTGTACAGCAGAAATGCTGAGCTCAGATACTTGAAGGTGTGAAAATGAGAGAAAAATTAGACCGTAAAATAAAATAATTGTCTAGGATCACACAATTTGAGAATCTTTTACGGGTCAAATTACAGTTAGGTTGAGTAGATTATTGAAGTTACTCGACCGGCAGGTTTTTTGAGGCCTGCAAACTACAAGCTCCCTGGTCCATGGCAGAGTTGAGGACTAAAAAAACGATTTGTGAAAGATTGGAAAGGAGGTGACGTAGGACCAAATCCCCTCTCAACAGAGGAGCATACAAACTAGATCTTCTGAAGTATCTTAGGAAGACCAGGGAGGCACATAACTTGAGGACTGAGCAAGGATGGCAACTCTGCTAGAGAGGTTTTTTTGTATAGTCTTCATTGGCAATCATACCGGTCATTATATCATTATTGTGTCTGCAAACAAATACAGACAACCTAGGGTGGTCTAGCATCGGGGTTCAAGTAAGACAGCTAGCATCACAGCCCATGTCTGTAAATCATCTACCAGCTTTCTATCCCTCCACATTTACATATACAGCCCTTCTCTGCCACTGCCCATTCTGCCACATCTTTTACCCACTTCCGCACTCCAGGAGGGGTCGGGGAAAGCCAATGAATAGTGATCCATCTTTTTGCCCAGACTAATCCCAATACAAGAAATTTCCTACTCAGGGCTTTTTTTAGTACACAGGATATAGGCCCAAAAGGCGTTGCTTAGGATCCCTCAGGACTACTCAACCTGTTGCTGAGTTCAACCGGTCTATCACCATCTGCCAATACGTATTCAAAGCCCTGCATCCCCACAACATAAGCAGAAAGTCTTCTTTTTCAACTGAACAACGGGGACAAGCAGAGGTCCTTCCTGGTTTATAACATGTAATATAGCTGGGGCAGCGGTGGCTGATGACATTTGAAAGTGGCTGGGCGTAACTGTTGGGTAGGACTGTAACGTAACAAGAGAAGCGAGCAAGCTCAATGGACAAATGTGGGGTCTAAGTTGAGTCCTCTTCCCAAGAAAAAAATGAAAACAAGATTGACAAATGGTGCATTTGAAAGCAAATTAATTTAGTGGGAAAGCAAAGTTTATAGAGTAGTGGGAATGTATAGTCTTGAAATAGTAAACACATTAAAAACTGGCCCATATCTTACTGCATTAATATGTTGAACAGTTACTAGTGCAAATTGTACAGCGCAACAACTTCAGGCCCTTTCAAGTATGTGCTTGTCCAGTGTCTTGTACTGCCTGCAGCATTAACTTGGAATAAACTGCTACAATCAGGCATCAGGAAGCACCCACAGCTGCTGGCTGCAATCAATCATACAGAAATATATGCAGACAGATCTTTATGTGGGATGAAAAAAGTGGGGCTCTCTAAAAGGGAACATATAAAAGAAATTTCAGTGATTCCCATATTGTGCCATCCGGCCTGTATTTTGGTTTCGCTCTGAGATGTTATTGCATCCAGAAATATAACTCAACAATTGACATACACCTAAAACCTGTCAGTATTATATGCTTTGTCAATGGTTGTTAGCTGTTTAAGATGAATGAGTAACAACAATGATTAGTTATATATATTTAAAATTGGAAATGTTTCAATTCTGAAATTGTGAGACTGTGAATTAAATATTATTGAGGCCTATAGAAGGATCATGGCCTTCAGTTATGTGTGCTTTACATTAGATATGTGTGCCCTTTTTCTCTTCACATATCATCCATATGCACATTTTCAACCTCCTCTTTTTTCCTCTTCAGCACCTTCTTTTTCCTCTCTCCTGAATGCACTCCCTTGCATCCCCCTCATTTTACCACCCCAAACATACACTACACTCATTCACACCTAAGCACTTTATTCATTTTGGTTTTGCCTCCTAAATATTTTAACCTCTATGCACCCCTTCCCACACATTTACACTGACTTTCATTTTGCAACTGGAATACATGATCATTGTTCTGTGTGCTTGGCAAATAGACCAACCCATTGTTAGGCACTTTGGTTTCCCTTCAGCCTCAGCATCAGCGCTCTCAATCAAAGCCCCTCATAAACACCTGGCACAAGTAGAAGTATGCACTATGCAGGAGCAATACAATGCACAGTAACACAGCATGATGAAACAGCTAACTCTCTTGAGGAATGCCACATTAAGTAAAACGTGAAATAAGAGGAACTAAATGGCTGACACAAATAACGCACATGTTAACATTCATTGTTTGCATATCAATCTATGTTTGTGGCATTAAGGGCATGAAGATAGGGCCAGTTTTAAATATTTGGATCCATTTTGCACGGGAGCAAGAACCCTGTTCGTCGTTTGGAACAATTTCACAAGGAGCAAATTCAGCAGCTCCACTCCTGAAGAAGCCAGAGATCTGCAGCCAGAGCCTGTGGTGTCACCTGGAGGAGGTAAGCATGACAAAGGGTCTTAGTACAACAAAAATAACACAAGGCATTAAGGCCCTGATTAATACTTTTTGGTGCAAAACTGCACTAACGCAGTTTTGCACCAAAATGCTTAGCACCAGCTTGCACCATTTCTGTGCACCAGCCAGGCGCCATATTTATGGAATGGTGCAAGCCGGTGCAAAAGGTAGGCTAGCGTAAAAAAAATGATGTGAGTCGGGTGGGGCTGGCGGTATGGAAGAAGGGGGTTTTGCACCACAAAATGATGTTCGGCAGGTTAGAGTAATAACAAATGACTCTAACCTGCCTAGAGTCATTTTGTGACGCAAAACGATCCATCCCACATGACTCCTGTCTTAGAAAAGACAGGAGTCATGCCCACCACCCCAATGGCCAGCACAGGGGACCAGGGGACCCTGGGCACGGCCATTGCACCCAGTGCCAGGTAGGGGGCCCCATTTTAGGGCCCCCAATGGCACTTAAAAAAAAATACTTACCTATACTTATCTGGGATGGGGTCCCCCATCCTCTGCTGTCCCTCTGGTGTGGGTGGTGGTGTCCCTGGGGGCTGGGGAGGGCACCTGTGGGCTTATTCCATGGTGTGCCACCATGGAAATAGCCCCACAGGTCCCCCAAGGCCTGCCCTGACCCAGGCATTAAATAATGGTGCAAGCAAGCTTTGCTCCATTTTTTTACCCCTCCTTCCCCTGTGCGTGATTTTTGCAGGGAAGGATCAATAAGGCGCTAGGGCCTTAGTGTCATTTTTTGCTCGGAAACGCCTACTTTGCATCTCATTGACTCAAAGAAGGTCTCCACGTCCAAAAAAATGACTTTAACTCCATAAATTTGACGCTAGACAGGTCTAGCGCCACAGTATAAATATGAAGTTAGTTTTGCACCGAATTTGCCCAAAAAAATTACGCACATTCGGTGCAAAACAAGTATATATATGCCCCGAAATCACATGTGCTTGCATCCACTCCTACTGCATGGTGACTAGGGAAGGGTGGGATCTATGCCTGTGAATGACAGATGGCTGCCCTCATGCACGGAGGAAGACGCAGTTGCAGACGCCCAAAATCATGAGGCTAAAAGCGATACTGGCCTATAGTGGACACTTCCATAGACCACAATGGAAATGCAGTGCTTTAGAGCATTCAGCCCTGAGTTGTGTGTCACAGCATAAAAAGTTGATTTGCTGCCTGGCTTCTGTATCCTGTTTCAAAGCGCGGCAGGGCAAGCAGCCTGGGACAATCAGCCCAGACTTAAATGCATCAATTTGTTTGGAGATAGCCAATTACCGCATGCGGCAGCTCCGAAAGGGGATCAGCACGGACTGCACTAGCAGTCCGCTTAATCCAGGAATCCCTGGTTGACACAGCAGGACCAATTATGCAGCAGCTGTGTGCGCAACTCAGGCTCGAGCAGTGTAGCATCTCACTCACACAGCAATCCTCTCACCGAGGGAGCTTGCAGGCTAACCTGCTACCAGTATTATGGTCATAAGCAATCCAGGGGGGTCAGAGCCGATACTAGCAGGAAGCACAGAATGATGCAGGATATTTCAGCGACTGGCAGGACACTTCTAGGTAGCCATCTTGCTTGGCTCCACCCCCACAAACTCTGTTAGAGAGTTATGTAAATTGCTGTATGAATTCAGAATGCCAGCAGTTTGCAAGCTTTTCAATTCGGCCTTGCAAGAGATATTTGAGTCGCTTGCTAACTATTTTGAGGATACGATTTCTAGATTATATGAGGACTTTCTGCCATCAGCTGAGGGGTTGAGCAAACCAGCTAACTACAATGTAGTGCCACAAAATGCCACAGTCATGCTGGGGAGGTTTGGTGCAGTCTTTCAAGAACAGGTGCACGATATGCTGTGGAAGATTAAATCTGGGTCACAGTTAGATCTCTGTACAGTTTG
Source organism: Pleurodeles waltl (assembly GCF_031143425.1). Lineage (NCBI taxonomy): Eukaryota > Metazoa > Chordata > Amphibia > Caudata > Salamandridae > Pleurodeles > Pleurodeles waltl. Next base: position 1,444,230,826 of record NC_090447.1, read on the forward strand.
CCTAGTTTCTTCTCTGCCTTCTTTATTAACTCCTGACATTATAGCGTTACTTATTATATCCCTCTATTTAGCGAAAATGCCAAAAGCCTGGGAGTGAGCACTAGTCGCCCCCATCTTAAAAAAGGCTAGTGCTGATCCAAACGAGTACGTAAATTATCAGCCCATTTTGCTTCTTCCAATTTTTGGTAAGGATCTGGAGAGATTAATTAATAAACAACTCTCCAAATACCTGGAAGACAAATGATTCATGGACCCCTACAACTGGGTTTGAGGAAAGCACACAGCATGGAGACTACCCCCTGGCTCTTATTGATTTCCATTTCGACACTGCTGGATGAAGGCACTCCAGTGATGCTGGTATTTACTTGATTTGTCAGCTGCCTTTGTTACAGCCTCTCATTCCATCATCCTTCAGAGACTGTATTAGATAGGCGTACACATGAAGGCCTGCACATGGTAGAAGGATTTTCTGTCTGGCAGTACCCAAGTGATCTCAGTTCATCACTTCAAATCTAGGACAGCCACTTTTGGTAAGGAACCCTGAACCCTACCATTTTCAGAATTTATTTGGCCTCACTTGGAAAGATTGTTGAGGACTGCAGATTTGAAATAATATCTTATGCGGACAACACCCAATTGGTGATATTTGTGCAACATCCAGAGACCTCCAAGGCAAGATTAATGAATTGTATGAGAAAGGAGGTGACCTGGATGAGTCTTGGTTGTTTACAACTCAATGGAGGAAAGACAACAACCCTCCTGTTTGAGAAAGTATGGGAACTTTGGTTAGAAGACCAGTGCTGGCTAAAAGAACTTTATAGTTTTTGCCGCAAAACTGTGCTAACGCAGTTTGAGGAAAAAAGATAACGCTGGCTTGAGCCATTCCACAGCGCCAGCCGGGTGCCATATTTAAGTATTGGCACAAGCGGGTGCTAAACATGGGCTAACGTAAAAAAAAAGACGATAGGCGGGAGGGGGGTGGGGGTAGAGGAGATGGAGGTTGAGCATCAACCAATGACACTAGGCTGTTTGAGGCAAATAAAATACTGTTAACAAGCCTAGCCTCATTTCCTGACGCAAACCCATCCATAGCACATGACTCCTGTCTTATAAAATACAGAAGTCATGCCCACCACACCAATGGCCAGCACAGGAGACCAGTGTCCACTGGGCATAGCCATTGCACCCAGTGCCATGTAGGGGGGCCCACCTCAGGGGCCCCAATGGCACTTAAAAAATGTATTTGAAACACTTATCTATACTTACCCTACTTACCTGGGATGTGGTCCCCATCCTTTGGTGTCCCTCTGGTGTGGTTAGGGGTGTTCTGGGGCTTGGGTTGGGCACCTGTGGGCCCTTTCCATGGTGTTTGACAATGGAAATGGGTCCACAGGTCCCCTAACGCCTGCTCTGATCCAGTCGTTAAATAATGGTGCTAGACAGCCTTAGTGCCATTATTGAGGCCCGCCTCCCACCAGTGTACCTTTTTTGCACAGGAGGATAAATAAGGCAGTAGGAGCTTAGAGTCATTTTTTTTAGGGGAATGCCGACCTTGCATCGCAAGGTGGTTTCAAACATCCAAAAAATGACGTAAACTCCTATATTTTGACGCTAGACGGGTCTAGCATCAAAATCTAAATATGGAGTTAATTTTGTGCTGAATTTGAAAAAATAAATAAAAATATTACGCAAATTCAGCGCAAACAGTACATAACTATGGGGGTCATTACAACATTGGCAGTAAAAGCCGCTTACCGCCGTGCAGAAGACTGCCAACACACCACCGCGGCTGCGGAATTCTGCCACAGCTATTACGACCCACATCCCGAAATCCGACAAAATTCAGACACCCACACAAGTCCGCCACACCAAAGGTCAGTGAGAAACTGGTGAAAACAAAACCTCCACCATCACGCCAACAGAAATACGCCCATGCTATCACGACCCACGAATCCACGTGGCGGTCTTTCAACCGCGGTATTCCATTGGCAGTACACACCGCCACGCTCAAAATACACACACTCTTACAAAACAACCCCACATTGGACAATTCTAAAGACACACACCTGAGACACATACACACACCACTCCCACACACCCAATACAATATAAAACACACACCCACATCACCCACAAACCCCTATGACAAAAAATTCTGAAAGAAGGCTAGAGAGAGACACCACCATCCACAAACTAGCAGCCACAGGCACACAACACCATCACCCACACTACTTCCACGCACAAAACACCACACACCACTACATATCACCACACTTATCACCACATACACCACCCCACACATCACCTACACCACCCCATGGCACGGCAAAGACACCCCAGGTTCTCGGAGGAGGAGTTCTGGGTCATGGTGGAGGAAATCGTACGGGTAGAGCCACAGCTATTTGGATCACAGGTGCATCATACCTCCATAGCTAGGAAGATGGAGCTATGGCGAAGAATTGTCGACAGGGTCAAAGCAGTGGGACAGCACCCAAGAAATAGGGACGACATCAGGAAGAGGTGGAACGAACTACGGGGGAAGGTGCGTTCCGTGGTCTCAAGACACAACATCGCGGTACAGCGGTCTGGCGGCGGACCCCCACCTCTTCCCCCACAACTAACAACATGGGAGGAGCAGGTCTTGACTATTCTGCATCCTGAGGGCCTCGCAGGAGTCGGAGGAGGAATGGACTCTGGTAAGTCAAATCTTAACTATCAAATCCCCCACCCTACCTGCATGCTATCACAGACCCCCACCCTCGCCCCCTCCCCTATTACTCCAACTCCTCACAAATGCACTAATAACACAAACCACCCATCCCAACACGAAGCCCTGCATGACACAACAAAGCATGGACACCCATCACTAAAGCATGCCCACTGCACAAACCCATAACACTCCCCTCAACCATCATCACACAAGCCCCCACACAGGAATGCTAGCACTGGGGCACACGCTCACCCACCCATTGCCCACCATGACACACACAGATGCAATAATCATGCTTTTATACCCCTGCAGGACCACTACCCAACGTCACCAGACAGGAGGGTCCAGACATCTCCACCCCACCCACAGAAGAGGCCCACAGTGATGACAGCAGCTCTGTCCAACTGGATCCAGATGACCAGCCCGGACCATCGTGGGCCTCGGGACAGTAGGTTCCCCACACCCAGTCACAGGCCACCACAGAGCTTCCACCCTCTAGTAACACCAGCACAGCACCCACCCAGCGGGCCCATACCTCCGTCCCCAGGACACATCAATCAGCTGTGTGTCCACCACTACAGGGAACCCAGGATAACCCACCACCCCAACAACAACAGGGACCTGGGGGCAGTGGTAGTGGGCACACGGTCCAGGGAACGGAGGCACAGGAACACAGGGGAACTGGGAGGGCTGTTGTGCGACAGTGGGCGGACAGGCCTAGGGAACCCACTCTCCACGAGGCCCTCTCCTTCATCATGGGAGCCTACCACCACTCCCAGGAGACGATGGCAATGGTACTGGCCAAGTTTCAGGAGACCCAGCGGCTGCAGGAGGAACAGTATTTGGGATTCAGGGAGGAACTCAGAACCATCAGCTCTGCCCTGGGCACCATCGTAGGGGTGCTGAAGGAGATACTTAACACCAGGAGGGACACTGTGGCACTGCAAGGGGCCCCTGACACTAGCATGGACGATGAACTGCCCATCACCTCCGCCGGTGCTAGTGGGCAGGACGCCCCACCACAGGACCACCACACCAGCACCCCACCCCCTGCAGACGGAGAACCACCCCGCAAACTGTCCCTGAGATCCAGGAACAAGAGAGAGCACGATGCCAAGACCCCCGCCAAGAAATTAGACCACCCTGATTGTGATCCTACTGTCCCACTTTGTAACCCTGTCCATCTTGGAACTGCCCCAGCTCCACTTCCTATGCCCATATGGGCAATGCACCTGTGAGACCAATAGACTGGACTCTGCCATGGACATTCCTCCACCATCACCCCTCACCATTTTACAACTCCCCTCCAATATTGAGCACTTCAATAAACACCCTTGATACACAAAACAATCTGGAGTCAGTCTGTGATTTTGAAAATGTGTATTTGCAATGACAGTGACAAAATGCATTTTCAAATGTAATGTCAACATACCTATGCCACACATCTCAAGTCCATGAGGAATCTAAGCAGAAGACACACGTTGGAAACCACACCTGTGAAACCGTAAGGGAAATGTACAACTCAGTTACCATATACTGGGTGAAATCGACAGACAGGATAGAGGTAGAAGTGTGAAAGTACTTGTAGTAGGCAGGAATTTGTTCTCACCTGTGTGTCACTGGAAATATTGCTGGATAACTAAGTCCCTGTTGTCAATGTTTTCTTCCTCTGCTTCCTCCTCATCACTGTCCACAGGCTCCACAGCTGCTACAACACCGTCATCTGGACCATCCTCCTGCAGAAAAGGCACCTGTCGTCGCAAAGCCAAATTGTGAAGCATACAGCAGGCCACGATGATCTGGCACACCTTCCTTGGTGAGTAGAATAGGGAACCACCTGTCATATGGAGGCACCTGAACCTGGCCTTCAGGAGGCCGAAGGTGCGTTCGATCACCTTCCTAGTCCGCCCATGTGCCTCACTGTAGCGTTCCTCTGCCCTGGGATTCCTCACTGGGGTCAGTAGCCATGACAGGTTGGGGTAACCAGAGTTCCATATTAGCCACACACGGTGCCTCTGGAGTTGACCCATCACATAAGGGATGCTGCTATTCCGCAGGATGTAGGCGTCATGCACAGAGCCAGGGAACATAGAATTTACCTGGGAGATGTACTGGTCTGCATACATACCATCTGTACATTCATGGAATGAGAACTCTTCCGGTTCCTGTACACCTGTTCACTCCTGTGGGGGGGGACCAGAGCTACATGGGTCCCATCAATGGCACCTATAATGTTAGGGATATGTCCAAGGGCATAGAAGTCACCTTTAACTGTAGGCAAATCCTCCACCTGAGGGAAAACGATGTAGCTCCGCATGTGTTTCAGAAGGGCAGACAACACTCTGGACAACACGTTGGAAAACATAGGCTGGGACATCCCTGATGCTATAGCCACTGTTGTTTGAAATGACCCACTTGCAAGGAAATGGAGCACTGATAGCACCTGCACTTGAGGGGGGATCCCTGTGGGATGGCGGATTGCTGACATCAGGTCTGGCTCCAACTGGGCACACAGTTCCTGGATTGTGGCACGGTCAAACCTGTAGGTGATGATCAAATGTCTTTCCTCCATTGTCGACAGGTCCACCACTGGTCGGTACACCGGAGGATTCCGCCATCTCCTCACATGTCCCAGCGGACGGTGCCTAGGAATGACAACAGCGACCACAGAGTCAAACAACTCAGAGGTATGTACCCACAGTCTACACAGAACACCATTCATACACAAAATCTGGCCTGTATTTGTGTTGCGCGACAAGGCCTAGGTCTGTGTGACGTAGTTGGTAATTTGGCCATGTGGGCCCCTGAAATGGCGGCTGCCTGACCTCTAAAGTGGGACAATGGGATGTGAGGTAACTGCGCTGGCATTGTACACCATCGCGGTAGGCGGTCGAAGGCCACGGCGCAATGCTGCATTGGTTAACATTGAACCCTATGGGTCCCAGGAGGCAATGACGAAGTGCGCCGGCGGTGATGGTACGCACCACCGCGGACGTCACCGCCGCGGACGTGACCGCCATTTTCTATCTGTTCAATCACTCGATACCTGATCTTCGACAGGAGAGGACCTACACTGCAAGTGCTGCTGTGACCTCGGTCTGGAAGAGACAATGGCTCATGCGTCTGGGGAAAGGGCCCCTGCCTTCACTGCAGAGGAGTTGGAGAATCTCGTGGATGGGGTCCTCCCCCAGTACACGCTACTCTATGGTCCTCCAGACCAACAGGTAAGGACACAGGGAGCACGTTGTATGGGCTATGCCTGAGTGGAGAGGGCTGGTTGTAAGAATGAAGGGGGCACAGTTCTGCGTGCATGAAGGACTGTGAATGCATGTGCCACATGGCAAGGGTAGGGATGTGGGCCACTCACTTCGACGGTGCAGTTGGTAATGACTTCTCTTCTTCCCCTGTACATGTCATGTAGGTCAGCGCCCACCAGAAGAAGGATATTTGGCGTGCCATCGCCAAGGACGTCCGGACCCTGGGGGTCCACCACAGACGGAGCACCCACTGCCGGAAAAGATGGGAGGGCATTCACCGCTGGAGCAAGAAGACGGCGGAGGCTCAGCTGGGGATGGCGTCCCAATGTGGGAGGGGTGCCCGTCGAATCATGACCCCCCTGATGTTCCGGATCCTGGCGGTGGTGTATCCGGAGTTGGATGGGCGCTTGAGGGCGTCACAGCAGACACAAGGGGGTGAGTACAACATCATTCAGTGGACTTTGCGTGCAGTGAAGGTGTCTGGGTGGGGGAGGAGGGCTGTGTGTTTCCCTAGGCCAGGGCGAGTTCCGTAGGCTAGGCCCCTCCGTAATGCAGGCCATGTGGCACCCCACCCCACCTCTGTAGAGTGGCAAGTACAGGTATACATGCCCCTGTGTCATCTATGTGTGCAGATGTCGACCATAGCCATGTAGGACATATCCCAGGAATTGCATCTGTAGAGCTCAACAGCGCGACGTAGTGCAGGGGGCTGCTGTGTCTGTATTGTCCTACAACGGTAGCGGTAAGCCATGCACTCAACCTGTCTCTCTTCTGTCGCCCCCCTCTTTTTGTGGTCTCCCTGTTCTTGTGTGCATCAGCATCATCAGGCGGAGGTACAGTGGCACCGGAGCACGAGGGAGCTGCATCCCACATGGCCATGGAGGCCCACACCACGGACTCTGAATACACCAGTGGGACGAAGGACGAGGGGAGCTTCACGGCGGGGACAGGATCAGCAACCAGCGACACAGACTTGTCCTCTGATTGGAGCTCCCTTGTGGTGGCGGCAAAATCTGTGCCCTCCACTTCTACAGGTACAGCCGCCACCCCCACTACCAGCACCGCCCTCCCAGCAGCCCCTCAGCCTTTGCTCTGTGCCCGCTCACCCAGGAGGGTGGGCATCACCTTTGCCCCAGGCACCTCAGCCCCTGCCCCTGTCACCTCAGCTACCCTCAATGAGGAGGCCATTGACCTCCTCAGGTCCCTCACTGTTGGGCAGTCTACCATTTTGAATGCCTTTCCAGGGTGTAGAAAGGGAATTGCAACACACAAATGCGTTCCTGGAGGGCATTCATTCTGGTCAGGCTGCCCTTCATCGAACCCTGCAAACTCTGGCCTCAGCACTGATGGCAGCCATTGTCCCTGTCTCCAGCCTCCCCCCTCCAACTTCCTCCACCCAGATCCAATCCCCTGTACCCCAGCCTATCCCAAGCAAACCATCAGACCAGCCTGCACACACCTCACCACACAAGGGAAGCTCAGGCAAACAGAAGCACCACACATCCCACAGGCACTCACGCAAGCATCACACACATACAGACACACCAACATCCACTGCCTCCACTGTGTCCCCCTCCTCGTCGTCTCCCTCCCCCCAGTCTCGTCTACACTCTAACCTGCATGCACTACCTCTACAGCCACTACGTCCCGCACCAGCACACCCACCACCACACCTCGCTCACGTGCAGTCACCACCCCCACTCCCATTTACACGTCCCCTGTGTCCTCTCCCAGTGTGTCTGTGACGCCCCCTCCGAAGATACACAAACCCAGGCCCACACCCACCCAACAGCCTTCCACCTCACGACAGCCTCCAGCGCATGCACCTTCACCCAAAGTCACCAAACGTACACCTCCTACAACCACTACCTCTTCCTCCACTCCCAAACCCCCTCCAGCTACCTGTCCCAGTGTTCCTAAGAAACTTTTCCTGGCTAACCTTGAACTCTTTCCCACCCGCCCCACCCCCTCCAACTCATAGGTCCCGTACTAGCACCTCAGCCAAAAATCGCCAGGACCAGTGGTGCCTGTTACAGGTATGTGGAGTGCCCCGGCCACCAGGCCAGCCAGTGTAGCACGGAGCCACAGCACAGCCAGTCCCCCCCCTGTGAATCACCAGAAGTTGGACAGTGCCCGGCGGGAGAGGGGGAAGACAGCCAGCAAAGCCGCTCACAAGGTTCCCGGGGGTAGTGTCGACTCAGCTGTGACTCCTCCCAAGGTGGGGAAGGGCCAGAAGAAATCTCCAAAGTCTGGGAGAGGCAGCATGGCGGAGAAGACCGCTATCATCCCCGCTGCCCAGGAGGCCACCGCCAGCCCAATCGTCACTGGCCAGGAGGCCACCGCCAGGAGGCCAGCCCCATCGTCACTGGCCAGGAGGCCACCGCCAGAGTCACTGCCCAGGAGGCCAGCCCAATAGTCACTGGCCAGGAGGCCACCGCCAGAGTCACTGCCCAGGAGGCCAGCCCCATCGTCACTGGCCAGGAGGCCACCGCCAGAGTCACTGCCCAGGAGGCCAGCCCAATAGTCACTGGCCAGGAGGCCACCGCCAGAGTCACTGCCCAGGAGGCCAGCCCCATCGTCACTGGCCAGGAGGCCACCGCCAGAGTCACTGCCCAGAAGGCCAGCCCAATAGTCACTGGCCAGGAGGCCAGCCCAATCGTCACTGGCCAGGAGGCCATCGCCAGAGTCACTGCCCAGGAGGCCACCGCCAGAGTCACTGCCCAGGAGGCCAGCCCCATCGTCACTGGCCAGAAGGCCACCGCCAGAGTCACTGCCCAGGAGGCCAGCCAAATCGTCACTGGCCAGGAGGCCACCACCAGAGTCACTGCCCAGGAGGCCAGCCCAATCGTTACTGGCCAGGAGGCCACCGCCAGAGTCACTGCCCAGGAGGCCAGCCCCATTGTCACTGGCCAGGAGGGCCCCGCAAGCCACAGCCCAGCTGACCCATGAAGGACCGCCAGCCACAGGCCTGCTGGGCAATAAAGGACCGCCTTGGCAAGCACTGCTGAACAGGCCAGGGACCGCTGAACAAGGCAAAGGCCGCCATGGAAGGCACCGCTGAACAGGGCAAGCACCGCTGAACAGGTCAGAAACTGCCAACTCAAGCACCGCCGAACAGGGCAAAGACCGCCATGGAAGGCACCGCTGAACAGGGCAAGCACTGCTGAACAGGTCAGAAACTGCCAACTCAAGCACTGCTGAACAGGGCAAAGACCGCCATGGAAGGCACCGCTGAACAGGGCAAGCACCGCTGAACAGGTCAGAAACTGCCAACTCAAGCCCCGCTGAACAGGACAAAGACCACCATGGAAGGCACCACTGAACAGGGCAAGCACTGCTGAACAATTCAGAAACTGCCAACTCACCGCCAAACAGGGCAAAGACCGCCAAGGCGAGCACCGCTAGCCCATTAGTGGCAGGGGCAGTGACGCAACTGGGACCGTCACGGGGTGAGTTCTGCACTCTGGGCACCAGTCTGCCCCAGAACCAGTGGAGACATGCATCCACTCCATCTGTCCTGCACAGGATGAAGCACTCTGGGCACCAGTCCCCCTCCAGAACCAGTGGAGACATGCATCCACTCCGTCTGTCCTGCACAGGATGAAGCACTCTGGGCACCAGTCCCCCTCCAGAACCAGTGGAGACCTGCATCCACTCCGTCTGTCCTGCACAGGATGAAGCACTCTGGGCACCAGTCCCCCTCCAGAGCCAGTGGAAGCTGTTATCCACTTGAGAGACTGTGGCTTTGCACTCCCCAGGATGGTACAGTGGGCAAACCACCCACTTGTGAGACTTGAGAGACTGTGGCTTTGCACTCCCCAGGATGGTACAGTGGGCAAACCACCCACTTGTGAGACTTGAGAGACTGTGGCTTTGCACTCCCCAGGATTGAACAGTGGGCAAACCACCCACGTGTGAGACTTGAGAGACTGTGGCTTTGCACTCCCCAGGATGGTACAGTGGGCAAACCACCCACTGTAGAGACTTGAGAGACTGTGGCTTTGCACTCCCCAGGATTGAACAGTGGGCAAACCACCCACTTGTGAGACTTGAGAGACTGTGGCATTGCACTCCCCAGGATCGTACAGTGGGCAAACCACCCACTGTAGAGACTTGAGAGACTGTGGCTTTGCACTCCCCAGGATTGAACAGTGGGCAAACCACCCACTTGTGAGACTTGAGAGACTGTGGCTTTGCACTCCCCAGGATTGAACAGTGGCCAAACCACCCACCTGTGAGACTTGAGAGACTGTGGCTTTGCACTCCCCAGGATGGTACAGTGGGCAAACCACCCACTGTAGAGACTTGAAAGACTGTGGCTTTGCACTCCCCAGGATACATCAATGGGCATGGAGCCCCCTCGTGGATCTGGCGTGTTGCACTCATCCGGCTGAGGTGCCCCCCCTTCCCTTCCCCCTGAGGTGCCTGTTGTATTTCTATCTGATGCCCCTGCAGTGTTCTCTCCGTTTTGATCAGGTATCTAGTGTGGGCCTCGCCCATGCATTTTGGGCCCAGTGGTCCACGGACAATGAATGGTGCATTACCTGCACTACTAATCGTGGTGTATATTTTGTTTAATGTGTATATATATATATATGTATATATTTGGTTACTGTATTTTGATATATTACAATGGTTCAAATCATTTCCATTTATCTTTGCATTCTTCCGGGGGGTTTGGGGGTTATTACTGTAATGTTTGGTTATGCATTGGTGTGTGTTGTAGTGGGTGAGGGTCGGGTGGGGATTGTGATGTTGGTTGTGTGTGTCCCTGTGTTTTTCCCTCCCACTCCCCTATGTCGTAGGTACAGTACTCACTGTGGTCTTCACCGCCGGCGTTGTTGATCCTCGTATAGGAGCAGGAAGACTATTGGAGGGAGAATATGGAGATCTGGCTCCATGGTGTCGTCGTTCCTCATGGGGTGTGTAGAGGTGAGCGTTTTCCCTTTGAAATGGCTGTTTCCACCGTGTTTTTATCTGTGGTGAATCCGCCCCGGAAAAGGTGGCGGATTGGCCTGTTGTAATACTGTGGGCGGTACATTGTCTTCCGCCTGTCTGTTAGCGGTGACAGCCGCGCTGTTTGTCTGTACCGCCGTAGCGGTCGGAGTGTTAAAGTGGCTGTCTTTGTTGGCGGTTTCCGCCACGGTCATAATTCCAAAATTTTTACCACCGGCCTGTTGGCGGTTTTACCGCCGCTTTAACACCGACCACCAGGGTTGTAATGACCACCTATGTCCCTTGGCCCTTGCCACCAGGGAGTGGTAAAAAAACCTTGGCTTTTTGGTAGATAATAGGCTATCCATAAAGGAACTGGTAACCTTTATTTGTGGTACCTGTTTCAGCATCCTGTGACTGCTTAAAACAGTGTTCCCTTGGCTTTCTATGAGCTCCAGGAAATCGTTAGTCCAGGACCTCATTTTAAGTAATCCGCACTATGAGAATGCACTTCTGGTAGCAGCCAACAAGACTCTCCTTTCCAAATTACAGGTGGTACAAAATACTGCATCCCGTTAGTAAACTTCTGTCTGGCTCAACTAGACCCACCTTAAGAGCACTACTTGGCTGCCAGTCAGAAAATCTGTTCAAGCTCTTGTGTCTTACTCATAAAATACTTCTCAGGAATGGCCCCAAGTACCTGCGATCTAGACTTTCTTGGTATGGTCCTGGCAGAAACCTGAGGTCCACAGATAAAGCCCTCCTGAATCCATGAAGTATCTGTCCGAACAGGTACGGAGGTCGTTTGTTTTCCTATCTAGCTTCTCATCACTGGAATAGTCTTTCTTCTTACATTCATTCCTGCCTTGATTTTGCAAGGTTAAAAAAACTACTGAAAAGTTGCTAATTCTGAAGTTTTTTTATTACTCTCTTTGATCCATTATTTCAGTGCTGAGATACTCCTTTGGAAGTGAACTGTTGTGCTTTACAAGCTTTCGTAACTTAACATAACATAACATAGCATAAAACATAACATATAACATAGCATAACATAACATAAGCCTACTAAAAATAGATTGGCCAGTTTCACAGTTGTAATTTTTAAGGAGATAGGATGATAGTTTTCACAGTACATGGAGACTTTCTATGGCTATGGGATAGCAGTGACTAGAGTCTGAAGGAGAGAGGAACACAGGTTTACTTCAAGTAACATGGTATTATATAACTCCAAAAATGTAGGTGCAAACATTGAAGAAAAACTGGAAATTAGCTCAATTGATATTACATCAGGGTCTGGGGCTTTAGCACATTTTAGGTTCCTAATAGCCTGGACTATCTTCTGTGGTGTAATATTTTCTTCTGATTATTATAATAAGTCTCTTCTGATTTTCTTTTTTTAGCAAAGAAATCATCAAGATCTTGATCAGAGAAATTAGAATTATCCAGGTAAAAAAGGATAACATTTCTCAAAGGGAATAGAAATGTATACTAATTTGCTTACCCTCAGTTGTAAGTGACTACCATTTTACCATATTTATTTTGACCACCATAATATTTTGATTTTAAAATATTGCATGCTTCAAAGGTGACAGGTTTGTTTAATTCATTTTTTCTTTTTATGAATTAGTTCAAGATCAAATTGTTTTTAGAGATGTAATATTGATGTTCAAGAGTTCTTTTCTTATTAAGAAGAGACATGTATATAGCTTTATTTTCTTTTTTCTTTTGGGTAACATATAATATAACACTAGAGTGCAAGGAAGCTTTGAAAGCAATTCAGTTATTAGTAACAGAGGTGAACTATGCTTTACTACAATGAAAACACTATCAATCCAGTTATTTGTAACAAAGGTGAAAGATTACATTATTGTAATGAAAAGACTATCACAAAAGTATTACAATTTAGGCATACAATCCTCACCAGATACCAGTTGACTATTACGTCACCAAGAATTAGATTGAGAAGGATCTGAAGGTTTATCAAATCAAATCAAATCAAATCATTAACATTTATAAAGCGCGCTACTCACCCGTGCGGGTCTCAAGGCGCTAGGGGGGAAAGGGGGGGTTATCGCTGCTCGAACAGCCAAGTCTTTAGGAGTCTCCGGAAAGCGGAGTGGTCCTGGGTGGTCCTGAGGCTGGTGGGGAGGGAGTTCCAGGTCTTGGCCGCCAGGAAGGAGAAAGATCTCCCACCCGCCGTGGAGCGGCGGGTGCGAGGGACGGCAGCAAGTGCGAGGCCAGCGGAGCGGAGGGGGCGGGTGGGGACGTAGAAGCTGAGGCGTCTGTTGAGGTATTCCGGTCCCTTGTTGTGGAGGGCTTTGTGTGCGTGGGTGAGAAGACGGAAGGTGATCCTTTTGCTGACTGGGAGCCAATGCAGGTGTCTCAGGTGTGCGGAGATGTGGCTGTTGCGGGGTACGTCGAGGATGAGGCGGGCCGAGGCGTTTTGGATGCGTTGCAGGCGGTTTTGGAGTTTGGCGGTGGTCCCGGCGTAGAGGGTGTTGCCGTAGTCCAGGCGACTCGTGACAAGGGCGTGGGTCACGGTTTTTCTGGTGTCGGCGGGGATCCAGCGGAAGATCTTGCGGAGCATGCGGAGAGTGAGGAAGCAGGCGGAGGACACGGCGTTGACTTGCTTGGTCATGGTGAGAAGAGGGTCCAAGATGAAGCCGAGGTTGCGGGCGTGGTCTGCGGGGGTCGGTGCGGTGCCGAGGGCCGTGGGCCACCAGGAGTCGTCCCAGGCGGACGGGGTGTTGCCGAGGATGAGGACTTCCGTTTTTTCAGAGTTCAGCTTTAGGCGGCTGAGCCTCATCCAATCTGCGACGTCCTTCATACCCTCTTGTAGGTTGGTCTTGGCGCTGGCGGGGTCCTTGGTGAGGGAGAGTACAAGTTGGGTGTCATCGGCGTAGGAGGTGATGATGATGTCGTGCTTGCGTACGATGTCGGCGAGGGGGCTCATGTAGACATTGAAGAGTGTCGGGCTGAGCGATGAGCCTTGAGGTACGCCGCAGATGATCTTGGTGGGTTCTGAGCGAAACGGAGGGAGGTAAACTCTTTGGGAGCGGTTAGCGAGGAAGGAGGCGATCCAGTCCAGGGCCTGGCCTTGGATCCCGGTGGAGCGTAGGCGGGTGATTAGGGTGCGGTGACAGACGGTGTCAAAGGCAGCCGAGAGGTCGAGGAGAATGAGGGCGACTGTTTCACCGTTGTCCATCAGGGTTCTGATGTCGTCTGTGACTGAGATGAGGGCGGTTTCCGTGCTGTGGTTGGTTCGGAATCCGGTTTGTGAAGGGTCGAGCAGGTTGTTGTCTTCCAGGAAGGTGGTCAGCTGTTTGTTGACGGTCTTTTCTATTACCTTGGCTGGGAAAGGTAGAAGAGAGATGGGGCGGAAGTTTTTCAGGTCGCTTGGGTCAGCCGTAGGTTTCTTTAGTAGGGCGTTGACTTCAGCGTGCTTCCAGCATTCGGGGAAGGTAGCAGAAGAAAAAGAAGAGTTGATGACGGTCTGGAGGTGCGGGGCGATGATGTCGTCGGCTTTGTTAAAGATGAAGTGCGGGCAGGGGTCCGAACAAAACAGGAGATGAGAGGAGCATCGTCAGCTAAAAACATGGAGCTTATTTGTGAAGAATGTAGGCAATGAGAAGGAAACATGTCACAAAAATAAAACCTATTGTAGTTAAATATTCATGTGACGAGGAAAAATTTGAATATTCTAATAAATCTGGATTACAGGACAAAACGAGCGAGAGCGGAAGGCAATGGTCACTTCAAAAGCTTTGTGGGACTTGTCAGGTTTAAATTTAAATTTTGAATTGTAGCTAAAAAAAAGTCATGAATTTCATATAAATCACCACCAAAAATATCATTAGGATTAGATTTGGAAGTAGGATTGTACTGAATTAAATTCCCAAAATAGCAATCAGATTTCACTGGGCCATACACATTAAAAAATGAAAGCACAGTCTGGTCAAGTTTAACAGTAACCAAAACTGTAAGTTCACATTGTAAGATTCTTGAGAAAGTACAGTCATTTTCAGTGACTTATGAAACAACATAGCAACTCGATGTTTCTTCCCAACAGCAGGTAAAAATAACATGCCTCACTCAACAATCTTTGCAATTTATCAGACTTATCAACATTACCATGTGTCTTTTGACATTTGACAGGATTATCCGATCCATGGATATTTCATGGTGTATGAGACAAGCGAGGATCAATCAATTAATCAGGATTTATAAACTGCATCTAATTAACCGATACGGTATCCAGGTGCTTGCAGGTTCCGGAGGCTTATTTGAACAGCCAGGTCTTAAGGGCCATTCGGAATTCCAGAAGTGACGGGACGGTCCGGAAGTATGTGAGGAGGATGTTCCAAGTTTTGCTGTAATGTGAGAGGAGCGTCCTCCACTTCTGCTTCAGTAGATGCGGGGTGTATAGGCAAGTGAAAGAGAGGCAGAGTGTAGTCTTCTCTACAGTTGGTGGAAGTTCAGGCTGTGGCTAATGTATGTGGTTCCTTGGTTGTGTAGAGCCTTGTGTGTGTGGGTCAGCAGCTTCAATTGGGCATCTCTTCTCTTCTGTATGTGAACCCAGTGGAGTTGACTGAGGTGAGGTTTGATGTGTGTTCATCAGGGAAAGGCAAGGATGAGTCTGCTGCGGCATTCTAGATGGTCTGAAGTCTCTGTAGGAGGTGCACCGTGATTCCTGCGTAGAGGGTGTTACCGTAGTACACTTGGCTGGTGATGAGAGCCTGTGTCATGGTGAGTCTTATGTGTAGCGGTAGCCACTTGAAGATCTACCGTAGCATGCGCAAAATGAGGAAGCAGGCGTAGGACACTGCGTTGATCTGTGATTTCATGGTGAGCTTATTGCCAATGATGATTCAGAGGTTTCTGGCATGGTCAGAGGGAGTGGGCGTGGGTCCTAGGTCTGATGCCCACCAGCAGTTGTTCCATGTGTTGCTGCTGTTGCCAAAGGTCAGTAGTTCTGTCTTGTCTGTGTTCATCTGCAGGCAGTTGTTCTTCATCCAATCAGTGATGCTTGTTATGCATCTGTATTAGTTGTTTCTAGTGTGGGATCGGTCGTTGGTGAGTGAGAGGATGAGTTGGGTGTTGTCTGCATAGGAAATTATGTTGAGACCGTGGGATCTGACGATGTTGAACAGCGGGGTCATATATGCGTTGAGTGTGGGGCTGAAGGATGAACCCTGGGGGACACTGCATGTGATCTCCTTGGGTTCGGAGAAAAAAGTGGGAGGTAGATCTTCTGGGTTCTTCTTCCGGTTGAGGAAGGAGGTGATCCATTCGAGCTCGTCCCCTTGGATGCCGATGTGGAGGAGTCTTTGGATCAGCATGTGGGGGGATACGGTGTCAACGGCTGCCGAGAGGTTGAGGGGGATCAAAGCTGCTGTTTGTCTTTGGTTGAAAAGGATTTGAAAGTACTCAGTGGCTGCGATCAGGGCAATTTTGGTTCTGTAATTACTGCGAAAACCAGAATGGGAGGCATTGAGTAGTTGATTCAGCTCCAGGTATGGCATAAATTGCTTGTTGATGATCTTTTCAGTACCTCCGCTGGGACTCGAGTCCCATGATCTCTTCCTGGTTGAAGTATTGGCAGCCAATCATAGATATGCATTTTTCTGCATGAACTCATTATTTGCAAATCCTTCACATCTCTAGATATCTATATATTTTTTTCTTTCAATATCTCAGAAACTACTGAAAGGATTTACAGCAAACAATTAACATGCTGTGAATAACCCAACCTGATTGCTCTTATGTGACAATCCATTTTTAGTCACACAGACCTGCTTCGATGTGCAGTGGTGCTGCCTTTCCGGCTGCAAGAGCAATCAGGTTGGGTTATTCACAGCAAATCTGACAATTTTACTTTGGATTCGCCTACAAAGGTTTTGCACTTTGGGTCATTATTTCGTTTAGGCCCACTAGGGGCAAAATGAAAAAATTGCAGGACCACCACAACCAGCATGCACTGCTCACTTGAGAGGCCCACTGGGGCGGACTAGTATATTAAGAGACTAATCAGGTGCCTGTAATTAGACAAGCTGAAGCCATGCTGGTCTTTTCAGTAAGAAAGAGATGCCTGGAACACCTCCAGCACTGGCTGCACCTACGAGGGTGAAACACTTTTATATTTTTCTCTGCTGAAGAAAGGATTGACCTTGAAACACGTGTCCAGAGATTATTTTATTACTTAAGGCCTGGAATAATGAAACTGCTTAAAGAATTCACTGTGAGTTGCTGGCTTTGCTTTCTCTTCCCGTTTATATAACCTGTTGGGAGTGCGCTTTCATATATATATATATTTCTATATCTACATACATACACACACATATATATATAAATATATATATATATATATATATATATCTACATCTATATATATATATAACATTTTGGCCGGGACACTGTGTGTTTGTTGTTCATCTTGGGCACTTAATGGATTTTCATTTCATATTTTTTGGAAGTCCCACCTATTTAATTGTGTTTATTGCATGAACTTTTCTAATAAATGAAGCCGACGATTTTTCACATGAATGATTTTTGGTGATTGCTTTCATTCTCTACTTTCTACGAGCTTCTGGATATTGTGCAGTCTTTTAGTGCTTATTCGAGTTGCACCGTTCTTTGAAAATTACATATATATATATGCAAACAAAGTTGTCCTCGAAAGAATGCACACTCCAAAACAGGTTAAAATGTATTTTGGAATGCAGCAAAGCCAGTAACATACAGAGACTTCTTCAACATTTCTCCAGGTTTTACGCATTTCAGAAACCTCCGTCCTTGTTCACAGGCCCAATGCTTAGGTTCAGAAAATAATTGCAGGCACCTGATTACTTGATTAAATACCAGTTCAGCCCTCAGTAGGCTTCTAAGTGAGTTACAAAGTGCATTCTTGTAAAGGTAGTCCTGCGGCATTTATATTTCATCTTTAGTAGATTTATTTTTCATCCTTAGTAGGTTGCTGTAGCCAAACAAAACATCCTTTGACATTAAAACACCTCTGTGGGCAATTTCAAAGTACAGTTACCGGCTTTTGCTCAAAATGTTCTAGCCTGTTGCTCTATATGTGACAATGTAGTAAAGTCACTCAGACCTGCTTCCTTTTTGTTGTGGTTCTGCCTTCACGGCTGGACAGGCCGTTAATCATGTGCAAACAAAGTTGGCCTCAAAAGAAAGCCCACTCCCAAACAGGTTAAAATGTATTTTGGAATGCAGCAAAGCAAGCAACATACAAAGAATTCTTTAACATTTCTCCAGGCCTTAGGCATTTGAGACATCTCCGTCCTTGTTCACAGGCCGAATGCTTGGGTTCAGCAAATAAATGCAGGCACCTGATTACTTGATTAAATACCAGTTCAGCCCCCAGTGGGCTTCTTAGTGAGTTACAAAGTGCATTTATTTATACAACTTTGTTTGTATATATATATATATATATATATATGTATGTATATATATATACATACATATATATATATATATATATATATATATATATATATATATATATATATGCTTCCAATATTCATAGCCACACGGCTGAAACGCGTTGGGAGGAAGATCATTTTGTTTTTCTTTAATACATTTTGCAACTGTCCGCTTTGAGTCTTGATTTTTCTGTCCTATTGGGTGAGAAAATATTGGAAGCATATTAATGGGATTCCCGATCCCAAATCAAGACCGCCATGATTGAGGCTTGATAAGTCGGGCGTTTTTGGTATATAGATATATATATATAGATACATATAAATATATATGCAAAAAAGAACTCTGGGTAGTTCCCAAGTTTAGATGGAGAGCAGTTCTAGTAAGGAGCACCCTGCAACACCAGCAACACTCTAGATTTGCTCACCTCAAATGTCTGTTATCTAGCAACGTTTTAAGCATAGGATCATGCTGTGCTAGATGGTGACAGTCTTTTGCCGTGTGTACAGCAAAGTCTTTAAGCATAGGTTTGACACAGTGTCAACCTTGCTGAGCTGTAAAATGACAAAAGCCATTTACCACTCCAGACACAGTATTACAGCTTTGGACTGGTAAAATACCATCCAAGCCAACCTGGAACGAGTAAAAGCAACCCCTGACACATGTTTTGCTCTCACTAGAGCTTGTCACTCTAACCTTGAAAGCAATTTGTTTTGACTTATACTGGGTGCTCCCTTGTGTCTGGACAATGCTAAACCTCTCTGACGCGCTCTAATGAGAGCATTTCCCTACATCAATTTTTGTGGTAATCTTTGATTGACTTCTGAACTTCATTTGGGAACTTGTTTTCTGCTTTTTGGAACTTTGCACTTTTGTTAACTTTTCATCATGTCCCAATCTGGAGATGCATCAGTTGGAGCTGCTTTGACCTAGAGAAATTGGATGGCTCTAACAAGGCTCAGTTAAAGCAGTTCTGTAAAAGTTTTGACTGTCCCATTAAGAGCTCATCCAAGAAGGAGGAGCTGCAAAAGGCGCTGAGGGCCTGGGTGACAGCCAAGAGCACTGAAGGGCACACAGAGGATGAGGACGATTAGGAGGAGAAAGGGCATTCCATACACAATGGTATTGTGAGTGGGCCTATTATACCCAGGGAGAGAGTCTCTAGGGTAGGTAGCAGTGTCTCATCTAAGGGTCTGACCCCTGAAGAATTGCAGGACAGACAGGCAGAGAGGGAGCACCACAGGGAGTTGGAGAAAATGAGGATGGGATGGCCATTGAGGAGAAAAGGTTGTTGTTGGCTCATGAGCTCAGCTTGAGGGAGCTGGATCAGAGGAGCCAGTCTAGTAGGGATGGTGGCAGCCACATCACAGTGCAGCCTAAAAGGAGGGTGCACATTCCTAAAGATCTTGTGAAGGATTATAAAAGGGAGGATGTCATATATTTGTGGTTTAAGGGGTATGAGTCTGCTCTCCATATGAATCTGGTCCCTGAAGGTCATTGAGGGGTGGGTCTGTGGAAGCTGTTTGAGGTAGAGGAGAGGGATACATTGACATTGACAGCCCTTGGGGATGCTCAGAATCTCACCTACTCCAGCATAAGGGATGCCCTACTCACAAGGTATGGTCTCCTTGCAGTACAAAGCTTGAGCAGGAAGCGGACCGCTGGGAGAGCACCATGGTCCAAAAGAGGTATGGGGGAGACCATGCCAAGGGTGGGCAGGGTCCCTCTTAGAAGAAAGGGGGGGGTAAGGGTAAACAGGATGAGTTCTCTAAAGGGCCCCAAACTGATTCTCAGGGTCAGTATTCCCAACCCCTCAGTGAGAAGAAGCCATGGTTCTCCAAACGGACGACCGTGGCAGGTGGTCCCCCACGTAAATGCTATGCATTTGACCAGGTGGGTCATGTAAGGGGGGACCCCATATGCCCCAAAAGTATACCACAACCCACTAGTGCGCCATCCCAGGGTTTGGCCAGTGTAGCTCTTGGGGAGGAGTTGGTTCCAGGTGCGGGGGACCCTTGTCTCATTAGGGGACATTGATATGGTCCAGAGAACCCTTGTGCCTGAGAACACTAAGAAGTGCAGGCAGAGGGTGACCATTAATGTACAGAGGGTAGAGGCTCTGAGAGACACAGGAGCCAGTGTGTCTACAGTGAGGAGTTACCTGGTGTTTGAAGAGCAGATAGATCCCCAGGTACTTCACCAAGTAGTTGCAGTGGACAACTCAGAACGCCTGTGCAGAGTGGCGCAGGTTCCTTGAAGGTAGCTGTGAGTCTAGCCATGCCTGTTGATTGTTTCCTAGGCAATGACCCGGAGGATTCCTCTTGGAAGGAGGTGGAACACAGGTTTCACTTGGAGATGTTGAGTCTGCCTGGGTGGGTATGCGTATCCACCCGGGCAATGGCAGCCCGTCAGGGTAGTCAAGTGCCCCTGGAGCCTGAAACAATGGCGCAGGGGAACGCCAAGAAGAGGAAGGGCAGGGGGTGCAGGAAACTGGTCTGAGAGAAGGCGGAGCCTGTGGGTGATGCCCGGAGCCTATAGGGGAACAGGTGAATGAACTGGGGGAGGTCCCTGAGCTACTGCATTGGCAGCAGCAAGGGAGACCCAACAGGGAGGCATTCTGTGAAGCACAGAAAAATTGCCCTTCTCTTGTGGGACTGCGGCAGCAGGCTGCAGCCCAGGCGGCTGGCGAGGAACCCAGCACTCACCTGATCTATTGGGAGGATGGCCTCCTGTATAGTGAGCCTAAGGTTCCTGAGCCTGGGTCAGCTTGAATGCTGGTGGTGCCCCAGTGCTTCAGGGCCTTCCTACTGGGGTTGGCTCATGATGTACCTTTGGCAGGACATCTGAGGCAGAACAAGACCTATGAGAGGCTTGTCTCCCACTTCTATTGGCCCAAGATGAGCAAGCATTCTGCTGCACACTGTAGGTCTTGACCAACTTGCCAGTTAAGTGGCAAGAGTGGGGGGAAATGTAAGGCTCCCCTCCAACCTTTACCTGTGGTTAGTACTCCTTTTGAGAGGGTAGGTATTGACATAGTGGGGCCTCTGGACCCCAAGACAGCCTTCGGCAACAGGTTCATCCTGGTCTTGGTGGACCATGCCACCCGGTACCCAGAAGCCATTCCTCTGAGGTCAGTGACTTCCCCTGTGGTGGGTCGTGCACTGATGGGGTTTTTTACTCACATGGGGATCCCTAAGGAAGTGGTATCTGATAGGGGTACCAACTTCATATCCATGTATATGAAGTCTCTGTGGAAAGTGTGTGGGGTGACCTACAAGTTCACCACACCCTACCACCCCCAAAGTAATGGTCTGGTTGAGATATTCAACTGCACCTTGAAAGGCATGATCATGGTCCTGTCAGATCCTTTGAGGCAGAAGTGGGACGTCCTCTTGCCATGCCTTCTGTTCGCCTACAGGGAGGTGCCTCAAAAGAGACTTGGGGTTAGTCCCTTTGAGCTCATCTATGGCCACCCTGTGAGGGGACCTTTGAGTCTGGTGAAGGAAGCTTTGGAGAAAGCTCCTAGTAAGCCCCCCCCCCCAAGGATGTATTTAGCTACATGCTGGTTTTGAGAAACCAGACTGCCCACTTTAGGAGTCTCGCTCAGGTGAACCTGGAAGCAAGCCAGGAAGATATGAAACGCTGGTATGACCAGAATGCCACTCTGGTCGAGTTTCAACTGGAACAAAAAGTGTGGGTGATGGTGCCAGTGGAGCCGAGGGTGCTCCAGGATAAGTGGACTGGGCCATTTGAGGTGGTGGGGCACAAAAATCAAGCCACCTACCTGGTGGACTTGCAGTCCCCAAGGAACCCTTTAAGGGTCCTGCATGTCAACCGCCTCAAACCGCACTTTGAGCGGACTGAACTGTCCATGCTCCTTATGACAGATGATGGGGTGGAGGAGGAGAGTGAGCCTCTTCCTGACCTCATGTCTGCAGGAGAAAAGGATGGGTCAGTGGAGGGAGTGATCCTCTCCCCCTCCCTGACTGAGGAGCAGCAGGGTGACTATCGCCACGTGTTGGGACAGTTTGCCTCACTGTTTTCCCTGATCCCAGGAGTCACACACTTATGCACACATGATGTGGACACTGGAGACAGTACACCTATTAAACAAAAAGTGGACAGGGTGACTGACAGGGTCAGAGCATGCATTAAGGATAAAGTATCCAAAATGCTTCCCCTGGGGGTTATTCAGCATTCCAGCAGTCCTTGATCAAGCCCAGTGGTATTGGTCCCAAAGGCTGCTGCACCTGGTGCCACTCCAGAACTCAGGTTCTGTGTGGACTACCGGGGACTCGGTGCGGTCAGCAAGACTGACGCACACCGCATCCCCTGAGCTGATGAGCTCATTGACCGGTTGGGAGCCGCCAAGTACCTCAGTATGTTTGACTTAACATTTGGGAACTGGCAGATTGCCTTAACTGAGGGGGCCAAGGAGAGGTCAGCACTCTCTACCCCAGATGGATACTTTAAATTTAAAGTCATGCCATTTGGGATGACAAATGCCCCTGCCACCTTTCAGAGGTTGGTCAACCAGGTGTTGGCTGGACTGGAGGAGTTCAGTACCGCCTACCTGGTTGACATTGCTGTGTTTAGTTCCACATGGGAGGAACACCTGTAACACATCTGGAGAGTGTTAGAGGCCCTGCAAAAGGCAGGCCTCACTATTGAGGCAAGCAAGTGCCAAATGTGGTGTACTTAGGACACCAGGTGGGGAGTGGCCAGGTGGCACCCTTGCAGCCTAAGATCGATACCATTCTGGCTTGGGAGCCTCCCAAGACCCAGACTGAAGTGAGAGCCTTCTTAGGTCTCACAGGATACTACAGGACGTTTGTCAAGGGGTATGGGACCGTTGTTACCCCCTTGACTGAGTTGACTTCGAAGAAGCAACCCAGGAAAGTGATCTGGACAGAGGCTTGCGAGAATGCTTTTGATGCCCTGAAGGCTGCCATGTGCACAGCACCTCTGCTGAAGGCACCTGACTACTCCAAGGAGTTTGTTGTGCAAACAGACACCTCAGAGCATGGTATTGGAGCAGTACTCTCACAGCTTAATGAAGAGGGCCTAGATCAAACCGTAGCCTTCATTAGCAGGAGGTTACTACCCAGGGAACGTAGGTGGAGTGCCATAAAACGTGAAGCGTTTGCTGTGGTCTGGGCACTAAAGAAGCTAAGACCCTACTTGTTTGCGACTCACTTCCGAGTTCAGACCGACCACAGGCCCCTCAGATGGTTAATGCAGATGAGGGATGAGAATCCAAAACTGTTGAGGTGGTCCATTTCCCTACAAGGGATGGACTTTACGGTAGAACACCGTCCTAGTACAGAACACGCCAATACTGATGGTCTGTCCAGGTTATTCTGCCTTAGTGATGAAAACTCCCATGAGGTTGGGTAGTTGCTCCCCACTTTCATCTGGTGGGGGACACGTGTTAGACCTTTCATACTTGCCGTGGTCTCCCTTATCTTTTTGCCTCTGTTTCCCAGGTTGTTGATGTGTGCTGGACTCTGATTTTGTTGTTTTTGTTACTCTGGGCACTTTACCACTACTAACCAGTGCTAAAGTGCAAGTGCTCCTTTACAAAATGTGTATGTAATTGGTGTATCCATGATTGGCATATTTTATTTATTAGTAAGTCCCTAGTACAGTGCACTAGAGGTGCCCAGGGCCTGTAAATCAAGTGCTACTAGTGGGCCTGTAGCACTAGTTGTGCCACCCACATAAGTAGTTCTGTAATCATGTCTCAGACCTACCACTGCAGTGTCTGTGTTTTAACTGTAAATTCGACTTGGCAAGTGTACCCACTTGCCAGGCCTAAAACTTCCCTTTCCTTACATTTAAGACACCCCTAAAGGTAGGCCCTAGGTGGCCCCAAGGGCAGGGTGCAGTGTATGGTTAAGGTAGGGCATATAGTAATGTGTTTTATATGTCCTGAGTTTGATATACTCCTAAATAATTTTTTCTCTGTTGCAAGGCCTGTCCCTCTCATAGGTTAACTTGGGGGCTACCTTTAAATCTGATTAAAGTGTAGATTCCCTTTGGGAGTGGATAGACATTTGGAGTTTGGGGTCTCTGAGCTCACAATTTAAAAATATATTTTAGTAAAGTTGATTTTAATATTGTGTGTTTGAAAATGCCACTTTTAGAAAGTGAGCATTTTCTTGTTTAACCCATTTCTGTGACTCTGCCTGTTTGTGGATTCCCTGTCTGGGTCAGTTTGACAGTTGGGCTGGTTGCACCTCACACTAGACAGTGACACAAAGGGAGCTGGTGTCGTAGTTTGGACTCTTGCTCTGGGCAAGACTGCTGGTTAATGGATGACAGTACTTTTGTCTGTAGGTGACTATGCCTATCCTACAACAAGTCGCAACTGTTGTCCCAACCTTACCAGCTCACTAGCAGCATCTCACCAAAAACCCGAACAGTAAAAGGTGATTTGTGGCAGCCTTTACACATAGACTCAAGAGTATGACTTCTCAGGGAGTTTTGTGATTAAACGGAGATTACCCCTTTCTCACAGATATATCATGTCTCATACAAACACAGGCAATGACTAAGATGCAGTAAAGTTTCAATAGTTTTGATTTAACACAACTGCAATTTGCGATATGTTACATGGGCTACAATGATTAGGATAATGAATAATGCAAGAAACAGAATTGTGAAGACGAGAGTCATTATTACAAAGACCCCCACCATCTTGCAATGTACGTAAAAGATATACGAGATGTAATATGCCCTAATACCTTAATGTGATAGGCCTAACCTCCTACCTAAAGGAGAGCTGGGTTTGCTAAACCTAATCTGCCAATGCCATGTCCATGGGAGGAGCCCCCAACCCTTGTTACCTTGGAATGAGGTCTCTATCTCAGACTCCACAAGGACATGAAGACTGGGTCAGCGTCAAGACCGGCATGCAGCATCGGTATCAGCGATGGTGGCGATGCCCTCTGGTCGGAATCGCTCTGCTTATCTGTCTAAAGTGTGATGTATTTATACAGATCTACCAGGGCCCCTGATGTAGGTGTGTTCCCAAACAATAGATAACAAACATGCTTGGGACGGCAATTATTATAAACAAATCCCTCGAAAGTATAGAGAGCGAAAATCCCTATGTGTGAACACCTACTGTTTGTTTGTCTTTGTTGCTTGATCTTGACGCCTTAGCGCGGTGGCACTGATGATGCAAAAAATAACAAGTGGCCTAACTATAAACAAGGCAGCCATCTTAGATGAATTAAATAATTAAATAGGCTAAGACAGAGCAAGCTAAGTAGATTAAAAGTCACTAGGTGATGAGGGCACGAGTCTGCAAGCTGAAGGCTAAGCTAACTCCTGTTATCCCATTAAAACACCTAGGATTCACTACACTGGGGTATAGTCTGCATTTCCTGATGCACCATCTGTGCTACGAGGAAGGGGAGGAGTGGTCACTCACACCTGAAAGGGCTGTGCCTGCCCTCACACAATGCAGTCTCCACCCTCTGGTGTGTGTCTGGGGCCTGGCCTGGGCAAGGAAGGATTTCACATTCAAGAGAGACTTTGGGGGTTATTACAACTTTGGAGGAGGTGTTAATCCATCCCAAAAGTGACGGTAAAGTGGCGGATATACCACCAGCCGTATTACGAGTCCATTATATCCTATGGAACTCGTAATACGGCTGGTGGTATATCCGTCACTTTACCGTCACTTTTGGGACGGATTAACGCCTCCTCCAAAGTTGTAATAACCCCCTTTGCTTTGAAGTAGGCCTACTTCAAAGTAGAAATTGGTTATAAGACGGGCACCCAAAACCACAGACTTTAGAATGTTTCTGGAAACCAAGAGGAACCTCTGCCTGGAGAAGAGCTGAAGAACTGAGGAAGAAGCTGCCCTACCTGTGACTTTGCTTTGTGGAGCTATCCTGCAGTTGCTGCTTCTGCCAGAGTAAGAGGGCAAAGACTGGATTTTGTGTGCCTTTCATCTTGTGAAGATCTCCAAGGGCTTGATTTAGAGCTTGCCTCCTGTTTTTTGAAGTCTCAGGGACAGCAAAGACTTCGCTCTGGTAGCACCTGGAGTCTCTGGAGAGACTCCTACTCTACCCTGTGGTGCCCATCCAGTTCCTGGGAACCTGAAAGGAGAAGCTGGAAGCCGAAGAGGAAGAAATCCATGCACAGAACGCTGTGCGGGTAAAAGATCAATGCAACTCTGATCTGCGGCTGGGAAATCGATGTGCCGCCGGCTTCACGGCTGACAATCGATGCTCGCCTGTAACGTGACCGAAGAATCGACGCACTGAGCTGGAGAAACAACGCGCAGCATTACTGACGGAGGCTGGTGAGATTGCAACCCGTGTTGCGTGGTTTTTGGATCATCGTGCGGCTGGATTTCCACCGTTGGGTGTGTAAAAACAATGCAAAGTCTGCCCGGACCCAAGAGTGCTGACCAGACTGACGCATCGCTCTCCTGTGGAGAGAAGAAACGACAGGCCCTGACCTGATGAAAGGAGAAACAATGCAAGGTCTCGCTTGTGAGTAAAATCGACGCATCTCAAGCCCTTTTTGACGCACACTTGCCCGTGCAGGGTTATTTGTGACGCACCCAAGGTACATTTTCACGCTAACAATGTTAGCGTGTGTTTAAAACTACATGAAGACTCTTTTTGCTTTTTAATTGATAACTTGACTTGTGTATTGTGGATTTTTGTTGTTTTGGTCTAGTTTTGTTTAGGTAAATATTCCCGATTTTTCGAAACATGTATTGTGTCATTTTGTAGTGTTTTCATTAAGTTACTGTGTGTTGGTACAAATACTTTACACCTAGCACTCTGAAGTTAAGCCTACTGCTCATGCCAAGCTACCAAGGGGGTAAGCAGGGGTGAGCTGAGGGTGATTCTCTATTACCCTGACTAGAGTGAGGGTCCTGCTTGGACAGGGGGTAACCTGACTGCCAACGAAAGAACCCATTTCTAACCCCCCTCATGGGCAAAATATTGCCCAATTTCTTTTTTATGTCTGACCTGTGGATCCTCCGCAGGGCTCAGCATTGCCCCCCTGGGTAAAATCCATGGTGGATCCGCGGATCCACAGAATGTTTTTTTTTAAAAACCCATTGCATCCAACCCCATGCTGCGCACAACCGAAGGCCGTGGGGCAGCTTGGCTTTGGAAGCATGTGGAATGGTTGGCAGCAGAGCCTGGCCATAGATCAGGCCCTGCCGCCAACCCTCCGGTGCACAGCCAAAGGCCTTACGCAATGCTAGTTATATTAACGTGTGTTTTAAAAAAACATAGAAATTCATTGAAAAAGCCAGAGGTTACAGGGAACTTATAATTAAGTTGGTGTTTTACCCATACAAAGCCATAGAAATTCTGAAGTTACAGTTATAGTTTTACTTACCTGAAGAAACTATACTTCATGCCGGAAAGTAACTTTAGGCGACAAGTGATAGTTTCTTAACATAATTGTTGCTATAATTATATATGTATCTGCTGAATTTCTATGGTTTTGTACAGGTAAAACATCAACTATAATGAGCTCCTGTAACCTTTGTTTTTTTCAGCAAAAATCTATCTATCTATCTATCTATCTATCTATCTATCTATCTACATACATATATACACATATGTATTTTTATATATTCACTGAAAAAAACAAAGGTTACAGGGACGTTATAGTTAGCTTCTGAATTTACTCACACAAAGCCATTGAAATTCAGCAGTTATAGTTATGGCTAACTCAAATAACTATAACTTGTGCCCTAAGGTAACTATAACTCATGCCTTTGCCATGCACAACTAACTACTCCACATATTACATCATTAATGACACCTTCTGTGGCATTGTGCTATTATCTCTGAAACATTTGCAATAACTTTACTGATGAGAAAACTGTGCATGGTGGGGGCGCAAGTTATAGTTACCTTAGGGTGGAAGTTACTTGGATTAACCATAGCTATAACTGCTAAATTTACATTTTCTTTCAGGTTGGGGCCAGCCAATAAGGGGTTTGCTTTTCCACTGGATTCGCAATCCGGGTCCAGATCCGTGGAGGATCCGCTTCCCTATATATCTATATTTTGTCATCTCTAAAATCATATAAACTACTAAACTGATTTACAACAAATCACAAAATGTTTAATCTACTTACCAAGATCTAGCTTTCTGCCAAATTTGGTGTAATTCCGTTCCACAGTTTGGGCTGTAGGCCTATCTAAACCCTATGGGAAAATGAATGAGGAAAGCGTGTTTTGGATCCCCTGTTTCTCAGCCCTCGCTTGATGGATCAGCCTGAAAAATTTCAAGATAGCAGCTGAACTGAGCAAAGTATACATTTTGAAAAATTTGTGAAGATTCGCCAAGCGGAATCTTATTGGCAAAACAAAAAAAACGCTCTTTTTATGAAAACTAGGTCCTAACTATAACTACCTACTGGCGGGTAATGTATGTATGGATACATATATATATATGTACATATTCACTTTAAAAAAACAAAGGTTACAGGGACATTAGTTAGGTTCTACATTTACTTGCACAAAACCAGGGAAATTCAGCAGTTATATTTGGTTATTTCAAGTAACTTTAACTCACGGCCTAAGGCAACTATAACTCGTGCTCCTGCCAGGCATTGATATCATTGATATTTTTGTTGCTGTTATAAAAGTTGTCATGAGTGCTGTCATATCTGGGGTAATTATCAGTGCATGGTGGGAGTTATTTCAAGTAACTACAACTCGTGCCATCACCATACATAATTTGCTCATCATTAATTGGTGATATTAGCAATGTAGTCAAAGAAGATGTCATGAGTGATGTAATAACTGCGGAGATTAGCAGTGCATGGCAAGTGTGCAAGTTATAAATTACCTTGGAGCGCAAGTTTAAGTTACTTGATGTTGGAAGGTGGGTCATTAGTTGAGTGGCCTGCACAAGTAATGGGTCCCCACACGACCACCACTGGGAACCAAACACCCCATTGTAGCACTTGACTGTCATAGAGTAGCATTGCAGAGAAGTCCAAGGCGTACGCAAGGGAGGTGGTTTGGGCTAGTAATCCCCATTCATGAGCACAGAAGCAAGGCACTCAATAAATGATTGTCTAATCTAGTCTGTGCTTTTTCTTTTGATAAAGTAAAACTACATGTATTACACAAACACACACACACACACACACAACTCAATACTATGCAACAATGTAAAAATATACACAAATTGATGGAATTACCCTTGGATGACATTGTGTAATCTCACATGTCTCTCCCTAGGGGAAATATAATCCAACAACCCTCATGGCAAAACAATCCCTGGTATCCCAATGCAACATTTGCCTGTAATGTGGAGTGAAAGCACCAAAATCTGGCTAATAAGCACATCTACTGTGCAAGAGAGTGGTTATCATTCTCAGCAATCAAATCAGTATTACAAGAAACATATAGGGACATGTTTAAATACTTTATACTGTAAAGATTACTTTTGGATTATTTTAGATTACTGGTAGATTACTTCTTGATTACCTTGGTGTAACATCATCCTAGACCCCTACCCGGTGCAGTCCCACAAATAAAGAACAACATTTCTAAGAGGTTGTGCTTAAGGGGTTATGATTTCTTTGCCCCACCCAACCTAGGGTGGGGACACAAATGTATTGGGGGGATGCTGCACTGTTCCTGCAGCTCCCCCTGGCAACAGCGCTTGCTTGGTGGTGACCCTATCCTCCTGGGGCCACCACGAGCTGAACACATTGTTCAGGAGACTTGGGCCTTGCAATATTGGACATATAGATAACAAATGTTCATTTTTCCTTTCTTGGGGCATTGTGCTGCGTTACTGGGTGTCCTTGGTGGAGGGGAGCAAGGGGAATCCACCCTTGGCTGCCCTCATGGTTGGAGGTTGTCCAGTCTCACCCGGACACCCCCGTCATGCTGTCTCCTTGGTGGAGGGCAGTGCAGGAAGCCCATCCCAGGCTGCCATCGTGGTTCGGGGGTGTCCGGTCCCACCCGGTCCCATCAGGTGAGTGATGTTGGAGAGCGTCTCGGGGAGCCAACCTGGGCCGCTTCCGCTGGCTCCCCACATGGCGAGCACCTGGGTGCTGCCACTTAAGCCGGCCTTTCCTTTGGTGTCTCCCCGCTCGGGCAGACATGTGCTGCTGTGGCGGCCATCGGGGCACTCCCCCACTTCCTCTGCCGCACTGGGGCCCCTCGTCATTATTCCAGGGAGTGCAACGACTCTCACCGTCTTTGGCCTGTTCGCAGGGCCCCGGGATGAGGTCCAGGGCCAAGGCTCCATTTCATCAAGCTCGATCCTCGGCAGCTGGCACTGCTTCAGCTGAAAGCTATCTTTGAGGACTATTCTTCTTGACGGGGCCCCAGGATGGGATCCAGGACCCTACTAACTCCACTTCATGGGGGTCTTGACAGCAGCCCCGGCTTTACTTCATTTTGGGGCATGCCCCGTGTCCTGCCCCCCTCCCCGGGCATTGACTAGGGCAGCAGCGGAGCCCCACTCGCTTCGCCGCTGGCTCAGGCATAGGTCAAAGGTTACAGACAGTCTCCTTGGGATATCTCAGGCCCCCAAGGGCCGATTTGGATGATTGTTGTGTCGTTATGCTCCTGGTGATGAGCCCTTGCCACCAGGAGCACTCTCCTTAGGCCTCCTGGCCTAGAAGGCTCCCACATTATAGGGAGCCATCAGCCTTCCTTCTGGGGTTTTCTTTTTCTTCTGTGCAGCACTCTTCTCCCCTTGCACTAGCCAACCCTTTCTTCCAACTAGTCCTCAGAGGAGTAAGTGGGCCAGTTTACCTGGCCCTGGCTTGCACCTCGCTGTGCCTGAAGTCCTTTAGCCCAGCCCCAGGGGGCAGTCAGGGTTTTTTTTCTTTCCAGTTGTCCAACTATGCTTTTATAACCTACTGCATCATTCTTTTCAAACAGGGTACAGTGTACATTGGTGTGACTCTTGTCTCTGTGGGCCCTAGGGGACCTGAGTTATGCCCTAGGTCACTCTTTCCCATTGACATTGAATGAAGTTTCCCTACAGTGAAAAGACAGTAAGCACACTGATGTTGAATGTACTGGAGTGTCCGTACAGTAACAATACAGTAAGCACACTGACTAACCCTCCTCCTTGTACACCCATCACATGAGGTCTTCTCTGGGTCACCATCCACTCTGCATAGTTCCTTTTGCACCAGGCTCCCTAACTGCAGTTCTTGGGATGCGCACGCCAGGAACCCTCCCCACGCACCTCTTACATGGGTGCACACACAAGTGCACACATGATCCTGTGTAGCCAGCCCGGGGCCTCCTACTTTTGCTGCGCCACAGCAGCCTTTCCTTATCAAGACACACCGTCCATTTTACCATGACTTTACTGTGGGGGAGTGCCTGACTCAGAGGCTCCGTTACAGTAAAAGGTCAAAAACCAGGTGGTCAAAAAGCAAAAAATCAGGGTGGACCAGATGGTCAGAACTATCCTCTCGCACTTGAAATAACTCTAGCAGCTGAATTTCTATGGTTTTATGCAATTCAGATCTGAACCTAACTATTGCATCCCTGTAACGTATAGTTTTTTAGTGAATTTCTAAAGTTTTTTTATTCTATTTCCTAACTATAACGTTCCTGTAACCTGTGAATATCTAGGTTTTTTTTAAAAGTTATGTAAGATGCCCATCGCAATGCACGGTGGGGAGGTGGAAATTGGATGCAGGGGCTACCCAGGCATTGTGCTGCCTCCACCCAAGCTTGCTGCTCCTGCCCTCCTCCTCCTTGCCACCCATTGTCCAAGTCCATGCCCCTGCTAGCTAATTACAGCCCTGCATGGCCATTGATCTGTCACTGTCATTCCGTCGAGCCTTGAACAGTCAGCTTGCTACCCTATCCATCTCCATACTACCCTCTGTTGTCTGAGTACCTGCACCAGCCCCCTCGCTCCTGCCCTGCATGGTCCAATGTGCTGCCACTGCCCTCCTGGCCTGCATGGTTTGTCATGCTGCAACTGTCCCTCCTGTCTGTTCGTTATGGTCAGCTTGCTGCCCTGCCTCTTTCCTCTATCTCTCTGTTGTCCGTGCACATGGCCCTGTCCCCTCCCTATTACTTTCCATGGTCCACTGTGCTGCACTGCTGTTCTGCATGCTCTGTGTGATGAATTGTACCCCTGATGCTTGCCCTGTAAGGTCAGTTTGGTGCCACTGCCCATCTCCCTCCTGCCCTCTGCTATCTAAGTCCATGTCCCTACCCTATTCCTCCTGCCATCCATGATCCAATGTACCATACTTGCCAACATTTTGAACTTGGTGATAGGGAGACTTTGAAAAAAAAAAAAAAACAGGTAATTGATTTTCCTCATTGACTTACATTGAAAAAGAGGAGGCAGATAAAATAAAGCCCTTTTGGGCTTATGCCATCAGGAGTCTCCTGCCTGAACTGGGTCTGTTGGCGTGTATGGTTGTACTCTGCCACTGAATCTTGCTTCTGCCCTCAGTGGTCTGTTACATTGCCACAGCCTCTCTTGCTGGTCCTGCATGGTTGGTTTGTTGCCCCTGCCCCCCTTTTCCCCTGCCTTCCGTGGTCTATTGTACTGTCACTTCCCCTCCCGCCTGTCCAGCATGGTCAACTTGTTGCCTCTCCACCCTCTTCCCCAGTTCTCAAATAGAGACAAATCACTTTTAAATTATTTTCTTTTTTTATCCAGTTGATCACTTGATTATTTGTTACACTTAGGGGAGAGGATGTGGGGTTAGGGTCAGGGTTGCAGTCTGCTCAACTGGAGATCCAGGTTCGTGTTTTGGCATCTGTTCGACATCCTGTGATTCTGGGTAAATTACTTAGGGCCTGATTTAGATTTCAGGGGACTGGTTACTCCGTCATAATGGTGATGGAAATCCAGCTCACAGAAATCTAAATCCCATTGTTTTCAATGGGATTTATATTTTGGTGAATGGGATATTTGTCAACGTTGTGACGGAGTTACCAGTCTGCTGCGATCTAAATGAGGCCCGTCATCTCCCAATGCCTAAAATCAAAATGAATGTGTCCTTGTGTAATGTATCTGATTTTCATGTAAAGCACTTGTATACCTTTGGGTGAAGTGCAGTACTTAAAACTGCAAGAACAAAAACCTAAACAATTAAGCGTTTGACTCACTTTTGTGATTGGGCTATACTTGGGCTACATTTGGGTGATATGAGCACTACATTTGGGCTCTTTTTTCTCTGGTGGCTCTCTTGGGAGACCTATTTTTCATAAAGCTCTCTAATTTCCTTATTTACTGCAGTATCCTCAGTAGTTTTTTACACTTTAATTCCATCAAGATGGCATTCAGATGTTGCCCATATTTTACATAAATTCAGAATGTTGGCACTCTAGTTGCTCATTAGAACACTGTAAGCTGTTGATCACAAGGGAGTTAACTGGCAGTCTTCTGCTGATGCTAAAAGTGCATATTTCAGTCAACATGTCAGAATTATTTAATGAAACAGAAGTTCAAGATATTTGAGTACGCACTTAAAACATGTTCTAATTTTTCCTTCTGCAGCACTAACCAAAATTTCTATGAAAAATTATACACCCTCATTTGTTCCTTTCTAAATTAAATGTTTTATGTTTTATCTATTTGATTCAATTAAGATGGCTTTATGTGTGCTTTTGTGATAAGCAAGACTGTTAGCGCCCTTGTTTTTTAGACCACTCTGGGAGGCTGCAGTAGAACACAAGGGAATCAACTGAGAGGGTACTCCTGTTGGAAGTACATATTGTACTGAGAATGCCAGGCTTCATTCTCATATGATGGAGAAAGACAGTGTGAATTTACAGAACGTATGCTCTCATTTTAGCTCCTGGAGCACCTTCTATCACCTCTTTGGGAAAATCATGGAAAAACAGATTTCTCTCAAACATGATTCATGCAATCCTTCCAGAAGGCTTTTTCACAGGGTAAAATCACCTTAGATGCAACACAATTCCTAAAATTATAATGGTACTGTCAAGCAATGGTTTATATTGTAACTAAAATTTGTTATCACCCTTTATATGTTCTCCTTTTTGTGACCCTCAAAGCATGCCATTCACTACAATGCATTACAAAGGGGTGCCATCTTGTATATTGGCCCCATGATGGCTGCCTGCCTTCCTGGTTGAAGTGCTGACAGCCCATGAGATCTCACCATGAGATCTGAGCTTAGGTTCCACCCAGATATACAAATTTGGTTTTCTTTAAATATCTCAAAAACTACTGAACGGATGTACACCAAATAATAAAAAGTGTGCTTTCTGGACCAAGAGCTACCTTTCTGCCAAATATGGTGCAATTATGTCCAGCAGTTTGGATTGTAGTCATATCTAAAATCTCTATGGGAGTTAACATGGGGAACATACTTTTTTTTTACCCAATCCCCCTCTTTTTCTCTGCACCCGCTTGACAGATGAGCCCAAAACTTTCTATGCACAAAAAGACCCTAGAGGACACTTCTGATTTGATGAAGATGCGTCAAACGGCGCTAAAGGTATAGCCAAGTCAAAAAATGCTTTTCCTATGTATACCAGGTCTTAACTAAAACGTATAGCTTCCAACTGGCGAACAACAGTAGGTAATATTTTTATATAATAATTATTTTTTTTCACTGAAAAATACAAATGTCACAGGTACTTTATAGTTAAGCTCTGAATTTACTCGTACAAAACCATAGAAATTCAGCAGTCATAGTTAGAGTTCCTTTAAGTAACTATAACTCACGCCCTAAGGAAACTATAACTTGCTCCCTTGCCATGCACAGTTTTCTTATCAATGTATGGTGAAGGCATGAGATATAGTTACCGTAGGGTGCGAGTTATAGTTACTTAAAAGAACTCTAACTATAACTGCTGAATTTCTATGGTTTTGTACGAGTAAATTCAGAACCTAACTATACATCCCTGTAACCTTTGGTTTTTTCAGTGAATTTCAATGGTTTTTTAACATAAAGCAATTTTAATTACTATATGTTATTCCAACCCCCACCATGGACAGCCTTCAATCATGCGTGGGAGGGGTTGGTCGCAAGGTTTGGCCTACAGCTAGGCCTTGCAGCCAAGCCCTTATAACCACCCAGCCCCATGCCACATATGTCCTTTGGCTGTGGGCAGCTCAGGTTGGCCACAGGGCTTGTCTCTGTCAGTGGATTTGTGAGTGGGTGCATGAGTGTTTGAGGGGGTCTGAAACTGGGTGTGTGAGTCTGAGTAGGTGTGAGAGGGTGCATGAGTGTCTGAGTGGGTGTGTGAGTAGACGCATGAGTCTCTGAGTGCATATATGAGTGAATGAATTAGTGTATGAATGAGTTTGTGGTTTTTCTTCCAAATGTTTTCATATTTGTGAATAATTCACAAGCATTTCACAAATTTTCGAGAATATCATCCATGGTGATATACATTTATTTTAAAGCCGTAATCTGCACCTAAAACACACCTATATCACACCACTCGGGTCAGGGTACCTTCACCCTGACCCCTTATGCCACTTTTAATTTGGATTTTCACCCCCCGGGGACCTTGTCCTGTGAAATAAAATGGTGGCAGCAACTTTGCAGTCAGGTTGCGGTCAGGCAATTGCAATGCTTCTTTTTGCACCTGTATTCATGATTTTTTTTTTAATTTTGTGAATTATTCGCAAAATATAAATGACCAGAGACATGCAATTTTTTTTCCCTTTAATATCTCAAAAACTACTGAACAGATTCACACAAAATAAGCAAAAGCATAATTTGCGTACAAACAGCCAGCTTTCTGCCTCATTTGGTGTAATTCCGTCCAGTGGTTCGGCCTGTAGTCGTGTCTAAATAATCCTCCGGGAATTAACATGGGAAATGTAACATTTTTTTAGCCCTCTTTTTCGCAGCCCCCCCTTGACGGATCACCCCGAAACGTTCCATGTGCAACAAGAATCACTGCAACACTTTTCTTCAGAAAAGTTTATGAAGATTCGTCAAACAGTGCCAAAGATATAGGCAAGTCGAAAAATGCTTTTTCTATGGAAACATGGTCCTAACTATAACTACCTAGTGGCGTGTGCCACTAGATTTTATATACATATATATCTATATATATATATAGATATCTATATATATATATATATATATATATATATATATATATATAGATATATATATATATATATAGATATATATGTATATATTGTTGGGAAATGGATTATTGTTAGGGGCAGGTAAGTACCTAAACTTAGCAGTAGGCCAGTAACTTCCACTTAGGTCCAGTTAGGTCTCAGTAAATTAAACCCAGCTCAACCCTTGGCAGCTTGACAACAAGCAACAAGGCTTAACTTAGGAGACAAATGAGTAAAGCATTTAAAAATCTCAAAACAATAAATAACTATAACACAATACAAATCCAACACCAATGTATAACAATAGATTATATTTTTATCTTTAAAATGACACCAAAATGATTAAAATCGGATAAGGGGAACCGGAGATATAACTTTTCAAATAATTGATGCTTTCTAGTGCTTAGAAGCAACTAGTGCTCAAAGCGTTAAAAAAAAAAGGTCACACTGGAAAGGAACAAAGTCCAGAGTTCATCAAATGGCCACTGGACGCTGGTCAGCTGGGCTCTGCTTGCAGCACTTGATGCAGGGGACTCTGAGCAGCTCCTTTGTACCTGTAGCAAACAGGGAGTCCCTTCTTGAAGCAGTAGAAGACAGGCAAAGTCATTTTAGTGGTGAAACCCAAGTGTGCAGCTGGTGCAGTCCTTCAGAGTGCAGTCTCCAGGTACACGTCAGGGGTCCAGCAGGGCAGTCCTTCTTCTGACGTTCTTTGTTGTTGGGATCTGCTAGAGAACTGAGGTAGTGGGAGCAGCTCTGTCATATTTATCCTTGCTCCTGGCTGAAAAACAGGGGGATCCTGGTTCTCCAATCAGGTGCAGGGTCCTTCACCCTGCGATGACCACTTCCTGGGAAGTGTGGCAAAAATCAATCCCAGGGAGCAACATTCCTAAAAAATCCATTATGGCTGAACATGATTTTTGGAGGTTACATCTGTCCAAGCCCACCCACTGGTGTGGATACAAATCTTAAACACACCCTTCTCCTCCCCTCGCCTAATTTAATCAGGGGGGCACCTAATTGTCTGGGTTTCCAGGATGTGAGGGAGGTGCGGGGTTCGTCCAAATGCCCTTCTCTGCCTTTGAAGACCAGTTTGGCAGCCCTCCCCTTCCTGCTTCTCCATCTGTTGAGGGAAGATCTCCTCCCACAGTCACATTCCTTTGTGTTGTTCAGCCCAGGCTACTTCACACTTCATCAAGTCAGCCAGGCCAGGCTGCCAGAGGCTGGCCAATCACAGCAAAGCACTACAGGGCTGAAGTTGGCAACTTTTTAGGTAAAATTTAAAGATCTTTACCTGAACAAGTTATATTAAATCCAACAATTGTAAGCTGTGGGATTTATAATAACAATTAATTTGATATCAAACTTGAGGTATCTGTCACATATGGGGACTTTATAAATTAAAATAAAGTCTCCCCATTTTCACCTATGGAGGCCATTGACTCCAATGAGGGAAAAACGAATTTGGCTGTTTTACCTCACCAGGGCTTATAAAACTATTTGATAAGGTCCCTGCTTACAGTCACACTGCACCTAACCCTAGGGGCTCCTAGGGCACACCTTAGGGGTGACTTATTTGTAAAAATAAGGTAGTTTAAGACTTTGGAACTACTTTTAATTCTAAAGTCGAATTTGCATGTAACTTTAATTTAAAAGTAGTCAGCAAGGCAGGCCTGCCTTTAAAATTATGCTGGGCACCTCAGCAGTGCACCTATGGGCCCACTACCTATGCTGGGGTCCCTAAACTTACATGTCCTACCATATACTAGGGACTTATTAGTAGGTTAATATTGACAATTATAATTAGCCTAATTTGCATACTGATTTTAAACAGAGCACAGGCCCTGCGACTGGTTAGCAGTACCTATGGCACCATCAGAGTCAGGAAAATACCAGCACAAAGTGAAAAATGGGGTCTGAAAGTCAGAGGGCCTCTGCAATGAGCCCTGTTTTCTCACACACACACATACACAAAAATATAAATGTATATATATTTTTTTTCTTTTTTTTTTTTCTTACTGAAAAAAACAGAGGTTACAGGGACGTTATAGTTAGGAAATAGAAATAAAAAAACCTTGGAAATTCACTGAAAAAAACAAAGGTTACATGGACATTTTAGTTAGGTTCTGAATTTATTCGTACAAAACAGTAGAAATTCAGCAGCTATAGGTACCTCAGCTAACTTCAACTGGCGCTCCTGTACTGCACTGCTTATGACTTCACATATCACATCACTCATGACATGGTCAGTGACATCAGTCATGACATCACTGATGACATCTCATATGACATCATCAAGTGAGTGTAAGTGGTTGCATCGATGTGTGAGTGGGTGTGTGAGTGTGTCTATGGGTGAATGAGTGGTTGAATCGTTTGCTGTATGGGAGACTGCATTGATGTGTAAGTTGCTGTATAGGTGAGGAAGTGACTTTGTGAGCAGCTGCATTTCATTTAGTGAGTGGGCCTGTGGGTGGCTGCATGTGTGAGTGAAGCAGCAGCAGCCTCCACCTCACGTGTTCTGGAGGATGTGGCAAGGATGCAGGAGTGACACTTTGCTGATCATATTCCTAAAACAACCAAAAAGGATTGTCCATGTTGTCGCTGTAAATTGTGCTCGAAGCATGGAAAGTGGCAGGAGAGTCGGTATTACTGTCCCCAGTACCCATCTCAACCAGGCCTCTGTGTCCCTACTTGCTTTACGTTGTATCATAATAAAGCAAAGTTCTGGGAAATCAACTGAGGTGGAGCTGCCGTTGGGTAATCCTTTCATTGGCTGTGCATGGATACCGAACGTCCATGGGCCACTGCTTCGTTAGGCAAGCAGTCACAGAATTTTAGTTCATCTA
The DNA here is from genome assembly GCF_031143425.1 of Pleurodeles waltl. Classification (NCBI taxonomy): domain Eukaryota; kingdom Metazoa; phylum Chordata; class Amphibia; order Caudata; family Salamandridae; genus Pleurodeles; species Pleurodeles waltl. Next base: position 1,444,270,071 of record NC_090447.1, read on the forward strand.
CATCAGGAAATCATGGACTTCCTTATGGCCTGCTTGAGACCGTCAGAATGTGGTAGGTGCTCTGTTCAATTAATGTGCATTATAGTCCCCATACTGCGCATACTAGTGAACAGAACATATGCCATATTGTCACGGAGTACCCTGTGTGGCAAAATGTTAAAGGCATGACTGAATTTTGAAGTGCCTGTTACGGAACGTGTGTATGCTGCACAAGGACCACCATGATTGCCAAAGAGAACCTGAGTAAGTGTAATAGGTCAAACAAATGTCCTGTCAGACATATTCACCAACATTTCTACTTGTTTGAAAGTGTGCAAACTCAATTTGTAGCTTCACTTTCAAAGCAAAAGTAGAAGTGTTGGTGAATGAGTCCCACAGGCTATTTGCTTGATGTTTTACTTTAGATTCTTTAGGTTGGCTTCACCAGCATGTCTGCTTTAGTTTCAACTGTAGATATGCTAGCTCAGTTCGAGGAACAGGCCTCCAAAGGCTTACTCGGACACCCCCAACTTGCATCCACAAACTATTATAGGTTCAATTGGCAATTATACAGGATTAGTCAGGACTCTGATTAGGACAGAAACATGAATGGGTAAGAAAAGCTTATGGTAGGTGTTCCTTCACAGGGATATTGCACAGGTAGAAGGCAGATAGTAAAGGTAGTACATCATCTACTTCTATGGATTCATACCCATTCGTGCCATCCCAGCACTGAAAAACAATGACACGCATGGGTCATTGTTTGACCTGCTTTTCATATTCATCTACCCTCAGAACTTAATAGATGTTCAATTTGCTGTATGATAAGTGCATTACAGTCATAGCAATGCACATAATGTTGGCTGGGACAGATGCTACGTTCTCACAGACTCCCCTGTATACCAAACACTACCCTTTTTCATAGCCTATGACCTTCTCTTTAGGGAACTTCGCAAGAATTCCCCAGCATGTCTGCCTTAGTTTCAAAGGTAGATATGCTCACTCAGTTTGTGGAATCGCTTTGTACGGCATACTCGGACACCCCCAACTTGCATCCACAAACTGGGAGGAGTTGGATTTAGCACAGTGAGTGTGCTAGAGGCGTATGAAAAACATGACTTTTAGAGCCTCAGGTGGCTGTCATGGGAGTCATTATTAAAGGTTCGATACGCATGCCTTCCGTAATGCTCAGGAAGTAGGAGGCGTTTACTTGAAAGGTGGTAAAATTTAGTCAAACTTATTCTGTCCTGTGGCGTATGAATGTGATAGGCCCTTGTCTGGCAGCGGTAAGTTAATGTGAGTGCAATGATTGGTTATATTGGGCCGATGGCCGGCAGTATGAAAGGGTTGTTTGCTGTGCGTTAATGGCATGTGAATGGACAATAAAGAGGTTGGTGCCTGGACGTGGCTTTATGGCCCATATTCAGAAGGCTTGATTTCAATATTCAGCTACTTTGAAAAGTATTCATGCTTTGAAACTGTTGGACCTGGCCCATTTTGCAGGGCCATCCCCAAACTTTTTGCCTCCTTCCTCATATTTTTCCTGACCTGTTTTTGTTGGCTTTTGAACTCAGGGCACTTTACCACTGCTAACCAGTGCTAAAGTACATATGCTCTCTGTGTATATTGTACTATTAATTGGTTTATCCATGATTGTTATATTTGATTTACTGGTCCCTAGTAAAGTGCACTAGAGGTGCCCATGGCCTGTAAATCAAATGCTACTAGTGGGTCTGTGGCACTGGTCGTGCCACCCACATAAGTAGCCTTGTAATCAGGTCTCAGACCTGCCACTGCAGTGTCTATGTGTGCAGTTTTAGACTGTAAATTCGACTTGGCAAGTGTCCCCACTTGCCAGGCCTAACCCTTCCCTTTTCCTACATATAGGACACCCCTCAGGTAGGCCCTAGGTAGCCCCATGGGCAGGGTGCAGTGTATGGTTAAGGTAGGACATATACTATTGTGTTTTATATGTCCTGACAGCAAAATACTGCCAAATTCGGTTTTCACTGGTGCAAGGCCTATCTCTCTCATACTTTAATCTAGGGGCTGCCTTTAAACATAATTAAAGCGTAGCTTCCCTTTGGGAGCAGATAGACATGTGGAGTTTGGGACCTCTGAACTCACAATTTAAAAATACATCTTTTAGTGAAGTTGGTTTTAAGACTGTGCGTTTGAAAATGCCACTTTTAGAAAGTGGGCATTTTCTTGCTTGAACCATTTTTGTGACTCTGCCTATTTGTGGATTCCCTTTCTGGGTTAGTTTGACAGTTGGGCTGTTTGCACCTCTCTCCAGACAGTGACACAAAGGGGGCTGGGATGTAGCCTGCATATTCTGATGAGCCATCTGTACTAGAAGGGAGGGGAGGAGTGGTCACTTGCACCTGAAAGGGCTCTGCCTGCCCTCACACAATGCAGACTCCAACCTCCTGGTGTATGTCTGAGGGCTTTGCAGGGCAAGGCAGGATTTCACAAACAAGTGAGACTTTTCTTTGAAGTAATCCTACTTCAAAGGCCAAAATGGGTATAAGAAGAGCACCCAAAACCACAGACTTTCAACACTTCTTGGGGTAGACACTCTGCCTCACAGACACTTCCTGGAGAAGAAACTTGTAACCGGAACCTGCATCCTGCCAAGAAGAACTGCCTGGCTGCCCAAAGGACTCACCTGACTGCTTTCTGTGAAGGACTGCTGCCTTGATGTTGCCCTGCTGCCTTGCTGCTCTCTGGCTGAGGTGAAGAAGTGCTCTCCAAGAGCTTGGATAGAGCTTGCCTCCTGTTCCCTGAAGTCTCAGGACCAAAAAGACTTCATCTCTCCAAGAAGTACTCCTTGTGCGTGAAATGTGACGCACAGCTTGCTGGAAACGACACACAGCCTGCTCCGCAGTGAAAATTTCACCTCACAGCGAACTGAAACGACACAGCCCGACTTTGCAATGAGCAGATCGACGCAGCGCCAGCGTAGTGACTGGAAATTCAAAACACGGCCCACTGGATCGACGCATAGCCGAGCCGGAATGACGCAGCCCGACTTCCAGAGAGAAATCAATGTAGCGCCCGCCATGCAGTAGGAAATTCAACGCAACGCCCACCGGATCATTACAGCATCTGTGACTCCATCCTGCCAGCGCAGGAAATCCACGCACCATCCCCAGGGTGTCTGCAAACCCCACAACGTGAAGAGGATCCACGACCGAGTGCCGGAAATCGATGCACAGCCATCCCTGCGTGGAAACTAAACAACGCATCGCCGTGTGCGGCCTGAGAAATCGACGCCCACCCCTTTGTTTACACACTTCTCCTCCTCTGCTGCCCTTTGCAGAGATTTTTTCACGCGAACCAGGTACTTTGTGCTTGAAAGAGACTTTATTTGCTTTTAAAAGACATAAGGAACTTTACATCACTTTTCAGTGATATCTCTATGTTTACTTATTGCATCTTTGATCATTTTGACCTGCATTTAACCAGATAAATATTATATATTTTTCTAAACACTGTGTGGTGTATTTTTGTGGTGCTATATGGTGGTATTGTATGATTTATTGCACAAATACTTTACACATTGCCTTCTTAGTTAAGCCTGACTGCTCGGTGCCAAGCTACCAGAGGGTGGCCACAGGATAAGTTGGGTTGTGTGTGACTTACCCTGACTAGAGCGAGAGTCCTTGCTTGGACACCGGGTAACCTGACTGCCAACCAAAGACCCCATTTCTAACAGAAACCATAATTTCTGGATGTGCTGAAACCAACCAGTGTGAGTGGTGGATTAACTTTAACATACTAGTATCAGGGGAGTCCAAGGGTGCAGGACTTGCTTGGCTCTAACCAGTTTTCCTTCGCACAGAATACCCTTGAAATCACAAACTTTGCAATTCAGTGAGAGGAAGTCCTGGAATCTGCAGGCAGCCACAATTTTTCTACCACCCCGCGTTCCACTGAGTCTCCAGAGAAAAATGTTGCCTATCTTTAATGGGTGGGCGCGTGACCACAACAGGGAAGTACCCAAAACGGATTGAGAAGACTTCAAAATTACCTACTAAAAAACAGCCTGGTTTTGTAAGACAGTCAACGGAGTATGTGCTCCTGGGCTCGGCGGCCATATAGGGAAACCTACCAAATCCAGACATTTCTGAAAACTAGACACCTGGGGCAGTCCACGGAAGTGTGACGTGTTCGGATTTCACAAACATTTTTTACCCAGAATACCCTGCAAAATTGAAACGTTATTTTAAAACACTATTTTTCCTTGCTTTTTCATCATAGAAACTACAAGAATATGCAGGGATCCACAACATTCCTCCAGTGTTTCTCCACTTGTCCTGATAAAAACACAACCTCACTGATGTGCCTGTGCCTGCGTCAGGAATGGATCACTCCAGGGTTAACAGTAGCCCTCATGCAAGACTACCATTGACCCTTGTGTGATACATTCTTGTTGCAGGCACCAAGCCTACCCTCACAAGTGAGGTAACATTTTTATCGGGAGACTTGAAGAATGCTGGGTGAAAGGAAATTTGAGGCTCCTCGCAGATTCCTGAACTTTCTATAACCGGAATGTGAGGAAAAGTGTTTTGTTGTGCCAAAGTTTGAGGTTTGCAAAGGATTCTGAGTAACAGAACCTGGTGAGAGCCCCACAAGTCACCCTATTCTGAATTCCTCTCGATTCCTAGTTTAAACAAATGTATAGGTTTTCTAGGTTTCCCTAAGCTAGAGGCCGAAATCCACATCTAGACACTTTGCAAAAAAAAGGTCAATTTTCTTTGGGAAAATGTGATGTGTCCACATTGTGTTTTGGGGCATTTCCTGTCACGTGCACTAAGCCTACCCTCACAAGTGAGGTACCATTTTTATAGGGAGACTTGGGGAGACTTGGGGGAATGCTAGGTGGAAGGAAATTTGTGGCTTCTCTCAGATTCCTGTACTTTCTATCACCGAAATGTGAGGAAAAGTGGTTTGTTTGCCTAATGCTGAGGTTTGCAAAGGGTTCTGGATAACATAACCTGGTGAGAGACCCACAAGTAACTCCATTCTGAATTCCTCTAGGTGTATAGTGTGAAAAAATGTGTAGGTTTGCTAGATTTACCGAGGTGCTGGCTGAGCTAGAGGCCAAAATCCACACCTTCTAAAAAACACGTCTGATTTGGAAGTAAAAATGTGATGTGTCCATGTTGCGTTTTGGGGCATTTCCTGTTGCGGGCACTAGGCCTACTCACACAAGTTTTTTTTTTTTTTAATCTGTTTATTAACTTTTGTCATATATAGTGCAATGTTTACAAGCGTGATCATGAAGGTAAAGCAGGCTACATTATTGGCTTTAGTCATTCTGTGTACATCTTAATACTTTGATAGGTTAATCGCCTTATCGGATTCCAGACGAGTACGAGTAAAAATTTAGTTTCTGCATTGCAATAACGACTAGAGGGGAAAAACAGAAAAGGAAGAAAGGGGTCACCTTGAAGATATTTTTGAGGCTCTTTTGGGCATCGGGATGCTAGTCGGGACAGGGAGAGGGGCTGTTGGAGAGAGGTGGGGTATTGATCATTGCTCCTATTGTCCAGTAGAGAGTGTTAGTGTGGAGTATGGGGGGTCTGTGTAATTTGTGCGTTGCAGCTACGGTATTTGTGCATGTTTCGTGCATTTTCCATGTCTGGGTAGGTTTTCTGTTTCGGTATAATTGTGTTGTTGCTCTTATTAGGTAAGAATCATGCCGTTTAATTTAATGTGTGTGTGTAGTTCAGGGGGGGCGGGTATAATCTTTCTCTTCCAGTTGTTCTATGAACGCTTCCCATGTTTCCACTCCCTTTACTATTATTCCCCTGTCACAGAGCGTGCGCAGCGTTTGTATCTCCGCCACCGCCCATCGTAGTAAGTCTGATGCCCAATGGCGTACGCTGGGAGCACTCTGCCATTTCCAATGCGTCACTATAAGTCGTTTTAATATAATGAACGCCAGGTCTGCGCATCTCTGTTTCTGTTTATCTTTACTGCGTCTTTTGCGTATCCCTAGGATGGTGGACTCGGGGTTGGGGATAGGGGCAGTCCGGTCGGGAGTGCGGTTTGTTTGCTTACTTCTTGCCATACGTGTAGTATTGGTGCGCAATCCCATATCATGTGGTAGAAATCAGCTGGTGAGTGACCGCACCTTGGACAGTCAGACCCTGCTTGCGGAAACATGCGTTGTATTCTGGCTGGTGTTAAGTACTTTTGGTGTAGGTAGTTGAATTGTGTATAACGGAAGCGGGCATTGCGTGATACCTCGTGTAGTTGTGAGAGCCATGGTCCATGCTTGTGTGCTCAGAGGTGTACGTATTGCCTCTTCCCATTTGATCTTGGCCTGTGATTGTGGTACCTCTGGGTTGGCTTGTAGGGTCCTGTATAACCAAGAAATATCTGATTGTGTTCCCAATCCCTGGAGTAGGTCGTGTAGGACTGGTGATGTTTGTGGTTCATTATTACTGCTTCTCCATGTGTTTCGTATCAACCGCTGTATTGCCCCGTATGTGATAAATTTGCTGCTGCCTAGATTGTATTTTTCGGCTAGCGTTTCATAGGTGAGGAATTGTGCCTCCGAGAAGAGGTTACCTATCGTCTTAACTCCCTTCGTGACCCAGGTAGATAAATCTAGTATGCCGTGCAGTTTATCTACTCCTGGTGTGGCCTGTAGTGGCATTTTCAGTGAATATAGCGGAGTTCGTGTTCCTATGTCTACATATCGGCGCCATATGCGTTCAGCTATTTTTAGCAATACATTATTGTGTTGGGGGATGACCTCGTGGCACAGGAGCCATCATAGTATATCTGAGTGACCTAATTTTGTGCTTAGAATGCTGATTTCTGGGTCGTGTGGGTCCTCCAGCCACTTCATAAACCAGTGTATTTGCGCCGCTGCGTAATACATTTCAAATTGTGGGACACCCATCCCTACCCTTTCTAGAAGAAGGTAAGCTTTGGCCAGGGCCACACGATATCGGTCCCTCCCCATATCAAGTCAGTCAGTATTCTTGTGAATTGTACAAAGAGTGGTTTTGGTAGTACTAGTGGTAGTGCAGTGAAATAGTATAGTAGTCTGGGGAGTTCTATCATCTTAGCCACTGCGACTCTACCTATCGGTGATAATGGTAAGGAGCACCAGAAGGGCAGTGAGTTTTTTACTGATCTGATCATTCGTTCTAAGTTTCCTTCTCTTAAATCTGCATCGTTGTGGTAGATATGCACACCTAAGTATTTAAAAGTGGTATTTTTCCATTGTAAGCCATGTATAGTGTCCAGGTTATCTTGACGGTCTGGTTGCAGTCTCATTGGAAACAGGCATGATTTTGCCCAGTTCACATGCAGTCCAGATAGCTGCCCGAAAGAATTCAGTAGTTGAAGCAGATCGGGTAGGGATTTGGGGTAGTTGCAGAGGAATATTAATGTGTCATCCGCATATAGGGAAATAATGCGGTGGTTCTCTCCATCTAGTATGCCCCAGCGTGTTGCCTCTGTACGCAGTCTGGCTGCGAGTGGCTCTATTGCTAGCGCGAAAAGGAGTGGTGACAGGGGGCAGCCTTGCCGGGTGCAACGTCCTATTGAGAATTCCTCAGAGATGGTCATTCCCGTTCTGACTCGCGCTTTTGGGTCAGCGTACAGGACTGATATCGAACGTATGAATGCTTTGCCGAATCCCATTTCTTTTAGTGTGGCCATTAGGAATGGCCATCCTAGTGTGTCGAACGCTTTCTCAACATCGAGGGACACTGCCACTCGTGTAGTGTCAGTTTCTGGTGTCTCTGCTATCAGACGTATCAGATTCCTAATATTGATGAAAGTGTTCCGTCCTGGTATGAACCCAGATTGGTTTGGGTGAACTAAGGTAGATATGATTGGGAGAAGGCGATTCGCTAGTACTTTCCCTAGTATTTTACAGTCTGTATTCAATAATGATAATGGGCGGTACGAGCGGACATCCAGAGGATCTCAATCTTTCTTGTGGAGGACTACTATCATTGCCTCTCGTTGGGAATCGGGTAGTCTCCCCATGGTGTATGCTTCCTGAATCATTGCTAGATAAGGGGCCAATGTCTGGGCTGGGAAAGATTGGTAGTATTCAATTGGGAGTCCGTCTCTCCCTGGAGCCTTATTGTGGGCTAATTGTTATATGGCCTGTTTTATTTCATCTATATCTACGGGTTTGTCTAGTTCTTGTATTTGAATCGCCGTTAAGCGGGTTAACTGAGCAGACTGGAGGAAGGCTTCTATCTGTTCCGGAGGTGGAGGAGATCCTGCGTTATACAGGGTGCCATAGTAGTGCTTGAAGGCGTTATTTATTTCTGTCTGTGTATTAATTATTGTGCCTGTATCTAAACGAATGGCATTGATAGGAGCTCGTTTTTGTTCTCCTTTCACCAGCCATGCTAGCATTCTACTAGAGCGGTCTCCTTCCGTGTGGAGGCGATTCGTATAGTGGCGGTAGTCGAATTTTCTCAGTCGGGATTCTACCTCATTCCATTGCTTTTGAAGTGTGAGTATGTCCTTACCAGCGTCGCCTTGTATCGCTGTTTTGCACTCTGCTTTGCGTTTATTTTTCTCAATTTCCCTGAGTTCTGCCGTCAGTGCACGCTTAACTCCACTCGCTATTGTCATGCACATGCCTCTCATCACTACCTTATGTCCATCCCATTCCACTGCCCTTGTTGATGTTGATCCCGTGTTGGTTTTGAAATAGGTATCAATGTTATCTGCTATTTCTTTGCAGAAGGGGGGATCTTGTAGCAAGGTGGGCTGTAGACGCCACTTGGGGATACATGTATGTTGTCTGCCCCATTGTAGTGTGGCCATTAGTGGGCAGTGGTCGGACAGAGTCTTAGCCATGTAGAAGACATTTTTGATTAGGTGCGTGATCTCATCTATACATAGTATTAGGTCGATGCGTGTGTGTAATTGGTGTCCCGGGGAGTAGAAGGAGTATTCTTTGGTTGTGGGATGTAGGTCTCTCCAAATGTCGTGTAGTCTCCTATCTGAGGTCCAGGATTTTAATGTCTGGGATAGTCTCTTGCTGTGTGTATTCTCCAGTGGGGGGGTGTGACCTATCTAGTGATACGTCCAGGACTCCATTGAAATCTCCTCCCAACACAATGGGAATTGATAAGTCATGTGTTAGTAATTTAGATGTAGCTTTGTAGAATTCCCCCTGGCCTGTGTTGGGTGCATATATGCAGTTATGGCTAATTGTCTGCCGTCTAATTCACCGTTCAAGTAGACATATCTGCCGTCTGTGTCTATCTGTGTTTCATTTATCAGGTACGGGATCCCAGGGGCAATCCAGATTAGGACCCCTTTTGCGTATGTGGATGTTTTAGTGCCGTATATTGTGCCCGACCATTTGTTGTTGATTATGTGTAATTCTTGAGCGGATAGGTGCGTTTCTTGGAGAATAGCTATATGTGTATTGTGTCGCTTGAGATACGCATATATTCTACTACTCTTATTCATGTTCGGCATTCCTCTTACGTTCCATGTTAATATGTTATAGGACCCCATTTTATTTTGTTGTTATATGTTGGACATGGCGCTTTTACAAGTAGTTTCGGTTTGACCCTCTGTCTTTTTCCCTTGGTCCCCATTCGTTCCCTTCCCCCCAGCACAGCCGAGTCCAGAATATGATGGTGACAGTTAGGGTGAGGACAAAGAGAGAGGAAAGGAAAGAGAGAATAGTTTGCTAATAATGGATTTAACCGGGCACAACTGGTGCCAACTTGGGTAGTAGTTTGGGTGATGTCCATGCGGTGACCCATTCGGGTTAAGGGGTGGGGTTGAAATGGATGTGGGGGTGGTCAGCGAAGTCGGCCTGTTCGGATGTGTTTGTTTCCTTCGTGAGCTTTCCTGTTCTTGGGACAAAGTCACATTATCTGGTATGTGGTATCCAGTTCAATAGTGTCCTTGAGCTTGTCCTTGAGTAGGGCCAGTGTACGCATGTGGGACCTCTGGTGTCTTTTGGCCTTAGTGTTATTACTTCTATTGAGACCGGGGTGGTGTCCTTTTGTGGTCTCATCTTGTGGGGACAAAGACGTTTTTAGCCTTTAGAGATCGTCGGCCGTGCGTGGTGTAAAAGTCGGGCCAGATAACATAGGCGACGACGGGGGACTGTTATTGCTTTTTGGTGAGTCTGAGCCTCTTACGCTGGTTTCGTTGTTGAGTGTTGAGCGTAGGACCGAGAACATGTTAGTGTCTTTTATGACTTGTAGTTGCTCAGCTTCTGCTTGCAATCTGAATGGGCGTGATTTGGGACCCGGGCCCATTTGTTTCCCTCTGCAAGAGCATTGAGTGTGCCAGTCTTTTTGTTCAGTTTGTTCGGTATCGTGATCTGTGAAACTTTTGCATGTATCCATGTCCATACATCCTCCGAAGATGGGAAGATATGGGTTCTCTTGCCTTCTACCACTCGTAATCTAGCCGGGTGCATGAGGAAGTAGGGTATATTTTTGTCTCGTAGAATTTGCTTTGCTTTGATGAATGTAGTGCGCTTGCACTGAACTTCTGCTGTATAGTCAGGATAGGCCGTGATTTGTGTGTTCTCTATGCTTACAGGACCCGAGGACTGGAATTCCCATAGGATCTGATCTCTGTAGTTCAAGAATCTCGCTATCAGTGGTCGAGGAGGTGCTCCTGGGCGCGGTGGGCCTCCTGGTATCCGATGAGCTTGTTCCACTGATAGTAAAGGTGAAGCGTTCTGTGTTAGTGCAGATTTTTTTAGCCAGTGTTCGAGGAAGGTATCTGCATTTGGGAGTTCTATCCGTTCCGGAAATCCCAAGAATCTAATATTATTTAGGCGTGATCGGCCCTCTGCGTCTTCAGTTCGTATTTGTAGCGTTATTATTTCGGATTCTTGGTGTTGAAGTTTGGCTTTCAGGTCCTCAATGTCGGGGTGGATCTTTACAACGGCCGATTCGTTAGTGGTAACCCTTTCCGTCAGTTTGCGGTGGTCAGCTCTTAAGATGTTGACCTCCGTTGCTACTGAATCTATTTTGGCTTCCAGGGAGGTTTTGGTTTCCAGCACGGCCTGTAATACTCTGTCGAATTTTATGGAGTGAGTGGCCAGAGGTTCGGTCACTTTACGTAGGGCGATGGTTGTGGTATCCATGTTTGACTCTTGTGGCGGGGTCTTGATGCCTGTTTCAGATTGTCCTCTTGGGTGTTTAGGTTTAACCATGTTTTATCTGTGGGTCTGGGAGGGTGGGTAGTATTGTTGGCTGTATTGCTTGGGGGCTTCGTGTTCGACCGTTTCTACGACCCTCAGTAGTACGCGGGCCGCCCCGCAGAGAATGGCAACCGCGGCTCTATGCCCCCGCCGGAAACTCTTCTCACCTCCTTTTGGTTTTGAGCTCTTGTCTTCTGGAGTCTTCATGGTTCAGCGCTGGGTAGAGGGGTCCCCGCCGCGAGTGCGGCGGCGCGTGGCTGCTCTCTGGCCACGGTTTGTCAGCAACACATGCAGGCCGAGGACGGCTCTCCAGCTCAGCCTCTGTGTCGTGATTGTCTCATCCCGTCATCGAGGCCCTGCGTTCTTGGTCCGTTCGTGGTGTAGGTCTCAGGCGCTGTGTTCCTTTCGGGCTCCGGGGCTACCTGCGTCTTTAGTACAACATCTGCTCCGAGTTTTTCGTGTTTAGTATCCTCGACTTAGAGGATAATTGTAGGCCCCCACCGTGGCAGTTCTCCTCACCTCCTTTTGGTTTGGTGCTCTTGTCTTCTGGGGTCTTCACGGGTCAGTGCTGGGTAGCAGGGTCCCCGCTGCGGGTGCGGCAGCACGCGGCTGCTCTCTGGCCACGGTTCATCAGCAACACACGCAGGCAGAGGACGGCTCCCCAGCTCGGCTTCTGTTTCGTGTTTGTCTCATCCCGCCGTCGAGGCCCTGTGTCCTCGCGTAGTGCAGGTCTCAAGCATTGCGTTCCCCCCGGGCTTGGGGCTTACCTGCATCTTTAGAACGACATCTGCTCTGAGTTTTTGGTGTTTAGTATCCTTGATTTGAAGCATAATTGTAGGCCGTTAGCAGAGCTCTGTTTTAGGCGTCCGCTCTAGCCGCCATCTTGGCCACGCCCCGCCTACTCACACAAGTTAGGTACAATTTTTATCGGGAGACATGGGGGAACACAGAATAGAAGAACAAGCGTTACTGCCCATTGTCTTTTTCTACATTTTCTCCTTCCAAATGTAAGTCAGTGTGTAATAAAGAAGTATATTTGAGAAATGCACTGTAATTCACATGCTAGTATGGGGACCCCCAAATTGGGAGATGTGCAAATAACCACTGCTTCTCAACACCTTATCTTGTGCCCATTTGGGAAATTTACAAAATTCCTTGATACCTATTTTTGACTTTCTATATTTTACCAAATAAATTGCTGTATACCCGGTATAGAATGAAAACCTATTCCAAGGTGCAGCTTATTGACTGGCTCTGGGTACCTAGAGTTCTTGATGAATCTACAAGCCCTATATATCCCTGCAACCAGAAGAGTCCAGCAGATGTAACAGTATATTGCGTTTGAAAATCGGACATTGTAGGAAAATGTTACAGAGTAAAATGTGTAGATAAATGGCTGTTTTTTCTCACCTCAAGTTCAATATTTTTTTATTTCACCTGTTATTTTCAGTAACAAAAACGTGTAGGATCTACACAAATGACCCCTTGTTGAATTCAGAATTTTGTTTACTTTTCATAACTGTTTAGCTGTCCTTGATCCAGCATTGCTTTCACACCCATTTCTGTCACTAACTGGAAGGAGGCTGAAAGAACAAAAAATAGTAAAAATGGGGTATGCCCCAGTAAAATGCCAAAATTGTGTTGAAAAATGCAGTTTTCTGATTCACGTCTGCCTGTTCCTGAAAACTGGGAAGATGGTGATGCCATTTTCAGGGAAAAAAACACATGCTTTCTTCTGCAGCCCTTTTTTCCCATTTTTCTGAAAAAAACATTTTTTTTGCTGTATTGTGGCTAATTTCTTGGTCTCCTACAGGGCAACCCACAAATTCTGGGAACCTTTAGAATCCATAGGATGTTGGAAAAGAAGGACACACATTTAGCGTGGATAGCTTATGTGGACAAAAAGTTATGAAGGCCTAAGCGTAAACTACCCCAAACAGCCAAAAAAGGGCCCAGCACTGCGGGGAGGAAGACCCAGCAGCTAAGGGGTTAAAACATCCATCACTCGACACAGTACGATCTACACGGTCTACACCATGGTGATCCAAGAATACTGGATTTCTTGGAGTGCCACATTTATTTCACTTTGTTTGGAGGAAATATATACATATATATATTTTTATTTTTATATATATATACACAAATACATATATATATATGTGTGTGTGTGTATATATTTAGTTTTATATATATATATATATATATATATATATATATATATATATATATATATATATATATATAAATATATAACTTGCGGCCCAAAGTAACTATAACTCACGCTCCCACCATGCACAGTTTGTTCTTCAATAATTTGACTGCTAATATTTCATTTATATTTTTAATGACGTTTTAGAAGTTGTCATGAGTGCTGTAACATCTGGGGTATTTAGACGTGCATGGCAAGGCATGAGTTATAGTTAACTTAGAGCGTGAGTTACAGTTACTCGAAATAACTCTAACTATAACTGCTGAATTTCTATGGTTTTGTACAAGTAAATTCAGAAGCGAACTATAACGTCCCTGTAACCTTTGTTTTTAAAGTGAATTTCTATGTTTTTTTTAATTCTGTTTCCTAACTATAATATCCCTGTAACCTTTGTTTTCTTTACCTGAATTTCCATGTTTTTTAACGTTAAGTAATTTTAATTACTCTACGTTAATCAAACCACCACTGCACACGGCCATCGGCCGTGCACGGTGGGGTTTGGCTGCAGGCCTTGCAGACAACTCCCTTTGACCACCCAACCCTGTGCGATGCACAGCCTTACACTGTGCCCGGCAGAGCTGGCTGCAAAGCCCTGCGTGCGGCCAGGCCCTGCAGCCAACCGTATAACCAATCAACCCCACATCATGCACGGACGAAGAGTCTGTCTCTCTGGGAGTGAGAATAGGTGTGAGAAGGTGTCTCTGGGTGTGAGAGTGTCTGTCTGGGTGTGAGAGTGTGTGTGTGAGGGTCTGAGTGGGTCTGTGACTGGATGTGTGACGTCTGAGTAGATTTGTGAGTGAGTGCGTCAGTGTCTGAGTGGGTCTGTCAGTGGGTGTGTCAGTGTCTGAGTGGGTCTGTAAGTGGGTGCGTCAGTGTTTTGGTGGGTCTGTGAGTGGGTGCAGAAGGGTGGCAGTGGGTGTGCGAGTGGGTTTATGAGTGTGTTTGTGCCTGTCAGTAGCTGCATGAGTGTCTGAGTGCTGCTATGAGTGAATGAATTAGTGCATGAATGAGTCTGTGGATTTTTTTAAATTTAAATTTCACTGATATGCACAAATTTGTTGCGACGTTACACGGAGGCCACACTGAATGTCTCGACAAATTCACAAATATCACTTGTCATGAAAAAACGTATTTTAAAGTCACAATTTGACCCTCAAAGACCCTGATATCACACCCCTAGGGTAAGGGTACCTCTACCCTGACCCATTATGCCACTTTTAATTTAAATGTTCAACCCCAGGGACTGTGTCCTGTAACCTAATATTGCGGCCACAACTTTCTGGGCAGGTTGCGGGCAGCCAATCACAGCATTCCTGTTGGCGCGCACATTCACAAATTCGTCATGATCGCTGCAAAAATGATCTGTGGCCCTAGATATACAAATTTATTTTCCCTTTAATATCTAAAAAACTACTGAACGGATTTACACCAAATAACAAAAATCATAAGCTGTCGAACAAAATGTAGCTTTCTGCCAAATTTGGTGTAATTACATCCAGCAGTTCGGGCTGTAGTCATGATCAAAACTCCTATGGGAAGTAACATGTGAAACACATGTTTTTTGCCCCGCCCTTTTTCTTGTCCCCTACTTGACAGATCCCCCCGAAACTTTCCATGCAAAATAAGAATCACTGGCACACTTTTGTTGGAAAATGTCCTAAAGATTCATCAAACTACCCCAAAGATATGGGCAAGTCAAACATGGTCTTAACTGCAACTACACACTGGCAACAATCAGTAGGTTTTATATATATATATATATATATATATATATATATATATATATACATATAAATATTATACTGGTGACCGCAGTTATAGTCAGGACCTAGTTTCCATAGGAAAAGTATTTAATGATTTGCTAATAACTTTGGAGCTGTTTGATGAATCTTCACAAAATTTTTGAAACTAGTGTGCTAGTACCAAAGGTTACAGGGACGTTAAAGTTAGGTTCAGATTTTCCACACACAAAACCATAGAAATTCGGCAGTTATAGTTATACTTTGCTCAAGAAACTACAACTTGCGCCCTAGGGTAACTATAACTCGTGCCCTCGCCATGCACTACTAATTACTCTGATTATTACATCATTCAGACATCTTCTATAACATCATTGATAATATTACTGCAACAGTTGTAATACAATTATTGATGACATTGTTACCTTAGGGCCTTGTTAGACAAACCTGAGAATGATTATAGAGAGCATACAACTTTCTTTACGAAGAATTATATATCAAACTTCAAATATATGGAAAAGGGGCAATATTGTAACAGCGTTTCTGATCAAACCTCCTCACCAAATGAGCAAAAAGGCAACAGGGTTATTAGGTCTCTTGTGAGATGATATGCCACAAGATTTCAGATCTTGGTTAAAGTAGTTTTTATTAAGTCTGCCTCAGTAGGAGATCTGATGTGCACACTTTTTTTTAAATTGAATTTGACAATATTACATTGAATACAAATAAATGATATGAAATATTTATAGTGTACTGTGTGTTTATATTTAAATTTTGACACCCCTCTACTCTTGTTGGTTTTGGATATTTCAAGAATAACATAATGATCCCTTTTGATTTACATGAGTTAGACTTAGGTCCAGGATGATGGGCCCTTTAAATTGAGAGAAGGGGATATTTAGATAAGTCCAACAGTTCTGGCAAATGTGAATTAAACAAATATATGATATCAGTTCCCTCCATTCCTTCTGATAATCCGAAGAGGTGGAGATTATTGCATTGGGTATGTTTTTTTAGATCTTTAGAGTGTTTTTGAAGCTGGACAATTTTACATTCCATCTTGGTTATCTTTTTTATATGAACAATTTTATTGATGTCATGCAAGTTAGCAAACTAGTCAACATGTTCCAGTATCTTCTTACAGTCATATTGGTACATCTGTAGAGCATAACTCCACGTCATATAGTCAGTTACCCAGAGTATATGATCCAAGTCTATGGTAGTCCCACTATTAGCCCCAGATCCTGGCATTTTTTGTGGCAAATCCTGCTTTTGTAAATGGTCCTTTTGTTTGTTGCATCAGTCCAGCCCTTGTACCACTCGGACAGTGCAGGTGGATCTGGGGATCTTCACCTTGTATAATGTCTCTCTTTGCTACAAATGGGGCAATACCCACCATGTTTGGAGCGATCTTGAGCATGAGTTCAATCGGTTGTTGAAGGGCCCAGGACAGGATACCTTCAATTTGATGCCAGTATCTCCCAATTTTAGAGCATTGTCAGACCATGTGCAAGTATTTACCATGTGGACTGGTAAGAGGAAGCAGGAGGGGTGTGAGAATCTACTGGCATGTCATAAGCAGCAAAGGGTGATTTATGTTGCCTGGAGGTGGTTCAGTTAGAACAGTCAGAGGTAGAAGGACAATCGACAGAGTTGAACACCTTTTCATAGTCGTTTCAAAGAAGGACGCATGGCTCACAGACCTCTTGGAGAAGAGCCAGTGCAACATGCACATGCCATATGAGTGATGGGTGCCTCAACCATAAAGGCACATTGGTCCAGATGAATGTGTGTGGCAAGGACTCGCTGAAGACTGTTGACAAGGATTTTCACAAATATTTTAATCTCAGTGTTGCTTAGAGAAACACCCTTATATGCTGTGCAGTGGGTTTTGGGATGGCCTGACTTGGGTATGATGACAATGGTTGCCATGTCTAGCCCCTAGAGGAAGGTGCCCTTTTCGGATGTTCCTTTTAGAGTGCAATCATATGAGGAGTAAGGATGTAGTGGAATTTGCAATAATATTCAAAGGGGAACACATCGGCTGGGTGACTTCCAAGATTTCATCTCTTGGATAGACTCCTCTATTTTTTTAATGGCAATAGGTACATAAAGGTCTTCCCCAGACACCGCTGAGATCGATGTGAGAGGAATCTCATTAAAAGGGATCTATGTGGCTGTCGGTGGTGAGCATTGAGCTGCTGGTAGTAATCAGCAGTGACAGCGACTATCTCAGCAGAGCGGAATGTCATTTAGCCCATCGGGTCCCAAATTACCGGAACTGTTCTGGAGGTCAGCTCTCTAGTGGCCAGCAAGTATAGCAGTTTTCAAGTCTTGTTCCTGTATTTGTATGCATGCCGCATCAAGGCTCCCCTGCACTGTTGGGTCCTAAAGAAGGCAATGTGCTGGGGCAGGCCCACGTCACTGCCTCAGACTCACCCTCCCAGCACCACTGCTCCAGTTAGGGGATTTAGTGCTAGAGAGAAATAAGATGGGACAATGTATCTCTTTCCTGGTGCTTGATAAAGATTTCGCTGTGCCCCTCATGGTGACTTTGCCTGCCACCAAAAGCATACAAGGTGAGGCCACAGTGCCTTGTTTAGAGTCAAAGTATGATTGGAGCTTTGTGGAAAGGAACTCTGAACATTGGTCATCAGTGAGGTGCACTGAGGTGACAAATCGGTTTGAGTCAAGCATACAGAGGGTGATGGCTGAAAGGAAAAAGAGGTGCTCTTCTTCACAGATCTTACCTGACCGATGTAATATACGGTGCCTGCTACCCGGGGCTTCACCCCCTCTAGGCCCCAACTGATAACTTCCTAAGGGTTATCCAAATCTAGTAATGTGTAGTGGCACACGTATGAATCAAAAATATGTAAATTGAAAATGCAATTGAAAATTATACATCAAATATAATCCAAAGTATAAGTTTGTTCCAAAATCAAAAAATGTTTATTCTATGAGGAATGATTCCACCTTGAATGTTCCAACAGAGTGAATGTTCCAAATACAGTCACAAGTTAAATCCTCAAAATATAATTAGATATTTCTTCAAACAATGATCACAAATCTGTTTCTATAATTCCACTGATTCATCAATCCTGTTAGCTTGTCAACACGTGTTTCGTCAGGGGATTGCCCCTAGACTTCCTCAGGACATCCTACAAAAATATTCCCATAATTAACAAATCAGTATAATATAATCTAAATAGAATTATACTATTCCTGGTATAATTAACTTTCTATACCCTATAGTGGAAACCACACAAAAAATAAAGGGGGTGATTCTAACCCTGGCGGTCGGTGATAAAGCGGCGGCCAACCCGCCAACAGGCTGGCGGTCCAAAAAATGGAATTCTGACCCTGGCGGGAACCGCCAACACAGCCCGCCACATTAACACTCCGCCCGCCACGGCGGTACAGACAAACAGCGCGGCGGTCACCGCCAACAGACAGGCGGCAGACAATGTACCGCCCACAATATCATAACTCACCAATCCGCCACCTTTTCCGGGGCGGGAGCCCCGCCGATAAAAACACGGCGGAAACAGACTACGAACGGGAAAACGCTCACCTCTACGCACTCCACGAGGAAGGAGGACAGCATGGAACCCGAATTAAACATCCTACCTGCTCTCGTCTACCTGCTCATCTACCACGAGTACGAACGCCGGCGCAGACGACAACGGTGAGTACTGCACCTATGACACACGGGAGGGGGGAGGAGGAAAGCTTACGGCACACACATATGCGACCCCCACCCCCCCAAACTATGTACACACCAATGCAGAGCAACAAGTCACAGTGACACCACCCAAACCCCCCTGAAAAATGCAAAGACATAATTAAATTGTGAATAAAAATTTATGTACAAAATAGGCTCTGAAAAGTATTGGTCAACTAGCCAAAAAATCAATATCAAAATAATTCTATATACAGTGCAATGGATAACCGAGGCAATTAGTCCTGCACATCAAAAGAAAATCGAAGTGTCCGTGGGCCAAAGTGTAACAACACAAGGGCAAAGCCCACACAGGAGACCTGAGTCCTTTGGAGAAAACACTGCAGGGCATCTGATGAAAAAACTACAGGCACCTCAGGGGGAAGGGAAGGGGGGGCACCACAGCCACATGAGTCCACGACGCCAGATCCACGAAGGGGCCACCATGCCTACTGTGCCATCCTGGGGAGTGCAAAGCCACAGTCTCTCAAGTCTCTCCAGTGGTTGGTTTGCCCACTGTACCATCCTGGGGAGTGCAAAGCCACAGTCTCTCAAGTCTCTACAGTTGGTGGGTTGCCCACTGTGCCATCCTGGGGAGTGCAAAGCCACAGTCTCTCAAGTCTATACAGTAGGTGGGTTGCCCACTGTTCCATCCTGGGGAGTGCAAAGCCACAGTCCATCAGGTGGATTACAGTCTCCACTGGTCAAGGAGGAGGCATGGTGGGCACAGTGAACCGTTAACAGTGCATGCAGGAAGGGCCCAGCGGAGCGGTGCTTGAGACGGCGGTGCACAGCGGAGCGGTGCTTGACAGGAAGGGCCCAGCGGAGCGGTGCCTGAGACGGCGGGGCCCAGCGGAGCGGTGCTTGACAGGAAGGGCCCAGCGGAGCGGTGCTTGACAGGAAGGGCCCAGCGGAGCGGTGCTTGAGACCGCGGTGCCCAGGGGAGCGGTGCTTGAGACGGCGGGGCCCAGCGGAGCGGTGCTTGACAGGAAGGGCCCAGCGGAGCGGTGCCTGAGACGGCGGGGCCCAGCGGAGCAGTGCTTGACAGGAAGGGCCCAGCGGAGCGGTGCTTGACAGGAAGGGCCCAGCGGAGCGGTGCCTGAGACGGCGGGGCCCAGCGGAGGGGTGCTTGACAGGAAGGGCCCAGCAGAGCGGTGCTTGACAGGAAGGGCCCAGCGGAGCGGTGCTTGACAGGAAGGGCCCAGCGGAGCGGTGCTTGAGACGGCGGTGCCCAGCGGAGCGGTGCTTGAGACGGCGGACCCAGCGGAGCGGTGCTTGACAGGAAGGGCCCAGCGGAGCGGTGCTTGACAGGAAGGGCCCAGCGGAGCGGTGCTTGAGACGGCGGTGCCCAGCGGAGCGGTGCTTGAGACGGCGGGGCCCAGCAGAGCGGTGCTTGACAGGAAGGGCCCAGCGGAGCGGTGCTTGACAGGAAGGGCCCAGCGGAGCGGTGCTTGACAGGAAGGGCCCAGCGGAGCGGTGCTTGAGACGGCGGTGCCCAGCGGAGCGGTGCTTGAGACGGCGGGGCCCAGCAGAGCGGTGCTTGACAGGAAGGGCCCAGCGGAGCGGTGCTTGACAGGAAGGGCCCAGCGGAGCGGTGCTTGACAGGAAGGGCCCAGCGGAGCGGTGCTTGACAGGAAGGGCCCAGCGGAGCGGTGCTTGAGACGGCGGTGCCCAGCGGAGCAGTGCTTGAGACGGCAGGGCCCAGCGGAGCGGTGCTTGACAGGAAGGGCACAGCGGAGCGGTGCCTGAGACGGCGGGCCCAGCGGAGCGGTGCTTGACAGGAAGGGCCCAGCTGAGCGGTGCTTGACAGGAAGGGCCCAGCGGAGCGGTGCTTGAGACGGCGGGGCCCAGCGGAGCAGTGCTTGACAGGAAGGGCCCAGCGGAGCGGTGCTTGACAGGAAGGGCCCAGCGGAGCGGTGCTTGAGATGGCGGTGCCCAGCGGAGCGGTGCTTGAGACGGCGGGGCCCAGCGGAGCGGTGCTTGTCAGGAAGGGCTCAGCGGAGCGGTGCTTGACAGGAAGGGCCCAGCGGAGCGGTGCTTGAGACGGCGGGGCCCAGCGGAGCAGTGCTTGACAGGAAGGGCCCAGCGGAGCGGTGCTTGAGACGGCGGGGCCCAGCGGAGCGGTGCTTGACAGGAAGGGCCCTGTTCAGCGGTGCTCTTCTGCACGGCGGGGCCCTGTTCAGCGGTGCTCTTCTGCACGGCGGGGCCCTGTTCAGTGGTGCTCTTCTGCACGGCGGGGCCCTCTTCAGCGGTGCTCTTCTGCACGGCGGGGCCCTGTTCAGCGGTGCTCTTCTGCACGGCGGGGCCCTGTTCAGCGGTGCTCTTCTGCACGGTGGGGCCCTCTTCAGCGGTGCTCTTCTGCACGGCGGGGCCCTCTTCAGCGGTGCTCTTCTGCACGGCGGGGCCCTGTTCAGCGGTGCTCTTCTGCACGGCGGGGCCCTCTTCAGCGGTGCTCTTCTGCACGGCGAGGCCCTCTTCAGCGGTGGTCTTCTGCACGGCGGGGCCCTGTTCAGCAGTGCTCTTCTGCACGGCGGGGCCCTCTTCAGTGGTGCTTTTCTGCACGGCGGGGCCCTCTTCAGCGGTGCTCTTCTGCACGGCGGGGCCCTGTTCAGCGGTGCTCTTCTGCACGGCGGGGCCCTCTTCAGCGGTGCTCGTCCAGTAAGTCAAGGGAGCCAGACCTGGCCTGGACTCCCTGCTCAGTCGCCCTCCAACCGTGCTGTTGCTGGACCCTTCGGTGACGGAGTCCTGGGCCCTTTGGTGTCCTCCCTAACACCCGGGATGGGGCTTGTGGGGCCCTCCTGCTCCGCGCTCCTGCTGGCTGACTTCTCCGCCCTGCTTCCCTTTCGCTCCTTAGATGGGGCTCTCGGGCCCTTGGCTCCCCTAGATGTTGTGGCTGGTGAAGTGGGCGAACTTTGCTCCTTGGGGGCAGCCGTGTCAGTCCTCTCACGGCGGCCCTTTAGTTTCCTGGTCCTCTTGTCTGGGGGGGGGCTGGCTGTCCCCTTGCTGCTGATTGAAGTGTCACTGCTGGCAAAGGGTGGACTCCAGAACCCATGCACCACAGTGACACTCGAAGCTGGGCTGGTGGTGGCTGAGGTGCTCTTGGGACTCTTTGCAGATGGAGGGGGTGGGTAAGGGGAGGGAAATAGGTAAAGATTAGCGAGGAAAAGTTTTTTAGGACCAAGGTAAAGGGTAGGAGAAGTGGTGATGGGAGTGGAGGAAGAGGATGTGGTTGTAGGAGAGTCAGGTGTGCTGTCTTTGGGTGCAGGTGCTTGTGCTGGAGGCTGTCGTGAGGTGGATGGCTGTTGGGTGGGTGTCTGCCTGCGTTTGTGTGTCTTGGAAGAGGGGGTGACAGACACAGTGGGAGAGGACACAGGGGACGTGTAAATGGTAGTGGGGGTGGTGACTGCATGTGTGCGGACTGTACTGGAGGGTGTGCTGGTGATGGAAGCACTGGCTGATGTTGGTGTGCATGCAGGTGTGAGTGTAGACGTCACAGGGAGGGAGGAGGGGGACACAGAGGTGGTAGTGACTGTTGGAATGTCTGCTTGGGTGTTGAGGTGTGTGCAGGCTGGTCTGATGGTGTGGATGGGATAGGCTGAGGAACAGGAGACAGAGACAGGGTGGAGGCAGTCAGAAGAGGGAGGCTGGAAACAGGGACAATGGCTGCCGTCAGTGCTGAGGCCAGAGCATTGAACGATCGTTGATGGGCAGCCTGACCCGAATGAATGCCCTCCAGGTAGGCATTGCTCCGATGCACCTCCCTTTCTACCCCCTGGATGGCATTCAAAAAGGTAGTCTGCCCAACAATGATGGTCTGAAGGAGGTCAATGACCTCCTCACTGAGGGCAGCAGGGGTGACAGGGGCAGGGGCTGAGGTGCCTGGGGCGAAGGAGACGCCCGCCTTCCTGGGCGAGCGGGCACGGAGCGTAGGCTGAGGGGCTGCTTGGAGGGCGGGGCTGGTGCGCTGGGTGGCGGCTGTACCTGTAGAGGCGGGGGGCCCGGATGTTGCCGCCACCGCTAGGGAGCTCCCATCCGAGGACGTGTTGGTGTCGCTGGTGTCACCACCGGTCCCCGTTGTGGTGCTCCCCTCGCCCTCCGGATCACTGGTGCCCTCGGTGTCTGTTCCTGGGCCCATCGGGGCCTTGTGACTTGCAGCTCCCTCGTGCTCCGATGCCAATTCTCCTCCGCCTGATGATGCTAATGCACACATGCACAAGAAGATGAAGAAGAAGGGTGGGGGGAGAAAAACAAAGACCAGGTTGAGTGCATGCAATGTCAACACCGTTGGCGGAGAGGACAGACACAGGCACTAAGCCGCGCATTCGGGGTACACTACTCAGTACTTCTGACTAGGACAACAGGTCTAGAGACGACAAACGCGCACATGTGTGATGCTGGACCATCGATAGCTGTACTTGTCATCCTACAGAGGTGGGGGCCGGGAGCACAGGGCCATGCCTAAAGGAGAGGACTACACTACAGAAAGCGCCCTGGCCTAATGTCACCCACAACCCTCCTCCCCCACCCAGACGCCTC
Source organism: Pleurodeles waltl (assembly GCF_031143425.1). NCBI lineage: Eukaryota > Metazoa > Chordata > Amphibia > Caudata > Salamandridae > Pleurodeles > Pleurodeles waltl. Next base: position 1,444,293,431 of record NC_090447.1, read on the forward strand.
CACTGCGCAGAAAGATAGCAGAATGTGCTGATACTCACCCCCTTGTGTCTGCTGTGATGTCCTCAAGCACCCATCCAAGTCAGGGTAGGCCACCGCCAGGATCAGGGACATCAGGGGGGTCAGGGTACGACTGGCACCCCTCCTAGGTTGGGAGGCCGTCCCCAGCAGTGACTCGGCGGTCTTCCTGGTCCCGCGGCGGATGTCCTCCCACCTCTTGCGGCAGTGGGTGCCCCGTCTGACGTGGACCCCCAGGGCCCGGACTTCCTTGGCGATGGCACGCCAAATGTCCACTTTCTGATGGGCGCTGACCTATTTGACATGTACAGGGTGGGAAGGAAAAATTCATCAATTTTCTGCATGTTAGATGTGATTGGCCTCCCCTCCCCAACCTTGCCATATGGCACATGCTCTCATCTGTCGTGCGTTGCACTCCTCATTCGCCCCCCACCCCACCAACTTACATCCACCCCACTCCACACAGGCATATCCCATTCAATGTGCACCCAGTGTACTTACCTGTTGGTCTGGAAGACCGTAGAGTAACGCATACTGGGGGGGGACCCCATCCACAAGTTTCTCCAACTCCTCAGACGTGAAGGCAGGGGCCCTTTCCCCAGTCGCAGCAGCCATTGTCACTTCCAGACCGAGGTCACAGCAGCACTTGCAGTATAGGTCCTCTCCTGTGGATGATAAGGTCTCGAGTGATTAAGCAGATAGAAAATGGCGGTCACGCCCGCGGCGGTGCGTACCGCGGCGGTGCGTACCGCGACCGCCGGCGCACCTCGTCATTGGCTCCTGAAATCTATAGGCTTCAATGTTAACCAATGCAGCTTCGTATAGCGGTCTTCGACCGCCTACCGCCACGGTGTGCCACGCCAGCGCATTGACCTCACATCCCATTGTCCCACTTCACAGGTCAGGCAGCCGCCATTTCAAGGGCCCACATGGCATAATTTGTACTGCGTCACACAGGCCTAGGCCTTGCATTGCCACACATACACGCTTTTCAATACATAGATAATCGTGTGCTCGGCATGCTGTGGTGAACGTACCTGTGATTTGCTTGACTCTGTGCTCCATGTTGTCCTTCCTAGGCACCGTCCGCTGGGACTTGCGAGGAGAAGGATGAATCCTCGCGTGTACCGACCGCTGGTGGACCTGTCGACAATGGAAGAACGCCATATCATACTACGATACCGACTTGACCGAGCGACTATACATGAACTGTGTGCCCAGCTGGAGCCAGCCCTGATGTCCCCCATCCGCCAACCCACAGGAATTCCCCCTCTAGTGCAGGTTCTGTCAGTCCTCCATTTTTTGGCAAGTGGCTCATTCCAGACAACAGTGGCCATGTCATCTGGAATGTCTCAGCCTATGTTTTCAAAAATTTTGTCTAGAGTGTTGTCTGCCCTGACGAAACACATGCGGAGCTACATTGTATTCCCTGAGGAGGTTGATTTGGCCACTGTGAAGGGTGATTTTTATGCCCTTGGACATATCCCCAACATAATTGGTGCCATTGATGGGACCCATGTGGCTTTAGTACCCCCAAAAGACGATGAGCAGGTGTACAGAAACAGGAAAAGTTACCATTCTATGAACGCCAGGTGGTCTGTTTGGCTGACCAGTACATCTCCCATGTGAATGCCAAGTTCCCTGGGTCAGTGCATGACGCGTATGTGATGCGTAATAGCAGCATCCCTTATGTGATGGAACAGCTACAGAGACAACGTGTGTGGCTAATTGGTGACTCTGGTTACCCCAACCTGCCTTGGCTATTGACCCCAGTGAGGAATCCCCGGACCAGGGCAGAGGAACGGTACAATGAGGCCCATGGGCGAACTAGGAGGATCATAGAAAGAACCTTTGGCCTCCTGAAGGCCAGGTTTAGGTGCCTGCATATGACAGGGGGATCCCTGATGTACTCACCAAAGAAGGTGTGCCAGATCATCGTGGCCTGCTGTATGCTTCACAATCTGGCATTGCGACGTCAGGTGCCTTTCCTGCAGGAGGATGGTCCAGATGGTGGTGTTGAAGCAGCTGTGGAGCCTGCGGAGAGTGAAGAGGAGGAAGACGAAGAGGACGACACAGACAACAGGGACAGAGTTATCCAACAGTATTTTCAGTAGCACACAGGTAAGAATCACCCACGCCATTTAACATTTACTGAAAGCCCCCTGCATCTTTACTTTGTGTATTTCCCCCCAGTTCTTTTAAACTGATGTTTGATTTTCCCTTCCCTTTTCAGTGCTGTATGACCCACTGCGTGACTTCTGCTTGGTTAGCCCATGGACTAATGCTTATTGACATCGGTATGTTGTCATCACAAAAATAACAGAACATTATTGATCAGTAATGTGTTATACATTTGTAAATAATACAGGCTGACTCCTGAATGATTTCAGTGCAATGAGTGATTTATTTTTAGTGCTAGATATTGGTACATGATATTAAAACGGTGATGGGTGAGGGTGGAGTTATGTCCATGGCAGAGCCCAGTTCTCAGTTTCACAGGTGCATTTTCCATATGCCTGTGGAAGGATGGAGCAGGGGCAGTTCAAGGTTGGACAGGGTGACACTGTGGGACAGTGGGATGACATCAGGGGGTATCTTATGCTGGCGGGGGTCTTGGCATCCTACTCTGTCTTCCTGTGAGATCTCAGGTTCCTCTTGCGGGGTGGTTGTTCTTCAGCAGGAGGTGGGGTTCTGGTGGGCCGTCGTTCTGTGGGGGCCTCCTGACCACTAGCGCCGGCAGAGGTGGTAGGCTGTTCCTGGCTAGTGACAGGGGCCCTTTGCGGTGCCACATGGTCCCGCAATGTGGTTTGTATCCGGTTGAGGGCCTGGACTATGGTCCCCATAGCGGTAGCGATGTTCCTGAGTTCATTGCTGAACCCCATGTACCGTTCCTCCTGCTGTGCCTGGATCTCGGTGAACCTGGCCAGTACCGTCGCCATCGTCTCCAGGGAGTGATGGTATGCTCCCATGATGGTGGTGAGGGCCTCTTGGAGAGTGGGTTCCCTGGGCCTGTCCTCCCCCCCCTGTCGCACAGCAGCCCTCCCAGTTGCCCTGTTTCCCCGGGCCTCTGTCCCCTGGACGGTGTGCCCACTACCACTGACCCCAGGTCCCTGTTGTTGTTGGGGTGTTGGGTCAGCCTGGGTGCCCTGTAGTGGCGGACACACCGCTGCTTGACACGTCCTGGAGACAGAGGCATGGGCCCGCTGGGTGGGAGCTGTGCTGGTGTTCCCAGAGGGGGTTGGGTCTGCTGTGGCCTGTGTCTGTGTGTGGGGAACCGACTGTCCAGAGGTCCCCGATGGTCCGGGCTGGTCATCAGGTTCTAGGTCGACAGAGCTGCTGTCCTCGCTGGGGGCCTGTTCTGGGGGTGGGATGGACAAATCTGGACCCTCCGTGGCGGTGTGTTGGCGTTCGGGCCCTGCAGGGGTAAAGGAGTATGGTTATTGTTTCTGTGTGTGCCATGGCGTGCAGTTTGAGTGCCCTTGTCCCCCAGTGCTGGCATTCCCTTGTGGGAGGTGTTGTGAGGGTGGTGGGGGGGGGTGTATGGGTATGTGCAATGGTCATGCTTTGGAGGTGGCTGTCTATGGTTTGTGTTGGCATTCAGGGGTTGGGGTTGTTTAGGGTGGGTTGGGCTGGTGAGACATTGGCAGGGAGGTTGTGTGCTGGGGGGTTATGATTGGGGGTGAGTGGGGGGGTTGGCATGCTGGTGGTTGGGGGGGGTGAAGTAGTTGAGATTCGACTTACCAGAGTCCATTCCTCCGTGTACTCCAGCGAGGCCATCAGGATGCAGGATGTTTACTACCTCTTGCTCCCATGCTGTGAATTGGGGTGGAGTGGGTGGGGGTCCGCCGCCAGTCTTCTGAACAGCGATGTTGTGTCGCGACACCATCGAGCGCACCTTCCCCCGTAGGTCGTTCCATCGCTTTCTGATATCTTCCCGATTTCTGGGATGCTGTCCCACAGCGTTGACCCTGTCTACGATCCTTTGCCATAGCTCAGCCTTCCTTGCTATAGTGGTGTGCTGCACCTGTGTGCCGAAGAGCTGGGGCTCAACCCTTATAATTTCCTCCACCATGACCCTGAGTTCTTGGTCAGAGAACCTGGGGTGTCTTTGGGGTGCCATGGGGTGGTGTGGATGAGGTGTGGGGTGGTGTTTGTGGTGATGTGCATGGTGATATGTGGTGATGTGTGCGTAAATGTGGTGTGGGTGATGAAGTTGGGTTCCTGTGTGTGTTGGGGTTTTCGATTGCTGTGCTCGCTCTCTCTATCTCTATCTCTATCTCTATCGCCTTCTCTCCGATTTCCAACTAGTGGGGGTTTGTGGGTGATGTGGGTGTGTGTTTTATAGTTGATTGGATGTGTGGGAGTGTTGTTTGTATGTGTGTCAGGTGTGTGTATTTCAAATTGTCCAATGTGGCTGTGTTTTGGAGCTGTGTGTGTATTTTGAGCGCGGCGGTGTGTACCGCCAATGGAATACCGCGGTTGAAAGACCGCCGCGTGGATTCGTGGGTCAGAATGGCATGGGCGTGTTTGTGTTGGCGTGACGGTGGAGGTTTGGTCATCTCCAGTTTTCCGCGGCCCGCTGATGAGGCGGCCTTCCTTGGATGTCGGGTTTTTGGCGGTTTCACAGTTGGTGGTCAGAATGACCGTGGCGGTTTACCGCGGCCGCGGCGGTAGAATGGCGGACTTCTGACCGGCGGTAAGGGCCTTTTACCGCCGAGGTCAGAAGACCCCCAAAGTATGTGTCCTAAATTGCTATAAGTGCCTAAATTTTCCAATTATTCTCATATCTATCAATAAAATAAAAGTAATTTATAAAGTTAGTGTAATAAATAATGAAAATGAAAATTAAAGTAGTAAATAATTTATAATCCCGAGTGTGTTACTAATTCCCCTACAAACGTGCAGCAGACCTTATGTATAGCCAGAGTGCTAGCCCAAAATTGGGCAATCCTTATATCCCTAATACATAGAAAAACTTTGAATCTTACAATTGTTCTGTTCGTTTTCCACATCTGTTATTCGATATGCAAATCTATTGACCTAAAAGATATAACCTATAAGGAGAACAAGAATTTATTTGTTCATTACCTTGTGAGTTGTATATTTGCAACAGTAATTGACACACTCTGTAGCGCTCACCTGACCTAACTAATAACCAACTCTTCAAACGTGTTCTAAACCACAGTTAACCGACGTTATGAAAACAGCAAAGTTCTATCCTCAAAAGTACATTCTTCATATCTTAAAAGTCCAAAAACCATTAAAGCTGTTAAGAATTATGAGAAAGCACTGGACTATACTTACTCATGCTCCGATATTAAGGAAATATATTGGGAATAAACCACATGTTTCATATAGACGGGGTAACACCCTTAATAATATTTTCAGTCCCAGTTATATTATACTGATTTGTTAATTATGGGAATATTTTTGTAGGATGTCCTGAGGAAGTCTAGGGGCAATCCCCTGACGAAACACGTGTTGACAAGCTAACAGGATGGATGAATCAGTGGAATTATAGAAACAGATTTGTGATCAATGTTTGAAGAAATATCAAATTATATTTTGAGGATTTAACTTGTGACTGTATTTGGAACATTGACTCTGTTGGAACATTCAAGATGGAATCATTCCTCATAGAATAAACATTTTTTGATTTTGGAACAAACTTATACTTTGGATTATATTTGATGTATAATTTTACATTGCATTTTCAATTTACATATTTTTGATTCATACGTGTGCCACTACACATTACCAAATCAGTTTGAGATCTGTGTCCGGGGTCCCAAATTAAAGGGCAAGGGGGGAGTGGTCTGATGTAACCCTACGGAGGATAGTAGTGGCATTAATCCAGAAGACATCGGAAACTGGGGCAGAAGGATGTCAATGTGGAAAAGTGTTTTTTGTGCTGTGGAGGTGTGGATATACTCCCTTGTGTGGGATACCAAACCCTCCACACATCACACTAATCCAGTAAGTCCATACAGCTCTTGAGTTGTTTGGTCGATTGCTGGCAGATCACTGTGAGCAGACCAGAGGTATTAATTTCTGGGTTGGGTAAATCACCATCTCTGATGATTCCCTGGTGGAAGGTCAGCATGATGGACTGAACTGCCTTATGGATGGGGATGGGAAACTAGGGCGACACATAGACACTTTGGAAATTGCATTGTTTTCACTCCAGTAAACCCTTCATCCCAACAAACCTGCCTTGGGGGTCATTTGTATAGGTGGTCACCATCAGGGGGAAGTTCCTATGGAGGAGTATGGCTATTCACCTGTAACTACTCACAAACCCAGAGTGGAGGACCATTTTGAAGCTGAAGCAGAGCAAAAAGAGACACGTGGAAACCATCAGCTGGTTTTTTTCTAGTATGAGGATCAATGGTTGGGTGCTCTTATCATACTGTATCATACGGTCTAATAACCCATTCTCATTCCAGCCATTAGTGAGAAGATCGTCATGGTGGACACACGGTGTAAGTATTATAGTGCCAGCCGGCATGAGATCCTCAGGAAGTTGGCGAAGGGGCAAGGAAGCTTATTACAGGGCCTCAAGATAGTCGTTCGTCATGTGTGGACAGCTGAAGTATCCAATGAGTTCAAGGAACATTTGCCAGTGTAATATTATGAACACCCCACACTTCCTTCCTTGAAGCATCTGTCACCATATAACTCCTATCAAAACAAACCACAACTGTTACACGTGCCAGGCATTAGAGGTGGATCTCCTCCTAAATTAAGATAAACTGCCACATCAGTGTGAAGACTTGAGTTTGGCAAGGGTGGCCAACCATAGCTTACAGCCATCAGAGTGTCAGGTGTAGAGATGGACAATTACACCCACCTCATCAACCCAAGGGGGTCTGTGTCAGTCAGGTCACTAGGTTGAGAGGATCGCAGATTGTGATGTAGTGTGCAATGGAAAGTGCCACCTGATTTGTGTAGGACACTTCTGGTCCAGAGGCTTTCTATCAGTCTAGAAGCACCCTCTAATCCCACGGGGATCATATCCCATGTTGTGGTTTGGCTCCCATCACAGCCAGTGGTGGTGACGCAACTGGCTGTGGGGGACCAAGTCACAGGCAGCCAGGCCTCTGAGCTCTTTCCTCTAGGCTGCCCATTCCCAGACAGGCTCTGGGGTGGCAAAGATAGCCAACCTTTGAGGATCACACCACATTTTGCTGGGAAGATCAGTATATATTTGAAGTTCATGGCATTGATCTTTTGTATGATCTTGTCTTATTAGTTTTTCTGATGTTGGATGGCTGAGTATAGTCCAGGATAATCATAATATGAGAGGACTGGAATATCAGGTGGCTGGCGCTACTCTCCTCATGGAGGATCATGTTGACTACCAAGGTGATCAGCGGGTATGACAGAGTGCCTGCTGGCGGTGCTGGACCAGGGAGCCATGCACACATTCAACCACGAACCAAGGGTAGAGTCACCTCTCGGATATCCAAGAGGATATCTCCAGATCCTCCGGGCACCCTGCGGGGTAGAGTTTGTTGCATTTGATCTGTTTTCTGCATCTTTTGCTTAGCTTTTGAGGGTGGCTGTAACGGATAGAAGTGTGGACACAGTGGTCTCCAGAACAGCCACATTGTCTTCCAAAAGCAAGATACATCCTAGCACCTCTGAGAATCTGCTAGTGATGCTGCTAAAGTCCTGGAAGAGGAGGGACATATCAACTCTCACTTCCCCAATTTTCATCTCCATGGCCTTCTGTGAGACCTGAATGTCTTTCAATTTATGGTCAGGCCCTCAGAGTCCATGGAATGCTGAGGTGGGGGGAGCCCCCGACCTGGCATGAGGTCTTGGAAGACGAGATTGTGAATTTGCCTATCGTTTGGGTACTAGAGTCCATGTCCACCAAGGCACTGTAGAGTGTAGCTGTTTTCAGAAAGTGTCCACAGGATCAGTCAGTCAATATTTGCACAAGATTCAGCGCAGTGGTCAGGGGGCCACCTTAAGGTTTGCGGAGGATGAGCAGTAAGGAGGAGCTCCCGCTCACCAGCCTGCTTGTCCATTGTCCTTCGGAGAGGAGGGAGCATGAGCAGCAGGGAACAGTTCAGATACTCCTCAGGACACCCAAGAAAAGGCAAAATGGGGGGACCTGGTTAGCTCCTCAAAAAGTCCTTGCAACCAGTAGGCTGGCGACTGCCTCCCGTCAGGGGGGATCAGCTCCAGGTGATGGGCAACTCCATTCTCTGCACCCAGGTGAGCGTCAGGTTGGCATCACTGTGGCAAGGGTTGAGGGCCCCCCAAGCAGTCAGTGAGCCTAACAGCTGACTACTCCTGCATGGCCTGGCTTGGCAGTGGCTAAGAAGTCAAGGTAACAGCGCCATGGCAATGTGCCACTACACCCCAGCAGCCGCGTCCCAGGCATTGGAGTGTGCTTTGGTCACAAGCCGCATAAGGTCACTTCTGGTGATGTTTATTGATCATCAACAATACAGTATGATGATATATCTGAGACTCAGCAACATACTATTGGGGTGAGGATTTCTGGGTGGTCAACCAATAAATCAGCCAGGTAAGTGCTAGCCATGGCATCCTTGAAGTGCTTTTCCCCTGTTATTTTCCCTCTGCTTCCTGTTTTTTTGACTTTGTGCTGGATTTTGTTTTTACTGGTTTTGGTACTCTGGGCACTTTAACACTGCTGATCAGTGTTAAAGTGCAAGTGTTCCCTGTGTAAATTGTGATTATGATTGTTTAGCCATGATTTCCATATCTGATTTACTAGTAAGTCCCTAGTAAAGTGCACCAGAGGTGCCCAGGGCCTGTAAATCAAAAGCTACGAGTAGGCCTGCAGCATTGATTGTGCCACCCACATGAGTAGCCTTGTAAACATGTCTCAGACCTGCCACTGCAGTTTCTGTGTGTGCAGTTTTAAACTGCCATATTGACCTAGCAAGTGTATCCACTTGCCAGGCCCAAACCTACTCTTTTAATACATGTAAGTCACCCCTAAGGTAGGCCCAAGGCAGCACCATGGGCAGGGTACAGTGTATTTAAAAGATAGGACGTGCACTGGTGTGTTTTACAGGTCTTGATAGTGAAATACTGCTAAAGTCGGTTTTTACTATTGCAAGTCCTATCTCCCCAATAGGATAACATGTCGATTGCCTTGAAATATCTCTTAAGTGTAATTTCCCATTGGGAGCAGATAGAGATGTGGAGTTTGGGGTCTCTGAACTCACAATTTAAAAATACATATTTTGGTGAAGTTGGATTTTAAATTGTAAGTTTGAAAATGCCACTTTTAGAAAGTGGGCATCTTCTTGCTTAACCACTCTGTGACTCTGCCTGGCTGTGGAATACATGTCTGGGTCAGACTGACAGTTTGGGCTGATTGTGAATCCACTCTAGAAAGTCACACAAAGGGAGCTGAGGTGTGTCCTACAAATCCTGATGGGTCTTCCTGGGCTAGAGTGGAGGAAGGAGCTGACACTCGCTCCTGAATAGGCCTGTGCCTGCCTTCACACAATACAGTCTCTAACCCCATCGAGTGTGTCTAGGGCCAGGACAGGGGGAGGCAGGGTATTGTGCACTACAAAGACTTTCCTTTGAAGTTTGTCTACGTCAAAGACCGAAATGAGTATAAGTATTGGACTGCTGACCCCAATCAAGAGGACACTCTGCTAAGGGAAAGAGCTGAAGAGCTGTGAGGAGGATTACAGCCCCTTTGCTGTGTGTGCTTTGCTGTGTTTGCCTGCAGTTGCTGCTACTGCCTTAGAGGGGACAAAGACTGGACTTTGCTGTGTATCGTGCTTGTGAAATTTCTCCAAAGGCTTGAACTGAGCTCTTGCCTCCCGTTGTGAAGCTTCAGGGACATCAAATACTTCATCTGTCATGATGGCAAGTAGCGGCTCTAGGAAGTGTACAAACTTACGGGTTCAAACTTGTTCTCGCAAACGTTGTGGCAAAATGCATTGTGGCCTGCTGGTAACCAAATATTGGTTACGTTGTCCCACTAACTCCTCCTACCAGATAAACTCAGTTTGAACATATTGGCACTTCAACATTGTACTGTTGTTAGTATTGTAAACGTTGTTCACACATGTGCTCTTCCAGCATGACAGCTTTACACTGGGCACATGTGATGGAAGACTGGAAGCAGACTCCAATTCCCAGGTATTACAGTGGCAGCCATCTTGGGCAGGGCCCATGTATAAAAGATACCCCACCCATGATTGCATGCTCACTATTCCTCTGAAAGCCTTTAGACAGCCTGCTTCTCCAATTCGCTTCTGCTGTTCCAGTTCAGCTGCTTTCGGATGTATTGTTCTCCTGCGGGGGAAAGAATCAATGCATCGCCTACCCGGCGGGGTAAGAATCAATGCACAGCCTCACTTGCGATTAAGAAATTGACGCATTGCTTGCTTTTCTGACGCCCCACCTCTCCTGCGGCTTTACTTTTGACGCCTATCATGTACTTTGTGCTAAAACCACGCATCCATTTATTCCTATGGATTAAGATTATTTTAACTCTAAAAATGAATATCGTTTTTTGTGTATGTTGGATTTTTGTCATTTTGGTTTTGTTTAACTTATTTAAAAATTGCCTATTTTTCTAAACTGATGTGGAGTACCTTTGTGGTGTTTTTAGTGTGTTTCTGTGCTTGTGTACAAATACTTAACACATTTCCTCTGAGATAAATCTGACTGCTGGTGCCAAACTATGAGGCGGTTGAGCAAGGAATATCCTAGGAGTGTGACTCCTTTACCCTGACTAGAGTGAGGGTCCCTACTTGGGTAGGGTGCAAACTGACTGCCAACTAGAGATCCCTTTCTAACAGTAAGCATCCAAATATGTAAAGTCTATTAACTTCTTATTGATGACCAAAGTGCTAAAGTTTGAGGAAATTAGTCAAGTACAGACAACTTTGGAGTAGGATAAAGCACTGAATGAAAAGAAACAGGGATCTGAATGTGAGACCCGTTAATATACCACTGTTGAAAGATGTTTAAAAACATTTTCCCTACCTCTAGGACTGGCATATTTTTCTGCTCATGACATCAATACTATATACAAAGTGTGCTTGTCAAGCACACTGTCTATAGCTTGTGGCATTAAGTGAGATACAGTATTAAAAGATTGGTGGAAATAATTTTGTAATATAGCTTCTGTGGCAGTCCTCTTTTGTTTATCTACAAAGTTGGTAGCAATTAGGTGAGATTTCCCTGGCTTTTAGAAACTGTAATGCTTTTACTAGGACAGATAGAAAATCAATCCTTCAAGGCATGTTTAGAATAAAGGCCCTGTCATTTTTATCAGCACGTTTAGTTTAACAAATGGGTGTTTGAAGGATGCCATGAGTGAAGAAAGGAAGGAAACATCAGTCATCTTTCGGCCCAAAGGACTATTGCCATTCAAAGTGATTCCATAAGCGTGAAAATGCCTCTGGGATTCCAGAAAGAAATAATAACATTAATTTCAGATTACTAAAGAAACAGAGTATTTTTGGATGAAATCGAGGCCCAGTCACAGATTAATTTAAGAGTTAGGGAAGTAGTATTACATGACTGCTATTTTATATACAACCAGCTCCTTGTTCATAAAAGTGCAAATATGGCACAGTCCTTTCTATTTGTGCTCAATGTGTATAAATATCCCACAAACAGTCCCATTTTATTCCTGTTCTAGATGTTTTGGTGCCAATTTACAAAGGTTGCTAAAATATATAAAAGAGTATTATGGGAGTACTAATTTATGTACTCCAAAATGTCTTTCTGGATAGGCCTCACTGGGTTGTAGGTTATGAAAAGTGCTTTCGATGCTCCAAAAAGCAAACTTGAAATTCTAGGCTAGCTAGTGCTGCAAAGGGCAGAATTTTGGTCCTTCGTATAGAATCAAGTCAATGATCATTCTTCACCAGGCTAATGCTCAGTGAGGAACTCCCAAGAAACAAACTCAAGAGACAGGCTGCCTAGACCTCACAGAATACTACCAGAGGTTTCTGCAGGGGCATTGGGACATAAACATTTTTAGGTTAGAATGCATCTCAACCAGCCAAAGGCAGAGCTTAGGCCTGTGTAACATCTGCAGTGCAGACAGGGCACCATGTGAAAGACTACCAGTGAGTCCAGTCTTTTACAATATCTATGAGGCAGGCAGTCTTTGGCAGGGCTCGGAAAATCTACTTGACCACTGCTATGGCGAGTCATTTTTTATCACGTCAAGCTATTTTTAGGACTTGCTCGCCCCTTCTGGCGAGTTGACAAAAAACAGGTGTTCTGTTCAGTCAGAAAGTGGAGGAGCAATAAAAGATGCCTTTACATTTTGTTCTTGTATTTCACATTTGCTCTGTGTTCACAGACAGAGGTCAAAAGTCAGTTTATCTTCCAATTAATTTTCATTCTGACTGCAGAGTTCCAGGATTTTGTCAGGTGCACTATCTGACCTGCTGTTTAGAGTGTGAAATAAAAGGCTATAGAGTATCAGGTTCTTCCTAACACGCTACATTTAAATGACTAAGTCAACTGTATAAACATTTCAAAATGTATTTCAGTAGTTGTGAAAAACAATTTTTTATACTTGTGTGATGAAAATAATATTTTAATGGGATGAAAACAAATCTGAATATTTTCTTGTGTTGATATGCAAAGGATATGTTTCTGAAACCCCATTTTCACAGATTGTTAATACACTATATAGTTTTATTAGTAAAGCTGCAAGTTAGTGGAATGTTTTTGGTACATTTCTTGGAAATTTACTGTGTCTACATTACAGTATGCTACCACATCATGGTTTAGTAATACATTTATTAAATGTGAGTGTTTAAACAAACTGAGAAACACTCCTGCCCTGATGGCAATGCTATTAGTAAACTAAAAGCAAGTCACTGGTCTTGTGTCCCCTATATGTGGGCTAGATTATTGTGATACATAGAGCAAACTTTAGTATAGTAAATCAAACAAAAGAGGTTTTTTGTACTGCAGAAATGCTGAGCTCACATATTTGAAAGTGCAATCTTATGTGAGAAAGAAGAAAAAGGCGACTCTGGAACCTACTTGCCTAGGATCACACAATTTGAGACCCATTCACAGGTCAAGTACATTACAGTTAGGTCAAGGAGATTATTCAAGTTACTTGACCTGCAGGGCGAGTAAACTTTTTATGATTTTTCGAGGCCTGTATTGGTAACGTTTTACTGTTTTGCTTACATATTCTGCCAGAAAGCTAGAGGACATTTTAATTTCTGGCATATTTTCTAATATTACTGACACTGATTTACTCAACTTCGTCTCACGCTCTGGCTTTCAATAGAGATACAAAAACATGGCCATTCTACTGTTGGAAGCAACAACTTCTCGATTTACTAATATCTGTCGTTTGGAGCAAAGAGGTTTTTAAACTCTTTGGGACACATTTATGAGAAAGGTTGTGTTGCACTTGCAGTACACAATGTGGTGCGTATGTGACGCAAGCCCAAAATGCAATTTATGAAGCCACACAAGTCCACCTTGCGTGGCACTGAGTGGCTTCATAAATCTGAAGTATAGCAAAGCAGCACAAATCGCTGTATTGCCTTACTCTGCCCCACAGAGGCATTCCGTGTGTGTTGTGTTGGTGTTTCCATGTAAAACCAAGGGATTTTGACGCGTTCCCAGATTTACCAGAAGTGGTAGACCCTGGAATGCACCAAAATGCTACATCTTCCTACGTGAGGCGTATCGAGGAGAAATATCTTTATTTCTCCACATTTCTTCCTTTTTTTATATGTGCTGGATTCCCACAGCAGGCATAGAAGAGGAATACGCCTCAGGGGATTGTTTTTGTGTAGGAAGAAAACAATTCTCCTTAAAATGTAGGCACCAGTGCACCATCAAAAAAGCACCACCACAGGGACAAAGGTAAGTAGGCACTGTCTTTTTATAAATAGGGAACATTCCTACCCTTTCCATGTGATACAGTGCAGCAAGGTGACTTGTTGCACTGCGCCACATCCTCATAAATTTGCCCCTCTATTTGCATCTGAAACTGCATGATGGACATGCAGATAGACAGATAGATAGATTGATAGATATATAGGTAGATAGATAGATAGATAGATAGATAGATAGATAGATAGATAGATAGATAGATAGATAGATAGATAGATAGATAGATTTATTTTGGTGAATCCTGTCCCATTTCTACACTACTATGACATGTATGACATTCACCCAGTTGCAACAAGACAAATGCCCATGTGTTGTGTGCCTCAGCTACACAATGAGACCTTGTGATTAATAGGAAGAAACCAAAGCAATTCATTCTCTAGGCCTAGGCTAAGAGAGAAACAAGACGTCACCTTTTTCAACTTTGGGCACGAGTATGTTAGGATGTTTCATGTGAGAAGGTGCTCCGTTATAAACCGGATGTAGGTATGGGTTAGACCGCAAACATTGTCCACTGCAAACATATTGCATCAGCCTTCACTGTAAGACAGTTAAAAGCGGTATTATTTGAACTGTTGCATGTTTGCATTGCAGTTGTAATATACAAGGCATGCAAACAATTTGACATTTGAAAAAAATTCCCAGAAACAATAATCCTAAGCAAAATTGTGTATGTACGTGTGTGTGCAGAGGGCAGGCCCTTCTGGTGTCAAGCACTAAACAAATACCAAAAGATTCATGAAAAATATACCAGACATCCCACGTGGAGCCTGTAAGCTACATCTGTAATCGTATGTGGATCCATAAAGAAGGCCTCTGAACAGTTAAAGAGCGTGCAAGAAGGCTGAGGAGTCCCTTGTCATAATTCACCACAGAGCCAAGGCAAGTTGGGTCTGCAAAATCATTAAACAAGCATTAGCAGAACTAATAGGTCTGGCGTTGGCCACCAACCTTTTGGTTTGGCAATTTTTGCTTTGTTCTTTCGAGGTTTTTGCAAACATATATTGTTGGGGAAGCTTCCGGGCAGGCCCTCATCAATTTTCAAAAAAATGGCACGAGGGAAAACTATTTAATTGGTCTAAAAACACACACATTTTCACCACAGTCATTGGCACTAAAGGGTAGTATATTGTATGTTGTGTGTACTCTCTGTGAAGAAGCAGCAGTAACTCACAGTGAATTCAGCCAATAGTCCATTGCCCCATAATACATGGTGTAGTGGGTGGTGGAAGAAAAATGTGAATGACACAACAAGACTAATGGATGCAGTCTGAATAAAGACCCATATAAGTAGCTATGTTCTACGCGTAGGGGCATATTTACAAGAAACTGGCGCATCAGTGCTGATGTGCCAATTTTCTTAGGTCATCCCTGCTCCACCTAACGACACCATGGGTGTGCCGCATTTACAATATGGTACACCATGGCACATGTTAGGCCAATAGTATAAAAATATTTGACGCTATTGTGGCACTTTGCTGCCCTAGGTGTTAAAAATGAACCCAAAATTGGCGCAGTGAAATCTTGTAAATTCCACTGAGCCATTTTTTGCGGGCCTCCTAATGCCAGAATGCATCCCTTGCGTACATTATGCCTGACACAGGTATAATGTGGCGCAAGGGGTTGCAAAGTGGTGCAATGCATGCATTGTGCCACTTTGTAGATATGGCGCAGAAGAAATTGCCTCCTTGAGCCACTTTAGCGTAAAAAAATTATGCTAGTGTAGCGCAAGGGCCTTGTAAATCTGACCCATAGTTTTAGTAAAATTAAAAAGCCATGGCTAGCACCAGGCATATAAAATTCAATCAGTCTGAAATTAGCTGCTTGCCTCCTGCATTTGCTCATGCTCTTTTTGTAACATTTTGGTAAATCTTTATTACAAATAGATAGATGGATGGAAGGATAGATGGATGAGTAGATGCATGGATGGATAAACAGCACAGCTTTAATTAGTAATATAATAGTTAAATGTTTAAATAAAAGCTATATACATGAGCACTGAAAGCAAACTATAACATATACAAGCAGAGAATACAGAGTAACCTGGTTTACACTTTTGACTGCAGTCCTCATTTGAAATACATACCAGCATGACATACAGAAGTGTAGTTATAAATGCACTTCATTGTGTGCATACTAAAAAGAGGCTAAGTTTATAGAGAATCGTTTCAACTGGACACAATCTGGTATACTGTGAAATATCACCAATAGAGAAACAAAGGCCACTTCAAAAATGAATTTACAAGGGCATCAGGAGGGGACAGGAACTTACAAAGCTGGAGTGTGTCCTCTGCTCACATCAAAAGCAACAAAAGCATCCTGCTATCACATCAGGCTCCAAACAGAAAGGCAACACTAAACTAATAATAAAGTAAACATAAAAACACTGGTTGTGAAGAGAGCTGCTTTGCGTGCAGTGTGAATGCTCTTCTTGTGAAAGAGCTAAGGCCCATATTTATACTTTTTGATGCAAAACTGCGCTAATGCAGTTTTGCGTCAAAACAATTAGCGCCGGCTAACACCATTCTGAAGCGCCATGCGGGCGCCGTATTTATTGAATGACGTTAGCCGGCGTTAGCCGCTGGCGCCGTCTGGTGTGCGTTAAAAAAAACGACGTACACCAGGCAGCGCCGGCGTAGTGGGATATGGGGCTTGGGCGTCAAGAAATGGGGCAAGTCAGGTTGAGGCAATTTTTTCGCCTCAACCCGATTTGCGCCATTTTTTTTCACTCCCAACCCCCATAGAAATGACTCCTGTCTTAGCAAAGACAGGAGTCATGCCCCCTTGCCCAATGGCAATGCCCAGGGGACATCTGTCCCCTGGGCATGGTCATTGGGCATAGTGGCATGTAGGGGGGCACAAATCAGGCCCCCCTATGCCACCCAAAAAAATGAAAAAAACCACTTACCTGAACTTACCTTAATGTCACTGGGATGGGTCCCTCCAGCCTTGGGTGTCCTCCTGGGGTGGGCAAGGGTGACAGGGGGGGTCCCTGGGGGCATGGGAGGGCACCTCTGGGCTCCTTCAGATCCCACAGGTCCCTTAACGCCTGCCTTTTGCAGGCGCTAAAAAACGGCGCAAAAGTGGCCGTACGTCATTTTTTTTGACCCGCCCACTCCCGGGCGTGAATTTTGCCCGGGAGTATAAATCCGACGCACATGCCTCGGAGTCGATTTTTTAGACGGGAACGTCTACCTTGCATATAATTAACGCAAAGTAGGTGTCCACGCTAAAAAATGACGCTAACTCCATGGACTTTGGCGCTAGACGCGTCTAACGCCAAAGTATAAATATGGAGTTAGTTTTGCGTCGGAATTGCGTAAAAAAAAACGACGCAATTCCGGCGCAAACGGAGTATAAATATGCCCCTAAATGTAGAGACTCAAAATGAGGTTACCCAGTGCATGAGGCAGGCTGACCCACTGCCCTGTGCTGTATGTTATAGTGAGCAAAAGCAAATAGTGAATGACAACAAACTAATGGATGAAAAGAACTGGCAGAAAGTTCCTTTAAGTAAGTGTATCTTACATATAGTTTTAGTAAAATCAAAAGCTCTTGGCATTTAGTGGCCACGAAACCTGCATATGAAGGAGCATTGTCATCTCTGTTTGACTCTGCAGAGTCAACTTATGGAACAGCGATCTGTGCTGCATGATGAAGAAAAGTTCCTGGTTGTGACTTCCTCCTCAAGTTGATGCACTTATTAAGTCAATTTCTGGACCCTTTTTGAGCTGCTTAGTGGCTGATCAAAAGAAGGGTGCTGGAGATGTGTTATTCAGGCCTAGGAGCCACATATTTTGTAAGAGGCACATGAAACTAGTCTTATAGAAGACAATGAGGGGATACACCACTCACAGCTGAAGTTCATCAATGTTCTTCTCAATGATCTCATGAAAAGGACAGAAGGTTGGAATGAGAGCTGCACTAGCAAAGAGGTTGGAGAGCTTTGTTGGGTGAGTGGTGGCTTTTGACTAAGTAATGGAAATAAGCAAGGCTTCCCTTGATTCATGAGTCTATAACCCCCACAACAGACAAGCAGCTAATTTCAGGGCAACCAGTCTAAAACCATTTTTTTGGTCGCGTCTCAAACGACTACAAAAATGCTTTGTACATGTGGCCCTGAATGTGGTGAGTTCGAAGGTATGTGTGCACATGCTGGTAATACAGGATATACATAAACCGTGTTCCTCCATAACCACACACACACACAAAAGTACACAAACTCACACATACGTGATCCAGAAGGCAGATATCGAACAACACCAGTGGCCCAATTGCGATAGAACCAAATGAAGAGTAAAACGCATTTCGCTCTGGTCAAGGGCCCAAGTTAAGAAAATGCTCTCTGCAAGTTGATACCACATCCAGGGCAATGGAATGGTCATTTAGGGACTGATTAGATCTTAGCGGTGTTACCGCCAAGCCGTGTCGACGGCAGACCAGAGAAGACGGTGTTTCACCCGCCATATTAAATGTTACAGCTTTGCAAACAGAGGACTGGCTGACGGCGCGGGACCCTACGGACCTTGTACAATGGCAAGGGTTATAGAATAGAGGTAAGTGACACACACACAGTTCCTTAGCCATAGGCGTCCCCCTGCACTACACACTACACAACACACCACATACACACCATCATCCGTTACAATTCCAACAGAACACAACCCATAAATGCCGAAAACACACATTGACATACATCCATGACACAACATACACGCACCATTGACACTGCACCCACACACAACACCACCACAATCAACACAACTACACACTCAGCTACACACACACTCTTACACACATGCTCAACTATTCACATCACAACAACGTCTGCCACACAACAACACTCGCCTGAATGTGTCACACGGCAACACAACATACACAACAACATCAATCTCACACACAAGTGACACGCATACACACACAACCACGACACCCACTCCCTCCACCTCAACTAGCCAATCCACACACACACACACACGCATACGTACTGACTCATATACACAACAGATAACACAAATCTACCCCTACAGGTCCCTTTGCAATGCGCACACATGAACACTGTCGGCCAGTGTGACCATACCGTCACTGTGGTGCCAGCATTCATATGGCAATGAATGATGACAACACAATGACAATTGTGTATTTGTGCGATATGCGTGTTGTGCAAGTGTGCCCCTAGTCATGTGTGACATGTTTGTGTACCCCACATATGCATGCCGCAATGATTTTGAAAAAATTACTGTGACATGTATATGCCTGCAGTGGGCCAGACCACCTATATGGTGCCCACCCAATGTATCCTGGCAATGCAGCGTCCCTACATTTAAGTCTGGTGACAGGGGTCGGGTTTTCCCCAACGGTCGGTGGCAACAGTGACGGCAGGTGTTGTCCAGTCATATCTGGTAGAAGATGTGGGTATAATGGGGTAAAAGGTGAGTTTTCACTCCTTTGCTCCCCCAATCTGCCAACTCAAACCTGGAAGTCAAACGCCACTTTTTTCATGGCAGTAAGGCACATCTAAATCTGCACGGAGGAAAGCATGGTTGGGGTCCCCCTGGCATCCACTTTTCCCTCTCCCGCTGTCGACACAGGTGGTGTTTCTTGGCAGAGGCAGCGGTTTCAATGCAGGCTTTCATCTATGGGACCGCCAACATCTATGTACGGCGGGCCGACCATCACAGCAGTGGATGGGTTTTCAGTCAAAAAGTTGATGGAATGACCATTACTGCCAATATCTAAATCAGGCCCTTTGTTGTCAAATCTCAGCAGAAGCGGTTAATTATGCTTAAAAGATGTAAGAAATTGGGTTATTAGATGTGCATGATGTGAGGCCTGCACAAGTTGTAGGTCCACAGTTTCCCCTTACTGGGATCCAAGCACCCCATTGTAGCATTTGACTCTCTCAGGGTAGCGAAGCAGAGAAGCCTAAGGCCAACTCAAGGCAGGTGGTTTGGGCTAGTAATCACTATTGGCTGGCACATAATAATAACAAAAATGATTATACACCACTGAATACTACAGCATTATTTTAGAAATAGATACTTAAGGCAGCTAGAAATACCTTTGGTGAAATTCTAAAATCACATTTGGTCATGACACCCATTACCACAGTACCACAAGCCGAGAGAACATCACAATCAAAGGGGTGTCACTTTAAATAAAGCAAGCCTATTGGCTTTGTTAATGGGTCATACATATCTGGCATCTCTACTTGTTTTATCAAGGGGTCATGACAACAATAATTTGAAGCAAACATACCATCATTGTCAGGGGCATATTAAAAATAACGTTAAAATCCTCATCATTACATCACCATAATAAGTAACAATGTTTCAATGCAAACGTTATTATCAATAAAATATTTCAATTGCTGTCAAAGATCACTGTCAGCCACATATTGTTCACATAAAATTTTAAACAAATGTAATATGTGTCTGTGTCTTTCTTATACAACTTTAGGCCACATAGCTTGCAGCCATAAAACTAACCACCAGAGATCACTATACTCCCAAGGTGCAAAACAACAGTTCCAGTGTTAGGAACGTTTGAAATTTTTTTTACAAATCTGGGGGTCATGTGTTTCATGAACCCAGAAATGTAGGTTCAGTTTTCAAAGTTAATGAAAGGGGGGCTGGATTGCTCCTGGAGCCCCAAGCACATTCTTAAAACCCCTGATGATTCCCCTCTCCTTCTGGGGCCACCACAAGAAGGTAAAATGTATGCAAATCAAGACCTGCAGGGCATGATCTGGCACTTCCTCTGTAGAAGCAGTGAATATTTTATGAGAAGTTTTCCTCTGGCTGCTGGCAAGGTGGCTTTGCGCCATGTGTTTCATTTTTATTTTATTCCTTTTTATTTTTTTAAACCGAAGCGCCAGGTCCCATTAAATACCTACAAGACAAGTACTGCAGTGGGAATTGCAGGAGAACTCTAAGGCTCCTGCAAACCTGGCCAGCTCCTTTGCACCCGTCCTGTTCCGGCAGCCAGCACGGAAGCTAACCTGTCTTCTTGCTCCCACCAGTGCTCCCTGCAGGTGGGATGCAGGCTGTAGGATGCCCTCTGCCTGCCACCCCCCAAGACACAGGCATGGGGGGTGGAGGAGCCTATACTGTGCTGGGTCCCAGGGATGGGGACCTAGAATCCATCTCCAGATCCATGAATGGGGCTCTGGGCCCCCAGAAGAGTTTATGCTGGCCCAGGAAATGGGGTCCTGGGCCAAAAGGGAGACCGGGAAGGGGGCCACATACCTTCCCTGGGAAACTTAATTAAATACATTTTGTGCCGACCCTGGGGCCTTAGCCCACCCCGGGGTTGTTTTCAGGAATATGCAGTGGAGCCCCGTGTGCTCCATTTTTGGCAGGGGATCAAAGCACAAAACCTTTAAGAAAGGATACTCCAGCCTCTTAGCCTCTAAAGTGGCAAACTTTGTAAAGAGCTTGTTCCAATGGCTCCTTGCACCAACGTTTCTCCTTACCTTTGTCTCTGGTGCTCTTCTCCTCCTGCTGTGCACAGAAGTAAAGGTTTTCCCCCAGCTTGTTCTTGGGGGTGTAATGGAACCAGCCTCACATGCTCTGGAGAGACCCACTGGTCCCTTTGTTAGCTGTGGGCAAAGTCCTTAGTCCATTATGGCATTGGGGCTTGTCCTTTCCTCCGTCCAATTCCAGTGTCCAACTCTCTTTCTATCCTTTGTGCACGACTTTTAAATGGAGGTGAAAAGCTCTGGATGCGAGTTACCCCTGGCCAGTCCTAGCATGCCACATTACTCCTCCACCCCTGTCCCAACCCTCCTGCACAGCATGCTGGGAGAATATGCAATGGTACCATCAAGAGGTCTCTGTTCACATCTCCTCTGGGGGCCTTAGCTCTGCCCCTAGCTGACATCACTGCCTGGAACTTTCTCACTAAATCTTTAAAGGGGAGTCCATACTGTATTGGCTCCAGAGGTCTGGGCTCCCTCCTTTGTTCAGTAGGCCTGGCTTGTCCCTACACTGGTACAGTGTGACAGCTAATTGGAAGAGATAGGTTATCTCGCCCCCTCTCCACCTCAGGAACTGAATGGTGCACTGTTAATTACTCCTTTTGTGTCGGGAGGCCTTTGCTCCTTCTACTGGGGAGCAGAGTAATTAACAAGTCCCAACAGGGTGACAAAAGGCCTGGCCTCTGATGCTGAGCTAAGCCAGAGAAATATGAAAATTCGGGACGACCCGGAAGGTGTACACCTAGGTGCTTGGGACTTACATATTCAAACTTGGTGTCATGTTTCATCTCAGTTTGATACCTTACTGGACTTTGCAGGCAAAAGGCAAGCAAAACTGCACTCTGAGTCAAATCCCCACTATATGTATAACACAGTGACACTGCAGATAAAACAGTAAACCCTACTGATTTTATCTCTGAGTGCCCACTAATATTATAAGGCCTACCCCAGGTCAACATAAAACCTTGCAGAGTCCAAACTGCACCAGACCAACTGTGCACAGTTACTGGGCTGCACACAGCAATAGTCTCACATTCACAGCCTGCACACATGTGCACACGTGCTCATGTGTAACTAGCCAAGTGTCCCTTACACTAGTAGCTTTGCCGTGGTCTTATCTTAAAAAGCAGATACTGGCGGTAAACACATGTAGTCCATTTACCATGTGATTACAGTAGTAAGAGACAAGTAGTGAAACTCACCTATAGTAAAAAGTCTAAAACCGGGTAATAGAAGAAGCAAACAATCTTGGTGTACTAAGTGGGCAGAACTCATTTGTGACACTAGAAAGTGCATTAATTAATTAAAGTACAGAGCCAGCAGCAAGTCCTCAGTTCTCTGAAACATCTTATGGAAAGAGATCCATGAAACATGATATGAGGAACACCACTCTACATCTTAATTGAGGTACCACCGGCCCGTGCTGTTGTACACTTTGACATGTACTTAAACACCTGAAAAGTATGGAGAGGTTCATAGTTGTGTATAGTGACTAATTGTGCGCCCAAATATTGTAGTTCTTATAAAGAAGGTTCTTTACAGTGGGGTCTGGGTAGGGGTTTGAAGCAAAGCCCTACAGTGAAGGTGTATGCACGTGCTGCATCCTTATCCTGCATCCTATACCGCGGACCACCAGAAAAGATGGTGGTCAATGTCTTTGGTTAAGTGTGCACAACTGCCCCACCCTACATCACCCCTTGTCTCACACTATTCCCCTCACTTTCCTCAGATTTCAACCTTACCCTTGCCCTCCTCACTGCCCTTGCCAGTTTCATCCGTTCATGCTCTCACCCTTGCTTTCATGCTTCAATCTATACTCTAATTCACTCACTCTTTCATCTGTTAATGTTGTATTCACACTCATTCACACTCATCGTTCCATGCACTTACACCCAATAATCAATAAAAAGCATTGTCATATATAAGCCAAACTCATTGGTCTTCTTGATGCTTGTTTATATAACGTTAGAGTTTTAGTGATTTTACTATTAAAATGTGCATTAATACCACTTGTACTGCACATGATTAATACATGCTTACCGAAATTTTTTTTTACAACTGAAACAAATGTGTTATGTAGAAGTGCATTTTTCTGGCTTTGGCTAACTAGGCCTTAGTTGGGCCTGAACACAATGTGAATTGTTTATTTTTGTATGAGATTGTTCTAAAGCAAGCCCTATAGCAACAGAGACCAACGCCTACTGTATTCATTCACAGTGGTTTTCTGTTGGTTATGTAACTAGTTTGTTTTAGCAACTCAGGATTACATTATGTCAGTAGGGGTGGGTCAATAGTCATGTTGTGGGTTAGAGCTTAGGTGATAGGTGACATTTTATAATGTCATAATGTGATTTGTTGGTGTAATGGTGATACCGTGCTGACTTTGCAGTTTCTGTAGGTTCATTTTCAAGAAAACTGTACAGAAACCCTCGGACATGGTAACTCATTAGAAACCTTTCCTATGCCTAAAAATGCTGTTTGGTTTCTTATTGATTTCGCTGCACATTTGAGAATTGGTATTTCTATGATTCTTGTCCATTAATTTACTACTATACATTTTGACAGCCTTCATTGCAAATGACTTTTATGCAATTAAATTAGATTATTGCTGCCTCTGTAGTTAATTATTCCTGTGTTGTTCTCTGAATTGTGTACTAAATTTCTCATCTCAAACTCCCTTTTTGAGTCAATCCTTCCTTACTGATTATGGCCCTCATTATGACCCGGGCGATCGGCGTGAATATGGAGGAAAGTACTGTCAACAGGCTGGCGGTACTTTCCTCCATATAATGACATTGGTGGTTTGGCTGAAGCCAAACCGCCAATGTACCACATTCACATTGCATACATCCATTCACACACACATCCACACACACTTACATACATACACGGGCACACACATTCACACAACTCAACATACATGCACTCACACTCCCATACATACACACACATACAACATGCAACACACACCCAAATACACACGCACACAGACATACACTAACACCCCCACACACAACGCCGCCCACCCCTTCCCCTGTTGGAGCACCCGACCTACTTGTAGTCAGGGGGTCCTCCGACAGGAGACGCGGCGGTGCTGCCAACAGCAGCATCTGCCAGCAGAACACCGCCAAGCTGTATTATTCTCATAATACGGCTGGCGACGGTCTACTGGCGTGGCGCTGCTGCTGGCAGCAGTGCCACCTTACTACCATCCACCGGCATGAACACAGTTGTATGTCCGCCATCCTTCTGGCAGAAATCCGGCTGTGGTCATAATCCGGCATTCGGCTGGTAGCAGTGGTGGCAGTCTTTTGGCGGCCGTCACCGTGGCTATAGGCGGTTTTTACCACCGGTGTCATAATGACCCCCTATGTTTTGAAATGCTGTTTTGACTCTTGGGACACATTGCCTTATAACCTTGAGTTTAACACTGTCCTTGATTCACTCACTGTTTGGTTGCAGCACTGAGATATACATTTCCTAGGGCCGTATGTGCCCACAAAAGTAAAGCACATTTAATGTATTTAGTCATTTAAATGAACACCACTCCCATAAGGGGAGTATTGTATTTAGAATTCAGCAAAAATACACGATATACAGAGAAAACGCAGATAATTCTTTGTTGCAAGATTTCTGAAGCCAGAAAATAATATATGGGGTACATTTTGTACCTCTTTCACACAGATGGCTTATACTGTTTTTTAAGTATAGAAAATATTTATTTCCAAGGCATTCATCTTGTAGAAATATATATACACAAACTTCTTTAACAAAAGAAAGAAACACAAAGATTACAATTTCAATACTAAATCACTCAAAATCATGACAAATATCTCTAATAAAATCTATCAAAATGTCCTATATTGCATTACCAAAATCTATTCCAGAACCACCTAAGATAAAAGTGCTTTGCAATTTCATTACTACAGCTCTTAAAATCATTAAATCTATCTCAACTAAAACCTGTCATCCTGTATTTCATTGCCACATTAATTCTAAAAATAAGGTAAAACAGCATTGCTGAAAATGGAATACCCTTTCACCATAAAGTTCTTTAAAACTCTCAACTTGAATAAGCCATGTATATCTAGCAATTGAGATAACAATATCAAAATGTTCCATAGCTAATAAAGTGGCATGTGATTCACTCTGCTGTCTTACACCACACTTTATAAAACGTGGATGCATCACATTTTTCCTTTCATTCAAAAAGAGAGTACCGTCTAGCAGGAAATGAGTCATGGTATACTTCATTTTTAAATTGCAAGCATTTTCCATTGCTTACCAAAACTCTCATTTGTGTCATTTTGTAAGCAATAATTCTGCAACAGTGTCGATACGGATCCAAATCTGTAGAACTGCGGACTTCAATCTTGTGTTGGGGACCTGGGAAAAATCACGCCCGGGAGTTGGCGGGGCAGAAAACCCCGCATTTGCGCCACTTTTTAACGCCTGGGTCAGGGCAGGCGTTAAGGGACCTGTGGGCTCAAAATGAGCCCACAGCTGCCCTCCCATGCCCCCAGGGACCCCCCCTGCCACCCTTGCCCACCCCAGGAGGACACCCAAGGATGGAGGGACCCACCCCAGGGACATTCAGGTAAGTTCAGGTAAGTATAAATATTTTTTTTTTTTATATTTTTTTGTGGCATAGGGGGGCCCGATTTGTGCCCCCCTACATGCCTCAATGCCCAATGACCATGCCCAGGGGACATAAGTCCCCTGGGCATGGCCATTGGGCAAGGGGGCATGACTCCTGTCTTTACTAAGACAGGAGTCATGTAAATGGCATCTGGGCGTCGTTAAAAATGGCGCAAATCGGGTGGAGGCGATTTTTTGCGTCAACCTGACTTGCACCATTTTTAAGACGCCCTAGCGCCATTTTTCCCTACGCCGGCGCTGCCTGGTGTTCGTGTTTTTTTTCCACGCACACCGGTCTGCTTGCGCCGGCTAACGCCATTCAATAAATACGGCGCCCGCATGGCGCTTCAGAATGGCGTTAGCCGGCGCAAAATTTTTTGACGCTAAACTGCGTTAGCGCAGTTTAGCGTCAAAAAGTATAAATACGGGCCATAAAATCTAGGTTTATTTTACCAACTGACTATGGGATCATTTCTGAAAATTCATTTGTGGAGGACATAATGGGCCTCATTATGACCCTGGCGGGCGGCGGAGGCCGCCCGCCTGGATGCCGCCCTCCATAATACCGCTCCGCGGTCAGAAGACTGCGGAGGGTATTATGAGTTTTTCCCTGGGCTGGCGGGCGGTCTCCAAAAGACCGCCCGCAAGCCCAGGGAAAAACTCCCTTCCCACGAGGATGCCGGCTCGTAATCGAGCCGGCGGAGTGGGAAGGTGCGACGGGTGCTACTGCACCCGTCGCGTATTTCACTGTCTGCTACGCAGACAGTGAAATACTAGCGGGGCCCTCTTACGGGGGCCCCTGCAGTGCCCATGCCACTGGCATGGGCACTGCAGGGGCCCCCAGGGGCCCCACGACAATCCCTACCGCCATCCTGTTCCTGGCGGGCGAGCCGCCAGGAACAGGATGGCGGTAGGGATTGTCAGAATCCCCTCGGCGGCGCAGCTCGCTGCGCCGCCTTGGAGGATTCTTACGGGCAGTGGAAAACCGGTGGGAGACCGCCGGTTTTCCCGTTCTGACCGCGGCCAAAGCGCCGCGGTCAGAATGCTCAAGGGAGCACCGCCGGCCTGTCGGCGGTGCTCCCGCCCCCGTTGGCCCTGGCAGTTCTCTACCGCCAGGGTCATAATGAGGCCCAATATCCTTTATAGTCATACAAGACAGGTTTTCTTTATTAGCTTCTTGAATAAGGCCAAAAACAAATCTAGGTGTGCTGGATCATGCTAAAAGGGTCCAAGACTCAAGGGTTTACCATGTGAACCAAGCTCCAAAGCATCGTGTTCATTAGAAGGACCAGGAGCATCTTCAAATATACACTCTCCAGTGATACCCAATTAACATGCTGGTTCAGCCCCGTGCAGAGCCTACAAAATTATCTTCCCTGCCACTGCCTTCATAAACAGATCCACTGGTATTCCCCCAAACAACTTATCATATCTTATCAATGCATTTGCTATACTTAAGAGTTCAGTTTTCATGTTTGCCATGTTGCTATTCTATTTCAAATTCCAAAGGAAGGTGATTCCTAAATATTTGTATTTATTTACCTGCTCTAAGTGTTCTTTATCTAATAACCAAGAAATTTCTCAGGCAAATTTAAAAATATCAAAGTTTTTGTTGTATCCAGATTAATGATAAGTGAATTCCTCTCACAGTAGGCGTGTAGAATTTGCAATTTCTGTTTCAGGCTTATTGGAGTTGTTGGAGTGTAGCTTTTATAATCAAAAATTAACATGAATTGCTTGCAAAATAATGTGTAATGAAGCTGCATAGAAAACTTGACAGGCTAATCTTAACATACGCATTTGAAATGTGCCCACGGGGAGTGGCCACTAATGTATACGATGATAAATGGAATAGATTAATAGTGGATTATTAATGTACTAATGTATGATTCTGTTCTAGCATTAAGAGTTATATTTGAAGATTTTGTCGAATTAATCATTAGGCCTTAGTTAGCAAGGGTCTGGGCCTAGCTGCCTGGTCTCATATTAAATGTATTTTTCTAACTTGCACTGTGCTGTCTTCCTGAAGGACATAAAGCTGTACTTTTCCAGAAGCTAGAGATGTGTGTAACCGTAGTAAATTCTTTCTCATGAGACCCGACTTGCTCAAGGAGACATTCTTGTTGAATGCAACAGTGTAATTCGCAACAGGTACAAAGTCGCTCAAACTGGTAAAGACAATGGAGCTACTGACTAAAGCAAGGAGTGTTACTTTTTCTACCTGACATTCTACCCGTTGAAGACGTAAATCACAGGAGCCAATGAACTGCATGAGAACTGTTTTAGGTGAAAATTCTAGTAAGGGGACCAACAGACTATTGGATAGCGATAATGGTGTGCCAAATACGGATCAATTGGAAATTAGAGACTTGACTGGAGAATTCAATTTAATGACGCATCACAAGGAGAAATCAGCCAATTTTCCCTGACCCATTTGTGTGCCTTTATCCTGCCACTTTACTCAGCCATTTTCGTGTCTTACTGAGACATTAGAGGGACACTCTTAGGGTTGCTCTGATATTCTGATTTAGTCCTTGCTGCTTGATTCCTTAAGCCATCCTCAACCCTTTTTGGCCTTGCCCGATACTTACTTTTCCTCCTTATGAGGGAAGTATTCCTTATTTGCCCTGTCTTGCTGAACTTTGCTCCTTACCCTGGCTGATGGCGAATCGACTGCTGTCCTGAGGATGAAGACTGATTCTGTATGCTGACCCATTACAGAGGGTAACTATATGATAATGAAATTGTAATTGTCTGTTTGCCTTTCCTTTCTAGGTACCAACTGCTCTTTGATAGAGACCATAGTTAGATGTTTTCCAAATTTGTGTTACTAAATTGTTTTGCATGAAGCCCAACATGCTGATGCTAATTTGAGGCTAGTTAAGGAGTTCACCGACAATTGGGAGCAAATAGACAAGTGACTGGATCTTTGCTTTGTTGAATAACGTATTAATGCTACTCTGCTAAAGTTGATTCATGTTGATGTCATGCTTTGTTCTAATGTTCATGATCTTTGCTTTGCTTAAGTCATATTCAAGTTGCCACATTGTGACGTTATTGATGTGTTTTCTGGAATTGAGACTAATAAACTTGCTGGTAGATTGTAACCAATAGGGAATAAATCTCATAAACCATACTAAATCAAGTGTGGTTTATCCTGACTGAAAGGTCCGATTGTGTTTAAGTTCTTATTAATGCCATTAACACATTTGGTTGATTCGTTATTGTGAATATTGATGATGTTATTGATCTAGTGATTGAAATGTGGAAAACATATCTCGTCTTGAGGTGTCTCCAATCAGGGTCAAAATGTTTATCGGCCTAAAACGAATCCGCGTGCAAGTGAAGTACCTAGGTCGGGACGCGTTATCAGAGTATAGTCCATTAGGACCAGATCATTGGAATATATTAGAAAATGAGCATACACCTCACCTACATTAGGAGCAAATTAATTTGAGTTTCCCAATGTTTCCCTTAAGTCCAAGATAAAAAGACTATGAAGTAGGGGGGCAAGCACAAATCCCAGTCTTTAACAGTAATTACTCCGGTATTGTCAATTAGGATTCTCACCGTGTTCTGGTAGAACTAGACCCAGTTATTTTCATGTAACCATAGTAACAAGATTAGGAGTTTATCAAGAATGTGCCATCTGGCCAGTTTTTCCCACACAAGTCCCTGATTCCCTCAGGTCAAAAGTTGCCCTAAAATCTACTAAGCAGAAGCATAATTTGCCCACTGTGTCTACCACCCTTCGATCAGACTCCTAGAGGGCAAAGCATTGATCAACTGTGGAATACCGTGCCTGAAACCCACCTTGCTCTTTTGGTATTCTTCTACACCCAAAGGCCCTTGCCTTAAGGAGATCAGTAAAGTTTGAGTGTAGACCTTGGAGGAACGGTCCAGCATGGAGGTCAATTGATAATTGGCTGGTTCATCATAAGAATCCTTCATACTAATAGGCTTGATTATTGCAGGGATTTGCCCCATTGTTTGACTCCTATTAGAACTTTGGCCCATCATAATGAGTTTTTACTTATAAAGGATTGCCAGCAACCTGCATGACCCTCCTGCCCGTGATGGGTCCAGATTTGCAATTATCTCAGCTATTACGCCTGTCTCCTGCACTAGCGACAAATTAATGCATTCTACAAGCAAGACAGTAGATTCACTTTTTACATTTCATCTGGCTTTTTATAAACTGATTCCATTGCGATTCAGAAACCTGTGACAATAGTCTCGAAGGTGATGTTAGGTGTACCTCATTTACCAAATGCCAAGAGATCAGAAATTACCTTTGGCATTTTACTCCAATTTGCCTTACAAACCTGCTTCAGTTTTTGACAAAACCTTCCTGATATTAACTTTTTTTATGGCCCAAGTCCTGCGCTAATTTCCCTTCTCCATTTGAGGGCACCTTGCGCCTCATTATATTGAATTCCCTACGAAGAGCTTAACATTCCACATCAAACCATCCAGTTTGCTGTCTCTCTCTCTAGATCTTTTACGGCAATGATCATTTTTTCGGGAGCACCTGGACTTTTTTTTATCAACCATGTACTCTGTTTGTCTGAAATCAATTTGAATTTTGGCTCATAGAAACCAATTGAAAGCCATCATTCTAAAATCTATAAAAATCATTCTTGCGTCTCACTTTGCACTTACGTTATGTATATTTCTACACCTGACCTAAAACTGCACATTATGCAACTGGAGTCGTACTACAATGCAACCGACCTTCTTGTTTACAAAGCTAGCCTTTGTAGTTCGATTTTTAATGTCCATCTTTATATACCTTTTTGGTGACTTTAAACAAATTTTGTGAAGAGAGCTTGACACTGAAGACCAGAATCTTTCTTTAGTTCTTATGATATTCTGTACTATAAAGAGCCAACTTGTGCAGCTATTAAAATGAGCCAGATGTATAGGCCAGTAGCCGTACGTGACCCTTGTTAAACTTAAATCCTCTATTAATCATCCTTTAGGAAAGTATTAATTGTTGTCTCATTAATGTTTGCTGCTCACAACATCCTCACTCATCATTTATTTTCAATATCTTGGATGATTGTTAAAGAAACATACAAACTTGAAATTATCAATGAAGTTTCCTTGATAGACGATTGAAACTGCACTGTAGGTCTACAAACATGTTTCAGTAGATACTCTTTGATGGAGGCAGATTGAGTCAAATTCCCTAAACTGGCTTTTGCCACTGCAGGTCGGTGTGGTTCATCTGAACTGGTTGTTTATTCCTCGCCAACGAGTGAAAAGAGGGATCCCCTGTATTTCAGCTCTTCCGACTTCTGTTCCCTGTCTGTATCTGTGGAGGCTCCCGGTCCCCACAAGGGCCGTGAACAAAGCAGCGGAGTGCCTCTGCTACTAAGCACAGTGGAGCACCCCCTTCTCTGGACCAGCTGCTTGTCCTTCAGCCGAGCTCCCTTCCAATGGTGTGAGTGCAAACCAGGCCGCCCACTCCTGCATCCCAAAAACTGTAGAATTCCTCTAGCCGTGCCCAAGTCTCTTACAGTGAGTGAAAAAACAGCAATTTGCCTTGGTAAAGAACCATAAGCTTTGCAGGGAATAGGAGCATGTACTGGAGTTGAACTGCTTGCATCTTGGTCTTTACAGAGTCAAAGGTGCAGCGTTGTTTTCGGACTTTAAGTGTATAGTCCAGAAACACAAGAATTTTTGAATTGCCATGGTGGATTTCTCCCTTCATTCTGACTTCTCTTAGGATCATCTCACAGTCTTTGAAATTCAGATATTTTGCAATCATGGGCCTTGGGGGAGTCCCCGGGATCGGCCTCCCCACTAGTGCTATGTGTCCTTATTTTATTACAAAACAAGTTGATTACTTGTCTGGTGGGAGGGTCGTCTTTAACCAACAGTCCAAGAATGCCACCATATTTGTACTCTCAAACCCCTCAGGGAATTCCATGGAATGCAGAATGTTGCACTGTGTGTGATTTTCTGCGTCATCCAGCCTCCAGACCATATCCTTGACAGTGGCCCAAGCACCATCTCTCTGGAGCATATGGACAGTATCTTCCAGTTCAGAGATCCTAGTCTCTGTTGCTGTCACCCTATCTGCCACATTACATAAATCCTGTCCTGCCAAGGTTTCTCAGGAGGACTGGATTGCCAAGAGCAGTGCTGCATTGTCTGCATGATCCACAACTCCTTCTCTGCCTCCACTAGCAGGATAACCACCTTAGTGTAACAGTCAATTTTGCCCCGTCAGAGTGGTTTACAGTCTTTTTCCTGAGCCATCTACCTGGTCCAGACACCACAAGGGCCGTGAACAAAGCAGCGGAGTGCCTCTGCTACTAAGCACAGTGGAGCACCCCCTTCTCCGGGCCAGCTGCTTGTCCTTCAGCCGAGCTCCCTTCCAATGGTGTGAGTGCAAACCAGGCCGCCCACTCCTGCATCCCAAAAACTGTAGAATTCCTCTAGCCGTGCCCAAGTCTCTTACAGTGAGTGAAAAAACAGCAATTTCCCTTGGTAAAGAACCATAAGCTTTGCAGGGAATAGGAGCATGGACTGCAGTTGAACTGCCTGCATCTTGGTCTTTACAGAGTCAAAGGTGCAGCGTTGTTTTCAGACTTTAAGTGTATAGTCCAGAAACACAAGAATTTTTGAATTGCCATGGTGGATTTCTCCCTTCATTCTGACTTCTCTTAGGATCATCTCACAGTCTTTGAAATTCAGATATTTTGCAATCATGGGCCTTGGGGGAGTCCCCGGGATCGGCCTCCCCACTAGTGCTATGTGTCCTTATTTTATTACAAAACAAGTTGATTACTTGTCTGGTGGGAGGGTCGTCTTTAACCAACAGTCCAAGAATGCCACCATATTTGTACTCTCAAACCCCTCAGGGAATTCCATGGAATGCAGAATGTTGCACTGTGCGTGATTTTCTGCATCATCCAGCCTCCAGACCATATCCTTGACAGTGGCCCAAGCACCATCTCTCTGGAGCATATGGACAGTATCTTCCAGTTCATCCTAGTCTCTGTTGCTGTCACCCTATCTGCCACATTACATAAATCCTGCCCTGCCAAGGTTTCTCAGGAGGACTGGATTGCCAAGAGCAGTGCTGCATTGTCTGCATGATCCACAACTCCTTCTCTGCCTCCACTAGCAGGATAACCACCTTAGTGTAACAGTCAATTTTGCCCCGTCAGAGTGGTTTACAGTCTTTTTCCTGAGCCATCTACCTGGTCCAGACACCACAGCCTAGGGATGGGAAAGCCAGGCCCAGCCAAGATGTGGGGACACCAAGCGGTCTCTCAAGTATACTGCTTCAGGGCTGAATGCACCTCCCCTACCTCTGTGTTGCCGACAACATCTGCCAGGCTGCACCAACACCACTCCTTTGTGGGTGGTTCTGGCGTCCCTTGTCTCTGCCAGCCACCCATGAAGGGCCACTCACTAGCCCAGAGCAGTAGGGCTCAGCCCCCGTGCCAAGGCACTTAATTTTGACAACTGTGACCCAACATACATGTTCTACCCAGCCTGATCTCTCTCTTTGTCTCTCCCAGTCTACAGAGTCTTTGTGGAGAGGAAGGGGGACCTTCTCTAGTCCAGGACTCGCTATCAGTCCCCACCGGTATGGCCCTCTCCTCCAGCACAGTTTATTTGCTGCTGCACTGCCCAATGGTCGGGAGCAACTCAGCATCGCGTGGCCACCATCTTGGTGGGAGGCCGCAGCCTCCATGTTGGGAGGGATGGTCACTGCGCACCACCACAGTCTTCTAGAGGGCCCAACTTTCCTCCTCCACCACTGCCAGCACTGACACTGCACACAGTATTACACTTAGGTGGGGCCGCTCCAGTCCGATGCTGCTCCACTCCTTCCTGGGCGGGCCCCTGGATGAGGAACGCACACGCCAGCCCATGCTGCCCTCCTCTCAGGCGTTAGGACGCGCCTTGACTAGTAAGAAGGAGGGTCGAAGAAATTTGCGGCTGCTTGAGCCCCCTGCCATTTTCTGGTGGTTGCTGCTTTCCCACTGTCACTCGGATCCCAGCAGAGGAGGAGCACACCTCCAGGCAGCCATCATCATGGGTGAGGCCACGGCAGCCACGCCGGGGAAGCTAGCCATAACATGCCTCCCGGTCCACCAGTCGGCCCAAATTCCTTCCTCCGCCACTGTCAGGATGTGCACAGCTGTAGTGTTTACGGTTGGCTGAGACAATGTGATCTGAGATGGCAGGATTTAGGTAGGATTTCGATAGAGCAACCTGAGCCCACTGGATTCACAACTCCTCTGCCATCTTGCTGGCCACGCCCCTCCCTAAAAGATAGTTTTGCCCTAGGTCAAGAATGTTCTGCCTCACTAGCAGACAGAAACATCTGAGTCTCACAGATGACACTCCACAACTCCATAACTCTGCACACCAGAGGTAAGAAACAGACCTTCCATATAATCATTGGAGATGCGAGCTGTTGGTTGCCCAGGACAAACAGCACATGCTGATATATCCTTTTGCCACCATCTGTCTTTCCTAAAGGATGACTTCTTCTATTAAGAACACCATCCACTAGGAACTCAGAAGCAGCTCATCAGACTAGACTGAGTCCCAGTGCTAAAAGCTCAGAAGGGATTCGCTGTAACAAAGAAGACAGAGAAGAACTCTGACTCTGGGCCCTCTTGAGACATGTGCGGAATTAAGAGTACCCATTTGGGACCGTTTTCAGCAGTCCCTGGGTAGTAAAGGGTTGTTGACTTATGACTATATCAACCAGAGCGACACTGGTGCCAAGGGGCTTAACCTTACCGTTTAACATGCAGCTGATCACCAAGTACAACCTTTTAGCACTTGCCTTTCAGTGTAACACAGTCGAATGGTTACTCAGGTAGGTGCTGTGGGTTTAGGGATTCAGTACTCAATCAAAATCCAGTGACAAGTAATAAAAAACTGCTCAGTCAGTACTTTGGTTATTAAAAAAAACCGAAAAATGTAAGGCTATTACAAACAATAAAAGAGTGACTTACACAATGTTATGTAGGGCGATTACTCTGGTACTAATAAGACCTGCACCTCTGTATATTATGGAATAAACGTCCCTGGAAGGTGCATTCACCCATGATGCTGTGTGAGAAATTTTCCTTTGTCCTCATGTGGTAAAGTTGGTTGCTTAGGTCATATTTAATCACAACCATTGCTCCTTTCGGGAGCATTGTCACAATACCTTTTTCTGTCCCAGTAGTAGAGTTCACAAAGTCCTCCTACAAGCTCTTCCAGTATGTCAATGTCATGGGAGATCAATCCACTGCAATGGTGCGAGCCCACCGCAGGTCACAAAGTAAGGATGTTTCAATTGTGGCCTGAACCCATTCAATGGAGGTCATGCTTGACATTTGTGAGCTACCTGTAACATAAAGTAAGTTGCAGCAGTGCCAGCAAAAGTCAGTTGGAAGCGCACAGGTGGCTGCAGAGGTCACAATCATGGGGATCTTGTTGCTTGGGTCTTCCATAGGCCTAATTCCAAACTCTCCCCCACAAACAAGCGGGTGGCTATCCACGGTTGCAATGGTGACACTCCTCCTGTAGCCTTTGGGCTTTTCTCAGCACAGGAGTTTCTTGAAGATCCAGACGCATCAACAGCTGCAGTTTCCTCAATCAATCCTCCGTTTCAGTGCTTCTTGGGGCTAAGTCATAGACTGGAATTCTCTTGATGCTGAATTCCAAGACACCCTTAGTCATAGGGGTCAATACCACCTCTACAAAGGAGACACTTCTGGGGCACCAGACCTCGCTTTCAGTCTGTCAATGTGGGTCATGCCCCATGTCATTCTGATGGCCTTGCCTTGCCTAAGCTCCTCACACTTTTTCTGCAAAGTGTCTTGTTTGTGCAAGGATACCTAAGAGTTACCTCCTGGCCAGTCAGCAAACTCACTCCCTTGGCCTCAAGGTAGGAAGGAGGTAGCATTACTTGAAAGCTAATCATTTTCCCCAGCTTACCTGGAAACCTGGCAGGGGAGATGGAGGT
Organism: Pleurodeles waltl; assembly: GCF_031143425.1. Lineage (NCBI taxonomy): Eukaryota > Metazoa > Chordata > Amphibia > Caudata > Salamandridae > Pleurodeles > Pleurodeles waltl. The sequence continues at coordinate 1,444,329,445 of NC_090447.1, forward strand.
CAGAACCCCAAATGGAGCACAAAGAAATCTCACTGGAGTGGGAATCTAGGCTTTGGTCAGGAATTCCTGGCACACTGACTGAAAGCATCTGTTCCATCTTTATACACAAGTTGCAATGGTCTTATGTATTACAGAAATTCAGTATTCTAGACTGGTTCTGGGCACTTCTGCACGGCTTTTTAATGCAGGCACGCTGGTCTGGTCATGAGCTCTGTGACACATTTAAGTGAGGAGGCAGGGGGGAAGTGGGAGTCTCCTCTCAGGAGCATCCCAAAATAAGAAAGCAAAGGTTGTCCCATTGTTGTCCTGTCAAGAGAAGCCTGTAGTATATATCAATGGTTCAGATGGGCTTTCGGTCCCCTTTCCTAGTTTCAGCAACACTCTACCGTCTGACTCACTTAAAGAGATCCATGAAATTTACTCTGGGGATGGCAAGCCCTTCAATATACATCTGCCACCTACGCTCTCCCTTTAGGCCTCGTTCCTACCACCAAAGTATACCTTGTATAATCTGGAACTCACAGTATTGTATTCATAAGCACTGTCCACAATCGTGCACCACTTACCAGATTAAGGCGGTCATTCCGACCCTGGCGGTCATGGACCGCCAGGGCCGGGGACCGCGGGAGCACCGCCAACAGGCTGGCGGTGCTCCCAAGGGCATTCTGACCGCGGCGGTACAGCCGCGGTCAGAAACGGAAAACCGGAGGTGTACCGCCGGTTTTCCGCTGCCCTGGGGAATCCTCCATGGCGGCGCAGCTTGCTGCGCCGCCATGGGGATTCCGACCTCCATACCGTCATCCTGTTCCTGGCGGTTTTGGCCGCCAGGAACAGGATGGCGGTATGGGGTGTCGTGGGGCCACTGGGGGCCCCTGCAGTGCCCATGCCAGTGGCATGGGCACTGCAGGGGCCCCCGTAACAGGGCCCCACCATGATTTTCAGTGTCTGCCATGCAGACACTGAAAATCGCGACGGGTGCAACTGCACTCGTCGCACCCCTCCACTCCGCCGGCTCCATTCGGAGCCGGCATCCTTGTGGAAGGGTGTTTCCCGCTGGGCTGGCGGGCGGCCTTCTGGCGGTCGCCCGCCAGCCCAGCGGGAAACCCAGAATACCCGCGGCGGTCTTGTGACCGCGCAGCTGTATTCTGGCGGCTCCCGTCGGCCCTGCGGATACCGCGGCCGGCGGGAGTCAGAATGACCCCCTAAATCTTGACTGCACAACAAACACTACCATTCTGAAAGTAAAAACATACATAATAGACTTATTAGCATTAAACTGAGCTTGCAGAGTGTTAAAAAATCTGGAGGTCAGTGTTCACTAGGGATCCCCCGGTCCCAGGCACTTACCTAGTGGCGTAACATAAAGTGATAGGGGCTCTCTGCAGAATATGAGGAGGGCCTAGTCTATCATATCTCATTGGACTTAGGCTGACTGCGGGCCCTCTCAAGACCCCTGTCTTGACTAAGTACTGCTGGATAATCGAATATTGTTAACATAAAAATCAATGAAAGATGACTTCTCATGTCTCCCTTCCTTGTCCTCTGACATTATTTTGCAGCAAAGCATAAATAGGTGAACATAAAGCTGCATGAGCCAGGAAAATACAGAGTAAATGTAGCTGATCTTGCAATCCTTATGGATATCATATTCAAGACTTTAGCTGATGGTGCATATTTTGAACTGCTAATGTCTGTGGAAAACTAATTTTCTCTCATTGTCCACCACCAGAAAACATAGCACGTTTATTGGTTGTAAGGGCATGTTTTATGAGCCAAAAGTTAAGAAATTTAGGGGCATATTTAGGGCCGCCAGAGAGTCATTTTTTATGCTAAGGTGGCGCTAAAGTGGCATTTTCCCTGTGCCATGTTGACAAAGGCATTGCACCACTTTGTAAACCCTTACGTGACATTATGCCCGCACCAGGCATAATGCATGCAAGGGGGGCGTTCCGCCATTAGGGGGGCCGAAAAGAGATTTCCTTGCACCATTTATTGGGCACTTTTAACGCCTGCTTAGAGTGGCGTTAAAAGGGGGCACACAGTTATTTATAATGGGCCCCCATGCACTCTGCAGGAGTAGCGCCAACATTTTGGCGATACTCCTGCAGAGTACATCAATAGCATTAAAAAAATTACGCTATTGCCCCACCCTGCACCATGGTACACCGTAATTTAAATACGGCACACACATGGTGGCGGTAGGGAGGCGTTAAAGGGGGCTAGGCAGAGTACATCAATAGCGTTGAAAAAATGACACTATTGCCCCTTAGCCTGCACCATGGTGCCCTGTAGTTTAAATACAGCGCACACATGGTGGCGTTAGGGGGGCGCTAGGAAATTCCTTAAATCTGCCCCTTAACTGTTAGTTTACTTTTTTAAGAGTGGGAAGTAAAGCATGACTGCTGGGTGAACTCTGACAGATTGAGGCCCATATTTATACTCGGTGTGCGCTGAATTAGCGGAATTTGTATTCACGCTAATTCGGCGCAAACCTAATTCCATATTTATACTTTGGCGCTAGACACGTCTAGTGCCAAAGTTATGGAGTTAACATTGATTTCTGGACGTGAAAACCTACCTTGCGTCAATGAGATATAAGGTAGGCGTTCCCGTCCAGAAAAGGACGATATGGCCTTAGCGCCATATTTATCCCCCTCTGCTAAAATCCAGCATGGGGGGTTTGGGGCCTTAAATAATGGTGCTAAGCTTGCTTATTACTTAATGCCTGCATATGGGCAGGCGTTAGGGGACCTTTAGGCATATTTCCATGGTCAGAGACCATGGAAAGAGCCCACAGGTGCCCTTTCCTGGCCCCAGGGACACCCCCACCCACCCACACCAGAGGGACACCACAGGATGGGGGACCCATCCCAGGTAAGACCCGATAAGTATTGTATTTTAATTTTTTCACGCTCGGGCCCTGACTTGGGACCCCCTGCATGGTGCTGGCCCCAATGGCCATGCCCAGGGGATATCTGTCCCCTAGGCATAGCCATTAGGGTGGTGGGCATGGTTCCTGTCTTTACTAAGACAGAAGCCATGTCCATGGGGGTTTTGCGCCATAAAATGGCACTACACTGATTAGAGGCATTATTTTGCCTCTAAACAGTCTAGCGCCATAATTCAGTGCACAAACTCTGGTTTCCCCTACGCCTCCCCCACCCTGTTTGCATCCCTTACAAGGACGCAAACAGGGCATTATCGCCGGCTAGCGCCATTCCATAAATATGGCACACTGCCGGCATCTTGGAATGGTGCTAGCCTGCGCTATACCTTTTCACGCAAAACTTTGCTAACGCAGTTTTGCGTGACAAAGTATAAATATGGGCCTAAGCTGCCTACCAGTGATTTACAGTGAGGGGCTGCAATCCAGTGACGGCTGGTGACATTTTAAAGTGGTGGGGCATAAATGCCTGTCTTGAATGCCATGTGGTGAGGCATCCCAGTTCATACAATTCTGGAGTCCAAACAATGATTCTTGACTTTTTTTTAAAAGAGATAAATGAAGTTATTGAGGAAATACTATTAACTCCAAATTTGCTCTGCATGTTTTCTTGTTTACGAGTTAGTGATGCACACACCAGATTAGGTTGAATATTAACTGATGCCTCCTGGCAACAGATATGGACACAACTGTGTACATATGCACGTCAGAAAGAGCTTATGCTTCAAAACTAACGGGAACACTGTACAATATGTCAAGATTAACTAAATTATTGTTGTTAGCAGAGCGGCTCAGCAGTGCAGCTTGTCCAGCTTTGTTACCATTCATCTAATTAAGATTTGTAACAGACTTCATGCATTTTCAGCCATCCTATGCTCTTCTATTCCCCCAGGCCTTCCTGCGATGGACACTCCTCGCAGCTCTCAATCAGGCATGCTCAGGAGCAGCCCCAATGCAGAGTCCCGAGCTGCTTTTTATTCCACTGGCCCCTGAGTTGCAGGGTATTCAGTGCAGTGGAGTTTGCTTAGTGTTAGCCCGCGATGCCCCAGCCAAGCCCAACGTTGTTCTTTAAAATAAAGGCCCTCATTACAACCCTGGCGGTCGGTGTTAAAGCGGCAGTAATACATCCAACAGGCCGGCGGAAAAAAAAAGTGAATCACGACCACGGCGGAAACTGCCAACATAGACAGCCACTTTAACATGCCGACCGCCATGGCGGTACAAACAGACAGCGCGACGGTAACCGCCAACAGACAGGCGGAACACAATGTACCGCCCACCCTATCACAACCTGGCAATCCGCCACCTTTTCCGGGGCGGAACCAACGCAAATGAAAACACGGTGGAAACAGTACACAGAAGGGAAAATCACTCACCTCTCAACACCCCACAAGGAACCAGGACGCCATGGAGCCAGAACTGCAGATCCTTCCAGCGATGGTCTTCCTGCTCCTTTATCAGGAGCTCCAATGATGGCGGTGATGACCACGGTGAGTACTGCACCAACACAGGGGAGGGGGAAGTCAAAAGAGAGTGACACACACATGCAACACCCTCACCCACAACACCATACACACAAATACATGTTGCAGCATTACATTTACACCTCCCCACCCCCTGGAACAACGCAAGGACAAAAGGAAATGATTTGAACAAATGTAATCATGTGAAATATCATTATCAAAATTCAAAATCCAGTATACACAATTATGTACACCAACAACACAAGTCCAGATAATGCACCAATCATTGTCGGTGGACCACTGGGCTCAAAATGCATGGGCGAGGCCCACACTAGATACCTGACTCCAAAAGGAGAGAACACTGGAGGGGCATCAGATCGAAAATATACAGGCACCTCAGGGGGATGGGGAGGGGGGCACCTCAGCCTGATGAACGCACAACGCCACTGCTCCACGAGGGGGCTCCATGCCCATTGATGTATTCTGGGGAGTGCAAAGCCACAGTCTCTCAAGTCTCTCAAGTGGGTGGGTTGCCCACTGCTTTATCCTGGGGAGTGCAAAGCCACAGTCTCTTAAGTTTCTCAGGTGGGTGGGTTGCCCACTGCTTTTTCCTGGGGAGTGCAAAGCCACAGTCTCTCAAGTCTCTCCAGTGGGTGGGTTGGCCACTGCTTTATCCTGGGGAGTGAAAGCCACAGTTTCTCAAGTCTCTCCAGTGGGTGGGCTGCCCACTGCTTTGTCCTAGGGAGTGCAAAGCCACAGTCTCTCAAGTCTCTCCAGTGGGAGGGTTGCCCACTGCTTTATCCTGGGGAGTGCAAAGCCACAGTCTCTCAAGTCTCTCCAGTGGGTGGGTTGCCCACTGCTTTATCCTGGGGAGTGCAAAGCCACAGTTTTTCAAGTCCCTTCAGTGGGTGGGTTGTCCACTGCTTCATCCTGGGGAGTGCAAAGCCACAGTCTCTCAAGTGGATAACAGTCTCCACTGGTTCTGGAGGGAGCTTTGTGCCCAGAGTGCTTCATCCTGGCAAGGACAGAGGTAGTGGATGCCTTACTCCACTTAAAGTGATGCTTCATGGAAGCTGTCCAGGCTCCTTGAGCTCACAACCAGCCTCGTACGACTGACCACTGGGGATGGCAACCATGTCTGCGGTGGTGCCACTGGCTCAGGATGTCGCGGGGCCGCTGGCGATGCTTGCGGCTGTGTCAGTCGCGGCAGTGCTTGCGGCAGTGTCAGTTGCAGCTTGCTTGTGGCAGTGTTAGTCGCGGTGGTGCCTATGGCGGGCACTGTGCAGGTGGCGGACTCTGTGGCAGCGGTGCTGGCGGCGGGCTCTGTGGCAGCGGTGCTGGTTGCGGGCTCTGTGGCGGCGGTGCAGGTTGCGGGCTCTGTGGCAGCGGTGCTGGTTGCGGGCTCTGTGGTGGCGGTGCTGGCTGCGGGCTCTGTGGCAGCGGGCTCTGTGGCGGTGGTGCTGGTTGCGGGTTCCGTGGCAGTAGTGCTGGTTGCGGGCTCTGTGGTGGCGGTGCTGGCTGCGGGCTCTGTGGCAGCGGGCTCTGTGGCGGTGGTGCTGGTTGCGGGTTCCGTGGCAGTAGTGCTTGTTGCGGGCTATGCGGCGGCGGTGCTGGTTGCAAGCTCTGTTGCAGCGGTGCTTGCGGCGGGCTCTGTGGCAGCGGTGCTAGCGGTGGGCTCTGTGACAGTGGTGCTGGTTGCAGGCTCTCTGTCAGTCGGTGCCACCATGCCCTCTCCTGACCTGCCCTTCAGTTTCTGGCCCTTCCCCACCTTTGATGATGGCGCAGCTGTGTTGCCACTATCCCCTTTCGTTTTCCCTGACCCCTTGGGGGCAGGTGTTTTCTGCTTCTCCCTCTGGGATGTGGGCAACTTTTTTAGCTTGGCAGGTTGCAGAATGTCCTTGCCCTCGCTCTGTGGCACACTGGCAGCCCTGATGGTTGGCGCACTCCAATAGCCCGCAGTTGCTGGCACCACTGTTCCTGGGGTTGTGGTGGCTGTGGTGCTGGGTTGGGACCTGGAAAGCCTGGCCTTAGGGGACGGACAGTGGGGGGGAGGTGTAGGGAAGAGGTCAATATTAGCCAGGAAAAGGTTTTCAGACACACTGAGACGGGTACATGGAGGGGGTTTGGGAGTGGAGGAAGAGGTAGTGGTTGTAGGAGGTGTACATCTACTGAATTTGGGTGAAGGTGCATAGGCTCAAGGCTGTTGTGAGGTGGATGACTGTTGGGTTGGTGGGTGCCTGTGTTTGTTTACTTTGGGAGGAGGGCTCACTGACACACTGGGAGAGGACACAGGGGATGTGTGAATGGTAGTGGGGGTGGTGAGTGCATGTGAGCGGTGTGTGGTGATGGGCGTGCTGGTGATGGAGGTAGTGGCTGAAGATGTAGTGCATGCAGGTGTGAGTGGAGACGAGACTGGGAGGGAGGAGGGAGACGTGGAGGAGGGGGACACATTGGAGGCAGTGGATGTTGGTATGTGTGCATGGGTATGATGCTTGTGTGAGTGCCTGTGGGATGTGTGGTGCTTATGTTTGCCTGAGCCACTTTTGTGTGTTGAGGTGTGTGCATGCTGGTCTGATGGTGTGCTTGGGATAGGCTGAGGTACAAGGGATTGGGTCTGGGTGGAGGAAGTTGGAGGGGGGAGGCTGGACACAGGGACAATGGCTGCCATCAGTGCCGAGGCCAGAGCCTGAAATGCTCTCTGTTGGGCTGCCTGGCCAGAATGAATGCCCTCCAGGTATGCATTTGTTTGTTGCAAATGCCTCTCAACACCCTGGATGGCATTCAGAATGGTAGACTGCCCAACAGTGAGGGATCTCAGGAGGTCAATAGCCTCCTCACTGAGGGCAGCAGTGCTGACTGGGGCAGGGCCTGAGGTGCCTGGGGAGAAGGAGATGCCCACCCTCCTGGGTGAGCGGGCACGGGACACATGCTGAGGGGCTACTGGGAGGGCGGTGCTGGTAGGGGGGTGTCGGCTGTACCTGTTGATGCGGGGGGCCCAGAAGGGCCCGCCACCGCAAGGGAGCTCCCATAAGAGGTGGAGTCGCTGTCACTGCTGTCACCTCGTGTCCCCGCCGTGGAGCTCCCCTCGCCATACGTCCCACTGGTGGCTTCTGACTCCATTGTTTCGCCCTCCAGGGCCAAGTAGGATGCAGCTCCCTCCTGCTCTGGTGCCACTGCTCCTCCGCCTGATGATGCTATTGCACACAAGAAGAGGGAGACCCAAAGAAGGGGGTGGGAGACAGAAGAAAGACATGTTGAGTGCATGCAACACCACTACTGTTGGCGGACACTACAGACACAGCAGCCCTCTGCACTACGCCATGCACTTATTGTTCCTAGATTATTCACATGCCCATGGGGTACAAGGCCTAAGCCCGATTGCTGCACACATGAAAGTCATAGGAGCCTGACTAGGTGTAAATGGCACTAACCACTAGTGGGGTTGGGGTTCCACTGAACCTGCCTCTCAAGGGACCTTGCCTACCAAGCTCGCCCTGGCCAAGGGGAACCCACTGCCCACCTCGTAATGCGCGCAGAGTCAGATGAATGTGACTGTACTCACCCCCTTGTGCTGCAGTGATGCCCTCAAGCACCCATCCAACTCTGATACGCCACCGCCAGAATCCGGAACATCGGGGGGGTCATGGTGCGACGGGCACCCTTCCCATGCTGGAAGGCCATCCCCAGCTGGGCCTCCGCCGCCTTCTTGCTCCAGCGGCGAATGTCCTCCCATCTTTTACGGCAGTGGGTGCTCTATCTGTGGGGGACCCCCAGGGTCCAGATGTCCTTGGTGATGGCACGCCAAATATCCTTCTTCTGGTGGGCACTGACCTAGAGGAATAGTACAGAAGAAAAGGAAGATCTTTACCCGTCCAGACCGTCATACTCATTGGGCCACGTTCCCACCCTTGCCCTGACGCACATACACTCACGCAGGCCTCAGCCCCCCCCCATGTATCTTCCATCCACACCACTCCAAACAGGCATTGCCTATGCAGCATGCTCACAGTGTACTCACCTGTTTGTCTGTAGGACCGTACAATTGTGTGTACTGGGGGAGGACACCATCCACTAATTTCTCCAACTCCTCCGAAGTGAAGGCAGGGGCCCTTTCCCCAGACACATGAGCCATCGTCGCTTCCAGACTGAGGTCACAGCAGCACTTGCAGTGTAGGTCCTCTCCTGTTGAAGGTCAGGTATCAAGTGAGTGAACAGACAGAAAATGGCTGTCACGTCCCGGCGGTGCGTACCATCACCGCTGGCGTACACCGTCTTTGGCTCCTCGCACCCATATGGTTCAATGTTAACCAATGCAGGATTGCGCCATGGTCTTCGACTGCCTACCGCGACGGTGTAGAACGTCAGCACAGTTACCTCATATCCCCTTGCCCCTTACAGGTCAGGCAGCCGTCATTTCAGGGGACCACATGGCATTAATAATAACTGCACCACTCCTGTCTAGGCCTTGCATACACACAGTAACAGGCACATTGCGGATTAATAAATGTGTGCAAATGACATTTTGTGATACCTCAGTGTAGGCTGACTCTCTGCTCGCTGTTCTCGTCCATAGGGCACATCCACTGGGGCAGGTGATGAGATGGCGGCATCCTCCGGAGTACAGACCGCTGGTGGACCTGTCGACAATGGAAGAGAGACACGTAATAGTCACCTACAGACTTGATTGTGATCCAATCCATGAACTATGTGCCCAGTTGGAGCCAGACCTGATGTCAGCTATCCGCCACCCCACAGGGATACCCCCTCTAGTGCAGGTCCTGTCAGTACTCCATTTCCTGGCAAGTGGGTCTTTTCAAACAACAGTGGCCATTGCATCTGGGATGTCCCAGCCAATTTTCTCTAACGTGCTGTCCAGAGTGTTGTCTGCCCTGCTGAAACACATGCGCAGCTACATCGTTTTCCCTCAGGTGGAGGATTTGCCTACAGTGAAAGGTGACTTCTATGCCCTGGGACATATGTGGCCTTGGTACCCCCATGCAGGAGTGAACAGGTTACAGAAACCGGAAAAGCTATCATTCGATAAATGTGCAGATGGTGTGTTTGGCAGACCAGTACATCTCCCATTTGAATGTCAAATTTCCTGGGTCAGTGCATGACGCTTACATTCTGAGGAATAGCAGCATCCCTTATGTGATGGGGCAACTCCAGAGGCACCGTGTGTGGCTAATAGGTGAGGACAAGGACCCTATACAATGTGAATAGATGTCTGGGTATGGGGTTGTCCCCATGGGTTAGTTTGTGTCTAACAGTTGTTCCTCGAAATTTGCAGGTGACTCTTGGTACCCCAACCTGTCATGGCTACTGACCCCAGTGAGAAATCCCAAGACAAGGGCAGAGGAACGCTACAATGAGGCACATGGGCAAACTAGGAGGGTGATCGAACGGACCTTCGGCCTCCTGAAGGCCAGGTTCCGGTGCCTCCATATGACAGGTGGTTCTTTCTACTACTCACTAAAGAAGGTGTGCCAGATCATCGTGGCCTGCTGTATGCTGCACAACCTGGCTTTGTGGTGCCAGGTGCCTTTTCTGCAGGAGGATGGTCCAGCTGGAGGTCTTGTGGCAGGTGTGGAGCCTGTGGACAGTGAAGAAGAGGAGGCAGAAGAAGAGGATATCGACAACAGAAACAATGTTATCCAGCAATACTTCCAGTGAGACACAGGTAAGAAGATGTCACTGCCTCACACATCTCATACTATTGTTTGAGCTATCAGAAGTCTGTCATTTTCACCCAGTGTATGGACCCTGACTTGTCACTTTGACTTTCCATTTAACAGATGTGGGTCCCACTTTGTGCCCTCTGCTATATTCCCTCCAGCCCTACAGCTGTGTTTCATTGGTATGTGGACAATTACATTTGCATTGCTATATTCCATAGTTATTGCAATTACACATTAGTGAAAGCACAGACTGACTCCAGATTGTTTTGTGATTTATTTGTGTTTATTTCTGTGCAAATAAATGGAGGGGGTTGTAAAATGGGCAGGGGTGATGGTGGAGGAATGTCCATGGCAGGGTCCAGTCTATTTGTTTCACAGGTGCATTGTCCAAAGGGGCATAGAAAGTGGAGCAATGGCAGTTGAAGGATGGACAGGGTGACGAAGTGGGACAGAAGTGTGACATTCAGTGGGGTCTCATTTCCTGGCGGGTCTTGGCAATTTTTTCTGTCTTGTTCCTAGATCTCAGGGACCATTTACGGGGTGGTTCTCCATCTGCAGGGGGTGGGGTGCTGCGGTTGTGGTCCTATGGTGGTGCCTCCTGTCCACTAGCGCCGGCAGAGGTGGAGGGCTGTTCATCATCCAGGCCAGTGTCAGGGGCCCCTTGCTGTGCCACAGTGTCCCTCCTGGTGTTGACAAGGTCCTTCAGCACCCCTACAATGGTGACCAGGGTGTTGTTAATGGACTTCAAGTCCTCCCTGATCCCCAGATAGTGTTCCTCCTGCAGCCGCTGGGTCTCCTGAAAGTTGGCCAGTACCGTTGCCATCGTCTCCTGGGAATGATGGTACGCTCCCATGATGTTGGAGAGGGCCTCGTGGAGAGTGGGTTCCCTGGGCCTGTCCTCCCCCGTTGCACAACTGTCCTCCCAGTTCTCCTATTTTCCTGTTCCTCTGTCCCCTGAACCGTGTGCCCACTACCACTGCTCCCTGGTTCCTGATTTTCGTGGGGTGGTGGGTCTGCCTGGGTTCCCTGTAGTGGTGGACACACTGCTACTTGACGTGTCCTGGGGACAGAGGGATGGGCCTGCTGGGTGGGTGCTGTTCTGGTGTTTCCTGAGGGGGGAGGCTCTGTGGTGGCTTGTGCCAGTGTCTGGGGAACTGACTGTCCCGAGGTCCCAGATGGGCAGGGCTGGTCATCTTGATCCAGTTGTGCAGAGATGCTGTCATCACTGTGGGCCTCTTCTGTGGGGGGACAGGATATGTCTGGAACCTCCTGTCCGGTGACGTTGGGTAGGGGTCCTGCAGGGAAGTAAAGGCATGATTATTGCATCTGCATGTGCCATTGTGGGCAATGGGTGAGTGACCCTGTACTCCAGTGCTTGCATTCTTCTCTAGGTCCTTGTGTGATATTTGGTTTGGGGTCTGTGTGGGTATCTGTAGTGGACATGCTTTGGTGATGGGTGTCCCTGCTTTGGTGTTGCATGCAGGACTTGGTGTTGGGATGGGTGGGTTGTGATAGTGGGACATATGTGAGGTGTTGGAGTGATGGGGGTGAGGGCGGGGGTATGTGATGGCATGCAGGTAGGGTGGGGGATATAATAGTTAAGAGTTGACTTACCAGAGTCCATTCCTCCTACTACTTCTGCGAGGCCCTCAGGATGCAGTATTGCCAAGACTTGCTCCTCCCATGTTGTTAGTTGTGGGGGAGGAAGAGGGGGTCCACGCCATCCTCTGTACTGCAATCTGGTGTCTTGAGACCACGGAATGCACCTTCCCCCATAGGTCGTTCCACCTCTTCCTGATGTCATCCCTTGTTCTTGGATGCTGTCCCACTGCATTGACCCTGTCGACGATTCTGCGCCATAGCTCCAGCTTCCTAGCAATGGAGGTGTGCTTCACCTGTGATCCGAATAGGTGTGGCTGTACCTGGACGATTTCCTCCACCATGACCCTGAGCTCCTCCTCAGAGAACCTGGCGTGTCGTTGTGGTGCCATGATGTGGTGTGGGTGATGTGTGAGGTGGTGTCTGTTGTGATGTGTGAGGGGATGTGTTGTTTGTTGTTTGAGGTGCGTGGATGTTGTGTGAGTGATGATGTTGTGTGTCTGTGGATGCTAGTGTTGTTTCTGGTGGTGTCTCTCTCTGGCCTTCTTTTGGAATTTTTGCTGGTGAGGGTTTGTGGGTGATGTGGGGGTGTGTTTGATATTGGATTGGGTGTGTGGTAGTGGTGTGTGTATGTGTATTAGGCGTGTGTATTTTGAATTGTCCAATGTGGTTGTGTTTTGTAAATGTGTGTGTATTTTGAGCGCAGCGGTGTGTACCGCCAATGGAATACAGCGGTTGAAAGACCGCCGCGTGGATTCATGGGTCATGTTAGTGTGGGCGTATCCCTGTTGGCGTGACGGTGGAGGTTTTGTTATCGCCAGTTTATCACTTACCTTTGGTGCGGCGGACTTGTGTGGGTGTCTATATTATGGCGGATTCCGAGCTGTGGGTCGTAATAGCTGTAGCGGAATTGCGCTGCCGCAGCGGTGTGTTGGCAGCCAATGTTGTAATGAGGGTCATAGTCTATTAGTCTTTCATTAAAGTGTATGAGATCAGCTTTGAGATTGGTTTGAACAGGGCAACTCAACGCTTCATCTGAAACTAGGGACCTGCCACCTCAGTAACCAGACTTTCTACTATGGCCCGGGTCAGAGGCCTTTAAAGTGCGCATGTCAGGTTAGGCTTTCCCCAGCTCTTATCCAACCCAACCTGAGCACTTTAATTCAGAGCAGCCTTATTCTGTATAGGCATCGCAAGAGGAGGACCACGCCTTCTCCACTGTACACCTTAACTGTGAAATTGTGATACGGCCCGCAAAAGATTTTATAAATGTTTCCATTTGACACAGAAGTAAAAATTTAAGAAACACAACAGTGTAGCTGTCAGACTCTGTGTGGCATCTACTAGGTGTAGGGACAATGTTCATTTGTCCATATAGATGATCCACTGCGGGATATCTTCTTCTTTCGTATAAAGGTATGACATATCATCTCCCTGTCACCTGAGGAGAAAACACTTTGGTGTCTTTTCATGCGCCTTGTCTTGACAAATCTGTGTTTGCTGAGTCAATTGTGAAAACAAACTTAAAATCCGTCTGTATCATGTTTATGTACTCATATGTAATGCAGTGCTAGTAGCCGCATATGCAGTCCAGAATATATCAACTATTTAATCAAATCTGAATATCATTTTATATTAGCTTAAAGCCTCTTGTGACAGTGGGTACGTTTGCAAACGTACATGCCTCTAGCAGGCCAATATGCCTTAGGGCTCAGGATTGTACCAACCACATTCTCTAACAGTGTATCCTTGCTTTCAAACTTGGCAGGAGAAGAGGGATTTTGTAAGAATAATAATGTCAATATTGTTCACATGAATGATTTCTTCTCTACAAAAGTCATTTTGCTCTTCCTTGAGGGGAAGAGTCTGCCACTTGCACTTTAGCTAAGTTTTCGCTCAGAGCAACATGTACATGTTCTGAGGTCTGTGGCCGGTGAACTCCTTCAGCCATCAGAATATGGTGATCTGGTCTCAGATGTCTTTTTCAGTGATTGCCTGTAGGGGCTCCTCTTGACTGTGGGTTTTTGATTTGTTGAATGGTTGTTTTCTTGGGCTTGATATGAGTGATGATTGTGAAACTCCCCCCCGGCTGTGATGACACACTGAAGGCGAGTCAGTTTGACAGACCATGTTGAAGTATTCCTGGAGCCTCTCAGTAATTTTCTTTCTGGTGCACTTTGACTCCAGGCATATGATCCTCTATCAAGTGCGGTAGTTGATGCCAGTGGAATTTGCTTGGATTTGACAGGCTCATGTTCTTCCTAATTCCATTCCGATGACTACTGTTGACGTCGCTGATTTTGTGTTTTTTACTCTATCTCTTCCGGTTGTGAGAGTTGTTTGTATTTCCCTCACGTGAACCTGAATGGACAGTGCTGCTGCTCCTTTACACATTACTAGAGATGTCCTTTGACATTCAACTTTTTTATGTTTCTGTGATTACATTTGCCTGGTCTCTGGATGACCAGGACTGTGCCTCGTTTCCACCTTCAGGTATATGTGTGTGTCACTATTTTCTTGCCTTCATCTCTTGCACTGAAGAGTAAACCTTTGCGTTTGCCATGCTTGTTGCCCACTTGATGATTTATTTTAATGAGTGTATATTTTAGAAGAATTTGTCCTATGTGGTTAATGACAAGCAACCCCTAATGATCCTCACTCAAATCCCATCTTTAGTTTTGAATGTATTGAAAGCACAATGTTGGGATGGAAATGTTCTCTGCATGGTGAAACAGGCAGGTATCACTGCCGTAAGTGTCCTGAATACATGCAAAACTGGTATCCTGACTCGTGTTGTCGCAGCCAGCATGCTAATTTAGTGTGTGTGATGGGGCCTAGACTTTGCCACGGTAATTCCAAGGACCAGACCTGTAGGGTGCTCCTCTTTCCTGACATGGAACTACTGTCTATATCCTGGATGGCTGACATGAAGTGGTGGTGGCAGCATACAGAGATTTTTGTGAATTTACCTTTTTTCTGTTCCAGGAGAGTGAACCCTTTTGGCCCCACTCATGTTAAGTTCCACTAAAATGTAACACTCGGACCCTTACACTGATACCCAATGTTAGCCTTAATACATGTATTGTTAGGCACACAATTGACTTTTTCAATAACTTTAGTGGTAATATCTAAGTGAAGATATATTTACCAAAATTGTGACAACCTGACAGAGATCTAAACAAGCATTTGGTTGATTGTCGGTGTCTTACTCTCTTGTAAGCCACAGTAAGTTCATTCTGAAAAGCAGATTTCACTTTGTTATAGTAGACTGACCTACTGTGGTGTGGCACTGTAGCATTACCAAGACATTCCAAGGGGAGAGACCAGTCCCATTTTCTACCAATCGGATCAATAGCACTGTTATAACTTCCATAGTAATTCCACTGAATGAAGTCTTTCCTCAATGTGTGCCTCTCATTGGGATAGCTTTAAAGTTGCTTGTATTTGAGGATAGTGAGCCATCTGAATATATACCCTGGCCTTCACAAAATACATCCTGTGCTTTAAACACCAGATGGTTCTCTGTCTTTACACCAATTATCTAAACTAAAGCTAGTACCCTCTGAGGTTTCCTACTGCTCATCTTGCAGCAGATTGGTTTAGTATTTATAGAACATATGTGGATTGGCAATAGCACTGTTAGTTGGTCAATTTTTCATGTCTGTTTCAAATGAAGTTGGAGTGGTAGCTCATGTCTGTTTCAAACGAAGTTGGTGTTGTAGCTCAGGTACCCAGTTAGAGTCTGAAGCAGATGTAGTTTTAGGGGTAGCGATCATCTGATTGGTACTGTGAAAGAGCAATTGGAATCTACTGGATTGCTGGATATTCTCTCTTGAACTCTTGCTGGGTTATGTAGCAAGTTTGCTGACCCCGCACCTGGGTGATTACACTGATTCCTTTCACCTGACCACAGGGTCTCTCAATGTTTTGGGGTTGTCCATCAAGGTTTGCGATTGGTCCATAATTAATATCTGTAACATCTAAAATCATGGTGTGGCCTACAATAGTGCTTGCACAACATTACCTATTTTTGATAATCCCTTGGAGTCTCTGTCCTATAAGTCTAAGCTCATTCTAGCAGGCGACTTTATCACCACTTATGAGCCATTGGATTTTATTATGTTAGTCACCGAACCTAAAGACAAAGCTTTGGCTATCCCGGAAATTAGTGTCCCACCCTTAAAATATTGTTCTGCTGTTGCCACACAATTAGGTGTGCTAACCATTACTCACAGAGTGCAGGCATGTGACGGCCGGACAGCATCTGATATGGGCGGGGCATTTGCATTTTGTAGAGGTTTCCCGAAGAGTAGAATCGACTATGTAATGCTGTCTCTCAATTTGTGGGACTGGACAAAGTACTTTTTTATAACTGAAAGAATAGTGAGTGATCATAACCTCCTGCATCTAATGCTTAAAGCAAGGTTGTTTGATTACACTTCTTAGCATAGAGCCTATGTGGATGTTACTGTCGGGTACTCTAGGAGGGTCTTAAAGTGGTCCAAAGTTCGCTCTTGTCCTACATGACTTGCCTTGATCTATGATCCCTTTGCCTCTACTTTATCACAATACAGGAACGCTGATATGCATACTGTTCCCATTTCTACAATTCATGAACAGCTGTTAGGCTCCTTAAGTTTTCTATTTAAGGTAGAGGGGGGTACTGGTAATTCAAAAATAGCTGCCACTGAATCGGCCTACTGGTTTACTAACGACTGAGGACAGGCTAAAGCTTGATTGATAATGGCCACAAGATCTTTAAACCCTTTATTGGCTCAAGAGGATAGAAAATACTACAAGGTGTTGCTTGTGACCAGCAGAATGAGCTGGGAGGTTTAGAACTGGCAGGACCTCTTCCAGGCTTCCAAAAGGAAAGATAGTTTCTCCTTTTGGCACATAATTGCCCATGTCAGTTTGATTGTTCTCACTATGACTGTATATCACATTCAACAGCAGGTATGGGTGCCACACTTTGCTATGTTATACTCTTCACCTCCCTCACATCTATTGCCCAGCAGTATTATGGTGTGTTTTACAGTTGATAGCAATCCCCTGCCACTTGCCTTAGACTTCTTTTCCTTGGCCGACACTAAGGAAGTGATGGCATCTATGAAACCTGGGAAAGCCCCTGACCTGGATCATATTGCAGGTGACTTGTACTGTTCAGAGATTGAGATTTGGGCCCCATGCATAAATATCCTGTTGAACGCCATTATGGCAGGAGCTCCTCTTCCTAATTCCTGGAGGGGTGCTGTAGTTGTACCAATTTCTAAGAAGGGAGCTAGACTTGACCCCTGCAACTACAGGCCAATTGGTTTAATCGATATCCTCCAAATGGTATTTTGTCATAATGTTTTAGCTAAACTTCAAGAATGGGTTCTCAATGAAGATATTCTATCTCCCTTTCAGGCTAGGTTTAAGTTTAAGGTCGGAACAGGTGACCAAGGCCCATATTTATAGTTTTATAGCGCCGCATTTGCGCCGCTTTTTAACGCAAAAGCGGCGCAAACTTACAAAATCCAATTGAATTTTGTAAGTTTGCGCCTCTTGTGCGTCAAAAAGTGGCGCAAATGCGGCGCTAAAAATTTATAAATATGGGCCCAAGTCTTTAGGTTCATGTTGATTTTATAAAAGTACATCATAATCTAGAAGGCTCACCTTTATGTCACCATCATCAAACTTAAAGCTGCTTTTGATCTGCTTTCCAGATCTTGTTTCTGGGGCTCTCTTAGGCAGATGGGGGTGCTACCCCTCCTGGAAGGGATCTTAGAGATGCTCACCAAGAATAACTATGCTCAAGTACGGTGTGGCAAGGATGGAGTGTTAACTGAGAGGGTAAGCTTTACGCAAGTGGTTCAGTGGGATCCATCCACATGCCAACAATCTTTTCTCTGTATATAAATGATGTAGTTAACCACCTAAATGACTGTATGCATGACGCCCCCAAATTTAGTGGTGACTCTATCCCCAAGGTGTAGTTTGCAGATGATACCTGGCTCATCTCAAGAACACCGGTCGGAATCCAGAACTTATTAAATAAATTCCCAAACTTCTGTAATCTAAGGGGGTTTGAAATATAGGCCCTCATTTTAAGTTTGGCAGTAAATGCCGCCTATCATCCGTCCCCCATATTATGACCACAGCCGGATTTCTGCCACAAGAAGGGCAGAAATCCAGCTGTGGCCATACTGGCGGATGGCAGTAAGGTGGAGCTGCTACCACCAGCAGCGCCACACCAGTAGACTGCCGCCAACCGTATTATGTCAAATAATACGGCCTGGTGGTGGTCTGCTGACGGGCGCTGCTGGCAGTAGGAGCGCCCGTCCCGTCTCCTGCCGGAAGACCCCCTGGATCCAGGTAAGTCGGGTCTCTGACAGGGGAGGGGGGGTGTTGTGTGTGGGGGTAGGGGTGTGTGCATGTATGTGTGAGTGTGTGAGTGTGTGCGTGAATGCGAGTGTGTGTTTTGTGTCGTGTGCGTGCGTGTGTGTATGAATGTGTGTGAGTGTGTGTATGTATGGAAATGTGAGTGCATGTATGTATGAAAATTGGAATGCGTGTCTGCGTTTTGATGTGCGTGCAGGTGTGTGCGTGGATGGATGAATGCATGCGTGGATGTATGTGTGAATGAGTGTGTGTCTGCGTGCGAGTGTGTGTGAATGGGGGGCGTGGATGTAGCGGGGGTGGCGGTGTTTGAAGAGGTATTGGGGGAGGGGGTCTCCTATCAGTGACAGGGAAGGAATTCCCTGTCACTGATAGTGCCTACCACTACCATGGCGGTAGGCAGGGACATAATCCCGCTGGCGGCACAATGGAGGCCGCCGGGCAAGAGATGGTTATCTACAGCCCGGCGGCTGCTAACGCCATGGCGGTCGGAGTGGTACAATGGCGGGTTGGCCTCAGCCAACCCGCCAATGTCATAATGTGGCGGTAAGTACCGCCAGCCTGTTGGCGGTACTACCGCCACATTAACGTAGACCGCCGGGGTCATAATGACCCCCATAATGTCCAGAAAACTAAATTCATAACCTTACGACCGCATAGATTGTTCTGCAATAACTTGTCACTCAGGGGCACGTTAGTTTAAGAGGTGAACCACTTTGATTAACTGGGAGTTAGAACTGGCTGGTCTCTGATGTGGTTTGCTCATATTGAGATGAGTAAGGTCACTATTTTCCACAAAACTGCTGCTATTGTATGGATGTACACAGCGACTTCCCAGAGGGCAGTCTCTCCTGCTATAGGAATGTATAGGGCTGCAGCTCAGTCGGCTGCATTATACAGGGCTGCAGGTTGGGGTATGGCCTCTTACTGCCAGAGAAAATCATTTTATAAGATCATTATTTTCTTTGAGTAGCTTGCTGTATACTGCCTTTGGGGAGGGTCATGCTGTGATTTTTAGACTTGTATTATTATTGTTTTAACCGTGCAAATTTAGAGCAAACTCTCGATTTGTGATGATGTATTTTATGTATATCGCTTTTATGGTCCTAGCTACTGAAATAAAGTGTTTGATGACTAGGCCTGAGCAGAGTTCGTGGAGTTCGCATAGAGGAACTCTGCAAAGTGACCAAAAAACTCCACCACGCTAGGCGGAGTTCTGCAGGCGGAGGAGTGTGTTAGGTCATGCAGTTTGTGCTGATTTGTAGTACTGGGTGATTGTCCTGCACTGAAAAATCATTGCAAATGGCACCAAGTGCAGCGCAAGAGGGTGCTGCCTCTTTTCTACTGTTCAAGTAGATTTTCTATTTGAGCTGCAGCTTCCTCAACGAAAACAGGAAGGTTTTCCAATGCAAGTGGTAGTGACCATCCGCAACTGCCCGCGTCGAGAAATCTTGCTCGGAGGCGGCCTGGAGTAAGAGTTTCCTCACTCACGCTTGCCAACTTAATGATGGCAAGTAGAAACGAGGAAAAAACCCTGCTCCGCTCCTCTATGTGAAGTTTTTTGGAACTCTGTGCTCTAAGCACAGCATAGAGTGGGAAAAACTCTGCAAACTCTGCGAGTGAAGCGGAGTTCACCGCCTACCCCTATTGATGATGATGATGATGCAAGTCAACTTTTCTGACTTGCTCATCTTGGGATCCAGTATTATCCTCTGACACTGCTACAGCTGAATTTGCACCAGTATCTGTGAATTGGCATATGATCTTCGATTTTTATAAATAAAATTCTTAATCAAGCTTACTGTCTCACCAGCTGCATCACATGTCCCTTTGCTAGAAGCACTGTTTTACTCTCTTGCTTTCCTTTTCTCTTGTTACCATATCTATTGTCCCCTTAGCATGACATGCTCTTACTCAATGAAAATTCTTGGTGAAATCTTGGAGGAACTTATAGTAGTAAAAACCACACAGGCCCAAACTGTCGATCTATATGCCACTCTTCTAAGCTTGTAGGAAATATGCAAAAGCCAATAAATAAATGTAAATAAGCATAACACTATATTAATTTAGGCATCTTAAATAATCACCGGCAGCGTACTCAAAAATTCAACACAAAAAGTACTAGGGAACATCTCCAATGCTTTATGTCATTCCAGGGCAAAATAGAATTCATTGAAGTCCAGAAAATTACTCTAGAGTTCTCATCTCTACTCTATCTTGAATCCTAATTTGATCAACTGCAGAGAACCACCAGTCGCACAAAACGCTGCCCTCTTCCCCCTTACTTGAATTTTTAAGTTCTTCCTTGATCTTTGAGTCCCCATGTGGCAGTCGCCAACTAGCAAACACCATGAGGCACTGCTGCTTCTAGCCAATGTATGCTCCAGAAGAGCCACTCATGCCTGCGACCTCTGAAGTCCAGATCCTCCCAGCTGGTGAAGGTCCTGCGAGCTGGCAAACTGGTAGCCAGGCAATCTGAGAAGCAAGCAGTGAGCAGCAGCAAGGCACCACAGTTCAACAAGGATACAGAGAGCTGCTACAAACCAGTTTGAAGATCTGCTTCCCACTTCTATGTCTGAAGAGCAGAAGCAGGGCACGAGACCATCCGGACCCTTATGCAGTCAATGTAGTGTCGACATTGGAGAAAAGAAGAGTTTGTGATAGGCTATCGGAGACATACTACTGGCAGTAGGTGGTGCCAACTGTAATGATCTTGAACCACTCATCGACCAGTAGTACATGCAAGAAACAGGGAACTAATGTTTGGAACTTGGATCATTCCTTTATTCACAAACGACTCATTAATTTGAATCGCCAGCATTGACAAACTCACAGGCAATCACTTGAGCATATTAGATAATGCAAAAATAACTTCTTACTTCAGAGGGCTTTCGGGGAACTGTGCAGTAATATATTACTGCTATTGTGACCTGCTTGATTTGTCTTCATTGATTCCCAAGCATCACCATGCCGTGAGAGAGTAGGCACCCATCAGCTAGAGTGCACACAGTATTACACCCATCTAAAACACAAATATCTAGTCCTTTTCAATCCATACCAATGATCAGATCATTGGAATGTTGAGAGCTCCATTGAAGACAATGGAGCAGCAGCAGCCTATATAAACTGGCTCTAGCTTATTGCATAGCAGCCAGCAGAAACCACAGCAAGGAGCTCTTCACCATCGTGAAGGAGTTCTCCATCCCTGCAGCCACCGGGAATCACATCACCCCCTCCTGAGAACTTCAAATTCCATCTCCCCACCGCCGACAGCAACAGCCTACTGACACTTATGAGCACAAATCCCAAAAACCTGCTAACCCTTTGGGACCCTCTCACAAATGAAGCCACAATCTCCATCATGAACTCCATAAACTCGGGAGCACCCATGTCCCCACCACATCTCAACCGCGCCAGCATGGCGATTGCTGATGAGCTCAAAAAAGTCTTGAATGCCTCCATCACCACGCCCTCCTTCCCTAAAGACTGGAAATAGGCTGAAGTAAGGCCCTTTCTGAAGAAACTACCCACTGATCCAGCAGATCTGAAGAACTGCTGGCCCATCTCTCTGATCCACTTTCCGGCGAAGTTTCTCAAAAAGGCAATCAACGAGCGAATCACCAAACACTTGGAACACAACCTCCTGGACCCCTCTCAAACCTGATTACGAGCCAACCACAGCACCAAGACAGCCCTGATCAAAGCCACCAATGGCATCAGGGCGATCCTAAACTGCAGCGAAACAGCAGCTTTCATCCTCCTGGACCTGTCAGCAGTCGTCGACACTGTCTCCCACCACATCTTGATCAACAGCGTCCACCAAATTGGAATCCAGGGAGACGCCCTCAAATGGATCGCCTCATACCTCACCGGAAGAACCCAGAGAATCAATCTACCAACATTCACCTTGGAACCAAAGGAGATCATCTGCGGCGTCCCTCATGGATCTTCCCTCAGCCCCACCCTCTTTAACACGTGCATGACCCCCCTGGCCAGCACGGTCAGAATGCATGGGCTCAATGTCATTTCCTATGCCAATGACACCCAGCTCATCCTCTCACTGTCAGAAAACCCGTCCACCACCAGATCCAACTTCCACAGATGTATCAGATGTACAACTTCCACAGGTGAATGCTGCCAACTGCATGAAGGACAACTGTCTCAAGCTCATCGTGGACAAGACAGAAGTCCTTGTCTTTGGGAACAGCACCTCACCATGGAAAGTCACTTGGTGCCCTGCTGAACGTGGCCCTTCCTCCACCCCGACAGACCACTCCACAACCTTGGTATCATCCTGGAAAGCACGTTATATATGCATAAACAGGTAAACGCAGTCTCAGACGTCTTCTTCCATACCCTGCACATGCTCCGTAAGATCTTCAGGTGGCTCCCAATTAACACCAGAAGGACCATCACTCAAGCCCTCGCCACCAGCAGGCTGGACTAGGGTAACACTCTTTACGTAGGAATCAATGCACGCCTCCTCAAGAGACGATAGACAATACAAAACTCAGCAGCAAAACTCATCCTTGACCTCCCTAGAAGGACTCACATTACCCCGCACCTCAAGAAGCTACACTGGTTCCCAATCCAGAAGAGATGCTGTCATAGTTGGACTGTTTCTCTAGGCAAAACCGCTGGTTTAAGGATGACAGCACTTTTGTTTGTAGGTGACTAGGCCAATCCTACAACAAGTTGCAGCTGTTGTCCCACCCCTCCCGGCTCACAAGCAGTACCTCACCAAAAACCCAAACCGAAAAAGGTGATTTATGGCAGCCTTTACGCATGGAGCCAAGAGTGCGACATCTCAGGGGAGTCGTGGTTAAACGGAGATTACCCTTTTCTCACATGAGCAACAAGTCTCATTCACACAAAGGCAATGAAGGAGATGAAGTAAAGTTTTCAATAGGTTTTATTAACAAGACTGCAGTCTACTGTAAAATGCATGGGCTGCAATGATTAGGATAATGAACAATGCAAGAAACAAAATTGTGAAAATGAGAGTCACGAATATAAAGACCCTCACCATCTTGCAATAACATGAGATGTGAAATAGGCCCTAAAACCCTAACATGGAGAACTTAATCTCTAACCTAAAGAGAGCTTGGGGCCAGATGTAGGTACTTTGGAAATTGCGACTTGCAATTTGCGAGTCCGAGCGACTCGCAAATTGCAACTCGCAATTTGCAATGCAGAACGGTGTCTCAGACACCGTCTGCGAGTCGCTATGGGGTCGCAAAGACCCACCTCATTAATAGTAATGAGGTGGGTCGCAAATTGCGGCCCCATAGCAACTATGGGCACTCACGGGTATGGAGGCCTGCTGTAGTCAGCAGACCTCCATGTCCGTGACTGCTTTTAAATAAAGCAGTTTTTTTTTTTCCAAGTGTAGCCCGTTTTCCTTAAAGGAAAACGAGCTGCACTTAGAAAAAAAAAACGAAACATTTTGTTTCGGATTTTCTCAGGGCAGGTAGTGGTCCCTTGGACCACTACCTGCCCTGAAAAAATATTATGGGGTCCAGTCACAAAGGGGAAGGGGTCCCATGGGGACCCCCTCCCGTTTGTGAGTGGGTTACCATCCACTTCAAGTGGATGGTAACTGCGACTCCAGAGTTGCATACCACTGCGACTCGCAAATAGGAAGGGAACACCCCTTCCTATTTGCGACTCTGAAATGCATTTTGCGAGTCGGTTCCGTTTCGCAAAATGCATTTCTGCATAGCAAACTCAGGATTGCGACACGCAAACGGCGATTTTCGCCGTTTGCGACTCACAAACTGTTTGCTGCATCTGGCCCTTAGTGTGTTAAACCTAATCTGCCAGTACCATGTCCATGAGCAGCGCCCCCCAACCCTCGTTACCTTGGAATGAGATCTCGAGATCAGACTCCGTGGGTACACGACGACTGGGTCTGCATTAAGGAGACGTGTAGCATAGATAACGTTGATGGCATATGGTAGGAATCCCTCTGATGGCCTTGTCTGCGTGAGATGTATTTATACAGATCTTGTAGGACCCCTGATGCAAGTATGTTCTCAGACAATAGATAAGAAGGCATGCTTGGGTGGCAATTACATAAACAATTCCCTCAAAAGTACATTATGTTCCTGTCACACATAAGTGGGATAGGGACATGATGTGAATACCTACGTCTATCACTTGTCTTTGACGCTGATAGAGACGCTTTCACAGAGTGGCACAGATAACGTGAAATCAAAACATCTTCCTAACTATAAATATAGCAGCCATCTTGGAAGAAATAATTAAATAAATAGGCTAGGAGAGAGCAATCTAAGTAGGTTAAAAGTCACTAGGTGACTGGGGCACAGGCATGCAAGCCAGAAGGTTAAGCTACCTCCTGTTTTCCATTAAAACTAATTAGGATTCACTACACCCTCCCCATTGCCGGAAAAAATATGACATCATAATGATGACGCCAGAGAAGGAGCAGGAATTAAAGCTAAAAATGCTCTGGACTAAAAACAAACTAAAAGTTATAAAAACACTATTAAAATCTAATTAAATACCAGTTAAAATAGTTAAAGCATACAAAGACACAAAGGCCCTCATTCTGACCATAGCGGGCGGCGGAGGCCGCCCGCCAAAGTCCCGCCGTCAGGTTACCGTTCCGCGGTCGAAAGACCGCGGCGGTAATTCTGACTTTCCCGCTGGGCTGGCAGGCGGTCGCCTTCAGGCCGCCCGCAGGCGACCGCCCGCCAGCCCAGCGGGAAAGAGGCTTCCACGATGAAGCCGGCTCGGAATCGAGCCGGCGGAGTGGAAGCAGTTGCACCCGTCGCGTATTTCACTGTCGCGCAGCAGACAGTGAAATACATTTAGGGGCCCTCTTACGGGGGCCCCTGCAATGCCCATGCCAGTGGCATGGGCACTGCAGGGGCCCCCAGGGGCCCCGCGACCCCCCCTACCGCCATCCGGATCCCGGCGGTCGGACCGCCGGGATCTGGATGGCGGTAGGGGGGGTCGGAATCCCCTCGGCGGCGCAGCAAGCTGCGCCGCCTTGGAGGATTCAAAATGTCAACCATGACAGGTGCAGCAGGCCAAAGTTAAAAGCAATTTTGGAATAACTTTTGAACTTTTAGAATAAGGCCAATGTTCAAATCCACCTAACTATAGTCATGATCTTGAAGAAAGTCTCCTAAGTCATCGAAAGGCAAGGCATCCAGGAATGAAGCCACATCATTAGATGTCAGATCGATGACAGGATTGGCAGACGGATCCATGGAGGAGTGGTGTTCCGCAGCCTCAGGTGCAGGATCACCCACAAGGGCAGTACCATCCAAAGTGCCCAAAAGGAGCCAGCTAGTCCACCAGGGGCAGCTCGTAAGTGGTTTCGCAAATCAGCCTCAGTCTCATGGGGCACGACCGTGAATGAGCCCTCATCAGGAACATCAGCAGTTCTTGGTCCACAGGAGGTAGTGGCGGAACAGCAAGGCACACCAAAGGCAGATGTTCGAAGAGGCACCAGGTGCAATGAAAGACTTGATGCACACACCATAAGACTGGTCAGAAGGACAGTGACCAATTATTAGAAATGATGTCTCTAGTTGACAGAGGTATAATCCCTTGTCCAAGTAGGGACCACCGTCCTAGTCAGGGTAAATCACACACAATCCAAATGATCTTATGACCACCCTCTGGTAGCTTGACACTGAGCAGTTAGGCTTACCTTAGAAGGCAATGTGTAAAGTATTTGTGCAATAAACCCTACAGTAACATAGTGAAAACAGCACAAAAATACACCACATAGGTTTAGAAAAATAGATAATATGTATCTGAATAAAATAAGGTCAAAAGGACAAAGATCCAATAAGCACAAGTTGAAATATCCCCATGGCCCTGGTATTGCACTTAGAGCATTCAGCAAAAGGCCCAAAGCACCAGTGTTGCACAGATACCTACCAGCAGACCAGCTCAAACTCTGGAGGTCCATGTACAGCCTCCGAAAGAGATATGACCACCAGGGCAAGTATCAGATCTGCAGGAGCTGTACACGCCAGAGTTGTGTATGCACCGGTTCCTGAATGAAACCCATATCCCGCAGACTCTAGCAGTGATTTCCGGAAACAATCCTTTTTCGTGTTGCCCTTACCCACAGTACATGACAGCTCTGACTTTACAGTATTTCTACTTCTGCATTCCCACCCACTCATAAACTTTTTCAGGAAGGATGGTCACCAGGTATTCCCCTACTTCGACAACTCGTTGATAAAAGCACCAACGGCATTTCAAGCGTCCAAGGCCACAGAGGCATGCCTAAAGTTATTTCACAAACTAAGTCTATTTGTCAACTATTAAATATCATCATACTCCCCCATTGTATGACAGGCAGATAAATGAGTTTGCTCATGCTGAACAATAACAATCTTGGGTACTTTGCAAACATTAACTTACATAATTAGTTTAGGATGTCACGCTCAGAGATGTGTTTTAAACCGATGTGTTTATCATCCAATCTGTGTTAAATTGCACCTTTTGACCAGAACCGCCCCAAGTCTGAACGCTTGAGAGGAACATGCACAGCCTTCAGCAGAGAGTCCATGCACTGGCGTACTCCTGCAGTGAGGTCCCAAATACTGATGCTTCTGGGGGACATGCACAATCTCTAGCAGAGAGGCATCATGTCTGGAAATTGTGGAAGAAGGTGTGTTACCTATAACAGCGAGACTATGCATCTCCGGACTGCAGGACAACACCCATAACCCTGGAAATAGTGAGGCAAGCCTCGAAAAATCATAAAAATGTTACTAGACCTGCAGGTCGAGTAGCTTGAATAATCTACTCGACCTAACTGTAATGTACTTGACCCAGCAACGGGTCTCAAATTGTCTGATCCTAGGCAAATATTGTATTTTACAGTCGCCTTTTTCTTTATTCTCACATGAGTCCACCTTCAAAAATGTGAGTTCAACATTTCAGCTGTAAAAAAATCATCTTTTGTTTGATTAAGTACACTAAACATTTGCTCCATGCATAATAAATCTAGCCCACATATAGGGTACACATGATCCATGCATGACTTGCCTCTTAGTTTACTAATAACTTTGCCATCAGGGCAGGAGTGTTTCTCAGTTTATGTTTAAATACTCACTGTTAATAAATATATTAAATATCTTGCTGTAGCCGGCAGACGGATGTTCCGGCTACATCAAGGACGGAATCGGGAACGGAGTCCCGATTCTCTATCCCATGCGACGCCATGTCCGGGCGTCATGACAACATGGACGCGGCCTGCCTCACTGGGAACCTGGATATCCGGGTTCCCGAAACACTAAAGGAGGGCGACGGACTACGCGTGCGGCAAGTATCAGATGGGAGAAACGCTGCAGGAGATGCCGGAGGAGACGCTGAGAAAGAGAAAGGAGGACATGGGGACACCAGAAGAGATTCGACCACGGAGGAGCTACGGACATCGAGTGTCCAGGACGAGGTTTCAGAAGGGCACGAACTCCGCCACGTCCCCGGAGGGACGTTCCTCAATCAGGTACGGTCCTACATAAAGGACAGTTTCTGGTTAAATAAGGGGAAGGAGGGGACTACGAGGGAGAGGTACAGGGGAGCGGGGCAGGGGAGAGGAGGGGCGAGGAGTGCAGGGAGAGGGGAGGAGAGGGGGAGAAAGAAGGGCACTAAAAGAAGAGGAATAAGAGCACTAAAGAAAGAAGGGCACTAAAAGAAGAGAAATAAGAGCACTAAAGAAAAGAAGGGCAATAAAAGAAGAGAAATAAGAGCACTCTAACTATACCCTGTCACTTCTGAACACACATAAAGGTGACTCCCTTGTATATTCTGACCTCCAGGTCATCACCCTATTCTAGGGGACGGTATCTCTCTCTCTCTCTCTCTCTTTTATGTTCGCACGAACGTGTATCACCACTCAAAAGCCCTAGACTTACCCCTATTTCCGTTCCTCTTGATTCCGGTCCACCTGGGAGTCCCACGGAGAGTATCTTCGCGGTCAAGAGGAACCCTGGGAGAGAAGAGGCAACATAGGGCCAAACGCCAATAGGCCATAGAACATTGAACACTGCTACGGATACATAAAATTAAATAAAACCATTGTTTCACACCCCACCCGAGCCTCATAGTCCTTATTATCGCCATGCCCACTGCTACACTTGCTAAAGCATGATGTGGTAGGAAAAAGAAGTTCGCTTGCAGCCAAACATATTGGCAAAAGTGCAATTATCCATGTATCAGAGGTAATGGCCAAGGCGGTAACCAAACCGCCCTAAGGAGGGACAAACATAAAGCATTTGACAATGATAACAAAGGATTTTTGAAGGGCAAGCCCATGAACGAGTGAACGTGATGGGTATGTGGTGTGCGTGGTTAAAAGCCCAAATAGATAACTACACTTTGGGAAAAGCAGCGCTTGTCCACGATGAGCTTGAGACAGTTGTCCTTCATGCAGTTGGCAGCATTCACCTGTGGAAGTTGTACATCTGATACATCTGTGGAAGTTGGATCTGGTGGTGGACGGGTTTTCTGACAGTGAGAGGATGAGCTGGGTGTCATTGGCATAGGAAATGACATTGAGCCCATGCATTCTGACCGTGCTGGCCAGGGGGGTCATGCACGTGTTAAAGAGGGTGGGGCTGAGGGAAGATCCATGAGGGACGCCGCAGATGATCTCCTTTGGTTCCAAGGTGCGCTGCTGTGCTCGACCTAAAAAACAAGCAACAGAGCTATTTCAGCTATGCACCTGTGTCTGGAACAATATCCCTATATCTCACAGTACTGCTCTAAAACTGCTCCCATCAAGGAAAGAGTTGCAGATGCACTCCTTTAAAGAACACTGAATCACAGTCCAATAACATTCTCCACAAACCAGGTACCAATCCCATCGTTAGTTCAATGTATGGTTGTATTTCACTATGTACATCTCTCTGTGCCTTTTGGCTAGGTTCGTGCAATAGAAATACTCTGTACATACATGGCCGCCAGCTGATGTCATCAGTCTCTCATCCATGCACCTATGTCGCCCTTGAAATTACCAGTTACATGAATAGATCTATATTTGGCCTGTGTGTAATAATGCAATAATTACATTTCTACCATCATCTATAATTTTGCATTCTATGGTGGTAAAGCATAAACTTAAATAGCAGCACATTTTCAGCCTACAGATAGTTATTGTGTGAACCTGTGCACAAAATACACATTTTCTACAAACGTGGAGGAAACGTGTTGTGAAACTCCAGCAGAAGTGACAAAATCGGAATAATTCTATTTGTTTAGTTTAATTCTGTTATGTGTTTTTTATATACAGAAGACGCTTTTGATAAACACACAAGCACAAACCACATAATATGTGAAGCAACATGAGAAAGGTACTACTGGATTGGGATCTCAGTGAGAAAAGTACCAATTGCTCCTAAATCGTGCTAACCGGATCAGAGGTGTCATTCAAATGAATAACTTGCACTGAAGTGATATGGTAACAAGTGTGAACACAACAAGCACCTTAAGAGACCAATACACGGCGAAGCAAGGTAAATGTGAAAACAATGCAGAAACTGGCAGTGTTTGATTTGTAAATACATGAGTGCCGGTGCCCAAAGCTCTTCTTGGATGCCCGCGGTCAGTGCAATTAAATGTCAGCGCAACGATTTTCAATGCTGCGCAGTGTTCACTTCACCTCATGTCTCTTTAATCCATTACCAGACACCCCTCCTCCGCTATCATACTCTTCCAGATTCCTGTTTTCTCCTTTGGAGACAGTTCTTCCATCTTTCTCATCTTTCTTCTTTTTGTGTTTTTCCTTCTATTGCTATCGGCAAATTTCTCGTGAAGAAAAACAAGTGCTGGTCCCCAAAAATAAGTGCTGGTGGACCCCGCCGGCACAAATTAAGCACTGCAAACTGAAAACCAAAACATGTATCTTGACACACAGCTAGTTATCAGAACAGGCACTGCTTTTACTGTAAGAACAATTATTAGAGGAGATGTCATCCTCCCAACAGGATACTTACTGCCTTTTATGTAATTTGGGCGATATTCACCACAAACACTTCTGAACTACCAGATAGTGGATTTCAAAAACAATTCAGGCACTTGAGAAAAAGCAAACCCTAAAAGTGCTTTGAACTGCACACTGGCGCATGCATTATCTTTATCTAGCTTAGAGTGTTAAATTGAGAGCTGAAGAAAGAGACTCAGATGGACAGGCACAAACGGAACAACAAAGGCCCTCATTCTAAGTCTGGCGGGCGGCGGAGGCCGCCCGCCAGACTTCCTCCCTCCAGAATACCGCACCGCGGTCGTTAGACCGCTGCGGCTATTCTTAGTTTTACACTGGGCTGGCGGGCGAGGGTCAGAATCACCCCCTAATTAATGAGGTGCAGACAGAAACACTGACACGCAGAGTGATGTGACAAAAAGGCAAAAGGAGAGACAGATGGACTGACAGACACTGACGTCAATGTGAAGACATATAAAAAATGGAAATTGACACATAAATGAACAGACAAAGAGAAACGAGTTAGAGCTATTAGCTTTGTAAACTCCTAACCTTTTTCTTGCCACATAAATTGGAGAAAAAAAAATGAGTGCGATCACTCTGGATCGCACTGCGAAATAAAGAGAAAAAGTAGTCCAGAAAGCGCATGGAAAACATTGAGTCTTGTATGTTTTCAGTAGTTGGTCCATGCGCCCGGGGAGGGCTGAACACCGGAAAAGGCATAACGTATCCATGGCTTTAAATAATGAAAGAATGTGGATTTTAAAAGGCAAGCCCATGAAACAATGTAAGGGACTGATGTGACATGGGAGGGATTAGAAGCCCAAAGAGAGATTACAATAGGGATGGAGCACTTTGAGTTCACCTCTAAAAATTGGGTGTCTGAAAACATTTATCATTTGCACATCACCAAGTAAAGTGTTCTGACATTTTTTTCATGGTCTTTCAAAGCTACTGAAATATATTTTTAAATGTTTGTAAAGTTGAATTAGTTATATAAATGTTGTGTGTTAGGAAAAACCTGATACCAAAAGCCTTTCATTTCACATAGGTCAGACAGTTCACCTCACAAAGTCCTGGAACTCTCCAGTCCCAAAGAAAAGTATTTCAATTGGAAGAAGGCAAACTGACTTTTGACTTCAGTCTCCCAACACAGAGCAAATGTGACAAGAATAAGATTTAAAGGTATCTTAATTGCTAATTCAGTTTCCAACTGAACAGAACACCTGTTCTGTGTCCACTTCCCAGAAGAGTCGAGTGGAATCTAAAAGTAGCTAGACCTCTTAAAATAAAACTGGCCATAGCATGTGCAAGTGGATTTTTGGAGCCCTGTGAAGGAGTGTAAAGGAAGTTTAAATAGTCTGCCCAACCCTCTACCAAGTTGAGGTAAACAAAAAAATAGTAAGGCTGGTTCTACCACTGACCCTATATGAGGGGCCTCCTCAAAGTGAGCAACCCCTAGCAGACTTGCAGTAAGTCTTTGTGTAGCACTGGGAAATGTAGAGCTCCCAGTGGAGAGGTTGTGCAAATCGAACAACTTTGTTTATTGCACTTCTACTGCTACACTAATCTACACTTTTGGGAGGTGTATTACTAGGCCTTTTAAGAACGTTTGGTAGCTTGTTACACAGCTCAGGGACTAAATAGAAAACCCATGATCAAGTAATGTATTACTTGCCAAACGAAATAATAGCCCACAGGATTGGAAGATATAGCTGTCAGTGACTTATTTGCAATAAAGTGGGGAGAAATTCTGTTGCAGATAATTTAGCAATGCCCTGATTAGACACGTATGAACACTTAAGAACCAACAGATATTTGAACTGAATACTGGCTTGCAGGGTTCACAAGCTTTGTTGGGGTACATATGGCACATCACACCGTAAAACCAGTGTTTACACACAAAAGGAGTTAATAGCTATATATAAGTAGTTCAGCAGTTGTCAACAGCTAGCCTTTTTATGGCCTTACTTGACAGCGCAGCTGACACCTAACAATTATGTGAGAATCACCAGAAGAGGGTCTTCTACTCCACCCACATGTTGGGAGCCAGGAATGACTGTTATGATTGGGTGGGTGTTGTGTACTTTCCCAAAAATGCTTACCCTCCACACAGTTGTGATCATTGTGTTTATTTATCCAGCTGCCTGGCATTGAACGTTCAGGGGCTCACACAAGACACTGTAATGCTACTAAAGTGTTTCAGATAACTAGACAACTTATGGCTTTTTTAATGGCAGCAGCACAGATCGGAGGAGTGCAGTCATTAAAGTACATGTGTTTTAAGCCTGGCTTGACAGTGTAACTGTCACCTCACCTTTCAACCTATAACAATATAATTCTGACTTTCCTTTGCTTCCATTCCATTCCAATGTTATCTACTTGTAATTCTTCACATTGCCATACAGCATTCTTTCATAGCCAGACCTATTAGCATTGCCAATAATTGTTCCTTGTGTTTCTGGGTAAGACTTACACATACTGATTTAACAGTAGTGGTGTATGATGCTTAGTGTTAGTCACATCACCATAAGGCAACACGCATATTTGTATACTTTTCTACATGGCAGCACACAGGTTATGTGCCAAAATGGTAAAAGAAAATCCTGCCCAATGGCAACGCATTGCAACACAGATTCCAAATATAGGGGTCTGCCTGGTTCTAGTAAACATAACTTTGTAAATATAATCAAGGACACTGAGTCAGGAGAATTGTATAGATATTGGAAGCAATGTACTTAAAGGTTTTCTGTAATATATACTCAGAATTAAATTCCAGTTTTTTTTAGTCCTTTAAACATCTAGTACTGGGTGAGAGTCACATGGTCTGCAAAATTGAGGCATTAGCTGAATGCTACATTTTGCAAGTGCAGCAGGCAGGTGGTGATTACTACAGCCATTTACAAATAGGCCAAGTTGATGGAAAAAAGAGCCAAGTTTGAAGAAGTCTATGATGCACTGTCTGACATCTTTCTCATCATTATCCATACTATGTTCACCCATTGCTTTCCCCATCACTTGAGGCCAGTGATTAATTTGAAAAACAATAAGATCCAAGGCCCTCATCAGGAGTCCAGAGCAGCTTGCACCATCGCCAATGACAGTAGCAACACAACTGCGAGCCATCCACTCCTACAAGTGTAACAATTTTTAGTTTTCCAGGCCCCCAAAGCTATAACAATGGCTTGGCCACAGGTTTTAGTAATTTTTATATATATTGAAATATTAAACAGCTGTTATGCTCATCTCTAAATCATACACACAGCCCACCATGTGGCGGACTGTCATAAGTGCTGGTGCTAAGCACCCATTGGCTTAAATTTAGCACTGCTTGAGGCCATATTGCACTGTAAGTAGTGCTCAAAGGAGGTGGTATCTGAGAGGCATTACTTTTGTGAAAAGAGAACAAACCTGGGAGGGTTAATTCTGAGAGTTGAAATGCTTCAGCTGAAATGTAAGCTAATGTGTCTTCTGTGCTGTGAAACGAAGGGAGGGGCAGACAGCTAAACAAGTCTTCTTGCTAAGGTGCCTGCTTGCCTGCAAGAAATTTAAATGTGCCCAACCGGTTAACATAAAGGGTGACCAGAAGCGGTATTGGCTTTAATTGATTGGAATCGCTTGAAGCTTCCTGATGGCACAGATTTATTGTTCTTGATTGGTATTCCAAAGGACTTAACCGCTGAGCTGTACAGTGTGTGCCTTTAATGGGCAGTTATGAAAAAAAAGTGTAATACATACAGTCTGGGTATGAGTAAAATCTAT
The DNA here is from genome assembly GCF_031143425.1 of Pleurodeles waltl. Lineage (NCBI taxonomy): Eukaryota > Metazoa > Chordata > Amphibia > Caudata > Salamandridae > Pleurodeles > Pleurodeles waltl. The sequence continues at coordinate 1,444,363,246 of NC_090447.1, forward strand.
ATTTTGGAAGCACTTTATCTTAAACCATGCTGCTTATTTTGCAGCAGCCTTCTTTATACAATGGGTAATGCAAGTTTAAAATGATGGCTTACATACTCATAGTGCTTTCTATCACAGACTTGGACCTCACAGCACTAAACATACACAAGTCACTATTCTTCAGTGCATCAACCAAGATTCAATTCTGCGACCCTCTGCTTACAGACACAGATCTCTGCAGTGCTTTAGCAAACAGAGGTTTCATTAGGTGCAATAGTGCATTTCCCCCCATTAATTTAACGTGTATCTTCCATTTAAGCTGTGAGTTATTTTGTATGTAGTTACCTGAAGGTTAAAGACCGAAAGAAGTTACAAGAACTTCTTCTTTTCTTTTTGGCCACGCCTTTGACCCCACCCTACGCTCACTGTCCCCTTTGCGCACAGTATCACAGTTCCCTTATTTTTTTAGTACACTTCGACCACTGTAAGAACAACTTTTTTTCATTTTTTAAGTCAAGGCACTTTGATATATGATGGCAAATGTGTTCCAAAAAAAAGCACCATATTTATCCACTCTAAAAAAATGTAATGGCGGAGAACCCCTATTACCCCCTCCCATCTCCACACCCACCAAATTCCCCTTGCAGTGGTCGGGCTCACTCGCTGTGCTGCACACTTTTTGCTTGGTGTGGCGAGTTCTGCCCAGGTCGCTTTTTGGTTCCAGGCCCCGCCCCACTTGCGGGGTCTGTGACACCTTCGATTTCGCTGGAAGTGATTCCAGCTGTTTATATCCTGCTGTTTATATATAATTAACTGAACCCTTCACTGTGGCCGTGGGTAGCACCGACGTAGCTCAACCATTCTTACGGGTTCCGTGATGCATGAATTATAGAACTGCGGATCAGGCTGGCCAAACAGCTCAGATTGATTTACTCGTGGGAATATATCGAGTTACTGTATTAAGCATCCGTTTCAAAAGAGGCAAACAAACACAGAACTTTGTTTCGCTTCTATTGACAAACTACAGTCCAGGAATCATGGACCTACCCAGCCCATCCAAAGAAAACGGAAAGATCGAGGCATAAGCACACAAAAGATTAACATGGTAAACCTGGCAGGGGAAGTGACCCTTAGCAACGTCGTGCAGGAGCGCCCTCTTTCGGAACTTAAAGGGCAGTTGCAAGATGTTATTGTACTTTCAGAATACACGTTGTTAAAATAATTGATTGCGCAGTAGGCAAATTATTACGAATTATAGTGTTCAGGTTGACAGCTATAAGTTTCTGCCCTGAAGGTAAAGGCGAGGGTGGGGGGAGGGGGAGGGGGCGGAGTGAATATGACGGCGATTAACTGTAGAATGATGCCAATAAGGCTTTTTATCACACTAATTCCACCCGCCTGATGCTGACACAGGCGCTAAGGGGCCTACTTACAAGCAGGTTTGTGTCACTGTTTGTAACGCGCAACGTGGTATATATGCGACGCAAACCTAAAACGCAAATTATGAAGGCACACAAGGCCACTTTTTTCCCAGAACTGGTAAACCTGGGAAAGCACCAAAAAGGTACGCCTTCCCAGGAGAGGCGTAACAAGGAGACATATCTTTATTTCGCCTCATTACTATCTCTTTCTATGTTTATTATTGTGCAGGAAGGTGTCCCTTCTTGCACATAAACAATCAGGCATGCAGCACAGAAGGTGCCTGAGTTGGCGGTTGGCAGCCAAAAGGGCGCAAGCATCGGGAAAAGGCAGGACTGCACTGTATTCTCTTAAATATGGAACATTCCTGCCCTTTCCCTGTCACTCAGTGCAGCGCAGCAAGGTGACTTGCTGTGCATCTTTGCGTGACAGACTCCTAAATAGGCCCCGGGTTATCTGTTTCTTGTCTCTGGTCTACACTTTCCCCCCTTTCAAGCTATGGTACTTAGGGGGTCATTCTGACCCTGGCGGTCGGCGGTGAGGCGGCGGTAAGACCGCCAACAGGCTGTGTGGTCTTTTTTCATGTTCGCCGCTTCACCGTTCCGACCGCCACGGTGGTAACGACCGCCGGGCTGGAGACCTGGGTCGTCACATACCGCCGGCGGTATTCCAACCCACCTGACCCCGGCTTACCGCCATGGATTTCATGCGGTGGGGGACCGCCATGCAATCCATGGCGGTAAGCACTATCAGTGCCAGGGAATCCCTTCCCTGGCACTGATAGGGGTCTCCCCCACCCCCAACCCCCACCCCGACTCCCTCCCCTACCCCCCCACAACCCCTGCCATCCCCAAAAGGTTGCAGGACCCCCGTCCCCCACCCCGATCCCCAACATATACACACACATACACACATACAGGCACGCATTCATGCACATACACACACCCCCCCGCATTCATGCACGCATTCATGCACATACACACACCCCCCCGCATTCATGCACCTATTCATGCACATACACCCCCCCGCATTCATGCACGCATTCATGCACATACACACCCCCCCCCCGCATTCATGCACGCATTCACACGCCCCCTCAATATACACACACGCACACCCCCATGCACGCACACAACTCACAACACCCCCCACCCCCCCTTCCCTAGCGGACGATCACCTTACCTGTTCCTGGTGATCCTCCGGGAGAGAACGGGCAGCTCCGCCGACACCGCCACGCAAACAGAACACCGCCACAGCGAATCACAGGTCGTGATTCGCTGGGCGGTGTTCTGTTGGCGTGGCGGTGGAGTGGAGCTACCTCCACTTCCCCACCTGCCGCCAGTATGGCTGTTGGCGGCTCTTCGTCCGGAAACGGGCGGAGCGCTGCCAACAGTCAGAATGGCCCATGCGGAAGACCGCCAGCACTGGCGGTCTTCCGTACGGCGGTCCCTCGGCGGTCTATTGAAAAGACCGCCGAGGTCAGAATGACCCCCTTAATGTCTGCAAGCTACGCCTAGTAACATTAATAACATTATTCAATCCATCCCAATACCAAACTGAGACATCTAATATTTGTTATTTGATTTGTGTTGTTTCTGTAACTATATCTTGTGCATTCATGTTTATGGTTTACCCTATTTAGGGCCTCATTTACGAGGTCCATAGTGCAAGTCGGTACAGCAAGTGCCTTGTTGTGCTGCTCTGCACCACCGGGAAAGGGCAGAAATGCAACATTTCTACAAGATATGGCACATTTCTGTTCTCTCCCCTTGTGTTGGCACACAAATTGCTGCCATGTACCAATGCAGGCACCCTTGTACCATGGTGCAAAGATGCCTGCGTTGGAAGTGGGTTGTTATTGTGAAGGAAGGGACACGTTCCTCCACAAACACAATTACAAGAGGTGTTTTCCTCTTTCTATGTATGCTGCATTCTTTAGCACACAATCTGCAGCACACATAGAAAGAGGAAAAAATGGGGAGAAAGAAAGATAGTTCTCCCTGTTGCATCATTTCTATGCCAACCCTGAAGTGGTGTAGGTATCTGACGCATTCCCAGGCTTGTAAATTTCGGAATGCATCGGATTTCTTCAGGTTCCATGGGTTTTTGCGTGGGAACACCCCAAAGGAACACCCTTGGAATTCCCCTTTCACGCAGTGTTAAGCATGAAAGGGGTCCATATTTGCAAGGCTATAAAATCCACTCAAGGTGGCTTTGTGTGGCCTTGTAAATATGGGCTTGCACACCGAACCACCGGAGCGTCAAAAAAGGATGCTCCAGTGGCGCAGACTACTGCTAGGATCTCATAAAGGAGGCCCTTAGTGTGTCAATCAGTGTCAGGTGCAATTTGCTGATGGCTGGTTGCCTCTGATGCCCTTGGTCTGGCCTATTATGGGTCTTCAAACCTGAGCCAGCAGCAAGCTCAAATACACACGGTCTTCCAAAAGTTCCCCAATTTGTAAACATGGCCACTTTTTTAGATATCCAGTTCACTAACTGAGGCCACTTTTATTTTGGTGCCCACTTTTATTTTCTGGCCCAGGCTGAACCTGGCAGCCAGTGGAGGCCTACAAAATGCATCCTTGTTTCTCCCTATTCAGGATGGAGACAAGTCAGCTGGAGGTTCTTCCTATGTTCAGACAGAGGCTTTCAGACAGAGGCTGCAGGATGTAGCCGTTGAGGCTGTCTCCTGGAGTCCTTGCAGGCATGCAAGATTCTAATGATGGAGCAGGCCTCTGGTTATGGATGGACTCACTTCTGTGCACGGATGAGATACAGGGATTAGTCCGTAGGGGTAGGCAGTCACAGCAGCAAAGACCATCTCAGGCACAGTGTCCGATGCAGAGCAGTCTTCCTCAGGCACAGTTTCACAATGTAACAGCACAGTCCGCTTAGGCACAGTTTTTCAATGCAGTGGCACAGTCTGCTTGGGCACAGTTGTTCAATCCAGCAACACAGTCTGCACTCACCTTTTGATGGAGAAGCACAGACTGCTCAGGAACTATTTGTTGATGCAGTTGCATTGTCCTTTTGGTCACAGACTGTTGTTGCAATTCCTGCATGGAATCAATCATGTGGAAGGACTGTGCCTGAGGACTGAGAAGATTGCCCTTTTCAGTCGTCCTGTGCTGGCAAAAACACAAACCGGGGGATGGGGCTGAGGCAAGCTGCATCTGGCTATCCCTGGACAGTCACGCCTCCTATTTATCTCTCAGCATTCAGGTTGGCTTGTGGTACTTCACTTCAGAGTAAAAGGTTCTTCCTTCGAGGCAAAACTTCAGGTGATGCTCCTTCACCACTTGCTGTCAGACAGATACAAGCTCTGGTTGCGCAGAAGTTCTTTGAGCGTGTTGTGGAGCACTCCCTTCCTTGGGCTTGGAGAACATGGACCACGAACTACAAGCGGGTTAGTGGCTCCCACTTTTATACACAGAAAATAGGAGATGGATTCTCTTTCTTCACTTTCAGAACCGGTTTTGGGTGGTTCTTTGTTCAAGTGTCCCTTTCAGTTACCTTTCCAGACACAGCTTTTGTATAGAGTGAGGCTCCTCACAGCAGAATAGCCTCCAGCCTGGAATGCCCACAACAGAGGCACAATGAGTTGAGAGCTTTCTGCCTCTGACTATTAACAGACATAGGGGGTTATTCCAACTTTGGAGGAAGTGGTAATCCGTCCCAAAAGTGACGGTAAAGTGACGGATATACCACCAGCCGTATTACGAGTCCATTATATCCTATGGAACTCGTAATACGGCTGGTGGTAAATCCGTCACATTTGGGACGGATTACCACCTCCTCCAAAGTTGGAATAACCCCCATAATGAGCAGTGATCTGGAAAGAGACAAAAGGCTTCTCTTCAAGGGGTTCCTTTCACTTTAACAACAATGGTTGGAGCCCCCCTCTTTCCCCCCAACTTATACAGAATGGCAGTGATGGAGGAATACTAATCAGCAGCTTTCTTAATAAAAGATCTCAAGGTGCCTTGTCTCATCTGTCCCAAAGGCACTGTCAAACTCTCCTCCCTCCAACTTCAGAAATGTTAACAATACAATTCCACTGTCTGGAAAAATACTCTCATCTCCATCTTGTGCACAGGAATAGGCCACAGGCTTCCACAATGGAATCCACAGGCATCCATAGATGTGAACTTTACACGAGTGGGCCATTAGGCCTCCATTCCAGTGACACAGGTAATGGTCTGGTCATAACTATGGATTCACAAAACATGGCTTCCCCACTGCTGTACACACTAAACCCATGGCAGGGACAGTAGGGCACAGTCAGTAAAGGAGGGCACACTTGGTGCATCCTTCCAGTTCACAGGACAGGTCCAGGATCTCACTCGCCAAACAACTGGCCTAGGTCTCTGACCACACTAGATTAGTGTGAGACTAGGGCCAAAAATGAAAACAACTCGCAGTTGGGCAGGGGAACACATCTGTAAACCACGTAGGGAACATATTTGTTGCTAAAATTGGTGTAAAATTCTCCCACACACACAGGCTGGCTTCTGGAAAGGAATGTCAAGAATGCACAAACCAATGGCACTGGTCACTGTGTTTAGAAAGCCACTTATGCCAGGAGCTCTTCTACTACAGTGTGCTTTCATTTAGCATATTATTTATTAATATGGTGTGCTTCAGCTCTGAATTAATACACTCACCTGGGATGAACTGGATTGGCTAGTTAACATTCTTAGTGACCTTTAAAATACTAATTGGGTTCAGGCGCATTTGTCAGGACTAAAATATGTATTTAACAGAACAGATTCCGGAAGAAGTAAAAGGGAGGACCCTGTTGTCTTTCATATTCTTTTTTCTATATATGTCAGTGACCTGCATCTGCCTTGGGCAATTAGCATGAACCCCCTAAATTGGCAAAACACATTCTCTGAGCATTTTATTACACAGACAACCAGGTGATATTTTATCATACCCGAGTAAAGCGTCAACACTGGTAGGGTGCTCTGCATATTTGCTCCCAAAATAATTCCCTAGTTGTTATCCCAGGAAAGACATAGAATGCATAATTTACCACGTTTAAGGGCCTGATTATCGCATCTGCATTATTTTAAGTGCCATAGGAAATAGTGTGCATACAGTAAAGAGAACAGGATGCCTGTAACATTTGTGATGTATTAATCCATCTGCCAAACCTTAAATCTGGCCTTAAATTTAATCTTGAATGGCTTCTGATGAAAGTGCCTTTTAACAGTAAGGCTGTACACCTGTCTTGCTCTGGGCACATAAAATAACCTTATTTGGTGGATGCTGCTGGTCACAAAGAGAAGTTCTTTTAGGATCATCAAGAATAAAGCAGATAGTCTTTTCCACTGCATGTGGTCCGCAGCCGCTGCTAGGCTGTCCTTGGTCCACAGCTGGTACTAACCTTCTTTGCTAAAGTACACTCAGTTGTTTTATATGGTGCTCCTGTTTGATTGTACAATGTAAATGCCAGCTTTGATTGATACCTTTTCTACTGCTTCAACAAGCTCTGACAGCAAAGGCAAATTGATTAGAATTAAAGCCCATATTTATACTCGGTTTGCGCTGAATTAGCATCATTTCTTTTACGCTGATTCAGTGCAAACCTAACTCTATCTTTATACTTTGGCGCTAGACATGTCTAGTGCCAAAGTTATGGAGTTAACATCGTTTTCTGGATGGGAAAACCTACCTTGTGTCAATGAGATGCAAGGTAGGCGTTCCAGTCCAGAAAAGGAAGATATGGCCTTTGCGCCATATTTATCCCCCCCATGCTAAAATCCAGCACTGGGTGATGGGGGCCTTAAATAATGGCGCTAAGCTTGCTTAGCGCCATTGTTTAATGCCTGATTATGGGCAGGCGTAAGCGGACCTGTAGGCATATTTCCATGGTCAGAGACCATGGAAATTGCCCACAGGTGCCCTTCCCTGGCCCCAGGGACACCCCCACCCAGCCCCATCCACACCTGGAGGACACCTAAGGATGGGGGACCCGGTAAGTATATATTTTTTTCTCCAACACTGCTCGGGGGCCCTGACTTGGGGGCCCCTTGCACGGCACTGGCGCCAATGGCCATGCCCAGGAGACATTCGTCCTCAGGGCATGGTCATTGGGGTGGTGGGCCTGGCTTCTGTCTTTACTAAGACAGGAGCCATGTCCATGGGGGTTGTGAGACAGAACATGGCGCTACACTACTTAGAGGCAGTTTTTCTGCCTCTGAACAGTGTAGCGCCATAATTCGGCGCACAAACCCCGGTTTCCCCTACGCCTCCCCAAATCTGTTAGCGTCCTTTCCAAGGACACTGACAGGGCATTAGCACCGGCTAGCGCCATTCCATAAATATGTCACCCGGCCGGCGTCTTGGAATGGCACTATACTTTTTCACCAAAACTGCGCTAACGCAGTTTTGCGTGAAAAAGTATCAATCTGCCCCTAAATATCTCTGCTCTTTGGATTGTTGCCTTGCCCACTACACTCATGTTTGAACATGGCTTATAGGATGAAGTCTCTGACGTGCTGTTGGCATATGCCACACAATTACGGCTCCTTAGGTGTTCTGTGGAGGAGAGGCTGAACCCACACACTAGTTTTGGGACAGCTGTTGATCTAAAAATGCTACAGATGAAGTCTCTGAAATTAGGTTTCTAATGGAAAAGAAAGCTTCACGTGCAGCAGATCAAGCTTTCCTGGTGACATAGAAGACCTATCCTACAATTCCAACTGTGAAGTATTCGGCAGGGATACGTTTCCACCATATCTAACCCTCTCATTGACACCTATGCGTAGTCCTCTTTCTATGTCTGGCTACAGGCAGCCAGCTGCCAAAGCTTGTTTAATCTAAAAAAAAAAAAAAATGAAAAAGCAATGTAAAGAGGCCCCTTTTTTTAATCTCTTGTGGCATTTGATTTGGCAGAAGTTGTATTAGCCAGCCTTTGACATAGTCCCTTGCTCACAACTGATAACTACATTGTTAAAAATAGACTCCTTGCAAACTAAAGTTAGAAAGTGTTTTCACACTGTGAAGAATTAGACAAATGCAACGGTGGGAATTAAACGTGACAAATACAATGGGAGTGGGGTTTACACTGTTTAGCTGTTAAATCACTAGTTCATGATGAGCTATAGACATCTGGTTTTCATTGTGTAGATTTGTAACTTTGTGCTTAGTATTTAGTTAGACTGCCTCCATTCCCAGAGGGTGAAGTGCTAAAGAGGAGTGCGTAGTGCTCTCATTGGGTTCAGTCATAAGGTGGTCCCAGTGGTTTGGGTCTGGCCATTTTTGGTCTTCTTCTTGACAGGCATTTGAGGAGGCAGCAGTTTTGTTAGTCCATGTATGAATTAGTCCATTGCACATAACTTTGACATTGTTAACACATACCCAATGCCAAATGTATAAGAATGGGATTTTAATGGTGTAATTCAGTGACAAATACAACAGGAAAGTGTTTAACATTGTGAGATCTTTGACAAATGCATTAGGAGTGAGTTTTACATTGTCAACTGTTTAACAAATACAATAGGAATGGGTTACACATTGTCACCTTTGTGGCAAATACTCCATGAGTAAACACAGGGCGGCCACCTTACAAAGGTATCTAGTTCATGAGGGGCCAGAGAGATCTGGCTTTAATTGTGAATGTTGTAATTTTATGTTTAGTGTTTAGTTCTGTGTGAAATTAAAGTATGTTTCTTTCTGAAAATGAAAGCATTTTGGGACATTGATTTACTGAGTGGTTATTGCTTGTTTTGCACAGTTCTGAGTTTCTAACCACACCACCTCCTCGAGTAAGGCTTGGACAGCTCTGCTTCTACACTGAGGGTCATTTGCTACAGAATTCTACTTTGTACTGGTTTGGTCCAACAGTAAAGTGACCCCAGGACACCAGAGGTGAAATACTTCAATTGTCACAATTGGAATTCGGTAACCTATTTGCTTTCAGGCACCCCAAACCAGATCCCACATTTTCTCCTATTCTGCACTCCAGGTGCATTGTTATTGCTCTCTGCCTCAGACAAACGTATTCTTTTAACTGTCCATCTTCCTCAGAGTACAGTGATGTGGCACCATAAAACAAGTTGCACTACCAGGAGCTGCTGAAAAAAGCAATAGCTTAACATTAAGCATGCACCAGCAGCAGAAGAGTGGATCCAATGTGGCATGCTGTGCTGTGGTGTCCATACTACAACGATGTTTGATACATCTAAATGTAAATGAATTGTGGCATTTGGAGTGGACTCATAGATGGTGCATGGTGCTGTAAACAAATGGCTGCTATGGTGTGCTTCCTGTCTCTCCCCCAGTGATGATCATGGTATGCATTTCTGTGACCACTGTCAAACGTCCCCCAGAGCAGCCACGCTTCTATCCCAAATGGTTGCTTACAGTTGCTTACCGTGGTAGATGGCATCTATGCTGAAATATGCTGATTTACCTAGTGTGTGAGCATGGTGTTCATTGGAGCATGCACAAGTATAAGGTCTTCTGCATATGTGACATTTAATGATCTTGCCTTGGTGGCTACCCTCCAACCGATCAACAGTCTACCACAGATGTGCTCTTCGATGACACTTTGCTTCATATGCACACTATGGGCCTCATTACAAACCTGATAGTCTCATGACCGCCAGGTTCGCGAATGGTGGTTGGACCACCACTAATGCGGGGGTCCAAGCGCTATATTATTACCACGGAGGTCGTGCCGCGGTTAGACCGCCAGCACTGCCATGATCAGAGACCTCGGTAGTCTGGCTGTTGTGACGTTCCTAATCCGCCAGGGGATTGCAACCACATTCTCCAACAGTGATTTAATGGTGGTAGCACCCCTGGTGGAGAATGGATGCAGGGGGCCCCAGGGGGTCCCCTGCACTACCCATGCACTTGGCATGGGCAGTACAAGGGTCCCCCTGGTCAACACCCTCACAGACAGTGCAAATTGCAAGGGTGCTGCTGCATCCTGTAACCTACAGCATTTCCACCGGCTCAATTACGAGCCAGAGACAATGCTGTAGGCCATTTTCCACTAGACCGGTGGGTGGAAACACAGGTTTCTGCCCACTGACCTAGTGGGAAACTCGTAATGGGCCCGGTGGGGAGGTAGCCACAATGGCGGCAACCTCCACGTTGGAAGTTCGGCAGATCGACAAAACCGTCAGCCGAACTCGAAATGAGGGCCAAAGTGTCCACATACACACACAAGTGATCACAGAAGAACTGCGTGTTCTGGTCAGGGACCACTTAGAAGGGCAAGTGTGGGCTGCTCAGCAGAGTGAGAACCCTATGAGACCTGCTGGGAGTTGCAAGGGAAAGAACCAGCAACAGCTCAGTAAATGAGGTCTACCAAGAGATCTAAGCAGAGAGACTCATAACTGGATGAATGTAATGTCTCTGCCCACAACCTGGCAAGGGGAAAGATACTCCCATTTTAGGAAGTGCCCATTGGATATATTGGCACCTATCCGTACTGACCAAGAAGTCCTGCATCTTAATGGTATCTCCCTTATTGTACTCATAAAGATCCCTGTACTACCATAGATCGGAAAAAGGCTTGGCCTCAGAAGTAGTTGAAAGTGAGGAACGTAGTAGGAGCCCATGTACACAGCTGCACAAGAAAGTATACATGTGACAAACATCAAGTGGTATGACTTGTAGAAACAGATTATATACACTCATTAATATTTATTGGCCAACCATAGATGGCCCCCTACTTTATTATAAATTCTGTGACAGCATGGATGGTTGACTGGATCCCTAGTTGATTATATGGGGAGGTGGCTTTAACTCGGCCCTTGACCCACTCAGGTGGCGGAGATAGAACACGGAGCATGGAAAGTGGGTACTATTGCAACAGATGGAAGACCATGACATTCTAGATCTTCAGTGGGTAAGGCATGCTACTAACAGAGCATTCACTTACTACTCTACAGTGCATCATCTCCCATCCAGAAATTACTTCTGGATGGGGACAAGAGACATAGGTAATGAAGTGGATAACTTTAAGGACCACTCTCCACTCATGATAGAGCTGGTTCTTCAAAGAGGTAAAAGTGGGTCACACATGGAGAGTCCAATTTGGGGCCCTCCTTGATATGTGCAAGACGGAACTCAGAACAGTGGCGCCTTGAGCAGGAAAAAAACATAATGGTAGAAAGGGAGCGAGAAAAGCGTAAAAAATAAGGGAATTAGGGGCATTTTTATAATCCCCTAGCGCCACCTTGCGCCACGTTAGTGTCATAATTTTTTACGTTAATGTGGCCCAACAAGGCCAAAATCCCCGTGCAGTATTTACAGAGTGGCGCAGTGCAAGCATTGCACCATTCTGTAACCCTTTGCGCTACATTATGCTTGCGTCATGGGGGGGTGAAAAAATGGCGCAAGGAAATCTATGAGATTTCCTTGCACCATTTTTTGCAGCACTTTTAATGCCTGCTCAGAGCAGGTGTTAAAAGGGGGCTTTCATTTTTTAAAATGCGCCCTATGTACTCTGCAGGAGTAGCTCCAATATTTTGGTGCTACTCCTGCAGAATACATCAATAGCGTCATGAAAAATTACACTTTTGCCCCCTACCTTGCGCCATGGTGCACCATATTTTACATATGGCGCACACATGATGGCGGTAGGGGGACACTAAGGGGCACAGGGAAAGTCTACTCTGTGTAGCGCCACTTTCCATAAATCTGCCTCTTAATGTGTTGTGACGCTTTGTCATCATACCTGCCTCCTTACATATGAGTCAAACAGGATCTGGCATCTCATGAAAAGGCTCTATTTTATCATGGGCTGGGAACTCAAATGACCTATGGACAGACCGCCATCTTTGAAAGGGCTGGTTATAAGGCCTGTCTGTGTTCCTTTATTGAATGTCATGGAGTTTGTTTGGTAAAGCAAAAAAAAGCCCACGTGTGACATCCTTTATCTCATGCTCAACTCCAGAGTCACACTGCCACCATTAATGCCTGGTGCTCCAGGCAGCTCATGGAGCATCCCTCTGAATTACCAATAGCACAGAGATGCCAGAGCACACCAGGCAGCGAACTCGCTCAGCCATGAACTGAGAGCAGCATCTTATAACATACTACTTGGCAGTGCGAGGAATGTGTCTTCCCTTCTTGAATATGCATGGTGTTTGGTGAGTTATAGACACTGCTGTTGCCACACATGTATCATCTAATTAGGGAAAACAAATTGTCAAGGCCCAGAAGCGGGGATGGACTCTGCTTATGAGTGATTACTGTAGCATTGTTCTAATATTAAAACTGATTCTTTCTTAAATAATTTCACAGTGTATCTGCAACTATGATCTTAACAAAACTGACAGAACACTGTTGGTGGAAAAGCAAAGCACTTTAAATACTGACAACACTCTCATGCTCCTCACAGAATAATAGTCACACACTCCCACGAATACTCTCAGACTGTTGGAAACCAGTTTTCTGTATAACCGGTCATTAAATAATGATGTTAAGGTGAAGTATTGATGTAACCAAACCACAATGATGTCAAGACACTGTACAGTAAGGTACATACTTCACGTCTTCCTCATGTGTCATCTGTAATCATCACAATTGAAAAAAAAGTAGGAAAAAACATTCTGTTCATTATAAAAAATAAGCCATGTCCATATTAAAAAATACATAGGAGGAGCTCTTTCAAACAACTGATGTTTATCTCACTTCAGTGGGAGGTCATTTGGCTTACAGGCCCATCACACGTGCTATATTTCTATTAAGAAAATGTGAAATTCATGTAATTTGTTTTCACATAATTGTGTGAAATCTCAGGAAAATTATGTACAATTATGCACAGTTACAATAAATGCAAATCTGTCATTTAGTGCTGTATTGTAGCATGAAATTCATCCTAATGAGGGTGAGCACAACTCATTTAATTCTGTGTAGCAATCACATGGAATTACTTTAGAATTCTGCAAGAGTATGCTTGAATGACACAAGAATAATAATTCTGCATTTAGTGCTCATTCTTAGTGCAAGGATGCCCTCTTGTGTCCAAAATGGGAACAAGGATGCATTTTGTGCTAAGAAATAGGGCTCTTGGATTAAGATTTACCCACAACTTCCTTCTACCGTTTAGCAGGATTTTCTTAGCGCAAAATGCACCCTTGCATCCAAAATGGACACAAAGATGCAGACCACACATATCGAACGTGAACAGCTGATAACACTCGCTAAATATGCTCTTGCAGTAGGATTTCCCCCCCAAGTTACTCCTAATGACGCGATCAGGAGTAATCATGTAAATATTGGTAATTCTGCGTCAATGAGAAACATGGAATGAACAAAATTACTCTGATTACTTTGGTGTAATCAAAATTCTTCCCAGGCCTAATCCACATATCAATCTTTGATGTAAGGATGCATTTTGTGCTAAAAATATAGCACATAAAAACATAAGTGGCATAAGTAATAGACGCTCACGTTCTGTCTTTGAATGCTATTCAGACGCTTGTGGTGAAATTTTGCAAGACATGCCTTAATGATGTAATTTCTGGAATTCATATAACAAACGTAATGCAAACTTTCCAAATTTATGTGAATTAAGCCAGCATAATTTAAATTTCGGTTTCCCCTGGGCCTAATTTATATTACAAACTCAATTGTCTACATCTGGTGTGCCCAGGTCCTACGCCTGCTGAAGTTTAGTTTAAATAGCAAAAGGCATTTTAAATTGTCCATCATTCTGTTTTAATGAAAATATGTAAAGATGTGTAAAACCACCCTGTACAAATACCTTTACTCATGTACACAGACAGAAAGGCCGGCACCTGTGGCCAACACCGGATGTTCTTGGTGGGTTGCGCCTGGCAGGCCATGCGACTGACCCACGCTGCACACGGTGTTTGGCCACCTTGAACACCAAGGGTTGCCGGCCCGTGACAAATTGGGAACTGTTGCATGTGGTATATGATTAAAGAAAAATAACAAAAAACGTACTGTGAAATTATGGTTATCTTTGGTACAACTCCTTATTAGAACATTGGAATGCTTGGTGCTCCACTGGAGACAATGCTTCATGAATTCACTTGGAAAGAGAGTAAAATTGCAGTTATGGTTGTATGTTTAAATGGAAAGAACACTGAAATTTAAAAGACAGATAGACAGACAGGTAGATAGCTAGCTAGCACTATTTTTTTTATCACAAACAATTATGTATACCGACAATGGTAGCAAACAAATAGGAAGTAAACATAATGTTCAGTATTTATTTGCACAAGGCAGAGAGAAAAGGTCAGCGGTTTAGGCGGCTTGTCGCCCTTGCAAATTGCTATTAAAATACTAGTACTAAGCTGACATCTAGCGGTCATTTAAAATAGTGCTAACTAGTTTTCTGAATTTAAGAAAACACTTATTCGGAAGGATGCCGGTAACGCTATTATATCAGAAGCCAGATCACAGGGGAGGAAGTGAAATTAAAAAAATAACACACTTCAAACAGTTCAAACGAAATTTAAAACCATTTTTTTTTACATTAGATTACATTTTAACCTTAAAGTTATTAAAATGCGATATCTTAATATCAAACATTGCCCCTATCATAGGCCAACGTGGTGAAAACATGCAGTCTAGGTTTAGGTGAAATTGAAAGCTGTGTGAAAAGTGTCTTTGTTGTAAGGTACTGTTTTAACACTGCGATTGTTCTCGCCCAAACAATAACTGACTTGTTGCTCTGGCCTAACTCCACTGAAAAATTCTGCATGGCACTTAGGGATCGAAATGTGTAGTTACAAAAACTTTCTCTTGGGAACTGCACATAATTATCACAAATAAAAAAATTGCTATACCTAGCATACTAAGGCCCATAGTTAAGCAGAAGAGGTGCATCAGAGCTGATGAGCCACATTTTCTGTGCCCCTCTTAACCGGCACCTATCACCACCATTGTTTTGCTGTATTTTTAATAAGGCCCACCCTAGCAGTCACTAGCACAATAGCGTCAACATTTTAATGCTATTGTGGTGCTTTGCTACACTAGTGTCAAAAATGTTGACTCTAGTGTAGGAAAGTGCAAGGAGGCATTATCATTTTAAAGTCTTCTCTGAGCAAGCGTTAAAAGTTACACCAAAAATGGCGCAGTGAAATCTGTTAAATTTCACTATGTCATTTTTGTGGGCGTCCTAGTGCCTGAATGCCCCCCTTGCACACATTTTGTCTGGTGCAGGCAAGCACAAGGGTTTACAAAGTTGCACCACTTTGTAAATATGGCAAAGGAAAAAAGTCACTTTAGCACTGCCTTAGCGTAAAAAATATATGACACTATGGCGGGTGCTAAGGTGGAGCTAGGGGCTCTCAAATATGCCCCTAAGTTTTCAGTGGCTAGGACCCCAGAGGCCATTCGAGAATCAGGGAGGGAGGCCATGCGGTTCTACCCTCCCATTTAAAATATGTCCTGAGTGGGTTCTTTCTTGTTGTCTCCTGGTCTGAGGACAGCATCTACTGTTCTTCCTTTTAATTGCTGCTGAGTATGCAATGGCACAAAATCACCTACAAACTCCACTGATTTGGCCTCCCCCTTCCATGTTAACAGTATACAATGGACCATATTAGTGTTAATAATATTTTTTTCCCACTAGTTTGGTTCTTACCATTATAAGTATATAAACAAGATATTGTGGAATTATGGGGCCCCCAGTCCTTTTAAAGGATCAGGAAGGGGGACTAAGTGGCTAATTTCCCTTTAAAAATATTATGTGCCCCGTGGGATGGGGGTCCAGGGTCAGTTGCACCTCGAGAAGGGGTACCTCCCTAGCTCAAAATATTAATGAATTGAGTCTGAGGGTTGGGATCTTGGGACCAAATATGGTTCAGGAAGGTGGGGATGCACACTCCCCACCACATACTAATAAATCAGACCCCAGGGGATGGGGTCCCCTGGGCCAAAAATACGGCTCGGGAAGGGTTCCTCAAACCCAACCATCCGAATATAGAAGTATTTTTTAACCTTAATTTCTCAAAAGGTACTGAAATGGATTTACACCAAATCACATAAAAGCACAACCTGCAGACTAAAATCTAGCTTCCTGACAAATTTGGTGTAATTCCGTTTAGCAGTTTTTGCAGAGCACTTCTTAAAGAAGTGTATAAAAATGCATAGGAATTTTGTGTTTTGGGAACCCTATTTTTTCGCAGCTCCCACTCGAAGCATCACCACTGAACTTTCAATGCACACAAAAGGCAAGAAAAGAACACTTGTATGAAAGATTTGTGGCAATTCGTCAAACAGTGCCCAAGTTATTACCTACACAAAAAACACATTTCTTGCGCATCCGCCATGCACAGCCTTTTCTTCAAATATTTGACTGCTAAGGTTTCATTTATACTTTTAAGGACGTTATAGAAGTTCTCATGACTGCTTTAATATGTGGGGTAATTAGCAGTGCATGGCGTGGGCGCGAGTTATAGTTACCTTAGGGCACAAATTATAGCTACTTGAAAGAACTCTAAATATAACTGCTGAATTTCTATGGTTTTGTACGAGGAATTTCAGAACCCAACTATAATGCCCCTGTAACCTTTGGTTTTTTCATTGAATTTATAATTTTTTTAAAAATTCTATTTCCCAATTATAACGTCCCTGTAACCTTTGTTTTTTTCAATGAATGTCTACTTTTTTTTAACGTAAAGTAATTTTCATTACTGGGCGTTAATCCAACCACCACCGCAACGGTGTTTCGTCACAGAGCCTGCGGCCATGCCCTAGAACAACCCACCCCAGGGCTGTGCACATCAGACCCTGCAGCCAACCCCTAAAGCCACCCAACCCTGCCCCAACACCAGAGCTAAGGGTGAGGGTGTCTTTACCCTGGCCCCCTTTCTTTTTTTACTCTTTTTTTTTTATGAACTCAGCTGAAGGCGAGTCCCAAGATGGGTGCCAACACTTCCTGGTTGAAGTGTTGGCAGCCAGTTAGAGCTGTGCATTTCCCTGTAGTCATTGCGGCCAGAGATATACACATTTATTTCCCCTTTAAATTCTCAAAAACTACCTAATGGATTTACACCAAATAAGTGAAAGCATAATCTCCGTATCGAAAGTTAGCTTTCTGCCAAATTTGGTGCAATTCTGTCCAGCAGTTCGAGCTGTATCGTGCCTAAAATCTAAAAGTCTCATGAGAATTAACATGGGAAATGCAACTTCTTTGACTCCGCCCCCCTTTTTCTCAGCCCCTGTATGATGGATCACCCCGAAACCTTCTTTGTGCAGCAAGAATCACTGGGGCACTTTTTTGGGGAAAATTTTGTGAAGATTCGTCAAACTGTGCCAAAGGTATAGGCAAGTCAAAAACACCTTTTCTATGGAAACATAGTCCTAACTATAAACACTAAAGGGGATTTTTATACTCTGTTAGCGCCAGATTTGCGTCCTTTTTTTTTTTTTTTTACACAAAGCCGGCACAAATGTAACTCCATATTTATATTTTGACAGTAGTCCTGTGTAGTGTCAAAATATTGGAGTTAACGTCATTTTTTTATCGTGAAAACCTACCTTGCGTCAATGAGATGCAAGGTAGGTGTTCCCGGGCGAAACATTACTCTAAGGCCTTAGTGCCATATTTATCTTCCCGCGCAAAAATCATGCACGGAAGGAGGAGGGCCTTAAATAATGGGGCTAAGCTTGCTTAGCGCCATTATTTAGCACCTGTGTCAGGGCAGGCGTTAGGGGACCTGTCGGCTCATTTCCATGGTCAGAGACCATGGAAGCAGCTCAAAGGTGCCCTTCCCTGCCCCCAGGGACACCCCTACCCACCTCTAGCTACACCTGGAGGACACCTAAGGATGGGTGGACCCATCCCAGGGAAGTCCAGGTAAGTTTTTTTTTTTTAACATGCCTGGGGGGCCTAATTAAATTAAAGTTTTTAATATTTTATATTTATTGCTGTGAAAAGCATCTATATATATATATATATATATGTATATATATATATATATATATATACATACCCAAGGACCTGGTTTCTATAGAAAAAGCTTTTTTTGTTTTGCTAATACCTTTGGCATCTTCACGAAATTTTCCAAGAAAATACGACACTCACTTCAGCTGCTGTTTGGAAAGTTTCAGGAGATCTGTCAAGTGGGGGCCGAGAAAAAGGGGGGTCCCAAAATGCATTTTTCCCATTCATTTTCCATAGGTATTTTGAACAGTGATGGCGTCCAAACCACTGGACGGATTTACACCAAATTCGTCAGAAAGGTAGCTCTTGGTCCAGAAAGAGCCTATTTTGTTAGTGTAAATCCATTAAGGACTTTTAGAGAAATTAAAGAAAATACAAATCTGTATATATAGGGACCCGAAGGTTTCGCAATCCCTCCCAATCTCATGCAAAGATTTTATTGCAGTCAACACTTCAACAAGGAAGTGTTGGCAGCCATGTTGGGACTCGGTTTCAGCTGAGTCTCGGAAAAAAAGTGGAAAAAAACAAAAGGGGCAAGGGTAGACTCACCCTGACCCACTGGCTCTGGCGCTGGGGTCCCAGAGGGACCCCCCCCCCCCCAAGCTAAAAAGCATTTTTTTTAAAATTGTTTCCACGATTCACGGCGTATCCTGTGAAAATTCAAAATAAAGAAAAGAGGCGCGGCCTCACACGGTTCCTAATTCTGAAGCCCGGTGTGGGCAAAGTCCTGGGGGCATTCCCATTTTAATGTGGGGGGGGGCCTGCCAGCCCCCCTGCTGCTCCGGGGATCACCACATCCCCAGAGCAAAACAAATGTGTGCGAGGGGCGACGGGGACTGCCACCTCCCTGAGGCTTTATACTAATTTGATGAGGGGGGCCACAAAGCCCCCCTACTGCTCCTGGGACCACCACCTCACTGGGACTTTATACTAATTTCGTGCAGAGGACTACACGGATCCCCCGCAGCCCCAGGAACGACCACCTCCCCAGGGTACTAACTCCAAACAGTGCGGGAGCCACGTGCCCCCGCTGCCCCAGGGACTGCCACTTCCCCGTGGCACTAAACACAAGCTGTGATCCCTGTGAGCCACAGCCTTCCTGGGGCTATTAAAGTTGGAGGGGGGTCACACGGCCCTCCTCGGGGAGCCATAGATGGCCCTGGAGACCGCCACCCCTGAGGACTGGTTCCTGCTATGTCCGTGGGTGCCCACCACCGGGGCATAGCTGTTTAACAGCTCCCACCAAGCAAAAGCAAACAAAGTCCAGTTTCTGACCACAGGAGCTGTCAAACAGCTCCCACTGTCAGAAAGGAGAGCTTTCATCTGTTTCCTTGCACGCAAATATGCGTGCAAGGAAACAGATGAACACTTTGCTCCCACAAGCAGGGAGCTGCTATTTAAAGCAGCTCCCTACTTCTAAGAGCAATCTGGGCTCCCACAGGACGTGGGGAGATGGCTAGAACCTGGGGGGCATTGAGGCTCCCCCTGCAGTCCTGTCACTTTCTCTCTCTCTTTCATCCCATAATGGGATGGAGTGAGAGAGAGAGAGTCATTGCAATGGTCTCTCCATGCAATGACCTCTAAAAAAACACCACTGTAAGAAGTCATCTGTGGCTCCCACTCTCAGAAGCCAGACGCTATTTGCTTTTGATTGGTGGGGGCTGTCAGGGCCCACCAAGCAAAAGCAAACAGCTATGTCCTGCGGTGTGGGCACCCTGGTACATTGCAGGAGCAGACCCTGGGGGGTGGTGGTCCCCTGGACCATCATTGGCTTCACGAGGGAAGCCATCACATTGAATTTTAATTAGACCCAGAGAGGAGTCGGTCCCCAGGGCTGCAGGGGGGGACTGGGCCCTTCCCGCATTGAATTTGAATAAAGCCCCGGGAAGGTGGCAGTCCCCAGGGCTGTGGGGTGACAGAGCGGCCCCCATTACAGTTGTTTAAAGCCCCGGGGAGGTGGGCCCCAAGATGGCTACCAGCATTTCCTTGTTGAAGTGTTGGTAGCTAATCAAATCTCAGCACGAGATCGGGAGGGTTCGCAGAGCCTTCTCATCCCTATATATACAAATTTAAATGTGTTTTAATTTCACTAAAACTACTAAATGGATTTACACCAAATAACAAAAAAGGGCTCTTTGTGGAGCAAGAGCTATCTTTTTGTCAAATTTGGTGTAATTCCGTCCAGTGGTTCTGGCGCTATCGTTGTTCAAAAGACCTATGAAAAAATGAATGGGGAAAAAGTGTTTTTTGAATTCCCCCCTTTTTCTCGGCCCGAGACTTTCCAGAAAGCAGCTCACCTGAGTGGCACATTTTATTGGAAAATTTACTGAAGATTTGTCAACCGGCACTAAAGATATAGGCAAGTAAAACATTGCTTTTTCTATAGAAACTAGGTCCTAACTATAACTACCTAGTGGTGACTGTCACTAGGTAATATATATATAAATATATATAAATTCATATCTATTGTTACCTTAATTTTTGATAAGGAATTGGATGAGCCCACATTGGCTTAAATTGCTTCATTTAATTTTAATTAATTGCTTTTTCAATTTATTTGCATTTCTAAATCTGATGTGCGATTTATCTGCAATTTTGAGATTTTTTGTGCAACTGGTATTAAGTTGTGTGAATCACCGCAAACATGTTACACTTTATTGCCTTGATTAATGTAACTAATTTCATATAACAGTACAATTAGGTTCAACATGTTACTGTCAAAGTCATATATATACTTTGTGAAGAACATCTGTTGATAACAGCAGGGTAAAGGTATGCACAATGCACTTTGAAATCACTGCAATATGGCAACTATGTAACTTGACTTTCTCATTTATTGATTCTGGCATAGTCCGTCTTTTATGTTTGATTGCTCTGTCATTTTAAAACATGTTTGAAGTGTTCACTATAAACTTGACCTGTGAGCAAGGAGAGCAATCTCCAAAATGCCTTACGTTGGTAGTTGATGCCTAATAAATCACCAAGCACTTTCTGCATAGCGCTCGTGCCGGGCATTCTTTCAACATGGAACGCTGTTTGTATGTACTATCATAACCGGGCAGTTCTACGCCTGCTCCACAAGCCACCACATAAAAAGACCAGAGGTCTTGGTGGAAGTTTGCTGTGTAAATATATATACTATAATCTGCAGTTACAGTTAGGATTCCCATGTGTCCCAGGTATAGGAATTCCTTGGATTTTTGTTCGCTCATAACTTTGGCCCCATTTGACATATCTCCACTAAACTTTCCAGACCTGTAGTTGTTTCTGCATTGGCAGAGTGTGGAATGTTTTGTAATGGTTGGTCAAGAGGGTGGAAATATAAATTGGGAGAAGGGAAGGAACATGTTTTTCCACCAATACATTTTCCATAGGCTTTTGTATCGTATGTAGCGGGAAAATGAATGAACGGACTTCCCATCACATTTTGCAGGATTATACATTATGGTGTGCAGATGGTCCTAATGGGTACTGCAGGTAGGTGGGGTAAGTATTGTATAAGTTATAAGGTATTTCAACTTACTGATACCTGTTATTGTGGTAGTTTGGTGTAATTACAGGGTATTTCACAGTATTTCGTGAAACTACGACACATAGCAATGACAAGGCATTATGACTTATGACTGCCTTCACAAAAGTTAAAGGCTGCCAGGCTGTTTTAAGTACACTTTGGCTGTGTTCTGCATTATGCCCTTAGATATATGTATTAGGTTTTATATTTTTTCCCTACCCATTACCAGTTTACTAAAGTGCTAATAGAGAAATTATTTATACGTTTGTAAATATTTTGGAAAAATGTATGGAGTGCTGCAATACTTCCTAGGAAATACCCTGGTAGTTAAAAAAGAATTAAAA
This sequence comes from Pleurodeles waltl, assembly GCF_031143425.1. Taxonomy (NCBI): domain Eukaryota; kingdom Metazoa; phylum Chordata; class Amphibia; order Caudata; family Salamandridae; genus Pleurodeles; species Pleurodeles waltl. The sequence goes on from NC_090447.1 coordinate 1,444,385,387, forward strand.
TTAAACATGTGAAAACATTTTAAATACTGTACTTAACTAGATTTTACAAACATAGAATACTACAGTATATTTTCAATATTTTTACAGATTTTATTCTTTAAATAAATGTCTGTGGTTTACCATGGTAATACAATCTACTACGCTACCTACATCTTTTTTTTTTTAAAGTGTGGGTCTTCATAAACTGTTGTGAAAATATTTAGCAAAACTCCACTGTACGCTATTACCTTCTACGTCACTCTACTCTATGTCACTCCAATATATGCCAGTCCACTATATGCTATTCCACTATATGGCACTCCACTCTGCTCCACTTCACTCTAGACCACCTCACTCAACAGCACTCCATTTTACGTTATTACACTCTACGCCACTCCATTCTACAACACTCCAGTCTATGCCCATCCATTTTAAACTACACCACTCTAGGCTATCCCACTATAAGCAGTTCTACTCTATGACACAACACTTTTGCTATTCCTCTCTAAGCCACTCTACTCTGTCACTTCAGTTTAAGCCACTCCACTTTACACTATTCCACTGTATGCCACTCCACTCTATGCCACTCTACTCACTGCAAATCCACTATATGCTAAATAAGTCTAGGACACTCCACTGTACGCTATTACTCTCTACACCACTCCACTCTATGCCACTCCAACATATACCACTCCACTCTACGCCACTACACTCTATGCTATTCCACTGTACAATACTCCTCTCTACACCATTCCACTCTATGCTATTCCACTGTATGGGACTCCACTCTATGACACTCCATTGTACGCCACTACACTGAACGGTATTCCACACTATATCACTCCACTCTACCCTATGCTAAAGTATGCTACTCCGCTCCATACCACTCCACTCTATGCCATAACACTCTATGCAGTTCCACTGTAAGCCACTCCATTGTATTCAGTTCCACTCTAAGGCACTCCAATGTATGCTATTACATTGTGCACCACTACAGTCTACCCCACTACACTGTACCTCACTCCATTTTACAACACTATGGTACTCCACTACACACCACTCCACTCTATGCCGCTGTACTGTACGCCACTCAACTGTATGCTATTCCACTGTTCACCACTCCACGGTACACCACTCCACTCTACTCTTTTCCACAGTACAACAGTCCACTTTCCACCACTCCACTCTACCCCACTCTAGTGTACGCTATTCCACTATATGACCCTCTACTGTATGCCACTCCAAACTTAGCCACTCCACTCTTTCCCACTCCAGTCTATGCTATTCCACTGTACACCACTCTACTCTATGCAACTCCACACTACACCATTCCACTTTATGCTATTTCACAGTATGCCACTTCGCTGTACCTCACTCCACTCTACACCACTCCAGTGTATGCTATTCAACGGTCTGCAGCTCTACTCTATCACACTCCACTCTAATCCACTGCACTCAGCACCACTCCACTGTACACTATTCCACTGTACGCCACTACATTCTATGATACTCCAGTCTATGTCAATCCACTGAAAGGGACTACACTCTACGCCACTCCACTCTTCTCTATTTCAGTATATGCAACTCCACTGTACACCACTTAACTGTACTCTATTCACTGTATGCTATTCCACTCTATGCCACTCCACTACATACTGCTCCATTCTGCACTACTCCACTCTACGCTTTTCCACTGTTCGCAACTCCACTCTGCACCACTCCACCCTACGCTATTGCACTCTATGCCACTCCACTCTGTGCCACTACACTGTCACCACATCACTCTATATGCCATTCAACTCTATGCCACTCCACTCTATGCTATTCCACTCCACCCCAGTCCACTCAAAGTCACTACACTGTATGCCAAACCACTCTATACCCCATTCCGCTCTACGCCACTCTACTCTACACTATTCCAATAAATGCCACTACATTCTACCTCACTCCAACTGCACGCCACTGCATGTATGCCACTCTACACCTCTCCAGTGTACACTATTTCCCTCTATCCCACTCTGCTCTATGTCACTCCACTGTTCGCCACTCCAATGTACGGTATTCCACTGTATGCCAGTCCACTGTACACCACTGCACTTTACACCACTCTACACTGTTCAAATTTATGTCTCTATACCACTCCACTCTGCGCTAATCCAATATATGCAATTACACTATACTCCATGCCACTCTATGCTATCCCACTCTATGCCACTCCACTCTACGCCACTCCTCTCTATCCCACTCCAGTCTACGCCACTCACACTATACACTACTCCATTTTATGCTACTCCACTCTACGCTGTCCTGCACTCTACACTACTCCACTGAATGCTTCCCTATACCACTTAACTCTATGACAGTCTATGCCAGTGGTTCTCAACCTGTGGTCCAGGGACCCCTGGTGTCCGTGAAGCCTCTTCAGGAGGTCCATGACTGCTTAGAAAATAAATAATATTAAAAGATTAATGAAGTGTTTATAAATAAAGTGGCTAAATATGCAATTGAACATTTTTAAATGTACTGTAAATGTCATGGAATTTGAAATTGTAGTCTAAAAATTAAATTAGTATACACAGATTGATTCGTCAGAACAGTGCAGTTCCATCAAACAGAATATAGGCCCTCATTACAACCTTGGTGGGCGGCAGAGGTCGCCTGCCAAGGTTGGACCGCCGAGCGGCCGCAAACCCGCCAGCAGCATTACAACATCCCCGCCGGCCCAGCGGGGGTGTCGGCCGTAACATTGCAGCCGGATCCTAATGGAGCCGGCGGTGTTGCTGCCGTTCGACGGGTGCAGCTGCACCCATTGCGCTTTTCACTGTCTGCTGTGCGGACAGTGAAAAGCAGAGTGGGGCTGTGCCTGGGGGCCCCTGCACTGCCCATGCCAAGTGCATGGGCAGTGCAGGGGCCCCCAGGGGCCCCGCGACTCCCCTTCCTGCCAGCCTTTCCATGGTGGTCTCTACCATCATGGACAGGCTGGTGGGAAGGGGAGTCATAATCCCCAGGGCAGCACTGCAAAGCAGCGCTGCCCTGGCAGATTATAACCACCAGGACAACAATGGCGGGAAACCACCAGTCTGGGCGGTGCGACCGCAGCGCTACCACCGCGGTCATAATATGGCGATTTGTACCGCCAGCCTGTTGGCGGTACAATTGCCAAAACAACCCTGGCGGTCTTTGACCACCAGGGTTGTAATGAGGGCCATAGTATGGATGATGTGTTGTTTCAACTTAATTTAGAAAAGCTCCAGCCTTCCTATTCAAATTATTGTTTTTTTATTTATATTTGTTTGCAAATTAAATAAAAAGTGTTATCATTAGTGTATGTGTTTGATGAATGCTTGTTTCAGTTGTTTTTGTGTATTGTTTTGAGTTTCAAATCATGGACAATATGTAGGCCGGTCTCCCCAGCTTTCAGCAATGACTCAGTGGGAGGTCCCCCGGTTCCAATAATAATTCACTGAGGGTCTCCGGATTCCAGTGATGATAAAGTGGGGGTCCACAGAAGTCAAAGGTTTGGGTACCACTGGCCTATGCCACTCGACTCTACCACACTGTACTCTACTCCATGCCACTCCACTGTACAACACTGACATCCACTTTGTGGTACTCTACTTTACTCCACTCTATGACAGTTTCTGACAATGTACAACATGGCAGACCACTCCACTGTACCACACAACACTCCACTCTACAACACTTTACTCCACTGTACCAGTTCACTCTACTCCACTTCCTTACACTCTACTCTACAACACGGTATTCCCCTCAATGCCGCTCCACTCCACTGGACTCCACTTCACTCTACCCCACTACACAACATTTTACCTTCTCTCTATGGCACTGTACAGCTCTTTACTGTACACCGTTCTACTCTACCATACTCTACTCCACTCTATGCAACTCCACTCGAAACAACTCAACTACACTCTGTGCCACTATAACACACTGTATTCCACTCTATGCCCCTGCACTACACTCTACACTCTACTCCACTCTATGCTGCCACACTCCACTCTAAAATACTCTACTCCATTTTATGATACTTTCCAATACTTTGCAGCACAGTACTCCACTGTCCAGTGGAACACGCCACTCAAATGTATAACATTTTACTCAACTCTACACTGCACCTGTCCACTCTAGCGCACTTCACTTAACTATACTATACAATACGCCACAGCACTCTATGGCACTTCAGTCCACTATACGCTACACCTCTCCACTCCACTCTACTATACAACACTCTCCTCCACTCTACTGTACAACACTCCACTTAATGACACTTCACTTGATGACACCAGACTCTACGATTTGAAACATGTTTATTTAAAAAAAAAAACATTGAAATTCAATAAAAAGACCAAAGCGTAAATCTGTTATAGTTATGAAAACTATTTATCCCTCCTATACAGACCAAACTTAAATGACACAAACAGAAATGCTAAACTTATAGTTATAACTTAAATTTATAATTTAGTGCCACCTTTAAACTATCGTAACTTTATTCATTCTTTCTATACAAACAAAACCTAAACTACTCAAATTTATGAATTCTAAACTTACACATTCCTTATATTTATAATTTGTGCAACATCTTCAAATTGATTTGGGATGGTGATACCAATCTAGCTAAGGAATTCTTTGATACGCTGGGTCACAATGATTTGAATCTCACATTTACATATAAGATGAGTAAGGATTATAGCAAGAATTTGAATATTGCTATATATGTGACCAAAAGCAAACTGGTGACTTCACTACACAGGAAAGATACAGCTGGAAATAGCATTTCATGCTTGTAGTAATCACCCAAATTCACTCAAATGGAGTATCCCTTATGGAGATCTCTTAAGGGCATGATCTAATTGTAGCTCAAAGCAGCTTTAATAGGGAACTGCACTATATACTACAATGTCTCGCTCAATGGGGTTATCCTTGCAATATTCTATTACAGGATAAGTAGTAGTAGTAGTATAAATCTTTATTTGGTACGTTATAAACATAAAAGACATATATGAACCAAAAAAACATCAAATAGGGTCCAGCTAACATTCACATTACTATTTACAACTAGGCCTCAAACATCTAAACAAATGTCACAGAGAGCCTCCACTTAATGTACCATGCTCTAACTAGAAAGCAGTAAGATACCACCATTATTTCCAGCCCTCCAGGCCAACCCATCCCACAGTGGAATTACTACCAAACAGCTTGATTACACAGCTCAAAGTATTACCTACACAAACCAAGTATGAACATCTCTAAGCATCAGAAGGTGTGACATAACAGGCCTCTCTTGCTTAACATTAAAAATTTTAAGAAGACGTATTAAAAATCTTTTCTTCTGGCTATGGACAAAACAGCAGAAAGTGAACAATAGTTTGGTCCGAGGAGCTGTCACACTAGCATGGGCCCAAGGTGCCCTGAAAAGGCAAGCCCTTGGGGAAACTGATACATTGTACAAACAGGTTTAATTTAAGCCCTGTCAGTAGCTGACTCTGTGAAACATTTGTCACCCATGTCAGGTATGGTTCTGTTAAGGCTACTGTTTTTATTAAATAAAAGGCATGGGCGTCTGAACTATGTCATTCATAACTTTTCCTTAGAGTGACTAAACAGGTAGTAAAAATATATTTGACCCACTTATAATCTGCTGTGGGGATCTTTTCAGGGTTAAGATATAAATCCAAGTGACCCAAACTGGAAAATCCCGATTTCATAAAACCAAACAAGGGAATCGATTGTACATTATCCAAATAAAGAAAATCCCTAATAATCATTCTGTTTAGTGCTGGCTGGCCTGTAAACCACACAAGGATTGGCAATAGCAAAGGTCTTAATGCCACAGTGTCAGAGATATATTTAAGGCCTAGTTCTTCGTGAACTGCAAAAGTTGGGGTACTTAGAGGGACTGCCAGTATAAAAGGCAAGATATGAAACTCCCTCTTTATGAGAGCATTGTTTCCTCTGTTTCCCTGCCTGCAACTCTCTAAGCAAGAAAACAGCGGAAACCTCCGCTCACAGTGAATGAGAGATGTTTGACAGCTCTCCCTCACTGTGAGCAGAGTGTTTCCTCTCTCTTGACAGGAGCTGTCAAAGCTCAAGCTAAGTCCAAGCTATCAGATATGTCTGGGCGGTGGGCGCCCCGGGACATAGCAGGAGTCAGCCCTGGGGGGTGGCGGTCCCCAGGGCCATCAATGGCCCCTTCCAACTAAAATAGCCCCAGGGAGATACATATCACATTTGTCCTGAGGAGGTGGTAGTCTGCGGGGCTGTGGGGGGGGCACGCGGCACCCCTTCCTACCTTATCGCAATAGCCCTGGGGAGGTGGGGGTCCCTGGGGCTGCGGGGGGTGTCGCCCCCAAACCCAAAACTAAGGGGGTCATTACGACCCTGGCGGAAGGCGGAGAACCGGCGGTAAGACCGCCAACAGGCTGGCGGTCTTTCATATTATGACCATGGCGTTTACCGCCATGGTCATACGCCGGTTCTCTGTTCCGCCCGCCAGGGCGGAGACGATCGCTGGGCTGCAGACCTGGGTCTCCAGCCCGGCGTCCGTCACTATACCGCCGGCGGTGTTTTGACCCGGCTTACCACCGCGGTTTTCCAGCGGTCTGAACCGCCATGAAAACCATGGTGGTAAGCACTATCAGTGCCAGGGAATTCCTTCCCTGGCACTGATAGGGGTCTCCCCCACCCCCACCCCGACTCCCTCCCCTACCCCCCACCACCCCTGCCACCCCCCAAAGGTGGCAGGGCCCCCCTCCCCACCCCGACCCCCAACATCACTTCACCCATACCCACACGACACGCACGCAGGCACCACCTACATACTTACATACTGACACGCACACACGCCGACGTACATGCCTACATCCACACACAGTCATACACGCACACCCACATTCACACATACACGCATACATCCATACAGACATACCCGCAGGCATACATGCACTCACACCCCCCCCTCTACTTACACAGACGCACTCCCCCATGCACCCACACAACACACAGCACCCCCCACCCCCCTCCCCTCACGGACGATCGTCTTACCTGGTCCGACGATCCTCCGGGAGGGGACGGGAGCCATGGGGGCAGCTCCGCCGACACCACACCGCCAACAGAACACCGCCACGGTGAATCACAGGTCGTGATTCGCTGGGCGGTGTTCTGTTGGCGTGGTGGTGGAGGTGGAGCAACGTCCACTTCCCCGCCTCCCGCCAGTATGGCTGTTGGCGGCTCTCCGTCGGAATAAGGACGGAGAGCAGCCAACGGTCATAATATGCCGAGCGGAAGACCGCCACCACTGGCACTCTTCAGCATGGCGGTATCTCGGCGGTCTTGCAAAAAGACCGCAGAGGTTGTAATGACCCCCTAAATCTTGACCCCAGGGAGGTGGCGGTCCCCTGGTCTGCAAGGTGCTGCAGGGGACTGTGTGGCCCCCTGCATAACATATTACATTGGGACCCGAGCACCAGAGCTAAGGGGTCATGGTGTCCCTACCCTGGCCCTTTTTTTTTTTTTCTTGGACTCAGCTTCCTAATTGAAGTGTTGACAGCCAATCAGATATCTTCACCGGAACAGTCAGACCTGCAGAGGATCCGCGTCCCTATATAGCTATATTTTTTAACCCTTATTTCTTCAAAACTGCTGAACGGATTTACACTAAATCACAAAAAGCATGCTTTTGGGCCAAAATCTATCTTTCTGCCAAATTTGGTGTGATTCTGTTCAGCGGTTCGGGCTGTTGTCGTGTCCAAATTTTTGAAAAATCCCATTGACAGAGAATGGGAAAAAAGTGATTTTGGACCCCTCCTTTTTCACGGCCCCTGCTCGACATATCACCTTTAAACTTTCTAGAAAGCAGCTGAACTGACCAAAGTATACGTTTTGAACATTTTGTGAAGATTCATCAAGCAGCGCCAAAGTTATTGGCAAAACAAAAAAACACTCCATCGGTGGTAAAGAAAAGTCCCAACTATAACTTGTATGTGTGGTGTGTAATACATAAATACATACACAAAAATATAGAAATATAAACAACTCTGTGACAAAAAATATTAATTAGTTTGGCCAAGAAATAAAATATTAAAAATGTGAAACCCCAAACAGCTCCTTTAATAAAAATACTATAAACACTGAAGTAAATTTTAAAATGAGAACAAATAATACAAAATATACAGAAAGAAACAAATAATGCTATAAAATCTTTTTAGCCAATATTAGGAAAACTATTGGAGTCTAAGAATGTTAAATATATTGTTCCCACTCCAGTTCACGCAATAGTATGGAAAGTGTTGGACTTCAGAGGTGTCAAATTTAATATTTCTACTCCAGTCAGAACCACAGTAGAGAAAGTGTTGTACTTCTGAGGGGTTTCATTTAGTATTCCTACTCCAGTTTAAGCAACAGTAGTGAAAGTGTTGAGCTTCAAAGGTGTTATATTTACTATTCCTACTCCATTCAGTGCAACAGTTGGGAAAGTGTTGGACTTTAAAGAGGTTGCATTTACTCTTCCCTTTCCAGTCCAAGCAACAGCAGCGAAAGGGTTGGATGTTGGAGGGGTTACATGTATTATTCCCACTCAAGTCTAAGCAACAGTAAAGTGTTGGACTTTGGAGGGAATGACTTTACTATTCTCACTCCAATTTAAGCAACAGTAGGAAAAGTGTTGCACTTTGCAGGAGATGATAGATTTACTATTCCCACTCCAGTCTAATTAACAGCAGGGAAAGTGTTCCACATAAAAAGTATTAAGTACATGAATACAAACCCTATGAAATTGTCAACAAATTTTGAACACTTACTACAAAACATTAAATTAGAGTACAGAAAAATAAATGTATTTATTCATAAAAAAGTAAACATATAACTTAAAAAGAGAGGAAGAAAAAATAAAATAGCATATAAAAATATCAACTTCACTAAGTACAAAAATAGCTCAATAATATTAATACGTTTTAAGTATCATCTCAGAAACAAATTCTCCCAAACACTTATCATTATATCAATAATTGAGAAAAAGTAATTAATATATAACAATATGCATAATTTATTTCCAATTCATAATTTACATAGCTTTATGAATTACTGAGAAGTCCTGCTGTTCTTCCTGCACCCGCCTAGCGAGGTTGGTGCTAAAAAATGGGCGAAGGACCCATTTAATATGTTCCACCACATATAATTCAAACGCTGGCACTCCATGCAACTACTGTTCTTTATTCAAATCCAGAATTCCATTTCATATCAAAGGAATCATCATGACTAATATGAATTAATATGAAAATCGAATATATTTTTATTTTCTAAAAAAATAACACCAGATCATCCATCATAGTTCAATATCCCTGTGGTAATTCAAGCTCCCCCACAATGCAATTCAGCCCCTACTACCCTTGCTAACAGAGTCTTGGAGAATCTCACCCTAACATGACTACAGGAAAATCTCCCTGATTCCATCCTAAACTAAGAAATGTGAGAAAAACAGTTTCATAAAAGGGCTAATTAAGGCATTCATCATGATGACTCCTCTATAAGGAACAAGGCCACAAGTTTGGCTGGATGATTCACCTCTGATTTAAAATTATGAAAAACAGAAACCAGATCTTTTGTAATTAAATGGATACAAATATACAACCTTAATTTGAAAGAGCAGCTCCAAAGGCAGTAATAAATCAACAGAACTTCCATCAAAATGCCAAGAAATCCCCTGACATACATACATGATGCTACATGACCAGCCTAAGAGCGCCTAAAAACAGTTAATGAATTCCATAATGCTGCCTATACTTAAACAAATTTAAAGCACTCTTAAGAACACTAAGGTGCTTTCTGAAAAACTTTATTGAAAAAGCTGCTACTTTAGATTTTTCCTTTTAATGGTAAACAATGGCAGCCTATCAACACCTACCCTTACCAAATTACCTGACGAGCTCAGCTAAGCTATGGTCATTCGACATTCTCCATGAAAGGGAAATTAGAGATCTAACAAAGGAATTCAAATGACAGGCTTCCTATCAGACCTTTGCCTTCCTAACATTATTCAAAACCAATCTTTTAGAGGCCACTGCTGCAATACCAGTGAGAGAGATTTTCAATGCCTCACTTTTAAATGATGAAAAACTTTATGACACAAGGAGCTCTTTGTTTAGTTGTGTAGCATCACGTATACATGCCAGGGGATTTCTTGGCATTTTTATGGAAGTTCTCTTGATTTGGTCCTGCCATTGAAGCAGATATTTCAAATTAAGATTATAAGCTTTTTTTCCATATTACATATAATTACAAGACCTCTGGTTTCTGCCTTTCAGAATTTCAAATCAGAGTTCAATCATCTAGTCAAAGTTGTAACCTTGTTTGTCAGTTTCAGGATTCTCTTGTGGGTGATAGTGCACTTTACAAATACATAAAACATAACATAACATCCCAGGAACTGTGCTGAAATTGATAAAATTCTACTTTAAGGATAGATTACAAATTGTCCCAATTCTTCTCTCTACATTTGTCAAGTAAGAGTCCCACAGTCCTTAGCAGTTGCACTCATATTTTAAATGACTACATAAAATGTCTTCCTGAACATGAGAACTCCTTCAGCTTCACAAGGTACAACTAGGTCAGCAATACCCTGTTCATCTTAAAATAGCAGCAACGTCCCAGGACCATGAACTCTGAATACAAGAAAGGTCTCAGATGTTCAAGAAGCATCTCAAACTAAACCGTCAAAAGCTGAAATACTCCTCTGTGGATTCTGGCTTAACTATGACCTTACATCCTAATGACCTAAGGGAATGGGACAGCCTCCGTTAATGTCAAGTGAAGTGAAAACTCCTGGCTCGGTCATGGATTTGGAATTTTCGCTTCACTATATTTACAGAGTTTCTGCCCTGACTGCAGAATCTCCGCATATGTAAGCATAGATTTAAAACATAAGTAAGGGGTGATAATGTGGATTGCTTAAAATTAAACATTTCGATGCTTAGAATGTAACAACTCATGTTTCTTTAACCTAGGACAACTTAGTCCTCATCATCCATCTTTTTTGCGACGCTACTGTTTAGCATGTCATCTAACCAATGTTTATTCTGTGTCATAATAAAGACTTGTAGACATCACTAGCTGAGAATCGTTTCCCCAAGACTACCTGAGCGAAGTGTACTTTCCGAAGGACAGAGCAACTGTCCCAGATTGAATAACATACTATGTAATATTTCATGTGCTGAGAACAGATGCTGTAAACACTTAAACTCCATCAGAACAGTGTGAAAATTCTCAAATTTATTTCATTATCAACTGTGCTCTTTGCTTGTATTCTGTTGATGAGCATATGAACCATATACTAATGTAGTGAATATATGAAGCTTTTGTCTAAAGCCCTATAAAAGGGTGAGACTTATCTATATAAGGAGGAGTTCCTTCTCCACTCTCTGAAGGTGAAACCATGCTGAATATTGACTAGACCTCTATTGAGTTTTTGCTGTATTGAATATTGAACCTAATGCTACTTGTTTTAATGCTTATGGCCTAGTGTATACATTTGTGTACTTAAATTCTTAAATAAACCTGCAATACAGAGATTCTTGTCTGTCATTCTTTACCAGAAATGCTTTATTCTTCCCTCCTGTGCTTCTTTCCCCCAACTTACAAAGATACATGGGTCCAGCACGGAGCACCAAAGTCCAGTAGGGACCACACCACTCCCAGTCTGGTCCCAGCACAAAGAGAAGGACATTTATGTATAGATTTGAGTGCTGACAGGGGCAGACATACTACTAAAGGGGATGAGATTAGGGAGGAGTGAGAGGGGTTAGGAAGGGTCAGGGAAAAGTGTAGTGAAGGACATCACCCACCCAGATCCATGCCAATTATATTACTCTGGGTGTACAAAATTGCAACTTACACTTTCGTAGTAAGTTTACATTTGGAGTTTGTGAATGCTAAAAGTAGTAAACTTACTAGAAAGTGTATTTTCCTTTATGAATCAGGCACCTTATGCGCAGGAATCGAAACCAAGACCTGCATATCCTTTGTTCTCGTATACTATACTTCCACCTTATAAATCCAGGCACAAAAGGAGGAGTTTTAGGCTTTTCGGTTTACTTTTTAAACCACTTTTGTATTGAGAGAAATGAGAAACAGGGCCAAACACTTGAATTATATATGAAATGAGGCTGTTATTGGATGAGGAGGATGGAAGCCCCACTCATAAAACAACCACAGTACTTGTCACGGTGAACCACAAAAATCGCTAACAACCACAGTACTTGTCACGGTGAACCACAAAAATCGCTAAATTGACCTGTGCTTAACCTTCTGGTAGCTTGGCACAAAGCAGTCAGGCTTAACTGATCGGCAATTTGTAAAGTATTTATAACGCACACAATCAGGAATAAATTGAAAACACAACACAAGGAAAATCCGAGTAGAGGTCCTATATTTATACTAGGTGACAGCTTTTGTGTGGGAGTGGGCGGCTTCTTGTCCTACCCCCACTGCTGGAACTAGAAAATTATTTTCCTTTCTCTGGTCAAGACTCCAAACTGTCTGGGGTGACAAAAGGCAGGATAGGCCTGGTGTTAGGTTCCTTTGTGTGTGCTGTAGACAAGGCCCTTTGAAGTGCAAGTGAGACTCGGTACAGCTCCTCTCAAGTCATCCTGTCCACACCTAAGCTCCCTTTGTGTCACTGGCTGAAGTGATACACAAACCTCAATAGCAGAGCCGTTCACTGTCATGTGACCAAGGACACTGGCAGAAGGCACAGCTAGTTAGGACAAGAAAATGTCAACTTTCTAAAGGTGATATTTTCAAAATAGTAACTTAAAATTCTAGTTCACCATTAAATGTAATTTTAATATACAATTCATTAGAACATAAACAGCATATCTTTACTGTAATTGTACATAGCGCTAACTACCCCTGATGAGGTGTCAAAGAGCTTTTCGGCAAGTAGTACACTACTCCAGAACCCCAAAAAATATATGTTAATTTGAGTGATGTACATGTGAGTCTGTTAGTTTAATTGAATAGGCTAATTGAGGGATAGAGGAGGGAAGTGTCTGAAAAATGTTTTTGGGAGATCATAGTAGCAAGATGAGATTGGGGATGGGTAAAAGTAGAGATTGGGGTAGAGTCTAGAAAGGGATTTCGGAGGTCATAGTGGTAAAATGAGGTTTGAGATGAGTTAAAAGAGGGAAACATGAGGGAAGAATTTAGAAAGGGTTATATCGGAGATAATAGTAGTAAAATGAGGTATAGGTGGGCCAACGGGGGATAGAGGAGGTGAGAGTCTAGAAAGAGTTACTTTAGACATCATAGTAGTAGAATGAGGTTTGGGATGAGTCAGAGAGTGAACGTAGAGGATACATTGAGAGAGCCATAGGATGAGACATAGAGTAGTATATTGAAGAGAGTTAAAGGGGAACATTTACAAGCCCCATAGCACCACCTGAGTGTCACTTTTTATGACGCTTTGGTGGCGCTGTGCATTGTGCATATTTACAAGGTGGCGCTAACCTACTTGTAAATGTGCCCCCGACACAGTTTCTGCGTCAGAGGGGCGTGTAATGGGTGTTGCTGTGGGCTTTCCACCGCAACCCCCCTTGCTTTTGACGCAGTGTAAGAAGGAAAGATGTTTTCATTTCTCCTCGATTTTGCTTTTTCTATGTGTGCAGCATTCTGCAGCAAACACAGAAAACACAGAAAGAGCAAAATTGCCATCAACGATTGGTTATGTGCGTGAAGGTGTTCCTTCCTGCACATAAACAATCATTCCAAAATGACTCTTTTTGTACTTCTATGTGTGCTGCATTATACAGCACACATAGAAGTGCCAAATTGCCATTGTACATTATAAAATCTCTGAATTTGGGCGTACCCACACTAGCAAGTTAATTGGAGAGCATTTCTCAGAATTACTCATTTTTCATACACTGTCATATGCAGAGAAAGACTATTGATAATAACACCTGTTCAGCTATTCCGTGTTCCTCCATGTCTCCTGATAAAAATGATACCCCACTTGTGTGGGTAGGCCTAATGCCTGCGACAGGAAACTCCCCAGAACTTTTCGTTTCTATGCGCTAGAAACCAGTAATTCTCTAAAAATTCATATCTCCGGTACCCCTTATCGGAATTTACTTGTTTTTGTGTCATTTTAAAGATAAAAATATAATCGATTTTTATAAATTGGTGTTGAATTTTTATTGTGTTTTACTTATTTACTGTTTTGTGAGTTTTAAATGCTTTACACATTTGTCTCCTAAGTTAAGCGTTGTCGCTCATTGCCAAGCTACCAAGGGTTGAGCTGGGTTTAATTTATTGAGACCTAACTGGACCTAAGTGGAGGTTAGTGGCCTATTGCTAGGTGTAGGTACTTACCTGCCCTTACCAATAATCAATTTTTCCAACAGGAAACATATCAAACCTGTACATGTTTGAAAACTAGACACCTAAGGGGGATCCATGATGGGGTGACTTGTATGGCTCTCACCAGGTTCTGTAACCTAGAATCCCTTGCAAACCTCAAAATTTGACTGAAAGAACACATTTTCCTCACATTTCTGTGATGTAAAGTTCTGTAATCTGAGGCGAGCCCCAAACTTCCTTACACCCAGCATTCCCCAAAGTCTCCAGATAAAAATGGTTCCTCACTTGTTTGGGTAGGCCTAATGCCTGCAACAGGATATACCCCAAAATGCAACATGGACACCTAGGGAATCCTAGCAAACCTGTACCTTTTTGAAACCTAGACACCTAGGGGAATGCAGGATGGAGTGACTTGTGTGGGTCTCACCAGGTTCTGTAACCCAGAACCCCTTTCAAAACTCAACATTTTGTGTAAAAAAACACATTGTCCTGACATTTCTGTGATGCAAAGTTCTGGAATCTGAGGGGAGCCACTAACTTCCTTCTGCCCAGCAATACCTTAAGTCTCCTGATAAAAATGGCACCTCACTTGTGTGGGTAGGCCTAATGCCCATAAAAGGAAAGGCCAGAAAACGCAATGTGGACACATCACATTTTTCCACTGAAAACTGACTAGTTTTTTGCAATGTGCCTATCTATGAATTTTGAGTTCGAGCTCAGTAGTCATGTAGGGAAATCTAGCAAACCCATAAAATTTTTAAAGCTAGGTACCTAGGGAAATTCAGGATGTGGTGACTTGTGTGGCTCTCACCACATTCTTCTACCTAGAATCTCCTGTAAACCTCAGAATTTGTAAAGCAGAGTTCTGGAATATGAGGAGAGCCATAAACATCCTTCCTCACATCATTCCCCCAAGTTGGCTGATAAAAATAGTACCTCACTTGTGTGGGTAGGCCTAGTGCCCACGACAGGAAACACCCCAAAATGCTACGCGGACAAATCACATTTTTTAGCTGAACACTGACTCATTTGTTAAAAACATGCCTAGCTGTGGAGCTTGAGCTTTAGCTCAGTCGGCACCTAGGCAAACCTAACAAATATGAACATTCTTGAAAACTAGACTTTTAGGGTAATGCAGGATGGGTTGACTTGTGTGGCTCTCGCCACCTTTTTCTATTCAGAATCCCTTGCAAACCTCAATATTTGTCTAAAAAAAACATTTTCCTCACATTTCTGTGATGCAGAGTTCTGAAATCTGAAGCGATCCACAAACTTCCTACCACCTAGCATTTCCCCAAGTCTCCCGAAAACAATGGTACCTTACTTATGTGGGTAGGCCTAGTGCCCACGACAGGAAACACCCCAAAACATAACGTGGACACATCACATATTTCTACTGAAAATTAACTTGTTGTTTGCAATGTGCCTAGCTGTGGATTTTGAGCCCTAGCTCAGCTGGCATCCAGAGAACCTAGCAACCCTGTACATCTTTGAAAACTAAACACTTAGGGAAATCCATGATGGGGTGATTTTTGTGGCTCTCGACACATTTTTCTACCCAGAATCCCTTGCAAAATTCAAAATGTGTTTAAAAACACATTTTCCCCACATTTCTGTGATGGAAAGTTATGGAATCTGAGGGGAGCCACAGAGTTCCCACTACCCAGTGATCCCCTTGGTCTCCAAATAAAAATGATACCTCATTTGTGTGGGTAGGCCAAGTGGCTGTGACAGGACCAAAAATGTGTGGAGATTGAGGGGGCACCAAAGCGTGTTCAAAAGTGCAGGGTTTTTAACACATTTTTCGGCTGAATCTGCTTTGGGCACCTACACAAGTGAGGTATCATTTTTATCAGAAGACTGCTGGGTACACTGGTTGGTAGGTAATTTGTTGTTTGTTTCTGGAAGAATATGGCCCAGAAATGCAAGGAAAATGTGTGATTTCAGTCACATTCTGAGATTTTCAGGGCATTGTGGGTAAGAAAACATGTTGTGATCCACAAGAGGCACACCATTGTGTACTCCCCTAGGTGTCTGGTTTTTTAACATATTTAGAAGTGGTAGATTTTCCCTTGACAAGAAGCAAGCATGCTACCAATTCTCTTACGTATGTGATGTCCCAAACACTCAAATTATGAAAAAAACACACTTAGATTATGTTGAAAAGACCTCTCACCCACCAACCTAGTTGGTGGCATACTTCATCATTGGGGTCCCACCCGAGACACCTAGCATGTCAGGGGTGTGCTTCGATGCATGATTACAGCGGAGCTGAGTTTTATTCCCCACTGAGAGGAGAAGTGCAATAAATATGTCTTGTGGCTACCCACCATTATTTTTACACACACATACTGGTTGGATTTGGCACAAGGGTGAGTGATGGTTCAATATAATAAATTTTATTAACAGGAAATTTCACAAAAATGAAATGAACTGTTAATAGTTGAAAGGCCAACAAACTGAACCAATGACTCACTATCATGAGCTGTACAGCTACGACAAGTCACCAACCACTTTACAGGCCATTCACACTCCTTTCATACATGACACACACTAGACCATTCAAACCGCCAGCCGCGGGCCCAGCACTTTACAACATACACAAGAAGAGACTATGTAGAGGCAATGTACACCCTGGCAGAGAAAGACAGAAAAGACAATTATTACTGCAGAACCACATAGTCATCAAGTACACACACATACTGGTTGAATTTTACACAAGACCATTCACACTGCCAGCCACGGGCCCAGCACCACATCAACAGACAATGCCATTCAAGAGCCCATCACTGTCATATGCCCACATGTGTGACACATCAATCACACTGGCTAATGGGGTGTGTGGACTGGCTTTTGGCTAGCACTACATGTAGTGACCTGCAGCAAGTCACTACTCACACACTGCCAGCCAAGCACCAGCTCACACACACTGCCAGCCATGCCCTAGCTCATACACAGCACCAGCCATGGGCCAGCTCACAAAGCCGCCAGCCAAGCACCAGCCCACGTACACCACCAGCCAAGTACCAGTCCACACACACCGCCAGCCAAGCACCAGTCCACACACACCACCATCACATTTGTTTTAACAAAAAAAAATGCACAAACCAATTGTGAGTAAATACAAAACACAACAGGTCTAACTAAATACATCACACTGATGCCAACTGTGAAACTGAACTAAAAATATAAAATGATACAGACCAGCCAACACTCACGGGTGCTCCCAAAAATTCCTTTGTGTGTTGTACATTCTAAAATATGTTGGCACACACAGCCCAGATTTAGAAGGACAATCAGGGCAGTGTTTACAACTTCCCTTCCGCATGCCTCTGTGCATACAGACTCTACAATTCTTACAGGGATTTTTTTGGGAGGCGTGGGTGGAATGTGATCAGGAAAGTGGCGATCCTTCAATCTAGTCACATCCTCCTGCCATTGCAATTCTAGGAACACTCGCCTTTTCCACTTCAACAAGGCTGCCTATCACAGGCTCCTGAAACTGAACAAAAGTCATCTTTGACTCTGGAGAACAATCCTTGAAGACAACAAAACCATTAAATTGAAGAGATGGATAGACAACTTCTAATACCAAAAGTAAGCCTTACGAACAGGCAGTTTTAAGTTCCAACCTGTGATCTACCTTATCTACACCACCCATATTATTATCTAAAATGCACACAGGTTTGCACACTAGAGCAACCTGACCCCAAACAGTCACAGGTGAATTACTTTCATCATGGATGGTGGTCAGCATGTAGACATCCCTCCTGGCTTCAAATTTCAGAGCTAGCAGTTCATCACTACGCAACGCAGTGCACTGTCCCCACTCAAGTTTTTTTTTTCAAACAAACTCCTTTGGATAACATTTATAGTTAGAGTGGACTGAGCCACACACAACAGTGTCCACCTTGAACAATTCCCTGAACAATTGCACACCAGTGTAGAAGTTATGGTGACCTTTGTTAAAAAGTCCTGTATCAAGTTCCCACACAATTTTCTCACTAACTCCGAAAGTGGACAGACAACCAGGGAGGTTAACAGTGTAATCCCTACCAGTGTACACCCAGAAATTATAGACATATCCTGTACTACTACAGACAGAATGTACATCTTAATTCCCTAACATGCCCACTTGCTAGGAATGGACTGCCTAACAACCAACCGGCCCTTGAACAGGACCAAAGATTCATCGACAGGTATTTATTTCCCTGGAACATACATCTCTGAAAATCGATCTACAAAGTGATCAAGGAGAGGCCGAATCTTAAAAAGGCAGTCACAATCATGGTAATCTTGTGGCAATGCTGGAGCATTAACAACAAAATACAGCATCCAAAGAAGAAGCAAATACCACTCATGATTGCAAGAAATATGGCTGCTGCCATCAAGGGACTGGTAGACCAATATGAAGAAAGTGACATCTTCCTTATCAAGGCCCAAAAAAAAAAAATAAGCACAAAAACTTCTTCGTCTTATCCAGATTTATGGGAGTCCACCGGGTAGCTCCAGAGTGGGGCCTAAGTCGGACACTGTTGTTCCTTACATACTGTTCAGCATACAAATTAGTCTGTTCAACAATATCATCCAAAAATAAATTTTTCCATAAATAACTGAAAGAAATTGATAGGCAAAAGGTTTTCAGTATTTACTCTATACCCTGCAACACCAGTAAAGGCAAGCAACACTGGCTGCACCATGTTTGGGGCAACCCAGAGTTTAGCTCTTCCAATGGGAAGCCTTTCAGCCCCAGGCTGCAATCTAGATGCCTCTTGCTGCACTGTCGGCACATCAGTGTCCTCCTCTAAAACAGGCACTTCATCAGCACTGAGAGTGGCTTCATCATCAGATAATTCCTCTTAGGCAGAACGTTCACTGCCAGAATCTTGCACTTCAACCTCTGCCTCAGATACAGTCTTATAATCATGGTCAGAGTAAGATTCAAAAAGCATATCAACAACCTGCTGAGTGGTAATACCGTGGCTATCCATAATCCTTACTAATAAAAGTAGCTTGACAAATAAGTCAACAACAACCAACACTGTGTAAAATAAGTAATAAACAAAATGTGGCTTTATCACAATGATCTATATACTCAAAAACAATACCACTCACTTGACAGAGACAGCTAGACTCACCACTACATACTCTGCTCAGACACACCAAGGACCAATGATATCCCACTAAAAAAGAAAAACAAAATTAAATTGCACATAAGACAACACAATATACATTGTGCACATATCCTCTGAGAATTTCACACATAATAAAACATAAGCTAAATATGCTGCTAATATTAATTTACAAAAAGCTCATTCATACATGGCAATGATATTCATTTGGAGTAAACAGTCCAAAAACGTTTTTCCTACCAAGCAAATGCAATTATGCAAACTGCAGATCTACCACTTCCAAAAGCACATGCAGAAGTCACAGCAAAGGAATAAAAAGCCTTGGACTACAATACAAAGGAGAAATAAAACATTATGACCAGCAATGCAAATTATGCGCCAGTCCACACAGATCTCGCAACCAACCATTCAGAAACTTTCCCTGGTGTCTAGTGGTTCTTTGCACCCCTTGTGAGCAGATGGGCCTAAAAAAAAGGCTGATCTGCACCCAAGGGTGGCAGAAATTGCCAAAATATTTGCCTCCTATAGGGAAGCGACCCTTGCCCAAGAGGGCCGCTCCCCAACATTGCCAAAATAAATATCCCTTGTGCCTAGTGGTTTCTGCCATCCTTGGGGGCAGATGGGCCTCAAAAAGACTGCTGTGCCCCCGAGGAGGGCAGAAACAGCCAAAATACATGCTCCTCAAAGGGAGTTACCCTCTCCCAAAGGGCTGCCCCTCTGAAATTGCCAAAATAAATATCCCAGGTGGCCCAGTGATTTCTGCCCCCTTGGGGGCAGATGGGCCTAAAAAAAGAAGCAGCCAAAATACACACTCCCCAAAGAGGAGCGATCCTTCCCAAGGGGGCTGCTTCACAAAAATTGACATAATAAGTATCCCTGGTAGCCTAGTGGTTTTTGCCCCACTTGGGGGCAGATGGGCTAAAAAAAAAAGGCTGATCTGCCCCCAAGGGGGGAAGAAACGGCCAAAATACATGCTCCCCAAAGGGGAGCAACCCTTCCCCAGGGGGCCGGTCCTAAAGATTGCCACAATAAGTATCCCTAGTGGCCCATTGGTTTCTGCACCCCCTGGGAGCAGATGGGCCTAAAAAAAGGCTGATCTGCCCCCGGGGGGGCAGAAACAGCCAAGAAGCATGCTCCTCAATGGGGTAACCCTTCCCCAGAGGCTGATCCCCAACAATCCCTAATAACAATAAATTTTTAAAAAACAAATCCCTCGTGTCTAGTGGACATTCTTGCTCCGAGATTGTGGCCCAAAAGAGACTGTGCAGCAGGAATGCACACCAAAGAGACATCAGGGGAAAGGTAAACCCTTTCTTTTCTCCTGATGCTTCTTTATTGTCCCCAATCCCCTTCCCCAACTGCAAACTCACCTGTAATCCCCTGGACTCACTGGAAACAAATGGCTTCCAGCGCGTTCCAATATCTTTTTATGACGTTGATGCGCTGTGCACACCAATGCCATCCAGTGCCACTGGGGGTGTCAGGGTGGCAGCGGAAGTGCTTCCACTGCCATCCGTGGTGGGGGGTTCACAAGGGCTTCCCACAGGGAGAGCACCAGCACTTCTCCAGTGGGTGGTTGCCAGGACGGCCAGGAGCCGCCCAATGCACATGCCCACTGTGTTGTCTGACAGCTCCCAGTTGTCCAGTGCACAAAAATGTCACGGTTTGCACGTCTCTTACAACTCCGGTCTGCAAAACCTGGAATACCACCTTACTTCTTGCTTGTTCTGGATTGGTCAAGATAAGGGTGACCCCTTCTGGTAGCCACAGTGCTGCCGACTAGATAACTCCGAAGTAGGCCATACTCCCAGAAGGAGTCCTAGAGGAAAAACCCAACAAATGGGAAAAAACCTCAAAGCGTTGGAACGACTGAAATGAGGAAAAAAGAGTATCAGGAACCAGCAAAGATTTGAAGATTCTTTACTCAATCAAGAAAGGATTGTACAACTCTAATGATTCAGCATTGTCGAATTTGATTCGGTGAAGAAGAAAACACACTTTCTGGATAACGGTGTGATACAGCTTCTGCCACAAGGTTTTGTGATCCAGGTATGTATTTTACCACAAAATCATACTGACTGAAGCAGAAAGCCCATCGAGCCAGCCAACTGTTTGGACATTGAAAACTACGGAGGCATGGAAGATTACGATGATCTGTTCTGGTTACGAAAGTGTATGGTATGGGGAATTAAGGGGGCCGCCAACGAATTCGGCTCGGCCCGGAGCCCAAAGCAGGACTAGTGGCCAGCGGCAGGACCAGCCGCCTAGAATGCGGTCCACCGATCCAGCCACGGCCTGCGAAGGGTCACAGGAGGTGTTAAGGATGGCTTAAAAGTATTAAAAAGGAAGGTTTAGGCCTGGCAAAAGGTTTATTTCACCAGGTAGAAATGACAGTTTAAAACAGCACTGCAGGCTGCAGTGGCAGGCCTGGGACATGTTTTAAAATGCTACTCTTGTGGGTACCCACTAGTCACAACACAACAGGGCAACCCAATATTCCCCCAAGAGACAGGGAATGAACATGAACAATGCAGAATATCTACTGAAGGTGAAAGTTTCAACTCTATTTCTTATTCAAGGGATACAGTGAGAATAAATCTACTCCCTTCTATATAACATACAAAAAGTAGCAGAACAATGACAAATTGTACAAAAATACAATAACAATTTCATGGGTGTACTTCCTTCTATATCAATAAATGTTGAAATGTATTAATCACAAAGAACACACATATAGTCAAGGTCAAGACAGATTGCACTTTCCAGCTGTCAACACAAGATCGCCCCAGTATTATTTTTGTTCCTCTTTCTCAATAGTGATCCAAGACAGGTCAGGAACCACCCAACTGTATTGTCATCCTTGTTTTTTTAAACATTTCCTAGAGGAAAGGCTTGTGAGTCAATGACATGTCGCAGTTGTGGTCAATTCATTGCTGTTTAAGCCTCCAGCTATCTAGTAAGTACATGAAACCATCCTCAGGAGAAAGGGCCAGATGTATCAAAGGGTTTTACCCATTCTATGTCTATGGGAAAATGTGTTCGTACATATGGTCCAAAGTGTTGAGTTTTACATGTGTGTAGACCTTTTACATACATTACAGCAAAGTTTGTAGATAAGAATTAATCCTTAATTAATTTGCACAGATCTATCCCCACATGAACTGGATAAACAGAGGACTGTTAAAAAGTTGGTTACTTTGGCTGGTGGTTTATTACTTCGGAGGACTATTGTGATATTCTTATCACCACACTTTGCTTAAATGTATGTAAAGGGCCTACACACATGTAAAGGGCAACACTTTACAGGCCCTGAATCAGCTGGTACTGTGTACTAGGGACAGGCAAATTTAATGCTCCAATCAGGTGTAGGCCAATTTTACAATGTTTTATGGAGATCATGGTCCCAAAGAAAACAAAACGAATTCAGCAAAACAGGAGGGATGAAGGCAAAGGTTCTGCTGGAAAACCATGCCAAGGATGTCAGTCTAACAAAGTAAAACCCCCTCCATTTTTAAGTAACTCACCAGCTACCTCTTGTAATATAACAGCACCTCATGTAGACAGCCTCAGGTCCTTTCTAAATACATGTTAATTGGTTTACAGCACATTTAACACTACTTTCTGATTTCAAGTTAAATGTTATTACTGCCCTAGAGATGTGCACTAATACTGCATTAAAGCATGGACAAACCATGCCTGGTAGTACCAGTAAAATGTTAGTCTAAATCTGCACCAACACTTTCCACAATTATTCGTCTTTTAAAGGTTCATTTGTGGTAATAAAGCTTATAAAGGGCCCACTACGCAAATAACAATTAGCAGGATTAT
Organism: Pleurodeles waltl; assembly: GCF_031143425.1. Taxonomy (NCBI): domain Eukaryota; kingdom Metazoa; phylum Chordata; class Amphibia; order Caudata; family Salamandridae; genus Pleurodeles; species Pleurodeles waltl. The sequence goes on from NC_090447.1 coordinate 1,444,408,696, forward strand.
TGTGAATTTGTAGAGAATGCCTTGAAGACCTAGGGCCTGATTTATGTTTTTTTAGCACCAAATTTGTGTCATCTTTTTACACAAAAGCGGCGCAAACGTACAAAATTCAATTATATTTTGTACATTTGCACTGTTTTTGCATCAAAAAATGACTCAAATGTGGTGCTAAAAAAGTATAAATCAGGCCCTTAATCTCTTATGAGGCCCTTCCCCCCCCCCCCATCCAGAGCAAGGGGAGATGACAGGGACATTAGAGAGCAAAAGGGATAAGGGCACATTTATCCTGAGAATTCATTGGCTTGTGTCACTTTGAACACTTAGGCCCTCATTCTGACCTTGGCGGTCTTTTCGCAAGACCGCCGAGTTACCGCCGCGGTAAAGACCGCCGACCGCGGCGGTATGCCGCTGCGCGTATTCCGACCGCTGGGAGCGTTCCGCCGGAATACCGCCAGCAGCCACACTGCCGGTCGGCGGGAAAGTGGAGACTGGTCAACCTCCACCGCCACGCCAGCAGAACACCGCCCCCAGAATTACGACCCACATTTCTGAGTGGCGGTCTTCTGTTGGCGGTCTTCTGTTGGCGGTCACGTCCCTATGGCTCCCGTCGCCTCCCGGAGGACCAACGCACAAGGTAAGTTGATCGTCCGTGAGGGGAGGGGGTGGGGGGGTGTTGTGTGATGTGTGCGTGCATGGGGGTGTGCGTGTGAGTGTGTAGAGGGGGTGTGTGAGTGCGTGCATGCGGGCGGGGAGTGCTGCTGTGCCTATGGGCAATGTGTGTAGTTCGGCGGGTGCGCATGTCGGCATGTATGTGTGCGGGTATGTGTCCCCGTTGTGTATGTGTGTGTGTAGGGGGTGTGTATATGTGCATGTTGGGGGTGTGTGCATGTCGGGGTGCGTGTATGTGCATGTCGGGGTGGGGGTGGGGAGGGGGTTCGTACCACCTCTGGGGGGTTGCAGGGGGGTGGAGGGTGTGGGGGGAGGACTCGGGGGGGCAGTGGGGGGTGGGGGAGACCCCTATCAGTGCCAGGGAAGGAATTCCCTGGCCCCGATAGTGCCTACCGCCATGGTTCGCATGGCGGTTCCCGAACGCCAGAAACCGCGGCGGTAAGCAGGGTCATGATACCGTTGGCGGTCTTGGGTCGACCGCCGGACCGGAGTGCGCAGACTCCAGCCCGTCGGTCATGACCGCCGTGGCTGTCGGAGTGGGGAAGTGGCGGTCGGTCGCGGCGGTGACCGCCGCGGTCAGAATGCCATTTTTAATACCGCCGGTCTGTTCGCGGTCCGACCGCCGCCTCTCCGCCGACCGCCAAGGTCAGAATGAGGGCCTTAATTTTTTAGTTAATTAAATGTGCTTTATCACATCAGGCTCTCAATTATTCTTTAAACGTCTTACTGCAGACCTATTGTTTCCAATACATTACACATACTTAGAGTGGGTTTAAGAAGGTCAGCCCTTGCCCATTGAATCGCTTTGTTGACTTTCTGTTGTCTGATGGCTTTCCTCTCTAATGCTGTGTTTGTACTTCCCAGGAGTATTTTAGTCTCACAGTGTTTTGATTGGATGAAATGTATCCTTCCAATGCATATCAGAGAAGACTAGGTTTTTTAACATTTAGCACTCCGTGGATGTGCAAGTATTCACCACTTTTCTCCACCCATCTGCTGTCTTTTTGGTCTCTAATGCTGTACACCCCGCTCAGAGCCCTGCCTCTCATTTATCGCTTATGTTATTTTTATATATTTATTTACAGGGGCCAGGCAGACACAAAGTGCGGCTGGGCCGCTTGCTCCATTTTCGAGATGTTGGGCGCCCCTTTTCAACTCACTTCCCATTTGCTCACAGTGTTAAAAATGTTATACACATTTTATGTACAGCCGGCAGCAGCATAGTACTGGTAGGCCACTCTCTTCCTTTTTCATGCTTCATTACATTTTTTCCTTCTTTTTTCCATTTTAATATACTGTCTACTATGGCTGTCTACCATATTAGAGTAGTCAATTAAAAATAGTCATCTGAATCACAACGCATGTGCACTCTGAAGCACATTTGTGCACATGTAACAGCGCAAGTGTGAGCATTGGCGGCCTTCTTGCAATGGGTTTCCTTTACAGAAAACCCATTTCATCACTGACAGCCAAGCAGATACTTGAAGGTTGACACATACACATGCATGGGTTCATGCACAAACCTACAAACAGGAACATAACAATTGCAAAAGTGATAGTCATTTTAGAGCTGAAACCTATTGGCATTGCCACTGCTTGTTGTAAGATATTTCAAGCTTTTTCTCTCTTCACCATTGCTCAGTGGTTAGCATGTCTCGGGCTTTTTAGGTCGAGCGTAAGCGTACGACCTCTTGTATATACTTTTGTATATACTTCTACCTGTGGGCTCTCTGCTTTTTCATTGGTTTGTTTCAGTGCCCTTAAAAAATCCTTGCTTGCTAGTGGTCAATCTTTCCACTTTGTCCCACCTTTTCCTCAGTTGTACACACCCCCGGAGCATGGCCCCAGTACCTGTACCCTTCCACTTGTGCCACTGTAACATGTGCTTAGGGAATACTTTGTTCTTAGACTAAGAGCATTTGACAAAATCGCTGGATGTTTTCAGTGGCTCCAGTCCCTTTCTGTAAACAGGGCTCTAAATCATGTTCTTCTCTGGTTACATGTGCTGTGTATTCAAAGACTGAGGTCCAATGTTAGGGGCTGTTTTATTAGGGTGCCTGTTTCCGCCCCTGCCGCTGCCACGCAAAGACAATCTTGACCAAAATGTTTACAGTTATTTCCATACACGCTGCCGATGTGTAGAGAAAATCGCTACAGTTACAACATTTTATGTTTCTTCCCCTAATTTAAGATGGCCACCAGACATCATGCGGGATGACTTCATTAACGTCATGACAAGACCGTCTCTTTTCCTTTGCCGTTGCTTGTTCCATGTTTGTGAATTATCAGACCAATGTTGAAATAAAGCTGGCTGTTCGAAGATGCACGTGGATGACGTGCTTGCTTCCAACTCAATGCCTGCTGACCAAAGGGGCCTCGCCATTACCACCATCGAGTTGGAGGTTGGCTTGCTCCCTGGGCAGGGGGAGGTGTTGGGTGCATGCCTCTGGGTGTCTTGTGGTGGCACCTATTGGCTTTGGTAGCTGTGAGCAGGTCGCTGCTGAAGGTTGGCTTTCACAGGCGCTCCTCGACCCCTCAACTAGGTCTCAGGATGCAGCACCTGCAGCGGTTCCGGAAAAGATGGGGAGCCCTTGCGGCGCCGTGCTGTTGCTCTGCGTGCTGATCTGTTAAGGCACACGTGAGTGTAGTTAAGTGAGACTCCTGTGTGAGAAGCCCCTCTGTGTCTTTGTACTGAGTAGGTACCACTGTTGTGTGACATCCTAATTCTGCCTCTTGGTGGAGTAAGATTCTGAAGCATTACTATGCCTCTTTGGTTTAGAGAGACATCAGTGTAAGCCCTTGCTGTATGTAGTAAGACTGCAGGTTATGTTTATCCCCAACACATTGATGTTGAGAATACTGAAACTGTAGTAGTATTCTGGCTGTCTACTCCCACATATGTATATATAGTGGGTCAGTGAAGCGTGAGTAGAGAGATGCTTTGTGGGAGCATCCATCAGTTTTAGCAAGTGTCTGACTCATGTGGCCCCTGTGGTATTGAGACCTTCACTTGTGTCTGTTAACTTGTGTAAGTGAGGCAGTGTAGTCTGAGACCCTTGTCAGCAGTGACACTCAGAGGTGGAGGCATCTCCAGTATAGTGAGGCACTGGAGTCCCATTTCAATACTGAGGTTCTGGGGTATGAGTACTCTCCTCTACTGTGAAGATCTGTGCCATGAGGCCTCTTAAAGTAATGAGATTCTGTGATGTGAAACGTCTTGCGGTATTGAGACGGTCATGCGATATGCACTATACTGTGATGCTTTTGGGGGGTGAGTTCTCTAGTGATCTTGAGTCTGTACTGTAACTCAGTAGGTAGCTAGTGGCCCCATATCGCGCGTGACCAAGGGACATCTTAAGGATCTTGTGGGCCCTGGACAAAGCATATTTTGGGCGGTCCTGTTCCCAACAGCTTTGAATTTATGATCCAGTTTTAGATCTTTCATGCGCTCTTTGGTCAGGTCTCTGACAGCGCGCATGCACACTCGTCTTAATTCTAAATTTGTTACGTCCAATATTCAGGGATAGTGGTTTGTGTTTTCAATATTGTAACACAGGAGCAGCCACCTACTATATATTATTGCAAATCTCTGTTACACTCCCCAATTATCCATACATACACTTGATCTTACTCCCACTCAATCCTATTTACTTCTGCTCAAACTCCTACTCCTACTTACAGCATTCTTACCATACACAGATGCATGCTCTTACTCCTATTTCTAGATATTGCTAGAATTACCCCTACACTTTCTCCTTTGCTTACTTCTGTTACACCGCCTCTTACTTTCACCTACTCCTACTTATATCTGCTGCTTGTACTGCTACTCTTGCTCCTACCACTGATTATCTGCTACCTCCTCCTACTTGTTGGAATCTGTGTTTGCTCAGCTCGCAGCAAAGCCTTTTTATGGCATCTATCCAAGCCCCCGCAGGGGAGAAGTATCTCTGCCCTGATAGATGGCGTTGATTAAAGTTTGCACTGTCATACATAGAGGAAGAGCCAGATGCTTTTTCACTGTCTGAAGATAAACCTGGCCATTGCAAGTTGCCATAGTTACTGCTGGTAATAAAAATTACAACCAGCACTACACAATGAAAATGTCCAAGCCGAGGTACACGGGAAGAATCTGTGATCCATTGCTTATTCTAGTCCCTTTCGAAAGGGATCACTGATCCTAGCTCAGAGGAGGAACACGTTGCTGAATCCTGATGTCTATAGTAAATTAAGTAGGATTTCTGGGTCAAAGCAGCAACGCATTACAAATTGTTTATTCCCTCTTCAAAGATGCAATTCTAATATGTAGTAAATATTCCCATTACATGTAAGGCATTCATAAAGTTATGCTTCCTGGGCTAAAGGGATATTGATGTGCGGAGTACAGATTTCTAACTCGTAGGAGGAGTTACTGACCCCCCCCCAAAAAGCAGCTTCAAACCCTAATGAGTCATTCAAGATTTACTTCTCCATGCATGAAACCTGTGCAAAAGAGGTGGGTGGGGACAGAACACAGACCTCTGAGGCATGCAAAGAAGGCAGAAAGAGGAAACCTCCCCCTACGATTCTGATCCTAAAGATAACTATTCCACTCTCCCTTTAACCAATCCATAATTCCCCTACATTCTGGACTGCACCACTCACCTAAGGATACCTCAGAACCTCCACTTCCCCAGGCTTTCATCAGGCATGATGTCATAAGTGCGTAAAAGGCTTCTGTAATTCACCACATCACATAATTCCACTTCACAAATATACTCCACACCACACAATTCCACCCCACACAATTCCATAATTAACAATTACAATACTACCCACAAAATTCCACTCCACACCACATACATCCACTACACTCTAAACCAAAACACATAGGTAAAATATGTAGTCATTTACAATGTAAATAGCTCTAACTCTGACACATGAGAGACCTATTGCATTACAAATGCTTGTTTTATGCAGGAATCCGAAAGCCTGCTATTTGATCCGTGACGCTAGGCAACATCTTTCTGGGGCAGAACTAGTGGTTTTCCCACCATTATCAACAAGTTACTACAAAGGTAAAAACACGTATTGGCAATGAATAATGTTCAGCTACTGTATTGGCACTATCCAAAGTACACTATGGGGGTCATTCCGACCCTGGCGGTAAATACCGCCAGGGCCGGGGACCGAGGGAGCACCGCCAACAGGCTGGCGGTGCTCCCTTGGGCATTCTGACCGCGGCGGTTCGGCCGCGGTCAGAACAGGAAAACCGGTGGTCTCCCGCCGGTTTTCCGCTGCCCTGGGAATCCCCCATGGCGGCGCAGCTTGCTGCGCCGCCATGGGGGATTCCGACCCCCTCACCGCCATCCTGTTCCTGGCGGTTCCGCCCGCCAGGAACAGGATGGCGGTGAGGGGTGTCGTGGGGCCCCTGGGGGCCCCTGCAGTGCCCATGCCAATGGCATGGGCACTGCAGGGGCCCCCGTAAGAGGGCCCCACTTTGTATTTCAGTGTCTGCATTGCAGACACTGAAATACGCGACGGGTGCCACTGCACCCGTCGCACATCCTCCACTCCGCCGGCTCCATTTGGAGCCGGCATCCTCATGGAGGGCTGTTTCCCACTGGGCTGGCGGGCGGGCTTTTGGCGGTCGCCCGCCAGCCCAGTGGGAAACCCAGAATGACCGCTGCGGTCTTTTGACCGCGGTACGGTCTTTTGACCGCGGTACGGTCTTCTGGCGGTTCCCTCCAGGCGGGCGGCTCCCGCCGCCCGCCGGGGTCAGAATGACCCCCTATGTGCCTGACTACGACCTTGGCGGAGGGGATTACTCCATCCCAAACGTGACAGATATACTGTCCGCCGTTTTACAAGTTCCATAGAATATAATGGAACTTGTAATACGGCGGACAAGTTATCCATCATAAGATAAAAAGATATTTCCAGTTTTGAACATGCAATGTAATAATGCTTCCAACCACTAGAGGGTGCAGCTCGTTAATATTTAATTTTATGATGCCTTACACTTTCAAACATGATTAAAATATAACAAACATTCATGTGTTGCACCAACTAATTATTGTTTTTACTTTCTTTTCATAGAAGTTAAATGTGTTTAATAATTTTGGAAAACATATTTATATGACCATTACTGAATCCATTTGAAAAAGGCTTGTATTCACCTTATATTTGACCCCCTGTTGATGGAAACTTCCTTCGCATGGTGATGGACGTGAACCTACGTAATGGATGTGTACCCCTGTACAGCTGAGGGCCCCAACTTCAAATATGTCTTAATCACTGTTGCTGATTATTTTGTTGTCATGGGCAAACAGGGATAATGTGTGTGTGTGTCATGATGTATGTCTGTCTCAGGGATTGCGGTCTTTTTGGACCAGGAAGCACACTTACATTGCTACCCTCATAGTGATGAAAAGTTACCGCCTTTGCCAGGAGTTTAGAAACACAAGGGCGGTGGTGGCAGCCTACCCCATAGTGACCAATAGGAGTTAACAGGCCTTTTATCCTTTGGCACTGGAGTAAGGACTACAGGCTCACTCATTTAAAGTGCTGCTATTTGCTTAACTCACCCTTGGCCTACATCAGAGTAGTGTGAAGTGCTGCACAGTGCATGTGTTTTAGGTACATGTGCGGGTCTACATGCGCCTGTGGATGGTACAATACAGGAATGATGCGCTGCTGTGCTGTGTGTGTATGTTATATACATGTGCTGGATGTACGTGTACAGTTGAATGGTAAATATATGGAAGAGTCTGGGTTCCATTTTGCAAGACCCTGGGCTAACAGGAGGAGCATGAGGATCTAGATGAACCCCACCTCCCTCCCCAGGCAGATTTGTGGATTGCTGCATTCTTGTGAGCTAGATGAGACACACTGGAGGAAGGGAGAGCCAGGCTCTTCAGTGTACTTCAAAGGGTGCTCTTCGATTCACATAGAGATCATTGGGAAAGGGTCTGGGCTCATCTAAGGAAGTAGGTGGGGGTAATAATAGAATCTTAAGGTATAGGGCTGAGGCCCTGGGGTAACCTTTTCATACCCCATCGGCACGTATAGAAAACTACACACGTCTCCCTAAGCACTTCTTCAGGTACTGTGAGGATCCTCCACTTCCTTAATCAATATTATCGTAGTTTCATATCATTCGTCCTAAAAACCAAACGTTCTGATTTTCATTAATCATTCATTTTACTAGTATGTTGTTTACACAGGCTGACAAACTTCCAGGTGTGTAACCAATTAATTCCTTAAATTCCATCATTAACAAATGGCTTTACAATCCCATGGTACTGCGATCCCTAATGCATTTCAGGCCTGAAGGGCCTTTCGTCAGAGGGAAAGGCTACCCAACAAATAGGCTTCAAGTTATCTCCTCCACTCCTGTGTCCAAATGCATCACCGATGAGACGATGATAACCATGAGCACACTAACCAGTGACATTTTGATTAACTATTTACAAATTGGAATACATTTATGAGTGTGCAGGTTTTCTTTCAATAGTAACCTTTCCACACCCATTTCACTGTGACTGACATCCAGGTGTGAACCCCTAGTTACCCCCATGGCCTGTGTTGTGGGGCTGTAGAATTTGGAGTTGCTCCTGCTGTGACAGACTGCTTTCTGGGGGAAGGGCAGGGCAGAGGAGAGGGCACTGCAAAAGGAAGCAGAACTCCAACATAACTTAAAAGATTCAGACTCAAAATCACATTTTGTGTTTGGAAATGGACTATAAGAAGGGGAGTTCCAGACCAGCAAAATTGCAAACAGTCAAGCATCCAGTCAGGCTGTGTGAAGAGGAGAAGCTCTGCAAGGCGTATGTCTGTAACCTGGACTGGGGGTCAAGGCCTGCCAGTCTCCCAGATGGGCAGGAGATCGTCAAGGAAATTCAAGATCACCTGCCCTTAGACCCTGGATCATCACTGCCTCCCTCCTTGCAGGACCAGTGTGCTCTGTGAGGAAGAGGAGATGTACAAGTATGAGTTGGCGACCCCCGTATCCATGGTGGGGCCTCTATGAAGATTGCTGCCATGCAAATCAGGTCATAGCCTATATGCGGAATGAAGTAGGCAACTACGTATGCCAGATGGGGCCACCGTGAACATTTCTATTGTGCCAATTGGCCCCTAGCTAGTGTTTGGATTGAACTCTGCAACCCTGTATGCTAGGTGGGGCAACCATGAAGATAGTTGATGTGCTGATTGGGCCGTAGCCCATGTGCAGAGTGAGGGCGCTGAACCCTTATGCCAGTTGTGGCCACCAGGAATAGGCAAGGAGCGTAATCAGTACTCCCCCCCCCCCGCAACTGTGGAGATCCAAGGAAATTTACTAGCATGGGATTAATATTGAAGATCCCCCTGCCACTGCCTCTGCAGGACTGTGTATGAGGAACTCGAGGACACCCGATCATATAGGCCCTGCAGGGCCACGTGTGAGAAACTGACCAAAGACAGTAAGTGTGCCCGGATCATGGTGTGTACATCAAATGATTAGACTGACAACACACGGTCAAATGATGGAATCAAATGAAACCATTACCAATGTTAAAATATAATGAAAACCATCACCATTGTGTATTTGTGCTATCACTGATCTTGCTGGGCGGGACAGTGCAGTGAAGTTAACAATAAAGGTAGGAAAAGAACAGTACAACTGCATGTTACACTGAGCTTAGCCGGGACAAATAAAATCTCCCAAAAGTGTCTCCATGTGCGCGCTTGCTTGTCTTAGATTGCGTCATAGTACGAAATGTGTCTCAATGCAGAGTGCCAATGCCATGGTGCCAATGTTCTACAGGTGTGTGAATGAAGTCATGTGCCTGAGAAAATCTAATTCAACCAAAACCCGAAAACGTGTTGCCCATATTGCATGAGAATGGAAAAAACACTAACACTTCTTACAGAAAGCAAGGTTCTGTGCTGAGCAATGACACAATGTCAACTGTACGAAAGTACAGGTAACATAGTTGACAGCGCAGTGACCAAATTAAAACAAAAAGTGAGTAAAATCACATGTGATACACAACCCAAATTGTGGTGGCCATATTGAGTGAGTGCGAATCCAACTAACGACAAGACCAGGACAGTAATAAGGTGACATCATGTAGGCAAATGTATAGTCAAGCACAGGAGAAATTGTTTATTTTAAGTATTTATTTATTGGTAAGCTGATTACATTACATAACAAAATCCCATCTGACTGACACGGAATGGACAACATAATTCTACTTTGCTGCAGCTTTGTGAGGAACCATAGTAACAAGAGACAGGAGTCACATGGACCTCTCAGGTCTGCAACATTCAATGATCTCACCGAGCCTATGAAAAGCCGCAATCGACTTGAGTAGAGTGCCGGGCTACGAAAAGGCCACCTGTTACTACATCTGTAAGTCTACCCATCACCATTAAGGGGGTGCAATTAAGCACAAAACAAATCATAAAATCCATAGTACACAAGTATAAAGCTGACAATGAAAAATATTGTTTATTCGCAAGCCTGTGTGAAATTTTAACTACATTCGAGTAATCAGAGTAATTTCAGTAATTACACATTACTCTTGTGATGTGAAATCATCAAGATGATGCAATTACACCAGCTTAAGTAATTAAGAGTAATTTGAGGCAAAATCCTACCGTAGTGCACAGGAACAACTAACAAACATCTAGATGTACAGAGCATTTTTGAGGTTGCAAACGACCCAATTCACAGAATTTGGCCATTTGTGACTGCAAAAATACTTTTTGACATCTACAAACAACAAAATGCAATTCTACAGAAATGCAATTTAAGTTTGCAAATCGGTATTTCGAAGGGGCATGTTTAGTGAGTGTACTTCGCAGTAGTATGTATTAATGTTTTACAACTGAATGAGGGTCGCAAAACATACATTTTTTACTGACTACTGAAAGGTAGTGGCAGCCACTCACAAAAGTGGGGACCCCTTCTCCTCTCAGAATGTTAAACAATACATTTTTAATAGCTGGTAGTGATCCCAGGGAACACTGCCTACTCTTCAAAAAAGCAAGCATTGGCAAAGCCAACAGGTTTTGCCTATTGGAGACCTATTGTCTTTGACAATCGGGTGGGGTGGGTAACGGGGAGCAGGTGGGGTGTGGATAACAAGATGATTTTTTTTAAAGTGCTATAAAGTGGCCAGCGCTGGGGGCTTCATAGCGTTTCTGGCAGGTGGAGGGGGGGAACAGTGACAGGCAGGGTGTTGGAGAGGAAAAAAAACACAGGAGGGTGAGTGGGAGAAGAAACACAGGAGGGTGGGTGGTTGTGTAAACATGGACAGTAGGACATGGAGGAGGAGGGGAGAAGAAACATGGGAGGGCAGGCCAGAGGGGCAACGAAACAGCAAGTGGATGGGGATAAATTAAATAAAAGAGCAATGACACGGACAGAGTTGACCGTATCACAGCACAGAAATAGTACATGAATCACAGCACCAGCAGTAGTCTGCCAGTGGAGGGACACTAACCTGATGTAATTAATCTGTACTTGGTTCTTGTGCCTCGGAAAGGACCGTAAGTGACGCATGGCAAGCACTACCCAATAAGAAGGCAGCAAAGAAGAAGACAATGATGCCAACAAATGGTAAGCAATGGGTCGCTTCCAAGGCCATTTTTGAACACCAAAGTCTCACAAGCCAGAGTACATGTGCTAGCTAGCCCATGCAAGCGAGACGTAAAAAAGCTAACCCAACTACAATTTGAAAGATACATAGGAGTTTACAAAACAATTTATTAGATTGTCAAAAGGTGCTACGATGCCATCTTCAAAGCAGGTAGTGTGCTATTCAAACGTTTATCAGCACTAAAAATATCACAGGGATTTTTTTTCCACCCTTACTAAATTGCATATGTTTTATGTTCTTATCAAAATAGTGACATCGCATTTAATGCATTATTTTTTGTTTACTATCTGCACCTCTTGTAACCGAAGCTCAAATAATGTACTTTTTGTACCCGACTGCTGCTTGAGTGAGTATTGATAGCGCGTCCAGTCCTTATAAATTACTTAAACTTGGACACGCCGGAGGTCGGTGGACCTTTTGACCGGGTTGAATTCTCCTCATCCAAAGAATTTTCGGATCCCTCAAATCAATAATCAATACTCATTTATAATCAATAACCAATACTCAATTAGTAATCAATCAACAAATTAGTTAAACAGAAAATCAGTAATTAGACATACCATGACCTTTCAGTCATGAATAACCACACCTGTTTATTAAAGGTTAATGAGTTTATTTCCCTATATTAACAAAGATAGCACAATATAAGTAAGTCTCAAAATCAAATGGTATACATATACGAACATTACTAGCTGTCCATAACGATGGAAGAAACGCAATGTACGCAAAATTTTGATTATAATGCACTCGGTTATGGCAATGCAAATCACTAATAAAAGTAACTGAATTTGACTAATTGCATACATTGGTCAGCATAACAAGATTTCAATTCAGCATGGTGCATCAAGTGAATACCTCAACTAACCTCTGATTAGCATTGGCATGTGGGGCTTCATGCAAAAGAATTTAATCAACATAAATTTAGAAAACTTCTAGCTTTGGCTCTGTCAAAATAAGCAGTTGGTACCTAAGAAGGAAAATACAATGAATAATACATTTATCCTTTCATAATTACCAAATACAATCAGCACATAAGGTAAGTCTTCATCCTTCAGGTACCGGTTCGATCAGCATGGGGCAGATTTCAAGGGGGCAATGTTTAAGTCACGTTTTCCTGGCAGCAGCAAGGAAAAGGGGGCAAAAGTTATTGCATGGGCAAGACGGGGTAAAGTTAAAGTTAAAGTCTCTAGGGTAAGAATTCTTTAAAGTCTCTCACTCTCGCTGGGATAGAGGAAAAACATCAGCAAAATGGCTTCTCAGATCTGGCTTCAAAATGGCATCATAGAAAATGGCAGACTTCTCTTTGTCCGGTCGGTTTAAGTAGGAAAACGTTTCAAATTCTTCAGGGTCTTCCATTGGAGGGTCCATGGGGGGGTTTCTCTTTGACCAATTCCAGACCCGTTGCATTGCAAATGCTTGTTTTCTGCATGATATCATAAAGATGCATTCCCCGTGAACATCCACACACATCTGAGTTCAGCCGTAGCTACTTGTGGGGTGATATCACCCCAGAATCATGGTCTAAGAAGAGACTGTTTTTGTCTAATGTTCTTCATCCGGTTGGAAGGACATGAATCGAGATAGGTTTTGTTGTAAAGTGGCACCAGGTGCATGGAACCCATGTCTTAGTAACACTTTATTTTACACTGTTAAAACTCCATTGGGTGGGTACAGGAAGCAGGTCAGAGTTGGTAATGGGATGAGTAATAAAAACGCGCTATAATGTGGTCAGCTCTGGCTGCTTCATAGCACTTTTTTTCCTTCTTGGGACAGGTAGAGGAGGGCATGAGGAAGGGAAGAATAAACACGGGGCGGGTGGAAGAAACAGGGATGGGAGGGGTTATGGGAGGGGCAGGGTGAAGAAACAGGGGATGAGATGAAACAGGGAGGGGATAAGTTCAAAATAAAAAGGAACTATGACGTGGCCATTATTGACCACGTCGTAGCGCACAAATAGTATCTGAATCACAGCACAAGCAGCGGAGAGACACTAATCAAACCTCATTACTCTATACTTGGTCCGTGCACCACACAAAGCACAAGAAGTGACGAATGGCAGGAGAAGCCAGTTAAAAAAAGCAAGAATGATGTTAACGAATAGTGAGCATTAGGTGGATTCCAAGCTCCTTACTGATTACAAGAGTCTCGCAAGCGAGCGCATGCTCACACAGGCGAGACCTAACAAAACTTACAAGTTTCATTTTTTTCTTTTGAAACACATTGTTTTCCTTTAAGAACAAAGGGAAGCTTGCCTACGAAACAAATGATTGCTTTATGTCATCCTCGTGTGATTTATTGGTCACTTTCATCAGCAGTTGATCCCTAGAAAACAAAGTTGCCTTTTCTGAGATCCCTTCATTATCTAGTCTTGAGAGCCTCTTTTTTCAAATCTCTGGATTTGGTCTGCAGTGACTGTAGACAATTCAGCTGGAGATGAAAATATCCTTTTGAATTGAGTGAATTGAGTCATGGTATATGGTGATTAAGACTGTTTGGGAGAAAGCAATGAAGTATGTTATTTGTTATGTTTGCACGTGCTTTTCCTGTACACGTTGGCTATTCTCTGATTGTTAATTAAGCTGACAAGCACATCCAAGTATGATTTTCCATCTTTGCTTATACTGTGACTAAAGGAGATGTACTATTTTTTCTGATTTAAAGATTGGATGTTGAACTCGGTTGATCCATGCCAAATAATGAAAATATCTGATAAACATCAGTAATCCATCAATCCAATCCGAGTCTTTATGTATGTTGATCCTCGAAGATAGTTATAAAGGCGCTAGCGTAAGTGGGTGCCCCAGAAAAGCCCATTAAGATCGCATTAATTTGTAGCTAAAATTTGTCTTGACACCTGAAATAACTGAAATGGTGAAAAATGAAGAAGCTGAAGGAAAATATGTAATTGACTTGCATCTCTTCCCCTTGACAAAAATGCCTTCATTCCCAAACTACTTGGAATAGAGGTATACAGTGAGTTTTAATGATTAAATTCACATCAACTGGAATTTTTAAATCATTCAGTTTATAAAAAAATTCAGTTGTGCCCATTATGTATGACCAGTCTTGCGAATTAGCAGGGTAAAAAAATCCTGCCCCATTGTATTTGATGAACTCAACCTCATTCAGATACAATGCCTGGGAAAGATGGATCCTGAGAATCTCTGTGCAGCTGAGGCAACACGTAGAGGCAACATCTGTGGGGACGCAAGGTTGTCTAAAACCTTTTAGCTTGTTACTGATCCATTCCATTTCTTCTGCATAATCCAAAACGGATTATGGAATCTTCTGCAAATCTGGACCAAGATCTCTTTCCAATTCCAAATAAGTATATTTGTCATCAATGTGTTCATTTACTTTTCGCTTATAGTAATCAATGTCCATGATGACCACCGCATCTCCTTTTTCTGCTTTTTGAATCATGATGTTTCTGTCGAAGTTATCCAAAGCTGCGTGAGAAATAGGTACTAATAATGAGCTTCTTGGTGTGAGCTCCTTGTATTCTTTTACTAATTTATCCAAAATGGCTGTGGGATGTGGATGAAAAAATTACTTTCCGCCCAGCAGTCTCATGAACTTCAAAAGAGAAATTTCAAATTACTATTGATTAGTTTGATATGTTTGAAAAAATACGAGTCCTTGGATAAAACCATCATGTGATGGTTCTTAGGGGTACAAGATGATATATTTATGACAACGTTTTCGCTCAACTCCTCAAATTCCATTGTGTCATTTCTGTGTTTTTTTTCTCTTCTCCCTTCTGGTTTTCCTATATGGTTTTGAGGATTGTTGTTGATCCCCTTGAAGACAGCCTCACCATTACCCACCATTACCCAATCCAGTGTCAGCTGGACTGCAGATCGACTGGCTTAAAGCCCGATTCTGAAAGAGAAGGTAGAAGCCTCCCCTTAGTCTAGCATTGCAGTCGAATACACCACCCTTCCCATTCCCAAAATCCTCTGTCTTTTAAAACACTACTGGACCCCAGGTCCACATCCTTTGGACTATTCTGACCTAATGAGCATTAAGAAATGATTCCCCAACATAGAGAAAGCCTACGCCAGTTCCCCATAAAATTGCAAAGTGAATTTAATGTTTACAAAGTAAATTGTCATGGAGTAAATCAATCGCTATTCTTATTTGCACCTAGTGCAGTGAGAGATTAATTGGTTGAAAAGTAAGCATGGTTGAGGCAGGACCCCACACCGTTGGGGCCTTACATACATAAAGGATTCATTGTCGAATGTTTTTGCAGATGTGTTTCCTGTGAGAAACAACTGGACTAAAATTTCGAATTTCAAAGAAAGTAACGGTGAATTGCCAGCAAATGTTTTAGCATGCTCAAGGATCTGTTTGAGAGATATTCAACACTGATTGTCCAACAGAAACGGCTATGGAAGCTATACGTGTAGGTGCTGCTTTCATGCAAGGATTGTTGCTGAGTGTGAGAAGACAACTGATGACAATTGTATTCGATCTCAAACAAAGAAACTGACCAAATAATTGGTTGTTTTTAATCACTGACTAGCTTAAAAAGAGAGAAAGAAAGAGAATGTTGAATCTAAATTGATGTTTTTGAAATTGCAGAACATGCAACCGAATGTGAAGGGTAGAGGGCTAGGAGTCCCTGCAAGAGGGGAACAAAAGGGGAGACGAGAGACGGAGAGCTGGCATCAGAAGAGGCAGAGGAAGATCCCTGAATGCCGATGGGTCATGTTTTGCCTATGGGCAGTCGGAAAATTGGAAAGAAAAACTGCAGTTCTGTCTCCTCTGGGTGGGTTATCTTTGTCATGGAACCTCCCCCATAGAGTGGCACTTGACACCATAAAGGATTCAAGCTATGCGCAGGTTGCCATGCCCAGTTACTGTCTCCCAGGTTCAGACTTTCCTGGGTATGGCTGGGTATTGTAGACAATGGATCTTGGGTATGTCACAATGGCACGGCTTTTGCAAGGTCATGTAAGAAAGACACCCCTGAAGAGAAGCCGAAAACTCATTTGTACAGATGTAACACGCCCTGGTCTTGCCTCTTGCCTTCTTGCTCTCTGACATTGATAAACCCAGAACACAATGGTTTGCCCTTATGGTACTAGTACCAGATCACTTATTACTGTTGTGCTTGGGCCCAGTCATGGTGAGCTTTCTCCATGTCTCCGCTCTAAAGCTGCTGCTGGCCATCTTTTTGAAGCCTGTTTGAATATTGTGTTGAACTCCTCTCTGATTGTTGCTGTCCGCCAAGCTGTTGTTGCTCTACTTCCCACCACTGACACTCAATATCTTTACAATGCCAAGTTGTCCCAATATGTAATTCTGTTGTTGTCTGACTCTCATATTACCCTTGTCCATTGCCCTTCCCAGAACTCAGCATCTCTAATGCACACCTCTGAGGAAAGAGAACTTCATGATTGTCTTGTAATAAATGAACATGTAACAAAGACCCGCACTGACTTCACAGACGCACTCGCAGCAAACCGTGAATTATTATATTTGTTGATGGTCATGCCTTTGAAATTACAAATGTGAACTGCATATGGTTGATGGTGGGTGTATGAGGTTGTTGAATGCTGCTGCATGCCCATATGAAATCTACCCAAGTTTCTGAACTCATGCAGTAACTCAAGCCTGCTTCCCAGCAGAGAAAAATATTGTAATTTTATTCACACACTCTATGTATGTGTTTGGAGTCAGACATGACTTTGGGCTTTCCTTGATGCAGATGGTATTTCTGACTTCTGTTCATACCCATATAAAGAATGCCTTGTATTTACAAAATGTGTTGAACTACTGCCTTAAAAATTAGCTGTAGTCAAGTGCGCTGCCCGTCAGCACCCAGCTGATGAAGTACCCTGAGGAAATGCCTTTGCTGATGCAGAAGCTAGAGTTGCTGCCCTGTCACAAAGTGATAACACTACTATTTATATTAGATGGACTGATTTGTTTCCTGTGCCCGCTGTAAAGAATTTGTTTCTTTTGCAGGAACGAGCCTCAACGAGTGAAAGGTAGAACTGGATCAAACAGAGATGTACAAGGGACCCTAAAGAAGTGTGGTGAGGCAGATTACCACGTACAGTTGAACCAACATTTCTACTCCTCAACCTTGCATGGCTGCATTTACAAGAGAGGCATTTGTCAGTAAGAATGGAAAGCCCTGATCACCAGCCAACTGGACTATGGCAATGCAATCTATGCAAGGATCACCACACAACTCCTCAAGAGATTACAGACCATAAGGAACTTGGCAGCCAGACTCATCCTGGACCTTCCCAAGCGGACTCACTTCACCCCACACCTCAGAAAGCTCCACTGGCTTCCCATGCAGAAGTGATGTCAATTCAAAATACTGATCCACGCCTTGATAGCCCTCCACAACCAAGGTCCCGAATACATCAATCTCCAAATAAATTTCCACCTCCCATCCAGGCACCTGTGCTCCTCCTCCCTCTTCCTCTCCGACACCCCCCGCATATGTCGCAGCATCTGCAGAGGGCGATCTTTCCCCTACCTCGCCACTAAATCTTGAAACAACCACCCACTTAACCTACGAACCTCACCCTCTGTTGGAATTCAGAAGAGGACTCAAGGCCTGGCTGGTCGACTGAGCCTTGGCAGCAACAGACTTCAGCGCCTGGATACCCACACAAGTGATTAGCTGCTCTCTACAAATCCAACTGCTTTGGATCGGGTCTGTGCTGCTACAATCCATTATTTCTGTTCTTATCTTCAAACAACATTACCTGATTGTCTGAATGAAGTTTGACCCTCCCTCTGGCCCTTCAACTGGATCTATGTCTGAATCCACGAGAGGAAGTCCACTCTGCAGCCTCTCTGTCATGGCCCCTACCTGGTGTCGCTCATCACTAACATAGAAGTAAAGTGTTGTGGACTGTCAATGTGTGTTCACTCCTCCCAATGCAAGTATTTCACATCTCCCTGAAACATCTGCCACGGGTGCACATCTACAGAGCTGCAACTACCCCAGGTCAGGGCCCTCTGACAGAGCTGCCTGCCACCCGCTGAAGGGCTGGATTTCCAGGGCCCACTCTTCTTGTATGCTTCTCTACACCTGCACATTGATGTGCCCATCACCCTAATTGTTACTACCTCCAGCTGAGGGAAGGGGCTGTCTCCTGGACACTGGATCCCCCTATGGGTCTGGCCTGCTATCTTTGCCTCTACACTCAGTTCCTAGGTCCTAATGAGATACTTCATTGCTATGGAATGGAAAATTGTAGGAAAGCCAGACAGTACTGCACCTGTCCTTCAGTGGAGCTGCCTCTGTGTGTATGAAAAAACTCTGACTGTCTGCTTCTTGAGAAATATTGCCAAGCAATATATCTTTCTTCATTTTGGATCTGCTCTCATTTGCCCGCAGATTTCTTACTGGGTTGTGCCTTTGATTGGAGTTCCCCTTAGCAAAAATGAAACTGGCATTGGTTTATTCTATCATAGGTACCACCTTCTGGAGGTTGGTGGCACCTTCTTTGAGTTTTGGCAGGGACTTGAAGATTATAACAATCCCACTGGTTACTATAAACCTGACATTACTCATATAAGGACACGGGCTAGTAGCTGTGCAGGAAGTGAGGCCTGCACAAGTAATACGTTCAAAATTAACCCCTCACTGGCAACCTAGCACCCCATTGTGGCACATGACTCTCTCACAATTCAGTGGCACACAATAATAGCACTCAAAAATGATTGTTGAGTCTGTTGTTTTCTTTGGAAAAAGAAAAACACATTTATTACACGGATGTAATACTTAATAAGACGCAGTGACTTACAAATATACTTAAGGTTGGTGCAGTGCTTAATTTGTGCTTGTTGTTTCCGGTGCTGAGCACCAGCACTTATTTTTGAGGGACGGGGCTTATTCTTCTGCCCCAAGCATTTGCTGTGAGCAAAAGACACATATGGGAAAGACGGAAGAAGGATGAGCTGAAGGGGGCAGGGGTGGCCGTAAATGGATTGAAGAGGCCCAAGATGGCTTCAGGATTACGCCGCCTCAGTATTCAGTGCTGGCAGATTTAATTACAGCAGCCTCATGTTTAAGAGAGGGGCTTTGAGCAACGGCACCTCTTTATTTACAAATTAAGCACTGGGTTGGTGGAAATACCTTTGATGACATTACATTTGCCCCCTAGATGATCATTACCTGAAAATCAACTGTACCCTCATCCCTTACCATAAACCACATGAACATATAGCAGAGTGTCACTTTGAGTTTAGCAGGCCTATTGTCATGATCAAGTTTACCACACTTACAGACCACGGTATAATGCATCACTCGATCACAGACTTCAGTAACCACAGTCCATCTGCAATCATTATAGTTAACAAAGCATTGCAATTTTTCATGAACATGTGAATAAGGCATCATAAAACAATATTACATGTGTCTTTGTTTTTTGCTAACCACATGGCAACAAAACCTTTAGCTACAGTACCAGCCAATAAAAGTTCCTGCACTCCCACGCCTAAGAACAATAGTTCCAGCCTTGCAATTGCTTAATGTAGGCTGATAAGCCAGGGTGGTGGGATCATATTTTCTTTGACCCTGCAGACTTATGGTCAGTACTTTGAGTTCATTGGGGGAGCTGCTGTAATCCTGCAGCCCACCACACTCTCTTAAAAACATTGGTGGTGCTCCTGCCATCTTGAAGCCACCCCATACAGATAAAACTCTTGGTTACGTACGCCCCACAGGGCATTATGGGGCACTCTCTTTTGGTAGCATGTATATTAATTAAGCAGCTTGGGCCGTGGTTTTTCTCTTGTTTCCAGGTGTTAGACCTGACAGCCTTAGGGTGGTCTTCTCCCAACTTTTTGCCTTCCTCGCTCCATGTTTCTGATCTTGCTTTTTCTGGTTTTAGGACTCTGTGGGGAATATTTATACTCTGTTTGCGCTGAATGTGCATCAAAACTTTTGACGCACATTCAGCGCAAACCTTGTCCCATATTTAAACTATGACGCCCGACTCCATGGACATCAAAAAACCTCTGTGTGCGTCATTTTTTGGATGCGAGAAAGCGCCTTGCGTTAATGACATGCAAGGTAGGCGTTCCCGTCCAAAAAATTACTTTAAGGCCTGTGTGCCTTATTTATACTCCTGCGTCATTTTGATGCACAGGAGGGGACGGGCCTTAAAAACCGTCGCCCAGCCTGATGTGCGCCTTTTTTTAACGACTGGGTGAGGGCAGGCGTTAAGGGAACTGTGGGCTCACTTCCATGGTCTCAGACCATGGAAGGAGTCCAGAGGTGCCCTTCCCTGCCCCCAGGGACACCCCCTGCCACCCTCGCCCACCCCAGGAGGACACCCATGGATGGGGGGACCCATTCCAGGTAAGATGAGGTAAGTATTATTTTTTAATTTTTTTAAGTGGCATAGACGGGCCTAATCTGCCATGGGCATGGCCATTGGGCAAGGGGGCATGACTCCTGTCTTTGCAAAGACAGGAGTCATTTCAGTGGGGGTTGTGCATCAAAAAATGGTGCAAGTCCGGTTTGAGCCATGCTTTTTGACTCAAACCTGACTTGCACCATTTTTTGACGCACAACCCCCATTTTCCCCTACGCTGGCACTGCCTGGTTTGAGTCATTTTTTTTACTCTGACCAGCCCGCAGTGCCGGCTAACATCAATCCTTAAATAAGGCGCCCGCAATGGTGCGTAGGAATGGCGTTAGCCGGCGTTAAATTATTTGACGCAAACCCGCGCCGGTTTGCGTCAAAAAGAATAAATATGGGCCTGTGTACTTTAGCACAGCTACCAGAGCAAAAGTTATTGCGTTGTCTCCCCTAAACATGGTAACATTGGGTCCTACCCAATTGGCATATTTCATTTTCATATAAGTCCCTAGTAAAGTGCACTATATGTGCCCAGGGCATGTAAATTAAATGCTACTAGTGAGCCTGCAGGACTGATTGTGCCAGTCACATAAGTCACCCTTTAACCATGTCTCAGGCCTGCTAGTGCAAGGCCTGTGTGTGCAGTTTCACTGCCACTTCGACTTGGCATTTAAAACTACTTGCTAAGTCTTAAATGTTCCTTTTGTTACCTATATGTCACCCCTAATGTAGGCCCTAAGTAGCCCATAGGGAAGGGTGCTATGTAAATAAAAGGCACTTGTAAGTTTGACATGACCTAGCATGACCTAGCAGTGAAAAAATCCCAAAGTAATTTCTCACTATTGTGAAGCCTGCTCTTCTCCTAGGCTAGCATTGGGAATTCCCTTATAAACATTTAAGTGGTAATTTCTCATCTGAAAGGAGTGGCCTTGTCATGTTTGGTATGGTAGTGAGAAATCCTGCTTACTGGTGAAGTTGGATTTAACTTTACTGTTTTAGAAATGCCACTTTTAGAAAGTAGGCATTTCCCTGCACTTACTGCTCTCTGTGCCTTACAGCCTGTCTCCAATCCACGTTTGGTATGTGCTGGTTGACAGCTTCCCTTGTGCATTCCACCCTGACAGCCTTAAACACAGGACACTCAGCTGCATTTGCATTCATCTGGATATTGATAAGTATTCCTAGGTAGGAAGGGTGGAGGGGCTCTCACTTACACTACAAAGGCTAGTGGCCTGACCTCACACAAAGGACTAATAACGCCCCCCCCCCAAATGTCCTGGCATACAGGACTGAGCTGAAAGGGGAACTTAGACACTTCAAAACCAGTCTTTGAAGTCTTTTCTACTACAAAGGCACATTTCAGTATATATAGAGGGTCTCTGACCCCACCAGATCAGACACTTCTGTGCCAAGCTACCAGAGGGTGAGCACAGGATAAATTGTGTGTGTTGTGACTTACCATGACTAGGATTGTGGTCCCTACTTGGACAGGGTGCATGCCACTTCCAACTAGAGACCCAATTTCTAACGCCAGGATTTGCTTTTTTTGTTGGGAGTGTCCAGTCATACTTAGGCGCCCTGACTTACCTTTACTTTCGGGGCAGCATCGGGACCCCACCCCAGCTGACCCTGCCAGCTGTCTACCCAGCTAGTACCCTTGCTTCTCTTCTTCCTGCTTTGTGTGAGCAGGGTATTTCTGATGTGGTGGCTGCCTCCGCTCTCCTCAGACATGGGCATATGAAGCGGGAGCAAGCCCACCCCCATTCGAGGGAGCGTGCTGGTGCTCCCTCTTGTTGGTCTCTCATCAGGGGTCTGGAGATGGGGTTCCAGGCCCCTTTCTTCTTTCTTGAGGGGTGCAGTGGTGCTCCCACTTCCCTTTATTGGTGGGGTCAATAGATTGGGCCCCGGGTCCCTGTTGGCATAAACCAGCCTTGGGGATGGGGTCCCGAGGCCTTGTAGAGCTCTGCGGAGGGGACCCCACACATGCCCCCTCCCAGGTTTATTAAAAATGAATGCAGCTTGTGTTGACCCCTGGGTACTGGCCCATTCGAAGGGTTTCTTGAGAACTTGCAGCAGAGCGACACACACTACATTTACTCAGCTGGGGGGCCAAAGGTCAAATCCTTTTCCCTGCAATATATAGGGCTCCGTTGGCCTGATTTGCAAACTCTTGGGCATTTTGCTCCTGATGGTGAGCCCTAGCCACCTGGAGCCATCCTAGCAGGCCTTCTGGCCTCTAAGGTGGCACACTTTACAGGGAGCTGGCTCTAATGGCTCCCTGAACCAGCCTTTCTCCTTTTCTTGTTCTCTGGTGCTCCTCTTGCTTGGGTGCAGAAGTCGAGATCTTCCACCAACTAGTACTTAGGGGGTGTAGGGTAACCACCTTCCATGGTTTTGGAGAGATCAACTGGCCCCAGGACAAACTGTAGGGAAACTCCCATTAGGGCATCAGGGGGCTTGTCTGTCCTGTTGTCCATGGTGTGTTAAGACTTGAGCATTCATACTTAGTGCATGAGTTTCACCCCATCTTGATACTTTTCTGGACTTTTCTCTGGACCTTCCTCAGCAGCAGATGTGGCACTATGATATCTCCAAAACCAACATATTATTTTGCATCTTGTTCCTAGACTAGACAAAAAGCTCAGATACTGGAAGAAAGAGGTTATGCCACAGTCATTTCCTTAGGTCTGATATCCTATCATTTAGATGCCCAGAACACCATGTTCCTACAGAAGTGAATAGGCTCAGAATATGTCCTTGAAACCAAAGTGGGGAATTGCACCATAGTAGGATCAGAATGTTGAGCTCACCTTCCTAGGCTTTCCCTTCGCATCCACAAACAGGTAGGTCACATTATTGATAGCATGAAAAATTGCATGAGATTCAAAGTGACTTAGACATCAACCTTAGTGGCATTTTGTCTTGGTTGTCTGGGGTGTCTGGAAGTTGGGAAATTAAGATGTTTGAAAAAGTTACTGCATTTATTGTTTTTTGAGAAATGTGGTTATTAGTTGTGAAAGATGTGAGTCCATCACAAGTTATAAGTCAGCAATTGTCTGTTTGCTCAGAACCAAGTACCCATTGTAGTACTTGACTCTCTCAGGGTAGCAAAGCAGAGACGTCCAAGGAGGTAGTGTGAGCTAGTAATCTCAAATCTCTAGTGTGCAACAGCAATGGTGAAAAATGATTGTCTTGTCAGTGTTCTTTCTTTTAAAAGGAAAAATATGTTATTATACACATCAGGACACTACTCAGTATTACACATTATTTTCCAAATATCTGCATTCAGGTAGGTGGAAATACCTTAGGTGACACCCTCATTTCACATTATGCCCCTAGTGGGTTCCGAACCTTATAACCACAAAACGCCTCATCTATACTAGATACAACATCACAATATGGGGGATGTCATTATCAATAAGGCAGCCATACTGGCCTTGTAAGGGTGTCATATTAATTGTGTTTCAGGATTGCACCACCATTAAAATCAATGGGGAGAGTAACCATATTTAAATGCATTCAATATAATGGTAAACATTGCTTTGTCAGGTTCTGTGTTGTCATGGAATAATTTAAAATTCAAAAACATGAGTGTCAGAGTCTTCTTTTCACTGCTATTAGATGTCAACTGCAGTTGTAGGACCAATCACTAGGGGTTCCTGTATTCTAGAGTCCAAGAACAAAAGCTCCAGCTCTCAGAGTTCTTAAAGCTAAGGCAAACCTCTTTGGTGCTTGTTGTTGTAAGGCACCAGGAGACTTTGGATTAAATAATACAACATTTTCCAGCAGCCCCCACAACACCAGAGCAAATTATTGGTGGTGCATCTTCTGTCACTTTAGGGCACGACAAAGAAAGATATTCAAGTGTACACTCCCTAGTGGGGCATTATAGGGAGCTCCAGCCAGCAGCAGTGCATATTAAGTAAGCAGCTTTTCCACAAACCTTTTCCCCTTTGATCTGCGTTTTTCTCTCCTTTGATTTTTTTTTTAATCCCAGGTACCCGTGCTCACTGGGCAACAGTGAGTGGTATGTTTCTTTGTTAGATGCTGTGACAAAAACCCGAAGGTCCCCCGCAACCCCGGATGGCTCCTGTTGCATTACAGCAACTGTGCTCTGCACGGAGCCGCCATCCTCCGCCATCCTCCTTCCCTACCCATGCTGTTCTACTGCAGGCGGGAAGAGAGTGATTGTTCTTCTTCGCCTAGCCCACAAGCAGCATGGGCTGGGATCGTGCCAGGGGTGTCTCCTGGTGCCCGCTCTCCATGCATTCTCGTCTGTCCCGGTGGGATATGTTTCAGGGGAATGGGGTCCCTAGGTTTGAGAGCTGGCTTGAAGATGAGGTTCCACGCATGACCAGTTCCCAGCAAAATTAATTCATGTTGTTGCTGGAGGCTTGTCTCACCCGAGGGGTAATCTTAACAACATTGGGCAGAGTGCAATACGTTTAGTTTTCTTTGCAGCTTGCCTCTGCAGAGGGCAGACTTAACGGTCTCTTTTCTCAGGCCCAATTGGGGAATTTCCTCAAATTATTTTGCTCCTGGTAGCCAGATCTAGCTACCAGGAGCATTTTTCTGAGTCCTATATGTCTCTAAAGTTGGAATTTTTCATGAGAAGCTGGATTTTCCTGGGTCCCTGAATGCGACCTGTCCCCTGCCTGACTCTTAGTGCTCTTCGCCTGCTGGTGGGAGCATCTTGAGCAGCTCTTCCGCAACCAGCTAGCAAAACACCCTCCCTGCTGCATCCACTGGCCCCAGAGCCTCCTGGCTTCTTGAAGGGCACTGATGGGTCAGTGGAGGAGAGAAGGGCCAGTGCATAGAAGGACAAGAGGAGCCATCCAGGGTCCCCCAGCAGGTCCATTCCTATAACTGCTCCATAGGAGGCACATGATTACATTTGTCATTTCCAGGAACAGTGTCTTCTCAAATGTCCCTTTACTGTGCAAGGTCTTTTAAGCGGGTAGAAAGGTCCAGAAGCCATGCACCTCTGGGCAATCCTAGGCTGCTCCAGAATCACTCCACCCAGTCCCAACCCTTCTGAACAGAATTCTGGACAATCCAATATGGCAACTTCAAGTCGTCTCTGGAAAGAGCTCCCCTGAGAGCCTCAGCTCCACCCCTAGGTGACACCGCTGCCTGATCCCTTCCTACAAAAACCTCAAAGGTGAGCACCTCCTGTGTTGACTCGACAGTTCTGGCCCCCCTGCTTTGATCCTGTGGGCCTGGGATATCTTAGCCCAGGTGCAGTGCTGCAAGCTAATTAGCAGATGCAGATTTCCCTCCAACCCTTCCTTTCCCAGGGCCTCGATCAAACACTGATAATTGCTCTATTGTTGGGGGAGGTATTTGATCCCTCTCCTGTGGAACAGTGTAATTAACATATCCCAGTAGGGAAGGCAGAGGCCTAGATTCTGATTCTCAGCTGAGCTAGGGAAATACGATAAATCTTAAAGTGCCACACTAAGTGTATGTAGGAAGTCAATTATTGTAACTTCTCACTTGGGGTTCATGTTTTTCCCCGGATTGAAAGTACAACACAGTAGGGCAGATTTAGCTTATAATGTGTGCACATTGGAAGCTCCACAGTAAGCACCACAGACCTGCACTATGAATGGCTGCTCGCATTAGAAGGCCTTCCCCAGGTCAGCATCAATCCCTGAAGAGACCCTTCTGTGATAGGCTACCTGTGCACAGACACAAAGCTGTGCAAGATGGCAGCCTCCTACAAGCAGCCCACACACATGCCACTTTCCTCCTGCTTGACTTTTCAGAGTGCATTGGCAGATGGCAAGTCATTCTTCCCAGCTCTTGTCTGCTATAGGTTGTTAAAATACCCACATCGCAAATAAAACGTAGGCTTTTTGTGTGTGTTTTTTTTCCATCACCAGTTAGAACTTGGGCTGATCCAGTGCTCCGTGGGTGGGAAAAAAACAAAAATCAAATTTGCTTTTTGAAGTACTGTGAGTGACTGGCATCGTATTTACATTAATGATGATGACATTAGGGTAATATATTGTTCAGATGATTAACTGAACATTTCAAAGCAACTTACCCAGCAGGGAAGTCTGTGTGCCACACTGGCCTGCAAGGTCATCCATTCATGCAAAGGACACACACACAGCACCATCATTAGGGGGCAGATGGGTCAATTTACCTGGTGCCTTGCTTCTTGAAGAGGTCTTATGGCCCACTATGGACTAAGCAGTCTGCACATGCGGCATGTGTCACAGAGCAGGCCACTATGATCATAGCTTGTGCTGTAAAAAAGGCTGTGGCCATACTTATAAACCTCACTCACAGCCATCTGGTTGTGGGTGGCAGGCATGGATAGGCCTTGAAAGCACAAGCTGCACACACAACACCCAATAATCTTCTGCCTCCCTACCAGAGCCAATAAGGAAGCAGTAGAGAGGGGGTTGGGGACCATAATTTTCCTCAGCACTGCCTGTGTTGCATCCAGTTTGAAATACCAGCCCTGCTGCAAGTGTCCCTGAATGCCACTTTATTAATAGCTCATGGACGAACAATTACATTTTAAAAGAAAAGTGAATGCTGGATTGTTTCACTTTAGCACGTTAGATTATATTACTGCACTTACGGCCTTTATAGGAATTATTGATCCACACCCCTTCTGCTGCCAGATAATATTGTGGTTGGACCAATCTGGCGGCGGTCTGACCACCACATTATGACCGTGGCGGTTGAACCACAGTCAGACTGCCAGCACCGCCAATTTCCCTCCACAAGAGGGACTGGTGGCGCTGGTGGTCTGAATCAGCAGGGCAGCGCTGCAAGCAGCGCCACCCTGGGGATTTCAACCCCCGCCAGCTTTTACATGGTGGTGGCACCGCCATGTAAAAGCTGGTGGAGATAGGGTGCAGGGGGGGGGCAGAAGGGCCCCCTGAACTGCCTGTGCACTTGGCATGGGCAGTGCAGGGGCTCCCATGGCCAGCCCCGTCACGCTGTTCAGTGTCTGCTTTGTAGACAGTGAACAGTGAGACGGTTGCTGGTGCACCCTACACACAGCAGCATTGCCGCCAGTTAAGTTATGAGCCGGTGTCAATGTTGTGGCCAGTGAGTAGAAACACCGTTTCCGCCCGCCGACCCAGTGGGAAACTCCTAATGGGGCCCGCAGGAAGGCGGCCGCACTAGCGGCAACCTGACTGTGGGAGTTTGGTGGACGGCCTTTTCCATCTGCCAAACTCATAATGACCCCCATAATGTTTCAATGCTAAAGTTAGATGTTGCATGCTGGTTGAACTATGCCTTATTCATATTTTTAAACGGCTATTGTTTAGCAACTTCTACATGTATGTAGGTTAAACCTCCTACTTGACTAATAATTTTGGTAGGGTTTCAAAGGTGGGCTTATTTTGCGTAATGTATCTTTTAAGTGAGAATTGATTTACATATATGTATCTTTATTAGTGCAGCCCATTGTGCTACTTCACTCCCTGCAAAGGACTTGGGGCCAGATGTATCAAACGTTTTTGCATTCGCAAACAGTGCGAATCGCAAAATATGGCCGTTTGCAAATGCAAAAACGTTGTCTGCGATGCATGAAAGGCATTCGCAGACCAAAAATAAGAAATCGTGAAAATTTCGATTTTTTGCATTGCGACTTGGTTTTGCGAGTCGCATTTTGCGTCTCGCAATTTGCGACATGAAATACCGAATCGCAATTAGCGATTCGGTATTTCTAGTAGGAAATTGTGAGACGCAAAATGCGACTCGTAAAACCAAGTCGCAATTCGATGCACCAAGAAATCGCAAATAGCGATTTTTCGCAGAATTGCATTTTGCACATGCAAAATACCACCAAGTGCAACCAGGTGGTAACCAGGTGCAACCTATATAAAGAGGCCCAGAATGCCTCAGACTCTTTTTCACAATGGCTGCACTCTACGTCATGGCGAGGAGAATGAGGATTTTGACAGGTTTGAAGAGAGGGAGGAGGAGACAGGAGCGCATTTTCAGAGTGCGCATTACACTTTTTGACCAGACTGAGGAGGAAATATTTGAGAAGTACAGGTTGAACTCAGCCATGATACTTGACCTGATAGCTGAGCTACAACCCATATTGCAGCGCATAACACATAGGACTCATAGCATCCCCACCCATGTGCAGGTATTATGCTCCCTCCACCTACTCACCTCAGGGAGCTATCAAGGGGTCATAGCAGCAGCAGGAGGGGTCTCACAGAGTACCCTCTCTAGAGTGTTCTAGATAACTCAAATGGGCTTTAGACCGGGCCACAGCACTGAATCAGCTATGATTGCGGTTACGGAAGAAGTGAGAAAACGGATGGACCAAGGACAGGCAACTGTAATAATAATGCTAGATTTGAGCGCGGCATTTGATACAGTCAATCATGATTTACTTATTCAAAGAATTGGAAAAAGTGGGATCAAAGGAATGGCGCTCAAATGGTTAAGCTCGTTCTTACAAAACAGAACCTTTCAAGTCCTGGATCGCTCTTTCCTTTCAGCTCAGTTCAAATCTTTATGTGGAGGTCCGCAGGGCTCATCTCTGAGACCCCCCTAGCAGAGGTCATAGAACCTTTTGGGGTATCTCTGGT
The DNA here is from genome assembly GCF_031143425.1 of Pleurodeles waltl. Lineage (NCBI taxonomy): Eukaryota > Metazoa > Chordata > Amphibia > Caudata > Salamandridae > Pleurodeles > Pleurodeles waltl. The sequence goes on from NC_090447.1 coordinate 1,444,437,907, forward strand.
GTCCTACGCGGACGATACGCAGCTGGTGGTCTCCTTTTCCTCCAATAAGGAGGCAGACAACTCGGCCTTGCCTGCCTGTCTCCAAGCGGTCGCTTCTTGGATGACAGAAAGCAGGCTGCAACTTAACGAAGAAAAGACGGAAATCATGTTTTTGGGAAAACTGGCCAAACCTGCTAAAAACACAGGGCCGGTAATACATTTAGAGTACTTACCCCCTCCTAAAGCTCAGATTAAAGCCTTGGGAGTGTGGCTGGATACCAAACTCACCATGGAATATCAGGCTAAGAGAACGGCAGCCACCTGTTTTGGGATACTCAAGTTACTTAGGAAGGTTATTGGCCTGCTGCCGCCATTGGCCAAAAGACTTGCCGTACAAGCTCTGATTTTATCCAGGCTAGATTGCGGAAACAGCCTTTTTCTGGGATCTCCAGGTTATATGGTTAACAAACTACAGGTGGTACAAAATGCTGCAGCGCGGCTGCTCTTCAATCTGCCTAGGTCCACATCAGCTAAGAAAGCTCTGATTGAATTGCATTGGCTTCCAGTAGCAAAAAGGATAAAGTTTAAGGCACTGTGTTTTTTTTTCACAGAGCTCTATATAAAAGGGCCCCTTACCATCTAAAATCATCAATTTCATTATACACACCCACAAGAGTTTTGAGATCGGCCTCTAAAGCCCTTGTAGTGGTTCCCAAAGTAAAGAGAATATTTTGGAGAGGAAGATCCCTGAAGTACCAGGGAGCCAGACTTTGGAACTCTCTACCTATGAATATTCGTACGATGACCCAGGAGACAGAATTTCGGAAAGCCATTAAAACCTGGCTATTCTAACTATTAGTAAGTTCCCCCCTCTCTAGAGAAGTCTAGGATTCCTCCAGTCTGTCTAAGCTCTCAGTCTGATCAGCGCTACGAGGCCTCCAGGTAGTTGGCGCTATATAAGACCCAATAACATAACATAACATAACATAACATAACATAACATAACATAACATAACATTTTTCAATGCATTTATCAACGCAATGCTGAGCAGAATACACCAGTACATCAGATTCCCCCACACCCCACAGGAAATACAGCAGACAAAAATAGATTTCTACCAAATAACACAGTTCCCCCACGTCCTAGGTGCCATAGATGGGGCACATGCAGCAATCTGTCCACCATCAGCCACAGAGTATGCGTACCGCAACCGTAAATACCAACATTCAATGAATATACAGGGGATATGCAATGTCTCCTATATCATAAATGATCTCGTGGCCAGGTACCCAAGGAGCACACATAATTCAAACATCTTTCTCCACAGCAGCATTCACACAAGACTGCTAGCTGGGGAGTTTGGTGAAGGATATTTACTAGGTATTGTCCCTCTGTACACTGGTGCATTGATGGCATGCTGAGGTCAGATGGTTCAGTTACTCATTATACCCTCTGTTCCTTCCAGGAGTCAGTGCCTACGCAGTGCGCACCTACATGATGACGCCCTACCTAAATCCTACAACACCTGCTAAACGGCAGCACACACGGCAACCCGCAACGTGGTGGAACGCACCTTTGGGCCGCTAAAGAGTCGCTTCCGGTGCCTCTACAAAAGGCACTACAGTACAGCCCAGAGACAACATGTAGAATAGTGGCTACTTGTGCAATCTTGCACAATATAGCTACCACCAGGGGCATACCTGTGGAAATATGTGATTCAGAATCTGATGAGGATGATGATTCCATACCACCCCTACAGCCAGCAGACCGGACCAGTGCAGCAGAGGGCAGGCAAAGGCGTGCTGACATCACGCACAACCATTTCAGATGTAAGTATGAACAACACAAATCCACTGGCAATTGTACTTGTAGTAAGTAAATTTATTACCTTAATGTCAGTTAATATCAGTTCCACTAGTAGCAACTAAAGTAATTGACACAATAAACAAAAGCAGTTAACGTATATTCACTATTCCTTCATAGTTCGTTATGGCACAAAAATTGACAGTCCCCTGTGGCCAATACACTCATTTCCTCCGGCTACGCAAGCCACTCGAGTGCGCAGTTGCCTCACTGGCACCTCTATTTTCTGCCTCAGTGACAGTGCTGTGCCTGGCACTGCGACGTCTGACATCCGTTGTGGGCACAGCTAAGCTGCAGAGGCTCGATGTGTCCTCCGTGTCACCCAGACCCAGTTCACTTGGTGTGGCTGACCGGTTACCCATGATATTGTCTATCACATTCGTGATCTGCACCAGTCCATGTGCCACATCCCTACTGCTGTGCGCTGTCTCTACCTGTGCGGCCACAGCACGCCGCGATATGAGAGCTGTTGAATTTGCCAGCCTATTGACAGAGCGACAAAAACCCCCAAACATACCCATGAAACGTCTTTCCTGCCTGCGGTGGCTTACTCTGTCATGGAACAGCTCCTGACATAGTTCCCTCACTGCACTAGTCAGCTCCCTTGTATCCTCCGATTCATGGATCTGTCCCTCATGCAGCTGTTTGATGTTGGATTGAGACACTCCAGCTGGTGATACAGACCCCCCATGTTTGTATTGTGTGCCTGCATCTGCCTTTGTAACGCAGAGATTTTTTTGTTTTGCAGGCGCTGCTGCTTTAACATAGCCGATTCCAGGCCACCAAACAGTGATGGTCCCTCACCTGCCTCAAAAGCCTGTGCGCCTGCAAACGTAGGCATCCGGCGGGGTGTTGTGCTATGCTGTGGATGGGGCTCCTGCATCCGAGTGCATCTGCCACTTGGGGGAGGTGTCTGTGAGTCATCCTGCTTCTCATCGGAGTCCTGGCTCAGTTCTGGTAGTGGCAGTGCCCTAGGCCTGCGTCGGATGGGCGCTATGTTCTGTGACTCGCTGGTATTGGAGTCAGAAGCAGGTTGGGTGTCTGTTTCCCCCTGCAATGGCACATGCTGTAGCTGCTGGGCCTGGGCCACCTGCAACGACAATATGCAGCATGTCAGTTATGTATGTATCAATAAAGGTCACACAATGGTAATAAACGTACAGTTACTGCTCATCACAATGTTGTGGGTGTTGTGGTCTTCTGTGTGTGCTCTGCCTATTACATTGTATGTGCTACTTTCAGCTCTGGGTTGTGGACTACCACTCACATAAGGCATTGTTGTGCTGCTTCTAAGATGTGGAATGGACTACTTCTCACAATGCTTTGCCCTACTTGCTAATTCCTAAGGGGCTTTTGTGCATACACATATGGGGTTACATTTCAATATTGCACTTACCTTTACTTGTACTTGGTGTGCCGGATGTGTCAATGTCAGTGACCCCACTGACTGCTTCTGGGAGGAGTGTGGACTCCACTAGGTCTTCCATCGGGGTGGAGGGTGTCTATATGGGTGGTCCGCCTCCTGTGCTCCTGGCCTCCTGCAGTCGTCTTGCCACCCTCTCCTTGGCACGGGACCACAGGTCGTACCACCTCTTCTTTATTTCCTCCTCAGAGTGCTGCGCTACTCCAACAGCGCAGATTTTGGTCTGGATATCTGCCCAGAGTCTACGCTTTTCACTCTCAGGCACCTGGAGTGAGCTTTTGCCGAACAAACGGTCATGGCTCCTGACCACCCCCTCTGTGAGCACCTCCAGCTTTTGCTCACTAAACTTTAGTTTGCGCTTCCTTTCTCCCTTCTCCTTTCCCTGTGCAGAGGTGTCCATGGTGGTTCTGCTGTGCTGCCTTCTTCAGAGACTTGCTCACTGTGGCTGGGCTGAATCTCTCTGAGTGCTAGTTTGGGTGTGGCACCTGCAAACTGCCTGGGATGACTCACTTCCTGCTTGTGATGTCATCAGGCTCCTCCAGGTGTGCGTTCTCGCAATTTGCGATTTTCAATTACCGAATCGCAATTTGCAAGAACGCAAATTGCGATTCGGTATTTGGGCCGCGCAAACCACAAATAGCGAATTTTAAGAAATCGATATTTCCGATTCGCAATGGTGACACATGGCCTATTGCGACTCGGAAATAGCGATTTCTTAAAAATCGCTATTTGCAATTCGCAAGGCCATTTCATGATACATCTGGCCCTTGATTCTGTACTGCTGAAAACCTATTCAATATGATGTTTTTGGAAACATTTTCACTTACCTTTAGCCTTTTCATAGAGAGCGGACTCCGAGTTAGTCTGTTCTTTGACTTTGAAATTAGAGATTTTAAATGATTTCCCCTTGCCCTTAAAGCAGAGTAGTTCCAAGGACAATTTGCTTTTGACTCATTATTTGCCTGTGCTAGACAGTATTTGCTTCTGGCTATTACCTAGAATAAGGGTCAGCTTTTACTGCCTGTGCTAATTGCTATTTGTTTGCATTTTGAGTATTTTGAATTGAAACTGACTAACCATTTGCCTTTTTTCCCTTCTGCAAAGACTTATGCATTTTAATTAAACCATCATGGTTTATACTTGAACCTTCCTTGCCCCATGTGGATTTTCCAGTGTGAATTTTCCTGTGTGGGTTCTCAGGGCTCTCTTGTAATTTTATGCCAAGGGACCTCGTGTTCATCAAACACGGCACAATCCGTCTTATAGGCCCTTTAATGGTAAAAAGAACTAACACTCTCAAATTTGAAGACCCATGAAAAGGAAACACAGTATAGCAACATAGCTGCCTAGGCTGGCACAGTCTGGTCAAGCTGGGTAGGTGGTGCCGAAAGGAGGTTTCCTGATTACACATTGTGCAGTTGAGCCACTGGATGGGTATCACATTCCTTTCCACTTCATTCAAGTGGACAGTGGCATAAGCCAATAATGCAGGACTTTAACTGCACCTACAGAGCTCATACCTTCATTTTTATAAATGGGAATGCGAGCATGGAGATGATCAAGAGAGTGAAATAAGAAAGAAAAAGATAGTAAATGAAGAAAGAAAATATGAAGCATAACACAAAAAAGGTATAAAAACTTGAAAATTAAGGCAACATACATAGATCTCAGAACAAGAAGACATAGGCCCTCATTCTGACCTTGGCGGGCGGCGGAGGCCGCCCGCCAAAGTCCCGCCGTCAGGTTACCGTTCCGCGGTCGAAAGACCGCGGCGGTAATTCTGACTTTCCCGCTGGGCTGGCGGGCGGTCGCCTTCAGGCCGCCCGCCAGCCCAGCGGGAAAGAGGCTTCCACGATGAAGCCGGCTCGGAATCGAGCCGGCGGAGTGGAAGCTGTGCGACGGGTGCAGTTGCACCCGTCGCGTATTTCACTGTCTGCGCAGCAGACAGTGAAATACATTTAGGGGCCCTCTTACGGGGGCCCCTGCAATGCCCATGCCAGTGGCATGGGCACTGCAGGGGCCCCCAGGGGCCCCGCGACCCCCCCTACCGCCATCCGGATCCCGGCGGTCGGACCGCCGGGATCTGGATGGCGGTAGGGGGGGTCGGAATCCCCTCGGCGGCGCAGCAAGCTGCGCCGCCTTGGAGGATTCAATGGGGCGGCGGTACACTGGCGGGAGCCCGCCAGTGTTGCCGGTCCGACCGCGGCTTTACCGCCGCGGTCGGAATCCCCATTGGAGCACCGCCGGCCTGTCGGCGGTGCTCCCGCGGTCCTCCGCCCTGGCGGTCTTTGACCGCCAGGGTCAGAATGACCGCCATAGTAATTGCAAAAAGTGTAAAGAAAAAATAAAAGCACATAGGAAGCACGGGACTACAGCACCTTGCTAAATTTAAGCACAAATCACTACTTCTGTCAGTCTTCCCTTCCTGCCTGACATCATGGTATTCACCTTTTCGTGGTCTGGTATTTATAGCTCTTATCTGTCCCATACAGGAAGTTAGGGACCCCTTCCCTTTTGACAATGTTAAAAAAAGTACTTTTTAAGAGAAAAGTTTCCTTTTTTCCTTTTTAAACACATCCTATTTTCCTTCAAGGAAAAGGAGCTGCTTTAAAAAAAAGATTGCTTTATTAAAAAGCAATCACAGACATGGTAGTCTGCTGACCTCAGCAGGCCACCATCGCTTTGAAAACTGTGATTCCTAGTGAGTCCCAAATTGAAACCTACATCATTAATTTGCATAAGCTAGATCTGATTGTGACCAACTAGGAATTGCTAATGGTACTCAAAAGAGTTTCATACTTTAGGAATACCGATTTCCTAACTGCGCTTCAGTGAGAATCGCAATTAGAAAATCAGTATTCCTAATGTTTGTAAATCTGGCCCTTAGTTCCGATATAAAAGAGACAGCTCGGTATTCTATGAGTTTCAGAAATGCTAGAAGTGATGTGCCTAAATGACATGGTGAGCAAATATGCATGTTATGGCTTCCTGTTACCTAAAGTCTCAGAGCACTTAGGGCCTGATTACAACCTTGGCAGAGGGGGTTAATCCGTCCCAAATGTAACAAATATCCCACCCGCCGTATTACGAGTTCCATAGGATATAATGGACAAGTAATACGGCGGGCGGGATATCCGTCACATTTGGGACGGATTAACCCCCTCCGCCAAAGTTGTAATCAGGCCTTTAGTGTCAAAATCGGTGACTGGCCCTACAGTCCTGCAGAGGTAGAGGTTAGACTACAGTGAATTGGGGGTAACATTGTTTACAAAAAATGGATTCAATGTGCCGCTAAAAAAACGTGATTGGAATGCGTTTTTCTATACTTAATATTACCTTTGCAGTTAGCTGCTGGCTCCCTCTCACATTTGCTGCACAGCAAAGCCCCGTTCAGAGCCTGTGTGCAGTGAAGCGCACTCATGGTTAGGCTGCTGTGCATATCTGATCAGGCAAAATGCTGCCACTCTCAGTGCAAGACAGCTAATATATGGAGTGGGCTGGACCATTGCCCCATGTTTTGTGTTGTGGTGGGTAGAAACAAAATGTGAATGACACTTGAACCAACCAGTGGATGAAGAGAGCTGATGTAAGCCCAAGTCTGTAAGTATGTATTATTATGATGATTTATTTGGGAAACAATAAGCTGGTGAGACAGCTTAAGCTGTGTCCAGGCCACACCTAACAACATAAAAATAAAATGTCCATCCAGACCTGGCACTTAAGTGAAGTAATTTTTTGGAAGAAATGCACTTGCGCACAAGCAAATTTCTGTCATTTACAATGAATAGAGCTAATGTCTGAAGTGGGTTGGGCCACTACTGTGGTGGGAGGAAACAAAATTTGAATGACACTTGGACAGGCCAATGGATGAAGACGCCTGAACAAAAAAGCCCCTGTTTACATTTTTGGAAACAAATGAGACAAAAATGAGACAGGAGAGATGGCTACAGTTGCTTTTAAGCGAGGCCTAAAAACAGCCCACAATAAAAGCTACTGTTATATTAAAGCTGTTGCAATCAGGTTACTTATGGCCCCATTAAAGTTCCTGTAAGAGGGTGCGGGAATACAAAAAAGGTCTCACGAAAGCCTTTCTTCTGGGGGAAAGGGATCCCAAAAAAAGTATCATTTTTCTTGTCTGCTTCAAAGTTCTTAAATCGAAGCAGCCCTCGAACCTATGACAGGGTGTCTGCAATTCTAATCACAAAATACTCAACAGAAATCTTTTTTTAAATTAAGGCTTTTGAGGAGGAAAACCATTATTGCTGTTAGAAGTGGTCTGCTGATTTCAATAAATGTGCTTGATTCACACAATTTCACTCTATAGTAACAGGTAACCAAGAAGGGGTTACAGAAAAAAACACAAATTTGTGATCAATGTAATGGAAAAGGAAAGCTATTCACTGGGGCAGGAGACGTGGAGGGAAGGAGAAACATTGTCCACAAAAGTGAACCATCTGAAAACAGAGAAGGAAAGACAAGGTGAGGACATATCAGAGATTTAGTTCAATTAAAAGGAGTAAATAGTTTGTTACAACCCTGTGAGCTGCAAACCTCATGCTTTTTCTGTCTACGATGGACCCAAAGATCAGACACGGTGAGGGAAAGTAGCAGGACATCGCACAACTTACATTGTTGGCAATTGTTGAGCCTCCTTAAAAGGACTGGATACGCCCAGATGTGGATTCCTTGCTCACTTCCCCGTGCCAAAGGTCTTGAAGCTAGGATGAGGGCATGGAAGGCCATGAACATCAGAAGGATCCAAGCTGGACAAACGGAGCTTTCAGAATGCCTATTGGAAGCACAGGCAAATATGCAGAAAACCAGCAGAGTGATTTTATTGAAAGAAAACAGTGGCCGTGTACCACCTTATAAAAGGGAACAGTAACTATTTTGTCAGTCATGATCTGGTTGGGAAGTAACACCCAATATCTTACCCTTCTCGTTCTGGTAGACCACCACAGCGTAGGGCCAGATGTATGCCTATAGCACGTTCGCAATCATGAAACAGTGTGCAAATTTTGCACTTTTAAAAGAGATAGCTGAATATGAGTGAAATAATCGAATTGTTAAATATGTTCATAGCTGCCAAGGGGCCTAATTTCCTCTGAAACAGATGAATCCTGCCCTGGTATTTTAACTAACAGCATATTGAAATTTGGGATTTGTGGTTTTGTATTTAACAATGTAATAATGGGTTCAAAAATGCCTGCATTGGAAAGTACTTAATGAAAAGGTAGGACTGGTTGGAGGTGTCTCAAATTACATGAGGCTAGTTACTATCTGTATCTCATAGTATGGCAAGGAGTTCAACGTTTGTAAACATTTGGTGGCATTCTTTAGAGTTTCCGGTCATTTTGACTATTTTGCTTACAAAATGTTTGCCATTTCTCATCATAGAAATTACTTATTGGAAGTAAAACGTACGAGAGAAAATTGCTTCTGAATAATTCGTTTACGGTATCACTCTCACCTGTGATCTCACTTGAAATAATGAGCTTTCTTGCTGTGTTTTACGATGCTTATATTTAGTGTGAGAAATTGTAAAGCAGTACTGAAAACCAGCTTTGACTATATTTTTTTAGAATTTGTTGTCAGGATGTTTACAATGGTGTAACTTATTTGCAGTGTAGAAGAATTGTGAGAATTTACATTTGTCATTTTCCGGGGGTTCCTGACTAATTATTTTACTTGTATGGGGACGCAAGTCTAAAACGTCTGAAGACCACTGCCTTAGGCATTCAAGCTACACCCGCCTGTCAGCGCCGAACGTGAGTTGCTTTTTGCTCTATGCAAGCGGCGCGTGCCTAGCAGACGCCTACAGCACGTGCACACAGCAGAGATGCTAACCTCTTCTTCCTGTCCGCAGCACTTACGCACCATCGACCTTTACCCTGCTCTGTGCACTTTTCATAATTGCAAGTTACTTCTATTAGATGTCATTGGGGCATCTGCCAACTGTGAGCCAACGAGTGGCTCTCGTGTATATTAAAGATGTTTATAGGTGTGTCACAGCTAAGTAGCAGCCTCCTTCTGAGAATTTCACAAGAGTCTATTTAATATGACCGGAAACACGATGCTCTATCGAAATTCTCCTCTTCTTTTCTCGCTGGTGAGGGTGAAGTTGGCACTTTCTAGCTTCGCCCCTGGAAGCCAGAAATATGGAATGTGCATCTATGCGAATTCGTCATTACTGAGAAGAAAATTAAGTTAGAGTAATATATGGCCGGCTGTATTATTCATGGGATATATAATGGCAGCTAAATCCACACAAAGGTGCGATGTCTCCTAAAACAGAGCAGATGTCGCGACTTTGTAAATTCTTTAAAAACGCAAGCTATAGAACTTCATTGTGAGAGGAAAGGATTATTTCTGAGGTACACAGAATATTTTGGCATCAATAAGGGTTGGGCCGGCGTTCCTGTTTGGACATGAACGCATGTTTGCCTCTAAAAGGGGATTACAGCCGGTTCTAAAGAGGCATGTTTGTCTATGTTGACATGGAGATTGATGCAAGCTGCTAGCACGGTATTTCCTACCCCAAGGTTTCCAATATGTAATAAGGAAACCCGCTTAGTTTATGACTCGTGCAATCCCAAATTAACGGGTGCATGTTGGACATGGTTCTCCTTAGGGAAAAATCCTGAAACTTTTTGCTTTTTTCCCTCTGCCTATGCCATCTCCCCGTGCTGGGCCTTAGGACTTTGGACACTTCTCCACTGTCTGGCAGGGGGGAAATGAATTCCCCACCCTACTTGTAGTATGAGGAGGCAGGGGGAGGACATGGCAGCACCGCACCCCGGTTAGCTTTGTAGGAAAGGTGTATTAGATACCTGGGGGGGGGGAGGGTGACTCTGATTGCCACATGAGGTCTGGGCACCTATTTAGCCCTGATTGGCACCCCCAGAGCTACTCCCAATGCCTGATTAAGTAGGCCTGAGGGGCCTGCGGGCACCTATGCTCAGGGTGGGAACCTCCTAAAGGGGGGCTCACCCTGAGTGGTTCCTACCCCGTCGCAGGAGGGCTCAGATAGAGGGATTGGAGGACAATATAGGACCAGACAAGTGGACCCTATAAGATGTGCTTGGTGAGGGAGGTGCTCTATATGTGTGTGGTCCCCATTTGTCATTCATGTTATTTGTTCCCCCTCCCTATTGCTCCATTCCTTACGTCGGCTAGCGTGGGAATGTGTCAGCATAGCCCTGTAATGAAGAATGCCACTATAAGGGGGTGAGGGCAGTTTTTTCTAAACTAATATGCTGTACCTTTAGCTGTTGAGATCATTTCTGGGATCTCCACTTTGATTTCTTGTCCTTTGTGTGTGATTGGTCCGAAAGATTGGGAGGTTGGACAAGGCATTCTCTCCTCTCACCCGTCATGTGTGTGCTGATGCACTCACCCCTGCCTCAGTACACGCAGGGACACTCCATACAGGGAAAGCCGGGACAGTGGCCCGGCAGATGCCTAGAACTGCATCAGGGCACCATACACTGCAAGAGCTCTGAGCCACATTCCTCTGGGAATGCAGAATGAAAGCGCACACACCATCCATATGGATTGAGACTGGCACTGCTTTCAGGGTGCAGGGTTAGAGTACCCCAGCAGAGCCAGGTATAGATGTGGTTTAGCCTCTTTGACCATGGGCCTATATGGTCACAGCTGGGTGGAATGGTTCCTGTAAGGGGGCGGGCATTGTGGTAGTGACCATAGTGCACAAATTTACGCCTGAGTATTTCTTAATGGGAACAGAGCCTGTGGGCTCAGGCTAACCCAAATCTCACAAGTACCATGGTGGTTGAAACGAAGTGTCACCTGCATTAGTGGACAGGTGCCTGTGCTCTGGACATGCATGCCCTACTCATATGGTTATATAGGAAGCTGAGGCCTGTTAACTCCGGAGGCAATATTAGATGGCAGGGGAGCGGCCTCATACTGTTAGGTATCATTGAACTCAGGATGACAAACCCGCCCTGTTGATTACAGTATTTTTTTCATCACTGCCCGAGAAGTGCCTCTTTCGGGAAGTGGCCATTTCTAGGCCGGGACTGGTTCTGGTGCCCCGTAAATTAGTTTTCATTCCATCCCTCCCGGGGGAAGAGCACATCTGCACATTCCCCAGATGACTGCTATAAACCTTATAAACCTTGGGCATCCAGAACAACAGATCCCTGCCATTTGGGACCTGGTCGGATAGGCCGGGGGAGAGGGGGCGGGGTTATGACACTTGGCCTCCCGGAACCAGAGCCTGGCCCTCATAAAGTTACAGATCCGCATTTCATGACCACAGGGCAGACAGGGAGGAAATTCAGGGGAGACATCTGTGGTTCAAAGGAATACCCTTTTAACCACCCCTAACATCAAAGCATTTACTTAGGAAAAATAGGGGTACTCAATGTCTGCAACTTAGAGTACCACCTACGGATATGCGAGACCAGTGCGGCTGGACTGTGTTGGTGCACTCTCAGAGGAATCCGGGTGCTGAGAAAGATAAGTGTCTGTGGAGGGGATCCGTGTACCCTTTCAGATTAGAGACTGGCTTGTGTCTGATTGCCTGCTACTGTGCGGCATCTGGAAAGTGACTCTCCAAGGGCAGGTTGGTTTGCCCAGTGTTCTCAGCAGAGGTCTCAGGGACGTGTAAGACCTCTGGAAGGGGACTTATATCTTAATCGGTTATATCTGGAGAGCAGTGCACTCTGTTGCGCTTACACTGTGCCGGATCCCGCCTGGCAGGAGAAGGAGCAAATGAAATCAGTGTGAGGATACAAAGTCTAGATTCCTAGCATTTTACCTTTGTAGATGAGACTTGCAAATCCAGAAATTCCGTCAATATGGTATATTTTATTAAAAGGCCAATTGAAGCTTTGGCTTATCCAACTACAAATGCAGGTGAACTTCCACAAGAATGTAGCTTTCTTTGTATTTAAGCACTTTGAAGTAACCTTAAGGTCACAAACAGTAATTTGCAAAACGTTCTTATACCCATTTCCTTCTGCCAAAAATTGTAGTATGTGCATTTCTAGATATTGAAGGAGAGTGTTGGGAAATGGGGTTCTACCATATGGGAAAAAAACTTTTCCCAGTGGAAAAATAAAAAAAAGAGTTGAATGTGCAAATGCACATCATGTTTTTGTATGCTGCAATCTGCCCAGTGGTCACAGTTCAGCATGTGTTAATTTTTCATTTGTACGTTTTCTAGGAGTACTCCATAGATAATTTGTTATTCCCTAAAAAGATCGACCACATGTTTCAATTGTAGGAGGAATCGTACGGGGCAAAGTTCAAAACTTTTCTTCTTTGGACCTTGTGAACGGGGCTCCAAGTTCCTAATTCACAAATATTTTGGAAAGATTGTGGGAATCCGTCCACCATATGTTTCTTTCTATGGTCTGCATATATACATATTTTAGAGGATTCACAAAATAATCAGCATTACCATGGAAATATACTAGATATTAGTTTTTTTTTTTAGTGCACTCACTTATTTCTGCTGACTGTTTAGAAGACACTCATTCACGGTAACAGTGTATTTATGCAAAATGGGTGTGAAAAAATCATTCGAATTGTTATCCAATTTCTTCAGAGTTAAGATTCTTTAGGTGTCCACTGTCTTCCAAACGGTTGCACCATGCCCACACCTTGGCACATCTGTGGTCCAACCACTAACCCTAACTTCACAGTTGTGGTAATTCCGTGTTTCATTCATGTTTTCTGTAATCACAAGTTCCACATAAGGCATCAATAAATCTGTTGTTAATGATATGCCATTTGCATTCCCAAATGACACATCTTCAAGCCGTAACTAAAACCTAGGTGAGCAATACCTGGCTTCTTTCCACAGGCACTCCTCCCACCACCTCTAACTCCGCCAGGAATTCCAAATGCATCTCCATCCTTTAAATTGCTTTCTCCACTAATTCTAGAACCAAAAATGTGTTCCTCCTGCCCTGTCACGGCCATGGGGTTCTCCCGCTCCATCAACTAAAGATGGATCCAGCCTTAGTAGTGGCCCCACCTCACATCAATGACAGTAATGGAGTTTATGGGGACTCTCAACCAAAACACAAGAACACAGAACTACTACCCCTCAATCAATTAAACATATACATTATATTAGAAAAAGGATCAACCCATTGCAGTTTATACTTCAAAAGCTACGCCTAATAGAGCAACGTTTTGCAAGAGCTACTCGGGATATAATGTCTGTCAGGCAATATTTTTTCTAATCATATTTTAATCTACAAGGATTGCACTAATCTTCCCCTTCCTTGACTATCCTTTCATCTGCTTTAGCTAGTTTGTGAGGAGCTATTTTGTAAAAATCCAGTGTACAAACTAATCAATAATGCAGCCATATCGGTGTGTCCTGTACATCACAGTGCACACTATGGTTGTTAGACTACTTCCCGAATGCATCATAACGTTATCTAAAACTTGACATTTGGTAAGTAATTTCTTTTCCGATGTTCATGTTTCTTTTGGACACTTGGATCGAAAGATAAAACATAATCTCATGTTATGCAATTGTAATTGTTATTTTGAAACATGTATTGTGCCCAATAGATTTACCAAAGACATTGGAGCATGCTCCTCGTACACAAACCATCATAATCTTGCATTGTTTTGTATTACATCATTTATATAGTGCTTACAACCCCTGTGAAGGCCTCTGAAGCTCTTGCTTACATGGGTAGCATGCTACACCATGTAGGGTGTGTGGTTGCAAATGTGTTGTCTTTCTTTTGAGCCTGTGTGGGAAGTGTTCAAATGTTGTGTGTGCGGTTATCTTTTTTTGGGATACAGCATTTAGAAGTGTCATGGATGAAGAAGTGTGAGAGATAGGCCTACAGTTTTGTGGTTTTCAGTAAGCTGGCAGCTTTACGTAGCTCTGCAGGTCCTTTTGTGGTATTTCTTAAGTTCATAGTCCAAATAGCTGGTTACTGCACTGGGCTGTCCATTTTGAGACAATCCAGAGCCTGAATGGGCAAAGGTTCAAGGGAGAAAGGTAGGAGAGATCTGCTTTGATGGACATGCACTGGTGAACTAAATTAAAATCCTCCATTGGTCAGTGGCATGTGGCAGATCTCTTCAGTCATTCCATGCTTGTTCAGTTGGTGATGGGTGGGTTAATGCTGTGGGCTGGTACACTACTAGGCCATGAACAGGATCTATAGCAATTCTGTCTTATGTGAGTGTAAGACTGTCAAGCAGTGAACGGGAATTATTATGCAGCCTGTGTGAACTACAAGGGACTGCCCAGCTACTGTTATAGTATTAGTATTGGGCTGCATTTTACATTGTATTGTATTGTATTCATATTTATGTAGCACTTACTACCCCTGATGAGGCGCTGTAGTGCTTTACGCCAGGCATCACTCTGCTCCAGAATCCAGGGTTCGTGTTTTTTTTTTTGGTTATAGTTGGTCAATGGGACTAGTCTGGCACTCTTAAGGAAACCATGCCATGCAAGTATCCCAGTTTGTATGTGGTAGAATAAATTAATATAAAGTTAGGTGTATTCTTCAGCTGGCAGGTGTTAGTGCAAAAGTCTGCAACCTGGCACGAATGCTGAAACAGGTATGTACCTGAATCATGCAAAACAAGGCTGGGCCAAACGTTTCAAGTCAAGTTTTTCTACATTCCAATAAAATTGTGCAGCGTGGAGCAATTACTGCAGTAAGGATATTCAGTGAGCTGGGCGGATACTTCGAGTACTCCACAGGGTAGATTGCATTGCCAGTAATCATGTAACTATGGAGACAGACATGAAAAACAACAAAAGGTGTCTTGTGTTAAAAGAAGGCTCCAAAGCACGAGCCACAAAAGATGAAAGTGCCACAACCATGGGCACAGTTTGCATCTGTCATCATAAATAAATCTGTAGGGGAGACTGAGATGGAAAGGTTCTGATTCAGCAGATCACCAATAATAAAAATACTTTTAACATTACTACTGCTGATAGTGGTACATGTGGTCTTTATACTTCCAACAGGTTTGAGTTGTAAGCCACATTTTAGAAGCGGGCAGATACTCTGGGCACATTTTCTAAATTATATTGCAAAGCAGTACAGCAATCAAAGTTACTGTGCTACATAGTGCTAGGGGAAGAAAGCAGAGCTGTACAGCATCCATTTTTGGACATCCTCATTCCTCATCCCTACTTCTCATCCCCGCTTCTCATCCATGCTCCTCATGCATCATCCCTACTTCTCATCCATCCTCCCTACTTCTCCTCCATCATCCCTATATCTCTTCCATCATCCCTACTTCTCTTTCATCATTCATACTTCTCATCCCTGAGTCTCATCCCTGCTTCTCATCCATCATCCCTACTTCTCCTCCATCATCCCTGCTTCTCATCCATCAAACATCATCCCTACTTCTCATCCATTTTTTGATTTTGTTCAAGAAGTCCACAAATCCATGAAGGTCACCCGACATCTGGAAAAGACTGCAAAGTAAACATTTGCCAATATTTATCACAGAATGGGTGCAGAATACGCTCATTTTATGTTCTCCTCGGTCTGCACGACTGATGCTGGAGCTCCCCAGAAAAAGCCTAACTGAAATAATATTAGACCAGATGCCAAGCTAAGACACTCTCCACCTTAGAGTTTAAACAGCTCTGTCCTTCTAGACATGTTTCTGAAGAAGGGACTCCTGAATTCTTGGCTTCAGCAGATGAGACATATGAAGTCACAACTTACACTCTCACCTACTCTCTACCCTCTCATGCACTTACTCTGTCATTCACCCATCCATTGCTTCAATCTCTTAGACTGGATGGCAATCTAAGACAACTCCGCCCCCTTCGAATTGAAACAGGCTACGCTCTTCTAGACATGCTCTTGAAGTAGGGGCTCCTGAATTCTGGGCTACAGCAGAATAATTAAATAGCAACAGCACTCAGTCATTTATCTATTCATTTGTCCGCCTGCCCAGCCATTCACCAACTTTCCAATCAACCAAGAAGTTTAACTTAAAGAAATAAAGCCAGGCGTGCTGGCTTTGACATTGCTTATTATTTCTAGAAAGACTGTGATCCTACATTTTAAATTCATTATTTAAATTCACTGACAAAAAGATATGAACA
Organism: Pleurodeles waltl; assembly: GCF_031143425.1. Taxonomy (NCBI): domain Eukaryota; kingdom Metazoa; phylum Chordata; class Amphibia; order Caudata; family Salamandridae; genus Pleurodeles; species Pleurodeles waltl. The sequence goes on from NC_090447.1 coordinate 1,444,454,260, forward strand.
GCAAAACTCCTATAATGTTTCAATTTGTCAATGTCTAGCCTCTATTAATTCAATAAAGATTCCAGAAAATCATCCCAATTATATTTTTAAGCCACTGCACTTGTGGAAGTTAAGATCAACTTGAGCGATCCATTTTATCTGCGGATTCCACTCTTGAAAATGGGGTTAGCATTCCTCTTTCATAGTTGTCACAATGACACTGAGTGTCCTCAAGACTCCAGGAAACATCACACATTGTACAGTAACTGTGATCCAGTCTTTTTGGATCCCAACCATCTACACTTAGCATTGTACAGTGCCACCATAATCAATTTAGCCTAACTATTGGTTCAAAATCTTGACCGCTGAAGAAAGGACCATATCCTATGGTCCCAGGTGCCAATATTTGACTGCCACCAAGGGCATGGGTTACACACCAGGAGTGTCAGGACTGTAATGATGAATCATAAAAATAAGGGGTGTAAGTAAAATGAAACATTAGTGTCATGTTATGAGGCTAGCATTAAAACTCTGGAAAATGTAGTCCTCCCAGGAAATTAGACACCACTTCTGGACTCTGGAACTAGACAGGAAATGTGGGGAGGAGCAAGGGATTCTAGCAGGGGATAGCGTGCAGAGAGCATGAGTGAAGACAACCCACTACATCAGCAGGGGAACCAATGTGGTAGAGAGGGTATTGATAATAAGGAATAGGTGTAAAGCACTTACCTGGCTCTGCATCTTCTGTGCTCATGCAAGCAAAAGACATGACAATGATCACAAGCGTGTCCGTGTACGTAATGGTTACACTATAATTTCTATTGAGTGAACCACGTCTAGTTTATAAATGGAAGACTAGTTTAGCAAATTTAAAATTAACCTGAAGATGCCAATGTTATAATCACTGCTAAAAAACATTGCAAAAACTGTATTTATTTAACACAGTCTCTGGGTTGGGCCAGAAAATATCCTATGTGAAAACCAAGATAAGATTTAACACCCTAACTTGGTTTTATTAGGCCATTTTCTGAAACCCATGTTGCAACCATTCTAGATTTCTATCAAAAACATGTCAGAAAACAAGCACGGGTTTTGTCACATAAATATTAGCTCATGCAGCAATTGTATTTTCATGTATTTTGAACCATGATGCCATACTCAAACTTTTTTCCTAGTTAATCAAAAGAACTTTTGGGAATTTTGAGAGTTACTTTTTCAAATGTTTTGCAATGAGCATTAATCAATCCAAGGATGCCTTATGATGGTTTCAGACTTCAGGCTGCCTGGAACAAGAGGAACAAATATAACTCTTGCTTCTTCTGGAGCAAATTTTTCTCATGGTGATTTGATCTCCAGTGGAGCAGAGAATGGTGCTGCAACTGCAGGCTCACTAGCACTAAATCAATATCTTTTGATTCTTCTTACCACTGGGAAAAGGAAGCAGGATCATGGTGCAAATGCCTTCTGCATGAAGTACTGTAATGAGTGGCAAGTAGGAAAGCACAAGCAGTATCTTTTTGAAAGTCTTCTATTGGAAACTTCTTCTGATTTCAGGAGCCAGCCTCCAGCAGCTTAAGTTCTGGGGGCGGATTTTGGTTATCCCTTCTTTGCTGAAAGTTATCATTTTTAGGTCTTGCCAAGGCATCGCGCATGCACTCTCTCTGCAAGACATGCTGTGTTCAGTATAGAGGCTTAAGCCATGCACACTCTTGCCATCCGTTCTTTGTTGTGCTTGTCTTAAATGCTTCACTACTATTGGTGCATTGTGCTAAATGTCCCTCCTTTGCATGCTAAGTTTCCACCCAGAGTGTATTCACTAAGAAAACATTTTTGTTGGCATTCACACTATGTCATGCTTCCTTGGCATGTGATGGCCCCGCCTCCCTCCTCCCATCTGGTTTCAGTTTTCCCTTCAATCCGAGCCGCAATCCTTTCTCCTCGCTGTTCGGCGCCATGCTTCATGTTCCATGGTATGCTGTCTTTTCATTGGTCTTTTTCAGCTGTCACAACCAGCAAGAGTCACAGCCTTACCAGGTACCTATCTACAGCTGTGGGCCACTGTACTTTAGTCCGATGCTTCTGGGCAACGCAAGCCCCGGTGCTGTAGAGCCAGCGGTATAGTGCCCTGCTGTACCAGCGCCCTGCCTCCAGCAGTCCCTTCCTTCTGCATAAATGGCCCCGTGTGTAACATATTACAATAGTGCCTAGGAAGAACACAGGTCGGTATCTATCAACATGCCCTCGCGCAGTCCCATTACAATTAATACTGTAGATACACTTCCAACTGATACTGACGTGTTTGTTTTACAAATACATAGTGTTTGGAGTGCTGGTAGTGAAAAACTATTACCTGTATTACGGTTTTAAAACTTGGAAGTCAGGCGACTATTAAACATATGTTACGTTTTTGCTATACAATACATTATCTTGATTTTTGCTGGTTTGTATTTCCTACCAGCATTACTGTTTTGTGATGATTGAACACTACTTATTTTGTTATTCCTCGATCTTACGTGAAGTATGTTTTTAAAAATGCTTCCTACTTTATAGGCTGGTCACAAGAACAACATTAACATCTTAACTTTACAGCATTATAATGATTTAAGTTGCATTGCCTGCCATAAAAACAATGCCAACCTGTCCAGCGACTGTAGGTTAACAGCACTTGAGCATTACATCCGGCCAATGAGGGTCCGTCCGTGGTGTTGATTATAGATATAATATCTTTAGCTCTTTGTTCATTTTATATTAGTTTAATACTGAAATACTATTCCAGCCTTATTTTCGAATTTTTGTTCAAACGTTTACACAACTTAAGGTAGTGCATTCATCTTTTCTTTTCTACTCAAGGGCTTGTGATTCCTGATGTCAGTAGCTGCCAGTGACCACCCAAACATGGCAGGAAAAGAAAAAATTATGCAGTAGGGTTGATCAATTTATGTGGCAAGAAAAGTCCAGTTCTGACTTTACAATGTCAATAGCTGTTACTCAAGAAAGTGTAAGACCTATTGCATTGCAAATGCTTGTTATTTCTTGGAAGGTCTGCAATAGATTGGCACATGATTCAGGCTGTGACTTGGTCTAGTCTGACAGCAAATCTGAAACAAATATGTTTACACCTAATAACATCTCTCATGGTGTGAGATTTTATAATACACCTTTTGACTTGGTATTAAGAGCGCTCCTCTCCTCACACAGGAGACTGCAAAAATGACGCAGTGGAATCTATGAGAATCCACTGCTCCATTTTTAGCAGCTATTTTTAATGCCTGCACAGAGCAGGCATTAAAAGGGAGCACACCATTATTCTTAATTAGCCCCTATGTACCTTGCAGGATTAGTGCCAACATTTTTGGTGCTAATCCTGCAATGTACTACAGTAGTGTTAAAAAAATGACGCTATTGTCCATAATCTGCACTATGGTGCGCCGTATGTTCAACACAGCACACACATGGTGGCGTTAGGGGGGCGCTGATGGGTGCAAGAAAAGTGGCGCTGCATATAATGCAGCAAACCTTTCTTAAATTTGTGCCATAGTGTTTAAAGTGGAGCTTAAGTTGTGCATGAAGGGTGTTAGCCCTTAACCCCAAAGGTATATGTGAAGGGTTGGACCAGCAGGAGTAGTGTGGTACCAACATTTTTTTGATTGAGACAGCTTTTACTCCTGTGTCAATTTTGTCACACTGGATTGTTCCAGGTCCTTTGGGACCACAAGAATCTGATTTGCTGGCCTCAACATTGAACAAAATGTTTCTGGCTTCATTACAAGACTCAGGAACTTGGCCCCTAAGTCCTGCATTTATAGAAAGCAGATCCCATGGGGAGGGCACAGTGATAGGACCCTGGCCGCCAAGCCCATACCCATGTGATGGGTGTCCATAAGGACCCCCCACTAAATATATATATTTTTTTAATGTGTTGGTTTTTGTCTGCAGTGCTGTAGTACTACCGAGGGGCTCAGCATGGCTCTAGTGTGGAACCACAGTACTTGAAAATGGTATAAAAACATGCAATGTGCAGCATAGTTGCACATGGACAGCCCACTGTTGGTTGGGTACAGGGCCGGGCCACAAGCCAGACCCTGCAGACTGCTTCCTGTGTGCATGGCCAAAACCTGTGTGCAGAGGGGGTTGGCTGCTTCTGGGTGTTGGGCGGAGGGCCTGGCCATACCCAAGGCCACCGCAAGCTTGGGAGATTTTGTGGTGGGTAGGATGCTCCAGGCCTCCAGCCAACCCCTGCTGCACACAGCAAAAGCGCACGTGCAGCGGGAGTTGACCACTTCTAGGAGGTGGGCACTAGGCCTGGGCAAACCTGCAGCACACAGAAAACATACTTCAACATTTAGATATCGGCATGACAAACAACATATTTTTTCTATTTTTAAACAAGAAAGGTGGTTCTAACAAAAAATTTCTTGGAGGGTTTTAAAACATTTTTTTTTCATTTTATGGGAAGTTCAACTCTAACAAAATATATATAACAGAATATCAGAACTTGGATTTAAAAGAAAAAACTTTTTGCAGTCTGGTTGATAGGCAACCACCACCTTGTTCTGAGCGTCAGAGCTGTGCTCTCCAATACAGCACTTGGTGCAGTACAACCCTGTTAGAAATTGGGTCTCTAATTGGCAGAGGTATGCACTGTGTCCAAGTAGGGACCACAATCCTAGTCAGAGTAAGTCACAAAAACAACCTAAATTACCCTGCGCTCACCACAAAATCTTGGCACGGAGCAGGCAGGCTTAATTTAGAAGACTATGGGCCAGATGTATCAAAGATTTTTACCCATTCTGTGTCTATGGAAAAAAGTGTTCGTACAAATGGCCCCATGTGTAATGTATTTGGGCAATAACTCATACAGTAACACAGTAAAAACACAGCAAAAAGTACTCCACACCAGTTTAGAAAAATAGATAATATTGATCTGAATATAACAAGATGAAAATGACAGGAATCCAATATGCACAGGTCAAGATATCACTTTTTAGATGTTTAGATAAGTCTTAACCTATTGGAATCAATAGATGTATCTTTTTAGCACAAAGTACCTGGGATGCATAAAAATTAAGGAGAAGATGCAGAGGAGGTAATGCAATGGAAAGTAAAGTGATGTGTCTATTTTTCTGGCAAGGTGGAGGCGATGTGTTGCTTCTTTCCTTGCGAGCAAGGTGATGTGTCGATTTCTGGGTGCAAAGACTTGGCTCCTTACTGCTGTGCAGGAATATTTTGAAGCCATGGGATGATGTTTGGAAAATCCCAAACGCACTGCGATGATGAAACAGGCACTGCATCCATTCGGGAAGCCCCTCTGTGATTTTTCAGCAGCTAGACAGGAGCTAGACCGATTCTGTAGATGATGCGTACATTTTTACAGGCGATGTGTTGATTTTCTAGTGCAGTAGATTTTTGCACTCTGGGGAAGCCTTTGATGGTTCTCAGACTTCTTAACAGAAGGCACGCTCAGTCCAAGCCCTTGGAGATCACTTGTGGAGGAAGGCTAATTCTTCCCAGCAGAGTCAGGGAGCATCAGGCAGCAGGGCAACAAGCAGGAGAGCAGTCCTTCCAGAAAAACAGTCCAGATGAGTCATTTGGGAAGCAAGGCAGTCCTTTTCACAGAGTTCAGTTGTAGGTCCAGAAGTGTCTGATTTGAGGGGTCATATACCCAGTATATATTCCCAAATGTGCATTTGAAGTGGGGTGAACTTCAAAGAGTGGTTTTGAAGTACACCAGTTACCCTTTCAATCCAGGCCCATTTGTCAGGAGATCTGTGTGGGGTTAGCACTCATTTGTGTGAGGTCATGCTGCTAGCCTTTGAAGTGTAAGGGAGACCCCCTTCACCTTTCCTGCCCAAGAAGATCCATCAGTATGCAGATGAATGCAGATGCAGCTGAGTGTCCTGTGTTTATGGCTGTCTGGTGGAATCACAAGGGAAGCTGACAACCAGCACAGGCCATATGTGGATTGGAGATGGGCTGTAAGGCACAGAGAGCACTAAGTGCAGAGAAACTCCCACTTTATAAAAGTGGCTTTCTAAAATAGTAATGTTAAATCCAACTTCACCAGTAAGCAGGATTGTACGCTACCATTCCAACCATACCAAACATGGCAATGCCACTCCTCTCAGATCAGAAATTGCCACTTAAAAGTATATAATGGAATTTTCAATGCTGGCCTATGAGAGTAGCAGGCTTCACAGTGGTGGAAAACAACTTTGTGTTTTTTTTTCACTAACAGGACATGTAAAACTTACAAGTACATGTCCTGCCTTTTACTTACATAGCATCCTGCCCTAGGAGCTACCTAAGGCCTGCCTTATGGGTGACTTATATGTAACAAAAGGGGAGTTTAAGGCTTGCCAAGTAGTTTTAAAGTCGAAGTGACAGTGAAACTGCACACGCAGGCCATGCAATGGCAGGCCTGGGACATGGTTAACAGGCTACTTATGCGGGTGGCACAATCAGTGCTGCAGGCCCACTAGTAGCATTTCATTTACAGGCCCTGGGCATATATAGTGAACTTTAATAGGGTCTTATAGGTAAATTAAATATGCCAATTGGGTATAGGCTAAAGTTACCATGTTTTAGGGAGAGAGCATATGCACTTTAGCATTGGTTAGAATTGGTAAAGTGCCGAGATGCCTAAAGCCAAATACAAACAAGGTCAGAAAAAGAGGAGAAGGAAGGCAAAACGTTTGTGGTGACCCTTCAGAGAAGGCCATTTTCCAACAAACCCAAGTTGAGAGCACAAAGGTTTGATACCTCTGTGTTGCCAGGACTAGTTGTGTTATGGATTCACCGGGTTGCACAGATGGACTTGCAGCTGAAGAAGAAGTCTACTATTTCTTTTCCTGTCTCCTGTTTGGGGCATTCAATTGGTGGCTGTGCCATGCGTTCAGGTGCTTCATTATATGTGATGTACCAAAAGTGTACTTCTTGCCAATACCCCTGCTAAATCCTTTGAGGCCAAGGTTGCACATGACCATTTTCTTCTCTCCGACTGGAACTGAAATGAAGTTGCTGGTGATGAATTCTGGTGTGGGCCTCAGCTGCTCCTCCTGCTAATGAGGCTCTTACAGTGGTGTCTCCTCTTCTCCAGTGCCATGTTTTAATTTTTGGTAAATACCCCAAACACTTCCACAGAAATGGCTCCGGGCACAGCACAGAATGTTGCAAATCCCTTATAAGTGTAAGGAAGGCAGAAATGTTCCAAAGGCATCAATACATTAACTTCAATCAGTCAGATGTGCTTTTACTGAGAGTCACAGGTACCACTGTACAATTTCTAGGTACTGTAGTCACTCTGTATTTTGCAAAAGGTTTTCACCATTATCAGGTGATTGCTGATAGTGAATTGGGTACAGACGCAGCTTGTTGAATTACGTCCAATCCATACAGCCCATGGCACACAGTCACAATTATTGGATGATGTCATCTATGACATCATCAGTGAAATCACTTAAAGCATCATGAGTGATGTAATATGTGAAATCATGAGCAATACATAACTGGGGAAAAAAGTTTCAGTTAGTTCATTAAAGTATATTTCAGTGTTGTATATGCACTTCTCACATTCAAGGACATAAGATAGCATTTCAGGATATTAACATCTTTAAAAAGAATAGAAAATGGGTGAAAAATATTTTCACAAAGTGTACCAGTAAAAATAATTTGCTACTACTGAAGAGTTATCAGAAGAAATCAATGCAAGCAACTTGCCATATAGTTAGTTTGTACGACCCAATAGAATCATTTCAGCAGAGGCTCAGTATAATAAAGAAAGGGAAATAATGGAAGAGAAAAATCCTAAACATTGATTTCTGTGCCTAATCCTGGCTGTGCACAGCCATCCATATTGAACCTGTTGTTGCACTCAGATGTGGGCTTTATATGCAGAGTTTGCAGTATTGCTTTTCGAAAATACAGAAGTTAATAATTTTCTGGTAGGAAAAAAGCACATCTTTGCAGCTGAATAAAGGTGAGGTTTATATGCTATGAAGTCATTTGTCCTTCAAGGGATTGCACATATGTGTAGCCTGAAACACTTGCAACAACTCTAATGACCAGGCTTTGTTTATTGTCCCTTTGCACATGTTTCGTTTCTAACATGTCTCTTTGCAACCCATGCAAAGTGTGAGTGTTCAGGTCCCCCCAATACTTTTTTTAAAAGGTAGGTATTATATAAGACAGGAGTCATGCCCACCACCTCAATGGCTAACACAGGGGACAAGGGTCCCCTTGGCATGGCCATTGCACCCAGTGCCATGTAGGGGGGCCATTTCAGGGCCCCCAATGGCACTTAAAAACTTTTTTTTTTAATTCTTACCTCTACTTACGCTACTCACCTGGGATGGGGTCCCCCATCCTCTGGTGTCCCTCTGGTGTGGGTGAGGGTGTTCCTGGGGCTTGGGGTGGGCACCTGTGGGCTCTTTCCATGGTGTTTGACCATGGAATGGGTCCACAGGTCCCCTAACGCCTGCCCTGACCTAGGTGTTAAATAATGGCGCTAAGCAAGCCTAGCTCCATTATTTAGACCCGCCTCCCCCTGTGCACCATTTTTGCACTGGAGGATAAATAAGGCGCTTGGGGCTTAGAGTCATTTTTTGCACGGGAACGCCTACCTTGCATCTCATTGACGCAAGGAGGTTTCACGCATCCAAAAAATGATGTTAACTCCTATATTTTGGCGCTAGACGGGTCTAGCGTCAAAATATAAACATGGAGTTAAGTTTGCGCTGAATTTGTGAGGAAAAAAATGACGCAAATTCAGCACTTAGTGTTTACATTCTAATTGGCGTTTACTTGTTAGGAAGTTCCATATGAAACTATTGTGTTCTTGGAAATTTAAGGGAATCTCATGGCTTTTATAAGGCATTATCTAGCAGGAGATCCTATAGGCGTATGTCTCGCAAAATGTTCAGTGTCTGTTTCCAATGGGTCGAATTCACTGGATAAGCTGAGCATGTCTTAAAGTCCAGTACTTCTCTCGTAACTGGGAACCTTAGTGACCTCAAATATCCAGTCACAGGGCCCCCGTACAGTGACCCTAATTAGTACATTTCCATGCACCATTACAACACAGATTCAGGTTGTGATTCAATGCTATATTTAACAAACCCTCCATCTGAACAGGAGTTATTGTCTAATTCAACTGAGGAAGCTCTTATCAATATTAACTGGACGCCTCTTGGGGTTCCCTCACTTTTTTTCCCAGGGTAAAGAAACACACAAAACTGATGGGCTAATATTATTAGCCCAGAACAAATGCAGAATTATAATAAATTTGGAAATAATGTTGGGACTTAGGCTTGAATAGAATGTAAATAATATGAACAGAAGTGACATGTTTTTTCTTGTACTTCCTCTTACTTTTGATTCTTTGCTAATCAGAATCAGCACCAGCAATTTTACTATTAAAAGAAGTGCAGCGCATTATTGCATACGTTTTGCAAGGGAAGACTGCCCTGTGCCATAAGGCCAGCCTATGGGGTACATTAAGACATTGGCTGTAAGTGCCGCCTACCGCCGGGGTAACGGCCGCCAAAAGACCATCGCCACAGCTAGTATCCGTCCGCTAAAATTTGACCACAGCCGGATTTCCGCCACAAGAAGGGAGGAAATCTGGCTGTGGCCATACAGGCGGATGGTGTTAAGGTGGCGCTTCTACCACCAGCAGCGCTACGCCAGTAGACCGTCGCCAGCCGAATTATGACAAATAATACGGCCTGGCGGTGTTCTGCTGGCGGGCGCTGCTGGTGGTAGCTGCGCCTCGTCCCCTGCCGGAAGCTCCCTGGATGCCGGTAAGTTGGGTTTCTGACAGGAGAGGGGGGTGGGGGTTGTTGTGTGTGTGTGTGTGGGGGTGTGTGCATGAATGTGTGAGTATGTGCGTGAATGCGAATGTGTGTGTAGTGTTGTTTGCGTCTGTGTGTGCATGTGTGAAAATGCGTGTATGAATGGAAATGTGAATGCGTGTCTGCGCGTCAATGTGAATGTGGTATGGATGTGTGTGAGAATGAATGGATGCATGTGTGTATGAATGCGTGGATGCCTGTGTGAGTGAGTGTGTGTGGTGAGTGTCTGCAAGTTGCGTGTATGGGGGGGTGGCGGGATTGGAAGGGGGAGCGTGGCTGGAGGGGGCAGGGGGGCATCTGGGGAGTGTTAGGGGGGTGGGCCTCCTACCAGTGACAGTGAAGGAATTCCCTGTCACTGTCAGGGCCTACCGCCATGGCTTTCATGGTGTTATAAATGCCACGAAAACTATGGCGGTAGGCAGGGTCAAAATGCCTCCAGCAGTACAATAGCGGCCGCCGGGCTGGAGATTCTTATTTAAGGCCTGGCGGCTGCTACCGCCATGGCGGTCAGTGTGGTATATTGGCAGGTTGGCTTCAGCCAACCCGCCACTGTCATAATGTGGTGGTATATAAAAACATTATGAAATTGTGTTGAGTTAAAGAACAAGGAACTTTGTTCCCAACAAGAGGGAAACATAGGGGTGGATTTACGCCTCTATCTGAGCAGGACTTTGGGGCATATTTAAGAGCCCCTAGTGCCATCTTAGCACTGCCATGGTGTCATTTTTTTATGCTAAAGTGGCTTTTTCCATGCCCCATATTTACAAAGTGATGCAATGCATGCATGCTCCACTTTGTAAACCCTTGCACCACATTCAATCAATCAATCAATCATGGTATTTATAAAGCGCGCTATGTACCCGTCAGGGTTTCGAGGCGCTGAGGGGGGGGGGGGAGCGCTGCTGGATTAGCGGTCGAAGAGCCAGGTCTTGAGGAGCCTTCTGAATGTGAGGAGGTCCTGGGTCTGGCGAAGAGATGTGGGGAGAGAGTTCCAGGTCTTGGCGGCGAGGAAGGAGAAGGATCTGCCGCCGGATGTCTTGCGCTGGATTCGGGGTACGATGGCGAGGGCGAGGTTGGCGGATCGGAGTTGACGTGTTGGAGTGTAGAAGTTGAGTCTGGTGTTGAGGTAGGAGGGTCCGGTGTTGTGAAGTGCCTTGTGAGCGTGGGTCAGGAGTTTGAAGGTTATCCTCTTGTCTACCGGGAGCCAGTGGAGTTCCTTTAGGTGAGGTGAGATGTGACTTCGGCGAGGTATGTTGAGGATCAGTCGGGCGGAGGCATTTTGGATACGTTGGAGGCGTTTGATTGACATTATGCCTGTTCCAGCCACATGCATGCAAGGTGGGCATTCTGGCGCTATGAGGCCGCAAAAATGGCACAGTGAAATTTAACAGATTTTACTGCACCATTTTTGGCATCATTTTTAATGCCTGCTCACAACAGGCATTAAAATGATGCTCCCATAGAAACCTATGGACCTCCTAGTACTTTGCTACACTAGCATCAAACATTTTGACGCTAGTGTAGCAAACCACCACAATAGCGTCAAACATTCAATGCTATTGTGCTAACATGCGCCATGGTGCGCCACATTATAAATATGGTGCAACCATGGTGTTGTTAGGTGCCTTTATGTTATTTCCTATCATCCATATAACTTTCTATGTCTAGAACGTTGCAACAGGTGCAGGCTCTCTGGGCATTCTTCTGAGAATGCCCTGTGATTTTTTGGAAAAACTTCTATTAACCCTGTGTGGAGTCCTCTTCACTGAGGGAATGGAGTCTTCTGTGCAAATGTATTTTTTCCTTTTGGGAAATACATTTTTAGATGTGGGAAAATACCTTTCCTTTAAGCCCCCATCAAATTTTGGGGTGATCCATTCACCTTCCCATCCAGAGTGCAAAGGGGTCAGACAGGGATAAGAAATGTACACAAACAGATGTGTTTTTTTGTGCTCCCAAATTTCCAAGGTAAACAATGTCTTGAAACAATCACTTTCTACACCTTGAGGTGGATCAGCTACTACAAATTATGTCTACACTGATGGAGGAGAAATCTACCCTATCAAATGCATACACTCCTGATAGAAGTCACCTTGTGAATTCTATCTAGGTGTGTAAAAGATAAATTGTACTATAAAAGTCAGGAGGGACACTGCAAAAAGTAGGATTTCATTATAGGTAGTACTGTGATTATTTTAAATACAATATCAGCCTGTTCCACCTTCAACTATCAAGCTAAATATCAATGGTTCTCTAACTGGATATTGATATATATATATTTGGTACACTTTAGATAGGATGTAATCAAATATCCAACTATTTATCACTGGTGTTGAAAAAGTACATTGGTACCTGCTGGTGGCAGCTTTTTCTCTTAAGGAAATTTAAACCATTCCTCTAAAAAATAAATCTTTTGAGCTGCCATTCAATCCCTTTTACTCTTACTTTTACATTGTCTAGAAGAATTGCCCTGCTCCACAGCATCCCAGACTCCATAGTGCCTCGCCCTTAATGGCATCCTCTATACTGCACTATTCCTCATCAAGGGCCAGAAGAAATATGATCACATTACCTCCTTCCTCATGGACCTCAACTTATTCCCCTTATTAGACTGCACCATCTTCATAACAGCTGCATCACGCACAAAAACATCAAGGCTGGCACAGTCGCCTATATGGCTAACAAACTTACCACCTCCGGTAGCACTTGCCACACGTGCAGCCAGGACACTACCAGAATGGTGATTCAGACAAAACAAAAATTAAGTAAGGAAAGGGGCCTTATTTATATATTTATTTGATACTACTATATAGCCCTTTGTGTGTTTTGCATGGAACAGTTATAAGTAAGTAGAACAGAAGCAATAGATAAAGCACAGAATAACAATATAAAGCATTTGTTTTCACCATTGCCCACACACACCATGAATTCAAAATCTTCTATATCTGATCCAGTTCACATTATTATGCCCACATATCACACAGAAGCAGCCAACACGTGTTTCATCATGGTATAATCAGTGCCCAGACACCCTTAGGGATGATAGTGCTGCGCTTTACAAATACTATGATTGATTGATTGATATAATTGAAACCATCAACTTCATTAGGGTTGGAAATTTAATGTAGTAAAACAGCTTTGCGCTTTATATTCCACTCACTCCACTCCATGCATTCATGCCACATGCATTGTGCCCACAGTGTTCCCACCCGTTGGTCAGGAGGCTCAGACAGCAGTTCGTATTGCATAGAACCCCATCCACCAGTCTCTTCTACTTCTCCGAAGTGAAGGCTGGGGCCATGGTAGGTTCCAGACACAGGTCACAGAACCACATGCAGTGTAGGTCCTCTCCTGTTGAAGATCAGGTAGCAAGTGAGTGATCAGAAAATGGTGGTCACATCCGCGGCGGTACATACCGTCACCGCCGGCATAGATCACCATTGGCCACTGTAACCCACAGGGCCCAATGTTAACCAATGAGGAATTGCACGGCAGTTTCTGACCGCCACCCGCAACGGTGCTCAACATCAGCGGAATTACCTCACTTTCACCTGTCCCTCCACACAGAGCAGACGGATGCCATTTTGGGTGGGGTTCAGGCCCTGGAAAAGTGCTTCTTCACTGGTGAAATTAGAACATACTGGACAAATCACACTTACCCATTACAAGTTAACAGCATGCAAAGTTCTTTTGTAGCTCCATTGTTCAGTTTGTGACAGCCTCCTCACTCTTTAGCCCCACAGATTCCTACCGCTGCGGATGAATAGGAGATGGAGACATACCCCCATGTACAGATTCCTAGAGGACTTGGCAACAATGGAGGACAGGCACATCATCCTCACATATAGACTGAACAGGGCCAGAATCACAGAGCTGTGTGCCCAATTGGAGCCTGACCTGATATATGCTATCCGTCACCCCACTGGGATCCCCCCTCTTGTGCTATGAGTGCTCCATTTCCCGGTGACAGGTTCTTTCCAAGTGACAGTGGGCTTGGCAGCAGGAATGTCACAGCCAATGTTCTCAATAGTGCTGACAAGAGTGTTGTCTGCCCTGATTAAACACATGTGCAGCTACATTGTATTTCCCCAAGTGGAAGATTTGTCCACAGTGAAGGCTGAGTTCAATGCAATGGGACATATCTCCTACATAATTGGGGTGATTGATGGAACACATATTGCATTTGTTCCCCCCCCCGTCAGAATTAACAGGTGTTCAGAAATCGGAAGAGTTTCCACTCTATGAATGTACAGATGGTGTGCTTGGTGGACCAGAACATCTCCCACGTCAGTGCTAAGTATCCTGGGTCGGTGCATGATGCTTTTGTCCTGAGGAATAGCAAGTTCCCAAATGTGATGGGCCAACTACAGAGGCACAGGGTGTGGCTAATAGGTGAACCCTGTTTCCCACCCAGTAGATGTTGGTGTATGGGTATGGTGTGGGCCATATGGGATAGTGTGTGGCTAAATTTTGTCCCTCAATATTTGCAGGTGACTCTGCTTACCCAAACCTATCATGGCTGCTGACCGCTGTGAGGAATGCCAGGAAAAGGGCAGAAGAACGTTATAATGAGGCACATGGGCGAACCAGAAGGATAATTGAAAGAACTTTTGGCCTCATGAAGGCCTGGTTCCTGTGCCTTCATCTAACAGGTGGATCCCTGTGCTACTCACCCAAGAAGGTCCGCCAGATAGTAGTGGCATGCTGCATGTTACACAACCTGGCCCTGAGAAGCCATCTGCCTTTTCTGCAGGATGAGGAGGCTGGAGATGCCCATGTGCCAGCAGTGGACCCTGTGGGCAGTGAGGATGAGGAGGCAGAGGATGAGGATGTGGACAACAGAACATCAGTGATCAGAAAATACTTCCAATGACACACAGTTAGGACAGAGTTACTTCACATTTCAATGACATTTGTTTGAATTTCTGTGGCACTGGCAAGCTGATATTTCCCACTTCTATGCCCATTTATTGTTACCTCTGGCAATTCATTTTGCAGATGTTGGTGACCTCACATTTTCTCCTGGTGTGATCACTGCAGCCAGCTACAGGTCATTATTCTATGTTCATTTTCAGTACGGTTGAATTGCAATGTTTGTACCTGATTCAATGAATACATATTTGAAAATATGACATACTCCAAACTTCTTTTATTTCCAAGGGTGTTTATTGAAGTGCTAAAACTATAGAGGGGCAAGTGAAATGGGATGGAGTGATGATGGAGGAAAGTCCAGGGTATTGTTCCAGTCTGTTTGTAGCATGGGTGCATTGTACAAGTGGACATAGGAAGGGGAACAATGGCAGTTCAAGGTAGACAGGGTGACTGAGTGGGACACAAGGGTGACAATCAGGAGAGTCTCATTTCCTGGTGGTGGTCTTGGCAAGTGTCTCTGGCTTTTGTCTGGATCACAGGGAACGTTTGCGGGGTGGTTCTCCTTCTGCAGGGGGAGGGGTGCTTGTGGCCTGTGAGTCCTGTGGCGAGGCCTGCTGGCCACTAGCGGCAGCGAAGGTGGAAAGCTGTTCAGATGTCTGGCTAGTGACGGGGCCCGCTGTTGTGTGACTGCCTCCCTCATAATGTTGGCCATGTTTGCCAGCACTCCTGCTATGGAGATCAGGGTGTTGTTGATGGTCTGCAAGTCCTCCCTGATCCCCTGCTAATGTCCCTCCTGCAGCCGCCTGTTCTCCTGCACATTGTCGAGGATCTGGCCCATCGTGTCCTGGGAATGTTGGTAGGCTCCCAGGATCTCTGCAAGTGCCTCCTGGAGAGTCGGTTCCCTGGGCCTGTCCTCCCCCTGGCACACAGCAGTCCTCCCAGTTTCCCTGTTGGCCTGTTCCTCAGTCCCCTGAACGGTGTGCCCACTGCCACTGACCCCAGGTCCCTGATTGTCTTGTGTGCGAGGTGTGCCCTGGATCCCTGTAGAGGTGGACACACTGCTGATTGACGTGTCCTAGGGACAGAGGTGTGGGCACGCTGGGAAGGTGCTGTGGTGGTGTTTTCTGATGGGGGAGGCTCTGTGGTGGTGTGTGACTGGGCTGGGTAACCAGCTGTCCAGAGGTCCCTGATCCAGATCCTGAAGACCAGAGTTGCTGACATCACTGGGGGACTCTTCAGTTGGGGGACTGAATATTGCTGGCACCTCCTCTCTGCTGACATTGGCTGGGATACCTGTGGGGATGTAAATGATGTGTTATGGTTTCTGTGTCTGATATATTGTGCATCTGTGGCTTGCCCTCTTTGCTTGTATTTGCCCTCGCAGCTTTCAATTGTGTATTTTGGTGTATCGTGGGATTGTTAGTTGTCTGTGGGGTGCATGCTTTAGTGATGAGTGTCCCTGCAGGGCTGTGAGTGGTGTCCATGCATTGGTAGAGCATGCAGGGCTTGGCATTGGGATAAGTGATATGTGATGGTGGCATGTGTGGGAGGTGGTAGAGTGATGGGAGAGTGGATGAGAGTGGGAGTATGTGATGGCATGCAGGTAGGGGGTAGTACTAGTAGAGAGTTGACTTACCAGGGTCCAGTCCTCCTGCTACTCCTGCCAGGCCCTCAGAATACATGATTGCCAAGACTTGCTCCTCCCATGTTGTTAGTTGTGGGGGAGGCGGTGGAGGTCCGCCGCCAGTCCTCTGTACAGCTAACTGGTGTCCTTCTGCCATGGAATGTACCTTCCCCCGTAGGTTGTTCCACCTCTTCCTGATGTCATCCCTGGCTCTTGGGTGCTATTCCACGGCGTTGACCCTGTCCAGGATTCTCCGCCATAGCTCCAACTTCCTAGCTATCGATATCTGCTGCACCTGTGCTCCAAATATCTGTGGTGCTACCCTGATAATTTTCTTCCACCATGACCCTTAGCTCCCCCTCTGTGAAGCGGTGGTGTCTTTGTGGTGTCATGGGTGTTGTATGAGGTGTGTAGGTGAGGGTGTGTTGGGTAAAGTGTTAGGATGTGTGATGTGAGGTGCGTGAGTGGTGTACAGGTGTGTATAGTGTGTGGCTCTGGTTGTGTCTGTGGTCTGGGTGTCTCTCTGCTGGCAATTGTTTGTAATGGTAAAGGGTTGTGGGTAATGTGGGTGTGCGTTTTATAGTGGTGTGGGTGTGTGGTGTGTGTATGGGTGTCAGGTGTGTGTTGTTTGAATTGTCCAATGTGGTGTTGTTTTATTTGTGTTTGTCCATTTTGAGCGTGGCGGTATGTTCTGTCAATGGTTTACCACAGTTGAATGTCCGGCGTGGTGATTCGTGGGTCATAATGTGGTGGGTATAGTTCGGTTGGCGTAACGGTGTGGGTTTTGATACCGCCAGTTTATCACTGACCTTTGGTGTGGCAGATTTGTGTGTGTGGCTGTATACTGATGGACTGGTGTATGTGTGTGTCATAATATGGTGAATGGATATCCGCTGCGGCTGCGGTACGTTGGCGGCAGTCAGCGTGGCGGTAAGTGGGATTTACCGCCAATGCCATAATGAGGGACTATATCCCCTTAGGACGTAAGTAATACACAAATTATATACACTAGTATGCAGAAATAGGCATAAAAACAGTTAGAAAAATTGCAATTAGTGAAAATCACAATAGTTAGAAATGGGCCTGGTGGAACACAAACCATATACTAAGAAGGTAGAAAGCAAATGTCAGTTTCCCACCTAGGCACGTGAAGTGTGTACAGGGGCGCTGGGAGTATTAGAAAACACAAACGCTAAGTAGTAGAACCCACCCCAGAGCCCAGGAAAGCAGTGGATTCCTGGACCCGAAGACTTGTGGAAGAAGAGGACCAAGTCCAAGAAGCACAGAAGAGTCCAGGCAGAACAGGAGCCCCTGCTAACCCGGATGAAGGTCCAAAAGAAGAACCACTGGTGAAGAACAACAGTCAGTACTGCACCCAAGAAGACAGATACGGGTTCTTGGTTGGTGCAGAAGATGTCCCACGCCGGATGGATGATTGCAGTCTAGTTTACGTTGGTGGATTCTGCCAACAAGCCTTGGCACACGCAAACTCGTGGTTGGCGGAAAATGGCGCTGCCTGGGACCAGGAGGGACCTGGTGCCTCTACCCAGGAGCGGGAGTCAAAAGGGGTTGTCAGAAATGCAGAGAGCCCTCAGAAGACCAGGCAGCATGCACAGGAGTCCCACTGCATGGGACCAGTAAGGTGCAAATGGAGGCCCACGCAGCACCACATAAAGGGATACCATGTCGCCCGAGAACGACTCAGGAAGCTGTGCATCGCAGGAAGGAGTGCTGGGGACTGGAGTTGCATGGTGCAAGAAGAACTTTGTGGAAGGATGCCAACAAGCCTTGGCAACTGCAAAATACGCAGTGCATGGCAGTACTGTCTTGCTTGGGGAGGCAAGCTCTTACCTCCACCAAAGTTGGACAGTTGGACGTTAGGACCGTCAGGACCATTTCAGTCCACCACCTGTCCTACTGCATCAAAGCACTTCGTCAGGACAGGGGACCCATGCCACTGGTCGTCGCTGCAGAGGGGTGCCTCCTAAAGCAGAGGGGTGACTCCTTCACTCCAAGGGAGATTCCTTTGTTCTTCTGGTGCAGACTGAAGGCAGGCAGTCCTCGGAGGGTGCACAACCTGGAAACAGTTGCAGGTGCTGGCAGGAGCTGAAGATACAATGTTGCAGAAGTCATCTTTGCTTCTTTGTTAATGTTTGTAGAGTTCCTGGAGGGTCCAGATGCGGTTTCTTCGGTAAGGAGGTGAAGTAAAGGATGCAGAGGATGCCTGCTGGAGTCTTGCAATCCAGATCTGAAGGAGCACCCAAGAGAGAGACCTTAAATTGTCCTGAAAGGGGGATTGATCAGCTAAACAGGTAAGCACATATCAGGGGAGGGCTATGATGTCATCTGCTGGCATTGGCCACTCAGATGCTCCCAGAGTGTCCTGCCAACTCGGAATCCAAGATGATAAAACCCACGGGACCCTGTGGAGGAGCTCTGAGCACCGCACCTGCGGTGGTGATGTACATGGGAGTGGTCGCTCCCCTTTCCTTTGTCCAGTTTTGCGCCAGAGCAGGGACTGGGGGTCCCTGAACTGGTGTAGACTGGATTATGCAAGGAAGGCACCATTTGTGCCCTTGAAAACATTTCAAGAGGCCTGTGGAGGCTACCCCTCCCAAGCCTGTAACACCTATTTCCAGAGGGAGAAGGTTTAACCCCCCTTTCCCAAAGGAAGTCCTTTTTTTGCCTTCCTGGGCTTGAACTGCTCAAGCAACAGGAGGGCAGAAACCTGTCTGAGAGGTGGCAGCAGCTAGGGCAACCTCAGAAAGCTGTAATGACAATACTGGGGGTCCTCTAGGGAGTCCCCAGAGTGCATGGAATCAGACAAACAATGCTTGCAAAAGCCTTGGGGTATGACTCCAACATGTTTGATACCAAACATGGCTATGTTCGGAGTTACCATTATGTAGCTGGACATAGTTAGTGACCTATGTTCAGTACATGCTTAAATTAGCATCCCCGCACTCACAAAGTCCGAGAACATGGTCCTGGAGGTTGTGGGGGCACCTCTGCTGGGGCAGGGGTGCCCACACACAGGTACTCTGCACCCTGCCCTCAGGGCTAAAGGGCCTGCTATAGGAGTGACTTATAAGTGACCTTGTGCAGTGTAAATGGCAATGAAAGGCAGTCCTGCAGAAGCTTTTACACGGGCTCCCTATGGGTGGCAAAATAAATGCTGCAGCCCATAGGGATCCCCTGGAACCCTAATGCCCTGGGTGCCTAGGTACCATATACTAGGGACTTATAAGGGGGCACCAGTATGCCAATTTTGGGCAAAATACTGGGCTACCAGTATGAAGTGACAACATTTAGAGGAGAGAGAGCATAATCACTGGGGTCCTGGTTAGCAGGATCCCAGTGAACACAGTCAAACACACTGACATCGGGCAGAAAATGGGGGTAACCATGCCAAAAAGAGGGTACTTTCCTACACAACCCCCTCCCCAAATGAGGGACAATAAGGCTAACCTTTCCCAGATGAGTCTTCATCGTTTAAATGGAAATATCTGGAGTGTCCATCTGCATTGGAATGGTTACTCCCAGGTCTGGGTTCCACTGCAAAGTCCATCCCCTGTAGGGAAATGGACCACCTCAACAATTTAGGGTTTTCTCCTTTCATTTGGTTTAACCATAAGAGAGGTTTGTGGTATGTTTGAACAATGAAGTGAGTACCAAAGAGGTATGGTCTCAACTTCTTCAAGGCCCAGACCACAGCAAATGCCTCCCTCTCTATGGCTGACCAATGCTTTTCTCTAGGGGTCAACCTTCTGCTGATAAAAGCTACAGGTTGATCCTGGCCCTCTGAATTTAGTTGTGATAGAACTGCCCCAACCCCTACTTCTGAAGCATCAGTCTGAACTATAAACGTCTTGGAGTAGTTTGGGCTTTTTTGGACAGGTGCAGTACACATAGCCTGCTTTAGCTCCTCAAAAGCTTTCTGACAGCTAGCTGTCCATTATACCTTCTTAAGCATATTCTTAGATGTGAGGTCATTAAGAGGGGCAACAATGGATACATAGTTCTTAATGAACCTCCTATAATACCCAATGAGACCAAGAAAGGCTCTAACCTGGGTCTGTGTTGTAGGGGGAGCCCAGTCTAAAATAGTCTGGATCTTCACCTGTAGTGGTTCAATCTGTTCTCCACCTACCAGGTGTCCCAGATAAACCACTTTCCCCTCCCCTATCTGGCACTTTGAAGCCTTGATAGTGAGGCCTGCCTTTTGCAGGGCCTCTAAAGCTTTCCATAGGTAGACCAGGTGGTCATCCCAGGTGGAGCTAAAGACACCCATAGCGTCAAGATGTGCGGCACTAAACGCTTCCAGACCTTGGAGGACTGAGTTCACCAACCTCTGAAATGTGGCAGGTGCATTCCTCAAACCAAAGGGCATAACACTAAACTAAAAGTGCCCTCCAATGGTAGAGAAAGCTGTTTTGGGTTTTGCATCTTCTGATAGTTTGATCTGCCAATACCCTGCAGTCAAATAAAAGCGCTGAGATACTTGGCAGATGACAGTGTATCAATAAGCTCATCTGTCCTCGGTATAGGATGAGCATCAGTCTTTGTGACTGTGTTGAGCCATCTACACAGAACCCTATCTCCCTTTTTCCATTTTGAGAATGAACTTTGGGTACTAGCACCACAGGGCTGGCCCAGGGGCTATCACAGTGCTCAATCACTCGTAGGTCAAGCATTTTCTGAACCTCTGGTTTAATGCAGTCTCTGACATAGTCAGGCTGTCTATAAATCTTACTTTTGACAGGTAAACTGTCTCCAGTATCACTGGTGTTTTCAACACCAACTAGTTTGACCAGATGTCAGACAAAAGTGTTCTGAAAAAGAGGTTCCTGCAGTCCTCCTTCTGCTCTTCAGAAAGGCAGTCTGCAAGGAAAACTCCTTCCACTGAGCCATCATCTTCAGTGTTAGAGAAGAGATCAGGGTGAGGGTCACTCTCCTCTTCCTGTCCCTCACCAGTAGCTATGAACAGCGTTTAGTCAGCCCTGTCATAGTAGGGCTTCAGGCACTGTACATTAAATACTCTTAGAGAACTTCTAGGAGTGACTAGGTCATCTAAATAAGTGTCCTCACCCTTTTTCTCCACTATAATGTGTGGCCCACTCCATTTGTCCTGGAATTCTCTGGGTGCCACAGGCTCCAGTACCCACACCTTCTGTCCTGGTAGGTACACTGTCAGGACAGACTTCTGGTCATGCCATTGTTTCTGTAACTCTTGGCTTGCTTGAAGGTTTTTAGTAGCCCTTTTCATGTACTCAGCCATTCTTGATCTTATGCCAAGCACATAATCCACTATATCTTGTTTAGGGGGCTTTAACCCCTTCGCTGCCAGGCCTTTTCCCCCTCCTGCGCCGAGCCTTTTTTTGGCTATTTGGGGCAGTTCGCCCTTAGGCCCTCATAGCTTTTTGTTCACATAAGCTACCCACGCCAAATTTGCGTCCTTTTTTTCCAACATCCTAGGGATTCTAGAGGTACCCAGACTTTGTGGGTTCCCCAGAAGGAGGCCAAGAAATTAGCCAAAATACAGTGAAAATTTCTTTTTTTCAAAAAAATTGGAAAAAAGAGCTGCAGAAGAAGGCTTGTGGTTTTTTCCCTGAAAATGGCATCAACAAAGGGTTTGCGGTGCTAAAATCACCAGCTTCCCAGCTTTCAGGAACAGGCAGACTTGAATCAGAAAACCCAAGTTTCCAACACAATTTTGGCATTTTACTGGGACATCCCCCATTTTTACGATTTTTTGTGCTTTCAGCCTCCTTCCAGTCAGTGACAGAAATGGGCATGAAACCAATGCTGGATCCCAGAAACCGCAACATTTCTGAAAAGTAGACAAAATTCTGAATTCAGCAAGCGGTAATTTGTGTAGATCCTACAAGGGTTTCCTACAGAAAATAACAACTGAAAAAAAAAATTGAAATTGAGGTGAAAAAATCTGCAATTTTTCTCTACGTTTTACTCTGTAACTTTTTCCTGCAATGTCAGATTTTTTAAAGCAATCTACCGTTACGTCTGCTGGACGCTTCTGGTTGCAGGGATATATAGGGCTTGTAGGTTCATCAAGAACTCTAGGTACCCAGAGCCAATAGATGACCTGTCCCCTCAGTGGGCTTTCATTCTATACTGGGTATACAGCAATTAATTTGCTGAAATATAAAGAGTAAAAAATAGCTATCAAGAAAACCTTTGTATTTCCAAAATGGGCACAAGATAAGGTGTTGAGGAGCAGTGGTTATTTGCACATCTCTGAATTCCGGGGTGCCCATACTAGCATGTGAATTACAGGGCATTTCTCTAATAGACATCTTTTTTACACACTGTCTTACATTTGGAAGGAAAAAATGTAGAGAAAGACAAGGGGCAATAACACTTGTTTTGCTATTCTATGTTCCCCCAAGTCTCCCGATAGAAATGATACCTCACTTGTGTGGGTAGGCATAGCGCCCGTGACAGGATATGCCCCAAAACACGACGTGGACACATCACATTTTCAGAAAGAAAACAGAGCTGTTTTTTACTAAGTGCCTAACTGTGGATTTTGGCCTCTAGCTCAGCCGGCACCTGGGGAAACCTAGCAAACCTGCACATTTTTGAAAACTAGACACCTAGGGGATCCAAGATGGGGTGACTTGTGGGGCTCTGACCAGGTTCTGTTACCCAGAATCCTTTGCAAACTTCACAATTTGGCTAAAAAAACACTTTTTCCTGTCATTTTGGTGACAGAAAGTTCTGGAATCTGAGAGGAGACACAAATTTCCTTCCACCCAGCGTTCCCCCAAGTCTCCCGATAAAAATGGTACCTCACTTGTGTGGGTAGGCCTAGCACCCGCGACAGGATATTCCCCAAAACACAACGTGGACACATCCCATTTTTTCACAGAAAACAGAGCTGTTTTTTGCAAAGTGCCTACCTGTAGATTTTGGCCTCTAGCTCAGCCGGCACCTAGGGAAACCTACCAAACCTGTGCATTTTTGAAAACTAGAGACCTAGGGGAATCCAAGATGGTGTGACTTGTGGGGCTCTGACCAGGTTCTGTTACCCAGAATCCTTTGCAAACCTCAAAATTTGGCTAAAGAAACACATTTTCCTCACATTATGGTGACAGAAAGTTCTGGAATCTGAGAGGAGCCACAAATTTCCTTCCACCCAGCGTTCCCCCAAGTCTCCCGGTAAAAATGATACCTCACTTGTGTGGGTGGGCCAGGTGCCTGCAACAGAATAAGGCCCAAAACTTGTGGAGATAGAGGGGATAGCACAGCACAGCTATGACATATTTTTCTTGTATACATCTTTAGGCTGACTCTGCTTTGGGCATCCACATAAGTGAGGTGTCATTTTACTTGGGAGACTGAGGGGAACACTGGGGAGTAGGAATTTTGTGCTGGAGCGATGATCCTACTAAGAAAAGTCAGGAAAATATGCTTTTTTAAGCAAATTTTGAGGTTTACAGAGGAGTCTGGGTAAGAAAATGTTGGGGGATCCACGCAAGCCACACCTCCCTGGACCTCCCTGGACTCCTTGGGGTGTCTAGTTTTAAAAAATGTCTGGGTTTGGTAGGTTTCCCTAGATAAAGGCCGCACCCAGGACCAAAAACATAGGTGCCCCCTCCCCACCAAACACAGGTAGTTTTGTAATATATCATTTTGATGTGTCCACATACGTCTGTGATGTGCCAAACACTAAAATTGTGAAAAGAAACGCACTTAGGTTATGTGAAAAAGACCCCTCACCCACCAACCAAGTTGGTGGCATGCTTCACCATCGGGGTCCCACCGAGTCACCTAGCGTGTCACAGGTGTGCTGCGACGCCTGATTACAGCGGAGCAGGTTTTGACATTTTAACCACACATACTGGTTGGATTTGCCACGAGGGTGAGTGATGGTTCAGTGGATCAAATTTTATTAACAAGAGATTTCACAAAAATGAAATGCACTGTTAATAACCGAAAGGCAAAAAACTGAACCAATGACTCACAGCTCGTGAGCTGTGAAGCCGCGACAAGGCACCAACCGCTTTACAGTCCATTCACACACCTTTCATACATGACACGCACAAGACCATTCACACCGCCAGCCACGGGCCCAGCACATTACAACACTCACATCGACAGACAGCGCCACTCAAGGGCCCATCACTTACATACGCCCACATGCCTGATACAACAATCACACCAGCTGATGGGAGTGTGTGGACTGGTATTTGGCTGGCAATGTGTTGCAGTGGCCAACAGCAAGTCAATATGTACACTATGTACACCCTCAGCCAAGCCCCACTCCACACACAATGGCATCATTTTTATTTATTTTTTAAACAGAGGAACCCCTAAGTAGAAATAATTACAAAACTACAAACACAAAAGGTCTAACTAAGTACATGACAGAAATGCTAACCATGAAACTGAACACATGAAAATACAAAACAGACATGAGTTTACACTCATGGTTGTTCCCAGTAATTCTTCTGGGTGTGGTAATTCTTAAAACAACCACCCACTCACAGCCCAGGCTTTGAAGGACAATCTGGGCAGTACATTTGAGTCTCCCTCCGGATACCTCTTCGAAAACACAATCTACATTTCTTAGCTGGAAAGTCTTTTTTGGGTGTGCGAGGAATGTGCTCAGCAAAGTGGCGATCTTTCAATCTAGCCACATCCTCCACCACTGCTTCTCTAGGAACTCTGGCCTGTTCCACCACAATAAGGCTCTCTATCACTGACTCCTGAAATTTCACAAATGTCATCTTTGACTCTGGAGACCTATCCCTAAACACAATAAAAGCATTAAGGGTTGCTAAGTGGAAGAGGTGAATTGCTAACTTCTTATACCAAACGTAAGACTTACGAATAGCAATATAGGGTTCCAACCTCTGATCAACTCTATCTATACCTCCCATGTGCATATTATAATCTAAAATGCACACAGGTTTGCGCACTTCAGCAACCTGGCCCCAAACAGTCATGGGGGAAGTACTCTCATCATGGATGGTACTTAGCATGTAGACATCCCTCTTGTCTGAAAATTTCAAAGCTAGCAGCTCATCATTCTGCAAGGCACAGCACTGTCCCCTCTACAAGCTCCCTTGGATAGCCTTTCCGGTTACAACAAATTGTGCCACAAGCAACAGTGTCCACTTTAAACAATTCCTTGAACAACTGCACTCCAGTGTAGAAGTTATCTACATACAAAGAGTGACCTTTGTTGAACAGTCGTCTACCAAGATCCCACACAATTTTCTCAGTGGCTCCAAAAGTGGGAGGACAACCAGGGGGGTCAATATTGGAATCCCTACCAGTGTAGACACGGAAACTATACACATATCCTGTACTACTTTCAGACAGCATATACAATTTAATTCCATATCATGCCCTTTTGCTAGGAATGTACTGCCTAAAAACCAAACGACCATTGAGGAGGACCAAAGACTCGTCCACACTTATCTCTTTGCGTGGAACATAGACCTCCGAAAACCGATCTACAAAATGATCAAGGACAGGCCTAATCTTAAAAAGACGGTCAGAATCTGGGTGATCTCGTGGAAAGGCTAATGCATTGTCAACAAAATGCAGCATCCTAAGAAGAAGCAAATACCGATTACGACTCATGGTCGCAGGAAATATAGCTGTTGCCATCAAGGGACTAGTAGACCAATAAGAAGCCAGTGACGGCTTCCTTATCAACCCCATCAAAAAAGTCAAACCCAAAAACTTTTTTATCTCCTCCAAATTTGTGGGAATCCACTGGGCAGCTCTAGAGTGTGGCCTTAGTCTAGCAGCGTTGTCCCTCAAATGCTGCTCCGCATACAAATTAGTCTGCTCAAAAATCTCTTCCAAAAACACATCATCCATGAATAACTCAAAGAAATTGACAGGCAAAAAGTTCTCTGTATTGGCGCTACACCTCTGGAGACCAGTAAAGGCAGGCAACTCTGGCTGCTCCATGTTTGGGGCAACCCAGAGATCATGTCTTATAACGGGAAACCTTTCAGCCCCAGGTTGCTGCACTAATGGCACATTAGTGTCCTCCTCTAAAACAGGCCCTTCATCTGCACTGAGTGTGGCTTCCTCATCAGAAGATTCCTCTCCAACAGAAACATCACTGCCAGAATCTTTCACTTCCTCCTCTGCCTCAGATGCAGAGTCCATCTCATAATCATGATCAGACAATGACTCAAAAAGCATACCAACCACCTGCTGAGCGGTCATCCTGCGGCTAGCCATGATCTTTCCTACTAAAATTAACTGGGCAAATTCACCACCAACAACCAGCACTGTGTAAGATAAGTAACAAAGTGTAGCTTTGTTAGTAAGAGTTATAAACTCAAAAACTATACTGCTCACTTGCCTGAAAAAGCTTGAATCACCAGCAACTACTCTGCACAGACACAGCAATCACCAATGATATCCCACTAAAAAGAAAGAAAGAAAAGCAAATTAGATATAAGACAAAACAAATATCATTGTGCACAAATCTAAGGACAATTTCACACACAATCCTGCATTTAGTACACCCCCTACAAACATGTCATTCATGCATGGCAACAATACTCATTTGGAGTAAATTGTTTTTACTTACCTAAAACATGCAACTATGCAAACTGCAGGTCAACCACCGCCAAAACCGCAAGGAGCCACAGCAAATAAAGCAAAAGCTTTGAACTAGAACAAAAAGGAGGAAAATATTTTTTTAGCACAAATGCAAATACTTCATCAGTTGACAAACACCCCACCATCAAACATTTAGAAATTGGTGCCTAAGTGGATTCTGCCATAGGGGCAGATGGGCCTACTAAAAAAATAGGCCTATCTTCCCCAAGGAGGGCAGAAAATACCTTTAGGTGTGTGTCCCCATGGGGAGCGACCCTTGCCCAAGGGGACAGCCCCCAAACAAAAAAAACAAAAACACACACACACACTATCCCTGGTGCCTAAGTGGCTTCTGCCCCCCTTGGAGCAGATCAGCCTAAAAATAATAGGCCAATCTGTCTCCAAGGGGTGCAGAAATGGCCTTGGTACATGTGCCCCCATCCACTAACACACACACACACACTATCCCTGGTGTCTAAGTGGCTTCTGCCCCCAAGGGGGGCAGATGGGCCTAACAAAAATAGGCCCATCTGCCCCCAAGGTGGGCAGAAATGGCCAACAGGTCAATGCCCCCCTTGGGGGGGCACCCCGTGCCCAAGGGGACGCCCCCCCCCACAAAAATAAACAAATTTTAAAAAATCCCTGGCGTTCTAGTGGTTTCTGCTCCCCTTGGGGGCAGATCAGCCTAAAAATAATAGGCTGGTCTGCCCCCAAGGCAGAAATGGCCCTCAAAGACATGCCCCCCAAAGGGGAGCGACCCTTGCCCCTTACCCTTGCCCAAGGCCGCCCCCCCCATCCACTAAACACAGAATCCCTGGTGCCTAAGTGGCTTCTGCCCCCCTTGGGGCGGCAGAAAAGGCCAACAGTTCTATGCCCCCTTGGGGGGGCGCCCCTTGCCCAAGGGGGCACCCCCCCCACATAAATAAACAAAAATAAAAACATCCCTGGTGTTCCAGTGGTTTCTGCCCCCCTTGGGGGCAGATCAGCCTAAAATAGTAGGCCAATCTGCCCCCAAGGGGGCAGAAATGGCCGTTTATAGCTTGCCCCCAAAAGGGGAGCGACCCTTGCCCAAGGGGTCGCTCCCTGACACTCAAGAAACACATAAAAATAAACAAATCCCTGGCGTCTAATGGGCATTCCTGCTGCTCGATCGCAATGCTCAAAGAGACACCGGGGGAAAGGAAAACCCTTTCCTTTCCCTCAGTGCCTCTTTTTGCATACCCCCCACCCACCGGGAAGAGAAACTCACCTCTTCCTCTTTCGCCGCACAGGAAGCAAATGGCTTCCTGTGCGACCGGCACCCTGTAATGAAGTCAGCGCGCTGATGTCATTATGGGGAGGTGGGGGGGCGCGGTGGAAGGGAAAGGGCTTCCCCTTCCATCCTTGCCTTTGGGGGGGTGGGGGGAAGCACACAGAGGGAGCGAGAGCGCTCCCTCTGGGCTGTGTGCCGAGGACGTAATGATTACGTCCTCGGCACAGCAGCACTGTGCCGCAGGACGTAACCATTACGTCCGCGGCACAGAACCGGTTAAGGGTTGCTCTCACCCCTCTTGCACAAGAGATAATGTATGCCTAACAGATCAAAAAGGAGCTCAAAGGGGCTATGACCTTCCCCCTTCTAGGGTACCTCCTGGTAGGCAAAAAGGGGGTATGGTAACAGGACATCCCATCTCCTTCTGAATTTTTCAGAGAGTCCCATAATCATACCTTTGAGGGGTTTATTAAACCTCTTAACCAACCCATTTGTTCGGGGATGATGTGGTGTGGTGAATTTATAGGTTACACCACTCTCTTTCCACATTGCTTTTAGGTATGCAGACATGAAGTCGCTACCTTTGTCTGACACCACCTCCTTTGGAAAACTCACCCTGGAAAAGATTCCCAGGAGGGCTTTGGCCACTGCAGGAGCTTTAGTGGTCCTCAGAGGTATTGCTTCTGGGTATCTAGTGGCATGGTCCACTACCACTAAATAGAACCTATTGTCAGAATCAGTAGGAGGGTTAAGGGGGCCAACAATGCCAACCTCTACCCTTTCAAAGGGCACCCTAACCACTGGCAGTGGGATTAAGGGGGCCTTTGGGGTGCCACCAGTCTTACCACTGGCTTGGCGAGTGACACAGGAGCGACAAAACTCCTTTGTGTCTTTGTGTCCTCTAACATGTGAGGCCAGTGAAAGTGAGAGAGCAGTCTGTCCCAGGTCTTACTTTGCCCAAGATGTCCAGCAAGAGGAATGTCATGATCAAGGGGGAACAGAAATTCTCTATAATGCAAGGGAATGACCAGTCTCCTGGTGACACCTGGTTTTTGGTCCCTTGCCTCTGTGTATGGGAGATCTTTTTCCCTATACACCCTATGGGTGTCAGTGATATCTTCTGCCTCTTGTTTGACAGCTTGCTGTCTTAAATCCTCAAGTGTGGGACAGGTTTCCTGAGCCACACTTAACTCCTCCCTGGCAGCCCCCCCGCACCTAAAAGCTCAGCTGTGTCAGCTTGCAGCTCCTCAGGTGTAGGTTCTGTCCAAGGCGTAGACTTCTCCTCCTCAAAAGGGGAATCTTCAGTGGAGGGAGGGACAGTAAATACCTTTTTACCCTTTCTACCCTTGCTATTGGGAAGCTCTTGGTCTACTGTTCCAGGATCCAAGTTTCCCTGTCCTCTCTGCTTCTTGGCCTGAGCCCTTGTCAAAGCAAAGATATGCCCAGGAATGCCCAGCATTGCTGCATGGACCTCCAACTCCACCTCAACCCAAGCTGAAGTCTCCAAGTAGTTTCCTAGTAGACATTCTATAGGTAGGTCTGTGGACACCACAACTTTCTTTGGACCAGTAAACCCCCCCCCCCCTCCAGTTGAGATCAACAACAGCCATGGGGTGGCTAACAGTGTTGTTATGGGCGTCTGTCACTTGGTACTGATGACCAAGTAGTTGTTGCTCAGGGGCCACTAGTTTTTCAGTCACCGTTGTGATACTGGCACCTGTGTCCCTGTAGGCCTCAACTTGAACACAATTATTAGGGGTTGTTGCTTGAACGTAGCCATATTAGGGGGACAAGCAACAAGGGTGGCAAGGTCAATGCCACCATCAGAGACTAAAACAGCCTCAGTGGTTTCCCTAACTAAACCAGCCCCCACTAAACTTCTCCAAGTGAGCCCTGCTACACCCTTGAATTGGCTATAGGCAATGTTATTTTTCCTACCACTACTGCTATTGCTAGGGGCACTAGTTAAATCAGTGGGGGTTGTGGTGGTGGGAGCTTTGGGGGTTTTTCTTTGGACAAGTACTGCCACTTGCCCAATGGCCTTTGTTTTTACACATATAACACCAAGGCTTTTTATTCTCATGGTTAAAAGAGGAATTTGATCCACCCCAGAGGATTTTTGTGGGCCTGATGAAGGCTCTTTGTTTTTATCTTTGTCCCCACCTTTGTCATAAGACTTACCATCCTTCTTCTTGTCTTTGTCACCCCCTGTATAAGGTTTCCTGCTCACTCTTTTTCTGACCCATTTGTCTGCCTTCTTTCCCAATTCTTGGGGAGAGGTCTGATCTGAGTCTACCAGGTACTGATGTACCAAATCAGACACATAGTTATTCAAAATATGCTCTCTCAGAATCATATTGTATATGTCCTCATAGTCTGACACTTTGCTGACATGTAACCAGCCTTCTAAAGCCTTAACAGAACAGTCCACAAAGTCTATTTAATCCTGTGAGGACTCTTTTCTGGTTTCTCTGAGCTTAATGCTCTATTGTTCAGTGGTTAAGCCAAATTTATCCAAGAATGCAGTTTTAATAACACCATAGTTGTCTGAATCTTCTTCTCTGACAGTGAAAAGTCTATCCCTACCATTGTCAGAAAAGGACAACCACAGAATAGCAGCCTACTGCCTTAGAGGGACCATCTGAACTTTGCAGGCCCTCTCAAGTGGAGCAAACCACTTGTAAATATCACCCCCCACCTTGTATGGGGGAACAATTTTGTGCAGATTTCTAGAGTCAATGGTGCCCTCCCTAACTCCATAACTCCTGAAACTGCTGCTGCCACCATGGGGAGCTAACCCCAACCCCTGCCTTTCCCTTTCCACAGCCAAGGCCTCCCTATCTAGGGCTAGCTGTTGCTGCTGCTGCCTCAGCCTGGCCTCCTCCAGTCATCACCTGGAGTTGAACCATGGGATCCCTTAGAAACTAAGGTGGTCTGAGAATAGGCAGAGGTAGACTTTTCCCTAACTTTTGAGACCCCAGTTACTTGACTTCTGGGTGTGAAGGGAGCCCTACCTGAATGACTACCCCTCCCACTACCAGCTACACTAGTAGGTCTGCTAGGTGGAAGATCTTTGGAAGAGCCCTCCCCTGAATCTGAAGGATGATTCCCTGCCCCTCCTCCTCCTGGTTATCAGCATTTCCTGATCATCCTGAAGGCTCATCAGAAAATTCTTGTTGGGGTTCTTCCCTACATCCAGGCTTCTGTCTGAGCAAAGCCTCTTCAATTCCTTGAAGGTCATACCCTCATAGTGTGTGTTAGTATAGTGTAAGGAAAACCTAACCTACCTAACCTCTATGATCTTGGATAGGAAAGTAAGAGACTAGAGCCATGTAACTAGGTATATGTCAATAGCTCTAGGTACAGAGTATTCTTTCCTGTGGAAACCATTGGTGACAGAGTGATAAGGCAATTGTAAGTACTTATCCCACCGCTGCACCACCAATGTAGGAGCCTGGCCTGGATTGTAGTGGGTGCCTATGGTACTTACACCTTATAGCAGGTCCAGTTATCCCTTATTAGTGAAATGTGGGCAATGTCTAGAAGCCAGGCTCTCTAGAGGTAGCTGTAGGTGAGCAGCCAAGGCATATCTAGGAGACATGCAAAGCTCATGAATACCACTGTAGTCTCACAGTACTCACACACATCAAAGAAAATACTCAGTGTTACAAAAATAAAGGTACTTTATTTTGGTGACACAAATGCCAAAAATACCATACTTAGGAGGTAAGTAATTCACATACTATATACACCAGTATGCAGAAAAAGGCATAGAAACAGTTAGAAAATAGTGCAATTAGTGAAAATCACAATAGTTAGAAATGGGCCTAGGGAGAACACAAACCATATACTAAGAAAGTGTAATTAAAATGTTGGTTTCCCACCTAGGCAAGTGTAGTGTGTACAGGGGCGCTGGGAGTGTTAGAAAACACCAAAAGTAAGTAGTAGAAGCCAACCCAGAGCCCAGGAAAGCAGGAGTAAATCACAGTAACTTTCCTAGAACACACAAGAACACAAGAAAGAAGATTCTGCAAGAACCAGAAGAGACTGCAAGACACCAACAGTGGATTCCTGGACCTGAAGACCTGTGGAAGATGGGGACCACGTCCAAGAAGTACAGAAGAGTCCAGGGAGAACAGGAGCCCCTGCTAACCTGGATGAAGGTCCAAAAGAAGAACCACTGGTGAAGATCAACAGTCAGTACTGCACCCAAGAAGACAGATGCGGGTTCCTGGTTGGTGCAGAAGATGTCACACGCCGGAAGGATGATTGCAGTCTGGTTTGCGTCGCTGGATTCTGCCAACAAGCCTTGGCACACGCAAAGCTTGTGGTTAGCGGAAAATGGCTCTGCCTGGGAATAGGAGGGACCTGGTGGACTCTACCCAGGACAGGGAGTCAGAAGGGGCTCTCAGCAACTCAGAGAGGCCTCAGAAGACCAGGCAGCATGCACAGGAGTCCCACAGCCTGGGGACAAATAAGATGCAAAAAGAGGCCCACGCAGAACTGCACAAAGGGAACTCACGCTGCCGGAGAACCACTCAGGAAGCTGTGCATCGCAGGATGGAGTGCTGGGGGCTGGAGCTGCACGGTGCATGAAGAGCTTTGTGGAAGGATGCCAACAAGCCTTGGCAACTGCAAAACACGTGGTGCATGGGGGTACTGTCTTGCGTGGAGAGGCAAGCTCTTACCTCCTCCAAAGTTGGACAGTTGGACATCAGGACCGTCGGGACCACGTCAGTCCACCCCCTGTGTTACTGGATCCACGCACTTCATCAGGAGAGGGGATTGGTCAGCTTAACCGGTAAGCACCTTTCAGGGGAGGCCTCTGCAGTCTTTGGTGGCATTGGCCACTCAGATGCTCCCAGAGTGTCCTGCCAAATTGGAATCCAAGATGACAAAACTCAGGGACCCTCTTGAGGAGCTCTGAGCGGCACCCCTGGAGTGGTGATGGACAGAGGAGTGGTCACTACCCTTTCCTTTGTCCAGTTTCATGCCAGAGCAGGGACTGGGGATCCCTGAACCGGTGTAGACTGGATTATGCAAGGAGGGCACCATCTGTGCCCTTCAAAGCACTTCCAGAGGCCTGGGGAGGCTACTCCTCCCAAGCCTGTAAAACCTATTTCCAAAGGGAGAGGGTGTAACACTCCTCTCCCAAAGGAAGTTCTTGGTTCTGCCTTCCTGGGCTTTAGCTGCTCAAGCAACAGGAGGACAGAAACCTGTCTGAGAGGTGGGGGCAGCTGGAGCTGCCTGGAAAACCTCAGAAGGCTGTAATGGCAATACTGAGGGTCCTCTAAGGAGCCCCCAGAGTACATGGAATCATGCTTGCAAAAGTCTTGGGGTATGATTCCAACATGTTTGATACCAAACATGCCTATGTTCGGAGTTACCATTATGTAGCTGGACATAAGTAGTGACCTATGTCCAGCGCACGCATAAAACGGTGTCCCAGCACTCACGAAGTTTGGGAAAATGGTCCTGGAGGTCGTGGGGACACCTCTGCTAGTGCAGGGGTACCCTCACACACAGGTACTCTGCACCCTGCCCTCAGGGCTGAAGGGCCTGTTATAGGAGTGACTAATAAGTGACCTGGCACAGAGTAAAAGGAAGTGAAAGGGTGCATGCACCTTTTCACGCAGGTTGCAATGGCAGTCTTGCAGAACCCTTTTCATGGCCTCCCTATGGGTGGCAAAAGAAATGCTGCAGCCCATAGGGATCCCCTGTAACCCCAATGTCCTAGGTACCTAGTTACCATATTCAAGGGACTTATAAGGGGGCACCAGTATGCCAATTTTGGGCGAAATACTGGGTTACCAGTATGCAGTGACAAAATTTAGAGGAGCAAGAGCATAATCACTGGGGTCCTGGTTAGCAGGATCCCAGTGAATACAGTCAAACACAATGACATCAGGCAGAAAATGGGGGTAACCAAGCCAAAAAGAGTGTACTTTCTTACAGTGCTGCATACTCATTATTCTCAGGTCAGGGACAGTTTCCATACTTCTTTTTATGCACTTCAACCTCAGCTTTATCACTTGGCAAAGTTAGCCAACCTAGTACTTTACTCCTTTCCTTTACCTCTTTCCTGCAGACCTGTAATGCTGGTTCCCATTTCATGGTTCACAAAATGAATTTTTATTTTAAAGCAATATCCCCACAAAGGCATACATCATTCAACGCCTCGTCCGGGATAGCAAGCACTATATAAATTCAACTCAATGTGCTCACCAGACTAATGAGATACAGTGACAATTTGTGCAGTTCAGCTTTCTTCCATTTTATGGTACCCTGTTGCCATCACTTTGTGTGGAAAACCTATTCAAGTCCCTGTTAAAACAGTAGTGCAACCAATGTATCATGGGCCCTAGTACAATAACAAAAATAAGGGTTCACTAGGTCCTTCAGGTCTCTGGGACCTCGCACCACCGCACCTGCTGCCACAAAGGAAGCTTCCCCCCTGTTTAGTTTACTTAATTAAGGGCCTGATTTAGATCTCGGTGGATGGAATACCCCGTCACAAACGTAAGGGATATCCTGTCTGCTGTATTATGATCTTCATAGGATATAATGGGATGGCAATATGGCAGACGGGATATCCGTCACGTTTGTGAGGGAGTATTCCCCTCCACCAGGATTTAAATCATACTCAAAGTCATAAAGGAGGGACTGAAGTGCATAAAAAGAAATATGAATATAGGGCTGTCACTTAAAAAAGTCCATAATTTATTCTTTTCTAAAGATTCTGCAAAGGCACAATACTCAAATAGAATCTAATGAAAAATGGGCTGTAACAATTTTTACCAGTCCTTTCAATATTTACTTACTTTAATTATTGCTGATGAGCCAGACTGACCTTTCACGTCATGCCTAAGGCAGAGCTTGCATCTCCATGCCTCTGAAATGTGGAAAAGAAATCATCAACAGAAACTACACGAGGAAGAGCTTTACTGTGTCTTCCCGACTTGCCTCATAAGCAATCACCTTAGAGATTGCCCACAATACTGGGTCACCCACGCTGCGTGATCATGTTAGCACAGTTGTCCCTCTTTTATTTTCATGAAGATCAATGTCGTGCAAATTAAAGAGAGACAGCAGTGCTTAAAGTGCAGGCTATTGGGCGATGTGGTTGGTACTGAATTCAGAACACAAATGGCACCTTCTGACCTTGGCACCCAGTGCAGCGGCACAGTTCGCACCAGTCTAAAGCCAGCAGTGCTTCATATCATAGCAGACAATACATGGGTAGATGGTTTGAGAGCAGTCCAGTTTGATGGAAGCTGAAGATCTCTGCTAGCAGATGAGCGCCAAGGTTTTTTTGGAAAGTCTTTGTGGGAAATTGAGTTAATGGTTGAGAGCGGGTGTGAGTCTGCCTCAAAGAACAGCCACAATCCTTGTCAGGGTGAAAGACAAAAGTCACTAATGGAACCTGTGCTTAACCATCTGGTAGCTTAGCACAAAAGCAGTCTGGCTTAACTTAGAGACAATGTGTAAAGTATTTATGCAGCACACACATGGCAATGAATTGCAAACACAACTCAAGAAATATGGGGCACCAATTTTGATAAACAGAGAACAATGTACTCAATTATTTGACACCACAACAACAAAACTCCAGTCGTAGAATCAGAGACATGCAATTTTAAAGATTTTAGGTAAGTATAGTGCCTAAAGCACAAAGCCCTACTCACAGTTATCTGTTTGTGCGAGACTGGGTGAAAGTCACATGTTCAAGCCGACAACGATTAAGCATGGGCTGGATACAGGACCAGGTTAGTCCCATTGAAAAAGTTACCATTTAAAGTCCGGCTGTAGAGTCCAGTTTGCAGTGGAGTAGTCCATGAGGAACAGGGAGAGCATCACAGATGGGCATTGCTGGGCATGAACGGCACACCAGGTGTTTTGCAAACGGTCGTTGCTATAGTGTATGGATCCCATCAGGCATTGCAGATGGTCATTGCTCGAGCTTCGTGTTGGTGTTCACTGAGGGCTATCCATGCTGTAGGGCGAAGTACAGATCTTGCATTGCTGGTCATTGCTATAGAGCAAAGAGTCAGGTGCACCGGAGCTGCACATTGGCAGTTGGTGTGGATGACGAGATCTTGGCATGAACAGACTGGTTGGTGGTCGTGAAGAGCCCAAAATGTCAGGGGTTTTCCTTTTTTTCAAGAAAAAGCTCAACTGATGCCACACTAAGGGTCCAGAACATAGCCAGCACCTCCTAGAGCTCAGGAACTCGTTCCAGCGTAGACAAGCAGCGCTCATTCAGGTCCATTTGCAGGTCCGGTGCTGCAGGTAAGCTGGCCAGCTGCAGAGAGACCTCTAGAGCTTGATGTGTCCGTGTAGATCAGAACAGGAAGCCAACTAGTCCTTGGGATCACTCAGACAGCCTGAGATGAAGGGTGCAGGGCCAGTCTTTCTTCGCAGACCTATTTTTACACCTGGTGCACTCTTTAAAGTGGAAGAAACTTGTAGAGTTTTTCCCCCACAGAAATGCATGGAATTTCCTGCCTCACTTCCCCAATCCCAGTTTGTCTGCAGGCACAATAGGCTAATGTGAAGCTCTTTGTGTATGAGCTGTAGTAGAGCCTTTGAAGTGCAGGTGGGGCTGTGCCTTGTATTGCCCATCCTGCCAACAACCAGGCTTTCTATTGTGTGGCTGTCAAAACAAAATTCAGGCACCAAATGGTTAGGACAAAAAAGTGCAACTTTCTAAAAGTAAATAAATAGAGAATAAATAAAGAAAAAAGAGCCAGTGCTGTAGTGATAACAATTATAATTATTTCTTGCCAATTATGGGGGGTGGCAAATCAATTGCCACTTCCACATCAATTTTTTAATGACCAGTGACTGTCCGAATTAAATACAATATAATATATGCAATTTCTATCAAATACAAAAAGACAAAACAAATGTTACACAATCCCTTTGTAAGTAAACTGGCACTGCAAAAACATTTAAACTCACAATAGACGTGAAATAACATGCACTTCTGAAAATGAAAGAAGAAGGTCCACTTCTGAAACAAATATTGCCCAGAGGGAAGAGAACAGCTGAACTGAAATAACAACATTTGGCAGCTCCAAACTTGAGAGCACCAGTGGAGACGCTAATGAATGATTGACTTGTAAGTGGTCAAGCCTAGGGTATTGTATTTAACAGTCTTAAATACTCGCTCAAGGAATACGCATCTTCTAAAGCGCTCTCTCCACGCTCTACTATGTCAAAGTGTTTTGAACCCATATTACTAAAGGGTTCTCCTCAGAACACAGAATACTGGATATCACTGGGAAACACAAGACCTCCATACATGGCGAGGGCTTTCTTGAACCGGAAATACTCAACAACACCATAAACAGGCTGATCTAAGATTTCTCCACCTGGTTTCAGGGGGAACAGTGACCACCAGACCTGAGGCATGTCGACAGTGATTAGTTACCCCAAGCGAGAAGGGCGATTGTGGATACTTGAAACTGCACGAGATCTCTCATACAAAGGTTCTCCAGAAACCTGTAAAAAGTGGGGGTGGGATTCACTGCTGCATGGACCACTTACAGAGAGACAACCTTGACATAAGAGACCACAGGACACTGTGCTGGCCCCGGTGCCTGGGTCGTTCCCTCCCGGACAAGGTGCGCTACCGAACTCCATGCAATAGTTCACGCAATCAACCTATAAGCCCAGCACTCTACTACCTGACTTTGTGGAGTCCTCGCTTTGCCTCCTACTTGCTGATGCCCATGGGTCACATACTGACACTGTTTAACTTAGACATCACTGCCTTGCTGGGGAGAACCCAGTGAGGTGTGAGATTGTCAGCGGCTTGGGTCGATCATTCACCACTGCTCCCCCCATTCTGGGTGGCCCTGACCAGTCACCACCAACTGCTTATGCTGCCCTGAGGCAAGCATCAGTGGTACTGGACTCTCCTACCGGTCCTGCCTGTGGACCCTGCGGCTCCCTGACCATCCTGTGTGTCCCTGTGAACTTTCCTCTGGGGACCTCGACCTTCATGAGACGGGTTCCTCATGCTGCCCTGGGGCAAGTGAGACCGTTCCGTGTGACCTTACTTTCCACTTACATTGGTAGATACATACCTGATAATGGGACGCAGTAAACCCCCTCTACCGGCTCAGATCAAAAGGGCCAATATACTATTCCATCATCAGAAAACAAAGAGTCAGCGGAGGCCCCCACTCTGCCGCGCCATTTCAGTCTACTACAGACCTGGGAACTATCCTCAAAGCAATCCATGACTCAAGGGAGGTGGCGGAAACCAAGGTAGACAGTGTCCGTGTTGACCTTTTGTACCATGACTTACGCAAGGTTGCAGAGAGGGTGACTGAAACAGAGACATGGGTCTCCGCCATCGAAGATGACATAGTCACACTTAAGAGCTGTGTCTAAACTGATGTCCACAGTGGCTACTGTGGATGAGAGAGTTTAGGATGCCAGAAATCGCTCCAGGCATAATAGTTTGCACCTTGTTGAGCTTCCGCCGTGGATGGCCCAGGACTTGCTTAACGTCTTGCCCAGCAGACAAGCTATCTGGCTGTTTTGTAACTGAGAGGGCTCACCAAACCCTAAAAGGCCCCCACCTGGAGCCCCATCTCACCTGGTGATACCGCAAATCCTCAGCTTCCGAGACGCAATCCTAAATGAAGCTTGGAACCTTCTGACATTTCAACTCTGAGATCATGATTTTCCCACATTACACCAAGGTGGTCCAACAGAAATGGCGCTCCTTCGAGGAAGTTAAACAGAAGCGTGTGCTCTTGACATCCGCTATATGCTTTTATTACCGGCCTGCCTCAAAGTTATTTTTGACTCCTCAACCCAGTTCTTCGACACCCCGGAACAGTCCTGGAAATGGTTAGTGTAACAATGGTCGCTGAGCCCCACAAAACCAGGAGATCAAGTGGGTTAGGGCCGTGGGACTGCCCACTGCCACTCTTTGCTTGAGGGTCCCAGAGGACATACTCCAGGTCCCAGAAATTGGGACAGAACCAAGAGAAGAAACAGACCTAGGTGATCCCACCCCCTGTAGAGGAGGATCCAACCAAAATGGAGCCTGATGAGGCCCTCACAGCAACCCTGCAACTGTTCGGCTCCCCAGACAGTGTACCCGACTCTCTGTCTTAGCCTCCCCCTGCCACTGCTTTGACTGACTGGGGATGGTGGCTTGCAATGGAGCAGATCTTGACCACGTAGTGGGATTGTATATCTCAATGTCAGAATCGCTGGCAGGGTTGGGGCAGGGGGAGGGAACTACACACAATGCATTTGAATACATTGGGACTGTACTGTTTTAATGGCCATATATGGTTCTTAATTTTAGGATTTCGTTTTGAATCTATTCACTATATTGCTGTCAGGCTCCAGATCCGACATACAGGCAGGCGAAACTGCCATTTAAATTTCCCCTAAGTTTTCATATTTTATGTTCTCTTTACAAGCAACAGATGCTTCAGGGGAAGAAGTATGGGGTGGAGGAATTGGGGAGGTGGATTGTTGCTCTGTTGCGTTTCGTTTCTTTTCAGGTATTTACTATGCAAGTTCTCCACTGTGTCTTTCTGTTCGCTGGGCTAGACTCTGGGTTGTCATGCATAGACCAACCCCTATCATTGACTGATCCCCATCCGTCACCCTTATATCTTAACACCCTCCTAGATGATTGAAATCATCTCCTGGAACGTTAACGGCCTCATGGATCATATTAAGAGATCTGCAGTGGTGAGCTATATCAAGCGATATAGACTAGGTGTAGTGCTTTTCCAAGAGACACATCTTGTAGGTTCTCAATGCCTCTTTCTAGGTCGATTTGGGTACAATAGAATATTCAACTCAGACTTTTCTAGAGCCTTAAGAGGAGTTGCAATCGTTTTACATAAAATACCTTCGAATGACAGTAACCAAGGTGCACGAGGATCCCCAGACGAGATATGTGGGGATTGAGGGATGTATGGCTGCCCAACATTATACTTTTCTTGCCACTAGGGATTGCCCCCTATCCCCACTGCTAGTGGCCCTAGCTATTGAGTTCCTAGGGAATATTATATGCTGTGATGCTCAGATCTTGGGCTGGAGATGAGAAGGTGGATTTGAAGATCAGACAGCCCTATATGCTTATGATATACTTCTTTTATTTAGAGACTCCCAAGCCTCAGGCCCTCGATGTCTGGATATTCTCCATCTATATAGTGAGGCTTCCAGTTTGCAAGTCAATGCACATAAATCCCTGCTGGTGTAGGTGGCTGAGGAAACTGCAGGGATACACTGGTGCCCTGACATACCTATCTGATGGAACTCCTTCATATACCTAGGAATTCATATATCATGGCTCTCAGGTTTGGCCTGGTCCCTTAACTTTCGAACCCTGGCTTCAACTCCGGACGGGGACTTGTGCCTCTTAACCCAATAGAACTTATTGCACTCTTTAAAATAATGATGTGTCTCCCCTGGTACATATACATTTTAACAAACTTTCCTTATCCGATTCCCCGGGGGGGGTTGGGCTGTTCCCTGACCTCAAAGTTGACATCCTTTGTATGGGCGGGCAAGCAACATCGAGTGGCATTTAACTCAGTGCTCTGGCAGGTCCAACATTTGTGGCTGCTATCTAGCGGCACATCTGGTGCCCATAAATAAATGGTTCATGGGTTCCTGGGATGACCCTGCTCACCACCTAGAACTTCGTTTTCTAAGGTTTCAGGTTTTTTTTTACTTGCTCTATGAGAGCTGAATACCCCTCACTGCCCCATCCTGCACTTGTGTGGCAGTGCTCTGGTGAACGGCAGCACTTCACCTTATACAGTGGGATTGCCACCTGACACAATGGGCTCCCCTACGGCGGGACACCTGGCTTCAATAGGTCTTGAGCCTTAAAGGCTTTGCCCAATGGCACCCGATTGGATTTAGGTACTTGGGGGATGTTTACTGCGGGTTAACCCTGATGTTCTTCCTCGATTTGAGAGATCAATATGCCCTGCCCAACCACAATTTTTCCTGTTTCTTCTAATTGTGACATGCTCTGCGGGTTCACCTCCTACTAGACGCCCAAATTGCCAAACACAACCTGTTTGAGGCAAAAATCTTCATGGGGTGCCTGGGTAAGGGAGCTATATTTGCAATATACCGCTCACTGATTATCAAAGCCCCAGATAGTTTCTCTTCCCTTCAGCAGAAATGGAAGGTTGGGGTAGGCAAGCTAGAGGACGATGACTGCAGGGAGGCATGTCTGGCTCCAAGTGAACTGGCGATGTCATTGCAGCAGCATATGATCCAGACTAACTACCTTCATGCATCCTACCTGTCCCCACATGGCATACAGAGATGAGTCGATCAACACAGGCTGCATGTACACTTTGCGCTTTCCCTGCTGCTGACTTCTATCACATGGCATGGCATCCTACCTGTCCCCACATTTCTTTCAACAGATCAGTCGATCAACACCAACCACATGTACACCAGGGGGGCTCCTCTGTAATGGCGGAGGGTGTGGCCCCCCTGGCTGAGTCAGCAGATGAAAAATAAAACAATAGCTTCTATAGTTTTATTTTTCATTTTTAATCTGCTGGCTCAGCCAGCAAGTGCAGGGCAGGCTGGGCCATGGGGAGGTGGGAGCGGGGGAGGAGAAGAGAGTGCACTAAGTGCACATGTGTGTTTGGCCAGTCATTTGAGGTCGTCCAAACACACATGCGCACTTAGGTTTCTCCAAACCGGCTGTATACACAGCCAGGCTGGAAAAACAGCACACACCTCAGGCATATGTCTGAGCAGCAGAGACTGACGCTCAGACCAATCCTGATGCTGTTTACATGCTATGTTTAGAATGTAAGGGGCACCAGGATTGCTGGGGAGCCTGGGCTGGTGCCCCAGCTAATGCAGGAACACCACAAGAGCGGCAAGAGCGGCAAGAGCGGCAAGAGCGGCAAGAGCGGCAAGAGCGGCAAAGCGGCGGGAGACGGGCAGCGGAGGTTAGCGTTTTCTTTTTTCATTTAAAAAAAATGTTTTCCCTGACGTCTGTCGACCCCCCTTGGCATATGCGGCAGCCACCGTTGATGCACACATTGCGTTTTCCCTGCTGCTGACTTCTTTCTTGTGGCATGGGATTTCCCAGCTTTACATTCCTTTTAGGATGGGGTCGGTTGCAAAATCTCAGTGGTTCTGGATCACTCCATTGATTTTGGCCCACGGGTGGCACTGATGGGTCTCCTATAGGAATTGATGGACCACCCTCCAAAACGTCTTTTACAGGAATGGCTTGTATGGTGGCAAAGAGAGAAGTTGCTTGCCTGTGGAGACACCCTTCACCCCTCTGGCTGGAGTTATGGCGAAGGGGGGTTGACTGGTACACCCACCTGGAGAAACTGATATATGAGGCACAAAGAAGGTCCAAAAACATGACAAATATGAGGGAAGTGGTGGCCATACCATAGGATACTGTCATAATGGAGACGTTGTTTGAGTTTACTTTTCTATTCAATATTGTAATCCAGAATTTTTATGTAATTGATAATTGTGTCGCAATCGATAATGCTTGTACCATTAAACATAATAAAATTAGGTTAACAAAAAAAATCCACAAGGCAAGTAGTTGTGGAATTAGAATAGTAGAGCTATACTTCCATAGGTGTTCAGAAGGAATATCGGAAACAAAACTGTTGTGGGATGAAATATTGTGTCAAGAAAATCGAGGACAAAAATATTGTGTAGGTAAGTTTCTATAGATAAGCAAAGTTTTATATATTTAACTCCTCATCTATGTACCTTTATGATACATATATATATATATTGTCAAGGTACACAGATGTGGAGTTAAGAGTAGCAAATCTATACTTACCTTTTTGCATATTTGCACATACCTTCTCGATATTTCAGTTCTCAATAGTTTTGACACAATATTCTGCCCACCCAATATTTTTTGTTTCCGATATTCTGTCAGTGATCCTTAAGTATGCTCAAACACTTGACAATAGGGTTGCAGTCAATATATGTGTAGTTAGATACTTCTAGTCTTCAATATTTTGAAATACAACCACCCAGAGAATTACTACATATTGTCTAGATGCTTCCTCTTTTAAATGGTCACTGCTTTTATCTCCCAGCAGACAGACAAGCACATATCGAAACATGTACAAAACATGAATCTCTAAGAAGTTACTGAAAAACAACACACAAAGTTATAAAAAAACTCATTAATAAACATAAAAATAAATGAATAAAACAAAACCCTAAGTGCTTGAACAAACCCTGCACCTACTTTTGTATAAGGAACAGTGAATAACTTCTGTCATGGCCCTTTTAGATAAGCAATTGATGCCAGCTAGCAAGCCTCCGTATTTCCTGTAATTTAGCAAATGAGCTTTATGATAATAAGCTAGTGATTCATTATTAACAAGCTTTCACCTGCTGCCAATATCCCAAGGCAAAATGAGCCTTCACTCTGGTATTTCCTAGACAAAAATATACTGGCAATGACACACGATATGCAAGGAAACATTGGGAATGTAATATGATTAACTAAACATAATGGCTGAATACCTAGGGTAAGCTTCGTTACTTCAATTCTCCCTTCTTTGTCCTTGTACTTACTTCATTAAGGAAAATGAGCTTCCTTAAGACAATACCCTTTGAAGAAGCAAGTTACAGTCCAAAAGTCCAGAATATTTGCACATGTCCCTTACTTACTTCAATGAGATTACACCCTAGTAGCATGTCCTGGTCATGCTTTTCATTCGTGCCAGTGTACTAGCAG
Organism: Pleurodeles waltl; assembly: GCF_031143425.1. NCBI lineage: Eukaryota > Metazoa > Chordata > Amphibia > Caudata > Salamandridae > Pleurodeles > Pleurodeles waltl. The sequence goes on from NC_090447.1 coordinate 1,444,498,179, forward strand.
ATATTAGAAATAAAATATTCACCTAGCAACGTAGTAAAGTGCCAGCAATGAGGCTCAGCCAACCTTCAACAGTGTCCTAGGAATGAAAACTAATGCAGATATCCAAAATGGGTGCACCCTGAAGGAACACAGCTAAACCAAAGGTGAACACCCTCGAGCCTGATTAAGCAGTACCTTACCATCTGATCATAAACTTTTGTAATAGGGAACCCACAATAGAAAAGTGGAAATTAACTTAAACTCAATATCCAGTTAGTCAAAAGGGGCCACCACATTCCAGGATAGCATAGGCAAAAGAAGGTAGGATACTTTGTACCCATCCTAAAAAAAAAAATGACTTTTCAGGAGACCAGGGACAAACTCAAAACTATTGGACCAGCAAACGCATGTGATTAGGTCTACTGTGCTCAGGCACCACCAGTGTGGCTTTAGGGCAGTGTGACCTCTGCGGCCTCGAGTGGGCCCTGACCTGGAGAGGGTGCACTGACCTCGGGGAGGGGAGGGTCTGTGTTGTGAAATAACTTACAATTTAAAAACACCTGTTGCAGAGTTCCTCGTGCGTCCAGATTTCATGCAGCAATAAAAATGTTTCGCTAGAGAGGGAGAGAAATCAGAGTTTTGCCTAGTGTCAGTTTTGACTCTCCATAAAGAAGCACAGATGGTTACTATGTTGTGACGTAATATAGGCCCCTGCAGTGAGGGGGGGCGATCTCTGGAGGCCCCATCAGCACAGTACCCCGGCCTAAGAGCTTCTGACTGAATCCAGAGGGGGACCTTCTGTGTACTTTGCAGGGAACCCCCCAAAAAGAGAGCTTTTGTTATTCCACTGTTAATATGTCTGCTGCAAAGAACAGATCTGTATTTTAAGTGGATAGCCAAGTGGATTAGCTACAACTCACATGATTGGGTCCGCTGGCTTGACATGCATGTTCTAGGATGGACCATAGCTTCTAGTGTTACATATCTTAGGTATATACCCTATGTTATGTTATAAGCATTAAAAGAGTGCACTGAACCCAAGTGCATCAAAACGCTAGCAGAGACCTGACAGGACAAACACTCATTCAGAGCCATGCTGAGTGAAGAGCTGTAGGAGGCTGGACTGGCTTGTAGTGAGTACCAATGGGTACTTGCACCTTGCACCAGGCCCAGTTATCCCTTATTAGTGTATAGGGTGTCTAGCAGCTTAGGCTGATAGATAATGGTAGCTTAGCAGAGCAGCTTAGGCTGAACTAGGAGACGTGTGAAGCTACTACAGTACCACTTAGTGTCATATGCACAATATCATAAGAAAACACAATACACAGTTATACTAAAAATAAAGGTACTTTATTTTTATGACAATATGCCAAAGTATCTTAGAGTGTACCCTCAGTGAGAGGATAGGAAATATACACAAGATATATATACACAATAGCAAAAATATGCAGTATAGTCTTAGAAAACAGTGCAAACAATGTATAGTTACAATAGGATGCAATGGGGAAACATAGGGATAGGGGCAACACAAACCATATACTCCAAAAGTGGAATGCGAACCACGAATGGACCCCAAACCTATGTGACCTTGTAGAGGGTCGCTGGGACTATTAGAAAATAGTGAGAGTTAGAAAAATAACCCTCCCCAAGACCCTGAAAAGTGAGTGCAAAGTGCACTAAAGTTCCCCTAAGGACAAAGTAGTCGTGTTAGAGGAATAATGCAGGAAAGACACAAACCAGCAATGCAACAACTGTGGATTTCCAATCTAGGGTACCTGTGGAACAAGGGGACCAAGTCCAAAAGTCACAAGCAAGTCGGAGATGGGCATATGCCCAGGAAATGCCAGCTGCGGGTGCAAAGAAGCTTCTACTGGACAGAAGAAGCTGAGGTTTCTGCAAGAACGAAAAGGACTAGAGACTTCCCCTTTGGTGGACGGATTCCGCTCGCCGTGAAGAGTCGTGCAGAAGTGTTTTCCCGCCAAAAGAACGCCAACAAGCCTTGCTAGCTGCAAATCGTGCGTTTGGCGTTTTTGGACGCTGCTGGGGCCCAGGAGGGGCCAGGAGGTCGCAAATTGGACCTGAAGAGAGAGGGGACGTCGAGCAAGACAAAGAACCCTCACTGAAGCAGGTAGCACCCGGGGAAGTGCCAGAAACAGGCACTACGAGGATGCGTGAAATGGTGCTTGCCGAAGTTGCACAAAGGAGTCCCACGTCGCCGGAGACCAACTTAGAAAGTCGTGCAATGCAGGTTAGAGTGCCGTGGACCCAGGCTTGGCTGTGCACAAAGGATTTCCGCCGGAAGTGCACAGGGGCCGGAGTAGCTGCAAAGTCGCGGTTCCCAGCAATGCAGCCCAGCGAGGTGAGGCAAGGACTTACCTCCACCAAACTTGGACTGAAGAGTCACTGGACTGTGGGGGTCGCTTGGACATAGTCGCTGGATTCGAGGGACCTCGCTCGTCGTGCTGAGAGGAGACCCAAGGGACCGGTAATGCAGCTTTTTGGTGCCTGCGGTTGCAGGGGGAAGATTCCGTCGACCCACAGGAGATTTCTTCGGAGCTTCTGGTGCAGAGAGGAGGCAGGCTACCCCCACAGCATGCACAAGCAGGAAAACGGTCGAGAAGGCGGCAGGATCAGCGTTACAGAGTTGCAGTGGTCGTCTTTGCTACTATGTTGCAGGTTTGCAGGCTTCCAGCGCGGTCAGCAGTCGATTCCTTATCAGAAGGTGAAGAGGGAGATGCAGAGGAACTCGGATGAGCTCTTGCATTCGTTATCTAGAGTTTCCCCAGAGACAGAGACCCTAAATAGCCAGAAAAGAGGGTTTGGCTACCTAGGAGAGAGGATAGGCTACTAACACCTGAAGGAGCCTATCAGCAGGAGTCTCTGACGTCACCTGGTGGCACTGGCCACTCAGAGCAGTCCAGTGTGCCAGCAGCACCTCTGTTTCCAAGATGGCAGAGGTCTGGAGCACACTTGAGGAGCTCTGGACACCTCCCAGGGGAGGTGCAGGTCAGGGGAGTGGTCACTCCCCTTTCCTTTGTCCAGTTTCGCGCCAGAGCAGGGGCTAAGGGGTCCCTGAACCGGTGTAGACTGGCTTATGCAGAATTGGGCACATCTGTGCCCAAGAAAGCATTTCCAGAGGCTGGGGGAGGCTACTCCTCCCCTGCCTTCACACCATTTTCCAAAGGGAGAGGGTGTCACACCCTCTCTCAGAGGAAGTTCTTTGTTCTGCCATCCTGGGCCAGGCCTGGCTGGACCCCAGGAGGGCAGATGCCTGTCTGAGGGGTTGGCAGCAGCAGCAGCTGCAGTGAAACCCCAGGAAGGGCAGTTTGGCAGTACCAGGGTCTGTGCTACAGACCACTGGGATCATGGGATTGTGCCAACTATGCCAGGATGGCATAAAGGGGGCAATTCCATGATCATAGACATGTTACATGGCCATATTCGGAGTTACCATTGTGAAGCTACATATAGGTAGTGACCTATATGTAGTGCACGCGTGTAATGGTGTCCCCGCACTCACAAAGTTCAGGGAATTGGCTCTGAACAATGTGGGGGCACCTTGGCTAGTGCCAGGGTGCCCTCACACTAAGTAACTTTGCACCTAACCTTTACCAGGTAAAGGTTAGACATATAGGTGACTTATAAGTTACTTAAGTGCAGTGTAAAATGGCTGTGAAATAACGTGGACGTTATTTCACTCAGGCTGCAGTGGCAGGCCTGTGTAAGAATTGTCAGAGCTCCCTATGGGTGGCAAAAGAAATGCTGCAGCCCATAGGGATCTCCTGGAACCCCAATACCCTGGGTACCTCAGTACCATATACTAGGGAATTATAAGGGTGTTCCAGTAAGCCAATGTAAATTGGTAAAAATGGTCACTAGCCTGTTAGTGACAATTTGGAAAGAAATGAGAGAGCATAACCACTGAGGTTCTGATTAGCAGAGCCTCAGTGAGACAGTTAGTCACTACACAGGTAACACATTCAGGCACACTTATGAGCACTGGGGCCCTGGGTTACCAGGGTCCCAGTGACACATACAACTAAAACAACATATATACAGTGAAAAATGGGGGTAACATGCCAGGCAAGATGGTACTTTCCTACACAACCCCCCCCCAAACGAAGGACAATAAGACTAGCCATGACCTGATGAGTCTTCATTGTCTAAGTGGAAATATCTGGAGAATCCATCTGCATTGGAGTGGCTACTCCCAGGTCTATGTTCCACTGTATAGTCCATTCCCTGTAGGGATATGGACCACCTCAACAATTTAGGATTTTCACCTTTCATTTGTTTTAGCCAAAGTAGAGGTTTGTGGTCTGTCTGAACAATGAAGTGAGTGCCAAACAGGTATGGCCTCAACTTCTTCAGAGCCCAGACCACAGCAAAGGCCTCCCTCTCAATGGCAGACCAACGCTTTTCTCTAGGGGTCAACCTCCTACTAATAAAAGCAACAGGTTGATCCTGGCCCTCAGAATTAAGTTGTGATAGGACTGCCCCTACTCCTAATTCAGATGCATCAGTTTGGACATAGAATTGTTTAGAGTAACAAGGGCTTTTCAGGACAGGTGCAGAGCACATGGCCTGCTTCAGCTCCTCAAAAGCTTTCTGACAGTTTGCTGTCCATAATACCTTTTTAGGCATTTTCTTGGATGTGAGGTCATTAAGAGGGGCTGCAATGGAGCCATAGTTCTTAATGAACCTCCTGTAATACCCAGTGAGGCCTAGGAAGGCTCTCACCTGAGTCTGAGTGGTAGGGGGAACCCAATTAATAATAGTTTGGATTTTCCCCTGAAGTGGTGCAATCTGTTCCCCACCAACAAGGTGTCCCAGATAAACCACCTTACCCTGCCCTATCTGGCACTTTGAAGCCTTGATAGTGAGGCCTGCCTTTTGCAGGGCCTCCAAAACTTTCCATAGGTGGACCAGGTGATCATCCCAGCTGGAGCTAAAGACAGCTATATCGTCCAAATATGCTGCACTGAAAGCTTCCAGCCCTTGCAGGACTGTGTTCACCAACCTCTGAAAAGTGGCAGGTGCATTTTTCAAACCAAAAGGCATTACCGTAAACTGGTAATGTCCTCCAATGGTAGAAAATGCAGTCTTAGGTTTAGCATCTTCTGATAATTTGATCTGCCAATACCCTGCAGTCAAATCAAAAGTGCTTAGATACTTGGCAGATGCCAGTGTATCTATAAGCTCATCTGCCCTGGGTATAGGGTGAGCATCAGTTTTGGTTACCAAGTTGAGACCTCTATAGTCTACACAAAACCGCATTTCCTTCTTTCCATCTTTAGAATGGGGTTTTGGTACCAGTACCACAGGAGAAGCCCATGGACTGTCAGAGTGCTCAATCACTCCTAGTTCTAACATTTTCTGGACCTCTTGCTTTATGCAGTCCCTGACATGGTCAGGCTGCCTATAGATCTTACTTTTGACAGGTAAACTGTCTCCAGTATCTATAGTGTGCTCACACCAAGAAGTGGTACCTGGCACAGTAGAGAAGAGTTCAGAGAATTGATCTAGGAAATTTATGCAATTATCTTTCTGCTCAGCAGTAAGACAATCAGCCAAAACTACACCTTCCACAAGAGCATCTTGTTCTGTGGAAGAGAAGAGATCAGGTAGAGGATCACTGTCTTCTTCCTGTCCCTCATCAGTTGCCATGAGCAGGGTGAGATCAGCTCTGTCATAGTAGGGTTTCAGGCGATTGACATGGAGCACCCTAAGGGGACTCCTGGCAGTGCCTAAGTCAACCAAGTAGGTGACTTCACCCTTCTTTTCAACAATTGTGTGGGGACCACTCCATTTATCTTGGAGTGCTCTTGGGGCCACAGGCTCCAAGACCCACACTTTCTGCCCTGGTTGGTACTGAACCAAAACAGCCTTCTGATCATGCCATTGCTTCTGGAGCTCTTGGCTGGCCTGAAGGTTTTTACTGGCCTTTTTCATGTACTCAGCCATCCTTGATCTGAGGCCAAGTACATAATCCACAATATCCTCCTTAGGAGCTTTTAAAGGTTGTTCCCAACTCTCCTTTACAAGTGTGAGTGGACCCCTAACAGGGTGTCCAAAAAGAAGTTCAAAGGGGCTGAAGCCCACTCCTTTCTGGGGTACCTCCCTGTAGGCAAAAAGGAGGCATGGTAGAAGGATATCCCATCTCCTGCGGAGTTTTTCAGGGAGACCCATAATCATGCCTTTGAGAGTTTTATTAAATCTCTCCACCAGTCCATTTGTTTGTGGATGATAGGGTGTTGTGAACTTGTACGTTACACCACACTCCTTCCACATGGCCTTTAAGTATGCAGACATGAAATTGCTTCCTCTGTCTGATACTACTTCCTTTGGGAAGCCCACCCTGGAAAATATTCCCAGGAGGGCCTTTGCCACTGCAGGTGCTGTAGTGGTCCTTAAAGGAATAACTTCAGGATATCTTGTGGCATGGTCCACTACCACTAAGATAAACCTATTGCCTGAAGCAGTAGGAGGGTCAAGGGGGCCAACTATGTCAACCCCTACCCTTTCAAAGGGAACCCCAACCACAGGCAGTGGGATAAGGGGTGCCTTTGGAGTGCCACCTGTCTTGCCACTGGCTTGACAGGTTTCACAGGACTTACAAAATTCCTTTGTGTCCTCAGACATCCTAGGCCAATGAAACAATGGAACCAATCTGTCCCAAGTTTTCATTTGACCCAGGTGCCCAGCTAGGGGAATGTCATGTGCCAGTGTTAGGAGGAACTTTCTGTACTCCTGAGGAATCACTAATCTCCTGGCAGCTCCAGGTTTAGGATCCCTATGCTCAGTGTACAAGAGGTTGTCCTCCCAGTAAACTCTGTGAGAGTCACTGACATCCCCATTAGCCTGTTTGACAGCTTGCTGTCTGAGACCCTCTAATGTGGGACAGGTTTGCTGTGCCACACTCAGCTCCTCTCTGGCAGGCCCCCCTTCACCCAAAAGCTCAGCAGTGTCTGCTTCCAGCTCCTCTGGTGTAGGTTCTGCACAGGGAGGGAATTCTTCTTCCTCAGAAGTTGAATCCACTGTAGAGGGAGGGATAGTAGGAAGTGGTTTGCTTCTACTAGCCCTAGCTTTAGGGAGCACTTGGTCCATTGTTCCAGGATGCAAGCTTCCCTGTCCTTTTTGCTTTTTGGCCTGAGCCCTTGTCAAAGCAAAAATATGCCCTGGGATGCCCAGCATTGCTGCATGGGCCTCCAACTCCACATCTGACCAAGCTGATGTCTCCAAATCATTCCCTAATAGACAGTCTACAGGTAAATCTGAAGCTACCACAACTTTCTTTGGACCAGTTACCCCCCCCCAGTTGAGATTTACAACAGCCATGGGGTGGCTTTGTGTTATGTTGTGAGCATCGGTTACTTGGTACTGGTGTCCAAGTATGTGTTGTTCAGGGTGCACCAGTTTCTCAATCACCATTGTGACACTGGCACCTGTGTCCCTGTAGGCCTGGACCTCAACACCATTTATTAGGGTTAGTTGCTTGTACTTCTCCAAGTTATGGGGGCAAGCAACCAAAGTGGCTAAATCAATAGCCCCTTCAGAGACTAAAGTAGCCTCTGTGGTCTCCCTAATCAGACCAACCCCAACTAAATTACCAAAAGTGAGCCCAGCTACTCCCTTGGATTGGCTATTAGTAGGTTTGCTCCCACCACCACTGCTATTAGTAGGGACACTAGGTGTAGCAGTAGGGGTTGTAGTGGTAGGAGCAGTGGTGCCTTTCTTTGGACAACTGGGATCTGTTGTCCAATGGCCTTTTATTTTACATAAATAGCACCATGGTTTATTTTCCTTGTTCTGATTAAAGGAGGATTTGGACCCACCACCCCCACCAGAGTGTTTTTGTGGGCCTGATGAAGACTCATTTTTAGATTTGTCTCCACCCTTGTCAGAACACTTACCATCCTTCTTTTTGTTGCCATCTTTGTCACCCCCTGTATGAACTTTTCTGTTCACTCTTGTTCTGACCCATTTGTCTGCCTTCTTTCCCAATTCTTGGGGAGAGGTCAGATCAGAGTCCACCAAGTACTGGTGCAACAAATCAGACACACAATTATTAAGAATATGCTCTCTCAGGATTAAGTTATACAGGCTGTCATAATCAGTAACTTTACTGCCATGTAACCACCCCTCCAAGGCCTTCACTGAATGGTCAATAAAATCAACCCAGTCTTGTGAAGACTCCTTTTTGGTCTCTCTGAACTTTATCCTGTACTGTTCAGTGGTTAAGCCATAACCATCCAGGAGTGCATTCTTAAGAACTTGGAAATTATTAGCATCATTTTCTTTCACAGTAAGGAGCCTATCCCTACCTTTTCCACTAAATGATAGCCATAGGATAGCAGCCCACTGCCTTTGAGGGACATCCTGTACAACACAGGCCCTCTCAAGTGCAGCAAACCACTTGTTAATGTCATCCCCCTCCTTATAAGGGGGAACTATCTTGTGCAGATTCCTGGAATCATGCTCTTTTGCAGGATGACTATGGGGAATACTGCTGCTGCCACCATGGGTATCTAAACCCAACTTCTGTCTTTCCTTCTCTAATTCAAAAGACTGTCTTTCCAAATCCAGCTGTTGCTTATTAAGCTTCAGTCTGGTTTGTTCCACCCTCAACTTATTGAGTTCCCTCTCTAACATTCTGTCATCAGGGTTGGTGGGAGGGACATTTCTAGAAACAGAGCTATGATGGGAATGAACAGAAGGAGACCTGTCCCTTACAGAAGCCACCCTAACAGCTTGGTTAACAGAAACATTACTACCAGTATGGTGAGAATAAATGCTTTTGCTATGATGTGAGACAACACTATTTATATGGTGTGGCTCATCATCATTACCATCTATGCTAGATTGTCTAGTAATGGGCAGGCTAGGAAGTTTCTTTCCTGAATCTTTTCCTGGGGGAGTCCCTGAATCAGATTGAGAACTATTAGGTACTTTTTCAACAGATGAGGCACCTATGGCCTTATCCTGTTCTCTAAGCATATTAAGTAACAGTTCCAAGGAAGGATTCTTCCCTACACTCAAACCTCTCTCTATACAGAGACTCCTTGCTCTTTTCCAGCTAAGGTTGTCATATGCAAGTTTGGACAGATCAACATTTTGGCATGTGCCAGACATTTTTTTAGAGAGAGTTAAAGTGATAGAAAAAGAGAAAAAAGTTTTCAGAACTTTTTGGAAAGACAGAAAAAACTTTTTTAACTTTTAAGAACTTTTTGAAAGTTTAGAAGTACTTTTCAGCACTTAGAAAAGAGTGAAAAGAGGAAATGCAAAACTTTTTGGCTATGTGTATATACACTGACCTTGTTTTGTATATTTTTCTCTTATGAAAAGTACAATGACAAGAGTGGTAAGTAGTCTCAAGCACTTATCCCACCACTGCACAACCAATGTAGGAGGCTGGACTGGCTTGTAGTGAGTACCAAGGGGTACTTGCACCTTGCACCAGGCCCAGTTATCCCTTATTAGTGTATAGGGTGTCTAGCAGCTTAGGCTGATAGATAATGGTAGCTTAGCAGAGCAGCTTAGGCTGAACTAGGAGACGTGTGAAGCTACTACAGTACCACTTAGTGTCATATGCACAATATCATAAGAAAACACAATACACAGTTATACTAAAAATAAAGGTACTTTATTTTTATGACAATATGCCAAAGTATCTTAGAGTGTACCCTCAGTGAGAGGATAGGAAATATACACAAGATATATATACACAATAGCAAAAATATGCAGTATAGTCTTAGAAAACAGTGCAAACAATGTATAGTTACAATAGGATGCAATGGGGAAACATAGGGATAGGGGCAACACAAACCATATACTCCAAAAGTGAAATGCGAACCACAAATGGACCCCAAACCTATGTGACCTTGTAGAGGGTCGCTGGGACTATTAGAAAATAGTGAGAGTTAGAAAAATAACCCTCCCCAAGACCCTGAAAAGTGAGTGCAAAGTGCACTAAAGTTCCCCTAAGGACAAAGTAGTCGTGTTAGAGGAATAATGCAGGAAAGACACAAACCAGCAATGCAACAACTGTGGATTTCCAATCTAGGGTACCTGTGGAACAAGGGGACCAAGTCCAAAAGTCACAAGCAAGTCGGAGATGGGCATATGCCCAGGAAATGCCAGCTGTGGGTGCAAAGAAGCTTCTACTGGACAGAAGAAGCTGAGGTTTCTGCAGGAACGAAAAGGGCTAGAGACTTCCCCTTTGGTGGACAGATCCCTCTCGCCGTGGAGAGTCGTGCAAAAGTGTTTTCCCGCCGAAAGAACGCCAACAATCCTTGCTAGCTGCAAATTGTGCGTTTGGCGTTTTTGGACGCTGCTGGGGCCCAGGAGGGACCAGGAGGTCGCAAATTGAACCTGAAGAGAGAGGGGACGTTGAGCAAGACAAAGAGCCCTCACTGAAGCAGGTAGCACCTGGAGAAATGCCAGAAACAGGCACTACAAGGATGCATGCAACGGTGCTCGCCGAAGTTGCACAAAGGAGTCCCACGTCGCCGGAGACCAACTTAGAAAGTCGTGCAATGCAGGTTAGAGTGCCGTGGACCCAGGCTTGGCTGTGCACAAAGGATTTCCGCCGGAAGTGCACAGGGGCCGGAGTAGCTGCAAAGTCGCGGTTCCCAGCAATGCAGCCCAGCGAGGTGAGGCAAGGACTTACCTCCACCAAACTTGGACTGAAGAGTCACTGGACTGTGGGGGTCGCTTGGACAGAGTCGCTGGATTCGAGGGACCTCGCTCGTCGTGCTGAGAGGAGACCCAAGGGACCGGTAATGCAGCTTTTTGGTGCCTGCGGTTGCAGGGGGAAGATTCCGTTGACCCACGGGAGATTTCTTCGGAGCTTCTGGTGCAGAGAGGAGGCAGGCTACCCCCACAGCATGCACAAGCAGGAAAACGGTTGAGAAGGCGGCAGGATCAGCGTTACAGAGTTGCAGTAGTCGTCTTTGCTACTATGTTGCAGGTTTGCTGGCTTCCAGCGCGGTCAGCAGTCGATTCCTTATCAGAAGGTGAAGAGGGAGATGCAGAGGAACTCGGATGAGCTCTTGCATTCGTTATCTAGAGTTTCCCCAGAGACAGAGACCCTAAATAGCCAGAAAAGAGGGTTTGGCTACCTAGGAGAGAGGATAGGCTACTAACACCTGAAGGAGCCTATCAGCAGGAGTCTCTGACGTCACCTGGTGGCACTGGCCACTCAGAGCAGTCCAGTGTGCCAGCAGCACCTCTGTTTCCAAGATGGCAGAGGTCTGGAGCACACTGGAGGAGCTCTGGACACCTCCCAGGGGAGGTGCAGATCAGGGGAGTGGTCACTCCCCTTTCCTTTGTCCAGTTTCGCGCCAGAGCAGGGGCTAAGGGGTCCCTGAACCGGTGTAGACTGGCTTATGCAGAATTGGGCACATCTGTGCCCAAGAAAGCATTTCCAGAGGCTGGGGGAGGCTACTCCTCCCCTGCCTTCACACCATTTTCCAAAGGGAGAGGGTGTCACACCCTCTCTCAGAGGAAGTTCTTTGTTCTGCCATCCTGGGCCAGGCCTGGCTGGACCCCAGGAGGGCAGATGCCTGTCTGAGGGGTTGGCAGCAGCAGCAGCTGCAGTGAAACCCCAGGAAGGGCAGTTTGGCAGTACCAGGGTCTGTGCTACAGACCACTGGGATCATGGGATTGTGCCAACTATGCCAGGATGGCATAGAGGGGGCAATTCCATGATCATAGACATGTTACATGGCCATATTCGGAGTTACCATTGTGAAGCTACATATAGGTAGTGACCTATATGTAGTGCACGCGTGTAATGGTGTCCCCGCACTCACAAAGTTCAGGGAATTGGCTCTGAACAATGTGGGGGCACCTTGGCTAGTGCCAGGGTGCCCTCACACTAAGTAACTTTGCACCTAACCTTTACCAGGTAAAGGTTAGACATATAGGTGACTTATAAATTACTTAAGTGCAGTGTAAAATGGCTGTGAAATAACATGGACGTTATTTCACTCAGGCTGCAGTGGCAGGCCTGTGTAAGAATTGTCAGAGCTCCCTATGGGTGGCAAAAGAAATGCTGCAGCCCATAGGGATCTCCTGGAACCCCAATACCCTGGGTACCTCAGTACCATATACTAGGGAATTATAAGGGTGTTCCAGTAAGCCAATGTAAATTGGTAAAAATGGTCACTAGCCTGTTAGTGACAATTTGGAAAGAAATGAGAGAGCATAACCACTGAGGTTCTGATTAGCAGAGCCTCAGTGAGACAGTTAGTCACTACACAGGTAACACATTCAGGCACACTTATGAGCACTGGGGCCCTGGGTTACCAGGGTCCCAGTGACACATACAACTAAAACAACATATATACAGTGAAAAATGGGGGTAACATGCCAGGCAAGATGGTACTTTCCTACACAACCCCCCCCTAAACGAAGGACAATAAGACTAGCCATGACCTGATGAGTCTTCATTGTCTAAGTGGAAATATCTGGAGAGTCCATCTGCATTGGAGTGGCTACTCCCAGGTCTATGTTCCACTGTATAGTCCATTCCCTGTAGGGATATGGACCACCTCAACAATTTAGGATTTTCACCTTTCATTTGTTTTAGCCAAAGTAGAGGTTTGTGGTCTGTCTGAACAATGAAGTGAGTGCCAAACAGGTATGGCCTCAACTTCTTCAGAGCCCAGACCACAGCAAAGGCCTCCCTCTCAATGGCAGACCAACGCTTTTCTCTAGGGGTCAACCTCCTACTAATAAAAGCAACAGGTTGATCCTGGCCCTCAGAATTAAGTTGTGATAGGACTGCCCCTACTCCTAATTCAGATGCATCAGTTTGGACATAGAATTTTTTAGAGTAACAAGGGCTTTTCAGGACAGGTGCAGAGCACATGGCCTGCTTCAGCTCCTCAAAAGCTTTCTGACAGTTTGCTGTCCATAATACCTTTTTAGGCATTTTCTTGGATGTGAGGTCATTAAGAGGGGCTGCAATGGAGCCATAGTTCTTAATGAATGTGAGAAGGTAGCCTCTTTCTAGCCTTGTTACCCCCACTTTTGGCCTGTTTGTGAGTGTATGTCAGGGTGTTTGTCACTGTTTTCGCTGTCTCACTGGGATCCTGATAGCCAGGCCTCAGTGCTCATAGTGAAAACACCATGTTTTCAGTATGGTTGTTATGTGTCACTGGGATCCTGCTGGTCAGGACCCCAGTGCTCATAGGTTTGTGGCCTATATGTATGTGTCACTGGGACCCTGTCACACAGGGCCCCAGTGCTCATAGGTGTGCATGTGTATGTTCCCTGTGTGGTGCCTAACTGTCTCACTGAGGCTCTGCTAACCAGAACCTCAGTGGTTATGCTCTCTCATTACTTTTAAATTGTCACTAACAGGCTAGTGACCAATTTTTACCAATTTACATTGGCTTACTGGAACACCCTTATAATTCCCTAGTATATGGTACTGAGGTACCCAGGGTATTGGGGTTCCAGGAGATCCCTATGGGCTGCAGCATTTCTTTTGCCACCCATAGGGAGCTCTGACAATTCTTACACAGGCCTGCCACTGCAGCCTGAGTGAAATAACGTCCACGTTATTTCACAGCCATTTTACACTGCACTTAAGTAACTTATAAGTCACCTATATGTCTAACCTTTACCTGGTAAAGGTTAGGTGCAAAGTTACTTAGTGTGTGGGCACCCTGGCACTAGCCAAGGTGCCCCCACATTGTTCAGAGCCAATTCACTGAACTTTGTGAGTGCGGGGACACCATTACACGCGTGCACTACATATAGGTCACTACCTATATGTAGCTTCACAATGGTAACTCCGAATATGGCCATGTAACATGTCTATGATCATGGAATTGCCCCCTCTATGCCATCCTGGCATAGTTGGCACAATCCCATGATCCCAGTGGTCTGTAGCACAGACCCTGGTACTGCCAAACTGCCCTTCCTGGGGTTTCACTGCAGCTGCTGCTGCTGCCAACCCCTCAGACAGGCAGCTGCCCTCCTGGGGTCCAGCCAGGCCTGGCCCAGGATGGCAGAACAAAGAACTTCCTCTGAGAGAGGGTGTGACACCCTCTCCCTTTGGAAAATGGTGTGAAGGCAGGGGAGGAGTAGCCTCCCCCAGCCTCTGGAAATGCTTTGTTGGGCACAGAGGTGCCCAATTCTGCATAAGCCAGTCTACACCGGTTCAGGGACCCCTTAGCCCCTGCTCTGGCGCGAAACTGGACAAAGGAAAGGGGAGTGACCACTCCCCTGACCTGCACCTCCCCTGGGAGGTGTCCAGAGCTCCTCCAGTGTGCTCCAGACCTCTGCCATCTTGGAAACAGAGGTGCTGCTGGCACACTGGACTGCTCTGAGTGGCCAGTGCCACCAGGTGACGTCAGAGACTCCTGCTGATAGGCTCCTTCAGGTGTTAGTAGCCTTTCCTCTCTCCTAGGTAGCCAAACCCTCTTTTCTGGCTATTTAGGGTCTCTGTCTCTGGGGAAACTTTAGATAACGAATGCATGAGCTCAGCCGAGTTCCTCTGCATCTCCCTCTTCACCTTCTGATAAGGAATCGACCGCTGACCGCGCTGGAAGCCTGCAAACCTGCAACATAGTAGCAAAGACGACTACTGCAACTCTGTAACGCTGATCCTGCCGCCTTCTCGACTGTTTTCCTGCTTGTGCATGCTGTGGGGGTAGTCTGCCTCCTCTCTGTACCAGAAGCTCCGAAGAAATCTCCCGTGGGTCGACGGAATCTTCCCCCTGCAACCGCAGGCACCAAAAAGCTGCATCTCCGGTCCCTTGGGTCTCCTCTCAGCACGACGAGCGAGGTCCCTCGAATCCAGCGACACCGTCCAAGTGACCCCCACAGTCCAGTGACTCTTCAGCCCAAGTTTGGTGGAGGTAAGTCCTTGCCTCACCTCGCTGGGCTGCATTGCTGGGAACCGCGACTTTGCAAGCTTCTCCGGCCCCTGTGCACTTCCGGCGGAAATCCTTCGTGCACAGCCAAGCCTGGGTCCACGGCACTCTAACCTGCATTGCACGACTTTCTAAGTTGGTCTCCGGCGACGTGGGACTCCTTTGTGCAACTTCGGCGAGCACCGTTTCACGCATCCTCGTAGTGCCTGTTTCTGGCACTTCTCCGGGTGCTACCTGCTTCAGTGAGGGCTCCTTGTCTTGCTCGACGTCCCCTCTCTCTGCAGGTCCAATTTGCGACCTCCTGCTCCCTCCTGGGCCCCAGCAGCGTCCAAAAACGCCAAACGCACGATTTGCGTGTAGCAAGGCTTGTTGGCGTCCATCCGGCGGGAAAACACTTCTGCACGACTCTCCAAGGCGTGGGGGATCCATCCTCCAAAGGGGAAGTCTCTAGCCCTTGTCGTTCCTGCAGTATTCACAGTTCTTCAGCCTAGTAAGAGCTTCTTTGCACCAACCGCTGGCATTTCTTGGGCATCTGCCCATCTCCGAGCTACTTGTGACTTTTGGACTTGGTCCCCTTGTTCCACAGGTACCTTCAGACAGGAATCCATCGTTGTTGCATTGCTGATTTGTGTTTTCCTTGCATTCTCCCTCTAACACGACTATTTTGTCCTTAGGGGAACTTTGGTGCACTTTGCACTCACTTTTCAGGGTCTTGGGGAGGGTTATTTTTCTAACTCTCACTATTTTCTAATAGTCCCAGCGACCCTCTACAAGGTCACATAGGTTTGGGGTCCATTCGTGGTTCACATTCCACTTTTGGAGTATATGGTTTGTGTTGCCCCTATCCCTATGTTTCCCCATTGCATCCTATTGTAATTATACATTGTTTGCACTGTTTTCTAAGACTATACTGCATATTTTTGCTATTGTGTATATATATCTTGTGTATATTTCCTATCCTCTTACTGAGGGTACACTCTAAGATACTTTGGCATATTGTCATAAAAATAAAGTACCTTTATTTTTAGTATAACTGTGTATTGTGTTTTCTTATGATATTGTGCATATGACACTAAGTGGTACTGTAGTAGCTTCACACGTCTCCTAGTTCAGCCTGAGCTGCTTTGCTAAGCTACCATTATCTATCAGCCTAAGCTGCTAGACACCCTATACACTAATAAGGGATAACTGGGCCTGGTGCAAGGTGCAAGTACCCCTTGGTACTCACTACAAGCCAGTCCAGCCTCCTACAATGAACCTCCTGTAATACCCAGTGAGGCCTAGGAAGGCTCTCACCTGAGTCTGAGTGGTAGGGGGAACCCAATTAATAATAGTTTGGATTTTCCCCTGAAGTGGTGCAATCTGTTCCCCACCAACAAGGTGTCCCAGATAAACCAGCTTACCCTGCCCTATCTGGCACTTTGAAGCCTTGATAGTGAGGCCTGCCTTTTGCAGGGCCTCCAAAACTTTCCATAGGTGGACCAGGTGATCATCCCAGCTGGAGCTAAAGACAGCTATATCGTCCAAATATGCTGCACTGAAAGCTTCCAGCCCTTGCAGGACTGTGTTCACCAACCTCTGAAAAGTGGCAGGTGCATTTTTCAAACCAAAAGGCATTACAGTAAACTGGTAATGTCCTCCAATGGTAGAAAATGCAGTCTTAGGTTTAGCATCTTCTGATAATTTGATCTGCCAATACCCTGCAGTCAAATCAAAAGTGCTTAGATACTTGGCAGATGCCAGTGTATCTATAAGCTCATCTGCCCTGGGTATAGGGTGAGCATCAGTTTTGGTTACCAAGTTGAGACCTCTATAGTCTACACAAAACCGCATTTCCTTCTTTCCATCTTTAGAATGGGGTTTTGGTACCAGTACCACAGGAGAAGCCCATGGACTGTCAGAGTGCTCAACCACTCCTAGTTCTAACATTTTCTGGACCTCTTGCTTTATGCAGTCCCTGACATGGTCAGGCTGCCTATAGATCTTACTTTTGACAGGTAAACTGTCTCCAGTATCTATAGTGTGCTCACACCAAGAAGTGGTACCTGGCACAGTAGAGAAGAGTTCAGAGAATTGATCTAGGATATTTATGCAATTATCTTTCTGCTCAGCAGTAAGACAATCAGCCAAAACTACACCTTCCACAAGAGCATCTTGTTCTGTGGAAGAGAAGAGATCAGGTAGAGGATCACTGTCTTCTTCCTGTCCCTCATCAGTTGCCATGAGCAGGGTGAGATCAGCCCTGTCATAGTAGGGTTTCAGGCGGTTGACATGGAGCACCCTAAGGGGACTCCTGGCAGTGCCTAAGTCAACCAAGTAGGTGACTTCACCCTTCTTTTCAACAATTGTGTGGGGACCACTCCATTTATCTTGGAGTGCTCTTGGGGCCACAGGCTCCAAGACCCACACTTTCTGCCCTGGTTGGTACTGAACCAAAACAGCCTTCTGATCATGCCATTGCTTCTGGAGCTCTTGGCTGGCCTGAAGGTTTTTACTGGCCTTTTTCATGTACTCAGCCATCCTTGATCTGAGGCCAAGTACATAATCCACAATATCCTGCTTAGGAGCTTTTAAAGGTTGTTCCCAACCCTCCTTTACAAGTGTGAGTGGACCCCTAACAGGGTGTCCAAAAAGAAGTTCAAAGGGGCTGAAGCCCACTCCTTTCTGGGGTATCTCCCTGTAGGCAAAAAGGAGGCATGGTAGAAGGATATCCCATCTCCTGCGGAGTTTTTCAGGGAGACCCATAATCATGCCTTTGAGAGTTTTATTAAATCTCTCCACCAGTCCATTTGTTTGTGGATGATAGGGTGTTGTGAACTTGTACGTTACACCACACTCCTTCCACATGGCCTTTAAGTATGCAGACATGAAATTGCTTCCTCTGTCTGATACTACTTCCTTTGGGAAGCCCACCCTGGAAAATATTCCCAGGAGGGCCTTTGCCACTGCAGGTGCTGTAGTGGTCCTTAAAGGAATAGCTTCAGGATATCTTGTGGCATGGTCCACTACCACTAAGATAAACCTATTGCCTGAAGCAGTAGGAGGGTCAAGGGGGCCAACTATGTCAACCCCTACCCTTTCAAAGGGAACCCCAACCACAGGCAGTGGGATAAGGGGTGCCTTTGGAGTGCCACCTGTCTTGCCACTGGCTTGACAGGTTTCACAGGACTTACAAAATTCCTTTGTGTCCTCAGACATCCTAGGCCAATGAAACAATGGAACCAATCTGTCCCAAGTTTTCATTTGACCCAGGTGCCCAGCTAGGGGAATGTCATGTGCCAGTGTTAGGAGGAACTTTCTGTACTCCTGAGGAATCACTAATCTCCTGGCAGCTCCAGGTTTAGGATCCCTATGCTCAGTGTACAAGAGGTTGTCCTCCCAGTAAACTCTGTGAGAGTCACTGACATCCCCATTAGCCTGTTTGACAGCTTGCTGTCTGAGACCCTCTAATGTGGGACAGGTTTGCTGTGCCACACTCAGCTCCTCTCTGGCAGGCCCCCCTTCACCCAAAAGCTCAGCAGTGTCTGCTTCCAGCTCCTCTGGTGTAGGTTCTGCACAGGGAGGGAATTATTCTTCCACAGAAGTTGAATCCACTGTAGAGGGAGGGATAGTAGGAAGTGGTTTGCTTCTACTAGCCCTAGCTTTAGGGAGCACTTGGTCCATTGTTCCAGGATCCAAGCTTCCCTGTCCTTTTTGCTTTTTGGCCTGAGCCCTTGTCAAAGCAAAAATATGCCCTGGGATGCCCAGCATTGCTGCATGGGCCTCCAACTCCACATCTGACCAAGCTGATGTCTCCAAATCATTCCCTAATAGACAGTCTACAGGTAAATCTGAAGCTACCACAACTTTCTTTGGACCAGTTACACCCCCCCAGTTGAGATTTACAACAGCCATGGGGTGGCTTTGTGTTATGTTGTGAGCATCGGTTACTTGGTACTGGTGTCAAAGTATGTGTTGTTCAGGGTGCACCAGTTTCTCAATCACCATTGTGACACTGGCACCTGTGTCCCTGTAGGCCTGGACCTCAACACCATTTATTAGGGTTAGTTGCTTGTACTTCTCCAAGTTATGGGGGCAAGCAACCAAAGTGGCTAAATCAATAGCCCCTTCAGAGACTAAAGTAGCCTCTGTGGTCTCCCTAATCAGACCAACCCCAACTAAATTACCAAAAGTGAGCCCAGCTACTCCCTTGGATTGGCTATTAGTAGGTTTGCTCCCACCACCACTGCTATTAGTAGGGACACTAGGTGTAGCAGTAGGGGTTGTAGTGGTAGGAGCAGTGGTGCCTTTCTTTGGACAACTGGGATCTGTTGTCCAATGGCCTTTTATTTTACATAAATAGCACCATGGTTTCTTTTCTTTGTTCTGATTAAAGGAGGATTTGGACCCACCACCCCCACCAGAGTGTTTTTGTGGGCCTGATGAAGACTCATTTTTAGATTTGTCCCCACCCTTGTCAGAAGACTTACCATTCTTCTTTTTGTTGCCATCTTTGTCACCCCCTGTATGAACTTTTCTGTTCACTCTTGTTCTGACCCATTTGTCTGCCTTCTTTCCCAATTCTTGGGGAGAGGTCAGATCAGAGTCCACCAAGTACTGGTGCAACAAATCAGACACACAATTATTAAGAATATGCTCTCTCAGGATTAAGTTATACAGGCTGTCATAATCAGTAACTTTACTGCCATGTAACCACCCCTCCAAGGCCTTCACTGAATGGTCAATAAAATCAACCCAGTCTTGTGAAGACTCCTTTTTGGTCTCTCTGAACTTTATCCTGTACTGTTCAGTGGTTAAGCCATAACCATCCAGGAGTGCATTCTTAAGAACTTGGAAATTATTAGCATCATTTTCTTTCACAGTAAGGAACCTATCCCTACCTTTTCCACTAAATGATAGCCATAGGATAGCAGCCCACTGCCTTTGAGGGACATCCTGTACAACACAGGCCCTCTCAAGTGCAGCAAACCACTTGTTAATGTCATCCCCCTCCTTATAAGGGGGAACTATCTTGTGCAGATTCCTGGAATCATGCTCTTTTGCAGGATGACTATGGGGAATACTGCTGCTGCCACCATGGGTATCTAAACCCAACTTCTGTCTTTCCTTCTCTAATTCAAAAGACTGTCTATCCAAATCCAGCTGTTGCTTATTAAGCTTCAGTCTGGTTTGTTCCACCCTCAACTTATTGAGTTCCCTCTCTAACATTCTGTCATCAGGGTTGGTGGGAGGGACATTTCTAGAAACAGAGCTATGATGGGAATGAACAGAAGGAGACCTGTCCCTTACAGAAGCCACCCTAACAGCTTGGTTAACAGAAACATTACTACCAGTATGGTGAGAATAAATGCTTTTGCTATGATGTGAGACAACACTATTTATATGGTGTGGCTCATCATCATTACCATCTATGCTAGATTGTCTAGTAATGGGCAGGCTAGGAAGTTTCTTTCCTGAATCTTTTCCTGGGGGAGTCCCTGAATCAGATTGAGAACTATTAGGTACTTTTTCAACAGATGAGGCACCTATGGCCTTATCCTGTTCTCTAAGCATATTAAGTAACAGTTCCAAGGAAGGATTCTTCCCTACACTCAAACCTCTCTCTATACAGAGACTCCTTGCTCTTTTCCAGCTAAGGTTGTCATATGCAAGTTTAGACAGATCAACATTTTGGCCTGTGCCAGACATTTTTTTAGAGAGAGTTAAAGTGATAGAAAAAGAGAAAAAAGTTTTCAGAACTTTTTGGAAAGACAGAAAAAACTTTTTAAACTTTTAAGAACTTTTTGAAAGTTTAGAAGTACTTTTCAGCACTTAGAAAAGAGTGAAAAGAGGAAATGCAAAACTTTTTGGCTATGTGTATATACACTGACCTTGTTTTGTATATTTTTCTCTTATGAAAAGTACAATGACAAGAGTGGTAAGTAGTCTCAAGCACTTATCCCACCACTGCACAACCAATGTAGGAGGCTGGACTGGCTTGTAGTGAGTACCAAGGGGTACTTGCACCTTGCACCAGGCCCAGTTATCCCTTATTAGTGTATAGGGTGTCTAGCAGCTTAGGCTGATAGATAATGGTAGCTTAGCAGAGCAGCTTAGGCTGAACTAGGAGACGTGTGAAGCTACTACAGTACCACTTAGTGTCATATGCACAATATCATAAGAAAACACAATACACAGTTATACTAAAAATAAAGGTACTTTATTTTTATGACAATATGCCAAAGTATCTTAGAGTGTACCCTCAGTGAGAGGATAGGAAATATACACAAGATATATATACACAATAGCAAAAATATGCAGTATAGTCTTAGAAAACAGTGCAAACAATGTATAGTTACAATAGGATGCAATGGGGAAACATAGGGATAGGGGCAACACAAACCATATACTCCAAAAGTGGAATGCGAACCACGAATAGACCCCAAACCTATGTGACCTTGTAGAGGGTCGCTGGGACTATTAGAAAATAGTGAGAGTTAGAAATATAACCCTCCCCAAGACCCTGAAAAGTGAGTGCAAAGTGCACTAAAGTTCCCCTAAGGACAAAGTAGTCGTGTTAGAGGAATAATGCAGGAAAGGCACAAACCAGCAATGCAACAACTGTGGATTTCCAATCTAGGGTACCTGTGGAACAAGGGGACCAAGTCCAAAAGTCACAAGCAAGTCGGAGATGGGCATATGCCCAGGAAATGCCAGCTGCGGGTGCAAAGAAGCTTCTACTGGACAGAAGAAGCTGAGGTTTCTGCAGGAACGAAAAGGGCTAGAGACTTCCCCTTTGGTGGACAGATCCCTCTCGCCGTGGAGAGTCGTGCAGAAGTGTTTTCCCGCCAAAAGAACGCCAACAAGCCTTGCTAGCTGCAAATCGTGCGTTTGGCGTTTTTGGACGCTGCTGGGGCCCAGGAGGGACCAGGAGGTCGCAAATTGGACCTGACGAGAGAAGGGACGTCGAGCAAGACACAGAGCCCTCACTGAAGCAGGTAGCACCCGGAAAAGTGCCAGAAACAGGCACTACGAGGATGCGTGAAACGGTGCTCGCCGAAGATGCACAAAGGAGTCCCACGTCGCCGGAGACCAACTTAGAAAGTCGTGCAATGCAGGTTAGAGTGCCGTGGACCCAGGCTTGGCTGTGCACAAAGGATTTCCGCCGGAAGTGCACAGGGGCCGGAGTAGCTGCAAAGTCGCGGTTCCCAGCAATGCAGCCCAGCGAGGTGAGGCAAGGACTTACCTCCACCAAACTTGGACTGAAGAGTCACTGGACTGTGGGGGTCGCTTGGACAGAGTCGCTGGATTCGAGGGACCTCGCTCGTTGTGCTGAGAGGAGACCCAAGGGACCGGTAATGCAGCTTTTTGGTGCCTGCGGTTGCAGGGGGAAGATTCCGTCGACCCACGGGAGATTTCTTCGGAGCTTCTGGTGCAGAGAGGAGGCAGGCTACCCCCACAGCATGCACAAGCAGGAAAACAGTCGAGAAGGCGGCAGGATCAGCGTTACAGAGTTGCAGTAGTCGTCTTTGCTACTATGTTGCAGGTTTGCTGGCTTCCAGCGCGGTCAGCAGTCGATTCCTTATCAGAAGGTGAAGAGGGAGATGCAGAGGAACTCGGATGAGCTCTTGCATTAGTTATCTAGAGTTTCCCCAGAGACAGAGACCCTAAATAGCCAGAAAAGAGGGTTTGGCTACCTAGGAGAGAGGATAGGCTACTAACACCTGAAGGAGCCTATCAGCAGGAGTCTCTGACGTCGCCTGGTGGCACTGGCCACTCAGAGCAGTCCAGTGTGCCAGCAGCACCTCTGTTTCCAAGATGGCAGAGGTCTGGAGCACACTGGAGGAGCTCTGGACACCTCCCAGGGGAGGTGCAGTTCAGGGGAGTGGTCACTCCCCTTTCCTTTGTCCAGTTTCGCGCCAGAGCAGGGGCTAAGGGGTCCCTGAACCGGTGTAGACTGGCTTATGCAGAATTGGGCACATCTGTGCCCAAGAAAGCATTTCCAGAGGCTGGGGGAGGCTACTCCTCCCCTGCCTTCACACCATTTTCCAAAGGGAGAGGGTGTCACACCCTCTCTCAGAGGAAGTTCTTTGTTCTGCCATCCTGGGCCAGGCCTGGCTGGACCCCAGGAGGGCAGATGCCTGTCTGAGGGGTTGGCAGCAGCAGCAGCTGCAGTGAAACCCCAGGAAGGGCAGTTTGGCAGTACCAGGGTCTGTGCTACAGACCACTGGGATCATGGGATTGTGCCAACTATGCCAGGATGGCATAGAGGGGGCAATTCCATGATCATAGACATGTTACATGGCCATATTCGGAGTTACCATTGTGAAGCTACATATAGGTAGTGACCTATATGTAGTGCACGCGTGTAATGGTGTCCCCGCACTCACAAAGTTCAGGGAATTGGCTCTGAACAATGTGGGGGCACCTTGGCTAGTGCCAGGGTGCCCTCACACTAAGTAACTTTGTACCTAACCTTTACCAGGTAAAGGTTAGACATATAGGTGACTTATAAGTTACTTAAGTGCAGTGTAAAATGGCTGTGAAATAACGTGGACGTTATTTCACTCAGGCTGCAGTGGCAGGCCTGTGTAAGAATTGTCAGAGCTCCCTATGGGTGGCAAAAGAAATGCTGCAGCCCATAGGGATCTCCTGGAACCCCAATACCCTGGGTACCTCAGTACCATATACTAGGGAATTATAAGGGTGTTCCAGTAAGCCAATGTAAATTGGTAAAAATGGTCACTAGCCTGTTAGTGACAATTTGGAAAGAAATGAGAGAGCATAACCACTGAGGTTCTGATTAGCAGAGCCTCAGTGAGACAGTTAGTCACTACACAGGTAACACATTCAGGCACACTTATGAGCACTGGGGCCCTGGGTTACCAGGGTCCCAGTGACAAATACAACTAAAACAACATATATACAGTGAAAAATGGGGGTAACATGCCAGGCAAGATGGTACTTTCCTACAAGAGCCGTGTTTTCAAATGTTTTTAAAGATTGAAAAGGCTTCTGTATCCGCAATGTAGGATGGCAGAGTGTCCCGCAGCTTGCCGCTTCCACAGAAAAAGCCCTATCTGGCTTTGTGAAAACTTGGAACAGTTGCCAGTTGATGAGAGAAAGATCTAAGAGGTCCTGCTGATACATACCAATGAAACATAGCATTGAGCTGTTCAGTGTTCTGGAGGTGAAGGGTCATGTGAACCATTCCCAAACCTTTGAAAATAATTCTCTTTGTGATAGGAAGCCAGTGGAGGGCACGCAGACCTTCCCTCACCAATACCTATCGAGGGATATTCAGAATGAGCTGGGCAGCTGCATTCAGAACAACCTGCAACTTGTTGACCCTTTTGTATTAGTATTCAGGTATAGGGAGTTACAATAATCTAATTGAGGAGTGATAAGCAGGATGACAACCACATGACATAATTCCTTAGGGATGAAAGGAAAGATCTTTCTTGGGACTCTAATGATATGAAAACAATTGCTGGAAGTATGACTAGCCTTGTTTTTGAATCTCAATGAATTGTCAAACAAAATTCCCAGATTTCTGCCCCTATTCACAGGGATTGGAAGAGGCCCACACTCCTCAGGCTGCCAGATATTAGGCCAAATTGAGTCCTGGGCACCAAAAACCAGAACCTCTCTCTTTTCAGCATTGAGTTTGAGCGCGTTGTTGTTCATCCATTTCTCAATGCTGGCAATACATTGCTTAAAGGACTGGGCAACAGCGGTCATATCACTGGAGACTGACACAATGTTTTGAGTGTCAACAGCGTATGAATACATCTCAAACCAAAAGACCACACCAGAGTCAACAGAGGTGCCATATAGATAATAATAAAAAGAGTCAGACTCGGCATGGAGTTCTGGGGGACGCCATAAGGTAGACTGAAGGCCTCCACTTTAAAGTCGCCACAGGTAACCACATGGAATCTGTCTGTGAGAAAGGAAGATAGTAGACTGAGGGCAGGGCCACCAACCCCAATCTCCTCCAGATGCTGAATCATAGTCTTCAGGTTTAGACTCCTAGCCGAATAGTGCAGGGTCTGAGTTTAATCATTTTGTATGAGAACGGCATTTCTGGTTTCCTGCACCCCTACTTCCTGCCCCGTGCTACAGGAATAAAGTATGCACTCTGATGAGTGAAACAGTCCCACTCCCAGGGATGAAGTTGTAGGCAGGAAACACATCTTTCGCACTTAGAATGTCACACTGAAGCATCTGCACTAAAAATGACACTGTGTGTTTTAAAATATTCATTACAACAATCTACAAATTAGAACATAACACCAGTACAAAAGAACATATGAAGCAAATTGCTTTATTATACTGAGGATGGAAGTGAACACAGTTAGGGGGTCATTCTGACCCTGGCGGTCATTGACCGCCAGGGTCAACGACCGCAGGAGCACCGGCAACAGGCTGGCGGTGCTCCCAAGGGCATTCTGACCGCGGCGGTATGGCCGCGGTCAGAAACGGAAAACCGGCGGTCTCCCGCCAGTTTTCCGCTGCCCTGAGGAATCCTCCATGGCGGCGCAGCTTGCTGCGCCGCCATGGGGATTCCGACCCCCTCACCGCCATCCTGTTCCTGCCAGTTTTGACTGCCAGGAACAGGATGGTGGTGAGGGGCGTCGTGGGGCCCCTGCAGTACCCATGCCAATGGCATGGGCACTGCAGAGGCCCCCGTAAGAGGGCCCCACTTAGAATTTCAGTGTCTGCTTAGCAGACACTGAAATTCGCGACGGGTGCTACTGCACCCGTCGCACCCCTTCCACTCCGCCGGCTCCATTCGGAGCCGGCTTCCTCGTGGAAGGGTGTTTCCCGCTGGGCTGGCGGGCGGCCTTTTGGCGGTCGCCCGCCAGCCCAGTGGGAAACCCAGAATGACCGGCGCGGTCTTTTGGCGGTTCCCGCTTGGTGGGCGGCTCCCGCCACCCGCCAAGCTTGGAATCACCCCCTAAATGTTTTTACCTTTTTTCACAGCACTAGAATTCCTTACACCTTCACCCAAACTTAGCACTATTTTCTCAATACTCTTAGAGGGTGAAAGTAATCTAACATTGCTGCTATGATTGCCGCTCTGCATACCTGCAACACAGAGGGCCTCTGTTTTATTATACCTTTATCCGGCAAGTCAAGGAGGAGGGAGCCTTCTGCTAGTAGAATTCAGCCAAACTCAGCTTCAACTACATTAGTCCAACCTGGGTCCATGAAGGGCAGTAGCCAGCAGTCTGGAATCTGACATCTCTTTGGGAACCTTGGGTCTAAGACCTCTCTAACCTTAGTGGTCCAATCCCAGTGTTATTATAATAGAATGCCAACTGCCTAAATACAACCGGTATTCTCTAAGAGCGTCACCTCTGTGCACATATCATTGTCATATTTTGCATGTGTACCAGATGTCCATGTAACATAGATATTCTAAGACACTTTGGTCTAACTTGTGTCTCATATGCCACTGATAACAACAGGAAAATGCTGTTGTTTAAACTAAACGTGGAGAATGTGCTCTTTTTCCTAAAAACATGAAAAAAACACCTTCAAACCTGACTACGGGGAATAAATAGGATCAATCTAATTCTAAGTGCTTTCCAAAGATGGGGCCTGGTACGGGAATACATATTACCAACCATGTGGATTGTTATCCACTTATCCTAGGAGATATAGGGTACTTAAGGGCCTGATTTGTTGTTTCACAACAGTGACAGATATCCCATCCACCGAAATATAAATGCCATTATGCCCTATGAGAATCAGATTTCACCGGACGGGATATCTGTCCGCCGTATGATGGAGTAAACTGTCCATTGAAATCTACATCCATCCCTTAGTCTTTGTGTCTGGATACATTGGCTGCAGGGACAAGTTGGAATGGAAACTTGTTCCTGGGTCAAGTGCCTGGTGAACCATTACTTGGTGAGAACACTTAGGGCCTGATTTAGATCTCTGCAAAGGGTTACTCTGTCACAACGGGATGGATATCCGTCCGCCGAAATCTAAATACCATTGTTTTCTATGGTAATTAGATTTCGGCAGACGTGATATCCGTCAACATTACAACGGAGTAACCCCTCTGCGGAGATCTAAATCAGGCCCTTAGTAAATCCTCATTAGGCTCAGTCACTTATCACCGAGAGGTTGTTCAAAAACCAAGCGTAAAAACAGCTGGTGAATCTCACCTTATTAATACTGTTATGGTGTTGCCACATCTGCGTATGTGGTTCTAGGTAAGAAAACATTGTGTTAGCCCCATCATACTGTTATGACAATATGCACACAGCAAAACATTGTTAAGCACTACAGGGTTATGCCCTAAGAGGTAGTTAGTAATGTACTATACACTATAATATGAGTAGTTATATGTCATGTATGGGTGAGGTAATGAGGGACACATTGTGAAATAATTCCAGGGTACAGTGTTTGAAAATCGCACCACAAACTCTAGTGCAAAGTCATCTGGCAGCCAGGGTCTTAATTGGAAGGCAAACCATCAAAAATCCCTAGGAGCTCTAGACTACTGCAGTGGGTCCATAGATAATATTATATGTAAAAACCTGCCCTGTAGGCATTGTCACAGTTGCTGACAGTGGCCCAGATGGGAGAAAATAGCTTAGCTAGTCACTTCCGGTGAAATGTTGCCCAATTATGTTAAGAGGCTCTGCAAATGGAATTAATGAACAAAGCAAATCGAGAGGTGACAAATGACCTTCGATCCTTGACCATTTTCATACCACCAGGTTTACCCCCAACACCAGGGCATGAATCAACAGGCACAGCAAGACACCCTACAAGAAAGACTAGGTAGGACCAACCACCGCAGGAGCCACTGAAAGCAGAACTGCAGTAGCAGTGACACAGGAGCTATAAAGTCAACAGATGCTGATTCGAACTGTAGAAGGATGCGATAAACTAGGTAAATTAGCATTTGGCCACTGAGAAAACACCATGGGGGTCATTATGACCTTGGCGGGCGGCATCAGCCGCCCGCCAAGATCTGACCGCCATGCAGCCGCCAATGCGGCCGCACCCCGCCCCGGCCATTTGGAGATCCCCGCTGCGCGGAAACCTGGTTCCCCGGCCCAGCGGGGATCACGGCCGCAACATAGGAGCCGGCTCCAAATGGAGCCGGCGGTGTTGCGGCCGTGCGATGGGTGCAGTTGCACCCGTCGCACATTTCACTGTCTGCACAGCAGACAGTGAAAAGCCGCATGGGCCCCCAGATGCCCCCAGGGGCCCCACAACTCCCCGTACCGCCAGCCTTTTCCTGGCGGTTCAGACCACCAGAAAAAGGCTGGCGGTCGGGGAGTCGTAATCCCCTGGGCAGCGCTGCAAGCAGCGCTGCCCTGGCGGATTACATCCGCCGGGGCAATGGCCCCGGCGGTGTGACCGCGGCGCAACTGCCGCGGTCATAATACGCCGGGAGGCACCGCCAGCCTGTTGGCGGTGCTCCCGTCATTTTGGCCCTGCGGTTGTAATACCGCCAGGGTCATAATGACCACCCATATGAGAAAAGTCAAGGCAAAATCAGATTAAGGAACTGAAGAGCCCAGACACGTATCCCTGCACTCAGAGCCATGCACACGTGGGAGGCTGCGTCACTTGCAATCGGACTGACAATCATGACTGAAGAGAGTCATGCATCAAAATTGAATAAAAGAAAAGCACAATATGGAGAAAAAGGGTCATTATGGCTGTATGGGAGCAGGGAAAGTAGTAATAAAAATTGACTCTAGAAACCAAAAAGCAGCACTAAGAGCTGCAAGAGTCTTCTTTCAGCCTTCCAAGGAGGTGACGACAGATCCAGAGAGGCTCCAAAAATGTAACCTGGAGGGCAAATGAATAAACATTTTCTGCAGACAATAGTCATTACACATCAAGGGAGGTATTAAAATTGAAGTGGGAGGTGTTCTACATGGTTCTTGAATAAATACCATGATACCCATGACCTTACAGCAATCTGCTGGCCAGCAGGACAAAAAAACACAACTGTAGGAAAGTAGCCTCTTATTAGTATGGTTACCCCCACTTTTGGCCTGTTTGTGAGTGTGTGTCAATGTGTTTTTACTGTGTCACTAGGACCCTGCTAGCCAGGCCCCAGTGCTCATAGATAAAAACCTATACGTCAGTGTGTTTTGCCTGTCTCGCTGGGATCCTGCTAGCCAGGACCCCAGTGCTCATAGTTTGTGGCATAATGTGTATGCCTGTGTTGTACCTAACTGTGTCACTGAGGCTCTGCTAATCAGAACCTCAGTGCTTATGCTCTCTCTGTTTTAAAATTTGTCACTGTAGACCAGTGACTTCATTTACCAATTTCAATTGGCACACTGGACCCCCTAGTACATGGTACCTAGGTACCCAGGGCATTGGGATTCCAGGATATCTATATGGGCTTCAGAATTTCTTTTGTCACCCATAGGGAGCACAGACAAACCCTTACACGGGACTGCCATTGCAGCCTGCGTGACATGGTGCACACACTATTTCACAGCCATTTTCACTGCACTTAAGTAACTTATAAGTCACTTATGTGTCTAACCTTCACTTGCTGAAGGTTACGTGCAAAATTACTAAATGTGAGGGCACCCTTGCACTACAAAGGTGCCTCACATAGTTCAGGGCCATTTCCCCGGACTTTGTGAATGCGGTGACGCCATTACACTTGTGCACTACATGTAGGTCAATACCTATATGTAGCTTCACAATGGTAACTCTGAATGTGGCCATGTAACAGGTCTAAGATCATGGAATTGTCCCCCATTCCAAATATGGTATTGGGGAGCCAATTCCATGCATCCTGGGGGTTCCACCATGGACCCCCAGTACCGCCAAACCAGCTCTCTGAGGCTTGCACTGCCGCTACAGCTGCTGCCACCTCACAGACAGTGTTCTGCCCTCCTGGGGTCTGGGCAGCCCAGACCCAGGAAGGCAGAACAAAGCATTTTCTGTAAGAGCAGGGTGTTACACCCTCTTCCTTTGGAAATAGCAGTGGCGGCCCGTCCTTTAGGGTGGAGAGGCCACGCCCCCCACCCTCTGCCCCTCATGAAGTGTGTCTGTCCCCATTAGGGAAGGCAGCAGTCCCAACCCTCCTAGAGCCTGGAGGCTGAAGGTAAGTGTGTGTGTGTGTTTGTGATGTTTTAAATTGAATGTTTGGTGCGCGCATGCATGTTTGAGTGTTATGAGTGTTGTTAATGGATGTGCGTGCGTGCGTGCATGTGTGTGTGAAAGAATGTGCGTGTGTCATCTTTTAAAATGAATGTTTGGTGCATGCGTGCATGTTTGAATGTTATGAGTGTTAATGGCTGTGCGTGCGTGTGTGAAAGAATGAGTGTGTGTGATGTTTTCAAATTAATGTTTGGTGCGTGCGTGCGTGCGTGCATGTTTGAATGGTATGAGTGTTGTTGATGGGTGTGCGTGCATGCATGCGTGTCTGTCTGTGAAAGAATGAATGTGTGTGAATGAATGTGCTTCCCGCCCACCCTCCTCCCTCCTAAAGCTGCCGGCCACCACTGGGAAATAGGTATTACAGGCTGGGGAGGGGTAGCCTCCCCCAGCCTCTGGAAATGCTTTGAAGGGCACAGATGGCACCCTCCTTGCATAAACCAGTCTACACCGGTTCTGTGACTCCTTGTCCCCTTCTCTGGTGGGAATCTGGACAAAGGAAAGGGGAGTGACCACTCCCCTGTCCTTCACCACCCCTGGGGTGGTGCCCAGAGCTTCTCCAGTGTGTCCCAGACTTCAGCCATCTTGCATTGCAAGGTGTGGGGGCACTCTGGAGGGCTCTGAGTGGCCAGGGCCAGCAGGTGATGTCAGAGTCCCCTCCTGATAGGTCCATACCTGATAAGGTAGTGAATCTCCCTCTCAGGATCAGCAATTGTGTCCTGCATCCTACTGACCGCAATGACAAACTCAATTTTCCTGGGTTGGTTTCCTCATGGCCTGACTAGGTGCTCATGCACTGCTTCCTTCATGGCCGGATCTGCACTGTTCTATCAGTTGTAGATGTCTTCTGTTCTGAGACTTTGTTTGAATGCAGCAATGCATCATCTCCTGCTCAGAGGCTCTAAGGATCCTGCCTCACTACAAGGGATGTCTTTATTCATGGGCAGAGCTTGGCCTGGGTCTCTATCTGTCCCTATGTCTTGGCCAGTGGTAGATTTGTGTTGATCAGTAGAGGTGAATGACCGATTCAGTGGTTTTCAGGGTTTGTTGCACAAGCTTGTGCTAGGGTATGCCTTTTCATTTTCAGCTATGCCTCCAGCTATAGAATGCAATGGGAGAAAATAGGCCTGGGGCAACACAAACCATATACTAAAAAAGTGGAATGTGAATCACATATTCCCCACTATACAAGTGTAATGTGTGCAGATTCGCTGGGAGAGTAAGAATACAGTAAAGGTAAGTAAATTACCCCACCCCAGAGCCCAGAAAAGCAGGAGTAAAGTACAGCAAGTTTCCTTAGGACACACTACACCTTGTTTTTAGGATCTTGCAGCAGCCAACCAAGTCTGCAAAGAACAACTGCTATATTATTGGACCTGAAGACCTGCAAAGGAAGGGGACCAAGTCCAGAAGTCGAAAGAAGTTCCAGGAAGGACAGAAGCCCCTGCCAACCCAGAAGAGGGTGCAAAAGAAGAGTCCCCAGTTAGTTGAAGACTGCAGAAATGCACCCTAGGAAGATGCCAGTGAGTTCCTGCATGATGCAAAAGATGCCCCATGGCGTGAAGATTGTTGCAGATGAGATTTCGTGTTGAAAGCGACAACAAGCCTTGGCTACGACAAAAGTGCGTTTTCCATCAAAATGGCACTGGATGGACCCAGGAGGGACCTGGGGGCCTTAGCTCTGTGTGAGGAGGAAGAGGGGGCTCTCAGCACTTTAGAGAGTCCTCAGGATGCCAGTCAGCACTCTCAGAAGTCGCAGGATCCGGGTTCAAAGGAGGTGTAAAATGCAGTTGATTCAGCACAACAAAAGAAGGTCCCACGCCGCCGGAGAACAACTCAGCGAGTTGAGCATCACAGGGTAGACTGCTGGGGACCGGGGACAGGTTGTGCATGAAGGAATGTTGCAAAGAATGCACAGAGGCTTCAGGAGGCGAAGAAGACAAAATACACAAGGCTACCATCGTCATCGGGGAAGGCAAGGTCTTACCTCCTCCAAATTGCGTCAGCAGGACCTCAGGACAGTCTAAATTGATGATGTCCACCCTATGTGTCCTTAGGAGCATGCTCATCACCGTGAGAGGAGTTCCAGGGTACCGGTTGTCACCTTGGAAGGTGCCTGCTTGGAGCAGGGGAGTGACTCCGTCACTCTACGGGAGATTTCTTCGGTCCTTCTGGTGCAGGATGAAGACAGGGAGTCCCCAGAGCATGCACACCATGGAAACTGTTGCAGTTGCTGACTTGGAGCTGAGGTTGCTGAAGAAAAGTGTTACAGCGTTTCTGGGAGCAGGCTGTGGTTGATCCGAGGTCAGAAGAGTCTGAAGTTGTTGCATAGGATTCCTGAAGGAAACTTGCAAGCAGAATCTGAAGAGAACCCACAGGAGAGACCCTAATTAGGGGTCAGTAGGATGCAGGACACAATTGCTGATCCTGAGAGGGGGATTGGCTACCCTATCAGGTATGAACCTATCAGGAGGGGTCTCTGACATCACCTGCTGGCACTGGCCACTCAGAGCCCTCCAGATTGCCCCCACACCTTGCAAAGCAAGATGGCTGAAGTCTGGGACACACTGGAGGAGCTCTGGGCACCACCCCAGGGGCGGTGATGGACAGGGGAGTGGTCACTCCCCTTTCCTTTGTCCAGATTCCCACCAGAGAAGGGGACAAGGAGTCACAGAACCGGTGTAGACTGGTTTATGCAAGGAGGGTGCCATCTGTGCCCTTCAAAGCATTTCCAGAGGCTGGGGGAGGCTACCCCTCCCCAGCTTGTAACACCTATTTCCCAGTGGCAGCCAGCAGCTTTAGGGGGAGGGGGGTGGCGGCAAGCACACACACACACACACACACACATTCATTCTTTCACACACATGCATGCACGCACATCCATCAACAACACTCATACCATTCAAACATGCATCCTTGGATTAATGCAGGGACACTGCCCATGGCAGGAATATGTAAGCAGGGCAAGCTGCAAGCTAAATCTGAAGCAGGGCTCAGCGACGGAGGGTTGCTGAAGAGCAGTGTCCCAATGCGATTGTCAATAAAAAAATTGAAAGCTCTTAGTGGGCGAAAACCAAAGTCTGTGCCCAGGAAGGCCTCAACATAGATTGATTGATGCTCTGAATTATTCCTGATGAAGACCTCTACATTCAAACTTGGAAACTTTTCTAGCAGTCAATCCAGCAAGCTGAGGCAGACTGCCAATTCGACATCAACGATGGCAGCATCATTGGCAATTCCAGTATCCAATGGTTCTTCAGGCAGAAAGTTGACAGAAAGTTTCTAAGTCCAACTTTCTTACAATTTGGGGACAGGAAGTCACTCTAATACCAAGCAGTGGTCCAAGACCTTGGGGTACCACTTTGGATACTTCCAATAGAGGTCAGCAGCAAGATCCAGGGGAGGTCCATTGGGGACTGGTCAGCTGGGCAGTTGTATGAAAATGGCCTCTGGAAACTTTTTGTGTGTCTGAGCTCGAATAGGAGGTCAGCCAGCTGACACTTGGAGTTACTTCTTGGGACCTGGGTTATGGCAAACAGGTCCAGTCTTCCTTCAGCTTCTTTAGACAGCATGGCAGCACTTCTTCCGACTCTTCACAGTTTCAGGAGTGTTCTGAAGAAGGTACTTTGGATGCCACATCTGTGCCCAGTGCCAGTCTGTGGGTGGGTGGAACTTGAGACTACTCCCTAACCAATGGGTTGAATGTTTCCAGGGGTGACCCTACCCACTTTTGAAACACCTGTGTGTATTACTGTAAACTATTCCACGGTGCCCTGCTCTACCTAAATCCAACATCACAGATTCTTTCTTCTCCTGGTTAGAGCTCCCTTTTCCCATTCAGGTGTGTGTCTATGATAGTGGGCAAACCCTCCCTTGTGGTCACTCCAAACCAGTTCTAGGGCAGCACCCCCAAACCAATTGGTTTAGAGTCAAGCTGAATAAAAAGGCAAACGGGAGAGAGGCTTAGGTATGAGCTACATCTGCCAGGGACATTGTAGGCATCCTTTAAAGTACAGGAGGGGGCTTGGTAAAGCCTATAGGCAATCATGCTCAAGGAAGAAAAATACCTACCCCTTCCTATCCCTTTGTCCATTGTCTGAGAGCTACCCACATCTCACCACAGTGCAGCAATTAGCAGTCAGGTGACCCTAGACACTGTCAGAAAGTCCCCTTTTGGCTCCGATAGGAAAATGACAACTTTCTAAAAGTGTCATTTTCCAAAATAGCAACATGAATCTGACTTGACCATTAAGTTGCATTTTAATTAACTATTACATTTTGCAAGCTACTCTCAAACTGAAGTTAAGCACTATATGTTATTATAATTTACCCAGAGTTTTCCTACGAGAGAGCCACCCTTGCCACAGTGAAAAATGATAATGGTGGTTTTTCACTGTCAGATCATGTAACTCATTAACTGTGCATGCCCTTCTTTTTCAATACCATGCATCCTGCCCCATATGCATATAAGGCCTATATTAGAGGGTTACATAAGCATTAAGAATTGTCTGCCAATCAAAGACCCCGTTTCTAGCATTGGTGGCAGCGGTGGGATAGAACTTATATTTGTACTTAACATACAGTGATTGGTGTACACTAATGTTTATTGTAGATCATTACGCAACAATAATGTTTTTTTCTCTTGGATTTTTGTTTCTTCCTTTTTTTCCTTTTTCTTGGCTTTTCTTTGCATTCTAGAACTTTTCATCTTTGTTGAGCTTTATCCACAAGCATGTCTCAGTCTGGGGGGCACCAGCACTTGCTACAAATGTGGTGTGTGAGATGGAGCCACTGGAGGAGTACACAGTGGCTCAACTCAAGCAGTTTTGTAGGGAATTAAGATTTCCAATCAAAAGCTCTGCTAGGAAAGAGGAGCTGCTAAAAGCGCTGAGGGCCTGGTTGGCAGCAAAAGAGGCTGAGGAGCACACAGAGGAGGAGGATGTTGTTGTGGATGAGAAGGTGCAGAGCTTACATGATGTTGTGTTGAACAACCCTGACCTGCCTGGAGGAACTGGAGGACAGGAGGGTAATCAGGGGGCACCAATTAGAGATGGAGAATCTCAGACTCCAGCATGAGAGGGATCTGCAGGTGGCTAGATTCAAAAGGGAAAAGGAAAAAGACAGACTTGCCATGGAGGAAAAGAAAATTATATTTGCACAGGAACTGAGTTTAAAGGAGCTGGATCTGAAGGGCAGGTCAAACACAGATTGTGGCAGCAGTACCTCAGCGCAGCCTGAAAAAAGAGTGCACATCCCCAAAGACCTGGAAAATATTACAAGAGGGAAGATGACATGCACCAGTGGTTTAAGGGGTATGAGTCAGCTCTTCACATGAACCTGGTCCCTGAGGTACACTGGTGGTGGGTCTGTGGAAGCACTTTGAGGTAGAGGGGAGGGACACCACGACAGCCCTAGGGGATCCTCAGGAACTCACCTACTCATGAAAGATGCCCTAATAACTGGTTATAGTCTCACTCCTCAGCAGTACAAGGATAAGTTCATGTCTTACAAGAAGGGGGATTCTCAAACCTAGTTAGAATGTGTTGACTCTTTTTGCGGGGCACTGGATGGTTGTGTGAAGCGCAGTAAGGTATCAACTTATGAGGTGCTGAACAATTTGATTGCATGGGAGCACTTGTACAGTCTTTGTTCTCCAGAACTGCACCGGCATCTAATTGACAAGAAGCTGACTGACCCCAGGCAGCTTGCCCAGGAAGCTGACCGGTTGGAGAGCACCAGGGTTCAAAAGAGGTATGGGATACTCAGAGTGGGCAGGATCCCCATCAGAAGAAGTGTGGGGGGGGGGTAAGTGTAAACAGGGGGAGTTCTCTAAAGGGCTGCAACCTAGTTCCCAGGGTAAGTATTCCCAGCCCCCAGGGAAGAAGAAACCCTCACCCTCTCCAGGGAAACCTGCAGAGAAGGGTCCCCGTTTTGCATGTGATCAGGTGAGTCACATGAGGGGGCACCTCAAATGTCTCAAGTGGACACAGGCACCCACTGGTGCTCAGTCACAGGGTTTGGCCAGTGTAGCGTTTGGGGAGATGATGGTTCAAGGAAAAGGGTAAGAGCCAGCTGAGATGACCCCTGTCTCACTGGGGGCAGTGAGATGGTCCAGAGGACCCTTGTGCCTGAGAACACTAAGACGTACAGGCAGTGGGTGACCATCAATGGACATAGGGCTCTGAGAGACACAGAAGGCAGTGTGACTATGATGATGTGACACCTGGCACCTGTGTAAGGTGGCACAGGTTCCCTTTGAGTGGGGGCAGGGGTCTCAGGTTCCTTGAGGGTAGCTGTGAGTCGATCCATGCTTGTTGATTGTCTGCCATGCGATGACCTGGTAGATTCCCCTTGGAGTAAGGTGGAACGGCGGTCACACTTGGAGATGTTGGGTCTGCCTGGGTGGGCATGTGTGACCACTTGGTCTATGGCAGCCCCTCAGAGTGACCAAGGGGCCCTGTAGCCTGAAAGATTGGCCCAGATATGTTCCAGGAAGAGGAAGGGCAAGTAAGACAGGTAACCCACTCCAGAAGTTCCAATGGTCCGGGAGGAGACTGAACCTGAGGGGGGCACCCCATAGCCTACCGGGGATCAAGTAGCTGTACTTGGGGAGCTGCCCGAGCTGACCAATTGGCAGCAGAAAGGGGGTCCCACCAGGGAAGAGTTCTGTTAGACACAGAGCTCATGCCCTTCTCTTGAGGGTCTGCAGTGGCAGGCTGCAGACCAGGCATCTGTAAAGGAGTCTGGATAACACTGAATTTACTGGGAGGATGGCCTCCTGTATAGTGAGACTAAGGTTGCTGAGCCTGGGGCTGCCCTTGTGCTGGTGGTACCCGAGCACTTCAGAACCTTTCAGAACCTTTCTACTGGGGCTGGCTCATGATGTGCCTTTAGCAGGACATTTGGGGCAGGACAAAACTTTTGAAAGCATTGTCGCTGACTTTTACTGTCTCCAAATGCGCAGGCACCCTGATGCATATTGCAGGTCATGTCAGACTTGTCAAGCAAGTGTAAACAGGGGGGTTCTCTAAAGGGCCCCAACCTTGTTCCCAGGGTAAGGATTGTCAGGCAAGTGGGATGAGTGGGGGGAAATGCAAGACTCCTCTCCGACCATTCACTGTTTTCAGCACCCCTTTTGAGCGGGTGGGGGTTGACATTGTGGGGCCTCTAGACCCCAAGAATGCCATGGGCTACAGGTTTATCCTATTCTTGGTGGACCATGCCACCTGGTACCCAGAGGCCATCCCTCTGAGATCAGTGACAGCCCCTGTGGTGGGCCGGGCACTGATGGGGATTTTTACCCACATGGGGTTCCCCAAGGAGGTGGTGTCCAACTGTGGTATCAACTTCATATCTACATATATGAAGTCTCTGTGGAAGGAGTGTGGGGTGTCCTACAAGTTCATCACTCCTTACCACCCCCAAGGAAATGGGTCGGTTGAGAGATTCAACCAGACTCTGAAAGGCATGATAATGGGCCTGTCAGAACCCATGAGGCGTAAGTGGGATGTACTCTTGCCATGCCTTCTCTTTGTTTACAGGGAGGTACCACAGAAGAGACTTGGTTTTAGCCACTTTGAGCTGCTGTATGGCCACCCTGTGAAGGGACCTCTGAGTCTTGTGAAGGAGTCTGGAGAAAGCCTCCAGTAAGACCTCTCCCATGATGTCTTTAGCTACGTGCTGGCCTTTAGAAACCTGACTGCACGCTTCAGGAAACTGACTCAGGCAAACCAGAAGCCAACTAGGAGGACATGAAACGGTGGTGCGACCAGAATGCCACTCTGATCGAGTTTCAGCCTGGCCAGAAAGTGTGGGTCATGGCACTAGTTTCTCCTCTGTACGGGGACAGGGGAGGTCAGGAAGGCATGAAAAGGAAAGGAAAGTAAAGGCCCACTAGACACCAGGGATTTTTTTTATTTCTTAACTGTTATAAGGGGAGTAACCCCTTAGGGAAGGGTCACTCCCCAGGGGGAAAATGTTTTATTAGGCCTTTTCCGTCCGACCGGGGGCAAATCAGCCTATATTAATTAGGCCAATCTGCCCCCAGGGGGGCAGATGTCACTAGACATCAGGGATTTTTAATTTTTTTTTGTTTACAATGATAAGTGGAGCGACCCCTTAGGCAAGGGCCACTCCCCAGAGGGCAATTTTTATATTAAGCTTTTTCTGCCCCCCTTGGGAGCAGATCAGCCTAAATCAATTAGGCCGATCTGCCCTCCCAGGGGGCAGAAGCCACTAGACACCAGGGATTTTTTTTGCGACACTTTAAAAAAGGGGAGCAACCCCTTAGACAAGAGTCGCTCCCCTGGGGGGGCAAATTTATTTTAGGACATTTCTGCCCCATCAGCCTATTATAATTAGGCCGATCTGGGGAAGAAACCACTAAGCACCAGGGATTATTTTTTTTTACAGATGGGGAGCGACCCCTTAGGCAAGGGTTGCTCCCCTGGGGGCAAATATATTTTAGGCCATTTCTGCCCCTCCTTGGGGGCAGATCAGCCTATTTTTCTTAGGCAAATCTGCTTTCTGTTTTTTTTTTGTGCCAGTGTTGCACAAGGGTAGCAACTCCTTAGGCAAGGGTCGCTCCCTTGGGGGGCAAATTTATTTTAGGCCATTTCTGCCCCCCTTAGGGGCAGATTGGCTTATTTTTGTAAGGGTCATCTGCTCCCCCCAGTGGGGGCAGAAAACCCACCAGACACCAGAGAAGAATATTTTTTTTTTAAAAGAGGGTGGGGGTATGGCCATACACCCCCCCCTCAATAAATGGGGTCAAAGTTGTTCTGCTCACCGGTGGGCAGACGGGGCAATTACCCCCAAGCCACTTCCCAGGGGGCAGAAAGAATACTAGATGCCAGGGAATAAAAAAAAATAGCGAGGTGGTGGCTACCAACCAGTATGGGCATGGTTATGCCCCATCCCCAACTGAAGGGGGTAACAGTCTTTCAGCTCTCCACACCCACACTAAAAGATCTTATCCCAATGGCAAGCAAGAGGACATTTGATTATTTTGGGATTTGGATTTACATTTGGGCCATGAGAGCTTGTCTAACTCTCAGAATCGCCCCACTTGGAATGGTGGGGGCTGAACTTTTTGGACTTTGGGACGCTGCCATATAGAAAAATCTATGAGACCTAGACACATCTGAAAATGCAACATCTGAGTGAGGCCAAGGTGGTGTGCTTCACATGCACCCTGCACCATTTCCTTACCCACAATGCCCTGCAAACCTCCAACTTTGCTTGAAATCACACATTTTCCCCACATTTTTGTGATGGAACATTCCGGAATCTGCAGGAATCCACAAAATTCCTACTACCCAGCATTATCGCATCTATACCGATAAAAATTCTGCCCCACTTATCGGCCTAAAAAAGTTTTTTCCCAAACTGCCCTTTTGGGCCCGCTTTGGTTCCCTCTCAGTTTCAGCATTATTTTGGCTATTCCCTGTCACAAGCACTTGGCCCACCTACAGAAGTGAGGTATTATTTTTATCAGGAGACTGAGGGGGGATGTTGGGTGGTAGGAAACTTGTGCAGGTGTGGTGATCCCACACAGAAAAATGGGAAAAATGTGTTTTCCTTAGCTGAGGTTTGCTGAGGATTCTGGGTAAGAAAACACTGGGGGACCCATGCAAGTCACACCTCACTGGACTCCCCCAGGTATCTAGTTTTCAGAAATGTCTGGGTTTGGTAAGTTTCCCTAGATGGCTGCTGAGCCCAGGACCAAAAACGCAGGTGCCTCCCCCTGCAAAAACAGGTAGTTTTGTATTTGATAATTTTGATGTGACCACATAGTGTTTTGGGGCATTTCCTGTCACAGGCACTAGGCCTACCCACACAAGCGAGGTACCATTTTTATTGGGAGATGTGGGGGAATGCTGGGTAGAGGGATGTTTGTGGCTCCCCTCAGATTCCAGTACTTTGCAGCATTGAAATGTGAGGGAAAAAACTTTTTGACAAATTTTGAGGTTTGCCAAAGATTCTGGGTAACAGAACCTGGTGAGAGAGCCACAAGTTACCCCATCCTGGGTTTCCCTAGGTGTCTAGTTTTCAGAAATGTTCAGATTGCTAGGTTTTCCTAGGT
The DNA here is from genome assembly GCF_031143425.1 of Pleurodeles waltl. Taxonomy (NCBI): domain Eukaryota; kingdom Metazoa; phylum Chordata; class Amphibia; order Caudata; family Salamandridae; genus Pleurodeles; species Pleurodeles waltl. The sequence continues at coordinate 1,444,538,271 of NC_090447.1, forward strand.
GCAGGATGAACCAGAGGCCAAAATCCACAGCTAGGCACTTTGCAAAAAACAAGTCAGTTGTCAATGTAAAAAATTGATGAGTCCATGTTGTGTTTTGGGGCATTTCCTATTGCGGGCACTTGGCTTACCCACACAAGTGAGGTACGGGAGACTTGGGGGAATGCTGGGTGGAACGTAATTTGTGGCTCCTCTCAGATTCCAGAACTTTCTATCACCAAAATGTGAGGAAAATGTGTTTTCTGTGTGCTACATTTTGAGGTTTGCAAAGGATTCTGGGTGACAGAACCTGGTGAAAGTGCCACAAGTTACCCCATCCTGGGTTCCCCTAGGTGTCTAGTTTTAAAAAAAACACAGGTTTGGTAGGTTTTCCCTCAGTGCCGGCTGAGCTATAGACAAAAATCCACAGCTAGGCACTTTCCAAAAAACACGTCAGTTGTCAATGTAAAAATGTGATGTGTCCATGTTGCGTTTTGGGGCGTTTCCTGTCACAGGCACTAGGCCTACCAACACAAGTGAGGTACCATTTTTATTGGGAGATTTGGGGGAATGCTGGATGGAAGGAAATGTGTGGCTCCTATCAGATTCCACAACTTTCTATCAACGTAATGTGAGGAAAAGATGTTTTTTGCCACATTTTTAGGTTTGCAAAGGATTCTGGGTAGCAGAACCTGGTAAGAGCCCAACAGGTCACCCCATTCTGAATTCCCCTGGCTGTCTAGTTTTCAAAAATGCATAGGTTTGATAGATTTTCCTAGGTGTCGGCTGAGCTAGAGGCCAAAATCCACAGCTAGGCACTTTGCAAAAAACAGGTCAGTTTTCTTTGGGAAAATGTGATGTGTCCACGTTGTGTTTTGGGGCATTTCCTGTCACGGACACTAGGCCTACCCACACAAGTGAGGTACCATTTTTATTGGGAGATTTGGGGGAATGCTGGATGGAAGGAAATGTGTGGCTCCTATCAGATTCCAGAACTTTATACCAACAAAATGTGAGGAAAACTTTTTTTTGCCACATTTTGAAGTTTGCAAAGGATTCTGGGTAACAGAGCCTGGTAAGAGCCCCACAAGTCACCCCATCCCGGATTCCCTTAGGTGTCTATTATTCGAACATGCAGTAAGTTTCCCTAGGTTCCAGCTGAGCTACAGGCCAAAATACAAAGCTAGGCACTTTACAAAAATCTCATCAGATTTCAATGTGAAAATGTGATGTGTCCATGTTGCATTTCCTGGCATTTGGCATACCCACGGAAGTGAGGTACCATTTTTATCGGGAGACTTGGGGGAACACATAATAGAAGAACAAGCATTATTGCCCCTTGTCTTTCTCTACATTTTTACTTCCAAATGTAAGACAGCGTGCAAAAAAGACGTCTATTTGAGAAATGCCCTGTAACTCACTTGCTAGTATGGGGACCCTTAAATGCAGAGATGTGCAAATAACCACTGCTTCTCAACACCTTATCTTGTGCCCATTTTGGAAATACAATGGTTTCCTTCATACCTATTTTTCACTCTTTATATTTCACCAAATGAATTACTGTATACCTGGTATACAATTAAAACCCATTGCAAGGTGCAGCTCGTTTATTGGCTCTCGGCACCTACGGTTTTTGATGAACCTACAAGCCCTATATATCCCCGCAATAGGACGAGTCCAGAAGACATAAGGGCATATCGCTTTCAAAAAGCTGCCGTAGCTGGACAAAGTATACCGCTAACCGTATTATGACCCACACATAGAAATCCGCCACTATGCAGACACACACACAAGTCTGCCAGCCCAAAGGTCAGTGATAAACTGGTGGTATCCAAACCCACACCGTTACGCCAACAGAACTACACCAAAAGCCCGAATCACCACGGCGGACATTCAACCGCGGTAAACCATTGGCGGTACATACCGCCGTGCTCAAAATACACACAACCTAACAAAACAACACTTCATTGGACAATTCAAACTACACACACCTGACACACGGACACACACCACACCCACACAACACTATAAAACACACACCCACATTACCCACAACCCTCTATGACTCCCAAAAATTTGCAACAGAGAGAGAGCCACATCAAGAGCACCCACAGAACCAGAGCCACAGAACACCATCACTCATACACCACCCAAGCACCTAACAGCACACACCCCAACACGTCCCCCCCACACACTCATACACACCACATTCGCTACACCTGTGGCACCACAAAGACATCCCAGGTTCTCAGAAGAAGAGCTAAGGGTCATGGTGAAGGAAATCATCTGAGTAGAGCCATAGCTATTCGGATCACAGGTGCAGCAGACATCCATTGCCAGGAAGATGGAGCTATGGTGGAGAATCGTGGACAGGGTCAAAGCCGTGCAACAGCACCCCAGAACAAGGGATGACATTAGGAAGAGGTGGAACGACCTACGGGGGAAGGTACATTCCGTGGCAGAAGGACACCAGTTAGCTGTACAGAGGACTGGCGGTGGACCTCCACCGCCTCCCCCACAACTAACAACATGGGAGGAGCAAGTCTTGGCAATCATGTATTCTGAGGGCCTGGCAGGAGTAGCAGGAGGACTGGACCCTGGTAAGTCAATTCCCTATTACTATCACCCTCTACCTGCATGCCATCACATACCCCACCCTCACCCTTATCCTTATCCTAACTCCCATCACTCCACCACCTCCCATATACCCCACCATCACAACCCACCCATCCCAATACCAAGCCCTGCATGCAACACCAATCCATGGACACCCATCACAAACCTGAACGGACAACCATCAGCACTGCATGCGCACTAGAGACTATCACTTAGCCAACCAAATAACAACTCACACAAGGCAAAGCTGCCATGGTAATAACAACCATAGAGGGCAACATACCCATGCACAAGATGTCACGCGCAGAAACAATAATACAGCATTTACATCCCCACAGGACTCCCACACAACGTCACCGGAGAGGAGGTGCCAGCAACATCCAGTCCCCGTACAGAAGAGGCCCACAGTGATGAAAGCAGATCTGCACACCTGGATTTGGATGACCAGCCTGGCCCATCAAGGATCTCTGGACAGTCGGTTACCCAGGCACAGTCCCATCCCACCACAGAGCTTCCCCCCCCAAAGGAAACACCAGCACAGCACCCACCCAGCGGGTCCATGTCACTGTCCTCAGGACACGTCAATCAGCAGTGTCTCCACCACTACAGGGACCCCAGGCAACCCCACAAACACATGATAATCAGGGACTTGGGGTCAGTGGCAGTGGGCACACGGTTCAAGGGACAGAGGCGCAGGACAACAGGGAAGCTGGGAGGACTGCTGTGAGACAGGGAGAGGACAGGCCCAGGGAACCGACTCTCCACAAGGCACTCACCAACATCCTGGGAGCATACCACCATTCACAGGAGACCAGGGGCCAGATACTGTACAAGTTGCAGGAGACCCAGCGGCTGCAGGAGAGACAGTACCTGGGGATAAGGGAGGACCTGAGGGACATCCACACCATCCTGGTCACCATTGCAGGGGTGCTGACAGACATGGCCAACACCATGAGAGAGGCAGTGGCACACCAACGGGCCCCTGACACTAGCCACACTGATGAACAGCCTTCCACCTCCACTGACGCTAGTGGACAGGAACAACACACCACCAGCACCCCACCCCCTGCAGAAGGAGAACCACCCCGCAAACGGTCCCTGCGATCCAGGCAGGAGCCAGAGAACATTGCCAAGACCCCCACCAGGAAATAAGGCTCTCCTGATTGTCACCCTTGTGTCCCACTCTGTCACCCTGTCCACCTTTAACTGCCATTGCTCCACTTCCCATGCCCAATTGGACAATGCACCTGTGATACCAATAGACTGGACTCTATCTTGGACTTTCCTCCACCATCACCCAAGCCCATTGCACATCCCAAATTACTTCTCAGCACTGAAATAAACACCCTTTGAAAGATACAAGTATGGAGTATGTCAAATGATTTAAGAATGTAGTCATGTAGACATTGCAAATAGACTGTACAGTTATAAACATAGGTATGACCTGTAATGTGCTGCAGTCAATACACCAGGATCCACATTGGGGCACAAATATCTGCAAATAGACATGTTAAAGGGTACAATAAGTGGCCATAGTATTGGGAACAGCAGCCAGTAAGAGACAATTCAGCACACAAAACAGCAATGGAGGGTCAGGTTACAGTGTCTTACCTGTGTGTCACTGGAAGTACTGTTGTATGATAGGTGTTCTGTTGTCCACGTCCTCTTCTTCCGCCTCCTCTTCGTCACTGTCCACAGGCTTCACCGCTGCCACATGCCCATCTCCAGCCTCATCCTCCTGCAGAAAAGGCACCTGGTGTCTCAAGGCTAGGTTGTGCAACATGCAACATGCAACAATGATCTGGCAGACCTTCTTGGGTGAGTAGCACAGGGATCCACCTGTCAGATGGAGGCACCTGAACCTGGTCATCAGGAGGCCAAAGGAGCGCTCAATAATCCTCCTTGTTCGCCCATGTGCCTCATTGTAACATTCCTCTTCCCTTGTCCTGGCATTCCTCACTGGGGTCAGTAGCCATGAGAAGTTTGGGTAACCCGAGTCACCTGCAAATATCGAGGGATACCTGGTAGCCACACATTAACCCTTAGGGCCAAACCCACACCCATATACCAACATACACTGTGTGGGGACCATGGGCTCACCTATTAGCCACACCCGGTGCTTCTGGAGTTGAGCCATCACATATGGGATGATGCTATTCCGCAGGATATAGGCATCATGCACAGACCCAGGATACTTTGCATTCACATGGGTGATGTACTGGTCCACCAGGCACACTATCTGCACATTCATAGAGTGATAGCTCTTTTGATTTCTATACACCTGTTCATTTCTCCGGGGGGGGACAAAGGCAATATGTGTACCATCAATAGCACTAATGATGTTGGGGATATGTGCCATTGCATAGAAGTCAGCCTTCACTGTGGCCAAATCCTCCACCTGGGGGAAAACTGCGCATGTGTTTCATCATGACATACAACACTCTGGTCAGCACGTTTGAGAACATAGGCTGTGACATCCCTGCTGCTATGGCCACCGTCACTTGGAAGGAGCCACTTGCCAAGAAATGGAGCATTAATAGGACTTGCACAAGAGGGGGGATCCCAGTGGGGTGACGGATAGCTGAGATCAGGTCTGGCTCCAATTGGGCACAGAGCTCTTGGATTGTGGGCCTATCAAGTCTGTAGGTGAGGATAATGTGCCTGTCTTCCATTGTTGCTAGGTCCAGGGGTTATGTCTCCATCTCCTATTCATCCTCAGCGGTTGAACTCTAGGGGGAAAAACGATGAGCATCTGGTCAATTTTCAACATTACGTCATTGTACAATGCATTGCAATTTGTGTAAGAAACAGTATGTTTATGTTGAGTCCCAAAATGTGCTTATGCCGGCTGTGACGCAGTTAGGTTTCATGGTCTGCTCCCCCCTGAAATGGCGGCCGCCTGACCTGTGTGGAGGGACAAGTGGAAATGAGGTAATTCCACTGACATTGTGCACCATTGCGGGAGGCGGTCGAGGACCGCCGTGCAACTCCTCATTGGTTGACATTGGGCCCTATGGGTTCCAGTAGCCAATGGTGATGTATGCCGGCGGTGACGGTACGCACCGCCACGGACGTGACCGACGTTTTCTATCTGTTCACTCACTTGCTACCTGACCTTCAACCGGAGTGCTATGTGTGTAAGCCTTGTGCAAGGGGGGTGGCTGAGGGGTCCTGGGCAGAGGGCTGCATGTATGGTGGTTAATGTATGTGCGAAGGGGATGGGAGGGATATGGTGGGCCATGTGTGTAACAGGCCGGACGGTATGGCTGATACCTTTTTCTATGTATCTTTCTCTGCAGGTCAGCGCACATCAGAAAAAGGATATTTGGCGTGCCATCACCAAGGACGTGCGGACCCTGGGGGTCTACGGCAGGCGGAGCACCCACTGTTGCAAACGGTGGGAGGACCTGTGCCGCTGGGCAAGGAAGATGGCAGAGACCCAGCTGGGGATGGCCTCCCAATGAGAAAGGAGTGCCCGTCAAACCCTGACCCCGCTGATGTTCCGCATACTGGTGGTGGCCTATCCGGAGTTGGATGGGCATTTGAGGGCATTACAGCAGCCACAAGGGGGTGAGTACACTTTGAAATTCATCAAATTGCGCGTGGTGGGGTGTTATCTGGGTGGGGGATGTGGGCCTCTGGGTGCCCTTAGGCCAGGACGAACATGGCAGGGTAGGTTCCATGTTGTGCAGGGTCTGATGCACTCCAGCCCCAAACATGCTAGTGGGCATCTACTACTGGGCAGGGTCCTGTGGGTTTCAAGTGTGCTGCTATTGGCGTTAGGCATCGTACTCCATGGCCTGGTGACTAGCATTGTAACTGGTAGTGCATGGCCTAGTGCGTAGGGTTGTTCCCTGTATGTTGTGTAGGCCAAGGGTGGTGTTGTTGCTGGCATTGACCAAGTGTATCCTATGTCTCTTCCACCCCCGTTTTGTTTTGTCACCCTGTCCTTGTGTGCATTAGCATCATCTGGCGGAGGAGCAGAGGCACAGATGATGGAGGGAGCTGCATCCCACATGGGCCATGAGGACGAATCCACCAACGGTGAGGGCACCAGTGGGACGGAGGGCAAGGGGAGCACCACGGCGGAGACTGGAGGGGACAGTTCAGACAGTGACACCTCCTCCGATGGAAGCTACCTGGTGGTGGTGGACAGCTCTGTGGCCACCCCAACTACAGGTACAGCCGCCATCCCCCCACCAGCATCGGCCTCCCATCAGTGTGTTTCCCGTGCCTGCTCACCCAGGAGAGTGGGCATCTCCTTCACCATAGGCACGTCAGGCCCTGCCCCAGTCAGCCCTGCTGCCCCCAGTGACAAGTCTATTGACCTTCTGAGATCCATATCTGTTGGGCAGTCAACCATAGTGAATGCCATCCAGGTTCTGGCAGGGCATTTGCAACAAACAAATGCATTTGTGGAGGGCATTTACTCTGGCGTGGCGGCCCAACAGAGATCATTCCAGGCTCTGGCCTCCTCCCTGACGGCAGCCATTGTTCCTGTCTCTAGCCTCCCCCTCCAAATTCCTCTACCCAGTCCCATTCCCCTCAATCCCAGCCTATCCAAAGCACACCATCAGACCAGCATGCACCCAAAACAACACACAGAAGTGGCTCAGGCAAACACAAGCACCACACTTCATCCCACAGGCACTCACACAAGCACCATCCAGATGCAGACACTCTAACATCCACTGCCTCCACTGTGTCTCCCTCCTCCTCCTCGTCCACCTCCCTCCCAGTAGCGTCTCCACACACACCTGCATGCACTACATCCCCATCACCATCACGCCTATCACTACACGCCCCTCACTGGCAGTCACCACCCCCACATCCATGCACACGTCCCCTGTGTCCTCTCCTACTGTGTATGTGCCCCCTTCTCCCAAAGTACACAAACGCAAGCACTCAGACACCCAAAAGCCATCCACCTCACAACAGCATCCAGCCCATGCACCAGCACCCAAACACAGCAGTCAGACACCTTCTACCTCCACTCCCAAACCTTTACCCTCTTCCAGCACCAGTGTCCCTAAAAAGCTTTTCCTCTCCACCCTTGACCTATTCCCTGCCCATCCCCCCATCCTTCACATCGGGCCAGTGCGGTCAGGACCCAGGCTAGCACCTCAGCCACCCAGTCCACTGCCACTGTAGTTTCTGCAGCTACTGCAGTTGTGAGAGGCTCCAAGGAGACACCTGTCAGCACAGCCACTGTGTCTTGCACCAGCTGCCAAGGGCAAAAAGGGATCACCAGCTTGCGAAAGCCAAAAAGGGAGCAGCAGCAGGCAAAGGCAAGGAGGCACCACCAGCTGGCAAAGGCAAGGAGGGGTCACCAGCAGCCAAAGGCAAGAAGGGGTCAGTAGCTGCAAAGGGCAAGAAGGGACCACCAGCTGCCAATGGCAATGACAAAGGCACAGACGCTGCAGGCAGGATGGATATGGAGCTTGGTGCTGGAGCAGCATCTGAGCAAACAACACCAGCCATGGCACTTCAGCCATCCACGGCTGCAGGGGATGGGCTGGAGCCTCTCCCCACCACTGGCAGCACCGCCACCAGTACCACCACCAGCACCGCCGCCATCACAACCACCAGCACCATCGCCAGCACCGCCGCCTGCACCGCCACCTGCACCTCCACCAGCACCACTGGCAGCAGCAGCAGCCCCAGTGGGCAGCTGTCTGAGGCTGCAGGGGAAGGGCTGGAGCCTCCCCCCACCACTGGCAGCACCTCCACCAGCCCCTCCACTGCCACAACTAAGCAGCCGTCACCGCCGGCGGGCAGTGTGTAGTCGTGCCTCCATGGGCTGTAGTGCGTCCTGGCCCCTGCAAATCCTGTAGGTGTGACACCCAGGTGAGAAACTGTGACCTTGCACTCCCCAAGATCTGCATCACAGGGCACAATGCCCCCTCCAGAACCAGTGGAAGAAGGCATCCACTCACCCCCTCCTGGCCAGGATGAAGCCCACTGGGCACAAGGCCCCCTCCAGAACCAGTGGAAGAAGGCGTCCACTCACCCCCTCCTTGCCAGGGTGAAGCTCACTGGGCACAAGGCCCCCTCCAGAACCAGTGGAAGAAGGCATCCACTTGAGAGACTGTGGCCTTGCACTCACCAGAACCAAGCAGTGGGCAAACCACCCACTAGAGAGACTGTAGCTTTGCACTCCCCAGGACCAAGCAGTGGGCACACCACCCACTTGAGAGACTGTGGCTTTGCACTCGCCAGGACCAAGCAGTGGGCAAACCACCCACTAGAGAGACTGTGGCTTTGCACTCGTCAGGACCAAGCAGTGGGCAAACCACCCACTTGAGAGACTGTGGCTTTGCACTCCCCAGGACCAAGCAGTGGGCAAACCACCCACTAGAGAGACTGTGGCTTTGCACTCCCCAGGACCAAGCAGTGGGCAAACCACCCACTTGAGAGACTGTGGCTTTGCACTCCCTAGGACAGAGTGATGGGCATGTGGCCCCCTCCAGGAGCAGTGGCGTTGTACCATTTTCTGGCTGAGGTGCCCCCCATTCCCTTTCCCCCTGAGGTGTCTGTGTATTTTCAGTCTAATGCCCCAGCAGTGTTCTCTCCGAATTGAGGCAGGAGTCAAGTGGGGCCTTTGCCTATGTGATATGGCCCTGTGGCCCACGGACATTATGGACTGGGCAGTGGGCCAGATGTATCAAAAAAGCCTTTTGCGAATCGGTAAAAGCGAATTTTAAGAAATCGCTATTTATGATTTGCAAAATGCTATGTATCATATTTGCGATTCGGTAATAGCGATTTCCTAAAATTCGCAAATGCTATAACCGAATCACAAATAGCAATACAGCCCCCATTCGCACCTATGGGCCTGTAGGCCCATATTTGTGATTATTTTGCATTTCCCAAATAGCAAATTCCTAACTGGAATTTGCAATTTTGGAAATGCAAAACCCCAGGGTGCTGGGGGCCCAAGGCCCCCTCTGCTGCACCCCAAAAAGTTTTTTTAGACATGTAAGGCGCACACATGCCAAAGGGGCATGTGTGCGTTACATGTCAATTTTAAAATTTTATTTTTAATGCATTTTAAAAATTTTGCACACGGTTACCACCAAGTTTTACTTGCGATTCTTTAATGCCAAATTCGTATTAAGGAATTGCTTGATAAGTGTGGTTTAGAAATCGCAAATAAGGATTCCTTATTTGCGATTTCATATTTACAGAATTGCAATTTGCAATTCTCTAAACGGGCTCGCAAATTTAAGGAATCGCTAATTTAGCGATTCCTTAAATTTGCGTTGCAAATGCCTTTCATAAATACTGAAAGGCATTTTTGCATTCGCACCGTTTGTGAATGCAAAAAGGCTTGATACATCTGGCCCAGTATCCCTCCATTTGTATATACAGTATATGTAGATACTGTTTTGTGCTTTGAGGACGTATTTCTACTACTCTTTATTATTACACTCACTTTTTTCACTTCCTTTTGTCCTTGCATTAATCTTGAGGGGTACCGGTGGATATGTGATGTTGTTGCATCTGTTTGTGTGTATGTTGTTGGGGGTGGGTGTGTTGCATGTTGCGTGTGTGTGTCACTCTCTTTTTCCTCCCCCCTCCCTTGTGTGCTAGGGGCGGTACTCACCGTGGTCGTCTTCGCCGTCGTTGGTATTCCTGGTGGACGAGGAGGTAAACCAGCATGGGTAACACCCGTAGTTCGGGCACCGTGGCGTCGTGGTTCTTCCTTGAATGTCCAGAGGTGAGTCGTTTCCCTTCTGTGTACTGGTTCCGCCGTGCTTATAATGGAGTTGGTACCGCCCCAGAAAAGCTGGCGGATTGGTGTCTCGTAATAGAGTGGGCAGAACCTTGTCTTCTGCCTGGCTGTTGGTGGTTACCGCCGTGGTGCTTGTTGCTACCGATGTGGCAATCGGTGTGTTAAAGTGGCTGTCTGTGTTGGCGGTTTCCGCCGTGGTCATAATTTCATTTTTCTTCCCACCGGCCTGTTGGCAGTATTACCGGTCGCTTTATCACAGACCGCCAGGGTTGTAATGAGGGCCAAAGTGCTTTAAGCAAAACTAAAACCATTGGTGGCTGTGTTGATTCTGCTCACTGAAGTATGGAAAACAGAGCACTTTATCTTCCTCCACCTGCTGCAACACCTCTAGGGGAGCTTCTTTCCACAGGATAGGTTCACAAAGATGTAGATCCTGAAGTACAACAGTAACAGTACCGCTATGAGGTGTGACCACCTCAGCAGCCCTTCATGGAAGCCAGAATAGCTACTTCAACTAATCATGAGCACCATTCTGTTAGAGCAGCTGGTGGGTGCAAAATAAGGAATACACTATCTCAATCACTGTTGTCTAAAGGGGCACCAGAGAAAACCCCAAAACAGGGATGTTAGATGCCCTTTGACTGTTCTCAACCACTTCTGCCTTATGCTCAGGTATAATCATGGTGTTCAGCACTGTCTCTTTAAGGCCACTGTGTTGCATTATTATTGTTCCAGATCTCAGTTTAATCCTTCAACTGCAAATATCTGCAATCTATCTATTTCACTGCTCTCTCTGACACTTTTATCTTTGACTTCATTGCTTCCAAACATAACTCCAGAGCCAAAGTTAATTTCTTGACCTTGTCTAACTTTTTCATTACGGAATCTAAGGCGCCCATCATCTCTTTCTGGCCTTGTTAGACCCGTCAGTCTTAGGGTGGTTTTTCCCCAAACATCTTGCCTACTTACCTCCACTTTTTGCTGAAATTATTTTTTGTTGGCCTGAGGACTCTGTGCACTGCTAACCAGTGCTAAAGTGCTTGTGCTCATTCCCCTAAATATGGTTTGATTGGCAAATAGCTAGCTGGCATATTTAATTTACCTATAAGTCCCTTGTAGAGTGGAATACTGTACACACAGGGCCTGTAAATTAAATGCTACCAGTAGGTCTGCAGCACTTAGGGCCTGATTTATACTTTTTTGCACCACATTTGTGTAATTTTTTGACGCAAAAGCGGCACAAACTTATGAAATTCGATTCTATTTTATGAGTTTGCGCTGCTTTTAGATCACAAAATGATGCAAATGCGGTGCAAAAAAGGTATAAATATGGGCCTTATTGTGCCACTCACTTTTGTAACATCTAAAACATGCCCCAGGCCTTCCCCTGCAGCCTGAATGCAATTTTAAACTGCAATATCGACTTGGTATATAAGCCCCCACCGCATGCCTTAAAGTCCCCTTTTATTACATATGTCATCTCTAAGGCAGTCCCTAAGTAGCCCATAGGGCAGGGTGCTCTGTAATTAAAAGGTTGGGCATTTATTTTTAAGTGTTACATGTCCTGGTAGAGAAAAGCTCCAAAATTTGTTTTTACTACTATGAGGCCCAAGGTAACATTAGGGAATCCTTTTTACATTTAACAACCTGTATTTTCTAATTGGAAGCAGGTAGATATGTCATATTTGGTACCTATAGAATTGTAATGGTAAACCTCTTTAAAAGTAAAGTGGGGGTTTTCATTGTCTTGAAAATGACACTTTTAGGAAGTTGCCATTTTACTACCTTTAGCCCCTTGTGCCTGCAGCTTGTCTTGGGTTACATACCTGGGGGTAGCTCATAGTTAGACTTTGTGAATTCTTCTCAGATAGTCACTCAATAGAGGGATTAGGTGTGCCTCAATGGGCCATCTGCTGGAAGGATGGGGGGGTTGGGGCTGAGCTCCCCCCAACATACCTGAATTGACTATGTTATGCTTTCACACAAAGAGCATAATGATCCTGTATTGTCACTGCAGCTAGCTTGGAGCCAAGGCAGGGGAGTCAGGAAATTCCATGCACTTCAAGGAACCTTTCCAGAAGGGCAACCGGGTATAAAAAAAGAACCTTCATACCCACTCTTAGTTCACTACTGGAACTGTGGAAGGACTCTGTGGACTGTCAGCTGCTGTGACCTACTCTGCAATCTGCCAGGCTGCTGCTTTACTTGAAAGGACTGTTTTGCTGCCTGGAGGCCAGCACTTGCACCTTGAGTGAATTTAAGGGCTAGTTTGCTGGCCTCCCGCTCAGAGTCACAGGGATATATAAGGCTCCCACCACCTTGAACCCGAACCTGGACCAATTTCCAAATCTGAGAACATAGACAAAATTTGGCCGAAAAGTGATCTGTGAACCTGGAGGAGAATGGGACCAACCTACTCACCTATCCATCCAAGGTGCATGTCTGGTCTGTTTGTTTTTGCGGCATCTTCCACTACTTTTATTTCTACAGCAGCAAATCTGTTTCAGCGCTCCTTCTCCAAAGGGATATCCAACCTCGTGGAACTGTCTTTGGCTACAGGCCTCTGCTTTGTCCTGCTGGAATTTTTTGACTTCCATTTTGGTGACTAAGTCCAAACGTAGAAATCTTTACTGCCAGCTTCGTCCCAAGGCCGTCCGATGACTAAGTTTCCTCCTCAGACACCTCCTGCAGCCTTGTTCCTCTGAACTTCACCATCTCAAAGCTTTTTCTTCCAAATGTTTTTAAAGTCCGAAGATAAGAGCTGACCCAGGCCAATCCACTTCTTGTATCTGAATTAGACTCTATCACGGTAAGCCTAACTTTTGAATGTGACCCGGTCTCGCACAGCTAGATGTCTGTGGTTGGCACTTTGATCTTTTAGGTGCTATTTTGAACCTTAAACTTTAACAATTCATAACTGTGGTTCTATTGATTGTATTTTTGTCAGTTTGTGTCAAATAATTTATTAAAATGTATTCAATTTTTCTAAATTGATTTGTAATTTTTCTTGTGTTGTGTTTTCACTTTATTAGTGTTTGTGTGCTGCATAACTACTTTACACATTGCCTCTAAAATAAGCCTGATTGCTTTTTGTGCAAAGCTACCTAAGGGTAGGCACAGGTTAATTTATTGGCTGTTTATGGTCAACCAACAACCCAGTTTCTCACAATGGTGTTCATTGGTATGGATCAGGACTTGTGTTTGTGCAGTGCCGTACAATGATTTGTGTTACACTAAAATCCCAAATAAATAATTGGAATCAGAGTGACCTCTTTTTAAATTCATGCTTCGTATTTCATATGGCTATTTATTCCCTTTTCTAGATTGAAGTGTCCTACCTTCCTTTTTGCACCATGGCGATGGAGCAATGTAATTTTGACACCCTCAGCAGGGATGAGCTGCTGAAACTCTGGAAACAGAAGGGGCTGAAAGCAGGCAAGAAGGCTACCAAACTGTATCTCTAGGTAGCCATCACTGCCTTTGAGAAGCACAGCTGGAATGCCACCTCAGGAGAAGATACGTTGGAGGGCGATGAGGAGTAGGGGCCACAAAGAGAGGATGAGGAGGGAGAGGACCCAGCCCAGGGTCCTGAGCTGGTAGGAGAGTCCAACTCAACCAGCAGATGACCTGAATGCCCCAGATGCCCAGGATGGAGCAGAGAGCAGTGTTTCTGCCAGGGACCTCACCCCACAGTAGCTGGAGGACAGGAAGGAGGAGAGGTAACTAACCTAGAGCTAGCCAAGATATGGATGGAGGGGAAGAGGCTAGCCTTTGAGCTCAGTCTCAGGGAGTTGGAATTAAAAGCCAACCAGATGGAGTCCAGCAGAACTGGTGGCAGCATACCAAGAGTGACCAATGAAGAGGCGAAGGTCTGAATACCCAAGGACCAGGTGCCCGTTTTTGATGATATGGATAAATGGGTTTCAGCATATGAGGTAGCTCTGAGGGTACAGGAGGAGTACTTGGGTGGTAGCTTCCGGAGGTACATGTCCATGGCGGGGTAGGACACATTCCTGACACTTAAGGTAGAGGACCAGACCACTTATGTCCCCCATGAAGGCCATTGTTTTTAGCAAATTTGGTCTGACCCTTCAAAAATACCATCAGAGGTTGAGGGACAGCTACAAACTCCCACACCAGGCCTGGGTGGACTTCTTAGATTTTTCCAGAAAGGCACTAAGGGGCTGGGTAAGGGAGATTAAGGTAGATGATTTTCCTGGGCTATACCTGTTTTACAGAGGTGCACCAACACCTGGTAGATAGCATGTTTACTGACCTCAGGAAACTTGCTAAGGAGGTGGACCTCTGGGTCAGCACCACAGTCTCCAAGAAGGCATCTGGGAGAGGACTGCCAAAATGGTGGCCAGGGTTCCCACCAGAAGAAGGCAGGGGAGATAAAAAGAAGGAGTTCTCTCAAAACCACCAAAATAATTTTCAAGGGAAAGGGTCCCAGGCCCAATCTGGCCACCAGAAGAAAGGCTGATAAGAATCAGAGTAAGTCTGTCCTCAAGTGCTATGAGTGTTATGGGTATGGGCACTTCAAAGGTGACCCCAAGTGCCCCAGGAGGCCATAGCCTCCCAGTGGAGGGAAACTCACGAGTTGGCTAACGTAGTGCTTGGGGACGAGATGGCCTAAGTTAGTGGGGGGAGTCAATGAGGTTACCCTAGTGTCCCTGGGTGACAAGGAGATGGTGCCCAAAGCCCACATTTCTGCCAATTCTTCTATGTATAGGCAGTGGTGTCACCATCATTTGGCAGAGGGTGGTGCCTCTGAGGGACACATGAGCCAGTATGACTACTGTGAGGTGTCACCTGGTTTCCCCAGAGCAAGTGATTCTCAATAATTCCACCAGGCCAGGTTGCAGTAGCTGACAACCAGGAGAGACACTACCTTGTGGCTCTAGGTTCCCTTTAAGGGGGGTGTCCTCAGGCCTTCTAAAAATTGCTTTGAGTTCTGCTTTGCATGTGGACTGTATTCTATGGAATGGTCCGGAGCACACTACCTGAAAGGAAGTGGAGGTCAAGGCATACCTGGCAATGTTGGGTTGCCTGAGTGGGTGTGTGTGACCACCAGATCCATGGCTGCCCAGATGGGGAGTCAATGAGGTCTGGAGCATGGAAAATGTCACAGACTGCTGCCCAGAGAGGAAATGGCAAGGGGCATGGGAAGCTAGCCCTTGAATGTCCATAGCGGAGGCTGATGGGGCACCAGAAGAGGCTGTCCCGGATCCTACTGAGGAGGACATTGCCTCCCTTGGTGACCTACCTGAGCTTGCTGGATGGCAGAAGGAGGACCCACCAAGAAAGAGTTGTGTAGGGTACAGGGAGTGCCCAACCCTGGGGGACATGAGCCGGCTAGCTGACGCCTAGGTAGCTGATGATACCTCTGGAGATTACCTCATATATTGGGAGAATGACCTTCTGTATAGTGAGTCTAAGGTGCCTGTGAATGGGCGAATAAATTTGCTGATAGTGCCCCAATGCTACAGGCCCTTTCTACTGAGGCTTACTCATGAGATACCCCTGGCAGGATATCTGGGGCAGGACAATTCCTTTGCCAGGCTTGTCTCCCACTTTTACTGGCCCCAGATGAAGGTCTCCTCGGATGCATTCTGTCAGACTTGCCTAACTTGCCATGCCAGTGGGAAGACAGGGAAAAAGCTGGAAACTCCCCAGAATCTATTACCTGTCATCAGCACCCCCTTTGAAAGGGTGGATATCGACATTGTAGGACCCTTGGACCTCAAGAGAGCCTTAGGCAATAGGTTTAACCTGGACTTGGTGGACGATGCCACTAGATACCCAGAGGCTATACCTCTGAGGTCTACAACTGCACCTCCTGTGGCTAACCCTGGTAAGGATTTTCACCAGAGTGGGTTTCCCCAAAGTAGTTGTGTCTGTCAGGGGCACCAACTCCCTGTCTGTTTACATGGAGGCAATGTGGAAAGAATGTGGTGCAACTTACAATTTATCCACACCCTACCATCCACAAAACAATGGGCTTGTTGAAAGGGCTTGAATATGGGCCTATCTGAGCCCATGAGGTAGAATCGGGATGTCTTGTTACCATGTCTGCTCTTTGCCTAAAGGGAGGTGCCACAGAAGGATGTTGGATTGAGAACCTTTTAACTTCTGTATGATCACTCTGTTAGGGGATCTCTGAATATGGTTAAGGAGGGATGGGAGCAAGCTCCCAAGAACACCCCCACCCCACCCAGAATGTGGTTAGCTACATGCTATCCCTCAGGAATGAGATGGCAAAGTTCTGGAAGAAAGATTCTGAGAACTTAGAGGCTAGCCAGGAAGTTATGAAACAGTGGTATGACCAAATGGCTACCCCTGTGGAATTTCCATCTCAGTAGAAAGTGTGGGTAATGAGCCTGTGGAGCCCAGGGCCCACCAAGACCATTGAGCTGAACCTTATGAGATAGCTGAAAGGAAGAAGTAAGCCACTTACCTGGTGGGCCTCAAGACCCATAGACACCTGTTTAGGGTCCTCCATATCCCCTGTCTCGAGCCATACTATGAAAGGTCTTCAGGTCACCATGCTGTTGGTGACAGATGATGGTGAGGAGGAGGAAGGTAAACCCTCTCCCTGACATCCTATCAACCAAAGAGAAGGATGAGTCAGTAGAGGGTGTCAACCTCTTCTCTACCGTGACCCCAGAAAGCAGAGGGAATGTCTCCAGTTGTTTGGACAATTTGCCTCTCTGCCCTCTTTTACTCCTAGGCTTTCACATCTGTGTACCCTTGAAACTGATATAGGAGACAGCCCTCCTGTCAAAAAGAAAATCTACATGCTGTCTGATAAAGTCAGGGCCAGCATCAAGGAGGAGGTATCTAAGATGTTGGAACTAGGGGTGATTAAGCACTACAGTAACACAGTGGCGGAGGTACCAAAAGTTGCCCCACCGGGTGCTGCCCCAGAACACCAGTTCTGTGTAGACTAAAAGGGGCTCAACTGAGTATCAAAAGAGATTCTCACCCCATCCTCAGAGCTGGTGAGCTCATTGACAGATTAGGGGTGCCAAGTTCCTGAGTATATGTGATTTAACTTCAGGGTATTGGTAGAATGCCCTAACAGAGGAGGCTAAGGAGAAGTCAGCCAGTTCTACTCAAAAGGGCCATTTTTTGTTCAAAGTGATGCCCTTTGGACGGTAAAATGCCCCTGCCACCTTCCAGAGGCTGGTGAACCAGGTCTTGGCTGGTATGGAGGCCTTCAGTACCATTTAGATGACATGGCTGTCTTCAGTAGCAGCTGGAAGGGCTACCTCTTTCACCTGCAGGAAGTGTGTCAGGTCCTACAAAATGCAGGCCTGACTATCAAGACCAGTGAATGCGAGATAGGGCAGTGTTGTGGAGCTTACATGTATCCTCCATTTTAGCTTTCTTTTTTAACATAGAATCTTTTTCTAAATGGCAGTTTGTCACACACACATTTGTTCCTGGTGGGCATTGTCGCTCGGTCGTCCGCACCAGGGTCACACATTTAGAACACAATGCCCTTGTTATATTTTTGTGCTCGTGGGAGATGACTCTTTCTCACTAGACTAACTAAAGATGCTGTTCTGCACCTCTCGCATAGCACAATAAGGATAGTGCTATATTGTTTAAACTGCATCCATGCTGAACTCGGCAACAGGCACTTCACACTGGAGTTATAATGAAACTGCTGTTAGCTGTGACTGAGAGGCAGTCCTGCTGGACCCGATCTTCATCCTGAGAAGGAAGATAGCTGGCATGAGAGAATTGTGCAGGCCTGTCATTTTGACAGGTGCATTCGTTAATTCTCCATGGCCGGCTTCCTGGCACCTTATGCCAAGGTATGGGATTAAATCATTCCATCAAGTCTTGCAAAAGGATGCTTCTGAAATGCTCTCTCTAGTTTATAGGTACTAGTGACAGAAAGTAATGATATTAGGAACAATTAACATGGTTGCGTTGTTTGAGTTCTTCACTATTCTAACAATGCTTAGTACGATGATGTGACTCATCTGCTTTATAATCACAGCTCATGTTTTATTTACAAAGATAAGATTTTTTCAATAAATATTTGAAAATGCATTCTAATATACTTTCTTTAAGACACCTTGGGCATGCAAAAGTAACAAACAAAAGGGTTAGATCTGTTTTCACAAAAGTGCTCATGTTCAAGGTTACAGACATCTATTACCCTGAAAGGTTAGTGGTTTTCTGTGAGCTAGCCAAAACAAACCAACATTTACTTGTGATATAAGAAGACCTAGGGCCTGGTTTAGATCTTGATGAGACTTCCATCTTCCCTCTGTGGAGGCTGCTTCAAGTACTCCGGAGTTCCAACGCCATATTTAGATGTATGATGGCTAAACAACTGTCCACGTCGATGGAGTATAGTCCATCACGTAAGCGCTTTCCCGCTGCTGGCGGGGCAGCTTGCTAACATTACTTCATCGCCGTCAGGGTGGCAGGATTGCTACGAGCAGACTTAGATTTTCCCGCTTTGCTGGCGTTGTTCGAGTGGCAGATTCCAGATGGCGGGAGTCCGATGTGGGACCAAATCAACATTGTACTATATCTGTGGCTGGTGGATGAATGCTGGCAGCACACACCTGATGTCTCTTGGCCCATTGTGAACACATGCATAGCACACTATACAACACACCAGACCATGATCCTTTGCCATTCCACTGCAAAACATAATTTTTAAGCAGATATATTCCACACAGGTTATATTTTTTCCCTCTGTGTTTATTTTCAGTTCTCTTTATTAATTTCTTAACTTGTGAGTTCTCATTTTCATTTTCATTTAATTTAATTTACTAATAATGGCAGAGAGGAGAAATCCCCATTTTACAGAGGTGGAGAATTGTCAGTCGTGGTGGATGAAATTATTTGAGTAGAGCCACAATTATTTGAAACACAAGTACACAATTTAACTATATCTCAGAAAAGACAAATGTGGTCCAGAATAGTTGACAGAGTGCATGCCCTTAGCTGACAACCTTCACACACAGGAGGAAATTAGGAAGAGGTGGAACACCCTGCAGAGAATAGTTCATTCCCTGGCCTCCAAATGGCACCTGTAGGCCCAGAGGAGTGGTGGTCGTTCACCCAGTCCCCCATTAAAGCTGTTTCCCTGGGAGGAGAAGGTCTTGCAGATTCTACATCCTGAAGGCTTGATAGGAATGTCTGGTTGGGTGGAGACTGGTAAGCTACACTTTTCAATGTCTCACTATAAATTTATGTATTGTTTTGCTGTTAGGTAAGCTGTTGATAATGTGTCTTGCACCTTTGTAAAACATATAAACCCAATCCAAATTTAAAAATCACAAATTCATTGTTACCATCAAATTAGTAGCATCATGGCACTATTTATCATTTTACTACTGGTCAATATGTGTGATTAATATGTCTTGTTCTTGATTGATCATTTCTTGCATTTGCTTGTTTCTTTGTTTGAATGTAGTTTGTTCTAGTTAAGCTAACGGGTTCCAAATTCCAACTTTCATACCATGAAGAGATGGTGCTTCTGTTTCTTCAGCTATTAACATATTTCACATGTGTTATTATTTAGTAAATGTGTGTAAGTCTTCACTACATATATTTTGCTAGGAATGTTCAACTTACATTTTTCCAAGTGTTGGCAATGTTAAATTGAAATGACTACAACTACCATGGTGCCTTTTTGTACCTGGAAAAGTATTTTGCAATGTGATGTTGCTCATTCTCTCTTTTCTTACATATGTGCACATATTGTAAAGTGTTATGCATTTGTGAAACCTCATTTTATGCAATGAATTAAAATGGCATGATTTTATTCAATTTTATATGTTGTCACTTACTTGTCATTTATTATTATTTCACTGAATTGATATAATTGGTTTCACAAATCAAAGTATGTTGAGTTAAAGATTTTCTTTCATGTTGTGTTGTATGCAGAATATATGCTGTAATAATTATATTAAATGCACTTTGAAAGTTTATATGATGACTAATGTAATTAATTCTACAGATTAATGACATTATTCATGACATTTAGCCTGCTAGGCCTTGGAATGATTTACTTCTCATTTCTCATTGCTACTGAGTTGGGTTGAATGTGTGGTATATTTTATGTACACTTCCTAAGTAATCTTTTCTTTTCAGGAAATATATTCATATGCTTTATTTGAAGTTTACATGAGTGTAATTTTTAATGATTGTGTAATTACCAAAAAAACACTGAAAGGTCTAATCATACCATGAGTATTTTATTTTCTTTTATTTTAGATTGTTTCATTTGTAGCTCAAACCCTATTTGATGCATAATCTAGATGCTTACAATTTGTTTTCTTGTAATTCATAATAGGACCTACACTCAGAGTACGTGGTCAGCCATCAGGCACAGAGGATGCCTCCACTCCAGACCAGGCTCAAGCCTTCAGTGAGGACTCCACTTCTGCAAATCTGGATGATGGTGAGCCGCCGAGCCCATCTGATCTGTCTGGACAGACAGCTCCAGTGAGTCCCACTCTGCCCACAACTACATCTCACACCCCCAGCTTTTACAACACCTCAGCCAATGGATACCTCCAGTTCCTATGCCCAAAAGAACATGAGCCCAGTTGTGTTCCCTCCATTCCTGGCTGCTGTTGAGACAACACCACCACATCCAGTTTAGCTAGGACCCAGTGGGATGGGGAACACTGGCTCAAGGGCACAGGGTAGTGGGGGGAGGGTTTGTAGAAGGGAATCTGAGAGCCAGCAAAGTGAGGCCACTGGGTTCATTGTCACCCAGACCACCATTGACCAAGTCTTGGGATCACTACATCAGTCCCAAGACATGATGGGCCAGGTCCTCACAGAGCTCTGGGCCATGAAGCAGTTGGAGGGGAACACACTTTAGAAATTCAGAATCATAACTCTAATTTGAGATCCCTAATTGGGGTGCTATTTGACATTTACCACCATATGTGCAGGGCTTTCCCAACAACATCTGGGCCCATTACACCAGAAAGGGAGGCCCTGCCATGAGCAGAAACACCTGCAACCACCTCAGTCACTGCAACAGTGGATTCTCCCTCCACTCCCTCAGGAGTTAACATTCATCCAAACCACCAGGAGAGGATGGACAGACCTTCACCACCATCAGCAAGAGATGCAGACCCTAATTTCCTCCATTCACTCTGTAGGCTATTTTCTCAACACATCTACCTTTTTGAGGACATTTATATTTTGTACATTGGACATTTTTCCTCTACAAAAATAGTTTCATTCAACATGACTGACTGTTTTTGTTTTTTTATTTCCTTTCTTTTTTAGTTTTCTCCTTTGGTTTTTGGTTTGCACCCTGTTTTAGTTTATTTGCGTTTGTAAAATAAAATATAAAACCACAAAGTCAAATTCTGGTGTTGTATTTCTTGTGGTATTTTCTTTTTCATTTCTTCCTTCCATCATTATTTTAGAAAATTTGAAAACTTCTAAAAGATTTTTTGAAAAAATATATATATTTAGGTAATGTTTCTCCCATTTTTCAAAAAAGTATAAATGCAACAAACACCACAAAACTTAGGGCATGCATAATCCAAATAGTCTGTTTTTTAAAGTTCCAGACATTGACACCATGGAAGAATGGGATATAATCCTAAACATCTGATGAAATAGGCAAACTATTATTGATTGATTGCATCAGCTGGAGCCATACATTCTGCCTCACAATAAGAATCCCACATCAATAACACTAATAGTCAAAAGCATGGCAGAACTACATTGTGTGTGCACAGGTTCATTCCAATGCACTGTGTCAGTATCTGATGGAATGTCACAACCAACTTTAAGTCGTATGCTACAAGAAGCTCTTTCTACAATGCTACAATCATGAGACACATCAACAGCTTCATACACTTAACACAAAATGAGGATTTTACAAATGTGAAGGGAAATGAGTATGCTATGGTTCGACTCTCACATTTGGTTAGAGCAAGTTAAACAGCACATATTGCCTTGGTGGTAACAGTCAATAGAAAACGGGTCCAATGCAATCTCAAACAATTCTATTCAATCACTGTGCAAGTTATCTTTGCACAGTATATATATATCTCCCAAAGTGTGTGTGTGTTTCACTGGATCAACCCATCTTCCCTTTGTAGTTTGCAACTGCAGCATATAACTGCAAATGTCACATTTTTGAAAAGCCCAAATGAATATGACATGGTGAAGGATCCTAAAACAGAATAACAAGAAAAAAAGTAAAGATTTTACATGACAAAATAGGCACATTACAAATGAAAAATTATGAGGACACATTTACATAGAAGAATCAAAGCTAAACAATGTAAATGAACACAGAAGTCAATGTGTCAAAATGTTAATCAACCAATATATTTGCCCAGGAATTTCCTGAACTACCCATCCATACAAAATGTCCAGCACAGACTGATATGCTTATTATATTACAGTTCGTTTTGACATTGAATGTAGCATTATGTACATATATACTTACATTCATGTGAAGAACTTGTCAATATCATCTTGACAAATGTCAATTCCTTCCTCTTCACCACTGTCATCTTGATTTGGCATTTCAACATCGTCACCCTATAGCTTATCATGGTCTCCATCCTCTGCAATGTATTTTTCTGTTTCAGGGCTATGTATTTCTTTTTTTTACATCTTTTTATTTGTATTTATTAAACGTTACACACAGGGATAGGCAAAATAGCAAAATTAGAAACAATCTCCATACGCAATATGAGTACATTTAGAATTATACACTTATGTAGAGAACCAATATTGCAGTCACGTCTTTGCGACCTTCTATCTTATATTAATGGCTAGTTTGGTGTTTGCTGCTAGTATTCTTGGAGATAATTTGAGTGAGAAGAAGGAGATAGAAGCTAAAAAAGAAAAGTTAAGTGCAATAGTGGTACAGTACATGGAAAAGGGGGCAGATATAGGGAGTCAAGTGGATTGGCTCCATTATTGTAGCGGTGTTATTCGGTTTCTTTCGGTTAGTGGGTGTGCGGGGTATGTTTCGTGTTTGTATAGGCTAAATACTGCTTGCTGTTACGTCCATTATTTGCTTAATCAGTTTGAGTGTTTTTTGTGATCAGGGGGGGCGCTCATCGTCCTTGCTTTCAAGTGTTGTGAGAAAGGAGTTCCAGGTTGCAAGGCCCTTCACTTTGATCCCTCTATCCTGTAGCGACTGCAATGTATATGTCTCTGCTTTTGCCCAGCGCAATAGTTCCGTGCGCCAGAGTGTCAACCCTGGTGCATTGGGGGCCTTCCAGTGCATAGCTATCAATCGTCTGTACAAGACTAACGCTAAGTCTATACATTTGTGTATTTGCTTTTTGCCTTTAGGCCTTTCTCTTATTCCTAGTAAACATAGCGCTGGGCTGGAGGCCAATGGAACTTCGAGCCATGCGGTTATTTGAGTTATTATGTTGCTCCAAGCATTCAAGATCGGGGGACATTCCCAGGTCATGTGAAAGAAAGTGGCTTCGATGGTACCGCATCTTGGGCATTTCTGGATTGATTGAGGAAACATTCGTGCGAGTCGGTGAGGTGATAGGTATGTCTGATGTAGATAGTTAAACTGTGTATATCTTAGCCTGGGGTTGCGTGATACTGTGTGCGTCGATGTTACAGCCTGATTCCACTCGTGTTGTGAGAGAGTGTAAGTGAGGGTTTGGTCCCATCTGTTTTTAGCTTGTTCTTGGCCTTGTGTGAATTGTGTGGTCAAGATTCTATATATTCCCGAGATATTCGGTGGGTTTTGCGGGTTATTTAATAGTTCGTGTAGGATTGGGGCTACTGCAGGCTCTTTGTTACCGCATTTCCATGTAGTGCGTATTAATTGTCGCACCGCTCCAAACGTGATGAAGTCGCCTCGCCCTAGGTTGTGAGCGGCATCCAGTGCCTCGTATGTACTTATTTGCTCGTCGTTGAATAAGTCGCCCACTGTTTCTATGCCTTTCTCTGGCCAAATTGATAAGTCTAATTTTGCAGCTATTATTTCTACTTTGGGTATGTCTAATAGAGGAATCTTAGGGGAGTATTGTGGTATCTTGTCACCTCGCAGCACATATCTGTGCCATATTCGCCGTGCATTGTGCAGTAGTATATTTTGCGTGCGCCGTGTATCGTCCCTGTCTGATAGGTGACGTATTATATTAGTGTGTCCTAGTTCGCCGTATATACTTTGTGCTTCTGTGTTTGCAGGATCGCGTATCCATTTAAGCACCCACTGAAGCTGGGCGGATGCATAGTATAGTTCGAGACGCGGCACCCCCATCCCACCCTGTGCCACTGGGTAGTGTATTTTGTTTTGGGCCACTCTGCGGCAGCCGTTTCCCCAAATTAGGTCTGTCAATATGCTGGACAGGGTTTTAAAGAAGGAGGAAGGGAGTGTCAGTGGTAGCGCAGAGAAGAAATATAGCAGACGTGGTAGAACTACCATCTTTGCTATGGCTACTCTACCCAGAGGGGATAGTGGGAGTGAGCACCAGAAGGGTAAGGATCCGCGGAGGGCTCTGATCACTCGTCCTAGGTTGCCTTCCCTGAGATCCTGGGGGTCATGGTAAATGTTTATGCCCAAGTACTTAAATGTGGTGTAGCACCATTGCAGCTCAGTCGGAGAGTGGACTATGCGGCATGAGTCTGGGAACGCACGCATGGGGAATAGACAGGATTTCGACCAGTTGACCTTAAGCCCGGATATAGTGCCAAATTGATCCAGCAGCTCGAGCATACCAGGAAGGGAGGTGGCATAGTTACGTAGAAATATTAATGCATCATCTGCATACAGGGAGACTATACGGTGCTGTAGCCCGCCTTGAATGCCCCAGTCGGACGCATATGTACGAAGTCAGGCAGCCAGGGGCTCAATGGCGAGAGCAAACAGCAGTGGAGATAATGGGCATCCCTGCCTAGTGCCCCTTTCCACTCTAAACTTCTCAGATATAGTTTCGCCTGTTTTAACTCTACCTGTCGGATCAGAGTATAAGGTTCTGATCCACCTGATGAATGTCTTGCCAAAACCCATTAGTTCTAGTGTTTCTAGCAGAAAAGGCCAACCCAGTGTGTCGAACGCTTTTTCAATGTCCAGTGACACCGCTACTCATCCGTTTTCATTCTCAGGGGTGTTTGCCATTAATCATAGAAGGTTCCTAATATTGACATGTGTGTTGCGGCCGGGTATGAATCCCGATTGGTCGTGGTGCACCAAATCCGACAGTAGTGGAAGGAGGCGGTTTGCTAGTATTTTGGCTAGCAGTTTGCAGTCTGTATTTAATAATGACAGAGGCCGGTATGAGCGGACATCCATTGGGTCTCGGCCTGGTTTGTGCAGCACCACTATTATTGCCTCGCGTTGTGATTCGGATAGCTGACCTCGTTCTAGGGCCTCGCCCAACATTTCAAGGTATGGCGCTAATGTTTGCATTTGGAAGGTGTTATAATATTCTATTGGGAGACCATCACCTCCCGGTGCCTTACCATGTGTCAGCTGACGTAGTGCCTGTTGCAATTCTGCGATGTCTATTGGTCTATCTAGTTCCTCGGCCTGTGTTAGTGTGAGTTGATTTATTTGTATTCCACTAAGGAACTTACGCAGTTGTTCTTGTGTGGGGGGGAGATGCACTCTACATAGTGTGCTATGATATTCTTTAAAAGCATCATTTATTTCAGCTTGGGTGTTTATGATTGCTCCCAAGCTTAGTCGTATTGCCCGATAGGGGCACTGTGTCTCTTGCTCTTCAGGAGCCATGCCAGAAGTCTGCCCAGTCTATCGCCCTCTGAATGCATACGGGCCATGTGATATTTGTAGTCATATTGCCTCAGGCGGTGATCTGCATCTTTCCACAGTGCACGCGTAGCTGTGATCCCCGCATTGTCTATTGCACCCTCTGCAAATTTACATCCTGCGGTTCTCACATTTTGCTCGTGCACTCGGATTTCGTTTGTCAGTGTTTGTCTTACCCCCTTGGACATTGACATGCATATGCCCCTAACCACCACCTTGTGTGCGTCCCATTCGTTTGCTTAGGACTTCGTGGTTCCACTGTTAAGTGCAAAACATGTGGTAATTTGAGTGGCTATTTCTTTTCTGAAGGGGGGATCCAGTAATAGTTGCGGTTGCAGGCGCCACATTGGGATGCGTGTTCGCGGTCTGCCCCACTTGATTTGTGCTATGAGTGGGCTGTGATCTGAGATCACTCTAGCGGAGTATTCTGCTTTGGCGAATTTGTGTGTCAGTTCAAGTGAGCAAAGTATTAGATCTATGCGGGTGTGTAGGAGGTGCACAGGTGAGTGGTAAGAGTATTCCCTGTCCAATGGGTGGAGGTGTCTCCACACGTCAATTAATCGGCACTCGGACATCCAGGATTGCAGTGTTTGTGAGTTTTTTCTTACTGGGGCAGCCACTAGCGGGGGTGTGATCTGTCCATGTCTACTTGTGGCACGCAGTTCATGTCCCCACTCCAAATATTGGGTATGTTTAAGGTGTTTGATAGGTGAGATATGGTGGTTTGCAGGAATTCGCACTGTTTAACGTTAGGAGTGTATAACCCAGTAATCGCTAATGGTTCTCCATCCAGTGAGCCGATCAGCTGGATATATCTGCCTTCTTTATCTGTTGTATTATGTTTCGTAGAGTATGGCACCCCAGGAGCTATCCAGATCATAACCCCTCTCGCGAAAGATGATGTGCCTGCTACATATAGCTGTCCTGCCCAGCTTTTTTCTAGTGATTTGGCATCTGCTGGAGTGATGTGTGTTTCCTGTAATATAGCGATGTGTATATGATGGCGTTTTAGGTGTGCCCGTGGCCTGTTGCGTTTGACTGCACCAGCCATGCCTTTTACATTCCATGTTATTATGTTGTATGTCGTGTCCTTATGTGCCATTTTACGTTACGTTGGCTTTCGCCCTGAGGTCTCGCCTTAGGGGATAGTATTGGCTCCTTGCATCGCCCGACATGGTATCGGCGCAGCGCTTTAGCCCCCCGCCCGATTACCGTCCCGCATGTGTAGGATATTGGTGGCCACGAGAGATTGGTGTAAGCACCTGCTAAGAAGGGTAGAATAGAGGAAAGCAGCATAAAACAATAAAAAGGATATACTGGGCGAAGCCCAACTTTAAGTTTTTTGGCACAATCGGTGCCTAAATCGTGTCCGAAGGGGTTCTGTTCCATTCAGGTACCGTGTAGGTAGTGGGGGGCGTGCGTAGATAGAGGCCAGTTTCTCGCCCCTGGCCCGTTTAGTACAGGTTGTTTCCAGCGCCAGCTTGTGGATTTCCATGTAGTTGGGTGTTGTTATTTCAGCTTCAGCGTGCGGCCGCGCCGGGCCAGCGCGCCACTAGTGTAGTGTTGAAGCGATCTTCCCCTTGTATTATATCCGCTGACGTTTTAGGGTAGGTGTTGCCATTTTCGGTCCTTTGGAGTTCCAGGGGGTAATTCTCATATTTCGTCGGCCGCACGTGGGGTGAGGCTCGGACCCCTCGTCAGCAGAGAGAGGGAGGGGCTGGTACCGCTGTGTTGCGAGCTGCTGTCTATATATTCTGCTTCGTTGTTAGTGCTCAGCTGCGAGCGTGCTAGTGTGTTGATCTCTTTTAAGGCTTGCGCCTGATTGTCTGCCATTTGTGTTTTGGTTGGTCTCGCCAAGTTGTTTTTCTTTTTTTCCCTCTGCGGGGGTATGGGGTTATCCATTCTTCCTTTGGCCTGTCTTCTTTAGTTGAGTCAACTAGGCCTTTCGCGTGTGCCCAGATCCAGGCGTCCTCCGGTGTTGGAAATATGAGTGTTTTTTCATCTGAAATTATCCGGAGGTGAGCTGGGAACATGAGTGAGTAAGTGATTTTATTCTCTCGCAAGACTTACTTGATTTTGAAGAACGAAGCTCTTTTGTTTTGAACTTCCGTTGTATAGTCCGGGTAGGCAGTGATAATGCAATTCTCCATGCTGCCCGTGCCAGAGGCTCTGAAATGCTGTAAGACAAGGTCCCTGTCTCTACAATTTAGAAATCTCGCTATCAGTGGACGGGGTGGGGCGCCCGGGCGAGGAGGTCTGCCTGAGATTCTGTGAGCTCTTTCTATGATTGGAACTTTTGTAGAGTCTTGTATTTTCATTGTGTCTTTAAGCCAGTTCTCCAGGAATACTTCAGCCTGTGGTGTTTCTGCTCTTTCTGGGATTCCCAGGAATCTGATGTTATAGCTTCTGGATCGGCCCTCAGCCTCCTCGGTTCTCTGCTGCAGCTGTGTGATTTCCGCTTCTAGCTGCTGTATTTTGTTTTTCATAACAGTTACCTCTGGTTGGACATTTTCTAATGCTGTTTCTGTGTCAGCAACCCTATACGTAAGTTTGTGGTGATCCGCCCGGAGAATGGTGATTTCCGAGATTGCAAAGTCAATTTTACTCTCGAGGGAGGTCTTAGTATCCATGACTGCTTGCAGCAGTTTTTCGAATTGTAACAAGTGTGTGCGCAGTGTCTCATTCACTTGTGATATTGTTGTCCTTTGTGAGTCTGGTGAAGTGCCGCTGTCCGAGCTGGGCCCCAGTTTGGATAGCTTTGGTTTGACCATTATACCATCTGTAGTGTGCTTGTGGATCAGCCGAGGGTATTGTGCTTTGCCCGCACTGTTCGAGGCCGTTGAGCGCTGCGGCAAGGCGGTGTTGTCTTTCCATGAGTGGCTTTTAGGTGGTAGGCTTTGCCTGGATATTGCCGGGGAATCCAAGTTAGCTTTGGGAGTACCTGGACGAGGATTCCCTGATTGTGGGCGGTCAGTGTTGGCAGGGCTATCGGTTATATGCAGGAATCTGCTCCGGGTCTACCCCGCCAGTTATAGAGTTATTGCGTTAGTGTCTTGACCAACTAATTGCGAGAGGGGCCCCGCATTGTTTATCTGCTAGAACGGGTTGGTATTGCTTATTTTGCGCACTTGAGCCATAGCATTATGTTTGTTTTCGGGCCCCTTGGAAGCTGGCCACCTATGATGCCACGGGCGCCTGGTCCCACGACAATGTCCTTCCGATCGTCGGCCCCACTCCCGACCTCGGGCCGACACCATGTGTCCCAAGCCCAGAGCGAGCCGCGATCGGTTAGCGGGGGCACCCCTCAGGTCCGCAGGGTCACTTTTGTTCTTCTTGTCTCGGGCCGTTACTCCGAGTTCCACGGCGGTCTGGTCCAGCTCATCCGGAGCTGCGAGCACCGCCTCGTCCGGCGGCCACCACTTCTGGGCCTACGTGCCGCCAAGTCACGGTCACGGGGAGCACCCAGCACGCGCTCTGTTCCGTATACTACCGGGCTCCATTAGCGGAGGACCAGGCCGTTTCCTTCAATTTCGTGTCCCCGTTCATAGCCCCAACCGAGCTGCGATCGTCCCGCGGGGAGCGCTCCCTGGGTTCGCAGTGTCTCCTTTCCACTTCTTACCTCGGGCTGTTCCGAGTTCCACGACGGTCCGACCCGGCCCGTCTTGAGCCACGTGCTCTGCCTCGCTCTGCCGCCACCTCCTCTGGTTCACCTTGCCTCGAGTACGCGGCAGCGGGGAACTCCGATCTTCTTAGTCCCACTCCGCCGGTCACTATCGGCGCGTTCAGCCCGTGCTCAATACCAAGCCCCATTGGGCGCAAGCATCAGCAGACCGATCCGTTACTTTAGTTTTGGTTTCGCCGCCTGAGGGACAGGACCGCGATCGTGGCCTCGTGGAATCTTATCGGCCGGGACGGGCGACGCCCATCAATATCTTCTACGTCTCTGGCCCCGCGGGACCGCACGCCGCGCGTTCCAGGCAGTTGCATGTGTTGCAGAACCTCACAGTCCTACGAGGGGATTCAGTGGGGGCTCCGGTCTACAACTTTGGTGTTGTCTTGGCGCTGGGGTCAGGATCAGTGAAGGATTCTAGTGGGCCGAGAGCAGAGCTCTTCGTTCAAGCGTCCGCCATCTTGGCCACGCCCCCGTTTCAGGGCTATGTTATGTAACATGCAGCAAGCCATGGTGGTTTTTCACACCTTATCGGGTGAGAAGAGGAGGACTCCACCAGTCTTACCTAGACATCGAAATCTTGCCCTCAGGAGCCCAAAAAGCCCACTCCATTGGCCTCCTTGTTCTTCCATGAGCCTCATTGAAGCAGACCTTCCCTGGCGTTGCTGGATTCCTCAGTGGTGCTAACAACCATAGTGGGTTAGGAGAACCTGAGTCTCCTATATGAAAGAAAATAATAAAAAGAGACAAAGTATATAATCCCATTGTAGCTCCTCAAACAAGAAATAAACCAATAATTATGTTGACAGATTTTACTTACCAATCTAGGCCTTCTCAGGTCCAAGTTGTGATATTTGCAGGGGTATGCCGCCGCTCTGTAGTATAAAGGAACCATGTGTTGACCTTAGGAAATGGGCACACATGCTGGTGATGTACAAATCAGGTATTCCATGGAAGTTCTTTCGATTGCGATAGACTGTTTTCTGGCATGTGCTGACACTAAGGCAATATGTGTGCCATCTATTGCTCCAATCACATGTGGTAGGCCACCCAAAGCACAAAAAAGGCCCTTCACATTGACAAAATCCTCATTTAGTGGAAACTGTATTAAGCTGTTGGTGTGTCTAATCACTGAAGAAAGAACCTCTTGCAGCACACCACTGAAAGATGGTTGTGACATGCCCCCCGATACTGCCACAGTATATTGGAATGACCCTGTGGCCACAAAATGGAGTGATGCCATGATTTTCATCCTGGGTGCAATTGATGTGGGATTCCTATTCTGAGGAAAAGGATCTGGCTCCAGATGATTACTTAAATCCAGAATAGTTTGCCTATTCAATCTGAATTTGTTGACGAAATCTCATTCGTCCTTGGTTGCCTAGTTTGGAAATGATCTAAACTCTTGAGGCTGTTGTTTTCTACCTTCCCCGGGTTCATATGTCTGAATTTAAGACAAAGAAAATTAATTTTTTTAAAGTGCAAATATTTTACTTAAAAATCAACACAAATATCATGGCCTTGTGTAAATGTATATGTTTTTGCTACTGTACAGAACTTTTTTTAGTGATATTGGAAATTTAAATAACAATTATTTACATGTCTAATATTGTTGTTAAAAATATGTAAATAATATATGTATTCCTACACACCCATGTTCATAGAGCACTAAAGGCCGTACTCTCACTGACACAGATGGAAGCCCTTTCATAGTGCCCGTAGTGATAGTATATGGTTCTAACCATAGTATTTGGCTCTACAGACAATAGGCATTAAGCCAATGAAGCTGGGTGTGGCAGTGTGATAACAATGTGCATGTTGTTTAGCCTTCAGTAGCTCACATTGATTTGTATAGATCAGAAGTAGCTTTCACAACAGGAAATATTTCAGACCTCTGGCCTAGATGATGTTAGTGGCCTAGATTTGTAAAATAAGGACATAAAAAGTGATAAGGGTACTCAACAGGTCACTCGAAATTTGTAGTTTCAAGTAATTGATTTTGTAATAATATGCTATTCTAACCTTTTAGAAATGCTTTTGATAGATTTATCAAAATTGTGTTACATCAATACAAACAAATAAAACCTCACAAAATGTTTTTTTCTTTATTTTTCCTATCCATACAGGTTAACACCCATCAGAAGAAGAGCATATGGAAGGCCATCACCAAGAAGGTGTGGACCCTGGAGGGACTACAAGCGGTGCAGCATTCACTGTCACAAGAGATGGGAGGACATATGATGCTAGATCAAGAAGCCACCAGAAGTTCAGCTCTGCCAGCCCTCTCAATGTGGGAAGCAGGTTTGCCGCACCCTAACCTCCCTAATGGCCCGCACACATGTTGGCCTATCCCCAGCTTGATGAGCAGTTGAGAGCCCAACAGCAGTATCAAGGGAGTAAGTTCTTTCTTGAGTTCTAATTGTTAAATAACTAATTTTGTTATAGCTACTAATTATAACATCCACATAAAGTGCAGAGGAAAGGTTCTGAAAGGTGTCAGCTTAACACAAGGTGTATGATGATGTAGTTTGCAAATGGCCTTTCTAAACATGATACCACTATTTTTAAAATCACTACCAAAGGACTGTTTTGAGCACACACTTGCCTGCCTAATAACAAAAGAGTTAAATGAATTAGTATGATTATATAAGGGACAGTTGTACCAAACAGGCCACATTTTATGACTGTCTCAGGTGTGATGCTCCATCATAATTGTGAAGAAGGCTAAGTTGGCCCAATTACAGGTGATATAGCAATCTAAGGAAATTATGATAAAGTGGATGTTTTAAACATCATATTAGTGAGTTGGTATCATAGACAAACAAAAGTCAGCATGTGAGCCGAAATGACTAGAAAATTGTGAACAATAGCAACATTTTTTAAATTAAAACCAGTTAAACATGTTATCACAAAAAAAGATTGCAGCACAATTTATGTTCTAAGTTGCTAATTGCAATGATGCCTTACTCCTTTTCATATGTGCATGTAAGCCAGTCTGTATTTTTCAAACATGAATTTAGTAGGCGCACATTTTTTTAAGTACAGACAGGAATGAATACACATTGGTGAACGAGTAACACATACCCAAAACCACATCTTTATGTCCTTTGTTATGCCCAGGTGATGAATCAATATTGAAGGGAAAAGGTTAGTGAAAGGGACTATTGCAGATGGAAAATGTACAGCGTAAAAAGTATTTTTGTGAGATGTTGATTTTGTGACATGAATTCACTATTCAAAACAACCAATCTATATGAATGAGAGGTATTTAACAAATATTGGAGACATTGGAAAATGACAGAGAGAAATTATCAAAATTTTCAAAGGGAGTAATGATGTTAAATCTGAAAATTGTGAGCAAATGGGTCCGGCAAAAGTTACCTACATGCATGAGGTAATGGCAAACTATACCTAATTTTGAAAGCCTAGAAACAGTTGAAATTGAACAATAGTCAGTGTTTTGTGGAAAATATCATGATCAGTTTTATTTCCACAGATACAATACAAATGTTGCATCTGTCTTTTCAGCATATTCAAGAGCAGGCAAAAAAAACACTGACTGTGAAGGCGGGGAAGCAGCTGGCCACTGTGTTTTGGGTGATGAGACATCTGACACCGATGGACACAGTAGTATGGAGGGTCAGGGGACTGGAATGGAGGCCATGTGCTAATCATCATCTTTGGAGGCCTCCACAAGTGACAAGTCTCTAGTGGTGGTGGACCCTACAGGACCTTTACCATCTGCATCATCATCCGCCACCCAGATTCCTATCTCTACCCTCCCTCCCTCCCTCTTGCTCCACCCCAGTTGGCCAATCCCACCCCGTAAAAGGGCTGGGGTCTCCTTTGCTGCAGGCACCTCGACTCTGACCCAGTCTCCCCGACTACGCTCAGTCAAAAGGGTGTTGACCTCTTATGCAGAATCTCTCTGTAGGCAAGACTGCGATTGTCAATGGCATACAGGGCCTTAGCTACCAAATGCAACAAATGGTTGCATTTCTGGATGCCATTCATAGTTCAATGTATGGCACTGCAGACATCACTTGCTAAGATAGACTCCTCACTAACATCAGCCCTCCAACCAAACCAACCTTTTTCCCCCAACTCCGGTCCCTTCCTCATCCCAAATCCCACCTCCCACTCCAATCCCAAGCACACTCACTTCTTTGCAGGCACCCACTCCAATAGACACAAGCATTACATCCACACAAACATACCAAGATACGCAAACAAAGAGCCATCCAACATACACCTACTACTGACACTACACCCTAATGCACAACAACTACCACCACAACCATCAAACCTACTAACACCACACCCACAAGCACCACTACTACATTCACAACCCCCACAGCCACAACTACCAAACCCACACCCATAACCACCCTACCCACCACCACATCTACTAGCACCACAACCACCACCGCCCCCAAAACCACCAGTACACCCACAATCACCAGCACAACCATAGTCACCACAACCACAACATTCACCTTAACAGTACACTCATGCAAAACAAATGATCACACATACCTTCATGCAAAACAACACCCACCAAAGCCAGGCACACACAATCACCGGAATAAAAAACACCTACAAAACCACATACATCCAAACATACATCAGACACACATGCATCTGCAAAACATTCACATGCACCACAACTATACCAACCAACTCAACGGCACATTCATCCAAACAAACACACTCACACAAAAGCATACTCACAGCAACACCAAACAAATTCAAATGCACACACTCACCTAATCACTAAACACCTTCCACAAAACATACACCCAAACATATACAAGATCCACATGCACGTGCAAAACAGACATACATACACACATCACCCACTCCAGCTCCCTCTACCTCCCATATCCAGTCCTCTGCCATCCCTTTGACCTCTTCTCCTCCACCCAATTTTACTTCTTACTTGTCCTTGACCCCTGTGAAACTGAAACCCACCCCTCCCAAAGAGGATCCCAAAGAGGATCCTTGTGCTCTGTGCACAATAGTTGCCCCTTTCTGAGGAGGTTACCCCTTGGCATTATAAATGGGAGGCAAGTTATTGGGCAAAACCCCAAACCATTGATGCAGTGCATCCTGTTTTTTGGATATTCATGTTTTTTTTTCTTCTGAAAGTTTTTGATTGATGGATCTCATTTAAAACAATTATTTTCACAAAGTTTGTCCTGAAATTATTTTTTAACTAAAAGTAATTGACTGGTGGCAATGCTATTTATGGAAATGTGAGTTACATGAACTTAATTTTATTAATGACAGTGAACAAAACAGGTTTTAGTTTTGACATATTTGTATAGTGCATACATTAGTTATGAAGGTTTGTAATGGACATGGTAATTTTGGTGCATGCATTCATCATGATAATGGACATCTACATAATGGACACCTACACCAAAATTAAACATCTTGTAATGCAGGAGTGTTTATTTCAAATTGGTTGGTGATTAAAATCAACAAATATGCATTACACATCTAGAAAAAAATAGAGTTACCTAAAATGTTATGATTTACATTACATGCACTAGGCATGGGGGAATGTGACAGTGACACATATATGAGTTGTTATATTTTTTCAAGTTATATTGATTTTACATTTCAAGTAAAAAAACATTATGTCTTATCTAGTGCAATGTCTACAGTTTATTAAATGTATGTTGTTCCTGAAATGTGTAATGCATGTGTATCTGATTTGATAGTATAGGAAAAGTGTTTGAACACACCTGTGTGGACACACTTGGACTTTGGGATATTTGAAAATTTTTGTGTAGGTATCCATTAGCATGAAGGCAGCTTGCAACTAATTTATATGTGTAAGTGAAATTTCTACGTTTTTTTTTATTTCTTAGACTACCACATAACACACATATGCATTGCACATAATTATACTATTACTTGTAAGTATGAATTCAAAAAGCATGAGTCCAGCGCTACTGTGATGGTAACAGGCAAAAAAGTCACTTACCTTTGATTCCAGCAACGACCGCAAAGATTTGGGTTGTGGTCAAGTAGCAGCAGCAAAGGCAGGACTTGTACGATTGGTTTCAAGGTGAAAATGGAGGTGTAGAAAAGAGGAAAAGGTAAGTTTAAACCTTATATCCCTTCCAATCTGCCAAGTGAGGTATGGACATTTAGCTGCCACAGTTACATCAGCAGGAACGCACATCGTGATTGGCCCAGAAGCAAAAATGGCTGTTGGCTGGGTGACAGCTGCTTTTGCCTATGACTCTATCGACGTGGGTGTAAACGTCCGGCAGAGATGGCGGGTCACCGACGGACTATCATCTGGGGGCCCGCCAGCATCTAAATAGAGCAGGTGGACCACCAAATAGGCAGGCAGGTTATCCAACGGAAAAACGACTGTGGGACAAATTTCCCCAAGATCTAAATCAGGCCCTTAGTCTCTATATTGTGAAGTTTTGTTGACCTGATACGTAGTCCTTCTAAATTTGTAGGAACCGTATAGCAGCAGGGGCCTGTGGTGTCTTCGGACACCTTGGGGATGGGTGTAAGGTGCAGCACCTCCAGGCCAAAATAGTGACCATTTTGGCCTGGGCACCCCTTAAAACTCAAACTGAGGTAAGGGCCTTCTTGGGCCTCATTGGATATTACAGGAAGATTGTCAAGGGGTTTGGCACCATTGTTACCCCTTGACTGAGCTGACTTCCAAGAAACAGTCCAAGAATAGATTTGGGTGGAGGCTTGCCAGAAAGTCTTTCACTCCCTCACACAGGCCATGCGCACAGCCCTATCCTCAAGGGACAACTTTTCCAGGGATCTTAGAGTTCAAACAGATGCTCAATGATGAGGCCCTAGACCAACCTGTAGCTTTCATCACTAGGAGGTAGCTTCCCGGGGACCTGGGACGGAATGCTATTGAAAGCGAAGCCTTTACTATGGTCTGGGTACTGAAGAAGCCAAGGCCATACTCGTCTGGGTCTCACCTTGGGGTTCAGACAGACCAAAGGCCCCTCAGGTGGCTAATGCAAATGAGGGATGAGTAACCATAATTGTTGAGATGGTTCATCTTGCAACAGGGAATGGACTGTATGGTGGAACACAAACCTGAGTCTTATTTATTCACTGGTAACTTCAATCAATTAATCAGCGATTTGTACAGCATGCTTATCACCCACGGGGTCTCAAGGCGCTGTCATGGGGGAGCCAATCAGTTGAAGAGCTAGGTCTTAAGGTCCGTCTTGAACTGATTCAACGAGGGGGCCTGCCTAAGGTGGGTAGGTAGTGTGTGCCAGGTCTGTGCTGCGTGAAAGGAGAAGGATCTGCCTGCCACTGTGCTCTTCCTGATTCTAGGGGTGGCGGCGAGGGTAAGTTGAGAAGATCTGAGTTGTCTGGCAGGGGTGTAGAAAGATAGGCGGTGGTTGAGGTTGGTTAGTCCCATATTGTGCAGGGCCTTGTAAGCGTGTGTCAGGAGCTTAAAGGTGATGTGTTTGTCCCTTTGGTTACTTTAATTATTAGTCAGGGATCATTAATGCATCAGCAGAACACATTTAAAAGTGCTATTTATATTTGTTGTTTGAAATATGTATAGATAAGTGCTAAACATACTGTCTTTATTTTGCAGACAGAAGAGATATCTATATACTGACTAGCATCCATGATGAAGTTACTTCACCTGTGACTTTTTGGTCAGGTTACTGAAGTGCGCAAACCTGGATGCATTATAGATTCTAATAAACACATGGGTGGTGTTGATAGAGTAGATCAGCGGTTGGAAGTTTACACTGCTGTAGGTAAGGCTTACATTCAGTATAAGAAGTTGGCTAGCCATCTTTCCCACTTAGAAACCTTCAATGCTTTTGTGGTGTTCAAGGGTTGTTCTCCAGAGTCAAAAATGGCATTTGTTCAGTTTCAGGAGTCTGTCATAGTCAGTCTTTTGTTGTGGAACAGGCAAGTGTTCCTAGAGTTGGAGCGGTGGAGGATCTGGCTAGACTGAATGATAAACACAATACTGATCACATTCCTCCCACACCCAAAAAAGACTTTCCAAGTAGGAGATGTAGAGTCTGTATGCTAAGAGGTATGTGGAGGGAGACTTGTAGGTACTACCCTGACTGTCCTTCTAAACATGGAATGTGTGTGCCTGCATGTTTTAGACAGTACCACATGGAAAAGAGTTTTGGGGAGCAACTGTGAGAGTAAAACTGAACTGCTTGGTCTGGATTGTCGATTGGCTGGCAGTGTGCATGGACTGACGCTTGACGGGCGGTGTCTGTGGGTCGGTGCTTGGCTGGTGGTGTGCATGGACTGGCACTTGGCTGGTGGTATGCATGGACTTTAGCTTAACTGGCACTGTGCTTGTAATGGTGCTTTGCTGGCAGTGCGTGTGAGCTGGCGCATGGCTGACGGTTTGTGTGTGAGTTGGCGTTTGGCTGGTGGTGTGTGTGAGCTGACGCTTGGTTGGCAGTGTGTGAGTAGTGACTTGCTGCTGGTCACTACCCACACATCTAGCCAAACACCAGTCCACATACTCTGTCAGATGGTGTAATTGCTGTGTCAGGCATGTGGATGCATGACAGTGATGGGCTATTGAATGGTGCGGTCTTTTGATGTGAGTGTTGTAATCTGCTGGGGACGTGGCTGGCAGTGTGAATGGTCTTGTGTGTGTCACATGTGAATGGACCGTAAAGTGATTGGTTCCTTGACGCAACTTTACAGCTCATGAGCTGTGAGTCATTGGTTCTGTTTTTTATCTTTTAATTATTAACAGTGCGTTTCATATTTGTGAAATCTCTTGTTAATAAAATGTTATATGTTGAATCATCCACCACTCACCCTCGTGCCATATCCAACCCATGTATGTGTGTGTACTTGAATATATGGTTGTTCAGTAATCTTTTCTGTCTTTCTCTGCAAGGGAGTACATTGTCTGTTATTGTGAATGTTGTAATGGTGCTGGGCCCATGGCTGGCGGTGAGTATGATCTTGTGTGTGTCACATATGAAAGGAGTGTGACTGGCCTGTAAAGTGGTTGGAGCCTTATCACAGCTGTGAGTCATTGGTTCAGTTTTTTGACCCATCAATTATTAACAGTGCATTTAACTTTTGTGAAATCTCTTTTCAAGAAAATGTTGTATATTGAACCATTACTCACTCTTGTGCCAAATCCAACCTATATGTGTGTGTGAAAATAATGGTGGGTAGCCACAAGATGTATTTATTGAAATTCTCTTCTCAGTTTGAAATTCAACTAACAAAAAAAAAACTGCTCTCCTGTAATCAAGCGTCAAAGCACACCTGTGACATGCTAGGTGTCTCGAGTGGGAGCTGATAGAAATGGGGTCTCTAGTTGGCAATCGGTTTGCACCCTGTCCAAGTAGGGACCCTCACTCTAGTCAGGGTAAGGGAGATATCCTCTCAGATAACTCCTGCTCACCCACTTGGTAGCTTGGCACGAGCAGTCAGGCTTATCTCAGAAGCAATGTGTAAAGCATTTGCACATAACACACAGTAATAAATGAAAACACTACAAAAGGACACCACACCAGTTTTAGAAAAATAGGCAATATTTATCTATGTAAGACGAGACCAAATCTGATAAAAATCCACCATACAGTAATAGATATATGAATTCTGCAAGATTTACTCAAAAATACAGTTTCTTGAAGTCGATAGCTCCACCTAGGGCTATCACGGTGACATTATCAACAAAACCAACAGTTCAGGCCGGCCGCGGCGTCACGGACAAGCTACGGTGTCATGAAGACCCGCAAACAATACCTTGGATTTGCAGGGCATTGTGATCCTCGCAGGAGAGTGGCATTGCGGTGTTGGTTCCGGAGTCGGTGTGTGGGTCATCCGGCGATTGAAGTCACATGCGTTGCGGATCGAACTCCAGGCGGATGAAGTCAGGAGCGCTGGTGTGGATGGTGCTGGGGGTGCGGTGCGAAGCAGGACGAAGTGACTTGTGGTGTCCACAGGTCACAGTGCAGGCAGCGGCTTGGTGACACCGTCCAGCGGCATCGGTGAGACCAGGGCTGCAGTGTGAAGCGGGGCGGTGCGATGTGCTATGTCACCAGGTCAAGGTGCAGGCAGCGGCATTGTCGCCCAAGCCAGCAGTGCGGGACGGGACGAAGCTTTGTGACCCTCACGAGTGGTGTCCATAGGCCATGGTGCGGGCAGGATGCCTGGTGATGACACTGGAGTCAATAATGCTGGCTTTGGAGGACCGAGGCTGCAGTGCGGGGCCTAAAGGTCACGGTGCGAGTAGCGGCTCGGTAAAGTAGTCCGATGCGGCATCAGTGATACCAGGGTTGTGGTGCGAAGCTGGGCAGCGCGGCTCCGTGCAGCTTCAGCAGG
The DNA here is from genome assembly GCF_031143425.1 of Pleurodeles waltl. NCBI lineage: Eukaryota > Metazoa > Chordata > Amphibia > Caudata > Salamandridae > Pleurodeles > Pleurodeles waltl. The sequence continues at coordinate 1,444,578,375 of NC_090447.1, forward strand.
TCATGGTGCAGGCCAGTGGCGTCTTTGGCGGCGTCACAGTGGTTTCTCTCTTGAACAGCATAAAAGCACACAGTTCCCAGTGCTGAAGGTCTAGGAAACTAAGGTTTTTGGTGTCCATGAGACTTCTAACAGGAGGCAAGCTCTCCTCCAAGCCCTAGGAGAACTTTCTCAAGCAGGACACACAGCAATGTTCACCCTTTGCACTCTTTTCAGAGAGAAGCAGCAACTGCAGGCCAGTCCAGCAAAGTAACACAGCAAAGGGACAGTACTCCTCCTTCAGCTCTTCTTCTGGGCAGAGGTTCCTCCTGATTCCCGAAAGATTCTAAAAGTCTGGGGTTTTGGGTCTTCTTCATATACCCCTTTCTACCTTTCAAGTTGGCAAACTTCAAAGTAAAGTCTCAAGTGTTTGTGAGATCCTTCCTTGTCCAGGCCAGGCTCCAGACACACACCAGGGGGTTGGAGACTGCATTGTGTGAAGGCAGGCACAGTCCTTTCAGGTGTGAACAACCACTCCTCCCTCCCCTCTAGCTCAGATGGCTCATCAGGATATGCAGGCTTCCTCCTACCCCTCCCCCCCCCCTTTGTGTCAATGTCTAGAAAGGTGCAAAACAGCCCAACTGTCAAACTTACCCAGACAGACAATCCACAAATAGGCAGAGTCACAGAATGGTTTAAGCAAGAAAATGCCTACTTTCTAAAAGTGGCATTTTCAAACAGACAATTTAAAAAACAACTTCACTAAAAGATGGATTTTTAAATTGTGAGTTCAGAGATCCTAAACTCCACATTTGTATCTGCTCTCAAAGGGAATCTGTGTTTTAAGGCAATTTAAAGGCAGCCCCGATGTCAACCTATGAGAGAGAAAGGCCTTGCACAGTGGAAACCGAATTTGACAGTATTCACTGTTAGGACAAATAACACACACTAGCATATGTCCTACCTTAAACATACACTGCACCCTGCCCGTGGGGCTACATAGAGCATACCTTAGGGGTGCTTGACATGTAGTAAAAGGGAAGGTTTAGGTCTGGCAAGTGGGTACACTTGCCAAGTCGAAATGGCAGTTTAAAACTACACACACAGACACTGCAATGGCAGGTCTAAGCCATGTTTACGGGGTTACTAATGTGGGTGGCACAACCAGTGCTGGAAGGCCCATTAGTAGCATTTGATTTACAGGCCCTGGGTACTTCTAGTACACTTTACTAGGGACTTACCAGTAAATCAAATATGCCAATCATGGATAAACCAATCAACAGTACAATTTCACAGAGAGCATGTATACTTTAGCACTGTTTTAGCAGTGGTAAAGTGCCCAGAGTCCTAAAGCCAACAAAAACTGGTCAGAAAAATTAGGAGGAAGAAGGCAAAAAGACTGGAGATGACCCTTTAAAAAGGGTCAGGTGCAACAGGACCCCAATGATGAAGCATGCCACCAACTAGGTTGGTGGGTAAGGGGTCTTTTTCACAAAACTTAAGGGTGTTTTTTTAACAATTTGAGTGTTTTTGGAATAACAGAAGTAAGATACTAGGCAGTATGATTGCTTCTTATCTAGGGAGAATCTACCAACTGTAGATATGTTCGAAAAATGGACACCGAGGGGAGTACAGAGTGGTGTGCCTCTCGTGGATCCCAACATGTTTTCTTTCCCACAATGCCCCGCAAATCTCAAAATGTGGCTAAAATCACACATTTTCCTTCCATTTCTGTGCCATATTCTTCCAGAAACAGAAATGAAACACAAATTTCCTACCACCCATCATACCCATTGGCCTCCCAATAAAAATGATACCACATTTTTGTGGGTGCCCAAACCAGAATCAGCCTAAAAAGTATTTAAAAAACTGCGCTTATGAACAGGTTTTGGTGCCCCCTACATCTCTACACATTGTTGGTCCTTCCCTGTCTCAGGCACATGGCCCACCCATACAAGTGAGATATCATTTTTATTGAGAGACTGAGGGGATCGCTGAGTGGTAGGAAATTTGTGGCTCCCCTCAGATTCCAGAACTTTCCATCACAGAAATTCGTTTTTAGACTAATGTTGAGGTTTGCAAGTGATTTTGGGTAGACAAATGTGGTGAGGGGAACACAAGTCAGCTCATCCTAGAGTCCCCAAGGTGTCTAGATTTAAAAAATGTACAGGTTTGCTAGGTTTCCCTAGGTGCTGGCTGAGCTAGAGCCCAAAATCTACAGCTAGGCACATTGCAAAGAAAGTGTCAGTTTTAATTGGAAAATTTGATGTGTCCACGTTGCGTTTTGGGCCATTTCCTGTCACAGGCATTAGGCATACCCACACAAGTGAGGTAACTATTTTATCAGGAGACTTGGAAGAATGCTAGGTGGAAGCAAGTTTGTGACTCCCCTTGAATTCCAGAACTTTGCATCACAGAAATGTGAAGAAAATGTGTTTTACAGATGAATATTGAGGTTTGCAAGAGACTCTTGGTAACAGAACCTAGTGAGAACTATTCAGGTCACCCCATGCTGGATTCCCCTATGTGTCCTTTTTTTTTAAATGTATAGATTTGCTCGTTTTCTCTAGGTGCCGGCTGTGCTAGGACCCAAAATCCACAGCTAGGCACATTGCAAAAAACGAGTCCGTTCAGTGGAAAATTGTGATGTGTCCATATTGTGTTTGGGCAGTTTTCAGTCGCAGGCACTAGGCCTAACCACACACATGTGGTATTGTTTTCATCGGGAGACTTGGGGGAACACAGAATAGCAGAACAAGTGTTATTACCAATTGTCTTTCTCTGCATTTGCGCTTCCAAATGTAGGTCAGTGTGTAAAAAAAAAGTAATTTTGAGGAATGCACTCTAATTCATAAGCTAGTATGGGTACCCCCAAATTCAGAGATGTGCAAATAACCACTGCTTCTAAACATATCTTGTGCTCATTTGGGAAATATATAGGTTTTCTTGATACCTATTTTTCACTTTTGATATTTTACCAAATGAATTGCTGTGTAACTGGTACACAATGAAAATCCATTGCAAGGTGCAGTTCAGTTATTGGCTCTGGGTAGCTTGGGTTCTTGGAGAACCTACAAGCCCTATATATCCCTGCAACCAGAAGGGTCTAGCAGACATAATAGTATATTGCTTTTGAAAATCTGCCATACTTGGAAAAAGTTACAGATGAAAACTTAACACAAATGGTTGTTTTTTTCAAGTTAATTTCATTTTTTTTATTTCAAGTATTACTTTCTATAGGAAAACGTTGAAAACAAATGGCCCCTTGCTAAATTAAGAATGTTGTCTACTTTTCAGAAATCCACCATTGATTTCAGTCATTACCTCCCGTCCCTCCCTCGCCTTCCTTTCCTAACCAATGAGGCTCCCTGCCTCCCCCTAGACCTCTCCCTTCCCCTTTGAAAAGCCCCCCCCACCCCGACCACCTCCTGTTCTTTTTGTCTAGCCTGCTAGACTTACCTTTTCCTTCTCCTCCACAGCAGGGCCTGGGGGGGCCTCATGTTGACTCTCGGCGAGCACAGTGCTCCTTGCGGTGAGTTCCCCGTGGTCGCTTCTTCCTGTGGTAGGCGGCGCTGCCTTGGAGACGCGTCTTTGGAGTCAGCTGACGGAGTCGGTCGGCTCTGTGGTGGCTGGGGCTGTGCTTCTGGATCTTAGCCTCGGGTATGCTGGGCTGTTGTGCCGGTTGTGGAAATTTGCATATTGGCGGTAGGACGGGCGTTTCTGCCCGCGTTTTTTATTATTTTGGAGTTAATTACTGCGATTTTCTCATTTGCTACTGTTGAATGGGGGGGGCTTTCTCCTTTATTTTACTGGATGCTGTTGGACTCTTGGGTACATTTCTTGATGGAATTATGTTGAGGCAGGTTCCTTGCAAGCGGTGCAGGATTGTCTCTTCTTCTTCTTCAGGGGAGGATGTTGCGGTTCCCCTTTCCTCTCCTGGTGGACACCAGGTTGCCACTGACAGGAAGGTGGATTCGGGTCTGAAGAGGGCATTGGCGCAGAAAAATTGGCCCTCAGAGCTGGTATTTTTTCTGCTTATTCTGCCCTATCCTTGGTGCAGGATTTTGACAAACTGGCGGTGGCTGTTCAGAAGGGTTCAGAGTGTTCGGAGCTGCTGGCGGTTATGGAACAACAGGCCAGGTTGCTGGCTGACATGTCATCTGATGTTGTCTGCACTTCGGCTCTGGTTTCGGGGGCTTTGATTGGGGCTCGTAGGTCCCTCTGGTTAAGGATGTGGAAGGCGGATCCAGGGGAGAAGTCTGCTCTCCTGCGGCTTCCTTTTGAAGGGCGCAATTTGTTTTGGGATCAGTTGCCTTCCATGCTTTCGAAAGCTTTTAAGGAGAGGAAGCACACCTTGCCTTACAAAAGTGGTTCTTCTTCTGGCAAGGGTTGGCGTAAGCATTCTCGTTCTTCTCCCAAGTTTGATTCCAAGTCTTTTTCTTCCAGGAAGCGTCATTTTCAGCCCTGTTTTTCTCCTAAAAAGTCTGCTCCTTCGGGTCGGGGAGGCCTCAAGAAGGGTTCCTGACAATCACTGTGGGCCTGGCAGCGGGCCGGTTGGGGGTCAGCTGCGGCACTTTCTTCACGTTTGGCAGGAGGATGTCAACAATCGCTGGGTGCTGGACATTGTGAACAATGGCTACGCCATAGACTTCGTTGTGGTTCCTCCAGATACAGGGGTTCGTCCTTCTCCACTGCCAGCGAACGGTGCCCAGAGGCGGGCATTGTTGGAGGAGGTCTGGGACTTTCTCATCAAGGGGGCCATCTCCCATGTTCCTGTGGGGGAAAGAGGTCTGGGCACTTATTCCATCTTGTTCCTGGTTCCAAAGGTGTCAGGGGGCTTTCGTCCTGTCCTCAATCTCAAGGGTGTGAATTCCTGGATCAAGACTGTGCATTTCCGTATGCTTTCCATTCAGTCAATTTTTCTTCTGGTCGGTCCAGGGGATTTCCTGGGGTCTCTGGATCTGCAGGATGCTTACCTGCATGTTCCAGTGGCTCTGTCTTCTCAAAGGTTCCTACGCTTTGCCAGGACCATTTTCAGTTTTGTGTTCTGCTGTTTGGCCTCAAATCCTCTCCCCGGATTTTCACCAAGGTGCTGGCTCCTCTGGTAGCTCTTCTACATTCCAAGGGGGGGTTTTTCCATCCTTATTTGGGCGATATTCTGATTCAAGCTCCCAATAAGGTTCTGTTAAGGAGTCATGTGGCCCGAGTACTGTTGGTCCTGCAAAATCAAGTTTTTTTGGTCAACTGGGGGAAGTCAGATTTGGTCCATTCCCAGGATCTGGTTTTTCTCGGGCCCGATTTCTGACTCTTCAAGGATTGGTGACTGTGTCGGAGTAACGGTTGTTGTGCCTCCAGTCACAGGTGTTGTTGATCTTGTCACAGACTGCTCCCAGAGCCCTTCAGTGGTTGCGTCTGCAGGGTCATTTGGCGTTGGTGGTTTTTCTGGAACCTTGGGCACGGTTTCATCTTCTTTGCCTGATGAACTGCTTTCTCGTTCATTGGTCTCTGTTGTCGGGTTCTCTTCGGACACTGATTCCTGTGTCGGGGTTTGTTCGCAGGGAGTTGAGTTGGTGGCTGGTGCCAGCTCATCTTCGATTGGGGGTGTCTATGTCTCCTCTTAGCCCAGTGGTATTGACGACTGATACCAGCCTCTCCCATTGGGGGGCTTGGCTAGGGTCGGCTCAGATCCAGGGGTTTTGGTCGCATCTGGAGGCCAGACGCTCCACGAATTGGAGGGAGTTGAAGGCGGTTCTTCTTGGTTCATTTTCAGGAATCCCTGAAAGGATTGGATGTTCTTATCCGGACAGACAACTTGGTGACTAAGTCTTACGTGAACAGGCAGGGAGGGACCAGGTCGCAGTCACTGTTTCACATTGCGAGGGACATTTTTGTTTGGGCTCAGGAGTGGGTTCTGTCTCTACGAGCCACCTACATTCAGGGGGTGGTCAATGTTCGGGCGGATCTTCTGAGCCGGGTCATTCCTTCGTCCCAGCTTTTCTCCCTCCGGTTGTCTCTGTTCCGTCAACTGGTTCGCCTGTGGGGTCTTCCGGTGTTGGATGTGTTTGCCTCCCCAGAGAATGCGATAGTGAGGCGCTTTTGCTCCCGGTTTCGTTGTCATCAGGCTTGGGCGGTGGACGGGATGTCGTGTCATTGGCCTCAGGATCTTCTGTACGCATTCCCGCCCTTCCAGTTGCTCCGTGCGTTTCTGGTGAGGGTACGTCTTCTGAAGGCCAGGGTTCTTTTGATCGCGACCCATTGGCCACGGGCAAATTGTCTTCCGTTGCTTCGGTTGATGGCATCCGGTCACATGTGGACTCTCCCTCTCTGTCCCTCACCTCTGGAGTTTCCTTGCCTCCCTCTGGGGTCGTTGTGGCGGTTGCACTTGACGGCTTGGAAGTTGAACGGAGGGGTTTGGCAAGCTTAGGGGTTCCGGTCACTTTGAGTTCAACTTTGCTAGCTTCACAGCGTCATTCCACGTTGCTGTCTTATGGTCGGTAGTGGAAAGTTTTTTCTACCTGGTGTTTACGGCATCGGTTGGATCCTACGGCAGCTTCTCTGTTTGAGGTGATGCAGTTTCTGCAAGATGGGGCCCGGTTGGGTTTGTCTGTGGCTTCACTGCGTGTGCAGGGGGCTGCGATTCAGGCTTTTAGGGGTCCGTGGCATAATCTGTCTGATGAAGGTCATTTGATGCCTCGATTTTTTCAGGGCCTTCTTAACTTATTTCCTCGTCCGGTGCGGTCCTTTCCTTCCTGGGATCTTTCTTTGGTGTTGGATACCTTGAATGTTCCTCCCTTTGAACCTCTGGAATCATGTGACTTGCGTCATATAACTTTGAAAACTTTTTTTCTGGTGGCCATTACTTCTGCCCGCCGTTTGGTGGAGTTGGGGGCTTTGGCCTGCTCTTTTACTTTTTGTAAGATTTTTCCGGATCAGGTTATGCTTGTACCGGTTCCCTCGTTTGTTCCCAAAGTGAATTCGGCTTTCCATGCTCGGCAGGAGGTTTTCCTGCCTGCTTTTTGTCCCGATCCTTCCTCGGCTGAGGATGTTCGGTTGCATTCTTTGGATGCACGTAGGGCTTTGTTGGAATATCTACGGGTGGTTGCTCCTTTCCGGAAGGGTGATTCCCTGTTTGTTAGTTTTGGTCCGGCTCGGAAGGCGGAGAAGCCGTCCACTGCTTCCTTGAGTCGTTGGGTCCGCTCTCTAATTTTGATGGCTTATTCTTTGCAAGGGGTTGTGCCGCCTCAGGGGATACAGGGCCGTTCTACCAGGGGTATGGCTGCTACGGTGGCTGAGCTGCAGGGCGCTTCTGTGGTGGAAATTTGCAGGGCAGCTACTTGGGCCTCTCCTTCTACTTTTGTCCGTCATTACAGGCTGGCGGACTTGGGGGGTTTGGAGTCGGTATTGGGTCACCGTGTCTTGTCCTCTATGATGTAATATGGGGGTTGTTGTCCGGTGTCCTTTTTGGTTGTGACTAAACTGGTTGCAACTCAGTGTCCGTCTCCTGTTTTTCTCTTGCTATGTCTCATTGGTTAGGAAAGGAAGGCGAGGGAGGGACGGGAGGTAATGTGCCCATTACTTCCGGTAATGGCATTACTCCTAGTCCTACTCCCTCGACTTCCTTTCCGTTCCCTCCCGCCCTCCCGGTACGGACCGCCTGAGTTGCTGTTTGGGCTTGTTTCTGTATAGGAGGTGGTGGGGGGGGGGCTTTCAAAGGGGAAGGGAGGGGTTTAGGGGGAGGCAGGGAGCCTCATTGGTTAGGAAAGGAAGGCAAGGAGTAGGACTAGGAGTAATGCCATTACCAGAAGTTATGGACGCCTTTCTGACACTAACTGAAAGGAGGTTGAAAGCACAAAAAATAGGAAAATGGGGTATGTCAGGAAAAATACCAAAACTATGTTGGAAAAGTTTTTTTTTTTTTTTTATTTTTTTTATTGTAGTCTGCCTGCTCCTGAAAGCTATGAAGATTATTTTATCACTGCAAACCTGTCCTTGATACCATTTGCAGGTAAAAAAAACAGATGGTTTCTTCTGCAGCACTTTTTTCCCATTGTTCCCACAAAAAACACAACATTTAGCTCTATTATGGCCAATTTCTGGGTCCCTTGCAGGGGAATCCACAAACCCTGGGCACCTCAAGACCCCTCAGGATGTTGGGAAAAAGGGATGCAAATTGGCACGTATAGCTTAGTGGACAAACAGTTATGGGGAACTAAACACGAACTACCCCAAATAGGCAAAAAACATGCTTGGGGTGGGAGGCCTAACAGCGAAGGGGTTAAAAACTCTGAACTGCGTCTTTTCCCATCTGTCAGCAAATGCCAATATGAGCCAACACGAAGTTTGCTGACACCAGCGCGGCAAAGCAGAGTATTTCTTCCATTTCGTTGACAACAAGCAAATAACACTCAAGTCAAAACAAAGAGCACGTGCGCTGGTACCTGCAGCTGCCGGGCCCCGCCCCTTGCGGATTCTAGGCCAATGGCGGCGGCGCAAAGTTGGTGACGTCGCCTAAGGAGCGTGAAGTAGCCGCGGTGCTGATGGAGCTTGTGTTGTACACAGAGCTACAGACTCTGGCACGAGAGGCTGCGGGCAGGCACTGGAGCATCACCCGGGCAGCAGCAGAGCCCGGACTCCCTATCCGCCGAGGAATGGCTTGCCTCGTGGCAGCTTTTTCAGCAGGAACCTCCATGGTGAGTTTTTCCTTTGTAGCTTGATGACTTGCCTTCACAGGACATCTGAGGAGTGTTCATGTGCCAGTCGGGAGACCACCCCCCCCACCCTTTCCCCCCATTAGCAAGTCTTTTAACAAGTGTCTGCCACTTACATGGTTTTAACAGTAAAGGGATTTTGTTTCTATTATTATTGTTATAGTGGGTGTTCATGACAGTTTTTAATGATGGTGATTATGAAAAGGTCTCGAATTGCGTGGCCTCTTTAGCTGTAATTTTTAGCTTATGTGGGTTTGTCTGTGTGGGTGGTGGGCGGGGGTGCTTGGCTGCACTGCCTCGATGCATGTGTGCCTTGCTAGTGATCAGGCATGTGTTTACTTCATTGTAGTGGTGTTGTCAGTGTCATAAAAGCCTGTATGTGTCTTCTGTTTTTTTCTAACTACCCAGTCCACTCACTTCCCCCGACTTAGTTTTTGTGGTCGATCATAAAAGACTCCCCCTATCCTGTGTTTGCCATACACTTTGTACCGTTGTCCTTTCAGAGGCGCTGATCAATCGGAGAACCAGAAAATGACAAAGAAACATGAATGTTGTTAGTTAGTTTGCAAACTAATGGAGCCTTCCTCGTACCAGCCCAATTGTGTTTATTGTAAAACAAGGTATGCTGAAATGTGTGTCAGTAAAATAGTACCAAACACGACGAACACCAGCTGAACAGGACGTACCAAGTCAGGGTAAGGAAACCTGATTGTCACGATAAAAAGAGCAGTGCTTGCGCCACCCCTACTGAAGATGTGACTGCTTTGTTGATGGGAGGGTCCGAGTGCAGGGTTTGCTGACACTAACTACAGACACCCTGTGCATGGGATGAAAGTGGAGTGGGGCAGGGTTCTCTGCATCCCGTGCAATAAAATATCGCTCTTCTACTTCTGCAGTGACGTCACGCCGTGTAGCAGACAGGTGTATCTAGGGCTGAAACGTGAGCATTATAATACAGCGTACATGACATCATTTTAGGAACAGGATACAGGGCGGTGACATACACCCCAACAATTGCTGACTTTTTTTATTACGGAAATATGTCTCACGAGAATGTGCTTTATATAAATCATGTCAGCGACGGTGACAAAATATTTTGCAGCCCTGTAATTAGAGAGAAGAAAAACGTGACTCGGGTGTGACTAAAGGCAAAGCAGAGTTTTAATGAATGGTATTTGAATGTTTTATTAAATATGGGCATGCTGTCGTAATTATGTGGATTATGGTCCCCATGTGTCCTAGCTGTTCTTGTTCTGCGCGGATGCCCTGCCCAAGCCTGTGGTCTCTAGCTGCACCATGGAAATTAGGACAGATGCTCTGCCTGTCCTGACCGATAGTTACCTCCATTGGGGAAAAAATACGGATTATGAGATTTCTTGCGCATGCGCGGTCCGTTCCGACTGCATCCTTTGCTTTCAGAATAGAACCGACAGAGTGCTTTGCTCAAGCCCATTGCGTGTCATGGGACCAATCCTTTCCTCTGCCGGGACAATCGCTGCTTTGTGGCAATAGGCAGGTGGGTTTTGAACATCACAAAACGTCGCCCGGAAGTCTGCCTGATTAGCGTGGCATTTCCACAGTCATATGTATTTTTTGTATGCTGTTTTTTGCACACGGTGTGTAACGATTATAAATATTGTACAAATTATTAATTGTATGGGGTGCGTTTTATTGCATTTACTAAAAGATAACTTTGTATTAAGATTTCCAGTTAGTTTATTGATAACAATGGAAATTGCCTCTGTAGTTTTTTAGGAGAGTGAAATGACGTATGCCAATGTGGTTGCGATCGCTGGGATATTTTTGGGCTGAATTATTGTTTTTGATCTGATAGAACGATTGTTAATACAAAGCGGATCATTCTGTGTGGCTTTCTTGTGCACGACATGTACTGAATTGTCCCGGATAGTTTGTAAATATTAGGTTAGCATACGGTGATGTCCTTTCTAATTGTGGCTGCTTCATAAGTATTGCGTAATAAGGACCAATTCACCTATTGCAATAAGACATAGTTGTTGAACAACTGCTACTCTTATGGTTTTGTTCTACAGACTTTAGCAAAACAAACCATGGCGTCAACACTGCGCCTGCTTAGAAGTCAGAGAGAGAGTTGCGTAAGAGGCGCGTACCGTGCACTTTGGCTAGCCGAAATCGTCCTTTGTACACTTCAGGAGGGAACTCAGTTGGAAATCTCGACCTTGTATGGTAATACTTGTATCGCGAGCAGGCGGGTCACATAATCCTCATTTAGTCGCGACTTCACTGTGTGATCGTGGGCAAATTATGCCGTTTCCCGTGCCTCAGATTCAGTGACCACAAAAGTTAATCGTATCTGTTAAAAAAATCTGTGATTCCGAAAACGCCACGGGGCCATAAAAATGGGAGTAAAGCGCTATACTGTTATGCGAAACTTTACGTAAAACAGTATAGATAGCTGTATAAATGCCGATTTTAAGTGGCACGTATCATTCGAGAGTCCATAGTTGTAAATGCCATGTTTGTACATTTACAAAATTTACTAGAGGTTGTCAGTTTTTGAAAGTTCTCACAGCTTTAATACAAATGGGAAATGTGGAAGAGCGAGATACAGATTTACGCAGGATACCACAATTAGGTATAAATAACCCTCATTTCTTTGGGTGGGTACTAAGTCACAAAGCCACACATTCTCGGAATATATGTGTGTTTAAGTGGAACGCCTATTCTGTTCCATCGTGCGCTGCCTTGAAATGATCCATTGCTCCTGACTGCATCTGTTTAATAGGGGGAAGAGGGAGGAGAGGTTTTCTGCCTTCCTGAGTTAAATATTGTGATTTCAAAACTGCACACACAATATTACCTCATGCCCCCGCCCCACCTCCCTGGAACATTCCTGCCACGGCCTGACATTTCAGAGGTGCGTTCTTTTTCCGCGGCCATGCAATACTTGGCCTCTCTCCTGAGAGTTCCAGTGATAGGGCTAGGGTTGTTGTTGTTGACGCGCAGGTGGACCTAAGTGCAGTGAGATCAGACGCCTGGCGCACTGTTGTCGTGGGTTTCATATTACAGACTCGATAATAGCGATGAAAACCTGCCAGAACACTCGAAGGCCTACAGTAACCACCTCTGCTGACTCTCTCTGCTACCTAGTCCCGGAGGCTGCATAGTTTAATGCATAGTTCCATGGCCATATTCTCAAGAGGCTCGGAGAAGTACGCGTTTGCTGCTAGTATCTGTGTACTGCCTGCAGGTTCCGTTAGGGCCGACTCAGCCTTTCATCCTTCCAGTGTTAATATATTGAGTACTATCGGATATATTTAGAAGCAAACACAAATATCGTATTTAAGCACTACTTAAAAATCTGTTACTACTATTTTCTGGTTATATCTAATCGTCAGGTGCTGGACTTTATCCTGGTGGTCACTATCTGGTCAGTATGTTTTCGTAAATGTATTTGTAAAACGCACTGTCATCACCTTGCATGAATATTAACCATTGTTGGCTCAAAAAAACGTAAATGAAAACTAGTTTGATTGAACTCAGCTCTGCATCCAGAACACCGCAGAACATACCACTGCTCCTATAGACATTTCTGGCTAAAATGTGGCCTCACGATTGCCTTGAGCCTCAGAAACTCCTTCACTCTCTTTTACAAACATGGGTGGGGTTGCAAGGGCTCAACCATGGTGCTCCTCATTCATATCGCACCCGTGTTCACCTAAAAATATCATTCGTTGCCAGAAAGTTCCTCTTTCCTTCCACACTGATGGGTGCCATGTGTTGTATGTGATTGAATGAATCAGTTACGACCTATATAGCGCTCGACAACAAACAGAATTATCTCCAAGCACATGTATATTAGGGAATATATTTAGTCATCTTGATCTACTCCTTTTGTTAGATCCAGGCAGATGAGAGGCTGAGGCAGCCCTCACAATCTGTGAACTTATTATCTGTGAGCAGGTACTTATTCCACTGAGCTATCTTACCGGCTGCCTGACCAGGTTCTGGCCATAGTTTATCTAATGTGGCTTCTTCCTAGGAGGAGGAAGAGCCGTTTGAGACTAGTAAAACAAGACCAGGCCAAGAAAACCAAACATTTCTTAGAAAGTCTTCAAGTAAAGACAGGGTGAGACTTGGTGCCTGCCCAGTATCGACGCTCCTTGTTACTGTTCGCACCACTGGGCTATATTGACGAACTACCACTGCCCTCTCATACCACTGAATGAATGAATAAATTCATTCATTCATGCCACACAGGAATGCGAAGTATTTGCGTGACTGTGCCAAGAATGTGTAACCCCTGCAGCCAAATGCTTTTCTGTGGCGTGAGTGGGTGCACAGGCCCCAAGGCAGGGGGTGGAAGTGTACTCCTCAGTCCCTAATCGGTAGTGGAAACAATTGTGGAGCAGTGATCCCTTCAGACTCCTTGGCCCCGGTGGCCCCTTACCTGCTGCATTTTTCATAGCCAGGCTCCCGAAGTCATTCATCCAAACTACTCACCCCTGTAGTCACAGGGCGCATTTAATGGCATTCTCATGGAGCGGTGGCCAGAAATACCTTTTATGTTACCATGAACCGAGTTGTACTCTACAGAAAAGTCAAAAGTCTGTGGGAATAGATTGTGAAATAGAACGTTGCGATAATGGGCGCCAAGTGGCTTCCGTGGGAAAGAACATGCCCTCAGCTTTCGCTACAAAACGGCGGTATCTCAGAACTGGGCACTGCCCTCTGAACACACTCCGGCCTTTCACTCGGCCCTGGGGGCGTGCACCGCAGTCAGCCTCCGCAGCATTGGACATAGAGTACATATAACCGTGTCCTTTCAGCACTCTGAGGCGACCTGAATGTGGCAGTATGTGCTATACACGTGCCAAATATAGTGCTTGGTGCTGATGAACGGCAATTGACTCTTGTGACACCTTTTGAAAGGGGGTACCTGGCTAAAGTGGATCAGTATTTTTAGCGCCTCTGTCCCCATGGCACTACAACACCGGATTCACTCTGTCTTTAAACCGCTGATGGATGTTGCAAGGGCACGTCCGCAGGGAGCCGTCCACAGACTCTAGTGGGCTCCTGCTGATGCCCTTGCCAGCTGCAACACTGGCATAAAGGGTTTATTTAGGCTTGCATAGCCACGATTTTTCTGTGCTGTTTGGAACTTGATTGCCTCAGTGACTCACTGTCTACACTGAACCCTGTTCCATAGCGCCTCGAAGTGTAGAAATGAGATAAGGGAATTCTGCCAGTCTACCAACTTAAGCGCACTTTTGCAGCTAAGCGCTATCATAAATAGCTTTGGACGGCCACACTCCGCTGACTTGCATACTTCAATCGATCCGGATTCCCAGGGCTCCGTTTAATATGAGTGCTTATTTAAAAGAAGATTGACGCAGCCTCCTCTCACCCTCCTCTTCCTCTCTTTCCTAGAGCGCCGGCACCGCGACCCCAGCCATGGCCGAGCCCAAGTCGGTGTGCGTGTCCGTGGACGAAGTGGTCTCCAACGGCCCCGGAGGCCAGGAGACCCCGCTGCTCAACGGGCACTTGAAGAAGGTGGACAACAGCCTGACCGAGGCCCAGAGGTTCTCCTACCTGCCGCGGAGGCCGGCTGTGAACATCGAGTTCAAGGACCTGTCCTTCTCCATCCCCGAGGGGCCCTGGTGGAAGAAGCGAGGTAAGAGCACCCTGTGTGTCAGCAGCTGCGCCGGGACTCAGTGCACAATAACTCGATGCCTCGAAACTATCTCCGAGCCAGTGCTTTAAATCGAAATACAGAAGTGCAGATACTCAGTATTTAGGCCAGCTGTTTGCTCCTGAGAAGTGCCGGTATTCTCCCACTAAATGTATGCAACAGTGCTTCAAATGGGCAGGTACTGTCCGGTACGCAGTACCTGCACTTCTTTAATTTGAAATGGAGAGTACCTGCACTTCTCAGTGCTGCTTCAATACATTTAATGGGAGAGTACAGGCACTTCTCAGGAGCAAACAGGTACCTTAAAGTGTGAGTACCTGCACTTGTTCAGTTCCATGTAAAGCACTGATTGCAACAGTGCTGAGAAGTGCGGGTACTCAGTACCGGAGAGTACCTCCCCATTTAAATTACTGTTGTGAGGATTAAAGTGCTTTTCAGCTGCCCTCTGGGCAAAGCACTGTAATCCCAAAGTATACTTGAAGTCGCAGGAGTCCAATGTAAGCGACATTTTAGAATGGTCTTCTAGTTAATTTGTAAATTGGTGTCTGTGCAGTTTATCTCAGAGTGAAGTGCTGCTGTCTTTCTGACTGTTTCTTAAAGTGTTTATATTGTCCAGGATGAAATTGATAGGAATTATGCAAAGTAATAAAGTGAATGGCAACACTGTAGTTGTGCTTTCTGTGATGAATGTGTTATCCAAATGAGGTCATAAGCTATTAATGATGTGCCCTTGTGTGTACCAAAGTGTGGCTTTCGGTGACAACGTTTTATAACTATGCTGGGTTGAAACTTGCATAGTTTTCTTTGCAAAAATTACGCAAACTGTACAAAAAGGTACACATAATTACATGTTATCATGGGAAATGCTGGTCTTGACTTGTGTGCTAATATTTGACCACGAAATGTGTCTTTGCAGCTCTTTGTGGCATGAGGACACATTGCGCGCTAAATAATAGCTCAAAATCACGTGAACCAAAATACAGACGTTTGCGTTGTGTTTGTTTGCTATGTTTCAGTGCTCCTGAGATAGAATTTTTACCCACCCGAAATCTCATTTACGCAATATAATGTACTGGCTAAATCTCAAGCAATTCATGTAACATGACATTTCGGAAATCATGCAAGTTTACACAAGTGTAAATGAAATTTTGCCTGGGTATAGTTAGAACCTTGTTCTTCCCTTGAGATTAGGAAACTGAGCTCCATTAGCCCTAAAGTATCAAACATTGGAGCTTTTGCTGTGGTCCTGTACCTATAAGAGCTGCCAGTGGAGAAACAAGCACACTGACACCCAGCCACGACCTCCTGTACACCCACCCTTAGTTCCATCTATGGCGGTGGTACGTGTCAGTATGACGCTGGAGCGAGAGAGCGTGGGTAACCTCTATTCCTGCTTGGTTTCCCCTTGAGGAGAACATGGATGAGAACCAGCTCATATTTACATGCTGGTCATAGGGGCTGCCATGATTTCACCTGAGAGGTCTCAGATGGTTGGTGGGGCACATGTGACGATCCATGTGCAGTGTTGGTGCACAGTACTACATGCTTCAGTACCCCAACGTGGTATGTGCCGCTGGCATGGACCCGGAGGATAGGTAAGGACCTCCAGGCCCATCTCTGCCAGTGTAGGCCTTGCTTAGTCTCCAGCTCCGTCTTTGTTGTTACAATAAGGTCACTCACCCGTATCCGTCACATTACTGTTCTGTATACAACCACAGATCCTGCTTTAGTGTCGCCTCGGATATCCTTAGCCCTTTCTTTGAAGGTATGAGCCTTTCCCGGAATTTAAAGGGTTTTTTCAACTGGCTGCTTTCCTCATTTTTATTTATGGCTCGTGTATTCATTTTAAAACATCTGAGTGAAATGGGGACTAAAACTAGGAAGGTTCAATCTGACAAGCACAGCATATGCGTCACAAGGACTGAAAATGAAGCATACATATGTTTTACCACAGTAACTGTGTGTCAGTCCAACAAATTGACACAGGCATCCGTGAAAGGCCTTTTGCACTATATTGTGGACGTACACCTTGAAAACAAACCCCTCTGGCCAAGCTGATCGCACTATTCCAGGTGCAAAGAGAGAGCTCTTATTGTGCTCTCTGTCCAGTCCGAAAATATGTGTTTGCCCACCTTTATCCAGAGGAAGTGTGGATTAAATACATAGACCTGCTGCATGAAATCGTGGGGTGGGGGGTCTTAACAGGAAGAACATGTTTACAGAATGAAAGGTGCCAACCCTGCCTTTTTATTCATGTACTATGTACATTTGTATAAAGTAGAAAACGTTGGCAAAAAATAGACATGAAACACATCTGTTTAAAATAAAAGTTACATTAGTCAGTCGGGACGACCTTGTGGAGGGCCCGGCAATCTGGACAAGGGCGTAGCGTCAGAGGGGATGTTTGGGGTGTTATCCCCCCACCCCCCAAATAAATTGATTTTCTGGATATAAATAGTTGGGTACAGATGCCAGGTCGGATAAGGTGAGGTGTTTGTCGGATTTCACAAGAAATGCTTACATAAACACAGATAAAAAATACACCCACGCACCCTCCCTTTCTGCTTTGAAAGTATTCATAAATGTTGGGTATTTGACAAAATATTGTGTTATCTTCACTTAATAACCCTTCTAATCCACATTCCTCTCTCTTTCAACTGCCCCTTTCTCCCTCTCATGTGCCCTGCTTGTCCTATAATGTATTTTAGCAGTATATGTGTTTGTTGGGAAATCTGAAGCTCACACACCCTTCAGTCTTACTGACCAAGAAACGCCCCAGAACCTGGATCTCCTTGAACCCGGACCTTCTTACCGAATGCAAAGCACTTGTGCTTCCAGGACGGGGAAACCCGAGTTGTATGGATCAGCTTTGGGCTGAAATGATGAGTGTTCAATGGTAGCGACTCAGGAATGCCCACATCTGGGTCAGTCTAACTCCCTTCTAGGCTTTCCCTCCTGAAATCTGCTGGAGAACCCAGGTTCAGATGGGCCTGAAAGGCGGTATGTGCCTCACACCTCCTAATACAGCTGTAAATTCTATCAGTAGAAGTGAATTTAGAGGCAGTGACATGTACTCTTGAAGGTGCCCTTTGTCCTCGGTCGGGAGGCATGGACAGAAGCGGGTGCTCACCCTGGCACGTTACTGGTAGATTCCCTGACACCTTTTCCAGCTTGGCACTAGGTTAGCACTCAGAGGTCTGTCCCTGCCAGGCTCGCTGGAGAAGGAAGTGACACGCCCACTTGAAGCCAATTACATGGGCATACTTACTTAGGAGATGATGAAATCATCGTGTGCCAAATGCGCGTTGCAGCATGCACGTTGCGGCTTCGCGGCGCTCGAACCTTAGTGACCGGTTTAAGTTCGGCTGATCAACCCTTACTAAGCTCGGTGATGGAAATATTGCTTGGGAATGACGTGACCGGACTGGTCTCAAATCACACTTGCTCACGTTGGAAATTCATTACAGTAATGCCCTGCTGAGGGCGCTCTTTCTTAGTCCAGGAAAGGTGCCTAACCCCAGCTCATTCAGCCAGCCGAGGGCCCTGCTGTACCGTGAACAGTCCCGCGCTAGTGCAACCGATGCAAGCCTGGAAAATGCCTCCCCTGTTCCACAGCTGGGTAGTTAAAAACAACCGTAATTGGGGTGCAGTGGGCCCTAAAGGTCTTGGGCCCCGGTGTCACTGCACAGGCTACCCGGATGAATGCTACACCTTTACAGTAGATTAACTCACTGCTCCATGACTACATCTCCCCATGCACTACCCACCACACAATATTCACAACACTGTACACAAAATAAAGGAACCCTACAATTTTGTTGCCAAAATTTATGAGGAGCACAGGCCCGAAGAGCAAACCAGGCACTGTGAATTCTTACGTTCCTCTGTGGTTTTGTGTCCACTGCTCGTCGGAAGAAAACGGATGGATTAGAACTCAAAGGATGGCACACTATGAGGGGAGGGGTTGTATATCAGATTACTGATAACAAAAATATGTCCTGACATAGATATCGTAGCCCAAACATCATTTAGAAAAATACCACTCCACCTAGTGTGGAGCTTCTGTTACTAAACCCAGTGAAGCAATATTTTCAGCAAAGGGTACTGAGGCCACAGTTTTGTGGTAAAACACCGAGAGGAAGTGCCTACCTACGCACTGCTGCCTGTCCTCGCTGAGCAAGACAAGATGGAGTCTCGGAGGAGAACGCCACTGGGAGATGAGGCTCCTCTTGAGACCGGGCCGGATCGCTCAGCTCTTGGGATGTCACATGGTACATTTTTTAATTACCTTCCCGGGAGACGAAGGCCTTTTGTGCTGTTAGATGGCTGGTGTATTCTACAGAAAAGGGTTCATGGATGGTAAGAGCAGAATCAGCCTTAAATGCTGCCTCAGCACAAGGCAGGTATTTTTAGCATCCCAAGGGGAGACAGGATATCTGAAGTAAGCACTCTCGGCTGAGGATAGGGCCACAACGGCCTTAAATTACCAGACAGCTTGTCGGTGACAAGAACCTGACCATGTTTAATGGACACAATGAAGATTCAACATGAACATTTCGAATTCTATAATGAATAACACAGAGTGACATTCATTGCAATATAATTGCCTTTTGCCAGAATTTTAAAACATCAGGGAAGGAGCATATGTGACACACCTGGCGACCTTCCTGCTGTTAACCAATTCAACACTAGTGACCAAACCTGGGGTAGAGTCTAGAAGCTTTGCCCTGCAATGTCAGTCTTGCCTCCAGACCACCTCACTCTCAACACCGCAGGCAGATACATTTCCGTTTCCGGTACAGCAGGGAACAGCAACAGTGTATAAGGCCTGAAACCTTTAATGCCTGCCACAGCACATGTTAAGATTTACCATGGCGTCTTACTGAGCGACCTGGGTAGCTATGAGGGTGGCTTATCATGGCTATTTAGAGTGCAATTTATCTGAAATTGGAGTTACTATACATGATATAAATGGACATTGCAAGTGAATACACTAAGTCAAATCTGTCAAATTGATATATTTGGAGATTACAGCGTTTCTTATAAAGCATTAATGCCCTGAGGAAGTTCACATGTGGTGAACGAAACGCGTTGGCTGTTTTTCAATGTATGGAAGAAAATAAAGGCTGCATTGGAAGCAACTTGTCTGGATTATTTGACTCTCCATAAGAAATTTTGTTGGTGCCCCTCCCAATTGCATTACATGTTAAGATGCTTCAATGGTTCACTCCGCAGACCCAGTAAATCACAGGGCAGGAAGAGCAGCAGACAGATGAATCAACAACTTTAGAGAGGCACATAGTACACTCTTTAGCCCCACCTCTTACAGGCCACCACTCACCTCGGCTCAAGCTCATTCCCATCTACCTTAAAAGCCATCGAAGGCTCGGGAAACAGCCAAAAGACTTAGGGGGATGCCTACCTTTCTTCACATCTAAATCTTTACGTACCAAAGCATTCTGTCGCCATAGGCATAGAGTTTGAGTACATTTCATTCGCTAGACCGCTGTGCTCTGACACGTCTGTCCAGATTTCCGGAGTTACCCATGCCTTGCAGAATACAGGTCTAAGACATTTTTGATGGTATATTTATGGTAGCTTGCCTTTCTTTTAAGAAGACACTTTTATATGAGAACTCTGGGAACTAAAATACAAATGTCACCAGGTATCTCACAACTCCAGAGCGAGTGCAGGGTGCAGTATACTAGGAGTCAGCGAGAGCTTTCTATTGGGATCATTAAGGGTGCACCACTACACACTGATCTGTGGCAGCCTGTATCCTGTATTGTGTATAGATAACCATGTTGTAAATAAGCCTCATCTTGTGCAAACAACAGGTAGGTAGCTCTGACACAAGTATACTTGTTCTTGTTGTATCTACTCATTTTGCAAACATTCCCTGTGATGAATTTTCGAATGGATTTAACTACTATGACCATATTACACAAGCTTTGCACTGGTGTAAAAAAGACAAACCACAGTTTCTCTAAAAGTAAACCAAACTTTGCTTTACAACCGCAACACTGCATTAAACCGTTCTGTGATCAGTCTTATTCCTCATAATTTGCCTACTCTTCGTTTATTTAATTCTCATAGTGCTCTGCTCATCTATAGGCTGTGCTCTCCTTGTGTAAATTCGTGGTTTACTTTTCACATCTTTTGCCATATTTAGTTTACATTTTTGCACCTTTGGGTCTTCTCAGTATGTTTTCACCCAGTCTCCCCAATGTTCTTTTCTACTCGGGGTGCTTTCTAATGATCTTGTGCTGGATTTGTCCTCAGTGCTTTTTTCACTCTTCGAGGATTCACTCTTTCTTCTATCCAGATAGATTTGTTTAGTTCCCGCCTGGTCATTAGCCTCCACCACTTGACCCCCTCGCCGTAGTGAAAATACTTTGAGTCTCCATGTCGGATTGTCTAGATGGTTCCTGCTCATTGGCACTTATTCTTGTTTCCTGTGCTTACATTTACTGTGAGTAGTTTCATTCCGAATCCCAGTGATAGAGTGTGCCTACGAGGTGGAAATTTAGACGACAGTGCAAGAGAAACAAATACATCATAGTCGGCTAGCGTATTGCGGAGGTGAGTGAATGACCCTACCATGATGCGTTGACTAGTGATGCAGGTAGCAAAGAAGCTATAGAAGGTCTGAGCCTA
This sequence comes from Pleurodeles waltl, assembly GCF_031143425.1. Classification (NCBI taxonomy): domain Eukaryota; kingdom Metazoa; phylum Chordata; class Amphibia; order Caudata; family Salamandridae; genus Pleurodeles; species Pleurodeles waltl. The sequence goes on from NC_090447.1 coordinate 1,444,599,387, forward strand.
CCTATAGTGCTGATACGAAGTAAGGTGTCCATAACTGCAGTTAATACAACCTCTGCGACTGCTTCATTTCTTATCAAAGGTTGGAGGAAATTCAGCTATATTTCTGCTGTCCTGGTCGATCTATGTAGACCCCTCCTCCAAGCATGCATCATCTTTAAAGCATGTTTCATCACATAGAGGGCAGAGCTGTAGCTATAATTAGTGCAGCAGGTGTTGTGCCTACTACACCACACTATTGCTGCATCTTACTACGTAATCTAAGGATGAGGTGATACGTTTCACTGCTTGTATTAGGGCCCATGGCATCCTTGCTATATCTGTGCTGCCAAGGAAGTATCAGAATGGTTCTCCAAGAAGAATTGAAATATCAGAGTATGGGAGGAATAAGACTGAGCATGCCAGGGCCCTGTCGGAAGCTGACAAAAGCAAAATGGAAACATCCAGAAGACAAGCCCCCACCTACCATGCACCCAGATTCCAGGACTGCACCATTCATGTACCAGGCTTGTGCGATCGCACCAGCAGTGCGGACAACAGTTGAGCACATTTCTTCATTGGTAAGCATCCTCACACTGCCCTTCTGGGACTAATAAAGGGTAGATTCTGTCCCCACACTCACAAATCTTCTTCCATCATCCTTTGTCATGCAGATTTCCATTGCTCCCAAACTGGATTTGCACTATATGAGTATTAAAACATACTTCTATAGCTTTGAAAAATACCTGAATGGCTGGTGAGTCTGGAGAATCCGCAGATGATGATATAGGATAATTACTAGTTACATGGATAAATACAAGTTATTAATACTTAACGCATCCTGACATGTGATTTATATCTTGCTGGTTAACTGCTGCACAGTGTCTAGGGTAAGGAAGCTGAATATGTAATCAATACTGTACGTAAGAAATAATTCATTTTACTAAGCATGATCAGTGCATTGAAAAGGCGTTTGCTGCCAGTAACAACTTCATGGAAGGAATGCTTGAATTAATCTCAGCTTCTGACAATTTCGCTGGGGTCACATTCTAGAACATCAGTTTTTGCTCAGTCTGCCACTCTACACAGACACCGGTCATATGCACACCAGTCTGAGTCCTGCTGGATTGTGAACAGTACAGCCTGAATTATCTGCCAGGCCTCCTCCAGACACGAACACGAGCAACCCTGGATTGGTTTTCAACCTACTTAGGTCTCATCAGTGAGGCATCCATCACCATACCAGTACTCTCATCCCACAGTGGACATTTTACACCAATTGTCTGATTTCTGGAAAAGAACAAGTTACCTGTAACGTAGGGATTCCGAGCTTGACGTGGGGGAAATATGCAAATATCATCTGAATCTATGAAAGAACTAGAGATAGGAAATCCATTTCACCCCTCACTAGCATGCATGGTCTATTGTCTGAATATAGTCTGTTAAAATGGCCAGACATGACCCAGGTCGGCTTCAACTTGTTGCATGTCTAAATGCGTAGCGGCTCCAACAGGATTAGCATTATTGAAATATGTCTCTACATACATATTTTGCAATGCTCGTGACGCACACACAGGCAGGAATGCGGGGGCAACAACTGCTCAGGGTGACACTTAACAAGCAAGCCGCAAGTAGAAGACGTGTACTTTGGATGTTTGTTTAAATTTCTTCTTTGGCTGTATTTCCTCTGAAATATCAAACTACCACCCAGCTGTGACATCAGTCAGATGTTTATGAAAGCTTGTGAAACCTGAGCTACACAACAGATACAGACAGATGATGCAGGCAAATACTCTTAGAAACAACCCTTATCCTCTTCTGCCTACTCTCGTACCATTCGTATTTATTTATATGCAGTAAAGCTTTGGCTTCAGCGTTGATACACTTTCTCCGAATAGTTGCTTCCTTGATTGACCAATAAAAGACAGATGTCCAGACAGCAGAGGCAGGACACTGACTTAAAAGTTTGTTCATTAATGTGTATCCGTACTGCTGGTATATAACGCCTTGTGTGTTAATCGCATAGTCTTGAAGGCAATGCGTTTCTTCACCGGTAGCCAGTGTAGTTGCTTCTACATAGCACTGGCCGAGGAGGAACTGGGAAGATTGAGTATCAGGCGAGCATCAGTGTTCACAGTGTTATTGTGAATAATCGAACAAACTATAAATGTGCTGCCTTACGTTGAACGTTTGTACCTTCTTGTTACTATCCAGTCGAATTTGGTACTTGGAAGATCTTGTGACTACTCAGCGCCAGATTATATTACGGGAATGGAGAACATGGAGAACATGGGTGGGTGATGTGCAGAAAAAGGGAAGATAGATTTACTCCCAAGTAAAGAAGGTGTAAAAAATAGAAGGAGGGAGTGAAAAAAGGAAACTCAGATTTGAAGTCTGGAGGAAGGAGCAGATGGACAGCTGTGCCCAGAAGAAGGCCTCCTCTATAAACTAGTGAGGGGGATACATCGGTAACATCAGTCCCAGGGCACTGCGGACATTTTTGTATTGGTGTGTTTCCCAGGACGCTGAGACAATGAGCTTGAAAAGGAGTTTGTTGCAGAGACTGTTGGCCATATCAGCAAATAAGCAACCATCCTTGTGGACAGACGAACTGGAGGAAACCTAAGCAGGGATTGAGTGTTAAATCTCAAGTGACTCAAGAAGGACCTATGTCATAATCAAAAGTTATTATGTATCAACCGGCAACAATATTGAGTATAAGATATTGACTTACACTATACCATCAAGGTAAGTATATGTAGGTAAGTATAGAAGTGCTGTTATTAAATACACATCTGTGTACTTCGAAATATACTGTCAAGCAAGGTAGATATGAAGATTATAATAGTACATATCTACTCACATACACTTACCTTGAAGATTTGGTGGTAGGCATTAGCCCTCATTTCATTTGTTAGGAATATTGTTCTCCCTTTGTAGTTCTTAAGTGTGTTATTCAGAATTTACGACTTAAATCCTTTAGGATGATTCCTGTCTGAAGCCCGGGTATCTAAATCCACGTACTATTATCAGTGACCTATAGAGCTCAATAGTTTTGTGTCCTCTTATATGCATACACCACAGCTCTTCCTTGGGTACTATTAAGAATTATTCCAGGCGGATAAACTTGTGATTAAAAGGCTCCCCTCGGTTTCTTCATCTCCTGATCATCTGCGGATGACCGCCATTCACTCTTTAGGCACACTCTTTCACAGATCCACTATCTTTGAATCTTCCAACTATTGTTGAAGAACCCAAAAAGAATAATTCATTTTGAATGCCCTGCTACAAAGTTATGCTCCTCTCCGCTTAGCCATAAGACACTGTTCTTCTGTGTCTCGAAGAAAGGCCTTCCTTGCATGCGACTCTTTTGAGTCCAATAATATAATCTAAAGGAAGAGAAACACCCCTTATCCAGAGGCTCCCACGGATGTCAGAGTAGATAATTATAGTGTAGGCTCCTCTTCACTTCAGTCCTGAAGAGGTGAGTAAAATAGTTCAGTGATTTCAGCAGTTGCTGCTCAATTAGCTCTTCCACCTACAGATAACATGAAACCTGGCAGGGCTGATTTAGCCTTGCATCCTTCCGAGGATGATTAAATTACTACGTTGTAGTGTGCCAGTTAATTTCTATTATCAGTATTATAAAATAGGACAGCAACCTGCAACACCGTGTAAAAGACGCTTTTATTTTCAGCTCAAGCAATATTGTGCAGATCGGTTGAAGATTAAAAAGTTCCCATTCCGTTATGACTGGAGGCCTTTTTATATTAAAGCCTCAATATTTCCCATTATAAACACAACATATAGTACAATACTACAGTCTAAATGTCACATCTAATTTTGAGTTCCTAAATTAAATGCTGTAATATTACCCAAAGAAAACGAGGTACTTTGGTTCGCCAAAAACGCAACTTTTTTCCCGATCTGCGGCTCACAATACACGGAATAGTTTCATTCCACAGTAAACTATTAATCGCTGTTAATATAAAGTAGAATTCGCTCCAGGTTATTTGCGTAATCCCTGTAAAAGGAGACAGCGCCAGCCTGTTTTCTCCCGGAGCAGGTGCACTGCAGCAGAGGTACCGCATGAGCGCCGTCCCTCTGGTTACCCTCGGTCATTGTACGACAGTAACCTTGGTTTGTGACGGTAGATGCGGGAGGAAGTGCTCTCTGATTGGCTGTCGCTTTGCAGTTGCTAGGAGCCTGTACGCAGCATACACCCGGAAGGACCAGAAACCTCTGCCTGGGTCGGTGTTGCTGAGTGTGGGAGCAGATGGGCTCGCGCGCATTGTTTTCATCTGTTTAGGGCATATGCTGCCTTGTCTGCACGGGGGCATTTCCATATCAGATGCCACGACCTTTGTACATCGCTGCCAGCCATATGCCAGACGGACGACAGATATCTTTCAGCCGGCAACAGTCCAACTCTTCCAGTAGAAACTATAAATGGGAAGCATTTTCTGCTGCGTGCAGGCATTTTAACATGCATTCACATTTTCTGCCATTTAGCCCACAGGTTTTGTGAAGGACCTTGTCATCTGCACACTAACTGTACGACGGATTATTTAAATTATTTTAATTTAGTATCTTTTCCTCGGAGTTTTGGTTCAAAAATTTGGAATTGGCGTATGTGGGGCGTTGCTTCCACATTGCCATCTAGTGTAAAATGTAGCAGTGGTTTGTGACTGCAGTCGCAAACTACTAACCAGTTACCGACTCCTCAAATGAGGTGGCAACTGATTCTGAAATGGCATGGGGTTCACGTGACACCCATTCACCTGGGGAATCCTTTTGACTGGTTCAGGGGAAGCAGCCAGTGGTCACAGGACAACTGCCTGACCCCCTGAACTCCAGGACCTGTTTAGTACTACATCAAATTGACATGTCACCGAGGCGGGACACAATGGCAAAAAAGTCCCCTTCCACTTGATACGACTAATTTCCCGTTGGAGTCCATACAGCTTACGGACGCCCTACAGCCCCTGATTTGGGAGTTTCACCCCAAAATGAATATCCGCAGGGAAGCTATGGTAAATGGGAGTTTGACAGTGAAAATTGACTTTGCCACAAGACACAGCAACCGTAGGCAGAGGCGGGGGGTTTCTGTTTGTTGGTACAGTGCCTGTCCAATTGTGGACGTGTAACCTTTGTGAGAGAAAAGTTTACACTAAATTAAATACAAACATGATTTGCATTGGAGGGTGCCTTTCAAGTTGTTGCAGCTTAAGACTACGTTTAAACCTATCAACAGAAACATCATCTGTCTCTGCACAAAGACTGTGCTGTGAAGAAGCAAAGAGGAATCGGACCCTTGGGCACCATCTGGGCTTCGCCACATATATCCTTTATTTAAATATTTGTGGCAACGGTCGTCATAAGTCCACACCCTTCTTTATTTTCGTTGTGCTGAAGAATGGGGCAAAATATAATATCTGACCGGTCATGGGTCAAGTGGACCATTGCCACAGGGCGGCATGCAACAGCTGCAGTGTTCAAGTTCTCTGTCCAATGATGTATCACTTATCTCACTTTTTGCCATCGTCGATAATTTCATAAACGCCCTTACTCGTACCTGCGAGGTGATGTGATTCTTGGGCTAAATTGTTCGGTGTCGGGGTGGCTAGCTGGCTGGCTAGTTGGATGGACGGAAGGATGGGTCGGTGGATGGCTGGATAGATGGGTCGGTGGATGAATGGATGGATGGATGGCTGGATGGCTGGATGGGTGGATGGATGGGCTGGTGGATGGCTGGATGGATGGTTCAGTGGGTCGATGGGGCCGGATGGATGGGTGCCTGGGAGGGTGATTGGATGGATGAATAGATGCGTTGGTTGGTTGGATGGGTGGGTGGATAGGTGGTGAGTGGATGGATCGGTTGGTGGATAACGGATGAATGGGAGGGTGATTGAATTGGATAGATCGATGGATGGATCGATGGATAGAGGGTGGATGGATAGATTGCCATTCCCAGGCGTCGAAGTCACAGACTATTTCACTGTTATATATTTTTGTGACAGTGATTGCTTTTTATTACAACCTTAATCTGTACATGCGTGTGCATTTTAGTAAGTGTTGGCAGTTTCACAGTTAGAAAATGTGAATAGTTGGCACACTAACATTTACAAACCTACCGCTAGCCTGGTCTGATCTTCGCCGGGTCCAGTGAGCTAAACCTGCCTGCCATACCTGAAAGCATCAGTCAAGCACAATAACCAAATGCATACAAGAGGCCCTCTTTCACCGTCTGACTAAATTAGTGTCGGATTATTAACTACATATTACTATACCTTCAACTTTCTCTCATCAAGAGGCATCAGGATGCATGGCTAATTTAAGCATTTTTCCAGGGCAAAAAATGAACTTTATCCATGTAACTGAACTACCGTGCCAGGTTCATAAACGGTGTGGGAGATAGGTAGAGTGTAAAGGTGGTTGTAATGGCAACCTCAGTATTGGATTTTAAGCATGTAAGCCCCCAGGAGAGGGGATCGGTGAAAGACGGACTAGTGTAGTGAGCACCCAGTTTTAGGCTCCTGTGCACACAAGTGGTTGGCGAGGGAGAGCTGGGAGAAAAGATAATTGTATTGTTGGCGTGTATGGTGTCATGTGCACATAAGGAGTGGCAGATGGGAAGAGCAGACGAAGGGTAAGGATTGTGGTGGCCCAGTACGAGTCTTCTGCAAACAAGTGGGAGATGCCAGGGTGAATGAGGGGCGGGTGTTGTGGCAACACTGTATTGGTGTATATACACAGAATGGGAAACAGGTGGGCTTCTGGAAGTGTGAAAGAAGGATGAATGTCTTGGTGACTGTGGTATCTGGCCTTAATCAATGACTACTTCCTGTTATTGGAAAATGCTTATATCCCATTGGCCTGCGGAGTGTTGCTGCTTGTTGGAAAGTTAATGCCTGTTTTGATTAAGATAGACAGTTTTTGCACTTTTGCTCATACTTAAGACCATTCACGGCACACATATTGTAGTCTGCGTGTACCTTAACGAACTTTGGGTTACCGCCTTCATTCATTGGATGCTTTTGCCTCAGAATCTACAGCCACTCATTTGAGACATTGTCCATCACACCTTAGATCAGCTCACAGAAGTATTTTTGTCACACCACTTCCACCTCGTTTGGAGCCCTGGAGAGACTGTTTTTCACATGAGCGCTGTGAAAAGGGGCTAGAAAATAGATCCTGTAGAAAATGTAGGACCCCTTTTCAGTCTGACTGTAGTTGCCAATTCATATGTGTGGAGTGGGCACTGGCTTCGTCTTGAGGAGTATTTAGTGTCGTGTTCCGACTCCAAAGAAGTGCTTGCAATGAAATGCATAAAAAGCTATTTTAGTTTCAAAATTGCTGTGACTCATCACAAATTATTTTTTTCTTATAGATACATTTTATACCGAAAACATTATTTTTTACTTGGTTTCTTGACTGCAGCAAGATGATTTTAATATTTCATTCATGACTCAAGTGCAAGCTAGACCTACTTTGTCAATGCTTGCCTTCTGTAGCACCCATTTTTCAGCTTATTAGAGGTGAATAAAATCCTCCACACACCTCTTGAGTTACAGAAAATATGGGCATCAGCAATATATTGGGAAATTGCAATTTGGTCTTTGATAGTCCCTGAGAAATGATAAATTACCTTTAGAACCATGGATGCCACATGTGACTCTCCCCTTCTTCCCAACCCCCTGTGTTTCGGCTAAGGGTAAAGCGCCCCTTCCAGAGTGGGGGGTCGCGGCCCATTAGGGGTCGGGGGCTCCGAGGCCCAGCACTCCCCTCGGGCGCACCAGAGGTGCGCAGGGGCCGGCTGGACTTCCACCCCCGGGCCTCGTGAGGCCCCGGGGCGGAAGTACTTCTCAGAGTTGGACGTAGGGTCTGCGTCGGACCATGACCGGATCCGGCCGCCGCAATCTGGTGGGGGGCTATTTAAGAGCCCCCCCCCCAAGAAGGCTAGTCCTTCTTTACCTTTTGCGGTGGATGGATGCGTGCGGGGGCCCGCGTTTGATGTGACTCTCCCCTTCTTCCCAACCCCCTCTGTTTCCACTAAAGATGTTGCTTGTTTTTATCGGGTCATGTGTCTGAATTAAACAAACACTCCCAATATGCAGTGTTCATGCAGGATTTGTAATCCCTATGGAGCTAATAATCAGAGTTACCAGCTTCACAGGGATTTATTGCCCACTCATAATAAAAGAAAAAGTGAGTTGCCCAATATCACATGGCTTTTCAGTCAAAGGCACTGCCGGGATCCGAAACCAGGTCCGCAGTTTCAAACGAGCATTTGCAATGCAATGGGTCTCGCATTTGCTCGAGTTAGAGCTATTAGCATTGTAAATTTCTAAGTTGACTTTTCTTGCCACATAAATTGAAAATGTAAAGTAAAGCAAGTCAATTCACAGTGCCACGGCCAGCATGAGCACGAAGGAGAGACACAAAAGGAAAAAGAAGATTGCTTGCAGTCAAACGTATCGGCAAACGTGCAATTATCCATGTAACGGGGTCGAGGGCCAAAGCAGTAACAAAAACTGCCCCAAGGAGGGACAAACGTAAAGCATTTACCAATGATAACAAAGGATTTTTGAAAGGCGAGCCCATGAAGAAGTAGTAGTGACGGGCGTGAGGTGGGGCATGGTTAAAAGCCCATATTGATACTGACACGTCGGAAAAGCAGCGCTTGCGCGCTTCTATGCTCGACGTAAAATCAGCAGATTTCCAGTTAACCTTATTTTCCCCCTTGTCTTTGCTCTATATCCAGGGTGACTTGAGTTATGTGGCATGGAAGGACCATATTATGCATCAGGGTTGACTAAATTATGCAGCAAGAAAAAGCAAATTATGTGGCATAATGCGGCCCATTGTGTGATAGTATTACTTCATTAGTTTATCATTGTTTCAGTGCGGTAACACTGTCAGCAACTTTAGTACCCGTGTGACAACCAAATGCGGCAATCAATAAGCATCTGAAAGATGAGCAGTCAGCTTTTGCACTGGGCCTTCCACTGCGTGGACACACATTTTGCCATATTTTTTAGCAACTTTTGATCTGTTTGAGCTAGAAACAGATTTTGTTAAACTATGCAGATTATGTAGCAGACGATGGAATTCTACGTGGCAAATAAAACAAATCTGGAACAATGCAGAATACGCCATGACTCACAATCGCATAATTGTGTTGGGCCCCAATGTACCACACTATTACAATGAACACCTAAGTGTTGAGAGCACCCTCTGTCTCCTATGCCAAGTTATGGGGGTCGGGACTGGAGCAGTACTCTGTTTTTGTGATGACACATGACTCCATTTTGAGACTACATTTCCCTCTTCAGCTTCTTTCGGTTATTCGCAGTCAGTGTTTTTGTCACTTGGCCCGAAAGCAACGCTGAGCAAAGGTGACCTGCAACATCCGGTGACAGATGCTCACACATCCACGATGCCTCGCCTAATTACGCATGCAGGAACAGTAAACAATCAAAATGGGCTGCTAATGCCATTTCGTGCATTTCCGTCTCTTTTTGAGCTTTGTGGTGCTTTGCTTGATCTCATCATCTTTACTATAAAAAGAGATCTTTTCTGTCACCTGACCGCCTTCCCCGGTGTAGAGTGCGTACCTTCATAAGTAAACTGTGTAGGAAGTTGGCTCTGTATGTACTATTTCAAAGTAAGAAATAGCATGCACAGAGTCCAAGGGTTCCCCTTAGAGGTAAGATAGTGGCAAAAAGAGATAATTCTAATGCTCTATTTTGTGGTAGTGTGGTCGAGAAGTAGGCTTATCAGAGGGTAGTGTTAAGCATTTGTTGTACACACACAAGCAATAAATGAGGAACACACACTCAAAGACAATTCCAGGCCAATAGGTTTTTATATAGAAAAATATATTTTCTTAGTTTATTTTAAGAACCACAGGTTCAAGATTTACACACAATACTTTAAATGAAAGGTATTTCACTCAGGTATCTTAGGAACTTTGAATCAACACAACATCATGTACAGTTTTGGCAAAAATGGCAATAAGCTATTTTAAAATTGGACACAGTGCAAAATTCAACAGTTCTTGGGGGAGGTAAGTATTTGTTAGTTTTCCAGGTAAGTAAAGCACTTACAGGGTTCAAAGTTGGGTCCAAGGTAGCCCACCGTTGGGGGTTCAGGGCAACCCCAAAGTTACCACACCAGCAGCTCAGGGCTGGTCAGGTGCAGAGGTCAAAGTGGTGCCCAAAACGCATAGGCTTCAATGGAGAAGGGGGTGCCCCGGTTCCAGTCTGCCAGCAGGTAAGTACCTGTGACTTTGGAGGGCAGACCAGGGGGGTATTGTAGGGCACCGGGGTGGACACAAGTCAGCACAAAAAGTACACCTTCAGCGGCACAGGGGCGGCCGGGTGCAGAGTGCAAACAGGCGTCAGGTTTGCAATTGGTTTCAATGGGAGACCCAGGGGTCTCTTCAGCGAAGCAGGCAGGCAAGGGGGGGGGGGCTCCTCGGGGTAGCCACCACCTGGGAAAGGGAGAGGGCCACCTGGGGGTCACTTCTGCACTGGAGGTCGGATCCTTCAGGTCCTGGGGGCTGTGGGTGCAGTGTCTTTACCAGGCGTCGGGTTCTTTGAAGCAGGCAGTCGCTGTCAGGGGGAGCCTTTGGATTCCCTCTGCAAGTGTCGCTGTGGGGGCTCAGGGGGGTCAACTCTGGCTACTCACGGGCTCGCAGTCGCCGGGGAGTCCTCCCTGTAGTGTTGTTTCTCCGCAGGTCGAGCCGGGGGCGTCGGGTGCAGAGTGGAAAGTCTCACGCTTCCGGCGTGAAAAGTGTAGTCCTTTAAAAGTTGTTTCTTTGTTGCAAGTTTCAGTATTTGTGGAACAGGGCCACTGTCCTCTGGAGTTCTTGGTCCTTTTAGATGCAGGGTAGCTCCTCTGAGGCTTCAGAGGTCGCTGGACCCTGGGGGATGCGTCTCTGTTGCAGTTTTTCTCGAAGTGGGGAGACAGGCCGGTAGGGCTGGGGCCAAAGCAGTTGGTGTCTCCGTCTTCTCTTCAGGGCTTCATGTCAGCAGTCCTCCTTCATCTTCAGGTTGCAGGAATCTATCTTCCTAGGTTCTGGGGGCCCATAAATACTCAATTTAGGGGTGTGTTTAGGTCTGGGGGTTAGTAGCCAATGGCTACTAGCCCTGAGGGTGGCTACACCCTCTTTGTGCCTCTTCCCTGAGGGGAGGGGGGCACATCCCTAATCCTATTGGGGGAATCCACCATCTGCAAGATGGAGGATTTCTAAAAGTCAGAGTCACCTCAGCTCAGGACACCTTAGGGGTTGTCCTGACTGGCCAGCGACTCCTCCTTGTTTTTCTCATTATCTCCTCCGGCCTTGCCACCAAAAGTGGGACCGTGGCCGGAGGGGGCGGGCATCTCCACTAGCTGGGATGCCCTGTGGCGCTGTAACAAAGGGGGTGAGCCTTTGAGGCCTGGAATTGTCTTTGAGTGTGTGTTCCTCATTTATTGCTTGTGTGTGTACAACAAATGCTTAACACTACCCTCTGATAAGCCTCTGATGAGCCTTTGAGGCTCACCGCCAGGTTTTACAGTTCCTGCAGGGGGTGGTGAGAAGCACCTCCACCCAGTACAGGCTTTGTTACTAGCCACAGAGTGACAAAGGCACTCTCCCCATGTGGCCAGCAACATGTCTGGTGGTTGGCAGGCTGGCAAAACCAGTCAGCCCACACTGGAAGTCGGGTATGTTTTCAGGGGGCATCTCTAAGATGCCCTCTGGGTGTATTTTACAATAAAATGTACACTGGCATCAATGTGCATTTATTGTGCTGAGAAGTTTGATACCAAACTTCCCAGTTTTCAATGTAGCCATTATGGTGCTGTGGAGTTCGTGTTTGACAGACTCCCAGACCATATACTCTTATGGCTACCCTGCACTTACAATGTCTAAGGTTTTGCTTAGACAGTGTAGGGGCATAGTGCCCATGCACCTATGCCCTCACCTATGGTATAGTGCACCCTGCCTTAGGGCTGTAAGGCCTGCTAGAGTGGTGACTTATCTATGCCATGGGCAGTGTGAGGTTGGCATGGCACCCTGAGGGGAGTGCCATGTCGACTTAGTCATTTTCTCCCCACCAGCACACAGAAGCTGGCAAGCAGTGTGTCTGTGCTGAGTGAGGGGTCCCCAGGGTGGCATAGGACATGCTGCAGCCCTTAGAGACCTTCCATGGCATCAGGGCCCTTGGTACCAGGGGTACCAGTTACAAGGGACTTACCTGGATGCGAGGGTGTGCCAATTGTAGAGACAAAGGTACAGGTTAGGGAAAGAACACTGGTGCTGGGGCCTGGTTAGCAGGCCTCAGCACACTTTCAAATCATAACTTGGCATCAGCAAAGGCAAAAAGTCAGGGGGTAACCATGCCAAGGAGGCATTTCCTTACAAACTGTTCCTCTGCTCTTCTCCATCTAACAACCTTAGGTCCAATCAAGATCTCATGCCTGCTGGGTGATGTCACAGGGTGCCATGTTAAACACTATGGGGGTCATTAAGAGTTTGGCAGACGGAAAAGGCCTCCCGTCAAACTCCTCCGGTCAAGTTACTGCCAGTGCAGTCCCCTTCCTGAGGGCCCCATTACGAGTTTCCGCCCTCTGGCCCAGTGGGAACTAGCCCACAACATTGACACCGGCTCATAATTGAGCCGGTGGTAATGTTGCGGTGCGTAGGGTGGTTCAGCACCCATCGCGCATTTCACTATCTGCAAAACAGACAGTGAAAAGCACAACGGGCTGGCCATGGGGGCCCCTGCAATGCCCATGCCAAGTGCATGGGCAGTGTAGGGGCCCACATGGGGCGCTCTGCACCCCGTCTCCGCCAGCCTTTACATGGAGGGGCAACCCCCATTTAAATTCGGGTGGAGAGGGGGGTGGATTGGGACCGCCAGGCCGTCGGGCGGCAATAAAAAATTGGCAGTGCTGGCGGTCCAACCACATTGGCTATCTCTTGTCAACCACATCAGGGCCTCCCCAGTACAATGCTAGGTCTGAATGCCTTCACCCTGGACCAGGACCTCTCCTCCTCACCCCACCCGCCCTCCTTGGTGACTAAGTAGCACTAACAGAATGTATGTTGTTACGGCATACAGTGCCCTGAGGGTTCGAGTAAGACCCGTGTTGGCGCTAAACAATAAACGTCACGAAAATGCACAAATAACAATGGTATCTTCTCAAACCTCACTTGTTGCCTGAAAACGGCAATGGCTTGGCCAGTCTCGTTCTTTCGTCCTTGCAACAGTGTCCTGACTATTGTGAGCTTTTTGATACTTAGCACCGCGTTGCAGGAGCATACAGCGCGTGCCGTTGCGTGCCTTAGGTAATGAAGTCAGTGTCCGCCTTAACGTGAAAACGGCGAAGAGCCGGCAACTCCCTGCCTCTAGCCGCTACCCTACATACTCACTCACATACAGCCCATGCCAGCTGCGAATCTGAAGCCCGGATGAATGTAGCAGTCCCTAATCTCTTGGCGCGGGTCCCTGCGCAGATTCCTTTTCAGCCCTTTCACGTTTATTCTCCCGGGTTCGCTGACCTAATATAACGGGCGACAGACGATGGCCTCGTGGGGCTCTGATCTCCGCCCGCCTGCTGGTGCGCGTTTCCTCGTTTATATGACGAACATTGCAGTTAGGAAAAGCCCAGCAGCTTGGCCTTTCATTCACGGCTCATGGTAATTTATACGCCAGTCAACGTGTTTCTTTTATTTAGGTTAAGGAAGAGGCCCTTAACTTAAAAAAAATGTTGTTTTCATAACCTCATGCGGTGACCCTGTTGTGACCTTCTTTTTCGATTATTTTGTCTTTTTTTTTTTTTTTAAACTAACTTTTGTTATCCTACGGTTTTATTTCTTGATTGATATATGGGACACTATTTCAGGGAGCTGAGTAACAGATACCAGTGGATACCCTTCAGTTCACCTCCCAACATCCCAGTGGAGGGGCTCCGCTTTCATCCGTTTGAATTTGATAAAATGATTATTATTCACCCGTAAAATAACAGCACATTATGTATTGTTATTTGGCAACTATATGGCCGCTAGTCGGCCACAGCCATCGCGCTGCAGTGCGTTCAGCAGCCCGGTAATAATTACACAAACACTTCCGAGTTTTCCAACGATGGCCGGATTCGGAGTAGTGGTTTGGGAAAGACCACCAAGTTTGGATGTGTCCTATATTACTAAGATTATACGTTATACACGCACGGAGTTTCCTGTAATGTCTCATGACACAGTGTGTTATCTTGGAGAAAGTACTGACTTTGAACCTGTCTGCATAGAGCTGTGGGTATTTTGCTGTGCCAGGAATCGAATTTATTGCACATTAATTGTTGCTAGTTTTCAGTTTATCAACCCTGCATATTTGGATGTTGCATCGCCTTCACTGCGCATCGGTGTTGAGCGCTCCTCTTCCAGCTTGGCTTTGGTCAGCACTATATAAAACTGCAAATAAATAATGAACAGATGAGCAAGAATTTGGGAGAACAGAAACCGGAAAACAACAAATTGAATCAACACATTGTAAAAAGTGAATTACTAATTGGGGTAGATGGTAGTCAACCAGAATTAATAAAGCCACGAATCTGTTAGATCCAGGCAAAGGTTTCAATAATTTAAACCTGAGCTCAATTACTGGTAGCTATGGCACAGAGCAGCAGATAAGCTTAACTGAAGAGAAAATGTATAAAGCATTTAAAAGTACTGTTGGACTTGGCCCTTTCTGCAAGGACAAACTTTTCTACCTTCGGCCCCCTGTTTGCTGACTTTTAGGACTCTGTGCACTTTACTATTTCTAACCAGTGCTAAAATGCTTGTGGCGTTGCCTTTAAACATGGTAGAATTGGCTTACACCCAACTTGCATATTTAATTTACGTATAAGTCCTTAGTAAAGTGATAATGCATGTGTAAATTAAATGTTACTGGTGGGCCTGCAGCACTGATAGTGCCACTAACTTGAAGAGTACTGTGAACATGCCTCACGCCTGCCATTGCAGTTTTAGACTGCCATTTTGACATGGCATAATACACTTTTTGCGAGGCCCAAACCTTTCTTTTTAATACATATGTCACCGCTAGGGTGGTAGGCCTTGATCAGCCCAGAGGGCAGTGTGCAGCGTATTTTTTTAAAGTTGGACATGTACTGGTAGTGGAAAACTCTTAAATTCATTTTAAACTACTGAAAGGCCTTTCTCTCCTAAAGGGTAACATTAGAGTCACTTTATTACATTTGATAAGCTGTAGCTTCGAATTGGGAGCTAGTAGGTTGAGTTCAGTGTCTAAAAATTGTAATTAAAAGCCCTCTTTAATGGTAAAGTTGGATTTTTAGTCCTAAAATCTGAAAATGCCACTTATAGAAAGTTGGCATTTTCTTGTCCTAACAATTTTCTGCCTGCATCCTGTTCCTAGATCACATGACTAGTTGTAACTAGCAGTTGGTCCTTGTGAATTGCTCGGAGACAGTGAGATAAAGGGAAGCTAGGTGGTGGCAGGATGGTACACTCTTTGTTAATGATTGTGAGGATCTTTCACCTTTCACACTTGTAGATTACAAAGGCTTTGCCTAAGGACTCTCATAAAGGGTAGGACAATGATCTATTGTGACCCCTGACAAGCTGGGACCAGGGCAGGGAGGACAGAGATGCTGTTGGGTGGTGGCACAGCCTTCAGAGTCTTGGGACCTTCTCTCTTTAATGCCTTACCCACTGAACTAACTATTCCTGACTTGACACAGTTCAAGAAATGTGTGCATACCCACCTTTTCAGATTTTATACTACCCTAGAAATAAGTATGCATATATAAATACATTCACCAGATTCTGAGCTTCCCTATGTCTCCAAGGTTTTGTTAAAATGTCAGGTCGGCATGGTTGGCATACATTAGTGTACATACATATGCTATTCGCGGAAACGCCTGAGAGCAAAAGCAATAAACATGCCGTGTCCTCAGTTCCAATAGAATTTAGATATAGCGGCAACTAAGAGGAATTTGTGGTGCTTCATAGACAATAGTTACAGTTCTTTTTCCATCAAAACATCAGCCTTTGTATGGTAAAGGCGTTTGTTCACCATTGCAGCTTGCACCAATCTATCATTAACCAATGGCATCCTCCTTAATAGCAAAAAATAGCTCTTGGTTTTGGAATGTATGAAGAACATGGTCAGGAAATACTTAAAGCAGGGACAGAGGGTAATGTGTGTGAATTTATATTTATTTATAACAAGCATTCAGTGAGAATGCCTGCACACTAGAAGACTATGGCGCCTGAGTTGACGCATGATGTAGCAACATTAAGCAAGTCAGTGATGATATATAGAGTAAGTAGTTAGACAGCACATGATAGGCAAAAATTAATGATCAGTGCATGGCCATGTATGGTGGGCGTGACGGAGACAGATGCAGGAGGTGATTCGAGTGCCATATTGAAGAAGGTGGATCCCCGGGGGACTTAGAGCAGAACATTCTAGTGAATGCATGACAAATCTAGAATGATCTGCCTCAGGACTTGGCGCAGGAGGCATTGGAATGGCAAGGTTCTGCCAGGTGAAGTAGTGCAGCAGCTGGAGAAGCTTGCATGTTGAGATGTATTGCAAGAGTTGGGAGGATGCAAGATAAAATCTTTCATATTCCTTTTCCGCACAGGAAATTATACGGGATAATGCACCTATTTTTGTCTTACCATGAGATGTTTTAAAATATTTAGCCCACAGTAAGTGAAAGGCATCAGGGTGCAAGGCACTAGCAAAGGGAGCAGGATACAAAAGGTCATGGGAACAGCAGGGAATAATGAAGGCAACCAACTGATAAGACTAGTAACCAAAGAAAATAATATTCTTTTTTAAATTGTCCAAAGTGTAGAAAGATGATTAATTTCCAAAGAGAGGGAGTTGTAGAATTGAGGACCTAGAATACAGAAAGGTAGATGCAATCAACCAGGCCTCTACAGACCTCTCAGTTCATGCCAATTAGTGATGTGTAGCCTTGGTCTTTGCTTTTAACCCACCAATACCCTCCACTGAGCCATATTATTTTTCTCTTTCTTGTCCACTGTTTCGTCAACACTTTCCGTAGAATGCTGACCCATCAGATCTCTGAAAGGTGACTGCCCACCCATATCCACTCAGTTTAGTTACAGAAAAAAGAAAATTTCGATTAATATGCTGAAATAATGAACATTTTCTGCAAAGTATTCACAAGCACAAGTTGATGGGGAAAATATCCCAAAAACCAATTGGTTTTTGTGCAAGTTGTTTGTTTTCTTTGTGTTGGGGTGGTCTAATTAGTTGTGCAGTTTTGTATAGCACAATGCTAGCTACATCCATTACTTCTTGTGTTTCCTCTATAAACTGCTGTTGCCTTTTGTCTAAGTGGATCCTCTCCATGTGCGAGGCAAACTTTCCCCTGTCCACGTAAGCCACAGGAGCATGATCAGAGATTATTTATAGCAGCCTTCCAGTTCCAGTGTGTGAAACATGCCCCTTTTCTCTGTCAGAATAGCCATTGCCTCACTGTTGTGTGATTCCATTTGAGACATTGGACATGTGCTTTTTCTCAGTGTCAGTCTTGTCTGCTGTCCTCTTGTTATCATGTTCCCAGTCTGTAACACTTGTTTCCTTTCATTGTCATTGTAGGCTGCAAGTCATGCCTTCTTGGTAGGACTTGTCCCAGTGTTGGCGTGTTCCGAGTGTGTGAGACATGGGATAGTTGTCCAGGCTGGCTTAGCGTTGGCCCTTGAATTGCGTGTCCCCATTTTGTGAGACCTGTGTCTTCTCTGGTTCTTTGTCGGAGCAGTGTGTGAGACTTGTCCCTCTGGTAGTGTTGCCCATGTCACATAGTGTAGCTGCGTTCCCAGCATACTGCTTAAGAAGACTATTGGCCTGTCCTCCCCCTGCCTGTATTCCTAACACACAATCATCTGCAGAGTCCACTGTGGGTGGACTGTGCTACGTAGCTGCAGATTGTTCTTCCTTTATCCCTTTGACAACTCGGGGCTTATAGAAGGACAGAGATATCAGGGCTCAGGGGCGCAGCCCATCCATGGTGCCGGTGGACGGGTTCTATAACCCTCAATAGCCTTGCTCAGGCTGTCTTTACAATAGGCCTAACCCTAGGCTACTGGGGTGTCTGCTTTAGTGATGCCCCAGTTTCTATGGTGCACACTACACATGCAGGGCACTTTACTCATTTCGGATCAGGGTGTTTAGGAGAACAGATCATAAGGAAGCAGCACCTAGCTGCCTGCCTTGGGACTATATTCCAATACCGTCCTTCCTTCCCACGTACACACACACACAGCTTTCCCATGCTGTGAAGGAGAGAAGGTTGGTGGCCGTTTGTCCTTCTCGTTAGGCAGCTGTAAATATTACAGCCGGATCTACCCAGAGTCAGAATTAGCAGGACCAAGCTATTTAGCAAAGAGCAGGTGAGGGAAAGCAGTGCATGACATAACTGTCAAAGGGAGGAGGGATTAATGCATGACACAATTGTCAACGGGGGAGAGGCGTTGTAAGTCATGCCGCTTACTTAAACCAGTTAAAAAATGCTAAGTTTAGCTTGTATTCCTTCGAGACAGTGCAGAGAGTCATTGCTGCTTTGCACATTGGGTAGTTTGATGTTTGATGTGCAGTAAGCTCAGCGCTGCATTACCACCAGCTGACACATCCACAGGAGCGAATGTAGGTCAGGCTGGCTCATGAAGACAGATGGAAGCTGCTGGCACACCGAATATAATTAATGTTCCCAGCGACTGTAAGAAGAAATGATAAGGATTCAGCCCTTTTGAAAGTGTCAGTTCCACCCAATCTGGCTATTCCTGGCTATACTAACCACACACACCATACATTGTTGCGTGCTTTAACCTTGCATAGTGCTGTGTCTCTAAGGTTTGTGTTCCAGGCCCTCCCATTTCCTAATGGCATCATTCTGACCCTTATAGAGATCCGGATTTGGGCAGTGTTATAAATGGGGTCTCTAGGTGGCAGTTGGTTTGCACCCTGTCCAAGTAGGGACCCTAGCTCTTGTCAGGATAAGGGAGATACCCACTCAGATAACCCCTGCTCACCCCTTCGTAGCTTGGCACAAGCAGTCAGGCTTATCTCAGAAGCAATGTGTAAAGCAATTGCACGTAACACACAGTAACACAGTGAAAACACTACAAAAGGACACCACACCAGTTTTAGAAAAATAGCCAATATTTAGCTATATAAAACAAGACCAAATACGATAAAAATCCAACATACAGTAATAAAAATATGAATCCTGCATGAATTACTTACAAATACAGTTTCTTGAAGTTGATAGCTCCACCTGGGGCTATCACGGCGTCGTGATCAACAAAACCAACAGTTCAGGTCAGCCGTGGTGTCGAGTGCCAGCTATGGTGTTGGGAAGACCCACAAACAGTACCTTTGGAATTGCAGGGCGTCCTGATCCTCGCGATGAGATCCGGAGAGTGGGGTCGCTGGCATCGCGGTGTCGGTTCCGGAGGTTGGTGCAGGGGTCATCAGGCCCTTGAAGTCACACGTGTTGCGGATCGAACTCCGGGCTGATGAAGTCAGGAGCGCTGGCGTGTATGGCGTTGGGGCTGTGGTGCAAAGTGGGAGGATGCGACATGCAGTGGCCACAGGTGACGTGCAGGCAGCATCTCGTGGACGGCGTCCAGCAGCGTCGGTGAGAACAGGGCTGCGGTGTAAAGCGGGGCGGTACGACGTGTGGTATCACCAGGTCACGGTGCAGGCAGTGTCGTTGTGGTTGCCGAAGCGCTGTCGTCGGTAGGCCCAAGTCGGCGGTGCAGCACTGGACTGGATATCTGCGGCATCCACGAGTTGCAGTGCAGGCAGGGACACCTGGTGACGACACTGGAGTCGATGGTGCTGGCGTCGGTGGACTGGGGCTGCGGTGTGGGACAGGACGGTGCTTCGTGTATCTCATGAGTGGTGCCCACAAGCCACGGTGCAGGTAGCGGCACCGGTGTCAGCAGGAGAGACTTTGTCGGACATACCCAGGCTGCGGTGTGAGCAAGGCGATGCCGGACTACGGGGCCCACAGGTCACGGTGCAAGCAGTGTCTAGGTGGCATTGTCAGATGGGGGAGTCAGTGAGATCAGGGTTGCGGTGCGAAGGGGGGCAGTGCGGCTCCATGTGGCGTCGGCAGGTCATGGTGCAGGCCAGAGGCGTCGTTGGCAGCAGCGCAGTGGTTTTTCTTCTTAAGCAGCACAAAACACACAGTTCCCACTGCTGTAGGCAGATGAAACTGAACTCTTTGGTGTCCCTGAGACTTCCAACAGAAGGCAAGCTCTACTCCAAGCCCTTGGAGAACTTTCTCAAGCAGAATATACAGCAAAGTTCACCCTTTGCTCTCTTTTCAGGCAGAAGCTGCAACTGCAGGCCAACCCAGCAAAGCAACACAGCAAAGAGGCAGTACTCATCCTTCAGCACTTCAGCTCTTCTCCTTGGCAGAGGTTCCTCTTGATCCAGAAAGATTCTTAAAGTCTAGGGTTTTGGGTCCACTACTTATACCCATTTCAGCCTTTGAAATAGACATACTTCAAAGGAAAGTCTCTGTTGTTGACAAGAGCCTGCCTTGCCTAGGCCAGACCCCAGACACACACCAGGGGGTTTGGAGACTGCATTGTGTGAGGGGAGGCACATTCCTTTCAGCTGTAAGTGACCACTGTTCCCTCCACCCTAGCTTAGATGGCTCATCAGGATATGCAGGCTACACCCCAGCTCCCTTGGTGCACTGTCTAGAGGAGAGGTGCAAACATCCCAGCTGTCAGACTGACCCAGACAGGGAATCCACAAACAGGCAAAGTCACAGAATGGTTTAAGCAAGAAAATGCCCACTTTCTAAAAGTGGCATTTTCAAACAAAAAATCTACAAACCAACTTCGCTTAAAGATGTATTTTTAAATGTGAGTTTAGAGACTCCAAACTCCATATTTCTATCTGCTCTCAAAGGGAAACTACACTTTAAGGATAATTAAAGGCAGTCCCCATGTTAACCTATGAGAGAGATAGGCCTTGCAACAGTGAAGGCTGAGTTTGGCAGTATTTCACTGTTAGGACATGTGAAACACATCAATACATGTCCCACTTTTAACATACACTGCACCCTGCCCTTGGGGCTACCTAGGGCCTAACTTAGGGATGCCCTACATGTAGTAGAAGGGAAGGTTTGGGCCTGGCAAGTGAGTACACTTGCCAGGTCGATTTGGTAGTGCAAGACTGCATATACAGACACTGCAGTGGCAGGTCTGAGACATGTTTACAAGGCTACTTATGTGGTGGAACAATTAGTGCTGCAGGCCCACCAGTAGCATTTGATTTACAGGCCCTGGGCACCTCTAGTGCACTTTACTGGGGACTTACCAGTAAATCAAATATGCCAATCATGGATAAAACAATCAACAGTACAATCTACACAGAGAGCATATGCAATTTAGCACTTGTTAGCAGTGGTAAAGTGCCCAGAGTCCTAAAACCACCAAAAACTGGTCAGAAAAAATAGTAGGAAGGAGGCAAACAGTTTAGGGATGACCCTGCAAAAAGGGCCATTACCAACAGGCATAAACTCCCATTTGTGCCCAAATCTGGATTCAAGGTCGGCCACAGATTGTGAACTTCTCGTTCACTGATTGTGGGGTCCCCTCCCCACACAATTTTAACCAAGTAAAATTGTGCAGCACACTTTTTTGAAATCCTAGTATGTGCACCTTGAAACAGGCGAAGGTAGGCACATTTAGTGCGTTATCCCCTATTCTGAGGTCCGAAACTTAGAATGTCACTCAGATTCCTCCCCGGTAAACATCATACAGCAGACTATCAATATTTATCAGGTACGGAATTTGCACCGAGACTTGCATGATGATCAGAGTGAAGCCCTTTGTGCTTTGGTCGACACCACTTCTACATGGAGGTTTGTATGTAGATTCACTGCTTCTCTGTGAAAATATTTACAATGGCACTCAGGAGCCTCCTTCCCATATTCTGACTTCATAGTTCTAGTAGTATTCTGGCGTCAACAAATGTTTGCCACTTGAGCTCCGCCCATTTTCTGCAGCAATTTGAAAATGTCGATCAGCCTATCCTTCACAGTCTATGTGCACTGTAGAGGTGTGGCCCGTAGTTGTTGAGTTTTAAACAGGGCTCCATCTTGGTGGCCCATCTGTTACCTGTATCTCCGCTCTTCTTATCCTCCTGAACGTAGGGACTACTGAAGATGATGTAATATCACAGACGTGACCCCATCAGCCTCACAGGAATGCTCTGCAAAAGATTGTAATATTTGTAGCCAGCAGACCTGTTGATGTGCACCAGAAGCGTTGAACTTTGGTCCACAGTGACCGGATCCATGCCAGATTTTTATGATAACCACTGGATATGTAAATCGTTGTCATATAGATTAAATTTATGTGAATACCCCCATTGTGGAAGTCCTGAAAATATTTGTGCGTGCTCTGATTATATGTTTTTTTTTATTGAAAAGAGCTTTGACAATTCAGCCTCGTCCACGCTATTTACATGTATTACATAAATACGTTAATTAATAAAGAAAATGTGTCAATTCTGTGGTGAGTAAAGAAAAGGCACAAACAAAACATTTCATTCCTTTAGCAATCTAAGAGTTGGTCATTTCTCTTCTGCCATGATAAAGGCTTCACAGTGGTAGTGCCTGATGGACACTTCATTCCTTTAGCTATCCCAGAGTTGTGCACTTCTCCTCTCCCAGCAGGAAGCCTTTGCCGTGACAGAGGCAGTGCCTGGTGGGCACTTAGTTTCTTTAGCTGTCAGAGACCTCGCCCTAAGAGGACGCCTTTCCTATGGTTGTGTCTCAAGTGCGACTAGGTCAATCTAAGTTTGAGCAATCTAGTACTGTATTTAGAAGCAATCAGGTAACCAACGCAAGGAGCAATCAGAAAGGAAGGGTGGGGGCAATGTGAGGCCAACTTTAGTGACCATCCACAGCTTATTTTGGAGATCCCCATGCCTAGTATGCGCGTGTTACAACAGAACAGATCAGACATCACTAGCACACCCTCAACCACAAAATACATCACTGAGGGGTTATAGCCTGCTGTGAACGAGCACAACTCAACACAAACTTCCCACAAATGCGCCACCACTTACCCCTGGGCATTGATAGTCTATAGAAACGGTAATGCGCTACTGTTGTCTCATACCAAACTATGGATCACACAATAACTTTGTAGGACCCAGAACTAGGTCCTACAGAGGTAACAGACAGACAACAATATCTGACTATCTGGACTCTGGAAAATCCTCAAACCAGAGCATGTAGAAAGGTACACTTTTGATTTCCGAGAACCTGTTGAAGCCATGTCAACCGAAGAAATGTGCTATACAAATGTAATCCAAATACAAGCGTGACATATTAGTGGATGATGTTTTAATATATTTAGGGCCACTGTAATTATGGGATTGTGCGCCCATGGCAATATTCACATAATTAGAGATTTGCTGCATTTGCCACATTATCCATCATCTGCCGCATAATCTGAAGATGTTATAAAAAAATATTTGTTCCTGGCTCAAACGTTCAAACCTTACTAAACCTTACTAAAATGCAACACATGTTTGCACGTGGTGGAAGGCCCTTAGCAAAGCTGTACTGGTCACTTTTCTGTTTCTTACTGTAATAACTGGGTGTTGAGTTGGTACTAATGAGGTGCAACCAATGTCCAGACAGTATTACCACATCTAAAAATGACAAAATCATGAAGTATTACTGTTACAAAATGTGCTGCATTATGCCACATAATTTGCCTTTTTTTGCATCATAAGTTACTCAACCCTGCCACATAATTTATCCCGCTCCTGTCTCATAATTCCAGTCGCCCTGATTATACTGTAGGGCAATGTCATGCTGTCTAATGGATTGGGCGGCTCTTCCTTAGTTTGAGGGCAGTGTTATGGTCTTCTAGCAACAAAATGATGCTCATGTTATGTTAATTTCTGGCCAAAGATGGGGTTGATCAAGTGATTGTAGTAGGGTCATTTGACTTGGTATTTTGTGGCCAGTTGAGTGGTTACTTTGGAGGCTTGCTCATTTTTGCATCTGAACAGCCAGAGCCTCTTTTTGAAACTTTGTGGCGCTCATGTTAAAGACCATTCAGTAGTGATTTGGCAGCAATATGATATTCTCTTTGAAGTGATTCGATAAACCAGTCTAATGTTTAATTGAAAGACTAAGTGCAGGTTTGATGTTGATTTGGTGCAATTTGAAGTTCTTTCTGAAGCAGTTTGATGCTTGATTTGAAGACAAACTGTTGCTTACTTGTGTGCGAAGTTAATTTTTAAAGAATTAATTTGTAGACAATATTTACACTGCGACGCAGATGAATATTTGGGTAAAAGTGTAAACCTAATTGAGAATGATGCTGAATATGGGTCAGTTTTATTCTGCTATGCAATAAATATCACCCATAACTTCTATATAAGAGGCACATGCGCAGTAAGGTTAGGGCGACACTAGAACATTGTGCGGTTTTGAAGGATTCGCAGAAGTTCAGATGGTTGCACTATCAGTGCTTCGTGCTCAGTGTTCATGATCATTCACAATATAACCCATGCTTCAAGTATCAGAGAACCACCGAGTTTGCCTTGCGTGTTTTCTTTCTTTCACATGTCGTTGAAAGCCACTGCAGGAAATGTACCTTTTTTGCTCAATTTATACAATGGAAATAGTTTGGGCCCTATTTACAAAGTTGAACATCTTAATGGAGGGGCACGCCATGGCTTAGATTTTCGACATTGCATTGCCAATACCAAACTTTTTGTTTTTCCCCTACACACGTCATAGAAATACAGACTTTATGCCAGGTGGTTTTTCTGCAATGGAAAATCTACGTGGGCATTGAAAGTTTGATACCACTTTATGTTTTATCCCATGTTTTCCCGCAAGAAATTCAATTTTTCCCTCTGTATAAATGGCTTTGCCCACACTCTCGTTGTATGGCCAGATCTGATGGCTAAGTAGACTGATGGACCCACCGCTGCACGCGTGTTTCATGTCACAGTCACAGGTTGGAGCTCCCGTGTGTCCACTCATCTTTTCAAGGTTGATAAAATTCGTACCACTGAGGTGGGTAACAATAAACCCCTGTTGTCTCGTTGGTATTACAAATACACTTTACGTTATACCTAAGGTTGACTGAGGCTCCTTCTCACACTTCAGGGGCACTTTATTCTGTGAGACAATTGTACATACAGATACCTGGCAGAAATCTTACACAGATGTGCCTTAGCACTTTCCCTTATTTTTTGTGTCTCCATGCAGAAATATTGCTCATCATGGAGACCCACTAACTCTGACACCTGAATGAAATTAGGTGGTGCTTCCACCTCATTCCTACCATAGAAACTTACATATGGCTGCCTTTGATAGGAGTATGTTCCCTGTGTTTCCAGAGGAGACTACTTGCAAGGGGTAGGACAGTAGCCACTACTGTGTGGGTGTTCATCTACTGATGCATGTGGGAGCTCCCTGGAACGGCCACAAATCCGCCCCTAAACCAACATACATGACCCTAGAAATTTCACTAAACTGATGCCTAAAAATCACATTTTCAAAAACAAAATATCACCTGTCCAGGTTGGGATTCTGCCCCTTCAAATGTATTCATCTGCACATTTGTTGAATATGCGATCCAGCTCTTTCTGTATCCCCTGTTCACCAAGACAACCACCCTGCAAAATGTACCCTAATTAGAACTCTGACTCATTTCACAGTGAGTTGGATTAACAAGGGCAATGTCTCACTTCTTTCTTTGTGTTATCGCTGCCGAATTCAGAATGAACTGCCTGCGAGAGAAGCTGGAAGCCATTCGATGGGTCCATACAATCGGCACATCTTTATTCGCCGAGGAAGGGACATTGCCAGTCTTTAAAATGTACACAATTAGGCCACGCAAATATATGCCAGCATGGCACCTTTACCTTGTGCTGTTGAAAGCTTGCAAGAAGGCTCATGAATCTAGTTGTTCCCACAGTATTGGGAACAATGATAAACATGACTAGCTCGCTCGTGCAGAAGTGTGAGAACGAGAACAAAAAAGATGGTGGAGCAAAACAGAAGATCACATGTATAGCTCTTCATTTGTTGTTCGGTGTTGCTGAAAGCATTGATTTGTGAAATGGTTCAAATTCTCAAATGAATTTAAACAAAAGTCAGAAAGCATCCATGAGTAATATGTTGGACAGCTACTCCAGGTATATTCGCTGTACGCCCTGCTGTACCATCACCTTTGCAAGGAGTGATGTACAATAGCTAAGTATCCTTGGGCAGGAGACTGGTCATATGAAGGAAAAGGGGACGTATGGATGGTGGGTGGGCCCAAGATGCGGTGTGGTGGATTAGGGTAGGCTGCTTCGCAGCAGGGTGTGGGAGTCAAGGTGCTAAGGAGAGTGAAGAGCTTCTTAGAGAGTTGATCAGTCAGTCTGGACTTCAGCAGCAAACTGTGCATTTTCCATTGTTAATAGGGTCTACAAATCTGTAAGCTAATGCAACACAAAAATGTTGAGCACATCGATTCTAGTGAGGGGTGAGGGTAAACCTTTTGCAGCATTTGGTCAACTAGTTTGAAGAAAGAGGGATTTCACATACTTTCTCAAGTTCTGTTGATTTAGTCAATATAAGGCAGCTATTGCTGTGATTAACGCACACCTTATACATTTGATCTAAGACCTTTATGCATACACATAAGTCTGATGTCTAAAAAAGTAAGCTATTTAACCAGAAAGATACAGATAAAGACAGACATAAAGAGGGGATGAACCTTATCCCTTTGCTATGTAATGAATACATGTTTGTAGATCCTGTAAGAAGTTCCATAAGATATCCTCCAACTGAGAGGTCATCCAATATTGTTATTAGTGTTGTGTTTGTGCCACAAAACGGCGACATTAGCCAGAAGTGGAGACTCTCCTATGCTGTGTGGTTGTAGGCCATGTACTGCAGTGCAGGGTTAAGATCAACAGAGACATACCTAACACCGTGTCCAGGGGGGAAGGTCAAGGTAAACCTCCTAAAAGATGTATATCACAGAAGCTGCCCTAGAACAAATCAAGCAACTTCACTATTTATAAAATACAGCTTGACAGAAGTCGTCGTAGAAAGAACACACCTCACCAGCATCATGAAAAGCAGAGCCCTTTGCTGGTGGTGCACTGAGATTCTATAAGAGATATAACATGGGTTGCTGACAAACCTGTACACTATGTTTAAGGTAAAACCAGGAGTATATTTACAACACAGTGCAGGGAACCCTAGGCAAAATGCCTCAAAAAACATGTTGGAGGATGGATAATTCTGAGAAAAGATGCATTTTCCCTTTAGAAAGCAGAGTGCCACCTTTAACTGATAGACTTCAGAATGAGGAAAACAATAATGCCCTGGGTGTTCTGAAGAAGATTCTCAGTGAAGAATGAACAGATGAGTTTGTATTAGAGCAAATTGGTCAAAACCACACTAGCACACCAACTCAGAAGGATGTTAGAGGCCATGTCACGTAAACAACCATTCAAGCCCATACAAAACATAATAGTAAACAAAATAGCAGAACAAGGAGGAGCAACACTGCATTACTATGCCCAGAATGAAGCTCCTGAACTGCAGAAAAGTAAGAGACAGATGGAAGAGTACACATAGCGCTGTATCCCACAATTTTCAAGTTCAACAGATAATGCAGGCTGAGTGAAAACTTCTGGGGAGAAACACAAAGTTCGTTTTTGATGGAAGTGAGCTTCCTTCTCTCAGACCGATATTTGGAGGTCTCGAGATCACTAAAATGTGATATCCTGTGGAATAAGGAACTAAGCAAAAAAGAAACTTCTACCGCAGAGAAAAGCAGACTTTGGATGCTTTAAGGGCGACAGGAGAAGATGAAATAAAATGAGGAAACCAATTACAAAAGCTCAAGCCCCAGATGCAATCTGCACCAAGGATGAGGGCACAGAAATAGATGTGCAAAGTGTATGAATCCCTGATGTGAACGTTTATTAATGAAAGAGAATCATTTTGAAATGTACATCAGACAAGCATACAGGTCTACAATTTTAGTACAGGGCAAGGGGATAGCGCACTCAACAGTTTGAATAATTGTAAAGATGCAGGTTTTGAACATGTGGAAACCTTGCTGAGGTCAAATTGTACATAAATGAATTGTGATATTATTAGTCCTTGCCAGTGATGAAAACAGTATGAACCCAAGTTTCAGTTGTCAAGAAAAGTATACTATTGCGTGGGTAGCCTTTTGAACAACCGTTTGCCAGAAAACATTTTTGTTCTATTTTGTATATATTTGATCCACACACTAAATGTATATTTGTCCTGAAAAATAGAAGCATAATCGTTTTGTTCGAAATGACAGTCTTTTGTGTGGTACCACCCAAGGTTTTTGTCTTAATTGTTGCATGATATTTAAAAGAAGGACATGTAGAAAGTTAATAATGTGAAACACATCCTTATAGCCGAAAGGCCCTAAAGCTGTTTTCACTGTAGCATGGTTGGTTGTCCCCTAGTAAAGTTTTGGGATACTATATTAAATTTAATATTGGTATCCCCAGCTAGAGAACAGCTACAAAGTTCCCATTTTGATTCTTTGAATTATGTATTACAAACCTAGTTCATTGGTGATGTAGAGTGGGTAATTAATATTTTGGAATGGGTACTTTTAGAAAGCTACTCTTTCCCTACTTAAAGCCTCTAGAGGCATAATTGCATTAGCTGCAGCTCTCACATAGGAGATGAATCGCGCCTTTGATGAGGTATGAGCTTGCTGAGCTGAGACAAAAATGTACTGGCATGATTACTGCCCACGCTATGCCCAGGAACTCAATTAACCTCAAAGAGGCCTTCCCTGTCACAGGCAGATGTAACTAACTCCTAAGCCTGCCCCCTCCTTTGTTCCTCTTGTTGGCCAGTCACCAATCCCAGTGGGAGAGGGCCTGCCCACAGAAGCAGTTTTCACAGACCACTGATGAGGGGGTGCTCATTTCCCTGGCAATACCTCTAGGATGGGTACAGGAGCTCTGCAAAGGAGAAGGAAGATTAGGCCATTTTGTGTTTAGGTAGAAAGAGATACTGTGGGATTGCTTGCAGTTAGACACTGTGGAAATGCTGCAAAAAGGGGAAAAGGTGACCCTGGGAATGTTTACCCCATTGATTACGGAGTGGCCAGGAGTTTCCCAGGCTGGTGCCAGGCATAAAGGTGGCACTCACAGTACCCTCCTCAGAACACTTTCTGGACCTGTGGAAGGGCAGAATAGGACAGAATCTGCTGTCTGGGACTTGAGATGAGCCCAGAAGATTGGACCAGCTCTCCCTCTTGTACCCAGGAAAAAGAGGTGGACTCCGAGCTTCATAAGGCTGACATCATGTTCAAGCTACAGGGACACAAAAACTAACAAGAGGCCTTTTTTTCAACTTCCCAGTTGATCATTTCTAGCAGGTCTTGCCCTGGATCCTGCTGCTGGCCTCAGCTGAAGTGAGTCCTGACCCCCAAGATCTGTCCCAAAGGTCCTGGACCCTTGACTGTTCTGAAAGTATCCCCTCCTATCCTGAATCCTGTGTCTTAGAAATGTTTTGGCTTCCAAGACCCTCAAAGGACTAAGGACCAACCTACCAAGCCGATGCACAGAAGGTGCATTGCTGCTGGGCCAAAGATTCAGGTTGCTCCCACTAAGATGTTTTCTGGCCTCATGGAGCCCTCTTTGACTAGAGCTTGAAGCCTTGTCCTGCTGCAAGGCTCTGAGCTTCCAAAAGTGACCTAGTCTGAAGGAAGAAATCTTCACTGAGCGAAGGCCTGAAAAGTATCTGTACGAAGAAGGACCTTCTCTGGGAGCAAAATTCAAATTTGGAGCTTTCACCTCAAAATGTCAGTGGCTTCACTGAGATCTTATCCAGAGATTATCTCAGAATATGGAGCGCTCTTCGGCCCCAGCCTGTTGCCTTTCCCCACTGAGGATTATTTTACTTTCATTTCAGAGGCTAAGTCTGCATCTGACCAGTGCTCCATCGCAATTGGCCTTCATTTGTGCCTGTGTACCAGTCAAGTGGAACCGAATGACCGCAGTTGGCACTTAATGCTTTTTGGTGCTATTTTCACATTTAAATTTTAAAAATCCATGGCTCTGGCTTCCCTTATTGAATTTGTGTCATGTTGCTGTCATTATATTTATTAACATTTACTTTAATATTTGGGATTTTTCTTCTGTTGTGTTTTGAGTTTATTAGTGTTTGACTGCTGCATATATACTTTTCACACTGGCTTTAAATTAAGCCTATCTGCTTTGTGACATACCTACAAGGGTTGAGCTAAGATTAACTTGGTGGCTTTGAAGGTTCGTCCTGGTTGTGGTTGCTATTTGAGGTGGGTAGTCACCTCCCTCAACTAATACACTAATTTCCTACAACTTTTATTTGTAAGGCATTTCAATTGAGTGTTTGCTTAAGGTACCTTCTTTAATGTTTAGTAAATAAAATCAGAAAAAGTGCTTTATGTATGAATTCATCTCTCATGTTTATTTTTTCCTGTTCTTTTTTATTACTTCCTCATTCCATCATCCTTTCCCGGAATGATCCCTGTATCCTCTGGTCAATGTATCCATTCCAAACGGTCTCCAGGGCATTGGCTTTCTATCATATTTTAGATTTTGGGAAAACTGAAGCTTGCATTTTTTGCCTTTAGAAGTTTAAATGTTGTATGCAAACCTGCACACCGTCTAAGAGCTCTGTCACCTCTGCTTATGCAGTGACATCTCAGAATGTTGTTTCCTCCTCAGTGCAATCTCCCATATTGTTCACTCATCTCTTGATTTTGATATTCAGCCCAACATTTTGCTCTAAGAGTGAAGAGGCACAGGAGGTCCAGATGTGGCCACAGAAAGTATCATACTCCTCACCAGTTCTTTTCATAATGCATTATTGCATGTTTGAAAATGTTTTGTGCTAGGACTGTTTCTGGCAGGACCCTATCCCCAAATCTGAAGACAGTATTACTGTGCCCACCGAGAGAAATCAGTGACACACCTGAACGTAGAGTGCTGAGTGGCCACATGTTACTATTTTAGTCAAAATTCAGGAAATAACATTTACTGGCAAATCATTGATCACTAATCACCCATATGGCTTCTTATGAAGCTTCCCTTCCACCCTCTTGATTTATGGAGTGAACTTTCTCTTGCCCCTCACCTGACTGCTCAGTGAACGTCCCCTTTCCTACATCTACGGTAACTGGAAAGGTACAATTGTAGAACAGATACAAAGTATCAGGACAGTCTGTTCTGCTGAAGTCATGTCATATCTAACCTGTACATCCTTTTGGGGTCTCCACCTTTACCCTACATTATTCTTAATAAGATGAGCATAACACAATCACATAGGTCCAGCAAACATAATTGAAAACATAGCCTCTTTCCGAAGTGGAACAAATGCCACTCCCTGTAGTGAGAGAGTGGAGCATGGACAGTACTTTTTGGGTACAAGGGATAGCATCTGCTCTTTGATATCCCTGGCAGGGCCTTCTTTTTTGTTCCCTCAGGGCTCATATAGCAACTGTAAGGAACTTAAAGAGGTTTTTAAATACCCCTATTTACTTTGTGCTGCTTTCAGTCTCTACCTTTGCCCAGCCTTTAAGCAACAAATGAGAGGCTGTTGAGGGGTTACATGTGAGGTCAGGGGTTTTTACTGTGAATTCATCAGGAATTCCAGTACTGATACCTCTGTCATTTTGGGGAATTAACTTCCCTGAAGAGAAACCAGAGGAGCTTTGGCAAGATAGTGAGGCTGCATATCCAGAGCTTCACCACCCCTAGGGAGTGACTCCACCTCTGTCTGTCTAAGGAAGCTTTTTTTTTCTGTGACACATCTGGTGATAATCTTCAATGAACTAATCATTTACAAGGCTGACTGCTTACTGGTAATCTTAACTACATGGGGTTATACCCTTCCTCATGATAATCCTGCTTCCCTCACTTCCTTCCACTGGATGCACTGGCTTTGTTAGTTTCTTGTTATGATTTCATGACTTGCTATGGAAGGCTAACCCTCTGAAACTCCACCAAAGGAGGGAGGAAGAGCTATGTTAAAAAAATCTAACTGCACTTCTTTGGAGACTAGCCGCCATCAGAGATAAGGACTGTGAGGAAGAAGATGTATAAAGTGATAAGGCAGAGGTGAGCCGTTTTCCACATTTTGTATAATGCGCTTATGCGTGCCTCCTACTATTAAAATGCGATGAGTTCAGTGCCCGTTCATAAGAAAGGACAGTTATGCTTAAATTACAGTTTATAAAGGCTGTGAAGCAGCTCTGGCATACAGAAGCCACTGTTACGTTTGAGCCAGTACACCCTGCCCTGGAAATTGGCTATATAAAACACCTATCAATAGAGTTCTGTTTTACATAAGGGATCAATGGCAATCTGCATCATGGACGTAGTCAACACATGCTTACCAAAGGGCAGCAACCTCAATGTTACAGAAAGTAGAGTGGATTTAGAACATAGGCAGTGGCGGCTCACCATAAAGAGTTCCAGGGCTCTGCCCCTACATTGATAGCCAGACTGGTAGCCAGTGGCAGCTCGCCATAAAAGTCTCTGAGACTTCCCCCACCATTAATTAAGAGGCTCCTAAAAAATGAAAATCATCTTGTTACTAAAAGAGCATAATGTTAAGCAATGGTGGCAATGTTACCTTCTTTGCCTAAACATGCTGCAGCTAGCACCCGCCATTTATCTTTTGTGGCAATGCGGCAGGTCATCATGGCGTCCACCCTAATAGATTCTAAAGTTCTGTGCGAGAAAGGGGATGAGAAACGGGCAGCTTTAAACAGAACCTCAACCCAGCATGATTGCACCAGGTTGACATCAGTTGTGATCTGTTGTTCTTGAAAAACCAAGCCTTAGTGATTTTCCTTTGCTGCCAGAAAGGAGATGACACAGTGCTTAGTGTGTAAAAACAATAAGTGCCAGGGCCATTGTCAAGAGGCCACCATAGCTTGCACCACCACCAATGCCAGCGCTGCCATCATAATACCTACACAACCACTAACCATCACACAATTCTGACTGGTTGAGGCCCCCAAAGCTATAAGAATAGATTTGGAAGCAGGTATTTGTTATTTTTCATATATATATAAAACAACTATTTTTCTGCTTATCTCTAAATCATACAAAGAGTGCCACCATGTGGTTGCTCACAATTAAGTGCCTGTGCAGAGCACCAGAAACCACTGGCTCAAATTAAATGCTGAGATAACATCAAGACAAGCTGTGCTTTCGACTCAGGCGGCAACAATTCAAATAGGGCGTGTATACACACAAACACACACACACACACAGAACAGCAGCACAGGAGCAGACACACGAAGAGAAATGCAGTGCAGACTATCCTTCTATAAATGGGTTTATAAAAGTTCATTCTCTAACTTTGAGCATGAATGACATGTTTATCACTAGAAGAAATTTAAATACATGGGACCCTGTTTCCTACTAGCTTAATTTATGTTCATAGAAATATTTAGTTTAGCAGCCTGTAACCACAAGATGCAATTGGTTCCTGTAAACCTGATGCTTTTAATTTCTCGTGACGCATATTCAGACTCAGCTGGCTTTTTCCACTCTGCTACTCCCTGGGTGCATTTACTTTAGATGACAGGCTAGTTTATGATGCAGCAGGGCTAAAAAATACTGGCTGTCTGTACATGCATTTCATTCTCAGGACCCACTCTTTAAATTGACAAATTGGTTACTTTAAAAAGTAGTGTTACAAGGAACCGGTAGTGCTAGGCACTTTGCTTGGAGGGAGACATTTAACTTCTCCTGTCTTTTGTTTTAATGTGTTTAAAATAGCTGTATCCTGAGCATGTGGCATGCCCTTTGGCTCCCTCAGTACTCCCCTGGAAGCTTTGAAGTGCACCATTACTTGCCCCCAGAACTGCCACAACTTTGAAATGTAGCTGCACAAGGACATGGAAAAAATAGGACCAATAAGCACATTTCTAATGGCTCATTAGTTGAAGATTGTATTAATACCCTTTCAAAATCTCTGGATTTTTACCCAGTTTCTGTAAGAGGGCAAACCCTTCAAAACCTTCTGGGAGGAAATTGAGCTGCTTGCTGCTGTCGCTTGCTTGACCCAAATCAAGAGCTATTTAAGCCCTGCCACTTTCAGAGTTCACTGCCACTGAACATACAGCCTTGTAAGTTGCTACTTGTACATTTCTGAGTACAAAAAGCTACAAGACCATTAGATAATTTCGTAAATTTACCTGCATGATGAATTACTATGAAAATAGGTTGCCACTGGAAGTTGGGAGCCTGCAATGGTTCATTTAGGGTATGGCAGATTGTACTGTGTTACACCATGGCAGTGGGAGCATATTCACTTCGGCCCTGGCAGACTATAGCCTGCCATATTTAGAGCTCTCCACCTCCCAAACTTAAAAAAACATAACATATAGGAGAGTAATCTGGATATTTACAACAAAGATAAAGCAGCTTGTGGAGGGCAAGCATCTTAATGATTCCTGGGCTAGGGAAGGGTAACCCACAGTGCTATCATATCTGGCTGCTGGGTAATAGCTGGGCCATATTTATCCTTGATTATAACCTCCTTTTCTCTATGACTCCTTATCCCCAAGTATTGCCATGAATCACCTCCCCATTGCAATGGAACGTCATGTTCTGACCTGACAGTGCCAGGGTTGATGGGAATGCCTACGATTTATCCCAGTTTATCCACAAGACTGACAGCCTTCCAAATCCTGTAATTTATCTTAATTCTGTAGGAAAGTACCCTCTTTGTTGGCATGGTTACACCCTTTGTCTGCTTGATGTCAGTGTGTTTGACTGTGCTCACTGGGATCCTGCTAACAAGGACCCCCGTGATTATGCTCTGACTCCCAAAAGTCTGTAATTCACCCACAATTTAGCACAGTAGTGCCCCCTTATAAGTCCCTAGTATGTGGTACCTAGTTACCCAGGGAATTGGTGTTCCAGGGGATCACTGTGGGCTGCAGCATATATTTTGCCACCCATAGGTAACCCACGCAAACACTTCTGCAGGACTGCCATTGCAGCCTGCGAGAAAAGGTGCAAGCACCCTTTCACTGCCATTTTTCACTGCACCAGGTCATGTACAAGTCACCCCTATGGTAGGCCTTCTAGCCCAGAGGGCAGGGTGCAAAGTACCTGTGCGTGAGGGCACCCCTGCACTAGCAGAGGTGCCCCCACAAACTCCAGGCCCATTTTTCCAGACTTCGTGAGTGCGGGGATGCCATTTTATGCGTATACTGGACATAGGTCACTACTTACGTCCAGCTACATTATCGTAACCCCGAACATAGACGTGTTTGGTATCAAACATGTTGGAATTATACCCCAAGGCTTTTGCAAGCATTGGTTGTATATTTCCATGCACTCAGGGGGCTCCTTGGAGGACCCTCAATATTGCCATTTCAGCCTTCTGAGGGTTTCCAGGAAGCCCAAGCTGCTGCCACCTCCGAGACAGGTTTCTGCCCTCCTGTTGTTAGAAAAGCTCACGCCCAAGAAGTCAGAACAAAGGATTTTCTTTGGGAGAGGGGTGTTACACCCTCTCCCTTTGGAAATAGGTGTTAAAGGCTGGGAAGGGTTAGCCTCCCCAAGCCACTGGCAATTCTTTGAAGGGCACATTTGGTCCACTCCTTAAATTAAACCAGTCTTTACCAGGTCAGGGACCCCTAGTCCCTGCTATGGTTTGAAACTGGACAAAGGAAAGAGAAGTGAGGACTCCCCTGTCCATCACCACCCCAGGGGTGGTGCTCAGATCTCCTCCAGAGGGTCCCTGGGTTTTGCCATCTTGGATTCCAGGTTGGCAGGGAACTCTGGGAGCATCTGAGTGGCCAGTGCCAGCAGGTGACGTCAGAGTCCCCTCCTGATAGGTGGTCACCCAGCTAAGTGACCAATCCCCCTTTCAGGGCTATTTAGGGTCTCTCTCTTGGGTGGTTCCTCTGATTCGGATTGCAAGACCCCTGCAGGAATCCTCAGCACCCTCCACTTCCACTTCTGACTGATGAAACTGCATCTGGACTCCTCAAGACCCTACAAGCTGCAACAAAGAAGCAAGACGCCTTCTGCAACATTGTATTGCCGGTTCCTTTCAGCAACTGCAACATTTCCTCAGTTGTGCTTCCTCTGAGGACAGCCCGTCTTTAACCTGCATCAGAAGGAAGAAATCTCCCTTGGGGTGAAAAAGTCACTCCCCTGCTTTTACAGGCACCAACTACGACGATGACCTGCTGCGTGGATCACCTCTCCTGCTGAGCTGCGTGGATCCTGCATCATGGGCGGTGGACTGAAGTAGTCCCGACGGTCCTCTCTTCCAACTGTCCAACCTGGGTGAAGCTAAGTCTTTGCTTGCCCACGCAGGACAGTTCCCCCATGCACTACGTCATTTGCAGCTGCCAAGGCTTGTTGGTATCCTTCCTCCAAGATCTTCATGCATCTTGAAGCTCCAGCCCCCAGCACTCCTTCCTGCAATGCACAGCTCCCTCAGTGGTTCTTAGGCGGCATGGGAGCCTTTCTCGTAGTGCTGCGTGGGCCTCTTCTGTGACTTTCCTGTCCTGTTCCTTGTGGGAATCCTGAGGGTGCTGTCTATTCTTCTGTGGGCTTTCTGTGCTGTTTAGGGCCCCCTTTGACTCCCCCTCCTGGGTAGAGTCTACCTGGTCCTTCCTGGTCCCCGGCAGTGCCATTTTCCTCTAACTGTGAGCTTTGCGTGGGCCAAGGCTTGTTGGCAGACTCCGACAACGCAAACGTGACTGCAATCCTCCATCTGGCGTGGGACATCACCTGCACCCTCCAGGACCCCAACTTCGTCTTCTTGAATGCAGTGCTGACTCTTCTTCCTCACCAGTGATTCACTTCTTGCACCTTCATACTGTTGGGTTGGGGCTCCTGCCCTTCCTGGACTCTTCTGTGCTTCTTGGACTTGGTCCCCTCTTTCCACAGGCCCTCTGATCCAGGAATCCACTGTTGGTGTCTTGCAGTCTCTTCTGGGTTTTGCAATATTCTTCTGTTCTTCTCTGTGTGTGTTCTAGGAAACCTACGGTGATTTACTCCTGCTTTCCTGCACTCCTGGTTGCTGGGGTGGGTTGTGGTACATACCTTTGAGCTTTCTTAGTACTCCCAGGTCCCCTCTACACACTACCGAGATGGGGGAGTGACTTTTGCATTTCCACTTTCTTAGTATATTGTTTGTGCTCCCCGCGCCTATTTCTCTCTATTGTGATTCTCACTAATTGCACTGTTTTCTAACTGTTTTTATACCTATTTCTGCATACTAGTGTATATAATGTGTGTATTACTTACCTCGTAAAGGAGTATAGCTTCAATGGTATTTTTGGTATTTGTGTCACCAAAATAAAGTACCTTTATTATTGTAACACTGAGTGTTTTCTTTCATGTGTGTGAGTATTGTGTGACTACAGTGGTATTGCATGAGCTTTGCATGTCTCCTAGATAAGCCTTGGCTGCTCATAGACAGCTACCTCTAGAGAGCCTGGCTTCTAGACACTGACTACACTACACTAATAAGGGATAACTGGACCTGGTATAAGGTACCATAGGTGCCCACCACACACCAGGCCAGCCTCCTACAAATTCCAGTAAGGTAAGGTGTGATCTGGGGTAAGGTTTTGATCTGGCTCTCTTATGTCCAATAAAGAATCATCAGCACAAAGAGATATTAAGAATCAGTGAGCACCTTGTCGTAAGCCCCTATTGGAATATTGCTCCTTTAGAATATAGACCAGAGGTTCAGTTAGAAAGGGCAAATAATAATGGGAACAATGACAACCCTGTCGGGCATCTCAGGTTATCTCAGTGCATGGTAGCATGCATCCATTTACTTGCATATAAGCTCTACCACCCTCACCTCAGCTGCAGAGGGGCACAACCTTAAAGGACCATTCTAGCATGTCACACGATTATTCTGCATCAAATACGACCAACACTGCTCAGAGTTCAGGGTCCAGGTGTAAAGAAGAGCAAAAAAGTCCCTAGGTGCTTGTCACACATTGCCTATACTGGACATAGACCATATAGTTTTTTCAAAGCTCTTAAGAATAGCCTGTTTCCTTGAAGAAGGCAACCAGTAGTGCCTCAGTGGGAAGCATCAGGTTCTGTGGTAATTAGACAAAGGGTGAAAGTCCATTGGTAATATTATTGGGCAATGATCGGATAATCTGCAAGTTAGAGTGTCAGCTGTCCTAACCGAAGTACACACATTGCGCGTAATAGACAGTAATGTTGTTGAGACTGCATCATCCACCAAGGAATAGTATGTGTATTCGCTTCTATTGGGGTCTGTTTAGTGCCACATATCCAGCAGAGGGTATTACTCCATAATGCTGTGTAGAATCTGCAACATTGACAACAACTTCCTTGTTGCGGTGTAAAATATATTTAACATTATTAGAACTGAGAACAGCATTGAAGTCACAGCCTCATAATATGGAGAGCAAATCATTGGCCATACTGGTGGCTGTAACACATTCATAAAAGACTGGTTATCAGTTTTATGGCTGCAAATCTTGATGAGTATTACAAGCTTTTCACATAGTATGTCTTGTATAAGAAGGTATCTACCCTGTGTATGTACCACACTTCAAATATGCCAGAATCATTGCTCTCTTCTTATTAGAATGGACACCCCCAGAGTATATATTAGATGGCGAGAAATATTGGTGTTTCCCACAGCTCCAAACAAATGTCATGTCTGATCTCAGTGTCAAGTGTTTTTTTTAAAGAAATTCTACAGTGATCAAATGCCTATTCAGTTGGGTAATGACTTACCGAGCCTTTCTAGGGTTATTCAGCCCCCTGGTGTTCCTTGAAACCATAATAATTGCCCTGTCTATGTGCTCCTTAGCCATTTAACTAGTAAATGTTTGCATGATGCTCATTAACTGGTGTCTGTAGGAAATCTGCATTTTCTGCTTGGTCAGTGATACTGCTCTTCACTGCCGCAGTGTGTGTGCCTTTCACCTAAGATGACAGTGATGAAACTGCTTTCTTCCAGTTGGCTTATTTAACTTTATTGTAAAGCCTTGGTAGATAGCAGAGAAAGTGCACCAGTGATAGGAAAGTTACATTTTATAGTTAGACTGCAGTGTGTTTTTGCACCACACACAGACATGATAATGTCCATAGCTTCTAGGAACATACCGGGCTCTCGCTGGGCTTCAGTTTCAAAGTACTGCAGTACACCTGGATGGCTGGGGAAAAGTGCCTTTGTCATGTAGGAAAAGCTATTTATATATTTTAGATAAGTCACTGCTGCCTAAAATGTGCCTTATTAGCCCAGAGGGTTGGATGCGTAATCTATAAAAAGTAAGGTGGCACACTAAATACTGGGAATAGTGTGTCAACACAGTATTTAAATAACCAAAAC
The DNA here is from genome assembly GCF_031143425.1 of Pleurodeles waltl. Taxonomy (NCBI): domain Eukaryota; kingdom Metazoa; phylum Chordata; class Amphibia; order Caudata; family Salamandridae; genus Pleurodeles; species Pleurodeles waltl. The sequence continues at coordinate 1,444,638,822 of NC_090447.1, forward strand.
TTGTTTTTACTGTGTAGATTAGGCTAGATTTTCCATGACCAGACTTAGGTGTGATTCAGATCTGTATTTCCCATCTCCCCTGACAAAATGCTTGAATGGTGATTCAAATATATTTTCCACTTAGGGTCAAACTATGGTGCAACAAAAGTTTTGAAAATTGTTGTCAAAATGTAATCCTATAAAAGTGTACATTGTGCTGCCTGAGACTAAACTCCTTCAGAAGTAGTTTTACCTCTCAGCCCACTCCAGAGGCTCAAGACATATTCTGTCTGGAAGTATTGAAAATACTGGCTGTGAGGCCTCTTAACCCATTTTACACTTTCTGTGGATTGCCCTGAACCATGGCATTTTGGTACTCATACCTTCAAATGAGCATCCTCAAACAGCAGACTGCACTCAAAGTGAAAATAGTGTCTTGCTTCACAGTAGCGCACACCATGCTACCAGTCCAGTTACTGCAGCATAAACACTCCTCACCCTCATGCAGACTGCACTGCATCTCAATTACTTGCCTGGACTGTGATCCATAAATGTTGTTAGGACAGGAATGTCTCTTGCATGGAGTACAGTCATGTTCCTTTGACCTGAGTGCCTGACTGGGTGTATCTGGTACCTTGACTTGATTTTTGGCCATGGCGTCACACTAATCTAGAGTGTATGCGGAGGCCTAATCCTGTCCTTGACACAAATAAGTCCTGGACTTGTCCTAAGTCATGGAGGGATGCACCAAGCATGCCCTCGTTGTCTAACAGTGGACTACTATCCTTGACATAGTTATTTTGCCAATTCATAGCATGACAAGACCCTTTATCTGATTACCGGAAGGGAGGCCTACTTGCCAACTCATGTAAAGTTCTGCTTGTGTATGCTTACCTGGTCCATTGTGCTAACATCTGGCATGTGTGTCATTTCTGTTGATGTGTGCAGCCTGAATGGTACATGCATGGTGTGTGTAAGCAATAGTAATAGAGGCCAGTGGGATGCATTTTGGATACCCCTGGCCTGCCTTTCCATATGATACAAGTGAGAATTGTGTTCTGAACCAGTCAAGGTGTATTGCTTGTAGTCCTGAAGCTGGAGCGAGGAGACCTAAACACTGAAGTGAGAGGCCTGGAGAGAGGGCTCCTTCATGATTCAAGTAGCCTTTTTGGTTGCCAAGGAGGAGTTGATTAGTCTTACTGAACACTGCCATTTTGTGGATGGAAGGGGCGAGGGATGGTATTACTGATGTGGTTTTGCGAGGTGAGGGAATCTTTAGGTAAGTCCTGCCCTTTTGTATTTCCCTGATCACTCCTTCAGTTTGTTAACTGTAAACAACAACACTGTAAACAACAACAACCTGAATGTTACAGACAGGTGCAGAAACCTAACACTTCTTTGTGCCTCTTTTGTGAGTGCTCCAGGTCAGAGGCTACTCTGCTGTGAGAAGCATCACTTTATGCAAAGGCTGTGTTTGGAGAACAACCTAGAAAGGATAGCAGAAAGGAGAATAACCCTTAACCAGGTCTATGGTTTCAGTGAATCCACATCTCCTGTTTGCCAATTGTGTGTGAAAGTGGAACATTAGTACCCCACTTGTTGTTCCAGTCTCAAGTACTCTATGCCAAGGAAAGGAGTTCTCCACAGAGTTTTCAGAGAACGTCTGTGCAACTAGGGCTGGTGTCAGCCCTTGCTAGAGGAGCTATATAATTGTCTTGAAGCCTGCCTGCTGGGAGAGGGAAGGAGCCTGACAACCCTCTAGTAGGAAAGACTGTTCAGGTGGGAGTAAGGTGCAGGGCACCCAGAAGAGAGGACTGCATGAGAACAATCTAAAGGATCTGTGTGTAAGAGGGCCCTCAAACTCTCAGTAACTGTTCCAGGTGGGAACCACCATTATGCCACAGTGTGATATCTGAAACCCGATCGATATTGTGATTACTTGTTGCAAGGCCACAACAGCCCAAGCAGTAATCACAAGTGTCTGACCGCAACTGCTGAAGCTTGATCGGCCTGTGTGAGGTCACAATTTCCTAGCTGTGATCCAGTATCAGTCCATTTCCGCTGCAACTACCAAAGTTGTGCCTGCCCTGTGTGGGACTGCATCAACTAAGTTCATGATCAGCCATGTGGGGCTGCATGTGCCAAGTGTTGTCAGGTTGTGTTAGGAGCTTTGTCAACGAGCCCCTTCTCCAGATCTCGGAACACTTACTGCCAGTCTGTTCGTGACTGCACAGCATCAGGACTGCCACTTCCTACCCCCACATGCCAGCCAATCCGGACAGGGGGCACTTCTACGTGCAACTGCAGAGCCCAAGTTGGGAGACGCTTAAGGTCATGCCCAGGGGGCAAAGGCCAGCCTGTGAGGACAGATTCCACTTATGAGTGGTAAGAGACTAAAATAGACTGAGTGAACATACTGTTTGGGGTAATTAACCTGCACTTGAGCCAGATTCATGCTACTCCTTTTACTCCCGGACAACTACGATGCAACCAGCCATGGTTGGCGATATAGCTGGGAGTGAAGGGTGGACAGCAAGGGACTAGGGAGGGCACATCACTGGCCACAAGATTTCCCAGAGACTCTAAACGGTTTTAGTTAATAGTATTAAGTATCATTGTGTAGTAAAGTACTTTCTTGGAAAATAGAGCACTGGGATGTGCTTATTGAATTGTTGATTGATTGTTGAGCTCTGAGCCCGAGCACCCCCACACACCCTCTCTGAGAAGTCTGTGACTGCTCACCATCAGTACGACTGAGAGTCAAGTGCACAAAATGTTGTACCCGGCCCAGTTTGCCGAGCCATAGTAGGACAGACCCCGATAAATCAGAGGCTAATGGCCTCACCTCCCTGTTTAGAGGCCCAGTAGCCCCTGAGGTCTGGGTTTCACATATATTGAATACGTCAGTCTAATCCAGCTTTGGAAAAGTGACTACCCAATACTGAAAACAGTGAGTTCTTTGGCAACCCCCCCCCCACACACACATAAGAATCTATGAAGGTCTTTCTAGATTAGACACAATTCATCTTCACACTAATCTCTCCAAACCATTTCTAAACTAACCACTGAGTCTACTTTACTAATCTGTCTCAGTCAAACACATATGATCGCTTTCCACTTTCATAATAAAAAGCATTTGTAAATGCAATATGTTTTGCCTATGTGATTAAAAATAACGCTTTTTTGTTGCAAGTTTTAGTTTGGTGAGCAGTTGTGCAATATAAGGTACTGAAACTCCATAAAAGTGTTATGACTTGTTTATTGAGAAAGGCAATATATTGTGCAGCAACTGGTGGTAATATAAAGTGGGGAGACTAGGTGAAGGGTGGAGGATTTAACTAAAATGACATGCAGCCCACAACGTTTTCAAAATAAAAATGTTAGAAACATGTTTTAGTACATTTGTGATATAGGGGTGGAAAGGGGTCACAAGCGCAGCGCAAGCGATGTGCAGGCGAAACCTAACAATGACCAGGAAATACAGGATGCAAACTGAATAATAGGCATGTAGGTAAGTACCCAGACCTTGCGAAGACCAAATCAGACTATATGATGGAGGAGGCAGATAGAAATTTAGGTTGCTGGGTTACAAAAAAACACATTTGTGGGAAATTCCATACCTTTTGCTCATATGGTCTTGGTTTGCCTAAGTAATTATGTCAAAGAGAAAACCCAGAGAGTTGTGGCTAAATGGGAGAAATTCGACATTCTGAGTCCAGCTGCATGTCAGGCTTCTGCCCAGAACTTGCAAGCCTTCTAATACATGAAGTTTTTGATTGCATTACTCTCAAGTTTACCAATGATTCAAGGCCAATCTTCGACACTGAAGTTGTGCAAGTTGAGCCAGCAGCAAATGCTGTAGCCTTCAGTGTGCACCAGCACCCTCGCAATGTTCACTGTGCAAAGCCGACAGTGAACATTGCGAGGGTGCTGGCCAGGGGGGTCCCTGCATTGCCCATGCCAAGTGCATGGGCAAAGCAGGGCCACCCGGGGCCCCCTGCACATGTTCTGTGCCAGCTTTTTCGTGGCAGTGGTACCACCATGAAAAGGCTGGAAGAGAATGAGGTTGTAATCCCCAGGGCAGCGCTGTCCTGGCATATTAGGACCACCACCTACCTTCAGACTGACGGGATCTCTGATCCTGGTGGAGCTAGCCGTTCCCTGGCAGCCCGACCGCCAGGGTTGTAATGTGGCACTCCAAACGCCGCATTGGCAGCTGTCCGACCGCCATCTGCGAACCTGGCAGTCTAGTGACCGCCAGACTCGTAATGAGGCCCTACGTCTTTATTGTCGTGCTTATATTGTAAAGCATTACTAAAAATACATTTGATAACTTTCGAAACCCTGTCCCATCTTGAATCGTAAAACGCAACGGGGTAAAACAATTGTCATGAAGAGAATTATAAACATTTCAAACTTGATTAGATGTTTTGTGACAGTTTAGAAACATGCTGTCTGTGTATACCAATGAAAATGACACAGTCAAAGTTAATTGCTTCACTCTCTCACTATCACACATTTAGCACCTTCCAAAGGAAATATATCAACAGGTCACATCGCCGTTAAATGGAAATGCAGGCTAACAGCTTGACAAGGACAGATTAAAAACTGCAAGCATTCTGAAAACTATGTAACCAACTCAACAATTTTCTCTTTATGATCCCTTGTCTAGTTCCATTTTCATAGTTCAGCATAAGTAAACATCGCATTTCCACCCCTTGGGATACTATTATCTTGCCGGTGACACGAGGAGCAATCTCACAGGGAATGTTTCTCTGAGTCTCTATTGCTTTCGATGCATGGTCAAAGCAGATATGTGACTGTAAGAAGCAGCCATCAAACCAATGATACATCACCGGGGACCATTAGCATATCAGCGTCTAAAATGGAGCCAGCCATGCATCAGTTGAAGTGCTGTGGCCAATTTACTTATCCAAGGTTGAGAGGATAAAATTGGATGTTGACCTTTGTCACAGCAACGTCGGGAGTCAACTGAAAGGCCGGAAGTGGTGCTCATCCGCACGTGGACTGGTATCGCCTATTTGTATGTTTGAGGATGTGGCACCAGAAGTTGCGGCCCAGCTGCACGCTGACCAGCATTCTAGGTTGTGTGCTGCTGTCCCAGGTTTACCAACACGAAGGTGACCCGATAGTGGTACCCCAGCCTCACGTGGGCTGGTACGTATGTTTGCGGGTGTGGCATTGGAAGTTGTGGCCCAGCTGAACACTGGCCGTCACTCCAGGCTGTGCGCCGCTTAGACTATAGCAGCATGCTGCAGACCCAGAACTATTGGCTCAGCTGCACGGGCCACGTTTTCAAGGTTTGTCCCACTGTCTGAGCACCGCCACAGGGACATTTGCCTGCATTAAAGGGGTGAGAACAGCTGTCAGATGCAAAACAGCAATGGCATTTGAGAAGTGGGCATGTTCATGGCCTGTTTTAAGAGCCTGACAGCTACACAATAAGTCACAGCAGCAAAATGTACAATGAATGACATAACACTGTGACTTCATTAAAAAAAAAAATATATATATATATATATATATATATATATATAGAAAGCGGATTCTTATGGGCATATAAAAGAGTTCAATGGATAAAAACAGTACTTGGGCCATGGGACGCTGATAACAGAAACATCCGACAGGAACAACAGCAAATAGTATGCTACAGCCAATAGAAATGGAGGAAATCTAAGTGGCAAGCACACCAACCAATGAAAAGTATGGGCGCGGTGTAAGCCCCTATTAAGATTTATATTAAATACTATAGATTTCCCAAGCTGTGCAGGCGAAGCCTACAACTGGCTCCTTGTTTTGACAATATGCTACGATTTCATGGAAGTTACTGCAATATAAAGGAAACAGAATAACATAGCATGGTAAAAACAGTAGAATGCGTAGAGCTCCTGGGTTAAGTTACAGAATTTCGTATTCACGAAACACTCGAGGCCTTTCGAGAAGCACAAATATTTCAAAACTGAAAATCTGTTTCTCGTGAAAGATGATTGGCTTCATTGTTGAATATGTAGGTCAACTCTTTTTGCAGAAGATTAGCCTGTATGGAGAAAAGCTGGAGAACGAGTGCCAATTTGCATCAAATGAATTCAGGCTTTAAGAATAGATGCCGGTCGCTCTTGTGTGAAATTGTATGGAGGTGAATGCAGCAGAGGTAAAAAAGGTATTGTGTTGTACCTCGTAAAAGCCTCGAGCACAACCGTACCCAAAAATGCCTCATATTAGGAATTCTGAAGAGGATACAAGTACACCTTCGAATTAGCTAAATGTTGCAAATAAGGCTTCTGTAACAGCAGAGTTGCAAATTAGAATCCACGAACTGTGTGTATTATTGTAGTATAAAATGGGATTCGTAGGGTGAGGGCGTTGTCATAAAAAATAAAATAAAATAAATCACTGGAATAAAAACACTGGATAGAAAAATAAACGTTATTCTGTATGTCATTGTTTTATTTTCGGTGCTGCTGTATTTTGCATGGAAATGCTAAATAGTATTTGCCGTACCAAGCTGCCCTGTGGGATGGAGAGAGGGGCCACAGTTTCAACTTCTGTGTAACATTAATTACGTTAAGGTGCAAGACTGCCAAAAGCGCACGGTAAGGGCAGGTTTGGGAGACAGAAGAGCATTGACTTTAAAAACAAACTAGGATCCAGGAAGCACTGGAATACCGAATATGATTCAGACATGGTAGCAATGCAAGCTGGAATGTATGTACTACAAAAACGCAAACTAGGATTCAAGCACTACAGTCGCAGGGTCTGGAACCATAAAACTTAAATGTAGTTTTAAGTACTATAGTAATATGGTAATACATCCAGGTACCGTAGTAGTATCGCTTCCTACTCTGATTCCTTTCTTTTAGTTTTATTCTGTCTCCCAAACCTGCCCTTACCGTGCGCTTTTGACAATCCTGCACCCTAACGCAGTTGATTGATTCTATTTGTGAAAGGCATGCAAAGGTCTTTTACTTTATCTTTTTATTTCCTGCGCAGCTTGATCTCGCTGGGCAGAAGTCAAGCGCTTTACATGACATCGTCCCTGTTACTTGGATAATTGTACTTTTTCTCAGTAACATGAATAATTGCACTTTTACCGATAAGTTTTGCTGCAAGCGAACTTCTGTTTCCTTTTCTGTGTCTCCTTCACGCTCATGGCGACCACCCTCTCACATATGTGAAAGTATTTTACTTTTCATTATTAGTTTATGTGGGAAGAAAAGTACGGTTAGGAGTTTACAACGTCAATAGCTCTAACGCGAGCAAACGCGAGACCCGTTGCATTGCAAATGCTTGTTTTTGTTTCTCATCAGGGAAAATAGTTTTGTCATACCAAGATACTTCCCCCCCAATCCACCATCAGTTTTTGTGTGTTCCCTATGTATTCCCATTCTGGAAACGGAAATGCAGTCACTTTTGTCCTTGCCAGGTGCACATCCGCCTGTATCTTAAGGGTGGAAAATTACCTGCAAATGATTGAATAGGATCCACAAAGTTATAGGTTTGTGGTTGCTCCCTTTTGTTTTGAAGATGGACTAAACCAAGCAGGTCCCAAAACAATCCCTTAAACTTTTTTTCTGCAAATGTAGCATTTCCACCAACCTACCAGAATTTTCACATTGTCTAATTCCTTTCCTCATTCCATCTGAATACCCACATGTTCGCTAGAAGGGTCTTCTTTCATTATTGGGGTATCAGAGTGTGTTACTGCTTGATCAGCTTGCTAGATATGTTTTGTGGTCAGGCTAGTAGTGATGGTCACTTTCTTCATTCCAGTAGCACGCATTATGTCTCTGTCACGATAAATCTGCAATCCTTATCCACAGCAGGGCTCATACTCTATGTAACGTTTATGCATTGCCTTTTCTGCAAGCAGCAGTTATCCATGGACAGTAACAAATCGATGGCTCAGTTCGCCTAACATAATTTATCTGCAATCTCCCTTGCTCAAAAGATCACTTGATCAGCATGTGTGCAAAGGATGCAGTTATTTTCAAGCCTCATTTTCACACACAGCCTGATAAACACATCTTTGATCAGAAATGCTTGCAAAATAATTTTGTTTGCGAATATAAAGTAGTGACTGGTTACCATCTCTGGACAATTGCTATGTGTGTTACACTCTATTAACAACCTACGCACAGACTGGAACTTGATTTTTACAAGAAGAATTTGAAACAAAACACCTTTTTGGGGACTCTCTTGTGTGCAGTAAAGCGCCTTTGAACTTTTGGAAACTGCATACAATCTATTAATATATGGAGGTTGTGGGAGTAGCAATTCCATTACAGGACACATGTTATTAAATAACTGGAATTTGTAATAATATCATGGTGCCTTTGCCAGGATAGAGTTGCAGGGTCATAACTTTTATTGATAAGCCTCATGCAGACGTTTTGAGAAGATATTGGTTGACTTTGATGCTGTAAGGACTTCCCCTGGTGTTGTGGTCATCGATATAGATGTTATGGTACCCTGGAGGTCTTGTCACTTAGTGTAATGTTTTCATATATGCACACGAGATATTAATTGACTAGTTTGTATGCTGTTTGATTTAGATCGAAGAAATTATGTTTTTTTTTAAATATTTCCCTTATTAACATAACCTAAGAGGACACCAGTGCTGATGAGGAGAACAACACAAACTTTACAAAAAGACTTTCTAAATGTACATAATAATGAAATAGTACTTTTCCTATAAGCCGGCATTACATTGTCATTTTCTTTGCTTTACACAGGATACAAGACTTTACTGAAAGGCATCTCTGGAAGGTTTGGCAGCAGTGAACTCGTAGCAATCATGGGACCCTCAGGAGCAGGAAAATCCACACTCATGAACATTCTGGCAGGCTACAGGTCAGGACAGCAGATACGGGTGTCTTCATCATTTCCACATTAACTTAAATATATTGTGTTTTGTCATTGCTTGGGTGAGATGTCTGTCAAGGCCTTGGCTTTTTGTTGATAATTACATCAAGAAGTTCTTTCATTAAAATGCAGATGCCACAACAACAGTTTGACTGCTGACTTATCTCTACTGTACTTTCTGTTTGCAGGCCTAAGCCTGATATAAACTAAGTTGCAGTGCCATTCACTCATCATGTCTGCGTGGCATTAGTGTTAGGTTGCTATCATTATAATATGTTGGATTTACATCTATTTTTGCCCACAGTATAAATATGGACAGGAACACAGGCTTTAAAGAACAATAAACGTGCTAACCCTTTTTGAAAAAGTACTTTCTGTGAACTGTTTCGTTGTGTATGTCAGTTCGCCACATACAACCAAATTATCCTTCATCTTCAATCTTCATTTCATCACACTCTTCTTTGACGGTGAATGTAACTCTCCTAATGCAATCTGTTCAGCAGAGGGTCACCTTTAAAATTACCAATATTATGATTGATTATTATCTGATAGGGACTTCTAGCTGCAGATTTTCCTTACCTTTGAATTTCCTGGCATCAGTTTGGAATCCAGAATTTTTTGCTGAGCAGTAACCTGCTTGCGCCACTGGGTGGCGTCGTTTCAATCCGCATGCATCGTTTGGCTTTGCGTGGCATCATCAGAGTAGTTGGAGCCATCTGTGATGTCACGGTCACCTATAAAGGCACCACCCCAGCACGCATACGTCAGTTCTTTTCCTTCTGCTCCGGTTAAGCTCAGGTCCAGGATCGAGCTACCCTCTGACTTTTTTGGCAGGTCTTTTTTTGACCATTTTGTTGAGTCTTTTGAAGTCTGTGCAGGATGACATTGAGGAAGACAGGGTTCAAGCAGTGTGATGCCTGCCAACGCACCATGTCGGTAACGGACCCTAATCAGGTATGTCTGTGGTGCCTCAATAGAGACCACAACTCGAAGTCGTGTTCTGACTGTCGGGCCATGGCCCCGAAAGCTTTGAGAGAGCAGTCTCTGAAGCTCATGGCGGCCCGGCAGTCGACTTCGGTTGGTGTGACTCCTAGGAGGTCATGGTCCCGATCGAATAGGAGGTTGCAGGACCCTTCCAGGAGCCCTAAGTCCTCTTCTTCTCACTTGAGGTCCTCCAGACACTTGGGGAAGAGGCACAAGGAGAAGAAGAAGTCCAAGTGGACTTTGACTTCGCCACAGACGTCGGCTGACGAGGCATCTTGGGAATGTCGACGTTCCAGGCACAGAACCAATGGCAGGGCTGACTTCGAGCCTCCCGCCTTTCCGGGAACCAGAGCGACCCTGCTCAGGTCAAAGAGTTTTACAACGCCATGCACCTTGTATTTGAGTGGGCTTCCCCCGCTGGCGCACCTCGGGCTCTGCGGAATTGGCAGGGGCCCTATCGGGTTCGACGCCAGCGGCTTTGGCCTCAGTGCCGTTGGGGACCCCAGGATACGATAGCAGATCAGGGGCGATGCCAAGTTCACACAGTTGGCCTCCTCCGGCATCACTCCCGACGTTGATGCCCCCCACTCCACCGGTGCCTACCGGTGGAGTGAGCCCCATCCTTATCCCAGATGATCCTGAGCCGGAACAATGTCATACAACACTGATTCAGACTTGGACGGCACCGACAGGGGCCGGATGAGTACCTGAGGCTTTTTTGGAACAGCCAGGTACAGGTGAGGAATGGGAGGGGTCCTATGACTCTTTAGAGTATGGATTGAAGCATATGGACTGGTATGAGGAGCTAGGGGAAACCAGTGGACTTGATACTTCTCCAGATACTGGCATGCTCTCACCTCCTACTGTGGCTATGGAGGAGGGAGCTTCATATGCTATGATGGTTCGTCTTGGACCTAGATTTGCCTAGAGTGCCAGTCATGACTAACCTCCTGTCTGAGGTGCTTCAGCCGGGGGTTTCCACATCGGAGCCAATGATACCCTTCAATGAAGCACTCACTGATGTCCTGCTGGGGACGTGGTCCAAACCCAGCACAGGGGCTCCTGTTAATAGGACTATCTGCCGCCGCCATAGACCAGCTCCAAGCGATCCTAGTTTCCTCACTCAACACCCCACCCCGGAGAGCTTGGTAGTCCAGGCCTCCACTTCCTATGGTGCCTTCCCTTCCGCTCCCCCAGACAGTGATTCCAAGAGGCTGGATCAGCTTGGAAAGCAAATGTTTTCTTCCTCCAGCCTGACAGTGAGGTCCATAAACACCTCGTGCTTATTGGGCCGTTTTTCCCATACTTTAAAGGATGTGGTGGCACACGTGCTGCCCCAGGTCCCGGAGGACGCTCTCACACAAGCTGTAAAGATGGGAGAGATGCAGCCAAGTTTACGATACAGTGTGGTTTGGATACTACCCGACTCCGGGGTAAGAAAATTTAATCGACAGTGGACCTTCGATGCCACACCTGGCTCGGTACATCTGGCTTTTCAGGGGATGTCCAAGCAAACCCTTATGGACATGTTCTTCAATGGCTTGTGCCTATTTGGAGAGAAGGCAGACTCAGCGCTTGAGCGGTTCAAGGGCTCTCAAGCTACGGCCAGATCCTTGGGCCTCTCCGTGCCTGCTCGCCAGCAGTCTACCTTTCAACCCTTTCGAGGCTTCTGAAGGGGTGTGGTACCAGGCCATCCACAAATCAGCCACTGTCCTCTATCATCTCAGTATGCAGTGCGAGGACGAGGTTATGGTACCTTCAGACCCAGAGGGTCTAGCCATCCAGAGGTCGACCACCACCCAGTCCCCTCTTCCACAGCGCCCAAGTCCTCCTAGTATGATTCTGCAAGACCATGCACATCCATTTGGAGGGAGGATTCAATTTCATCTCCCTCACTGGCAGTCCTTAACATCGGACAAATGGGTCTTGCAGATCATACAGAATGGCTATTCCCTCCCCTTCAAGTCTTTCCTCCCTCTATGCCTCCGTTAAAAAAATGGCTGATGGAGGATCATTTAATCTTGTTCCTGGAGGAAGTTACAGCTCTCTTGGACAAGGGAGCCATAGAAAGGGTCCCGATGACAGAAGTAGGCAGTGGTTGTTATTCCTGGTACTTTCTGACTCCAAAAAAGAACAATGGTCTTCACCCTATCTTGGGTTTAAGGGACATCAATCTCTTCCTCAAAAAGGAGAAATTCAAGATGCTCACTCTTGCTCAGGTCTTGTCTGCCCTAGATCAAGAAGACTGGATGGTAGCGTTGGATTTGCAGGATACGTATTTTCACATTCCCATCCTGCCTGCCCACAGGCGCTACTTGTGGTTCAAGGTGGGCCACGAGCACTTTCAGTTTACCGAGCTTCCTTTCGGTCTCACCAGTGCCCCTCAGGTGTTCAGCAAAGTAATGGCGGTGGATGCAGCTCATCTGCGCAGTTTAGAGGTTTCAGTTTTTCCCTACCTCAACGACTGGCTGTTGAAGGCTTCTACACTCCAGGCTCTCTTCAGCCACCTTCAGATGATGACAAACCTCCTACATTCGCTGGGGTCCACTATAAACATGCCAAAGTCACACCTGACTCCCTCTCAGAAGCTCCACTTCATCTGAGCTGTTCTGGACTCAGTGCAGTTTCGGGCTTATCCTCCCGAGCAGCGAGTCCAGGATATTCAGGTTATAATACTGATGTTTCGGCCTCTATCCTGGATTTTTGTGGGACAGACTCTGAGGCTGTTGGGACTCATGGCCTCCTGCATCCTGTTAGTCAAATATGCCAGATGGCATATGAGGGCTCTGAAGTGGGCCCTGAAGTTCCAGTGGGCGCAGCATCAGGGGAATCTTACAGACACAGTTCAGATCTCACAGGGAACTGTAAATGACCTGCAGTGGTGGTTAGTGAACTGCAATTAAGTCAGAGGCAGACTCCTCTCCCTTCCCAAACCAGATATCACAGTAGTGACAGATGCGTCACTTCTGGGATGGGGAGACCATCTGGGAAAGGCATCGATCAGAGGCCTCTGGTCTCTGGCGAAATCAGGACTCCATATTAACTTAATGGAGCTCTGGGTGATCCGACTGGCATTAAAAGCATTTTTTCTTATTGTGAAAGGGAAGATGGTTCAGGTGTTCACGGACAACACCACTGCAATGTGGTACTGCAACAAGCAGGGTGATGTGGGGTCGTAGACCCTTTCTCAAGAGGCTCTGCGTCTCTGGACATGGCTGGAACAGCAGGGCATAACCCTGGTGGTTCAACACCTGGCAGGCTCAGCCGTCAGTGCCTAGTGGATCACAAATGGTATCTCGGAGGTGGCGCAAGAACTCTTTCATCAGTGGGTAGAGCCTTGGCTAGATCTGTTCACCTCCACAGAAAACACGCAATGTCAGCAGTATTGCATGTTGGAGTTTCCAAGGTGGCAATTGCTCAGCGACACTTTTCGTCGTGAGTAGAATTCAGGCCTCTTGTATGCCTTTCCACCCATACCACTTCTGCCCGAGTTCCCAAGGAGATCAAGAACGACCAGTAATCCTAGTGGCTTCGGATTGGGCAAGGAGAGTTTGATATCCTGGGCTACTGAAAATGAGCATCAATCCTCCAATCAGGTTGCCCCTTCGGGAGGATCTTCTGTCTTCTGTCGCAGCAGCAGGGGAAAGTTCTTCACTCAAACCTGTCAACTCTGTGTCTACATGCGTGGAGATTGAGCTGCGACAGTTGATGGCTTTTGACCTTCCTCCCAAAGTCTGTAAAGTTATTTTGGCAGCCAGGCGTCCCTCCACTAAAACGTTATACGTCTGCTGTTGGAAATGCTTTGTATATTATTGTACAGAAAGGTCTATTTCTGCTTCTCTTTCTGATATTCTTTAGTTTATACTATCCCTTGCCCAGCAGAGTTCCACCCTGGGTACTCTCAAGGGCTATCTTTCAGCCTTATCGGCATTTCTTTGGTTGCCTGATCAGCCTCCACTTTTCAAATCTCCCATTGTGCATAGATTCCTCAAAGGGCTTGTACATATTTTTCCTCCTATGCCCTTTGTTATGCCCTGATGGGAAATAAATCAGGTCCTCACATTTATAATATTTGCTCCTTTTGAGCCCTCACACAACTGTCCCCTCCAGCTGCTCACCATCAAAACAGTGTTCTTAGTGGCATTAACATCTGCCAGGAGGGTGAGTGAGATGGAAGATCTTTCATCCAAGCCACCATATCTCACTATGTTCCCAGACAAGGTGGTTATCAGAACTCGTGCCTCTTTCCTCCCCAAGGTGGTGACCCCCCATTCCATCTGGGTCAGAACATCACCCAGTCCCCCTTCTTTGCTCCACCGCATCCCTCTAAGGAAGAGGAGTGACTACACTGGCTGGACCCAAAAAGAGCATTGTCGTTCTACCTTGACCGCACAAAAGAGTTCCGGGTGTATGACCAACAGTTCTCTGCATCAAGATTTGCTACGCATTGGCAAAAAAGCAGCCTTCTGAGTGCTCATTCTACCAGGGGCAAAGCTGCTGCCACTGTGCTAACTCGGGGCATTCCAGTCCTGGATATCTGTCCGACAGCAACTTGGGCATCTTTGCACACGTTTGCAAAACCTTACTGCCTGGACAATCAGGTATGGAGAGATGGACACTTTGCCCGTTCGGTCCTACAGGACTATTTGGTGTAAGTAGAGGTATCCACAGCCCACTGCCTGAAGGTTATGGCTTGGGTATCTATTCAAAGGTAAGGAATCTGCAACTACAAGGCTCTATCAAATGAACAGGATACTTATCTTCGGTAATGCATTGTCTGGTTGAGACTCTATCTAGCTGCAGCTTCCTTACACCCACCCATGCCCCCCCGCTCTGCGTATGTGTGTAGTAGGGTTAGGGTTTATCCGTTTTAGGGCCCTAGTTTCTATCCATGACTGCGCTTCTGGCGTGGAAGTTTGTGGGTAAAAGAACTGACGTGCACGCGCCGGGGTGGTGCCTCTAAAGGCGTCCGTGATGTCACAGACAGCTCCAACGATGTTGATGATGCCACGTGGAGCCGAACAACGCACGTGGATCCGAACGACACCACCCAACGGTGCATGCAGGGTACTGCTCAGCAAAAAATTCTGGATTTCAAGCTGAGGTCAGGAAATTCAAAGGTAAGGAATCTGCAGCTAGATAGTATCTCTACCAGATAATGCGTACCGTAGGTAAGTAACCTGTTTATTAAAGAAACAAAGCTACAGGCACACAAGCCACTCTTAAGAAAAAAAAGAGAGCTTTATTAAACACAGTACATGATTGTACTTATAAAAAGTGCTTCCATTTATAAGCACGAAATCTAGAAAATGATTTAATAGTGCTTAACTTTTAAGTAGACAAAAATGTTATTATGCCCTACAAAATCTCACCTACCATGCCATATTTAATCTATTTTACCTAACCAAACACAACTATTGACTGTATCTTCCATACCTAATCTACGGTACCTACCTTATCATACCTATCAAACCTAACTTACTTCGCTAACTTACCATACCAACCTGTTATATTTAACATAAATACGTAACCTATGTACCGCATCTACCTGCCATACCTACCCTATCATACCTACCATACCTACCTACCATAATCAGCTGACTTCAGCTTACCCACAACCCACTCTGTTATCCCTAACCTACAGACCTATCTTCCTTATCTTCCATATCTACCAATCCCACAAAATCTACCAACTGTACCAACTCACCTACTATACGTACTTACCTATGACACCCACCATACCTGCCTACCATACTTACTATACGTATCCTACATTATCCTACCTAAATACCTACTACAGCTGGTTTACTATACATTTTTTACAAATCATACGTTTAATTCCTTACCTGCCTAACATACTTACTTACTGTTAGAAACCGAGTCAGGTTGCCCTCTGTCCAAGCAAGGACCCTCACTCTAGTCAGGGCAAAGGAGAAACACACCCGGTTCACCCTCGCTTACCACCTTGGTAACTTGGCACGAGCAGAAAGGTTTAACCCAGAGGCAATGTGTAAAGTATTTGTACAATCAAACACATTAACAGAGTGAAAACACCACAAAAGGACTCAACACCATAATAGAAAAATAGGCAATATTTATCTGAGTAAAACAAGACCAAAACGACAAACATCCAACATACACAAGCAAAGTTATGAATCTTTAAATATTAAACGTCCCAACAACCCAACGCTAATGGAGCCGGTCACGGCGTAACACGGACCCCCAGATAAAGTACCTTATGCGAATGAGGTAACAAGCCGGTGCATGGAGTCAGGGATCGAGGTGTCACTGGATCCGTTGCGGCGTTGTTTCCGGTGCTGCAGAGCAGAGGTGTCGGTGCGAGGCGTCAGGTCCTTGCTGCAGAGCTGTGGAGGTGAGGCGGCGTCGGTGTGAAGCATTGGATCCACGCACTTCCGGTAGGGTCTATATTCCGCGACCAGGGCGTGGTGTGGCGAAGTCGGATATCACAGATGTCAGTTACACGGCACTTCAGGACTCACGGAGTCGCGGAATTCAGCAAAGCTCCGGCGGCATCCGGCCTGCAGGGTCGTTGCACTCTAGCAAGGACCGTGGCTTCAGTTGCAGGCAGCATTGCGGAATTCAGCAGCGGCGTCGGTCTGGAGTCGCCCAAAGTTGTTACACTTGGTTCTTCTTGGTTTTTCACCAGCTTCTCCTTTTAAGGGCCCAGGGACTCGATAGGGAACCACTTGGCAGGGCAGGATTCTCAGCAGAGAGTCCAGGTGCTGGTAAAGGAAGTCTTTGATGGCCCTGAATCTTCAGAAGAGGGAACAAGCTCAGTCCAAGCCCTTGGAGAGACTGCTCAAGCAGGAATATACCACAAAGTCCAATCATTTTCCCATTTCTCAGACAGAAGCCGCAATTGGAGGATAGCCCAACACAGCACAGTCACAGGCAGGGGCATCACTTTTCTTTCAGCTCTTTTCCTGGCAGAGGTTCCTATTGAATCCTTGAAGTGGTCTAAAGTCTTGTGTTTGGGGTCCAATACTTATACCCCTTCCTGCCTTTGAAGTTGCCCAACTTCAAAGAAAAGTCTCTGTTGTTTACCTGATTCTACCTTGCCCAGGCCTGGCTCCAGACGCACACCAGGGAGTTGGAGACTGCATTGTGTGAGGGCAAGCACAGCCCTTTCAGGTGGAAGTGATTACTCCTCCTTCCCTTTCAGCTCAGATGGCCCACCAGGATATGCAGGCTACACCCCAGCTCCCTTTGTGTCACTGTCTTGTAGAGATTCACAAACAGTACAACTGTCAGTCTGACCCAGACAAGGAATCTACAAACAGGCATCACAGAATGGTTTAAGCAAGAAAATGCCCACTTTCTAAAAGTGGCATTTTCAAACTAACAATCTAAAAAAACACCTTCACTAAAAATGTATTTCAGTTCAGAGACCCCAAACTCCAAATTTCTATCTGCTCTCTAATGGAAACTGCACTTTAAGGATATTTAAAGACAGACCCCATGTTAATCATTGAGAGAGATAGGCCTTGTAACAGTGAAAACAAATTTGGCATTATTTCACTGTCGCGACATGTAAAACACATCAGTACATGTCCTACCTTTAACATACACTGCACCCTGTCCATGGGGCTACCTAGGGCATACCTTAGGTGTGCCGTACATGTATAAAGAGGGACGGTTTGGGCCTGGCAAGTGGGTACTCCTGCCAAGTCGAATTAGCAGTTTAAAACTACACACACAGACACTACAGTGGCAGGTCTGAGCCATGTTTAGAGGGCTACTCATGTGGGTGGCACAATCAGTGTTGCAGGTCCACTAGTAGCATTTGATTTACCGGCCCTGGGCACCTCTGGTGGACTTTACTGGGGACTTACTAGTAAATCAATTATGTCAATCATGGAAAAGCCGATTACACATACAATTTCACATAGGGAGCACTTGCCCTTTAGCACAGGTCAGCAGTGGTAAAGTGCCCAGAGTAACACAAACAGCAAAAACAGAGTCCAGCACACAGCAACAACCCGGGAAGTAGAGGCAAAACATTAGGGGAGACCACGCCAAGGAAGCCAGGTCTAACACTTACCTACATTACCTACCATAACTTAATTATCTAAAGTATCTAGCCTTCTATTCCTTGCATCCCATACCTACCTACCTACTGTACATATCTAGCATACTTAAAGTACCTACCACACCTAGCCTATCATGCCTGCCATACATACCTACCGTACTCAACCAGCTTTAACTTACCTACAACACCTAGCTTACCAGACCTCCCATACCTACTGTAGCTACTGTAGCATCCCTTACCTACTGGCCTGTCTTCCATAACTACCAAACCACCAAATCTACCAACTGTACAAACTCGCCTACTAGGTGTACTTACCTAAAACACCCACCATATCTGCCTACCATACCTAAAATATTTATCCTACTTTATCCTACCCAAAATACATTTCATAGCAGGGTTACCATTGATTCCATACCAATCATACCTATGAACCATACTAACCTATCATACGTGCGTACCTCCTTACCTGCCTAACATAACTACCATGCTAACTGACCTCACCTGCCATATCTTAACTAGCTAAAGTACCTCACCTTTTATACCTTGCATAACGTACCTACCTACCTATTGTACATCCCTAGCATACCTAACCTACCTATCATATCTAACCTACCATAGCTACCACACTTCGACTACCTCCAGCGAAACAGTGCATATATTTTACACCTACTCTAAGGTGGATATTTTGTGAAAAATGGCATGTTATTCTTATTGGATCTCCAATAAAGCCTTAAATTACTGCAGTCAGCTATGGCAATCACCTATGTTTAACTGAAAGTACCCCTGGTAATGGCCTAAGATACTTCAACCTGCACTGCGAAAGTGGTGATTCCAGTTTCTGAAGTACATGGAAATGTAAATGCAGTTGCTTCTTTAAAAATAATGAGGCTGATTGACTCTGAGAATGGATATTTTTCTGTAAATATCATATTTTATTTTCTCATGTCTGGTTGTTTTATTTCAGAGAGACTGGCATGAAGGGATCTGTCCTCATCAATGGGCAGCCCCGCGATTTGCGATCTTTCCGCAAGGTGTCCTGTTACATCATGCAGGATGACATGTTGCTGCCACACCTTACTGTACAGGAGGCCATGATGGTAAGAAGCCAATCCTAGACTCTACTCCACACACTGGTTTGTGTCTCCGGAGGTATTCTCGTCTGTGGTTGGTTCTAGGACAAGGCAGGAGTAGGCGGACACCTAGGGTGTCAAAGCAGTTAGTTGCTGAATAACAAGAAATGCTAGATCTGGAGTGTAAAACTAGTAGGATGTCTTCTCACCTGGGGCAGTTAATAGACAGTGACTGGCATAGACATTGTGATCAAAGTTATTTTTACGCACCTAGTACACTGTACTTATTTTTAGTATTATCCCCCAGATTGTTTCCCTTCACTTCCCAACAGCATCTCCAGTTGAGGCCTACTCTGCCAAGTTAGGTGGTAGGTTTAGTTCATGACTTTGATATTTCAAGATCAACGGATATTAACCTAATTAGAGCCATTTGCCATTAAAATGCACCATGGGCTTCTACGGCCCTGCCATTTTAAATAGTGAGCATTCCAAGTGCAGCAAGTGAATGCATCTTTATCAATGTATTTAACTTGATCAATGGCTGTGGCCACTCATGATAATGATGTACCCTTTCACAATCCCTGGTGAAGTATTACGGATATAAAGTACCTTCAAAGCATGTCTCGAATAAGTAAAATCAGTTGCTTAGCTGCAGAGCCAATCCTAGTCCTCTGAACCAAGGTCTAGTAAATGTGTGTGCTTCACTGCAGTCACTTTCACAAGCTTATAAACAGCGACTGCTACAAGACTGCTGGAAGAATTTGCTCGAAACTGGAACGCTCTGATCATATCTCACTAGAAATAGCTTTGCATTGCCTTCCAACAGCTGAGGGTGTAGAATTCACTTCTTTGTGTCTCATTCACAAATTGATCTAAGAAATCAGACTGTCTGTGCTGGCCAGTTAAATCAATAATTAATAACCATTGTGTAAGCTACACTGTAGCCCACCCTCTCCTTGAAATAAATATGGATGGAAGGGTGAGCCTTTTCTGTGGTAGCAACTAAGATCTCGAAGACAGTGCTGTGGGAAATCTGGAACTAGCCAAGCATGCCAACTCCATACACTTGTGATGGCTTCCTTTATTACCAAGATGCCCAAGGAGGTGAGTATTGCATTTTAGTGGGTGTTTGCAGCAAACTAGTGAAGCATTGACAAGGTGAGAACTTTTCTGGGTTCACAGCATTTGTCAAGTTTATTAGCTCGTTGTCAGGGCATTGATGGACCTTTAGAGTTATGCAGAATTCAGGAGCATCACCCACTCTAGGGTGATAACAGGTTCTCAGGCTGGTTCCTACAGAATCAACACTACTCTTATTATTTCAACTTTAGCTGAACACTCAACATCACCCAAGTGGTTGAGCCACAGCAAGAATCCCTCTGTCCACAGATTAGGGTTTAGCATACCAGTTCCAAACCCTGTGAAGATAAAATGTTGTGTTTGTTCCTGCCTGATCCGTAATTATTTGTGCTCATGTGTGCCTTAGGTCTGTCTCCATTTCTTTTTCTATTTAGTTGTGCCATGGCCAGTAAAGGTTTGCACAGTTGTGATGTATCCCTTGACAAGTTTACAGAGTGACATAGTGCAGTGTGGGCTTGCTTAAGGCTGAGCCCTTTGCTATATTACATTCTTGCAAAGGTGGTTCCTCTATATGAGAGGAGGAGCATCACCCCGCCCTACACACTGCTGCAAACAGAGTGAAAATAATATCGTAATACCCTGATTTTATTACCATTTTATTTTGTACTCTCTGACAAACGAAGTGTGGGGGCGGGGAATTGTGTCATTGCTGCAGATTGGCAGCAATGAAGAGTGTCCCCTTTGTTTGAAATGCACATGTAGGTTTGCCCGGATATCTTGCTATGGCCAAACCAACACGCACAATTCAAACCTTTCAACCAAGCTGCCTATGACCCCTGGGTTAGAGAGCAGACTCAGGGCTCCAGTGCCTTTAGGAGCGCTGGGCCAGCCTGCTCCAGCCAATCCAGATGCTTCAGGCATGCTGCTTAACAGCATGAGAGCAGCGTCTGGATTGGAAAAGGTAGTTGGCTTTATGATGCCACCTCGCGCTTGGAGGAGTCCGGAGCCCGGTACTGAAGAACATCGAGGACGTGCTGCAGTAGAAGGTAAGTAAAAATGTATTTTTCTCTTTTTTCATTGTTCATTGTAATGTGTTTTGTGTAATGTATGTATGTAGCACCCCACTGGTTTTTAAAACCACCAACCGCCACTGCATTCTTGCAAGTCTTCCCTACATTGTTCCACAATCCATCACGCTGATCTTGGTGATCTTGTTCCAGGTGTCAGCTAACCTGAAACTTCAAGAGAAGACTGAAGGCAAGAAGGAGATGGTATGTATCCGTTACCCATGAGCAACTGTTTACCCCAGAGGCAATAATGCACAAAGAGCAGCGGTTGTGCAAACAGCCCTGTCTATCACAGGCTCAAGGTTCCTTCTGTTATAACGAATGCCTTGCTGCTATTCCAGTGACTGCACATGCCATAGGGGTCATCCTCTCATTCAAACAGCTTCACAAACCAAATGTCTGGATACAAGCAGTCTGATATGTACGTTTTAGATTACTTTTTCTTGTTCTTGTAAATGACACTGGACAGATTCTTCATCTTTGTGATGCGGCTACTTGCATAGCATTGCAGGTAAAGTAGAACACATTGCAAAGTATAACATGGTGGAGCACAGAAATAAATAGAAGAGTAT
Organism: Pleurodeles waltl; assembly: GCF_031143425.1. Taxonomy (NCBI): domain Eukaryota; kingdom Metazoa; phylum Chordata; class Amphibia; order Caudata; family Salamandridae; genus Pleurodeles; species Pleurodeles waltl. Next base: position 1,444,660,507 of record NC_090447.1, read on the forward strand.
AATTTTACATAGCATTACATGCCTTTGCATATTATTATAGGATCAAGTAGCATTACATAACATATTATGGCATGACATATCATAGCAAACATTGAGTAACATAATAATTAGAAAACCTAGTATTGCAACTAAAGCATAGCATGATAGCAAAGCATTGCTTAGTAAAGCATATCAGCAGAGCAGCACAGCACATAATATTCCAGCCAAAATCAATGCATAAAATAGCAAGCTACAGTGTAGAAAACCATATGATAGCACAACAGTGCATATTAGTAAATATCATAGAAAATATCATAGAAAGCAAAATTGTCCTTCTTTCTCTGTCAGAAAACTGATGATTGTGCAGTGTTTGACACAATTATAAACATTAGGATGCTTCATATTTCCATAAGAGACATTTTTGCTAACACGGATTGTCATGGAAGGCCCATGAAAGATTAAGAATGTGTTTTAGTGCTGCAGAATCTAATCCATTGCTGTTTATAGAATCATAACCTTGTTGTTGGGGCCTTACACTGGGACATCTCGTTTTCAGGTCAGTCATAGACATTGCTTCATGTGTCGCATCACATTCATAATAAAAACACACACACAGAGACACATACATGCACACATCGGTGCCACTTGGCGCCACTCGCGCACCCGCGTGCGCACACACACACACACACACACATATTCTCAGATTAATTTATGAATTTTTGTGATGTGGCATTTGTTATATTTTCTTTATTTTTATTGTTTTAAATTTTTGGTTCCTATTGCATAAGTGTGCAGAATAAAAACAAATACAATGATTGCTAGTTTACCAAGGCCAGACCTTTTGACTTTGCGAATGCCTGTTTAATATTGCAAGGCTTAAGATTCAGGCGTGATCTCTCAGAGATTTATAAACTTGCAGTGTGTCTGCAATTCTTGTAAGGCTACTCAAATGCCAGCCCTAAAAGAGCTGGAATGGATATGCACCACCACTCATGATGCCACTGCTGAGTGAATTGCTTTCAGGCATCACTACATTTGTTTAACTCTCCCTTTATTCTATCTCAGGTGAAGGAGATTCTGACCGCCCTGGGGTTGCTTTCTTGTGCTAGCACGAGGACTGTGTGTCTATCCGGGGGGCAGCGGAAGCGCCTCGCCATCGCACTGGAACTGGTGAACAACCCCCCAGTGATGTTCTTTGATGAACCTACAAGGTAAATCTGAAAGTCAGTCTGAAATCTGGCCCAAAATCAAATAAGCTTCCTACAACACAGGTACAATGTCTATCCACTATGTAGGAAGTATCTACACAGTAACTTTTTTTGATAGTGACTCGTTATCCTTGTACACACAAAGCAGAAACGATAGAACAGAGAGGTGACAATGTAAATGATGCACACATGGAGGGGAGAATGTTTCTGCTACCATCCCAGCACATAGAATTGAGAATATTACAATATGCCTTTATTGGACTGGAAGTTTCTGTTGCACACCAAAGCGCTTGTGATCACGTCCTCTGAGCCACAGTAACCCGGAACACGGCTTAGATTTTTCAAATGTTTTCCTTCTGTTTTGACAAATGCACATTATGCTGATGCAAGTAGTAATACTCCTGACGACTGTACCACACCGTTAAGTTTTTGGATATTCCCTACTGTGTCTTCTCAGCATCCTGTAAAAAACCTGGCCTTTCCCCAATGCATTAGGCAAGGTGTGCTGGAAAAGGCACAATTTAGCTACATTTTGATGGAGAGCTCTTAGTTAAAGACGACTTCCATTAATCCAGCTGTAAAGGGTGAGACTAACACACGTGGCAGTCTTTATGGTTGATACTAAAACTATTTCTAGGGCTGCTATTGGTTTTCATTTCAGGGCTGATGGTCAGTGCAGTGCACACAGCATTCTAAGTTGAAGAATAGAAACTGATTCAGGTCTGTAATTAATAAATCATTAGCAAAAAGATGCATATTTTTATGTGCATATGTGTACATTTCTTTAGTGTTAATTGTATGACAGAAAGTGCAAATTATGGCCCTAGCCATGCCACTAATAGCTGCCATTGTTTCTCATAGTATGTCTTTGATTTTTATGGGATCGGGAACATTCTCACTAATTTACTTATCACAATTTTTTTTCTCTTTAGTGGCCTGGACAGTTCGTCATGCTTTCAGGTTGTTTCCTTGATGAAGGCACTGGCACAAGGTGGCAGAAATATTATCTGCACCATCCACCAGCCCAGTGCCAAGCTCTTTGAGCTGTTTGACCAGGTAAACCTTTGTTCTCGTTCTTTTTGAGAAGTCCAAAGTTGAATGACAACAAAATGTGAACATGTACTTTATGCAAGGAATAGTGCAGAAGTGTTCTATTATTGTAATGTAGTTCTCATTGTGGATGGGCAAAAATTTTCACTGAACTGCCTAATTAGTCTCTTTAAACATTTGAAAAGAAAATCACGTGATTTGCAGGAAATTACTTCCGCTCACATTGCCCCCGCCCCTTCCTGAGAGCAGTGCCTTTCTTGGGAGGCATTTGCACTGCTTGGTTTTAACAAACACTATTCAGGTTGACCTCTACGTTCAGTTCAGTCTGTTGGTCACAGGGAGGCCAATCAGATTGTTTGACAAAATGGTGGGAGTTTCAAATCAACTTTGTGGTTTAGCAAGACCCCAGGCTACTGTGAGCAGGACATGATGCTGAAGGGGCCGTCATAGGCTCTAACACCCTTTTAAACCACTGGGCTGAGTCCGCATCTCTTACCAGTATAATCTGCAGAGCATATAATGCACACTGGATCAAATTAATATTGTAGTGATAGTACCTTTTCACTCAAACCTAGTCCTCACTCACTATGAGTTGTAAGAGAGGAAGAAGACCACATTTACAAGGGAAAGAGCAAGGCATAAACAGTTTTATGGTTGTGGTGCTCCTGCACCACTACACCAGAAAAGGGAATGTGTTTAAAGCTCCCTGCTTCACCACTGTGCTGTTTGCTGGTGGTACTCTAAGACAACTTCCTTAGGGGCAAATGTGGTCATGCAACATCTCATGTAGGACATGTACAATTCTATATGCACAAATTCCTTTACATTAACATGAACCAGAATTCTCGAATGGTTTCCAGGAGTACTCCTGAAAAACTGTGACTACTAACTATCAACCTTTGAGCTATCTAAAGATTAGTCAGTCTTCTCCTCAGGGATGGCTGGTAACCTTTGAAAGTGTTGGAGCGAGCGAAGTTCTCCAACTCTTCCCAAAAGTCAGAATTAAACAACACCTCCCTCCAAAACCCCAAAATAAAACAACCCCTCCCTCTAAAAGCCCGAACTAAAATAACAAGCATCATGCAACAAAAGCACAAACTAAACCACTACACTAACATGCATTACACTAACATTTGTCAATAAATACACAAGGCCTGCACATCCTCTTGAGTGTTCTTCTGCAGTCCGTGGCATAAAGAGCTCCCCCAGCCAATAAAGATGCTGCTCTCACGCTGTTAACCAGCATGAGAGAAGTGCCAAGATTGGATGAGTGGGTTGGCTGGATGGTACTTTAGGCCCTGGAGGCTTGTGCTTGCTCTTTACCCAAATGTCTAAGACAGTCAGGTTGGAGAGCTGCAAAGTGCGCATGTCAGGCTGCCCATTGTGAGACAACAAGCCAGACTGACATGCACACTTCGGAGTGTCTCTCCAGCAACTGCTCCAGTCTTCCATGCTGCCAGTCAGCAGCAGAGGGCACCCCATTCATTTCTCGTGGCTCTGGGGCAGGCTGACTGCTGCAGCACGCATCAGTGAAAAATAAAATGGCAATTAAATCATATTATTTTTCACATTTATGCAGTGCTCACGGTGGTGTGGGCGGTGACACTCCTCACCCTCATGAGGAAAACGCAGCTGCTACTCCTATACCTAAGAGTAGACTTATAAGTGTAGGTTTTCAAATTTATTTGTGAATCATTCCCAAGGTTCTTAGCCTCAGGAAGCAAGGAATGCACATCTGAAAATACACCATCCGGTTAGGGAGACAAAACTAGGCGAGAATATGTGAATACCTCAATCGCTGGCAGAGCCTCAGACTGCATTTTGTTACCATCTGAAAGTGTTCGCTAAAGTAAAAGGTGACCAACCTTCTAACCCCACCCTAAAGTGAGAAATCTCTAAATGCTGCATACACCCAGGCCGGTGTAATGCATATAAAATGTTTTCACATCTCTTGCTTTGTCACTGTTTTGCAAAGTCCAATCTGTCAATCGTTTATGGCGTGGTCTATGCACTCTAAGTTGAGTTTACAAATACAAGCATGCCGATACGCTTCTACGCACTTAATATTACTTTGTCTGAAAACTTGGCTCTGTGCAGCTGAATTTTGCTGAGATTTTGCTGTGATTTTCATGTAAAAACCTTTATGATGTGTATTTCAAAAGAGACGCTTGCTGGAAACGTTTATAGTTTGTTTGTTCTCTCACTGAGTCCATGGAAGCTTTCCTGTGTGTATCAGTGTCTTAGCCTTAAGAGTCCAGGTAAACAGACACCTCAACCAGATCCGTTTGTTTTCCACTTCAGCTTTATGTGTTGAGCCACGGACAATGCATCTACCGTGGGAAGGTTTCAAATCTCGTCCCTTACCTAAGAGACCTGGGCTTGAACTGTCCAACCTATCACAACCCTGCGGATTTTGGTAAGTGATGTGGCAAGCAGTCTGCCTTGTTTCTATTCCTTGTGCCAACTTCTTTCCTGCTTCATATAATATCTGCTTGTTTATACCTGCCTTAAGTGCCAAAACTCCAGATGTACTACATGAAATAGAAGTGGGTCATACCTCACAATAAAGTCTTGCTGCATCACACTAATAAGTATGCATTGGCAGAAAATTTATACTTTGATATGTAAAGGTCTGTTTAAGTATAGGCTACATAAATTGTAGATACAGCAAGCAGTACAAATTTCTCTGAAGAGTTAGACAGGTGATTTCCACAGATCATTATGTTTTTGAGGTATAGTATCAGAATACCATGGACTAAATATAATCTGATATATTTATAGTTCACAGAAATATTGCTGCATGGAGTTGACACCCAGTCTCAAGATATATTTGTAAATTATATTTAGGATGTGACATTTATGTGAGATGCTACTTTTGTCAGTGATATTCTGTCATGTAACCATTTTTGACAAGACATTTTTGACAATACATTTTGAAGAGCCTGAAGAGTGGTGGGGTGTCCAAGGAGAAATTTAACTAGGACAACAAAAGGATATTTGTTTCTGATGCACAAATTGATTTTGAAGAAGCAACTGGATTATTATGCGCAGTTAAAGGAGTCATCGCTCCAGAGTGCTAATGACAGATTCATTGTAGACTAAACGAAAATTGCAGAGATGGTGCAGTGACTCAACCACAAATGCTGTGAAGGCAGATGCAGAGGCTTAAAGTTTGTATAGAATGAGAAGAAAAGGAAGAAGAGACATCCATTATAACCAATTAGATACCAAATGTGTATTAATGCAGTACTGATGATATGTGTTGCTAGGGAAATGGCTTAGGAATTATGTTTTATGATATACACTTAAGCCCTCAGTATGACTTTTGCAGTCTTTTTGAAAGACCGCCAAAGCTGTGGGTGCCAGAAGACCACCAGTGCTGGTGGTCTTCCCCCCACCATATTACGAGTACTGCAGGATTTCCGCCACATTTTGGGCAGAAATCCTGCAGTAGTTGTGCTGGCAGGTGGAGGCACATGGGCGGTTTCACCACCTTCCTCGCCCCTCCAAAAGGCCTCTACTAGCTGTATTACGACCTGTAATATGGCCTGGTAGTATCCTGATAGTGGGGCGTTGCCGGTGGTGGAAGCACTTCTTCCCGTTCCCTGCCGGACGACCTCCTTGCCGGATAAGGTAAGTCGGGCGTCTGACAGGGGAGGGGGTGGAAGTGTTGTGTGTGCATTTGTGAGTGGGTGTTTGTCTGCGTGTGTGTATGCGTGTTTGTCTGCGTGTGTATTGCTGTTTGTATGGGTGTGTGCATGCGTGGTTGAATGTGAGTATGAGTGTTGAAGTGAATGTGTGTATGAGTGTTAAAGTGAATGTGCGTGTGAGTGTTGAAGCGAATGCGTGTATGAGTGTGGAAGTGAATGTGTGTATGTCAGTGTTGGTGAATGAGTTTATACGGGGTGCATGTGGGTGTCTGTGTGCATAAATGCGGGGAGTGGGTGAGGGCTGGGGGGAGGGGCGCTGTACCTGAAGAGGGAGTGGGGGGCACAGTACCTGAAGAGGAGGTGGGGGTTCTGGTATGGAGGGGGGTTTAGGGGTGTTGTGCATGCTGGGGGAGGGGGGAATTCCCTGTCACCTGTAGCCTTTCCGCCAGGGTTTTCGTGGCGGTGCTACAGAAACCCTGGTGGTGAGCCGGTTCAAAATACTGCCGGCAGTCTTCATTGGACTGCCGGGTCAGAGATGGTTATCTCCAGGTAGTCTGATCGGGGATGCGGCGGGTTGGCTCCTGCCCATAATGTGGCAGTCTTCACTGCCAGCCCTTCGGCGGTGAGACCGCCACCGTGGCTCTGACGGTCGTAGACCGCCATGGTCATAATGAGGGCCTTAGTATTAATGAAGGAAAGTTCTTCAACGGGCTATTAGTCAGAATAGTAACTAGCAAAATATTGTCTGTCATAAATACTATGTTCTAAATGTCATTTGGAAAAATATTGTCCCATTTAGAGTAGATTTTTATCTATTATCTATTAACTTCAATGGGCGCTTTTTCTGGTAAATGATAAGTGTTACACAATATTTGTTTCAGACGATGTTTTGACTGCAGTTTGCTGGTATTACTTCCTTTGGCAATCATGTGAAGATCATGCCTTACCGCTAACTAACAAAATGTTGGGAGAAAAATGAGTTAAGGGAATCGACCTGTAGTGCAAGAGCTGTGTAACCTCTACAGTGTTAGGCAAACTAGATGAGAGTGGTGGTCTTACCACTGTATTGCCTCTCCCATCACTCAGTGATAATGGTAAATGGAATAGTTTCCTTACTACATCTGAATATATGGTTTACAAATATATAACAATATTGAGAGCTCTGTTTAAAGCAACAAAATCAATGAAGTGACTCAGGTCCATTAACGCTAATCAAACATTTATTGACTGTCTTTTTGTTTCTCCTTTTTTAATTTAGAACATTCTACCCTCAGTCAATCTAATAGGAATATAGCCCTCTGCCTTTTGGTTATTCCTATTGGTAAAGTCTACTTTCATTTGGATAGGCCCTCATCTGTGGCTTGGGCCTACAGCTCAAGAAGAGGGAAGTTAACAACATGTATAGATCCTGATCATGCTCTCTTTTCATGTCACGAAGGTCAAAACAATTGTATTTAACCAGGGAACGCAGTGCAGTGGGATCCAATCTAATTGCCCAGACATTGCAAGTATGCTCCTCTGAGATTAACTTAGTTGGGAGGTACTCTGAGAAAACGTTCCATTTGAGACCTTTACACTAAAGCAAAATGTGTGAATTCCGTGTTTTTTGCCAACGTGTTTCCAGTAGAATGTTGTATTGGGTCACATACACTTTCACTGATTTCACACTAAATTAAATAAAGCTGTAGTCAGATCCAGAATTACCCCCCTCCCAGTATTGCCCAGTTATAACTACGGCCACAGCCCTCAACACAGCACAAGCAAAACAGATACATATGTATGCTTGTTTGTGTTGCAGGTTCTAGCTGTAGTAGTGGTCTGTTATGGGTACAATGGAGTTGATAGCAGTACTTAACAATTTTGCATGATTTCATTATTTTTGTAAATCGAAACTTCTTGTAAAATTTGTTTCACTGTTGATGTTGTGCAATAATAATGTCCCTGCATCTGCTGAAAAGTAGTGCTATTTTACAAATTGAATATCCCACTGCTGTTACAGTAATCACTATTGCACTCCAGCTTTTTTAACGCATTGACATTTTCACTATTAAAGGACTTTATAAGTTATTGAATCTCGGCACCAAAGACAGACACTTTTCATCACACATTACTGCGTATTTTATCACCCTGGGATGTACCCACATGTCCAGTCTTCCGTGTGATGACTTACCACATACCTGAGTAGTGTATTTGAAAATTGTGTAGCATGGAGGCCAGAGGTGTTTACAACACACTCCCTGAGCATCTGGTGCCTTTTTAAATTTTGGACCTCTATATGTGTTATTATTTGCGTCTCTAGTTGTCAGAGGTATGCACCCTGTCCAAGTAGGGGCCACCATCCTAGTTAGGGTAAGTCACAGCACAACCCTAATAATCATGTGCTCACCCTCGGGTAGCTTAACAAAGAACAGGCAGGCTTAACTTATAAGGCAATGGCTAAAGTATTTGTGTGATAACTCATACAGTAACACAGTGAAAACACCACAAAAGACTATTTATCTGATTAGCATAAGACCAAAATGGCAAAAACCCATCCTTTGGAAGTCGAGATATGAATTTTGAAAGATTAAATGTGAAAACAGTGCTTAGAAGTCACTAGTGGTCAAATGGTTACTTGAGGTCGCGAGGGACTGGTGCAAGTCCAAACTTCAGTCCAACAGCAATGGAGGGTAGGCCTGCTACAGAACCCATGCAGGGTCTGCAGAAATGGTACATTGGATTCAAAAAAGCGTTGCCGCTGAGTGCCCGATGCTTCACTATTTTCCATTCAGGCGAGTGGACTCACTGCGTTGTCCGCGAGCTCCATGAAAGTGTATGCGTCGTTGTCAGACTGCGCAGACCGTTGGTGGCAAGCCGCCCAGGCTGGGGATCCGCTGTTGTTGGGCAGCCACTGCATCGATGCCAGGAGCGATGTGCCAGTTTTTCTCCCACACTGGAGGCGATATGTCGCTTTTTGCAGAAAGTTGCTTGAAAGCCCACTTATAATGCTCAGACCTCGGAGGGGGCACCTCAGGCAAGGGTGAGACTCACAGAAGCAGAGCCCAGCAGCACCAGCAGAGGTTTAGACAGTCTTTGATGTCCTTGAGACTGCAGGAGAACATGGGGCAAACCCTTGCAGATCCCTTTGATGGGAAGGCAGAGTCCTTCCAGCAGGGTCAGAGAGCAGCAGGCAGTAGGGCAACAAGCAGAAGAACAATCCTTTCAGGACAACAATCTAGTTACATCCTTTGAGCAGCACCACAGTTCTTTGGACAGAGGTTCAGTTCCAGGTTCAGAAGAGTCTGATTTGATGGGGTCATAGACCCAGTACTTATACCCAAATGTGCCTTTAAAATGGGGGTGGACTACTAAGAGTGGTTTTGAAGTGCACCATCTCCCCTTGCACAGTCTCTCCAGACAGCCATAAACACAGAACACTCAACTGCATCTGCATTCATCTGCATACTGATGGGTCTTCCTGGGCAGGAAGGGTGGAGAGGCTCTCACTTACACTTCAAAGGACTGATAACTCCCCACAGATCTTCTGGCAGACAGGACTGGGCTGAAAAGGGAACTGGTGCAAAGGAATTCCCAGTGCTGGCCTATGAGAGGAGCAGACTTCACAATAGTGATAAATGACTTTGGGAGGTTTTCACTAACAGGACATGTAAAAGTCAAAAGTATATGTCCTGCCTTTTAAATATACTGTACCCTGCCCTTTATGGCATACAGGGCCTACTTTAGGGATGGCATATATGTAATAAAATGGGAGTTTAAGGCTTGGCAAAGGGTTTTGAATGCCAAGTGGAGGTTGCAGTAAAACTGCACACATAGGTCTTGTAGTGGCACGCCTGGGCGTGGTCATGGGGCTATCTATGTGGGTGGCACAATCAGCACTGCAGGCCCACTAGTAACATTTAATTTATAGGACCTGGCCACATGTAGTGCACTTTACTAGGGACTTATAGGTAAATTAAATATGCGAATTGGGTAGGAGCCATTGTTACTATGTTTAAGGGAGAGAACAGAAGTACTTTAGCACTGGTCAGCAGTGGTAAAATGGGCAGAGTCCTCAAACCAGCGAAAACTATATCAGAAAAATGGAGGGAGGCAGGCAAACAGTTGGAGGGAGACCACCCTAAGGATGTCAGGTCTAGCAGTATGCCTATACATATTTAAATATAAATTTCAATATAAAAGAATAGCTGAACAAGATTCCACTATGTTTGACAAAACACAGAAAAGGGTTGTCTGAGCAAACATGAAATTAATGCCAATTTGTTCAGCTGCATTTTTGCTACACGGTGCCAAATAATTGATGTGAGAACTTACTAAGCATACTTTCAACAGAACTCTCCCCTTATAACTTTGCGGAATCAGGACTAAAGTTCTGAGCTCAGAAATTGCTTTTGCTATTAACTAATTTAACTATAACTAAAAATGCACAACTAAGGCTGTGTTATGGGTTTTGCAGCTTCGTTGGGCAAGATGAGAAGATGCAGTGTGTGGATGAGTCGTACAGTGCTCAAAACACTGTGGTACAAAGAGCTGTGGTACTGAGTGTAGATTATGTGCATAGGTCACTTTATGCATACATAGGCCACTTTGCAGAGAACAAGACCTTTTATTGTAGCCACTTGGCCAGTGGGATTAGACGCTAGACATTCTTAACTCTCAAGCAGTGGGATTTGAGACAGGGTGTAACGAGGTGCGGGCATTGAGGAAGACCAAACCATACATCCAAAACCTTGCAGAATGTGGAGCTGGGAGCACCGTTCAAAGCATGGACGAAACATGTGCCTTGCTCACACACCACACTTGATTTGTTTGACATCTGTGAGCTGCAGGGTGTAGGGCAGGGAGACTGAATGGAGTAGGGACAATGGTAATACTGTGAACCCAGAACCTTGTTGCCACAACCTGTACCCTGAACCATGCAGGACTGGTGGCTCAGGACTAGGGACGGATCAAGGCTGCGGGCGCTGGTGGGTAAGGGGAGTGAAAGGTCACACCCTGAAAGGATTTAGGATACCTTCAGGGTGTGGTCAGAGGGTACATTCTGCTTCAAGAGTCCTGTCAGATCTGAGGGCATGGTGACTGGGTGCAAGGCATGGCTGAAAGCAATTTCCTCAACCCCATAGTCCTCTGGGCACAACTGACTGCTGTTCCATGTGTGCCTAGGACAGAAGGATTGGGCGCCGGTGATCGTGAGCAGTCATACCTTGCACCCTGGCCCTGCTTTCCAGGTGAGTGGGGAAATGAAAAAAACGTGTGGATCTTAAGTTAGTCAACCGCAGTGAATATATCTTTAGATGACTCACTATTGCTCACTAGCTGTGTCTGCAGGCCTATGCATAGTGGGTACTGTGGGCAGAAGCTAAAGAATACTATATGAGAACCAAAGTAATTCACTTTGTTAAAGGGAAGTTATGGTTTATTGCTCACACTCCAAACTAATGAGTGTTATACAAAAAATACAAATGACCCTCACAACCTTAGGTGAAAGGATTTTATTGTTACAATATAAAATGTAAACGCCTTCTCAATTTGCTGTTTATGGTGAGCCACACAGTCATAAGTCCTACCTGTCTACTGCTCTTGAACTCACATCTTATGTGGTCGATTACATTACAGATGACATTGATAACATTACTGGTAAAACCACACATCACTGAAACAACAATGAATTGCTCTTTTAAACATCTGTAGATTTCTAGTGTAAACATACCATTGGTTCTCTATGAATAGTTTCTAAAGACAGTGTGTAACTGGGCAATGGATTGCATGGCCTGATTGCAGGTCTTCGTCAAAGGCCAGGCCCCGTGCTCAGATTTCTCTGGGCATGGGAACAGGCCATGCTCAATATACTTGGGGGGATGGGATGCTGAGCACAGGGCTTACTATTAATACCAGAGTTTATTGGACCAGCCAAAAGCTGAGCCTAGAGGACAACAGGGGAAAGGGTGTTGACAACAGGGTCTGTCAAAAGTTCAACAATGTTTTACAGATCTTATGGACAGGGCTAAAATTGGAGCCCACTAAGTAGCTTGCCCACCGTGTATAATTATTGATGACAGTGGTGGTGTCTCAATGTGACAGGTCATACACAATGCATTATGGGGATTTTGCTTGTGCAACTCACCATATCTGCCAAGTATAAGCGTGTTTAGCTCTTTTGTAGCAACCATAAAGCCCCTGAAATATATTTAGAGAATTTCATTTTTTAAGTCTAGCACACATAGGTGCATGCATACACACACATATCCACATACACAGTAAACACTAGGATACCCAGAGACTGACAAAGTTGTCTCTGTAATACACAAACAGGCAGTACAGACAATATTGATGCAAGTGGGTGAACACTATCTCACCTACACAGTTAGGTGAATTCATGTGAAATATGCACAGATAGGTTACTGCCACAAACAGCCAATGTGAACGCTATCATACTTATAGTCAAGTGTATTTAAAATTGTCATGCACACATGCAGGCAGAGCAAACACTATCACACATATCCTGGGTTAGTGTGCAATGTCTATCTTTTCTCTTTGTATTTGTATCTCTCCCTCTCTCTGTCTTTCACACACACACACACACACACACACATACAACATGACATACCTATAATTAAGAGGACCAGCCATTGACCGTAATGAAGTGTGCATTTACTATTCTAACTCCACGCACGCTTTGATAGTAGGGAAGGTTATAAAGCAGATTAAGGCAAATATAACTGCACTTTTAGTTTTTTGTCGCACTCGCTCGAAACTATCTAAACACACTATGGGGAACTGTCCTCCTAACACACCGGTCCTCACAAGGATAGTGTTTGTCTGGAACTGACAGTGTTTACTCACGCTATGAAGACCGAACCGGTCCTCACAGCGCTGGCTATACAGGCCCAAACACACACATACAATCTGTCAGACACACACTCAAATAATTAAACATGTACACAGTTTCTATCTACAAGTGTCAGCTACAAATTTCATGCCCATCTACCTGCCTGTTTCTCTCTATATTGAACTATGAGACGCCAAGTCAAATGGGGCAGGTAAATGAGTCTATTTTCTAATGTTAAAAATAATGTTCGGAGAAATTGTAAATCTAATAAATGTGGGCACAGTTACTTTATCATCAGGGAAGGGGCAAAGGCATGTTATTTACGACACTTAGTTTTGAACATTGAACTGCACAGTGGCACAGCTCTGTTCCTTAAATGAAAGCTGACCTTGGAATATAAGTGATTAAAGAGAGGCTGCTTTGCCTTCACTCTGTAGATGTGATGAACATATCACATGTATTTCAACTTGGTTTTCTTCTTTTCCCAATGTCTGGTGCAAAGTAACCAATTTTACCTGCATTGTTTAATGTTATAAATGTGCCACGCAGCTAGACCTGTAACTCTTGTTCCGGTCTCCTTCTCCTCAGTGATGGAGGTCGCATCAGGTGAATACGGAGACCAGAACACTCGGCTGGTGAGAGCGGTCCAGGACAAGATGTGCGACCTAGACTACAAGAGAGATCTAGCCGGAGATAATGAATTAAACCCCTTCCTGTGGCACAGGCCCTCAGAAGAGGTAAATATGAAACTCTACACAGTGGGCCCCCAAGCACAGGATTGTTAACATTTCTGACACATATAGGCATACATGCTGACATGAACATCTGCCAAGTGTGAATTAGTGTATGGGGAGAAGACTCTGTGCTGATACATATTCATGCCTAAAATGGAAAAATCTGACATTGGGATCACATCAGTGCGGTGGATTACTATGGACCAGTGCTTCCTCTGGGCAAATGGCTGCTGACCCTTATAGTTAGGTGCCTCTCATCCACAGATGGCCCACTTCGTAATAAACCGGATTATACATTTCCTGTCAAAATTACCTTGTGAGTTAATTACACATTGCTAGAATCTGTATCTGATGAATGGTGTGTGAAGTTGAAATGTCACCCTTTGCAAAAATGGGTGACTTTACTTCACCAAAGTGAAATTTAGCTTGGCCCAGTTGTAGTTCTTTAGACGTCAGCTACTGGCAATTGGCTAGCTAGCAGAGATTTGCCCTTTTACTACTCATACTTTACTTATCTCTCAGTGACAGTGTGGGAAAGCTGCATTAGTTATCATTTGGCACTCAAGCACTGTTGCCCAGCCCCGGAAGTGTTGCACTCTATAGTTGCACTTTGGTTGACAGAAAGGGAATGATGGCACCTGGGTTGTAGCTGCAGATGGACAATATTCTATCTTGGTCCTGAGAGTCCATAGAAATGTTTTCCCAATGTCATTCAAAACTTCATTTCATATCAGCTGTATGTTCTATGTAAATTTCACCAACTCTGTGCAGGTATACAGCTTTCCTTTATGTGACCTAAAGATAACAGATTTAATTTACAGCTGTACTAGTTCAGTCTGTGAATTTAGCAAGCCATTTAAATTAGGTAATGATTGCTCTTGCCATATAAGGTGCTACAGAATGACAAATAGCAATTTCAATATATAAATAAGTTAATGTTCTCAATGATTTTAACTACACACTAACCACTAAGCAGATGGTGAGTACAAGAAATGATTAAATGACACAAGATACCATTGGGCTAATCACAAAGCCTCGCTGAAAGTGTCTGGTGCTTGGTTTGTATCATTACCCTGTGCTACTGACAGTGGTCTCTTGGTTGCAAATTTCAGGATTCCTCAGCCGAAGGTTGCCATAGCTTTTCGGCCAGCTGCCTCACCCAGTTCTGCATCCTGTTTAAGCGGACATGCCTCAGTATCATGAGAGACTCTGTAAGTATGCCAGAGATGGACTTTACCTCTGCAACCCAAATTATTCTGCATAGTAAATATGCACTGCTGTCATCTCTAGTGGTTGTCATCAGTCAGAATCTATATGCAAGCAAAAAATAAGCAGAGAAACATGTGGTTGTCAATTGAGATTTGCATATGCAAATATCTGGATCAGAAATCAGGCAACGGCATCCCATTAAAAAGTCAAAGATTGCCATTTGGAGGAATAAACTTACTTTGATACTCTAAACAGTCTTTTGTGCCCACTGTATTCTAATAGAGTTGTTAAATCATCTACCTGATTTATACCTCATGTGCCAATTATTTGCACTTCATTTATTTATTGGTTTATTTATGTCTATAGGATATCGCTAACATGACATCTTCCAGCTGGTTGGAGTATGTGGGTATAACAGTTATCATCCCTTAGTCAGTCTGGGTGTTCTACAGTAAAGTTTAAGATGACGATCCTGATTTAGGGTTTGGTTGACAGGTTGCTCCATCACAGATGTGTCAGATATCGCATCCGCCTTATTACATGTGCCATGGGATTAAATGGACTTGTAATGAGGCGAACAAGTAACTGTTGTGTTTGTGACAAAGTAACATGAACACCAAACTCTAAATTAGACCCGTAATTTGTTGTATCAGAGATTTATGCACACTCTTTTTTGTTAGCAGTTACGGTGCCAGACAGTGGGGATGACAGATGTTGGGTGGGGTCGGTACACAATAGAGGATCATTGTGACTGATGTTTGTCACAGGCACTCAGTATGAGATGTCTGATTAACTGTCACCAATCACTGCTAGCTGTGCTATTGGCTGAAGGTTTGGTACTCTGTTGCATTTGTGCAGTCTGAAGTCCTCATTTTTCTTTAATTAATACCTCAGGTGTGATCAGTTGTTTGATGTACATAAGCATGCACTTCAATGCAAGTTCTTACTGTTGTTTTAAAGATCTATTTTGATTGCTTGCTGTGTTCTTGATTGTGTGCTTACATGCCTTATTCATTTATTTTTTAATCACATAAAACTGGAGAAGTTTAATATCCTGAGAAACTTTGGGGACTGGTTATTAATTGTTGGAAAACTGGGTTACTGTTTCAGGGGGCAGCAACCACAGTTTCAGTTAAGGGGAAGTCACAAGCAAACTCCAAATTAACCTGTGCTTAACACTCGAATAGCTTGGGGCAAAGCAGTCAGGCTTAACTTGGAGGCAGAGTGTAAAGTATGTATGCAGCACTTCACACAGTAATAAGGTCAAACAAACAGCACAAGATAAATCCCACACCAACTTGGAATAATAGAGTAGAATTCAATACATTATTTGAAACAAAAATCCAGTCAGTAAATACAAAGATATGCAAAATTAATGAATTAAGTGAAAGTAGTGTCTAAAAGCACATAGTGCCAACTGTTGTTTTCATGTTCTGCTGGACTGGGACAAAGTCACAAATCCTGATCGACGGGGATAGAGCTCAGGCCGGATACAGGAACCAAGGTAGGCCCACTGTACAAGAGTACCATAACTCCTGGTTGTGGAGCACCTCACATGGTAAAACATTTTTAAAGGTTGGCAGGTCTGACCTTTGTTATATGCAACTGTGGTAGGTAAAACTCCACCTCCCTCATAAAGTCAGAAATAGCCCACCCTGCCAAAACGTATAGTCCTTTGTTTCACTGTCTGTGAGCAATACACAGAGACCAACTGCCGGCTACACCTAGTCATGTGACCCTGGATACAGAAAGCAGACATCAAATGGTTAGGACAAGAAAATGCCAACTTTCTAAAAGTATTTTTTTTTAAAAAGAGGCAAACCCAGTAACCCTAGGACCGTGGTGTATAAATCCAAATCCAAAGGCGTGTCCACTTATAGTACGAAATATCAATATCCAATTCACCCGGATGCTGATGTTCTTCTTCACATCCCAAATCAATTATCTTTCTTATACAGAATAAATCATGCAAAACATTTCATCCTCAGGGACAGACGCCAACTTGTATCTTTTTACGCAATATAAGTGGACACGCCTTTGGATTTGGGGCTACATAATCACGGCAAGTAGGACGCAATGAAAAGAAAGTTATATTTAAGTTGAAACATCTTGTGCTTTTAGGGTGCTACCTGAAAATATAATTTCTATCCTGATGAGGACCCTTTTATGATTGGTTCTGTTTGTGCGGCCAAAACTTTGACACAACATACTCTGGATTAAAATTTGATGAGATAGGTGGCTTCAGGACACCTGGATTGAAGGGGTCCATTTTGAAGCTCGCATTCATTTTTAACTACTTTTTTTGTACATATTGTATATAGCACATGGCACAAATTTGTCACATTATTCACGTTCACTGCTGCCTGATTAGACTGACTAATGATTGTACTGTGTGAAATATTATCTAACTAAAAGGAACATGTTTTAGATCAACTTTGTTGATAAAAGAAATAATTCTTACTGTGGAGGGTAAGGGTTATACTTCCCCCCTTGGGGCCTCAAAATCTATTGTTATAACTTTCTAAAAGTGGCATTTTCAGAATTGTGACTTAATATTTAACTTTACCATTAAAGAGGGCTTTAAATTGCAGTTCGTAAGACACCAAACTTGAGATATCCACCTGCTCCCAATTGAAAGTTATCACTTATTACATGTAATAAGCTAACACAATGTTATCCTGGTAGAGAGGCAGGCCTTGCAGTAGTGACAAACAAATGCAAGCATTTTTCACTAACAGGACGTACATAACTTAAAAGGAACTGCCTACATTTTTAAATACACTGCATCTTGCCCTTTGAGTTGTTTAGGGCCAAACCTAGGGGTGACATATGTACTAAAAATGAAGGTTTAGGCCTGGAAAAATGGTAGTTTAACCTTTACAGACAGGCTGCAATGGCATGTCTGAGTCATATTTAAAGGGCTACTGAAGTGGGTGGCACAATCAGTGCTGCCAGCGGACAAGTAGCATTTAATTTACATGTAGTATCGCTTTATCAGGGCTACAAGTAAGTTAAATGTGCCAATTGGATGAAAGACAATGTTACAATGCTTCAAGAAGAGACCAAATGCACAAAATTACTGTTTAGCAGCTGTAGAGTGCACAGTTTCCTAAGGCCAACAAAAACGAGATCAGCAAAAAATGGAGGAGGAAAACAAAAGGTTTGCGAGAAGAAGTCAGGTCTAACATTTATGTTTTGTGAGGGCACTTGTGTGGTGCAAGGTGGCACGGAACTGAATCAAAACATTGCTTTCATTTACTTACCATTAAAAAAAAAAACTCTGGGTGCAGTGCAGAATTGTGTAGTGCTTCCCCAGCACCTGTGCCACCCTTAGTGAGTCTAGCTAGATCTTCGTGTATTGATGGATTGCATTGGAGATTGCATTAGTAGAGTTGATGATTGTTGTCTCTTTTTAAAAAGGAAGTGTTTTTTTAATTGTAAAACACATCAAAAGTAAAAGGCCTTCATTATGACTGGCAGTCATGTGGTTGATGTATTGCACCAGGTCACATTCAATACCCTGCAGTTTAGAGTTTAAAAGGTGCAAAAAGTGACTAATTCTGAGATTCCTCACTGAAACAGTGTAATGGCCTATGCAATTCATTCTTTTTGCACGACATTCTGCAAGTCTTTGAATTTGTTGATATTTTTTCCATGGTAAATTTTTTGGTCTTCTGACATCCTAGAATTTACAACAGGAAAACATTGCTGAATGTGGCATTACCTCCAAACTGCTGATTCCTCCCTAAACAGTTATTTGTGCAGAAACCGGATTTAAAAGGGCTGCTCATAGTGAGCCTCTTAAAGTATTTTAGAGCAGCACCTAAAAACTTCCACTATGAGCCTTAAAATGAGCGCCCTGGAATGATATCTGTTGTTTTTTTGTCCTAGAATAAGTTACTGTAGTTACCAGGAGCCCCAATTTTTAAGGGGTCGTTAAAATAGAAATAAATGTTTTTGGGAAACAACACACATTAAATGTTGTTTCCTTACTGAGTCTTTGTTTGAAATGTATATTGCGGCTACTTTCATCAATTTGTAATTTCAGTGGTGATGCTGACTCCTGTTAGGATCACATCAATGGGGGTCATTCCGACCTTGGCGGGCGGCTAACGCCGCCCGCCAGGCGGTAACTGCTGTGCGGCCGCCAATGCGGCCGCACTCACGCGGCCCCCATTCTGACATTCCCGCTGGGCCGGCGGGCGCAATGCCGGCCCAGCGGGAATGAGGCCGCAACATAGGAGCCGGCTCCTAATGGAGCCGGCGGTGTTGCGGCCGTGCGACGGGTGCAGTTGCACCCGTTGCGCTTTTCACTGTCTGCTATGCAGACAGTGAAAAGCTGGCCGGGGCCCTGTGGCATGGGCAGTGCAGGGGCCCCCAGGGGCCCCAGGACACCCCTTACCGCCAGCCTCTTACTGGCGGTGCAAACCGCCAGAAACAGGCTGGCGGTAGGGGGGTCATAATCCCCAGGGCAAGGCTGCTTGCAGCGCTGCCCTGGCGGATTATCACTGCCGGGGCTTAAACGGCGGGAAACCGCCGGCCCCGGCGGTGCGACCGCAGCGCTACCGCCGCGGTCGGAATAGGCCAGGAAGCACCGCCAGCCTGTTGGCGGTGCTTCCGTCATTTTAGCCCTGGCGGTCTCGGACCGCCAGGGTCAGAATGACCCCCAGTATCACTAAGAGGACTTGTAAAAAGACTTCACACGCTTTTAAGATTAGGATGCATGGTTGATACCATTCTACAGTCATCAACATATTCAATGTGGTTTAACTACAGGTTCCAATTAGTCTCTCTTGGGAAGATGTAGGATTGAGCTTGCCATGATTTGAAACTCTGATTGTTCTCTAGAAAAAGGGGGGGAATTATTACTTTGCGCGGAATAGAAAACTTTTGCATTTCACAAAGTTGTGAAGTTTTTCTGTTTCGCTCATATTTGTTTGGGGGATAGTTTAGGATCAGGAGAAATGTTTTTTACAATATTTATTTTGTAGTTTTTACAGTTTTAAGTAGTAGATTGATTCACTTGCTATTTGTTTATGTGAAGTTCATGAAATTGGCAAGCTTTTTGAAAAAAGTTTACAAAGTTAAGAAAGGCAAGGCCCTACAACATCACCCAGTCCTCTGTATGTCAACGACTCTAAGCTTTCGTTGGCAGTCCTGTCCTTCTGTTTGGTTGATAGTTATATTTAACAGGGTTTTTACTGCTTGTTCATTATTATTAAAAGCATTTTCCTATCAAGTCTAATTCAGTTCTGGAAAATTCAATTTCTGAATGTTTGAAGAGCAGCTTGGGTGTGCATTCACTGGGCATGAGGCCAAACTTGGTTTCTGTCTTGCCCCAGTGAAATAAAACTAAGGCCCATATTTATACTTTTTTGGTGCCGCATTTGCGCCACTTTTTGATGCAAAAACGACGCAAACTAACAAAATACAAGTGTATTTTGCAAGTTTGCACCACTGTTGTGTAAAAATATGGCGCAAATGCGGTGCTAAAAAAATATAAATATGGGCCTAAATGCCTGCTGAGTCGAGTCTTTCTTCTGAGTCCTTTCATAGGCAATGTGATGACAGTTGGGAGTTCCCCTTCACATGGTTCTGCCAGGTAGCTGTTACCATACATTCCTGGTGAATCCACCTTCTAAATCACTCGATTACATAGTAGTCCACAGTGGTTTAACTCACATCAATGTTCACTTTGTGGGATGCATTTTTCTCACTGTGGATGTATGAAAAGTTAACGTTATTTCAGATGTATCTGATTGGTGTGAACAAGCATTTACAAAAAACTCAACCTTAATGCGGGGGTCAGGGGTGCAGAGCTATTAGATTTTCCAATGCTTGTTTGGTATTACCAATGTTTGTAGCCACAAAAAAATCCAAGACGTCCACTGTATGTGCACACATAGGATAACCATGTTTGAGCAGTTTTTCATAAAGCAAAAGTAAAGGCATTTCATGATGGTCATCATTTCTACATATGCACTCGTGGCCACCTTGAAATTATTTAAAACCAATGAACTGTGGCCACCTGCGGATTTTTTTTCTGTACATTTATTTTCAAATAATTTGTTACAAAAATCACCTATTACAATTAAGAAAATGTACTAAAATGCTTTTCATTGTGTATTGATGCTATTACATTTCCTGTACTCACAATTATTATCATCGACTATCAGAAGCTCTGGATTTACTACTAATACGAATCCATAAACTCTGGCTCTGATATTCTAGTTATTGTTGAAATGTGTTTCAGCTTATGACGGGAAGTGTGATTGCTTTTCACTTGTGCCTTTTTAGGTCTTGACGCATTTACGGATTTCTTCACACATTGGGATCGGGCTGTTGATTGGCCTGCTCTACTTGGGGATTGGTAATGAAGCTAAGAAAGTCCTCAGCAACTCAGGCTTCCTCTTCTTCTCAATGTTGTTCCTTATGTTTGCAGCTCTCATGCCTACTGTTTTGACATGTAAGTAATAGTGACAGCCTGCAACCTAAAGAGGCAAAATCCAATCTGATAAATAAATTATGGTTTAAGTAAAGCATTTGGGAAACTGCTAATTCTGCACACTTTTCCTTTTGAGGGTCCCAAGAGGTTTTCCCATCATTTTAGAGAAACAGTTATCTCCTTTGTGTGCTGATGTGATCGACATTGGACTAGCAATTTTATCAAGGATTATTTTTTGATGGATGTTTACTTAACTAACAAATGTATCTGGGGTCTCCTCATTGAACCTTTACTGTCCAGTTGTTGCTAGATAGGGGAAGATTACAACTTGCTGGGGTGATCCATTCTGTTTCATTGTAAGCTTATTTCAGAGTTGATGGTCCCTCTCTGAAGACATTTAGATTGTAAATTCAGACTGATGGCTGCTTGTTTATTATTTGACATTTGTAAAGGGTACTAGTGTGGCTCATTTGGTATGTGAGATATGACACTCTGCTTCCATAGTTTCAAGACCTCACTCATATTACCTGGATTGAGACACGGCTAATGCTTGAAGATATAGATTATTGCAGGGTTGTAGCTGTAGAACAGAATTCAGAGCTGATTTAGCAGCTTCTTATTGGTAAGAACCTAAAACAAAGTTAATCCAAGGAGCAGTGCTTAATTAGTGCTTGTTGTTTCCGGTGCGGGCACTGGCTCTTATGTTTGAGGGCTGGCACTTATTTTTCTGCCGCAGACATTTACTCCGAGCAAAAGACATATGGGAAAGACAGAGGAAGAGAAAAACGAAAAAACGTCACAAAGGGAGAAAGCAGAAAGCTGCATGAGTAATCTGAAGGGGCAGAGAGTGACTTTAAATGGATTGAAGAGGCCCGCGATGGCTTCAGGATTAGGCTGTCTCAGTATTCCGTGTTTGCGCATTTAATTGCAGCAGCCGGGTGTTTAAGAGGAGGGCTTTGGACACCGCCACATTTTTATTTACAAATTAAGCTCTGCTAAAGAGATCTTGTGAACTACAAACATAGACTAAACATCCACGAGATACTCCAAAAGAGGAGATTTTTCTTCTAAAGGTGTATAATAGTAAATTATTTAGATTTTATTGTAAATGAAATCATGGTTTGCAGTAACAAAAACTAAAAATACAAACAATAAATAATTAAGATTCACTAAACCGTTTTTCCTGTGAGTTTGCAATTCTGATGCACAGGGTGTTAGGGAATTTTCAAAAGCATATTGTGTTGTTGTGCTCCATAGCTATTAATTTCCATATCTGATTGAGGGCATCCCCAACAGACACTGGATTCCTTGGGGTATATTTATGAGAGGCTTCCACTGCCAATGTGTCACGTTTAGTGATGCAATGGCGGTGCAAACCTTTCAACCATATCTCTGATGCCACGCAATGCCACTTTGCGTGGATTTGTTTGGCCTTATAGATATGGTGTAAGGCACGGCAGCGCAAATCAGAACGTTGCCTTACTGTGCGTTAGGGAGGCATTGCGGTGGGTGTTCCCACTCAACACCCATAGATTTTTGACCCACCCCAGATTTACAAGGCTATGTAAAACTGGGGATGCATCAAAACCTTACGTCTCCTAAGGGGAGGCGCAATGTGGAGAGATATTTTTTCGTTCTCCTCGTTGTTTCCTCTTTCAATGTGTGCTGCATTTCTGCAGCACACATAGAAAGAGAAAAAAGCCTCCCAGAATTGTTTTTGTTCTGGAAGGTATCCCTTCCTGCATAAAAACAATACCCCATGCAACGCAGACACTCTTGCACCATGGTGCAAGGGTGCCTGCATTGGTGCTAGGCAGTCGAAACTGTGCCGGCGCAGGGGTAAAGGACAGGAATGCACCATATTGCATAGATAGACACGTTCCTGCCCTTTCCCTTTGATGCAGGGCAGTGCAGCAAGGTTACTTGCTGCACTGCCCTTCTTCAAAGCCAATAAATGTTGACCTATATTGGTAGAATAGTGGACTATCATTGTTCTGACTGTTCCGAGTACCGCAGTTATTGTGACGTGTTTTCCTCTCATCCTCATATTAGCACATGAGAAGAACATTTGATGTTTTTTTTGTTTTTTTTCTGTTTTCTCTTTTTGATAGTTCCTCTTGAGATGGGTGTATTTCTTAGAGAGCATCTGAACTACTGGTACAGTTTGAAGGCCTACTATCTGGCAAAAACTATGGCAGACGTCCCATTCCAGGTAAATCGCCTGATAATGCTATGCTACATTAAGTTTTTATTAATCATTGATCCAGTTTCCTAATAATGTAAGACTAACAGAATTCAAGTATCAGTAAATTTACTCATTGTTTTTGCTGTCAACGTGCAGTTTCTCGTAACATCAAGAGATTAGTACAAGTAATGGAAAGTGCTATTTAACTTCATAGAGTAAAGCAGCCAATGGGCAGAGCATGGACAGAGTGTCACACCAGCATGTACCTGTGGGCTAGACTAATATTCTGCCACTGATTGAGTTGCATTGGTCCTGTAATAGTAAGTGCTGTAAGTGCAGGCTGGTTCACAGGGCAGCCATATTGTAAAACAAGTGTTTTTGATTTTCTGGACCGATGGGCAACCTCAACAATGACCCACAATATGTATATACTCCCTCAAGGAGTCCTTGAAAGAATGGGCAATCTAAGCTTTTCACAGTTGATCAGCACCTCCACCCACACTGCAAGCTGTTTTACCAAGTTCAGAATATGACATACTCCGATCACATTCACATTCATTTCGCAGTCCCAGTTAAAAGCTGTACAATGAAAACTGCAAAATTACAAGAACCCATTCATCTCCTGGGTGAGAAATCCAAAAATTCAAACCAGGGTTCCCTTATAAGCTTTCTGGGAACATCGTTAGTCCCATGCACTGCTCTTTTAATCATCCTGAATCACCTTTTGCTAGCTGCAAAAGCATCCTTGATCGGCTATCCCCTCTCACAGGTGCACAGGATAATAAATGCTTTTGTAGATCTCTAGCTAATGAAACATAAAGACATTCAAATTAAAAGTTTCTGGAAAATGCCCCACTGTCTCTCTAATACGTTTATGAACACTTCACTCAAATATTTCGAGTAATCTCAAATCTCTTAAAAGGAACCTGAGTAATCACACCTGGTACATTGCTTTATTTCTGTCGGAAATATACGTAGAATGTGTGCCCTCCCAACAAACCGTGAGTTAGGAAGAAGGAACAAGCTGGGTAAAAACATTTCTGTAACCTCAATGCACAATATATTAATGCAAGAAAAAATGTTCCTCACCCGAACTTTGAACCCTCTTGCTTCATTCTGGACATTAGGAAAATAGAATCCACTTTGCTCACTTTGCGTGCCTATGTGATGGCACTTCTAGAGGAGCATGCCAGTGTATTTCTACGGGGGGTGGGAACAACATGTCTCAATCCTGGTACCCGCAGGGTTAAAGCATGCTCAAAAAGACTAGAAACTATAGCATCATTGTGGTTGCTTTGAGCTAAAAGTAACAAGCTTCCCTTGTTGGGATGGGTCTTCATCTGCTGCCAGAAGGTTTTCAGTATTGTGGTGGCCAGCTTTGCTATATCAAGACATACAATCCATCCTGAAATAGGATGCCTCACATTTGTAGTATTTGGACCTTGATACTTTATTTTGCTGTTGTGCTCCAGCAAGTAGGAGGACCTGGGAGCGATTGCCTTATGGTGCATGATATCTTCGCGTAAGGTCCTGTTCCCCCTGAGATGCCTCTGTCCCCAGCTGCCATAATCTCGAGCTTCAGGGTTTGCTTGACCCCATGCTGTCACAAAAAGAGGTTACTGACAGGTGAGGTGAGCAATAGGAAGGGAATAAAGCGGAGACCATAACAGCTTCCTTACAAGATTCCTGTAGAGAGAAAACCACTAAATGCTGCTGGACGGCCTTCAGGCTGATCAAGATTTGTTAATATATCCTTAATGCCAGATGTTGTACCCTGAAAATGATAGTTTGCTGTCGTAACCCCAGAGCTAAAGAAGATACATGACTAAAGACAGACAAAACTGACTGTCATCATTGGCAAAGATTCTTGAATTGATTGTCACGTTGCAAGTCTCTGCCAATCTTGGATCTTATAATGGCTTCAGTAACTGCTTGCTGTGTTGAAGTACCCAAACCACAATGAAGAACATTATGGAGGATCTGCTCAATAGCATTGATTTTAACCTGGACTGTCTTTGATCCTCCTTGATCTCTCCAAAACCCTCAATACAGGGAATTACTCACTTTGCATCTCCTGGTAAAAATCCTCCTTTGGAACAAAGAGTAGATCACTGCAGTGGTTTATGTCTTCTTTTAATCAAATTATACACAGCAGTGAAACCTTCTCACTTCTAATTCAGAAACTACCTTAGTTAACTTTTGCATGTCACAGAGATCATCCTTGTTTTTGCTTTTAACACTTGTATGATCTTTTGCAGATCTAATTTAGAGGTGCAATATATGTTATCAGATGTATGCCAGTGATGCCCAGATCACAGTATTGGCAAGTCTCTTGCACATGCAATCGATAAGACAACTGTGGCTCTAGTTGAGAATAAATCAGTTTCTTGCTTTTAGGAATGGAAGTCTCTTCATCTCTCCCATTTACCCTTTGGCTTGAATGCTTCCTAACCCAACAGAGGTGCCCCTGACCTCCCAGAAGGAAGGTCAAAGCTGTTCTACATTGTGTAATGCAAGTAAATTGTGTAACTAAGAGCATGTGCCTTGCCTTGGATGTATTCAACGGATACAGTGTCTGCTGCAGAAATACTGACAAATCACCTTGACCCAGGCAAATTTGTAGCACAGTGGGTTATAAATTGGGCAAAATTGAAGTTCAAACTCCAAAGGGCACAGAACCTCTTTTACTTTTTCTGTATGGTTCTTTGGGTACCTTACCTGAGCACTTATCTATATTGGTGCCCTTTCTGTCAGATTCTCAGAACTGCCTATTTGTGCTCCCATCAAGATATATAAATAAATAATGCATGGAATCGTCTTTGCAATCCCAAGGTTCCACCTTTTGGAACTCATTACTTCTGCCTTTTCACCAAGAGATTGAGACAGGTTAAATAATGCAACCATTTGAAAACTCACCTTTTTTCAAGTATGGTCCCAAAATGTTATGGAATAAACAGCATGAAAAAATATTTTAATGTTGTAGACCATATTTTTACACGAGACTGGCTTTTATTGTCAGTGTATTTGTTATATAACATTTATTTTGTGAATACTGTAAATGTGTTTTGGAAATGGACAATTTGAATGTTTGTCTTTCTTTTTCAGATTATATTTCCTGTAGCTTACTGCAGTATCGTATATTGGATGACATCACAACCTTGTGATGCACTCCGATTTGTCTTATTCTCTGCCCTTGGGACAATGACATCGCTAGTGGCACAGTCTTTGGGACTTCTTATAGGTGCAGCTTCTACATCATTGCAGGTACTAGGATCTTAATTTATCAATAAACATCAAAGTGTTGCCACTCCACCTTAATTTTGAAGAGGCGAGTAATGGATGTGGTGATTCTGATTTTGTAAATAATGCAACAGATTTATAAATGTTGTCAGCACTTGACAGACTCTTCATCTACTCTTTAAAATGTGCATGTTTCTTATTGTATTACTTTTTTACATATGTATCTGAACATGTACAGATATACACCATTTTGAAAGTAAACTGACGCATCATATGACAGGGATAAGACAATTTCCTCACTTTTGCACTAACTTGGTTGTGTCTCTATAAAAGCACCCCAAACCCCACTCCCTTCAATCAGAGTTCATGCTTGGAAAGTTCCTCTGGGAGGGGCTTCTATTTTTTTATAACACCCAACACTGTGGGAGGGGCGATGACATTGGGAAGGTTGTTCTTACTGAGCTTTAATTTATTTACATTATTTAAAGGGAGTAGTTGTAAGACAGATCATAATGGATTTCTACAGAGGATTACTGTTTAAATCCTACCAGTTGCGACTACTATGGAAACCTTAAAGTGTTATTAGGAAGTGAGAACTTACCAATATTCCATTCTACAACTCCTAATAACCATTATTCCATTTTGGCCAATATGGATATCTGGGACCCTCCAATGCCCAGTGCTGGCATTATTTGCAGCCCATGGACGAACCATTAGCATTCCCCATGTTATAGCTTTTATTCTGTGAAACACAGAGCAGAGATAGATAAATTGTTACAATTTCCTTTCAGGTGGCAACATTTGTGGGACCTGTGACAGCCATTCCAGTACTCCTTTTCTCCGGGTTCTTTGTCAGCTTCGATACAATTCCAGCATACCTTCAGTGGATGTCATACATGTCCTATGTCAGGTACATCTATTCATTGTGTACTACGATCTATATCAGTGGATTTTTTTCAGTAACTCCATCCTGTTTCTAGTGATAGTTTTCTTGCAAATTACCATTTTGTTTCCTTTATTGAACAAGGCTGGGAAGCATCTATTACATTGTCTTCGATTGCAAATCTACAGACCCCGGTCAATGATTACTAGAAAGCTTGGTTTTCATAAACCCATCCATTTGGTGCACTGGCATGTCCTCCTGGAGTGCACTTTCAGGACAGAGCTTGGAAAGATATTCTTGCCATTAAAAATGTAATGGACTTGTCACAATTATTGCCTTTACAAGGAGATTTTACTTATAATGTAAAAGATACTCATGCTTACATCTAGTACCCCTTTGTGCTTTTTATAAGAAAGAGCAGAACATAGACATCAATAAGGGAAAGACAGGAGTTCCAATTCTTGCTGTTCGATCCTAACTTGATACCGCTGGAACTTCTATTTCTGCGACTGAACACAGGGGTTCATAATGACGGAGGGTCGAACAGAAAGCAAACAGGGCTGAATGAGCCTTCTTTACTTTTCTGGTCTCCTCTACTTGTCCTTTCCCAAGTTCGAACTGAGCTTTGTATGATTAACATTTTCTTGGTGGGCTGTAGGCTAAGGGGCTTCTTTCAGAGGATGGGGTAAATGACTCAGACAGGCACCCATGGCCACATTTTTGTTGTGGCCTTCTGCACTGTGGGATGGCGTGAGCATTCTTGTCAGGGCTGTTTGTTGTTTCTAATCTGGCCCAACCTTCCCCGCCCCAATTCTAACCTACCGTTGGCAGTCAGTATAACGCAATTGAGAGACAAAGGGTAGGACAAGAGCTCAATCCTATGAGGCTGTCTACCCAAAGTATCTGGAGAATCGATATTATGTGCCTGATACATCTTACTGACAGTTTTTATTGACAGCCATTGGTATTATCCAGGCCACGACTAGTCACACCAAACTAAGGAAACAGTAGATAAAACATTGAGTGAGACTTCATCTTGGTGTAGGAAGGTTGTTGTATCAATATCAGAAATACACAGGGAAGAGAGAAAAATCTTAGGCCTTACTGTCATGCAAATATATTTGCACAGTGGATTCTTTCCAGGATTGTAATCTTTACACTTCTCCCAGATGCCTTGCTTCACCATACGAAGACATGGATTTCGACGAATCACCTCTCAATTTCTGGACTGTCTTGTTTTATACTGTTTTTAATTAGTTGCTGATCATATTTCATTTAAACTCATACAAATTATATTTGCCTAGATAATAGCCTTTGTTGCAAATCCCTAAAAGTAAGGCACATTATTTGTTTCTGATATTTACATTTGTAGACATTTACATTTGATTTATATTCTTATTAATTTTTATAGAAAATGTAGACATTGTTGATATAAATCTCAAGGATGTCCAAAATGTCCACAACAGAAAAAGGACCAAATGCACCTGTATAGGAATAGGAATAGGCATAGGGGGATATCTTGATAAGAACTATTTTGGACTGTCCTAAACATACAGGGGCCTTTCTCGTGGACCTTTAGCACCTTCCTCCCTTCTTTTTCTCCTGTCCTTCTTTTTCCAGTCTTCACCTTATCCTCTCTTTCTCTCTGTCTCTGACCTCTCTTTCTTTCATGCTGTATATGTAGGTATTTGCATGCAGCAACTGATACCCAAAAAGGTATCCTGGTGCTTCCTGGGCTTAATCAAGATTCAAAGAAAACTTAGTAGGACAAATTAGTCAAATATCCAGGTTTTCAGTGATATCTGAAACTAGGTGATTTGATAAAACTCTTACAGTGACAAAAAACACATTCCTGTGTTTAAAAAATCAGGAACAAGAAGTCATAGTCTCTGAGATGGGACGTTTTTACCTTGGTCAGACGAAGGAGGTAAAGATGTGCATATCAAAAATGGCAATCAGGGACATATGGCTGAACGTGCTTTAGCTGTAAAGGGGACTAGATCTGAAGTAGACTCCATGGTAGATATATAGAACTTTGTACAAAATATGTTTACCTTCAGAGAGGGAATGATGAGACACCAGTGAGTGCCTTAGCAGGTTGCGGAGAATGCAGCCAACTGTGCTCTTTATAATCCAAAGTTGTGTAACAAATATCTTAGGGAGACCTTGTTAGATTGAATGGTCAGTCAACAATGAAAAGGGATGAATTGAGTGGAGGTGTGTATAGTGCCAACTTGCGACCTGATGGGCAGATATAAGAGTTGAGACCAATAGGCAAGGGAGGGAAATTTAGTAACTAGAATCCAAATTCATTAGCCTTGTAGGTCAAAGATTGATCTTGTATTTTCCAAAGACATGATCTACCTGCCCTATAAGACTCTCCTATTTGCTTTGCCTGTCCATAGTTGTGGCCCTTATCCCAAAGGCCCACGTGCTCTCCTTTGCTTCATCGCTTCAGGATCTTTAAAAACAATTTTACATTTTTTGCTGTCCAGTGGAATCTTATTTTTGTAATTGAACGAGGAAATAGGAGGGAGAGAACACATTTCTCCCATCTGAATATTATGTGCACTTTGGTGTTGCTAATAAGTATTTACAGAATAGAAATGAATCATAGCATAAGAAAGATTATGTTGGAGACAACAAAATTAATGAATTCCATCACCATGATGTTCAGGTGTGTAGAATCAAAGAGGTAACATTTAAATTTAAATGAAAGTAGAAACCCTTGAATACTGACCAGTACTTTTCTCCTTTTCCAGGTATGGATTTGAGGGAGTAATCCTTTCTATTTATGGGTTAGACCGAGAAGATCTTCACTGCGACAAAGATGAACTCTGCCACTTTCAGCAGTCGAAAGCTATCCTGAAAGAGCTCGATGTCGAAAATGCCAAGCTCTACCTGGACTTTATTGTTCTCGCCATTTTCTTTGTCGGTCTACGCGTCATAGCCTATTTTGTGCTCAGGTACAAAATCAGAGCAGAAAGGTAATAGAAAACAGGACCAACTTAACCATCAGAAAAAATGTTCACGTGGAGCAGAGGGTATTTGTTGTTAGACGTCCTACGTCAATCCAAGACCCGTTCGTGGAGATCCAGACACTTTCATCATCAGTGTTAGTGAGAGCTGTACTGGACCATTGCATCCACATTGTTCAAGTAAAGTGTTCACTTCGATCAGCTCACTTCTTCATTATGCTTTCTAGCTTTAAAAAGCCAGAAAAAGAAGGGAATTTAGCAATGGAGATTTTCAGACTTTTTAACACATTAGAGATTTAGTCAATCGGATTACTTGAACTGTTCTCATTCATGGGTTACTTAGCTCATAGTAGAGCCGTTGCCAGTGGCATTCATGGATTTGGTCAGTGGTTAATGGGAGAAAACAGAACTCAAAAGTGTTTTACCATTTAAGGTTTTATTTTAATATTTCTAATTGAGAACTTAATCTGTGAAGTATTACCAGAGTATTTCATCGACGCATATGGCTTTCACGACTGGGTCTGTGCTAAAGAAGGCCTCTGAATGGAATGATTGGCGGAGGCCATCTTGTTTTGCTGCCTGTAACCATGATGGTGATGCTTCCTTTGTATTTTCTGCTGTCATCCAATTCTAGTATTTTCTGTCAAGAGCTGGCCTCGGTAAAAAGAATCTGAAACAATATGACGACAGCCAGTAGTGAGTGCTCATAGTGAGTGTTCGTTTTATGAAATCTATCGAAAATTTAGCAGTGACTTAGTAGGAATTTTGAATTGTGTGGCAAACCCTGCAGATTAAATTCTGCTACTTCAGAGAGCCACAATCATAAAAAGTGACCATTGTTTCTATTCGCAGACATCGTCTTCCACGAGCCGAACACTTGTCCCTTTTGGTGAATCCTGTGTGATAGAAATGCTTGATTTTTAAAAGGGTGCACTTTATCACTCCGTCCCTCATTTCCATCTGAACACCACTCCACTACTTTTGTAATGCCTCACTATTTTTCAAGGTTTATGGAACTAACAAAGCTTTTGCACATTCACCCCTTTACCTCCCTCTTATGTTTACAGAATATATCTCCCCGTCTATATAACATCCTTCCTTGTAAATTTCAATTTAAATACATTTTAGTCAAATCCATGCAATATAAAGTTAAATATATATTCAAGAAAAAACAAGCTGAAGATTGGGTGCCACCAGCTGTCGACTGGCATTAGACTTACAGGGAATGTAATGAATTATAAAGCAAATTCAAGTGATAATATCCCATTTTTAACTCTGACGCTACCCTCTCAGCTCCTGTGCCTTGAGAAGAAAGCCCTCATTCAAGAGACACAATCAGTCCAGATGTTGTCGCAAGAGTTTAAGGTGTGTGACATATGAGTCAAGAGGTCCTACGGGGAGCACCAGGCTTATGTTTGTATGGCTGTCCTGAGATACAATGATGTGCAAGCTAAAAGTGGGAGAAACAGTCCCCAGAGGTGATCTCTATGATTCTAAGCCTCTACTTCATGCATTTCCATCTTTGTGTTCTCTGGTATAGATCACTGTCCTTTTATGCTCACACTGATAGTCGTTACACAATACAATTAGTTATCAGGGACACTTTGGCTCTATAATTTTGCTTTAACACAATGCGCCATGCGTTCCCCAAACTGCCCAAGATGATATGTACTGTAATCAACACTAAATAGTCCAGTGTCTAGCATATTTTATCAGCTGTTGGGGACCTCTCAAATTTCCAGGTTCCATGCCTCAGAAACTCATCTGTTCAAGGTTTTGTGATTGCCTTCTGGTACTTCTAGGCACTAATTATTTATTAGCATTTCTAAAGCGCTAGAGTCAGCTGTAGGTATTTCTGCACTGAATTTTCAAAGGCCATTTCTGCAAATCAGCAACCACTCCTATAACATCACATTAGCCTTGTAGTGGAAAAGACCAGGGGGCAGATGTATCATAGTGTTGTGTTGCCCTTGCGCCACTCAAGGTAACACAGGGGCAATGCAACACTAAAGGCAGATTTACCAAGTAACGCAAGGCCACCTTGCATAGCCCTGCAGTGCATGGTAAATCTGGAGTAATGCAAGACAGCGCAAGTCTCTGCCCTGTGTTACTCTGCGCCAGGGAGGCATTCCATGGGTTTAGAATGGGTGTTCCCATGCATCCGCCCATGGATTTTGGCACATTCCCATATTTACTGTGAATAGTAGACCTAGGAGTATGTAAAAATACAATGCCTTCCAAGGGGAGGCATTACCAAGGGCAAATATGTTTATTTCTCCCAGTTTTTTCCTCTTTCTATGGGTGCTGCTTTCCGCAGCTCACATATAAAGAGGAAAAGCCTCAGTGGACTGTTTTTCTGCAGGAAGATGTCCCTCCCTACACACAAATATTCCTGCCTACAATGCAGGCACCCTTGCACCATGACGCAAGCGTGTCTGCGTTGCAGCGCAAGGAGAATACAAGAATGCACCATATAATGTTTAAATATGATGCATCCCTGCCCTCTCCCTTTCATTCAGGGCAGTGCAGCAAAGTGTATTGCTACGTTGTGTGAAAGACTGATAAATCTGGACCCAGGTTTTAGTAGCTTTCTAAATTTCCACATTTTTTTCTGATCTCAAATTCAGTAAGAGTCTATTCCAGGGCTTAGCAGCAAGCTCTGAAAAATATCTGCCCCCTGTTCCCTTAAACTATATAACACCGGGTAACCAAGCTTTTTCTGAGCGCAAACTGTGTCTTGCAGTATGGTATGTAAATCTATAAGTCAGAGGGTTATGTCTACCACTTTATAATGCCTTATGAAGTACGCATAAAGACTTAAAGTTGAACCTCCGAAAAACTGGAAGCCAATGGGGTTTATTAAGGCTTTTCAAGGTGGAGTTATGTTTTCTAATGTTCAGCATCAGTAGGGTTGTATCATTTTGTACTAATTACAGTTTCTTCAAGGTTTATGCGGAGCGTCCCAGATATACAGTAATCAAGTCTTGCAGTCACAAAAGTATTGATCAACTGTACTCTCTACTGGATGGTGTAGAGATGTTAATCCACTTTAAGATTTGTTGTGGGATCAGGGGCCAACACGGAAAGGGTCCCTGGTCTCACAGGCTTTACTATTTGTAACTGTTTCTGAGTCGCAGAGAAAATCTGTTTAGAAATTGATGGGTCTCAATAAATTTGATTCCAAGATTCTTTACTGAATGTACTGGGGTTAGATTCTGACCTAAAGATGTGGTCTGGAAAGTCAACTCCCACAGTATTGACTGACAAAAAGCTGCCAAAGTTTCAGTCAATGCCTTCGTTTAATTTCAGATTTTTGGGGGGCATACGGCAACGAACATTCTCCAGTCCAGTTTATAAATTGACTGCGCTGATATTCGGAATCCCACCAACCACAGATAGAATCTGGGTAGCGTCAGTGCCGATGGTCCACAGGACTGGTTCAGATTGGCCAGTGGCGCCACACAAAAATTAAAAAGTAGGGGTAAGAGCACCGATTTTTACAATACTCCACACCCACAACTGTCTAGTGGCTGAAACACAAGGATCTAACAACTTTTTGAAGCCATTCTAATTCTTTGTCATTGAGATACTCAAAGACGCCAAACGATTTAAAAGCTTACAGCAGTCCAATAGCATCAAAGGTCCAAGAAGATCAATGTATGGTAGGTGTCGGTGGCAACCAACATGCAGAGGTATGTTTCGTTGATCGTAGGTTATCAACTATTGTCCTGTTTATTTCACTGTAAATTCAGGGATGCCTGGACAGTAATGCACAGACAAAAACTGGACTGGATGAGCTAATAATGAATGGACGGACTTACTAATGAATGGATGTGGGAACTTGAGACCTCTGGAGCTGTGTACCTAATGAATTTTGAAGTTTAGGAATCGCCTTTGCTAGGAACCACGTGAGCTGCGGTCATGTGCACATCTTTGAAATGAACACCACACGAGTCATGGATGATGTTTCAAGGCGGTTGGGGTACTCAATGAGAGCACTTGTCAGTTGTCCTCCTTTTTTTCCATATACAAATTATTTGCTCATTTCAGTCTTGTTAACTCACAATTAACTCATCTTTTTAAGTTGCAAATAAAGTTAGTTTGCAATTTAGTATTATTAATAGTATTACTATTATTATTCCATTATTTTCTTTATTGTTTATATGTTACGTGTTTTTAAAATAAATATTGATACTAAAGGGGTGTCCTAAAAGTGGTACAGTCATGTCACAGTCCCAGGGGTGTCTGGGAGCCCAGTGGGTTGGGTGGACATTTTAGCATCCACTAACATTTTTTGAATAGAATAATAAATTTGTACTAAAACACATAATCCATCGCTGTTGTCTGTGTCATTTCACCGGCTGGCTCGTGAAGGGCTCGCTGCTTGCTAACACCATTCCCATGGTTGTTGTGTCTGAGAAGAGTTACATATGTGCTTTGTCCTCCGCCTCTCCCTGTCTTGGGTTGATTTTGCGAGTTACAAAGTCAGTATTTCCGATGCCCAGTGATGGACTTTCTGGCCAGATGATACAGCCCGCGTGGCCTTGCTCAGCTGTGCAGAGCTCACAGGCCTGTGCAGAAATTTAGAGGGCGCAACTTGTTCCCACGGATAAGTTGTAACTTTCACAGCCTTCAAGGTTTTATGTGATTCGCAGATAGTGGAGTAGATGGCACGGGGCAGGCAGTGTGTGGGAGATTTCTGCAACGCGTGGAGCGTTTTAATATATTCTGCAGTGAGCAGAGGCACCTAGGAGGTCGCAGGCGACCCTCAGAGGAGAAACCGTAGACTAGGGTGCCCACCCGGGGGGAACTTTGTTGCTCGCGTCATAGAGGACATTTATTTACAACCACTTATTCTTTTTTCATCCTTGTCACAACTATTGAAAAAAAAATCTCATGCAGCACTTAATAGGTCGTTTTAGTGCTTCTAAGCACTGTATATAAAGGTGTTGCTACCACTTAATTTAATTCTACAGTTACCTATTTAATTCTATTTGGCCCTGAGAGTCAAACTCGTGACACTTGTTAGCAGGAGCGTAGCTTGGCCAGGATGACCGGTGGTGAGGGAGGGTTAGCTTCAGATTTCCCGACAATCACGCTGTTACGTAATGTTAAATACATTATACAACAAGCAGGGCGCACGAGATGGGCTTCCGAGCCAGTGGAAAGGGAGAGGAATGCGGATTGGTAGGTGTATCAAGTGAGAGAAAGGGTATTAATGACCAACATTTTTGAAATCTCGAAACAGAGGGAGTGTGTGTGCGTTTTTGTCTGTGTGTGTAAAAATTGTTGATGAAATCCGACAGACCCCTTACCGTACCTGGCGGAGAGCACATGCTATCACAAAATACATTTATTGGGGGGGTGTAACACCTCCCACCCCCCCTTGAAACTACCTCCCTGCCTGCTAGTCACCCGCGGATGTCAGCAGGGAGAGGTGCCCACATGTGACTGAGACCCTAATACTAAACCGATACTGAGCCAGTTTTAAGACCCGGCACGCGCTTGTCATGCTCGAGCATGCAGCATTGTTTTGTAATTGTGGGTGCGTCAAATATCCACACCTAAAGTAGTCTGCAGCAGCGTATGTGAGACCCGGGCCGCCACTTTCCAAGGCACTAGAACAGGAACATTAAAATAAGCATTTTATTCCACCCAGAAGACCCGCGCATTAGTTTGGGGGTCAACACTGAAAGGCTCCATGGTCTTCCCTGTTCCGAGCAACACATCTTGGAATTTGACAAGCTTGCTCCCCTTAAATTCTGCCTGATTTTACGCTGCAAAGGTTATGATTGTGAAAGTCTGGTAATTTTTGTCCCTGATTTAGTCATGAGATGGTATGAATACACGGTTACCTATAGCGCCCTCTGCAGGAAGGTACCAAAGGTGCCACCGACACCTAGGCCTGCTTTTTTTAAGCAACATGGTTGCAACAGGGCACAAATAAACAAGGGGGACTTGGGTGCAAAAAATGCACCAATATTAGGGCACCAAAGGGCAATGAGACAGGGTTGCTAGTCTGGCAAACCAAACTATTAGATTATTAAGAAAATATCCATAGTGAACCAGAAAACCACATAGGAGAATATTATCACAGGCAACATATGGAGTATAAAATACACCGCTGACACCCTTTTCTCTCTCGTTGGGTTATAGGCATCATGTTGTCTGGTTGCTGATGTCCATTTCACGTTTTGGGCTTTTATTCTTGCTCAACTTTCATTTGCATTGAGAGGTGCTTTACTAAATGTGATAACTCTTGTGTACTGTCACACCCCATCCGTATCAGTGAAAGGTACTGCCACAGTTTTTCCAAAGATCATTGGAATGAGTGAGGGACAGATGGATCAGAGGGTGTTTCTTTCAGTGTACATGGAGACAACTATACCGTTTTTAACAGTCCCACGAAGGTCATTACTCACAGCATTCTGCAACTCATCTACATGATGAGCATTTTATGGGAGAAAATAGACTCCACCACACATATATTTAGAGATGGCTGGTAATGCTACATTTTCTGGATTTTGTCTTTCGTTATTGCATCAACGAAATTTGGTGCCATCGAAATTCCTACCTCGATATTCTGCTTGGAATCAGGAGAATTTAAATCAGGCTCTAGGTATTTGCGGCACACATTATCCATTATGTGCCACCATCTCAGTACATATGGGAGGCATTTGTTAATTCTGTAAATATGGGAAATGTGACCAAATCAGGAACAAATATTCTTATCATTCTACCCATCAGATGTGTTAATCATCTATTCACCACTCCACAGGGGCCATATGCACAATGTATTCATCAATCCACAGGGGCCATATGCACAATGTCTAACCTGGCGACCAGCCTAATACAGCTGAAAGCTAAAGTATCCCTCATCATTACCCCTTCGCATCTGGCCACCACATGATAAAGGGCTTCAAACTCTAACCTATCTCCCATTATGTGAGCCATCATACCAATGTAAAAGAAATATGGTTGGTGTCTAGTACAATATAGACCCTTTAGTCTAGTTGTCTAGTTTATTGGTGTTGTGGGCTGGCAGTACCAGTCACAATGCAGATGTGGAGCCTGGCAAGCCATTCTTGGCTTGCTGTGTTGCCTGGTGGCCTGGACTTTGTGGCCACCATCTCCTTGTCCAGCCTTATCTTCTTTTTCTCCATTAATGTCCCCACTAAGCCGTACAGTCATGATAGCTTTAATTTTCTTTGTCCCAGAATTCCAACCCCTTTCAAGAAATAAGGATGTCTGATGTCTATAGGGCATATTCACGTCTACAGTGAAAGAGTGCATGCATCTGTTGTGGTTTGCAACTCTCTTTAAAAAAGGATCACACAGAGTGCTAAACGCATCACTTTTTATTACATGTACTCCCTCAGCATCATTTGCTGTACTCTTCAATCTTGCCAACTAATGTGAGTTGGGTCTGTAATTCGATGTTGCCTGACTATCTTCAGTGACATCATATACTCGTACGTATCCTCACTGATCTGCAAGCAATGACAAAAGTAATGGACATATTAATTATACACGTGCCTATTACTCTCAACAGAAGCTTCGTGAAAGTTCGATATGATCAGTTTCAGTGATTACTATTTGCACCTGTTAATTCTGAAAATTAAAATAGGTTTAGCAATTTGGTGATCCTACCACTTGTGTCAACCATTTTGAGCCAATAACAGAGAAGAAAAAACAGAGAAAAAAGACTCAAACTAATTAGATATGAGCCGTGAAAAAAACGAAGCATTGCTGCCCGCTTATAAACGTGATTACAGCAGTTAATGCCCTTAGCTCAAGGTGTTGACGTTTTGGAATACCTGCCCTGAAATAAGGTGCTGTGTTTAAGGCAGTAATGCCTGCATTCTATGAATTCTAGTTGGTGGCGCTAATCTAGTGCGTTCTAGTGCCCAGGAATCATGACTTCTATTCACAGCTTCCTCGCTTCAACAAATAGTGTGATCATAGCCCAAAGGTGCAGTTCCCTGTGCCTTATTCTCGTTATCTGCAAGAATGATAGTGCTTGAAATCGGTTAAAAAGAGGATAGTCCTCCAGATCAAGAGCCAAACCGACCTTGGTGCTGGGACAGTGTATCCTTGATCTGCTCATCCTGCAATTCTCCATTTCCCCTCACAATTGGATTGACTGGTGCAACCAAGTGAAGTTCAGCAGCATCATTCTTAAAAGAAGCATGATTATAATCTCCATCGAACAGATACAAATAGTCAGACTTATGGAAACCGCCTTAATTTTCAGATCAGACATTCAAATCTTTTACTAGCCTTCTCGCCTAAGAACATCCGCAGAAGCCTCATGGCGGACGTAGACCCCTCTCGCAAAGAGTACGTGTAAAATAGTCTGTTGTATTTCTCGGGTAAGAAATGTAATGATTTTTATAGATATTTATATATATTTTAAAGACGATGTGTTGTCGGGCATAGCCAACTCCATCACATGCGTATCACCCACCTCCAACCTCAGTTCCAATGGATTTGTGCAATGTTCCTCAGTCAATATTATTTTTTTACAAAGATCTTCAATGCAAGAGGCAATGCAATTAACACTTTTAATCAGCGTGCAGAAGTATGCTTACTTACCTGCTGTCTAATGCTAGAGATGATTTTGTGATGTCCGATGCATCACACCAAGGGGTTATTTGCTAAGGCTCTGTGCGTGGCGCAAAGCGACACAAAGCATTGCGTCAATTTACTTACCATTATAAAAGCATGCTGACGGGGCACAAAACGCATGGTGCCGCGCAAGCGCACGGGCAACCCTTAGTAAATAATACTCTCTGTTCGTTAGAAATGCAATGTACTGTACATAAGTTGCTACATGCACGCTGTGCTATATTTGCACTGTTGTAGATACACTGTATTACCAATGTCTTGTTTCGGGTTGCTTGCTACATCCAGAACTAGTATCTCTGGAATAATGCACCTGAATAATTTTTTAGGATATGGGGCATTTTAATGTTAAAATTTCAATCTGTGAATTGTGTTTCGTATATTTTCGAGGAATACTGCTCCTTTAGGGGATTTTATGTGCATCTTTTTTCAGATTATAGGGCTTGTTTTCTGCAGGTAGACTAAAAATGTATGATCATGTACCTGAAAAAAATAAAGTGTTGTTATTTTCAGATGGCTTTATATCTCATTTTAATCAGAGAGAGAGAATACATTTCGTGTATGTTACATACTCTGTAATATGTGTTGGTTCCACATTAGAGGGTATCCCTAGAAAATGCCCTTATCTGTACCTAGGTAACTCTACATGTTAGTGCACGTGCTGCAGACTCTGCAGCTCAGAAACACATAGTTGTTCCCAATGTTCCTCTTGGGTGAATCATCTAATGATGTAATCAGACATGTCTCCAACTGAGCCACTGAAACAAATAATACAATGCTCTCATAGTGCATATCACTTCGTGTTCAGTGGCTTCCCTTCATCTTGCTGCACATGGTATGTATGACTATTGGGCTGTATACATTGATCTATGAATCTATATGTGTATAACTGGGATTTGTATACCACAAATCTAGCAACAGAGCACCATGCAAAAGAGAGGTTTATGATGAGGGAGTCAAAGGGTTCAAAATATATGCACGGCACACATGAGAGAGGAGATGAGTTTGGGAGATGAGTTAACATAGGAGGCAGGTGTGTTTTAAGGAGGGATAGGATGGGCAGGAAACATAATAGGACTACAGGACTATAGGAAGGAGTGGGAGAGAGGAGTCTAACTTGGATGGGCCTGGCAGTGGTTAGGTTACATTCAGCAAGGTTTTGTTTGAAGAAATGATTCTTAAGCTCTTTCCATAAATGGGGATAATAAGGTCTTGTGGATCTGAACTGTAAAAGAGTTCCACTCCTTGGGTGCACAGCAGAAGGATTGTTGTCTTTTTGATCTCTTTTGTGAGTTTCTAATTTCGGGTCTGAGTGTGCTGTTCCTGCATCTTTTGCATATTCCACTGTTCCTCTCACCTGGTACGGTGGAGTTTTGTAGTTGATTTCATTGTAGATGATGCAGTAGGTCTTGAATGGGATGCAGATGTCTTGTGGGAGCCGATGAAGCTCTCTGAGTGCTTCCAAATATCTTTGATGAGATTGGCTGCTGTATGTTGGATGTTCTTCAGTCATCTCAGGTGCCGGGGCATGGTGGTACTGGCCATGAAGGTATTACATCCACTGAGATGAGATAGCATTAGTGCTTGGACAAGCTTCAGCCCGTGGATCAAGGTTAGCTGGTGCAAATGGTTTTTTATCTAGTGTGTTATGTCAAAAGCCTGGGGGGCTGGCACTGTTGACAAGTCATGGAATGAAGCATCCAAGTTCATCTTTGTTTCAGATTCTTACTACTGAAGTCACAGGTGATGAGTGCAAAGTGCATTATTTTGAGTTTGGCAGGTAGTATACTCCATCGAAAATATGATGGATATCCCACCTGCTGTATTACTAGTGCCCTAGGCTACAATACACTTGTAATATAGTAGACAGAATATCTGCCACATTTGTGAAGAAGTTTCCCATTCGTCAAACTCGAAAAAGGGCCAAAAGTGTTTCTTTCTAGGTTTCCACTTGAGATAGGCCTTGGGCCTCCTTGCTTGAAA
Source organism: Pleurodeles waltl (assembly GCF_031143425.1). NCBI lineage: Eukaryota > Metazoa > Chordata > Amphibia > Caudata > Salamandridae > Pleurodeles > Pleurodeles waltl. The sequence continues at coordinate 1,444,701,502 of NC_090447.1, forward strand.
TATAGTGAGCCAATCCTTCAGGTGGTCAATGTAGCAGCCAGATGAGACCCTCATGCAAATCTGGATGTCATTTGTGTACTGGTGAATGCTGATGTCCTTCAAAGCCAGTGGTACTTCCATGGGATCCAAACACATGTTTAAAATCAGTGGCTATAGGTTACAGCTTCGGGGAAGGCCAGAGGGGATGGGGATGGTTTTCAACCTGGAGGGTATTATGTGGACTACCTGAGCTCTCTTCCCCAAGTAAACCACCACAGGCTGACTCGGGGAAAGTTTATTCAGAGAATTATAGTGTCAGGAAGGGCAGTGTGGCCTATGATGTTAGATGCTGCACAGAGTTTGATCGATGAGGACTAAAAGACATGGTTCGCCATTGTCTTAAAATCGGATTGTGTTATCAATCACATCTATTAGACCAGTAGTTCCGTACCTTTGGTCCAGGGACGCCTTGTGGTCCGGGAAGCCTATTCAGGGTGTCTGCGACTGCTTAGAAAATTAAATAATATTAACAGATCAATAAAAGGAATATAAATTTAAAAAAGCAAAATGTAAATCTGAACATTTTAAAATGATCTATAAATGCGAAGAAATGTAAAATTGGAGGCTAAAAATTAAATTGGTGTCCTCATTTTGATTTGTGGAAGCAATGCAAGTGCATCAAACAGAATGTAGTATGGATGACTAGTGCCCTCAAATGAACTTAGAAAAGCTCCAACCTTCCCAATATTATTTTTTATTTTTATATTTGTTTGTCAATTAAATAAATGATTAAATATTCTGTGTATTTGTTTGATAAATGCTTGTTTCTATATTTTTTCTGTATTGTTATGTGGTTCAGAACATCAAAAATGCTTAGGCTGGGTCTCTTGCTTCAAGTAATGATTAAATGGGGGTCTCCAGATTCTAATAGTGATTCATTATGGGTCCCCAGGTTCCACTAATGATTAAGTGGGAGTCCACAGAAATCAAAAGATTAAGAGCCACTGTATTAGACCATGCTACATTTCTGCCTGAATCCAGTAAGGAAAACAAAAAAAGTGATGGACAGATTTCTTGAATTAATCTCTGCCACTGGTAACTACCCTGGGCCAAAATACAGTCCATAGTGTTAATATCCACCATGCAGCTTCTGCTTTCTCCTTGTTTCCCCCCATTTTTTGTGTGCTTTTTCCTTGCTTTTCCCTTGTTTTCACTGCTATCTCCTTGGTTTTTCCCTTATTATTGTAGTACCTTCTTCTTGCTTTTTCCTCCTTTCTCACTGTTTTCTTCTTGTTTTACCCCTCGATTTTTGCACAGCCTCCACATGCCACTCCAGACCATCACCTCACTTACGGAATTTAAGGGCCCTCAAGACCTGGCTGTTCGAATGAGCCTCTGGGACTTGTAAGGGCCTGGATACCCTGTCAGGTGATTAGCCACACTTTACAAATCTTGTTTATTTGATTGCTTGATTGATCCTTAAATTACTAGCAAATATCCATGACGAAAGTGCAGCCTGCTAACAATATAACCATTCCACATATAGGCCACACTTAAAAAAGCTGCAGTTCTTTGTTTTTACAGCCAAGTACATCCTGTGGTGTGGCAGAAAAACTATCCACTAATGTGTATCGTAGCATCGATTTACACCATTTTTGTTGGTAAGCCCTTGTGTGTGGTCGGTGTGATTGTATGTTCAGGAGCCCATCTAGATTTAGGGGCCTTTTGAGATAACTGAGTCGAGAGGTGGATAAAAGAGTTGATGAGGTAATGCTGTCGCTTGCAAAAACACAATCAACTGTAGCAGTTTGCAGATTTCACTTAGTGATGCTTGTCCCCAAATTTATCATCTGATGGTTGAGCCAGTTTACTGCATGGCACCATCTGTGCCCACCTGTGATCTTCAATATGACACTGAGCCAGTTTTGTTTCTTGTCTATCTGAATTTCTGCACAAATTATGGATAATTAGTGTTCCTTGCATTTTCTTCCAACGCTTGCTTGCCTGACTTCAGAGTGACCCACCTCTGGTTCAACTGCTTCAGGAAAACGGTCAAGGGCATATTTATCAAGTAGTTCTATTGCTCATGTGCCTTGCAAAGGGGTGCAAGTGTGATGAAACTACTGAGTTAGATTTGCCAAGCCACACAAGGCCACCTTGCGTGGCCCTGCATGGCTTGATAAATCTAGGGTAATGCAACACAGTGCAAATCACTGCGTTGCATCTCTCTGCCCCAGAGAGGCATTCCATGGGTGGAACCTGGGTGGTCCAACACATCCACTCATGGATTTTGGCATACTCCCAGATTTACTATTACTGGTAGGCCTGGGGGTGCGTCATAATGCTACGCCTCCCCAGGTGATGTGTAACTATATTAAATATCTTTAATTCTCCTTTTTTCCTATTTCTCTGCTTGCTACATTCTTCAGCACACATAGGCTGTATAGAAAGCCAACCAAACTCCTAGACCATCATAATACCATACAACTGGAGGAAAAGTGCTATAGAAGTGCTGATATCATAACATTTTCTGCCTTCATCCTCTCACCCAGTCACCATGTCATACTATGTTAGCTGTAATCCAATATCTCCTGTCATAATGCCCTTTTCTATTCTACCCACTTCCAAGTGGGCCATAAAATCACATATATCAATCAATCGAAAAACCTTTATTCGATTTTAGATAAAATCATAAATGTACAATCACCAGCACATCGTTATTAATATTATAAAATAGAGTTCCGTAAGTCATAGTAAAGTGCCTGTCTAGTGTTTAAAAGGAAATAGCCTGCAAAACAGTAACAACGCTGCAGAATGCAAAATACAAGTAATGACAATTTATGAAACATAATAGAATATAATAAGATATAATAAGATATAATGATAAAAGGAATTAACCTTCCATTAGTTACGTGCTCTTTCTGCTGCCTTTAAAAAGCTGCTAACACTGACATATACCTCAAGGATATTTGGCACTGTGTGGATGCAAATTTTTTAACAAAGGGCTTTAAATATAATGTTAAAGTACAGCCTGAAAAAATCACAAAAAAAACGTAAAATGTCATCATGACCAAAAAGACACGTCATTATTCGGACAAGCTGGCAAACTGTTACTGTACAAACCTGACCCATGAGGAAAACATAATAAATGCCAAACTGACCCTCCTCCCTCCAAACCAGAAAAGCAGGGATCTTTCCCACCGAGTTAAGGGAGATGTAAAAACAGTTGTGTCACTGATTCCTCTGAGGTGAATGTAATCCTTCACAGAACTTTTGGCTACTTCGTCCCTTAGTCTTTCGGATCGACTATACTCCAAGAATCTGAACTCATCAGGTGCTTATCTTTCTTGAAAAGAGAGTTGAGTATGTCAAAGGATTCAGGAAAACCTTACTTAGAGAATCCTTCACATAGGCTAAGCGTGGTAACTTCCCCCGTACTCACAGGATAAGCAGTTTTTAATGATTTCCCTGTTCAGTTCTACTACCTGAGAGGTCCTAACAGGTGCCCAAAGCATCAGTGGAGTCAGACGGACTAAGTCAGAAATATACTGCAATGCCATCTCTGAATTCAGGGTGTAGTGTGAGCTGGCAGGTGGAACAGAAAGGAGGCATCTGAACATATGTTTTTCCTCAATTTGGAATGGTGCAGGATGGAGTAACCGCATATAAGGCAGCAGGGACTCACTGTACTTTGGATATTGACATTAAAGGTAGCATTTACCTTGAGGCTGTGGAATGTTAAATATTGCACTTGTTGATCTAGACATTTTCAAGTGAACATTACTAACCTGGGTGTGCCAAGTACCCAAAGAGTCAAAAAGAATTCCTAAATACGGAAACCATTGACCTTGGTCAAGATGTCACTGCCAGTTTGAAAATTAGATGTTTTCATTTTGCCCAGGCCTGACACCATGATGTGTGATTTGCTGAAGTTTGTGACCAGGTCTAATTCACCCATAAATGATACGTAAGAACCCATCAAGTTACAGAGGGCATTCAGTGTGGGGCCATAGGAATGCATGAATACGTGAAGCCCCCATCATGGCAATATTCTCAGACAATTTATGAAAAGAGTAAACAATATTGGGGCCAAGAGACAGCCTTAGCATACTCCCCGAGAAAGGTCAAAGGGGCCTCCGTTTTTCTCCAAAATGACATAACGGACTCTGGCAGCCAAATTAGCATGAAGGGTGTGAAATAAGCTGGCCATTAAAACCTCAATCCCCAAATCCATCAAAAGCAGCCACAACCTTGTTCGATTGTTGCAGTTAAAGGAAGTTGACAGGCCCATAAAGGCTAGGTACAAGGGGCAGCACTTTGCAAGATTGTATTACCCAAAATGAGATGTAAATTCAAGCACTGCTGGACTATACCCAGCCCTGACCTAAACCCATACTGACAGGGATTTATAATGGTATTCTCTTCAGCCCATAGTTTAAGGCGTGAACACACAACCCTTCCTTTGACATTTGCCATACAATGAGCCTATAGAATCTAGGGGCATTTAGATCTCCCTTCTTCAAAATTGGTGCAATCACTGGCAGTCCCCAAGACGTAGGTAGCCTTTTGCACAAGAAAGTATTAAACACATTTGTAAGCAAGGGGCCTCACATCTCAGGTTTACTCTCAATGAAATCAATAGGCATACCGTTGGCCCTGGAGCATTGTCCCCCATGCTTTGCTTAAAAGCCGGAGTAACTCCAGGGATTGGTAGAGACAAACACGCTTCTGCCCCCGGCCTACTTGCTAGTAACTGGGTTAAACCCCTGTCCTTAGCCGTTAGAGCCTTCCTGAGGTTACGATTGGCTATGGAACACTCCGTGTTAAACCATCTGGGCCACTCAGGGATAAACTTCTCTGGCTTCATTAAACGTTTTTAATACAACTAAGCTTCCCAAAAAAGGCCCACATGTATAACCCTCTCTCCCCCTCGATGCCTGCGGACAGACAGACCTGATGGATCTCAAGGTATTTAACAATAAGAGAGGCAAGAAAAGACTCTGGAGACTGTAAAAACTAGCATGGCCTACAGCTATCATTAGAAGAATACCGGGGGGGGGGGGTAGTTGCTAATCAGGGGCAACCTCTTTTTGAATTGGAAAATGCCCAGCTGCCAACAAGGCATTGTAGTCACCCCAATTTGTTTCTAGCACATAACCCTTAGAGAAAATAGACAACAAGTTACATGTAGAAAAATTGTAATCAGTAGTAGTGGGGTGACACCTTCCTCTGTATAATAGCACCAGGGGTCCACCTTTGTTAAAGAGTTGAATAAAATTGACAAAATCGCCCGCTGCTACATGTAATCCCAGCTTGGAACCTCTAGGACTCAAGTCCTCCACATTATCAATCGGATCACTTCCACCAAACTTTCAGTGTTTCTCCCTAATTTATCGTTAAAGTCACCACAAATGATACAATTCGGCTGGGCTAATCCACCATAACAAATACCATTAAGCTTCTCTAAGAAAAGGAGAATAATTTGGCAAAATTACAGGATGCATTAAAAAAATAATTGTTGTAGAAATTAATCAAATAAAAGTAAAAAGAACTGCAAGAATCCTTAATTAACATTGATTGGAAGACGGATCAATTGGTGTCCACTTCTACCACTGAAATTGTAAGCAATAGATTAACCCAGATTGAGAGGCCTCCCGTAGCTCGCCCAAGAGCAGAAGGAGTAGCAACAACAGAAAAGCAAGCAAAGGCCTCACATGATACAGGATTTATAACACAGATCTCTTGAAAATCTTTGATGTAAAATCGGCGAATAATCATCATCCAGTCTGGACTGCCATTCTTGGGGGTGATACTGCAACCAATCAATGAAAAAGAGGTTGCAGGCTTGCTAAAGTGCCTTTCTGTACCAAAATGACTTAACAGTAAACAGGAGGAGTGATTAACAGATCCTCCTATGACCTATAAGGCCTGAAGAAGGAAGATGATCTGTACATCTGCCAGGTCTGGCGGGTCTGTCGGTATCGTGGTCAGGTTCCTCTGGGTCCCCAGGCTACTGCACATCGCTGTACTCTGGCCCACGTCCTGCATCCTGCCACTCACAAGCGCCCTATCTTCCCTTCTTTTAGGCTAGGATGGCCTCAGGCAAATAGTTCCACCAAGAGGGATCGGGCGAATAGAAGTGAGTCTGTTGGGCCTCCCAGCCCTTCAGGCTGCTGTGCCTCGGTGACGAGAAGAGTAAAGGCCGCACATCTAGGCAGATTGCGCAGTAAGGGGGCCTTCCTCATGCTCATGGCTCATCTAGACCCCAACAGCGCTGGCCAAAGTCACACCAGCTGCCATGCTTAGGAGGATGCTCCCCATGCGAAGACCCCTTCAGTTTCTGGCTCCCGGCACCCGGCAGTAGGTGTGGTGGGGAGAAGGGCTCTGGGATCCTTCACTACTAAGCAGTACTAGCAGCCCCAAAAGACCAGTTACCGTGAGGCTCACCCATATCCAGGATTACCAAACTTTACCTATTTTCTTTACTACATGCCAGAAACACCATATACGCTCCAGTGGATGAACTGGCATATGGATCACAGTGTAAGCCCACTTTGGTAAGCTGAGGACCAGGGACTGCTTTTATGAGTTGATGCAAGGAGGAATCATCATTTAAACATCCCATAGGTACCACACACAATAATCTAGACATTTAAATAATTTGCCCCCCACCAATTTTCCTGGAGATAGGCTTATATACTTGTTACACTCACTCAGCACACTAGGAAACCTTTATGAACAGATTTCTTACTGCTTTTGCTTCTGAGTCTTCCATTGGATGCTGTTCAGGGCCCTGATTTAGAGTTCGATGGACATGTTACACCGTCACAAACATGACAGATATCCCATTTGCTGTATTATAAGTGCATTATATCCAATGGCACTTATAATACATCAAACAGGATATTCATCATATTTGTGACTAAGTAACCCATCCTCCAAATTCTAAATCAGGCCCTAAATCTCTTTTTATGAGCTTGAAATCCTCCAGTGAGGTAAGGCTGCAGCCTGTGTGTGGCAAGGGCTTCATGGGGCTGGCTACCTTCTTACTATGGACCTGCTTTTAGAAACCATGCACCCTGCCTTGTGGACTACAAGGCCTACACAGGGGTGACTTACTAATATTAAAAAGGGTAATTTTGACATGTTGAGCTGCAGTTTTGAAACTGCAGCAGCCAGGCTACAGTGGCAGCCTTAGGATGGTCTTCCCCAAAACGTTTTGTCTTCTCCCTTCCTGTTTTTACCAAATTAGTTTTTGTTTGCCTTAGGACTTTGTGCCCTTTACCACTGTTAACCAGCTCAAAAGGGCTTGTGCTCACTTTCTAAAACATGCTTAAACTGGCGTATACCTGATTGGCATATTTAATTTATTTATGAGTCCCTTGTAAAGCTGCATACCATATACCTACATCCGGAAAATTACATGCTATTATTGTGCCACACACTGAAGTAGCCCCTTAGATCATGTCTCAGGCCTGCCGTTGCTACCTATGTGTAGTTTTTAACTACCAATTCAACCTTCCCTGGGGCAGGGAGCATTGTATTTAAAAAGGTGGACATGTACTTTGAAGTTTTATGTCCTGGTAGTGAAAAACACACAAATTTGTTTTTCACTACTATGAGGTCTACTTTTTCCAAAGGATAACAGTGAGTTACCCTATTACATTTATTAAGTTTGGGAGCAGGTAGAAATGCAATTTTAGGGCGTCTGAGGAATTGTAATTTAAAATTCTCTTTAATAATAAAGTAGAATTTTAAGTAACAACTCTGAAAAAGCCACTTTTAGAAAGTTGCCATTTTTCTTGTCCTAACCATGTGGAGCCTGCAGTCTGTTTACTGGGTCACAGGACTAGGTGTAGTAGGCAGTGTATTCCTTCCAGACAGTCACAAAACAGAATGATTGGCTGTTAGCAGGATGGGCCATACTGACAAGATGGGAGCGGTGGAGCTGAGCCCCACTTGCACTTCAAAGAAGCTGCCTCCACCACACACACAAAGTTCACACGAGCCTGTTGTCTCCCTAGCCGTCCAGGGACCAGGGCAAGGAGAAAGGAAATTCCAGGTACCTTTATGCCAGGGGAGGTGTCTCAAGAAGCTTCTAACACTTCAAAGCTGCACCAGGTATAAAATTAGGACTCTCAGACTCACTCTTCAGTTCACTTCTGGACCTGTGAAAGACTCTCAGAGGACTGCCTTGCTGCCTGTAGCCTGCTGTGTACTTCAGAGGGCTGTCCTACAGCTTGATATCTGCTTTACTTGAACTCAGGACTACCAGAGTGACTCCAAGGACCAGTTGGATGGCCTCCTGATCAGAGCCTCAGGGACAGAAAAGGCTCTAACCATCTTGAACACACACCTGGCCTTAGCCTAAGTGAGTCCTGAACCTCCAAGTGGTGGCGCTCCAGTGCTGGATCCTTGGAAGGGGTGCTAAATTGCCCAGATAGTCCACATACAAAACATGGGGCTAAGAAAATTTTCAGCCAAAAAGTTTCCTTAGAATCGAGAGGAGACTGGGACCTACCTGCTTGCCTATCCACCCCAGGTGCATTGTGCAGGTGTTGTTTTGGAATCAAATAATATATTATATTTTACTATATTGTTCTAACAATGTGGATTTTGTCTTGTGTTTTCACTTTATTACTGTTTGAGTGCTGCATAAATACCTTACACATTGCCTCTAAGTTAAGCCTGACTGCTTTCGTGCCAAGCTACCAAAGGGTGAAGCAGAGGTTAATTTAACGACTTTTTGTGGTTCACCCTCACAAGAACTGTGGCTGGTGCTTGAGTAGGGTTACACCCCGCTGTCAACAATCTAATTTCTCACACATAGTGAGATAAAGACGAAACATGCTGATGAACCTTTAAAAACAACTAATAAACAATGAATCACATTATTTCAAATTGGGTTTACAAGAAATGGAGATTATACATAGAGGCAAACAATAAATATGGTTACATTTTTGGAACAGTTTTAAGCAGGCCAAAGGAGCTGACAGTTGACTTGAATAATTACTCACTCTACCTATCACCTTGTTTCATTGATAAGAATGTATGTTTAGTCCAAAGTAAGCCTGCCTTTACAATTCAATGTGGCCTTTTATTTAACTCAGACTCCCCCAAAGCGCGAAAAGAGGTCTTAACATAAACTGGTTAAAACTCAAACTTAAACAATCTTAAAAGATTCCCTAATTAAATGTAATAAGCCCTATATAGGCTAAAACCAAATCCCTAATAATAACGGTTGGACTTTTTTTTCCTTTTGCAGGGTCATCTCCAATCTTTTTTCCTCCTGCATCCTATTTTTTCTGACCTGTTTTTGTTGGCTTTTGAACTCTGAGCACTTTACCACTGCTAACCAGTGCTAAAGTGCATATGCTTTCTGTGTAAATTGTATTGTTGATTGGTTTATCCATGATTGGCATATTTGATTTACTGGTAGGTCCCTAGTACAGTGCACTAGAGGTGCCCAGGGCCTGTAAATCAAATGCTACTAATGGGCCTGCAGCACTGGTTGTGCCACACACTTTAGTAGCCCTGTAATCATGTCTCAGACCTACCACTGCAATGTCTGTGTGTGCAGTTTTAAACTGCCAATTCGACTTGGCAAGTGTACCCACTTGCCAGGCCTAAACTTTCCCTTTTCTTACATGTAAGACACCCCTAAGGTAGGCCCTAGGTAGCCCAATGAGCAGGGTGCAGTGTATGTTTAAGGTATGACATATACCAACGTGTTTTAAATGTACTGTCAGTGAAATACTGCCAAATTCAGTTTTCACTGTTGCAAGGCCTATCTCTCTCATAGGTTAACATGGGGGCTGCCTTTAAATATGATTTACAAGTAGATTCCCTTTGGGAGCAGATAGGCATGTGGAGTTTGGGGTCTCTGGACTCACAATTTAAAAATACACATTTTAGTGAAGTTGGTTTTTAGATTGGGTATTTTAAAATGCCACTTTTAAGAAAGTAGGCATTTTCTTGCTTAAACCATTCTGTGACTCTGCCTGTTTGTGGATTCCCTCTCTGGGTTAGTTTGAAAGTTGGGCTGTTTGCACCTCTCTCTAGACAGTCACACAAAGGGAGCTGGGGTGTAGCCTGCATATCCTGATGAGCCATTTGTGCTAGGAGGGAGAGGAGGAGTGGTCACTTACACCTGAAACAGCTGTGCCTACCCTCACACAATGCAGTCTCCAACCTCCAGGTGTGTGTATAAGAAGAGCACCCAACCCCCCGAAAATTAGATCACTTCTGGACTCAAGATGAACCTCTGCCAAGGAGAAGAGATGAAGAGCTGAGGAGAAGTGCTGCCCTGCCTGTGACTGTGCTTTGTGAAGCTATCCTGCAGTTGCTGCTTCTGCCTGTGAAAGGGGACAAAGACTGGACTTTGTTGTGCACTCCTGCTTGTGAAGAATCTCCAAGGGCTCGAACTGAGCTTGACTCCTGTTGTTGAAGTCTCAGGGCCATCAAAGACTCTCTGCCGATACTCCTGCCCTGCCAAGTGGTGCCCTATCCTGTTCCTGGGCCCTTGGAAGGTGAAGCTGGCAGACAAAGACTGAAAATCCACGCACAGACCGCCGTGCGGGGAAATCTTTGAAGCACCTATCAAGACGCTGCTGAGAAACGCCGGCCGCCGGCTTTGCAACTGAAATCTACTCTCCACCTGCATCGCAGCTGGATGATCGAAGCAAAGCAGCTGGAGAAATGATGTGCAACACTCGCTAACAGAGGCTGATAACGTCGCAACCCCACACAGCGTGGTTTGGTGATACTGTGTGACCGGATTTTCAACGCAACATCGCTGGGAGCGAAAAAACAACGCACGCCGACCCGTCTGGAGGAGGAACGACGCACGGGCTCGCTTGCGAGTGAGAAATCGATGCATCGTTGGCCTTTTCCGATGCACACTCACCCGTGCGGTGTTCTTTTGACGCTATCCAGGTATGTTTGCATGCTAGCAGTGTTCTCACTGTTTCCTAAAGTATTTAAGACTCTTTTTGCTTTGTAAATTCATAACTTGACTTGTGTATGTTGGATTTTTGTCGTTTTGGTCTTGTTTTGTTTAGATAAATATTACCTATATTTCTAAACCTGTGTTGTGTCATTTTGTAGTGTTTTCACTGAGTTTCTGTGTGTGTTATACTTTACACATTGCTTCTGAAGTTAAGCCTGCTTGCTCGTGCTAAGCTACGAAGGGGGTGAGCATGGCTTAACCAAGGGTGATTCTCCTTTACCTGACTAGAGTGAGGCTCCTTGCTTGGACAGGGGGTAACCTGATTGCCAGCCAAAGACCCCATTTCTAACAATAACACTGTTTAAGTTGTTCTCATATTTGATCCGAAATAATAACCAAAGAAGAAGAGTGTGCAAATGACTTAAATCTGAAATATAACCTTGGCCCAGTTCTTCATGGATGATGCGGAAGGGATAACAGCCACCTAAAAAAACTGATTTTCAAGCACTTGCAGTGAGGAATTATATGAGTATCCCCATATAGCTGACTTGTATACACTTGGCCTGACAGATCTTTAGCATTGCCTCAATAGATTTGCTAGCCTGGAACCAAATTAGAATCCGACTGAAGTTGATGTAAACAATTGGTATCTCTTGGATAAAAAAGTGTGGACCAGTCATTAGCACAATTTAACATTACACCAAGGTAGCAAAGGGATTGAACCTTAGTTCTAACGCTTTTGTTCACAATCTTGTTCACAAACATATGGCATTTAGTTGATCTGGGGCTCACAACCATAACATGCAATTTACTAAGGTTTGTACTAAGGTCTAAATAATCAATACAGGAAACAAAAAATCTAAAAGGTGTTGCAACCTATTAGCCGTTCTAGAAAGTACCATCATGTCTTCAACATATAGCGGGATGGTCGATTAAACACAGAGTAAAACAAAAAAAAAAGAGGAAACAGTATCAGTACGCAAAAAGTGGTGATAGGCAAAAAGAGGCACTTTCTTACAGTATGGACCTGGAAACTGGGTATCAACAAAGCAAATAGTGATGAGAGACATGAGGATAGAAAGTGAGTAGGATGATGCCATTGTGCAATAGTATGTCATTAATAGGGAACATAATGTAATAACATAATATTAATAATATGCAGCAACAGACCACCCTACTGGATTAGGTGCCAGATTTACATAGAATGTTTAAAGGTTGCAGAAGCTCCAATTTGGAGTTTGCGTTTTCTGTTGTACCATTCCCATTTTAGGAGTTGGTAAACGTTTACCCTCTCCTAAAATGGCACTGCAGCCCCTTCCAGTTCCTAATTGGGAGAGTTGCATTATGGCCACCCCTTTGAAATACTGAACCTTTATGTGAAAACTCTGAGAAGTTACCAACTCCAGAGCTGGGGAGTAACCCATTCACAAAAGGGAATGGGTCCCTTCCCCTTAGTGAATGTAAAGGATTCTCAAACAAATTTTAAAACAAATGAAACACTTTTTTCCACATTTCCATTGAGGAGAACATCAGTATTTAAGAAAAAAAGATTCTTTATTTAACATCAATCACTGTCACATTGGTCTGCAGGACGTAGTTGGGTATCATCCCTGTGGAGCCGGCTAATCAGAGTGAGTCGCAATTTGTGACCTACTTCATAAAATTTCTGGTGAGCTAGGTTGTATAATGACCCACTCTGAATCAGAATCTGAATTTTATGAACCAATTTATTAGTGCATAGATCAGCTCAGATAGTTCTATACTGGTCACAATAACACTGGTCACAAATTGGGACCATTTTTAGACCTAACATTTAGCACATCTGGCCCTAGGTCTTATACTCTTAAGGATGTGAAGTTCTCTTGAAATTTTACATGTATATAAAGTATTTAGTATCTACAAAAAAACATACAAGTGTTTATTGACGATATGTAAAGTAATAAGGGACCAATTGAAGCCTGGCGGATGGGACACTCCATCAGAAGCGTGACGAATATTCTGTCGACCTTATTACAAGTGTGTTATATCTTATGGCACATATAATGCAGTAGACTGCATGTACGTCAATTCTGTAGGAGAGTACTCATTCCTCCAAACTGTAAATGGGAACCTAAGTGTTGAATAGAAGTGTTTACATTTTCAGATACGTTTTCAGAATATTTTTTTTATTTACTATCAGTCCTAAGATTTCCTTCATATGAATCAAGTATCGCCATCAGATTATAAATTAATTAAACCACACATGCATTTATTTTTTAAGTAAAGAATAGAACTAGTAATATGTGCAACTCGTACCTCCAACAACTAAGTTTTCTGTTAAGCACAAGATACATACTAGAGGGATGATGGCAGATATTAACCATTGGAAGGGCTAAAAGATGACCAGGGGCCTGATTTAGAACTCAGCATGTGTGTTACTCCATCACAATGGTGATGGCCATACTGTCTGCCAAAATCTAAGTCCCATAGAATATAATGGGATTTAGATTTTGGCGGATGGGATATCCTTTACTGTTGTGACAGAGTAACCCATCTGCCACATTCAAATTCAGACCCTTGGTCTTTTATGGTAGCTGGTGTCTTAAGTGGTTGAGAAACTGGAGCAGCAGTGTACTACAAACATAGACTGTGGTAAATAGTTGTTTGTAGCTTGAATCGTAAAGGCATGTAGCTGGAATGTGAAAGGCACGTACTACGGGAAAGAGCACAATTCAAGAGAATAACTTAACACAAATCAAATTATAAATTCAATAAAAAACCAGAAGGGGGCGTAACACAACACAACCAAACAATCAAAACACAACGCAGTAAACCCAATACAGTACAACACAAGAAAACATAACATCCTGTGTTGTATTAGTGCATCATTACGTTGAGTTCTTTTTGCTTTGTAATTGACTCTGTATGTTGCATTGAATGAATAAATGATTAAATTAAAACATTTGTAGAGTGCAGCAGCTGCTCCAAATGTAGGGTTCCAGCTCTAGTTGCAGGAAAGAGAAAACAGACAACTGGCATACCTTAAAAGCAATGTGGACATGAAATTAAAGGAGATTCATACTTCTTTAAAAAGATGAGTCTTTAAAAGGGCTTTGAACCTAGCCAACTTTGTCATTGTGTTGGTGTGTTGTATTTTATATTTGCTGTGGTGTTATTGTTGGACTCTTAGATTGTTATTCTTCGTTGTGCTTTATTTCTATCACTGTGGTCTGTTACTGTAATATGTATGCCGTTGTTATGGTGGTGATTTACCTCAACTACAGTCTCTTTGCTTAAAAATGAACAGACATTCTTGTAACAGTTTACCACCTCCACAAATCTTATTTCAAACTAGAATGGTAAAATTGCTGTGCACTAATCACTAACAACCTTACTTACCACCAAAGGCTTGCAAGCCAAAAATGTTTTGTGATTCGGACACAGCACTCTAGTGGGATCGATCACACAGCTTCTTTGGGTTACTCATATTACATAAAACAATAACTATGAGTAGATGAAAAGGAACAGATGAATTTAAAATCATGACACTTGTTTGCTCATTTTATTAGGGATAGATATCTAGCAGCAAATGACAATGAAAAGTGTAAATCATTAGGTGCTGTGAATTAGGTTGAGTTGAACAAGAAAGTTTTGAACTTCATACGATAGCTCTCGAAGGGGGGCATCTTAAATCTTTCATTCAAATCCACCTCTGTCTCTTTCCTTAAAGCATAAAGAACTCCACTAACTAGTTTGTCTATGGAACATAGATCCTAGATTATTTGGAACCTTCTGTTCTTTCCAGTCACTTCCGCTATCAGTGTGGCAATGATTTTCGTTAATTTCTTCTGCTGAGCCTTTTTGCATATAAGGATATCTTCTCACCAACATTCTGAAAGAGAAAACAACAGGATACACTTTAGTTTTTTTATTTTGTAAACCCTGAAAGAAAACATGTGAAGGGCAGAGTAAGGATGAAAGTTACTGGTACAACGTGTAGCTGTACCATTTATTTGTCCCTAAAGTAGCCTCTGCATTCTTTCTTCTGGCACCAGTTTAAGGGGCCTATAACCCTTAGAGATCCACCAAATAGCAGATTGGTGCCCCCCAGGGTCACCCATTTGGTGGAACCTGAGGTAAAGTCTCTGATTGGTCTCCACAAACTTAGGGCCTAATTAACTTCCTGGCAGATGGCCCTTTTGGAGTAAATTACCTCATCGCCCTGGCGGAGACACCATCCGCCAGATTTAGAAATGATCACCAAACAGGTAATTATTTCTAATGCATTTCTAGGAAATGATAGGGACCACTATCACAGTGGTTCCTGTCAATGCTTTTCACTATTTAGGGCAGGGCTCCGTCAATATGAGTCAAATTTGTTTAAAAAAAAAAAAAAAAAACATGATATTCACAATGGGAGCCCTTTCCCATGCAAGGAGAGCTTTTTTCAGTTTTCACTGCCCCCTTACTCCAGGGCTTTCCTGGTGGTGATGGGCTGTTAAAACTGACCTCTAACTACACCAATCTAAGTTAGATGGATGGAATTTGAGTTCTGCCTCAGATGGGTCTTACTCAATAAGCCATTAGAGGGGTTTGATCATGGCAGAGATGGAGTCCATGTGCATTTAAATTCAACTGTCAGACTGTTATGTTGGTGGTATGTGTACTCTGCCACCATTTCAATGGAGTATAAATACCACCAACATAAAAATTAGGCCATTTGTCTTAATTAGAAGTACTTCCTTAATCCTCTTACATCAAAACCTGACTAGCATTAGTATGATGTACTGTTTTGAGGTGCCCAACAATACCCATTGGTACTGCCTGCTGTTCGTCCCATGAAAATTAAGCCAGAAGCTCCGGGTGAGGAGTCTGCTGCTTCTCTCCAGATCTGTACTGTTACTGACTTTGTAGTATGCAGATAGCCCCCAAGCTGGCCCACTTGGAAGGTTGAAGAAAGACCATAAACCTTCTCCATCTATAACCATGAGATTACAAGTAGGCTACTGAAGAATTGGCTTAGATCAATGTCAGTGTTTATGTAGAGTTGCTTAACCCTTCAAACGCCTAAACAGGTATGAAGTTGTGTTCCGTAAGAGATCAACTGTTACGGCTTTCAGGTCTGCCTGGCAAGCATACTCCATGCATCGATGTTTGCTGTTTCGATCCATCTAGCCATTGGCTAGCCATTCTGCCATACAGCCGGATCCTCTCCTATTGTGAGCCCTGAGCATTCTTGGGCATGTGACACTTTTGTCCCTTGACAACTCATGTCAATATGCCGCCCTTGTGTCCAACATCGCACATAAAAAATTTGAGACACTTTCTCATTACTTTACAGGCCGATGATACTATATCTAAATTGCCGTGGTGTTTGCCTGGTTTCAGATGTTCCTGAACCTCTATGATGGTGAAGACTCTTGAAAGATTGTGATCACATCACACATTGTACAATATATTTGTATTCCTCATGAATATGTCACTGGAGTAATGTTACATACTGCATCATGTTAGTTCTGTTTAACTGTTTATACTGTATGCATACTGTAGACATATTTCATACTCATATAAATTATATCCCACATGTCAACTTGGCTTGGTATTCAAGCTATTTTGAAACTGTGATAATTGTTCTGTACTTTACATATGCTGGCCACTTACATCCCTTTAGTTAGGCCTTGGCTGCTTGTCCACTTATGCAAAGGGAGGCAAGGCTCCTTTGGGGAGGCTCACGGTCATTCTGGGTTTCCCACTGGGCTGGCGGGCGACCGCCGAAAGTCCGCCCGCCAGCCCAGCGGGAAACACCCTTCCCACGAGGAAGCCGGCTCAGAATGGAGCCGGCGGAGTGGGAAGGTGCGACGGGTGCAGTTGCACCCGTCGCGAATTTCAGTGTCTGCAAAGCAGACACTGAAATTCTTTGTGGGGCCCTCTTACGGGGGCCCCTGCAGTGCCCATGCCATAGGCATGGGCACTGCAGGGGCCCCCAGGGGCCCCACGACACCCCATACTGCCATCCTGTTCCTGGCGGGCGAACCGCCAGGAACAGGATGGCGGTATGGGGTGTCAGAATCCCCATGGCGGATTCCCATGGGCAGCGGAGAGTCGGCGGTACACCGCCGGCTTTCCGCTTCTGGCCGCGGCTGTACCGCCGCGGTCAGAATGCCCGGCGGAGCACCGCCAGCCTGTTGGCGGTGCTACCGCCAACCTCCGCCATGGCGGTATTTACAGCCAGGGTCAGAATGACCCCCATGGTCTTTTAAGCTCTGGTTTGCAGGGACCCTAACCTTTCCTACATTGAATGCTTAATGGACCCAGCAACTACATCAGTCTGACAAAGGTAAATATTTTGATTAACATATTTTAACTACTGGGAAATTCCTTCAAGCAGTACTCAAGTCACTACTTATAGGTTTACCTTAAAATGGGGTGAATCATATGGAAATTGTGCCCAATTTATTTTTTAATAGATCTGCTTGTGATACAGCCTGGCAACAAAAAAGCCAATTTGCATCTGAGGTACCATGCAAAATCCTATGCTTCACCAGAGCAGTCTGTTGGGATTCTATATTCAGCTTCCTGTATATGAAGATTAAGACAACTTTGTGTTTGAAGGAGTGAGATGCATTTCCAAACCTTTAAATTCCACTGGGATCACTACTTTCAAAGTGACTTTAAGATATAAATGATAACCTCAAAAGCACCAGTTAAGAAACCGTTGCTGCCTTAAATACCACACAAACTATTCACTGCTCATGATTTCACCCACAACATCGTGCATGCCATCACAAACAATCATTGATGAGTGACAAAACTGCACTTTACTGCTTCCAAAACAACCCTTACTTCTCTGTAATTAAGGTTTTTATAGAGAATTTCATGGATTTTGTGTAAATATATTCCCCAGATGAATAGAGGGCCATGCCGTGCACCCAGTGCCAATGTGATTTATCCCTGTAGGGAATGGTACAAGATAATCCCATGTACTCAGGCCCTATAACCTCTGGTTACTGGACACAGAGCCTGCCCCATGTACATCTGCAATCTGAAAATACAGCGCATAGCTCTTGGCTGTGGCATCTTTCACTCACCTTTATTTCTAAGTTATTGATGGAAGCACTCACCTAGGTGGGGTTCCCCATTCAGTTCTCACATCCTTTTAGACTTATTTCAAATTCGGTACTTGAGAGAGCCAACAATATTCTCAAACAAGTCTTTGTTGTTGGGATCTTAGTTGATATTACAACTTGGCTAAATATCCTATACAGTGCACCAAGAGCTCATGTTATGACGAAATGCATGCTTTATGAGATGTATGAAAATGTATACATGCAATCTTCGGGAAAGGAGAATCCTCATGATCAATCATGCCTTGCTCTGTCACAGGATTTTTAGGTTGTCCAGCAAAGTTTGGTTGACACACACGAAGTAGAGTCCAATCAAAGTTTTCTGGCTGTTACCCAATGTTGGAAAACTTGTGGCTGTGAAGCTGGGCGAAAAAGAGGAATTAAATCCCGCCTACAAAAGGGCTGTGATAGTCATAGTGATAAAAGGAACAAGAAGTGGCATTGTCACTGTTACTTAGAAAGAAGAAACAGAGACTGATATCCATTGACTGTACCATGTGGACTATTTTGTACAGTCCACAGAGGAACTACCAGAATTACCACAGACTGTACAACAGACAAGAGTTACGGCAGGTTGTGCTACATTCAGAACACACCCTAATGAAGAATAGCCAAGTCCGTGCATAAATAAACAAGAAATAATTGCTGAGATGATTGGTCATGCATTGCTAACACCATTTGCACCACCACTAACACCTGCCACAGATGACCTTGAAAGCTTGTTTGCTGAGAGCACCAAAAACCCTCAAGATTGTAACTTACAGCTATCTAAATGCAAAACATTCATAGCTTAGTGCTTGCTGGAGAGCAACATTGTAGCTTTCAAATGGCTTTCATGGAGAATTTACTCGGAAATTGGCAAACGTAGATTTGTGGAGTTCAGATTTGCAATTGAGACTTGCATTAAGCCTCCATGGACCTATGTCTGGATAGCTTTAACACTAATTGTGTCCACGTTTATCTGACCATGGTGTGGACAGAGAATCTAAAGGAAATGATGATGATGTCAAACAAGCAGAAATGCCTACATAGAGTCACTAGAAGTGAGTGGAATAAGTTTACAGTTAGAACAGAAACTATATTGCTGCAAGACGGTGTCTATTGGAAGGATTTGGGTTAACAAATCCTAGGACCAGGGGAGACTGTACAAATGCTGCGTATGTTTTGACTGAACCTAGATGACATATTATCACAAGGACCTCTTATGAGTGACTAGGTTAGGAACAATATACATTTATTTGTTGATTTACAATCCCAGCACTTTAATGTATGGTGATGATCCACATCTCACTACAGGTGACTATAGAGAATTATAGTGTTAGAGTAGAAATGCTGACACATTTCAAATGTCGCTAGGATGATGTTTCAGCACACTGAGTGGGAAAACTTCACTGAACCGATGGGGAAGATTGAACCTGAATTTATTACAGATTTCCCTCACTACAAACCAAAATTGACTAGAACGATTTGACCCTGATACTTCTACAATCAGAAGTACTCATGTTTTTTCTATGAATAAAATAATGTATTCTTCTATATTTTGAATCAAAATGCCCAACAGGGGTTTATGTTGTTGCTTTAAACAATTTCTTTACATGGAGTGTGGGGAACAGAGTGATGACAAAGCCAAGGAACAGACACTGTTTTTGCTGCATGAAATGACACTGTCCATCAAGCAACATACTTAGGTTTTGCAGTGAGTAGAAAATAATTTTCATTGCACTTAGACAAATCTCCCACATTTTCTAAACTGGAAATGATGAAAGGTGCTAGTTAGAAATGAAATTGATGCTTTGTTTGCTACTGACATTTTTTACAAAGTAACAGACGAATGTAAAGTAGCATGCTTTTGGAATCTGCACAGAAATTAGCATGATCAGAGACTTGCTATAGGATTTGTAAGATCAGTAGTGTACAAGCTAGATCCGAAGTCTTGGAAGGTCAATGTCAGTACCTATAGTATTGGAAAATGTTTTCAATTATAGTCTAAATCAGTCCCCAAAATAATGGAATACATTGACTGATTTAATGAATGAATGAATATGAATGTTTTTCCTAAGGAATTGCAACAGTAAAGCAAGTCAAAAAGAGATTTAATAGTGTGCATATCAATTGCGTTAAAGTAGAAATCAGCCAATCCCATGAGGGAAGCAGCCGGGAGAAATAGGGAAATAGATACTGAGAATAGTAGAGGCAAACTAAGCATAATACTTTAGGACCTTAGAATGCTGAAAGAAAGAATATATTCCTTTCACAAGTGGCATCTCTTAAAATTGTGACAGACAGATTAGGAAACTATAAGCATGAATATGGGCAGTAAAAAGCTACTTTTTGCGTTGCAATCTTCTACATGAGAGCTAAAGTCACACAGACTGCCATAGAACTGCCCAATTTTTTTAAATGTTATGGTGTGAATGATCATCAAAAAATATTAAGTAAATGGAACTCAATTTAAGAGTTTAGTTTTGGTACATACATTTGGGCTAACTCGTTCATCGCAATCAAAAAGTAAGTATAAGGGGGCGGAGTCTGGCTGCCGTCTGATGGCCGCCTCAACGTAGAGCTCCGAGACTCGAGGCGATAAGGATTACCCAAACAGCTGTCAAAAAGCCTCCTTGGATTCAGAATGAGAGGAAATATAGATGTGATAACAGCCAACATAACTCTAATTGAAGCCCTGAAGCCCGGCTACAAATCACCTGAACACGGCCCAGCTGAGCAAAGAACAACACTTTCTGTCAGGACACAGCGTCAGCTGCTGAAGAGATAAGGGGCTTTCTTCGTGTTTAAACTGGGAGGCTGCACCAGGGGAATTAAATTACTGTTGACCTTTGGTTGAACTCTCCACACAGCACAGGGAAGCCTCTGACAAGTCTCAACTCTGAGGTATTTTCTCTTTGCTTAACTGTTCAGACTCCATTACCTGAATGTGTGAGCACAGGATTTTCTTGTCAGCTGAGTGTGTGGAAGGAAATACAGCCAGTTCCTTAACAGATAAGTGGAATTCCCTTTCTTGAAAGGCTGCTGTAGGGGAAACATATGGACTTTCACTTCTGAGGTATTTCTCTTCATTTGACAGTTTAGAGTCTGCTACGCAATTAAGTAAATGCTGGAATTCCTATCAGCAGAGGGTGTAAAGCAAATTTGGATAGGCAGGCAAAAGATGTGAGCTGTTTCTGATGCACTGATTCTCAGGGACACCTGTCTGAAAGCATTCAATCATTATTTTTTAAAATTCTAGAAGTCTGTGGCAAAGACTAATTCTGTCAGGAAACACAGCCAGCTGCTGGTGGGATAAGTGAAAAGGCTGCTGTAAGAGAAGCCTCTGACAACTCTCAACTATGAGGTATTTCTCTTCACTTAACTGTTCAGGATCCATTACGTGATTATGTAAGCGCAGGAATTTCTTGTCTACAGGTGTGTGGCGTAAATACAGTTTGGCAAGTGAGTGTTGTACACCATTCCTACAGCTGAGAGAGTTTGTGAAAATTACTCATTCTATCAGGAAACACAGACAGTTTCTGAAGAGATATGTGAAATTCCTTTCCTTGAATGTCGAAAGGCTGCTGTATGAGAAGCATATCAACTTTCACTTCTGAGATATTTCTCTAAATTTGACAATTCAGACTCTACTCCGAAATTAAATAAACCCCGGAATTCCTATCAGCAGAGGGGTAAAGTGAATTTGGGTAGGCAGGCGAAAACTGTACAACATTTCTGATGCACTGTTTCTCAGCGACACCCGCTTGAAAACATATAGCCATAATTTTAAAATCCCAGATGTTTGTCACCATTTACAGTGTTAATATCTACCTACTTTGTGAGTCAATTGGATATCATATTTGATTACTAAGCTGTACTTATTTATTGTCTTCTCTAACATTAAAATATAACAGTATGGCCAGTGGCAAATCTAATAGAAAGCCTTTGTTTACTCAAATAGTAGGGAACACTGTACCTCCAGGGACGTCTACTATTGTCCCACAAGACATTGCTTCTATGGGCCTTATTTTAAAAGAGATCTCTGCAGTGGGGCAAAGATTGGGATCTATGGATGTAAAAATTTCAGATCTCGCAACAGAAATGAAGACAATACGGATGGATCTAAACTCTTTTCATACCAAAGTGGAAATTTTAGATCAAAGAACCACTTTTTTGGAAGAGAAATTAGATAATGCAGAGTATTGGGGTCCGGATATCTGGCACCTAAAACAAACAGTTATAGATTTGGAAGACAGGGCCCGAAGAAATAACATTCGTTTTTATGGAATTCCAGAAAAAATGGAAGTCAATAATGATGTGAAGAACTTGCTACTAACGTTAATACCGCGGCTACTGAACATATCTTTTGAGCATCCCCTTGAGTTGCAGAGAGCTCACAGAATTCGATTAAGAACTTCAACTTCAACTCTTGAATCTAGACCTAGATCGATTGTAACATGCCTCTTACGTCATGAACAGGTCTGCCAAATATTAACAGCTGCTCGTAAACATGGTCCGTATGACTTGGAAGGCCATAAAGTGTTTATTGCTGCAGACTTCTCCACTGAAACCAATGCCAAACGAAAAGCGTTCCTGCAACTTAGGCCAAGACTTCGCAAATGGGATATCAAATATGGTCTTTTAGAACCTGCCACAATGTGGATCACAATGGATGGGAACTCAAGGAATTACACAGAGCCTGAGGATCTGGAACGCTTCCTGGACAGTTTGGATGACCAACATATGGACTCAACACCACTGAACAAAGCCATCGCACCAGTAGATTACACATCCGTACCTTTAGGAAAGAGTTTGACAGAGATAAAGCAGTCCACTTCGTAAAGTCACTCACACAGGAAAATTCCAGAGACAAATCGAGATCACCTCTAAAGTCACCCACGTCTTTTAATAAAGTAACTGATGCTCAACCTTCCACTATCACTTCTTCCAGCTAGATGAGTATATTTATACATGCTATGTATTAATATAATGTTATTACTGTTTTACTGCAGTTATTCATTCTGATGGATATGATTCATTTCCTATCCTCATATATTGCTGTTAAATAACCATGTACATTTCCTACTGTATTTGTATTTACAGATTTTCTCTTGGATAGATTTTAAAACTCCATGGAGTGGTTTTTCTTATAATCTATTTACCATGAGTGGTTTTCCTTTCTTCCCCTCTAGAGTCTGGGTTTCGAATTGAGGTTTAGACCCACCGACGAAAGATACATATTATTTGATCTGCAGTGTTCTTTTACATTCTAGCACTTAGAACGGTGTACTTACACCATTTAGAGTTTAGTGTTAACAATATTTTATGATTATAGTTCCACATATTGGTTTCAGGTTTACTATACTCCAGTAAGTTCTCATTATCACATTACCATATAATTGATCTACTTCCTTTTTTAGCATTTTGACTCAGTTTCACACAATACAAATATACTTTAACATTTTCAGTCAGCATCATGACAACAAGTCCTATGCAAATTGTCTCTCTCAATGTCAATGGCTTTACTAATTACATTAAAAGGAAGAAAATGATTTCCTATTTAGCCTCCAAACATACTGACATTGCTCTCATCCAGGAGACTCATCTATCTGAAATAGAATCAGAAAAATTCAAACGAGATTGGGTAGGCCAGATTCTTTACAGCTGCAAATCCCCTTCTCACATATCAGGAGATGCTGCATCCCACACTACTACTAGAAAAAGTGGTGTAGCCATTCTAATACGGAAAACATTGCAATGCCAAATTCTTCAGTCATGGTCAGATGAGGATGGTAGATTTGTTTTAGCCAAGCATAAAGTTGGTAACAATATATTAGGAGTGGGTTCCATTTATGCCCCTGTTGGGACTAAAGCCCCCTTTTTCCTTCATCTAAATAGAATTCTAACAGAAATGGGAATTTCCAGAATAGTTTTGGGAGGCGATTGGAATCTTGCGCCAGATGTGATCTTAGACAGATCAGGTCCCCTGGACACAACTCATGGTAGAGATAGAGCCATACTGGGAGACATCAGGGAAGATCATGGTTTGATCGATATCTGGCGTTTACTACATCCATCAGATAAGGGGTTTACATATCACTCAACAGTACATGATTCCCATTCTAGAATAGATTACTTCCTTATTTCACATTCTATTACACCACAAGTACTAGATTGTGATATTTTAGAAATTGCACTGTCAGATCACGCTCCTATCAGTCTCCAGCTTGATTGGGGTCTGAAACGCCCTTGTAGGAAACCATGGCGATTAAACATATCGCGCTACAAACTACCAGCAGAAAAGTCACAATTACAATCACATTTGACTACTGATATGAAAGATAACAAAGGATCAGTTTCTTCTACACAAATCTTATGGGCAGCCGCAAAAGCCACTATTAGGGGGCAAATTATGAGGGATTCTGCCATAACAAATAAACGCAGAATAGAACAACAGGCCATTTTGGAAAATGATATCAAAACACTGACACATACTCATTTTAGTAATCCAACTGAAGCTTCCAGATGCAGATTGGAAAAAGCTAAAATGGAACTTAATACACTATGGGGGTCATTACAACATTAGCGGTAAAAGCCGCTTACCGCCGTGCAGAAGACCGCCAATACACTGCTGCGGCCGCGGAAATACGCCACAGCTATTATGACCCACATCTCGGAACCCGTCTAAATTCAGACACCCACACAAGTCCGCCACACCAAAGGTCAGTGATAAACTGGCGAAAACAAATCCTCCACTGTCACGCCAACAGAAACACGCCCATGCTATCACGACACACGAATCCACGCTGCGGTCTTTTAACTGCGGTATTCCATTGGCGGTACACAACGCCACGCTCAAAATACACACACATCTCCAAAACATCACCACATTGGACAAATCGAAATACACACACCTGATACACATACAAACACCACTCCCACACACTCAATACTATATAAAACACACACCCACATCACCCACAAACCCCTACGACCAAAAGTTTTGACGAAGGCCAGAGAGACTGCACAGCATAGACAACCCCACCACACAGAGGCACACAACAGCATCACCCACACAACATCCACGCACAAAACACCACACACCACTACACATCACCGCACTCATCACCACATACACCACCCCACACATCACCTACACCACCCCATGGCACGGCAAAGACACCCCAGGTTCTCCGAGGAGGAGCTCAGGGTCATGGTGGAGGAAATCGGCCGGGTAGAGCCACAGCTATTTGGATCACAGGTGCAGCACACCTCCATAGCTAGGAAGATGGAGCTATGGCGAAGAATAGTGGACAGGGTCAACGCAGTGGGACAACACCCAAGAAATCGGGAGGACATCAGGAAGAGGTGGAACGACCTACGGGGGAAGGTGCGTTCCGTGGTCTCAAGACACAACATCGTGGTACAGCGGACTGGCGGCGGACCCCCACCTCCTCCCCCACAATAACAACATGGGAGGAGCAGGTCTTGACCATTATGCATCCTTAGGGCCTCGGAGGAGTCGGTGGAGGAATGGACTCTGGTAAGTCAAATTTTATCTATCATATCCCCCACCCTACCTGCATGCTATCACAGACCCCCACCCTCACCCCCTCCCCTATCACTCCAACTCCTCACTAATGTACTAATAACACAAACCACCCATCCCAACACCAACCCCTGCATGACACAACAAAGCATGGACACCCCTCACTAAAGCATGCCCACTGCACATACCCATAACACCCCCCCAACCATCATCACACAAGCCCTCACACGGGAATGCTAGCACCGGGGTACACGCTCACCCACCTATTGCACACCATGACACACACACTTGCAATAATCATGCTTTTACACCCCTGCAGGACCACTACCCAACGTCACCAGACAGGAGGGTCCAGACATCTCTACCCCACCCACAGAAGAGGCCCACAGTGATGACAGCAGCTCTGGCCAGCTGGATCCAGATGACCAGCCCGGACCATCGTGGGCCTTGGGACAGTCGGTTCCCCTCGCACAGGCACAGCCCACCACAGACCTTCCACCCTCTGGTAACACCAGCACAACACCCACCCAGCGGGCCCATACCTCCGTCTCCAGGACACGTCAATCAGCTGTGTGTCCACCACTACAGGGAACCCAGGATAACCCACCACCCCAACAACAACAGGGACCTGGGGGCAGTGGTAGTGGGCACACGGTCCAGGGGACGGAGGCCCAGGAACACAGGGGAACTGGGAGGGCTGCTGTGCGACAGGGGGCGGACAGGCCAAGGGAACCCACTCTCCACGAGGCCCTCTCCTCCATCATGGGAGCATACCACCACTCCCAGGAGACGATGGCTACGGTCCTGGCCAAGTTTCAGGGGACCCAGCGCATGCAGGAGGAACAGTATTTGGGGTTCAGGGAGGAACTCAGAACCATCAGCTCCGCCCTGGGCACCATCGTAGGGGTGCTGAAGGAGATACTGAACACCAGGAGGGACACCGTGGCACTCCAAGGGGCCCCTGACACTAGCATGGACGATGAACTGCCCACCACCTCGCCGGCACTAGTGGACAGGAGGCACCGCCACAGGGCCACCACACCAGAACCCCACCCCCTGCAGACGGAGAACCACCCTGCAAGCGGTCCCTGAGATCCAGGAACAGGACAGAGCACGATGGCAAGACCCCCGCCAAGAAATGAGACCACCCTGATTGTCATCCCACTGTCCCACTTTGTCACCCTGTCCATATTGGAACTGCCCCAGCTCCACTTCCTATGCCCATATGGGCCGTGCACCTGTGAGACTAATAGACTGGACTCTGCCATGGACATTCCTCCACCATCACCCCTCACTATTTTACCACCCCCCTCCAATATTTAGCACTTTAATAAACACCCTTGAAGCACAAAACAATCTGGAGTCAGTCTGTGATTATGAACATGTGTATTAGCAATGACAGTGACAAAATCCGTTCTCAAATGTAATGTCAACATACCTATGTCACACATCACAAGTCCATGAAGAATGTAAGCAGATGACCCACGTTGGTAACCACACCTGTGAAACCGTAATGGAAATGTACAACTCAGTTACCATATACTGCTTGAAATTGACAGACATGATAGAGGTAGAAGTGTGAAAGTACTTGTAGTAGGCAAGAATGTGTTCTCACCTGTGTGTCACTGGAAATATTGCTGGATGACTGAGTCCCTGTTGTCAATTCTTCCTCTGCTTCCTCCTCATCACTGTCCACAGGCTCCACAGCTGCCACAACACCGTCATCTGGACCATCCTCCTGCAGAAAAGGCACCTGGCGTCGCAAAGCCAGATTGTGAAGCATACAGCTTGGCGATGATGATCTGGCACACCTTCCTTGGTTAGTAGAATAGGGAACCACCTGTCATATAGAGGCACCTGAACCTGGCCTTCAGGAGGCCGAAGGTTCGTTCGATCACCCTCCTGGTCTGCCCATGGGCCTCATTGTAGCGTTCCTCTGCCCTGGTCCTGGGATTCCTCACTGGGGTCAGTAGCCATGACAGGTTGGGGTAACCAGAGTCCCCTAATAGCCACACACGGTGCCTCTGGAGTTGACCCATCACATAAGGGATGCTGCTATTCCGCAGGATGTAGGCACCATGCACTGAGCCAGGGAACATAGCATTTACCTTGGAGATGTACTGTCTGCCAAACATACCATCTGTACATTCATCGAATGATAACTCTTCCGGTTCCTGTACACCTGTTCACTCCTGTGGGGGGGGGACCAAAGCCACATGGGTCCCATCAATGGCACCTATGATGTTGGGGATATGTCCAAGGGCATAGAAGTCACCTTTAACAGTAGCCAAATCCTCCACCTGAGGGAAAACGATGTAGCTCCTCATGTGTTTCAGCAGGGCAGACAACACTCTGGACAACACGTTGGAAAACATAGGCTGGGACATCCCTGATGCCATGGCTACTGTTGTTTGAAAAGACCCACTTGCAAGGAAATAGAGCACTGATAGCACCTGCACTTGAGGGGGGATCCCTGTGGGATGGCGGATAGCTGACATCAGGTCAGGCTCCAACTGGGTACACAGTTCCTGGATTGTGGCACGGTCAAACCTGTAGGTGATGATTAAATGTCGCTCCTCCATTGTCAACAGGTCCACCAGCGGTCGGTACACCGGAGGATTCCGCCATCTCCTCACATGTCCCAGCTGACGGTGCCTAGGAAGGACAACAGTGACCACAGAGTCAATCAACTCAGAGGTATGTACCCACAGTCTACACAGACCACAAAACATAATCCAAAAAGTTGTCTGTATGTGTGTTGAGTCCAGGCCTAGGTATGTGTGACGCAGTTGAAAATGAAGCCATGTGGGTCCCTGAAATGGCGGCTGCCTGACCTCTAAACTGGGACAATGGGATGTGAGGTAACTGCGCTGGTGTTGTAGACCGCTGCGCAATGCTGCATTGGTTAACATTGGACCCTATGGGTCCCAGGATCCAATGACGAAGTGCGCCGGCGGTGATGAAACGCACCGCAGCGGACGTCACCGCCGCGGACATGACCGCCATTTTCTATCTGTTGAATCATTCGATACCTGATCTTCGACAGGAGAGGACTTACACTGCAAGTGCTGCTGTGACCTTGGTCTGGAAGAGACAATGGCTCGTGCATCTGGGGAAAGGGCCGCTGCCTTCACTGCACAGGAGTTTGAGAAGCTCGTGGACGGGTCCTCCCCCAGTACACGCTACTCTACGGTCCTCCAGACCAACAGGTGAGTACACAGGGAGCAAGTTGTATGGGCTATGCCTGGGTGGAGAGGCCTGGTTGTAAGAAGGAAAGGGGCAGAGTTCTGCGAGCATGAAGGACTGTGAATGCATGTGCCACATGGCAAGGGTAGGGATGTGGGCCACTCACTTTGACGGTGCAGTTGGTAATGACTTCTCTTCTTCCCCTGTACATGTCATGTAGGTCAGCGCCCACCAGAAGAAGGATATTTGGCGAGCCATCGCCAAGGACGTCCAGACCCTGGGGGTCAACCAGAGACAGAGCACCCACTGCCGTAAAAGATGGGAGGACATTCGCCGCTGGAGTAATAAGACGGTGGAGGCTCAGCTGGGGATGGCCTCCCAACGTGGGAGGGGTGCCCGTCGCACCATGACCCCCCTGATGTTCAGGATCCTGGCGGTGGCCTACCCTGAGTTGGATGGGCGCTTGAGGGCACCACAGCAGACACAAGGGGGTGAGTACACTCTCATTCAGCGGACTTTGCGCGCAGTGAACGTGTCTGGGTGGGGGAGGAGGGCTGTGTTTTTCCCTAGGGCAGGGCGAGTTCCGTAGGCTAGGCCCCTCCGTAATGCAGGCCATTTGGCACTCCACCCCACCTCTGTAGAGTGCCAAGTACAGGTATACATGCCCCTGTGTCATCTATGTGTGCTGATGTCCACCATAGCCATGTAGGCCATATCCCAGGAGGCCACCGCCCGAGTCAGTGCTCAGGAGGGCAGCCCCATCGTCACTGGCCAGGAGGCCAACGCCAGAGTCAGTGCCCAGGAGGGCCACGGCAGCCACAGCCCCGCTGGGCAATGAAGGACCGCCATGGCAAACACTGCTGAACAGGTCATAGACAGCAAAGTCATGCACCGCTGAACAGGGCAAGCACCGCTGAACAGGGCAAAGACTGCCATGGCAAGCACCGCTGAACAGGGCAAGCACCGCTGAACAGGGCAAGCACCGCTGAACAGGGCAAAGACAGCAAAGTCATGCACCGCTGAACAGGGCAAAGACAGCCATGGCAAGCACCGCTGAACAGGGCAAGCACCGCTGAACAGGGCAAAGACTGCCATGGCAAGCACCGCTGAACAGGGCAAAGACAGCAAAGTCATGCACCGCTGAACAGGGCAAGCACCGCTGAACAGGGCAAAGACCGCCATGGCAAGCACCGTTGAACAGGGCAAGCACTGCCAACTCAAGCACCGCTAGCCCATGTGCGGCAGGGGCAGTGACGGAACTGGGACCGTCACAGGAAGGGGGATGCACTCTGGGCACCAGTCCCCCTCCAGAACCAGTGGAGAACAGCATCCACTCCATCTGTCCTTAACAGTATGAAGCACTCTGGGCACCAGTCCCCCTCCAGAACCAGTGGAGACTGTTATCGACTTGAGAGACTGTGGCTTCGCACTCCCCAGGATGATACAGTGGGCAACCCACCCACTGTAGAGACTTGAGAGTCTGTGGCTTTGCACTCCCCAGGATTGAACAGTGGGCAACCCACCCACTGTAGAGACTTGAGAGACTGTGACTTTGCACTCCCCAGGATTGAACAGTGGGCAACCCACCCACTGTAGAGACTTGAGAGACTGTGGCTTTGCACTCCCCAGGTTTGAACAGTGGGCACCCCACCCACTGTAGAGACTTGAGAGACTGTGGCTTTGCACTCCCCAGGATACATCAATGGGCA
Organism: Pleurodeles waltl; assembly: GCF_031143425.1. Taxonomy (NCBI): domain Eukaryota; kingdom Metazoa; phylum Chordata; class Amphibia; order Caudata; family Salamandridae; genus Pleurodeles; species Pleurodeles waltl. The sequence goes on from NC_090447.1 coordinate 1,444,731,958, forward strand.
TGGAGCCCCCTCGTGGATCTGGCGTGCTGCACTCATCCGGCTGAGGTGCCCCCCCTTCACTTCCCCCTGAGGTGCCTGTTGTATTTCTATCTGATGCCCCAGCAGTGTTCTCTCCGTTTTGCTCAGGTATCGTGTGTGGGCCTCGCCCATGCATTTTGGGCTCAGTGGTCCACGGACATTGAATGGTGCATTACCTGCACTACTAATCGTGATGTATATTTTGTTGAATGTGAAATTATATTTGTATATATTTGGTTACTGTATTTAGATATATTACAATGGTTGAATTCATTTCCTTTTGTCTTTGCATTCTTCCGGGGGGTTTGTGGGTTGTTACTGTAATGTTTGGATATGCATTGTTGTGTGTGTTGTAGTGGGTGAGGATCGGGGTGGGGGTGTTGCGTTTGTGTGTCCCTGACTTTTGCCTCCCCTATGTCGTAGGTGCAGTACTCACTGGTGTCTTCAGTGCCGGCGTTGATGATGGTCGTACAGGAGCAGGAAGACTGTCGCAGCGAGTATTTGGAGTTCCGGTTCCATGGTGTCCTCCTTCCTCGTGGAGTGTGTAGAGGGGAGCATTTTCCCATTGAAATGGCTGTTTCCGCCGTGTTTTTATCCACGGTGAATCCGCCCCGGTAAAGGAGGCGGATTGGTAGGTTGTGATACTGTGGGCGGTACTTTGTCTTCCGCCTGTCTGTTGGCGGTGACTGCCGCGCTGTTTGTCTGTACCGCCATGGCGGTCGGTGTGTTAAAGTGGCTGTCTTTGTTGGCGGTTTCCGCCACGGTCATAATTCCCATTTTTTTCCGGCGGCCTGTTTGCGGTCTTACCGCCGCTTTAACACCGTCCGCCAGGGTTGTAATGACCCCCTATATACTTCCAAAGCATAATATATGCTAAATAGACTTAAGGCTCGCAATTATGAACAAGGAGAAAAAGCAGGCCGTTTACTAGCGGCACGATTAAAACAGCGAGAAGCTATGACAGCTATTCCAGCTATATATAACCCTGAGGGTAAACTAATAACTGAGACTCAAGCAATAGCTAACACGTTTGCAGATTATTATACCAAGTTATATAGTTCAGAAGTTGATGATGACCTCCTCAAAGAACAGGAATTCTTTGATAAAATAACACTACTTTGTCTCAATGAACAGGACCAGCTCATACTGACTGGCGAAATAACAAAGGATGAAATTGCGCAAGCAATCTCCAGTCTCCAATACAATAAAGCACCGGGAGAAGATGGTTTTCCTGGGGAATTTTACCGTTGGGTAAAACGAGAAGCAATAGATGCCCTTTATGAGGTTTATAAAGAAGCAGAGGAAACTGGTAGTCTCTCCTCACTCTCAAATAAAGCTATCATAACTGTCCTTCCCAAGCCTGAGAAAGATCCATTATACTGCAGTAACTATCGTCCGATTTTTCTTCTGAATACAGATTCAAAGCAATTAGCCACCATTCTTGCCAAAAGACTCAAACAAGTTATCTCTAAACTCATACATAATTCTCAAGTTGGATTCATGCCAGGCAGAAACTCTCATAGCCATCTCCGCACTTTGGCTCACATACTTTGGTTTTCCAAGGATACTGGAGAAGACAGAGTAGCATTATCCTTAGATTCCGAGAAGGCCTTTGACCGCATTGAATGGAGCTATATGTTCCGTACATTGCATAGTTTGGGATTAGGTGATGATTTTATCTCTAAGGTTAAATGGTTATACAAGACACCATCTGCATAAGTGAATTGTGGGGGTTTCCTTTCAAAAACCTTTTTAGTGCAAAGAGGTACCTGCCAGGGTTGCCCTTTATCGCCCCTCTTATTTCTTCTTGCACTTGAACCACTGGCTGCAGCAATAAGACAGTGTTCACAAATAGCAGGCATTCCTACACCAGCAGGCATCTCAAAACTACTTCTATACGCGGATGACATATTACTCACACTTACGGATCTACCTACTTCACTCTCGGCACTCATGTCTACTATTTCTCACTTCTCAAACATTTCTGGATACAAAGTCAATTGGAATAAGAGTGAAGCTCTCCCATTGTCTCGGGGCACAACAAAAGCAGCTATCTTAGGCTACAATTTTCAATGGAAAGCGGATCGCCTGAAGTATCTAGGTATTTATATCAACACAGGTTAAGAACTTATGATTCAAGATAACTTAGATCCACTCATTGCTAAAACGAAGTCAGAATATGAAAAATTGTCCCATCTTAACCTGTCCTTTTAGGGTAGAGTCCAGGCAGTGAAAATGATTATAGTGCCTCGTTTCACATATGTTTTAGGTATGTTACCTTTGACAGTTAAAATATCAATACTGCGAGACATTGACAAAGGTATTAAAACCTTTATTTGGGGATCTCTGAGACCTAGACTCAAAATCTCCAAACTGATTGCTCACAGGCGATCTGTTGGCCTTAGTTTACCATGCATTGAACATTACTATACAGCCCTCCATTTATCTCAATTGGTTTATCTTTGGCCAATACAGGATGACCCCCCACTATGGGTTCTTATTGAAAAGCAATCTTTACAGGTATACAAAATGTTTTATACTCATAAATCGCCTGCTTTACAAAGTTCTAACCCTATTATTCAGTCTATGCTTAAGATTTCGATACACTCCCACAAACTCTTTAAGAGTAATCCGAGGCTACATAATAAGGCTCCCGTATGGCATAACGCTGATATTAGAATAGGGAATCAGACAATTTCCTGGGATACGTGGGAGAGAGCAGGTATTCTAATGCTGGATCATTTATTCACTTTAGAAGGCGAGCTTAAAACCTTTACGATGCTTCAGATAGAATTTCAACTCCCTAGCTCTCAAAAGGGGAAATACTTACAATTGAAACAAGCTCTACTTAGTAGACTAGGACCATTTCCGTGGATACCTGAGGATTCCCCAGTCGTACAATACTTAAAAACTTGGTCGAAATTGTAAGGAGCGGTCTCTGGATTTTATAATCTCATTGTGCATAAACTACATTCATCACCATTACTAGCACAACTCCACGTCAAATGGCAAGGATTACTTAATGTAGCGTATTCCAATGAGGACTGGACGGATGTTGTTATGAACATGGATAAAGGAATCAGAGAGGCAAGAATGAAATTTACTCTTTTCAAAATTCTTCATAATTGGTACTGGTCACCACAAAAACTCAAGGCAGCAGGTTTACTACACCATTCTACCTGTTGGAGGTGACCTCATGAGGACTGTGATATCCTACACATTTTATTTCGATGTCCATTTTTTTACGGAATACTGGTCTTCTATAACTTCCTCTCTACACAGAGCTATACATGAGTCCATTCCTTTAACAGAAACATTAGTTATTTTACATGATGTTACTGATCTCCCAAATCTAACAAACCATACAAGACGATTGATTGCTATTGCACTCACTGTAGCAAAAATTTGTATATTACGACATTGGAGAACACCACAACGTCCTACACATGATGAATGGCTTATTGAAATATATAACATGGCATCATATGAAAAGCTGGTTTACAGATTGCAAGACAATGTTGGGATTTTCATCCAAATTTGGAAACCCTTTCTAGCTAATACATATTCTATTAATATTCACACCTATCTTTATTAAGACATTTTTATTATTGTTTTGAGTCATGCTGTTATTGAGACAATTGGCACTTCACCCATTAACACTGTTATTTTAAGTAGGACTTACTGTTCACCAATTCAACACGGTTGAATTGGCAGGAATATCTCCATTTGAAATGTTATATATGTGGATTTGTATGATATTACTATCTCAACTGTCTTCTAACAACCTATAATATATGGTGTAATACATATTGCATAATTCTTTCTTTCCAGATTTTCTTTTATAGGTCTACTTCTAAGAGTTAATGCACAGTTGGATGCTCATAAATAACCTCATATATTGCATTTATTGATAGATTTATAATGTTTTTTTTTTATGTTTATAAATCTGAGAAGTTAATATTTCATAATATTTTTCATATATGGCCATAATTTGATTTATTGTTTCTCTATTTAACACAGTTTGTATATTGACATGTACTTCTCAATAAACATATACATATACAAAAAAATAAGTAGAAGATGGAGTTGTGAGCACATCAAAAAACAACACCAAATCGTCACTGGAGTCCATAAAAACAAGTCTTTTATTCCTAGGCTCTCAGTAAAACATGTGCTAGCCAGCCAACGCGTGTTTTGTCAATAACCCAATGGCTTCTTCAGGGCTAGGAGGAGCACATACAAGTACACAATAAGTTCATCAAGGTCATAAATAAAAGTGAAACTAAATATGAATAGTTCACCTCAAGGTAAGGGAAGTGATTATGTCCAAACAAGTATCTCCCCTAGTACCTTAAAGATTGCCAAACAGTAAAAGTGAGTGAAGTACTGTAAAAAACTGGGTTATTACTTGAGAGGGATGGAAGCCTCATAATACGAACAATAAAAACAATCCTTGTAAGGCAGAACCACAAAGGTCACTAAATTAACCTGTGTTTAACCCTCTGGTAGCTAGGCACAACGCGGTCAGGCATAACTAAGAGGAAATGTGTATAGTATTTATGCAGCACAGAAACAGTAATAAAGTAAAAACACAACACAAGAAAAATCCCCACACAAATTTAGAAAAATAGAGTCGTTTTTAATAAATACAAAGACAACAAAACAAACAAAATCAAATCAGTAGAACTGGAGAAATTAAGTTTTAGGTAAAAAATGCGCTAAGGAGCAGAAAGCTCCACTTGTGATTATCTGGTCTCTTTGGACCGGGGAAAGTCACAAGTTCAGTCCAACCGTGATGGACGGCGGGTTGGATACAAAGATCAGATTAGTCCTGCTGAAGAGTTGCTTCTTAAGTCCGGCGTGAACAGTTCCGTTCACGTTAGAGTGAGCCGCGAGCACATGGGTTCCAGCACAAGGAGCAGGTCGAGCTTCAATGACGGTCGTTGCTGTAGCATGAAGAGCTGGTCGCCAATAGAGCTTTTCATTGGTTGATCTTCATGGATGGTCACTGTCAGCACGATGAACAGCTTTCACTGGTGCTTCATGTTGGTGGTCATTGAGGGTGGTCAATTCTTGGTGCAAAGAGGTTACTTTTATGTCGCAATAAACCCGATCCTCAGAATTTTCACCTTTTCTTAAGGAGTTCACACTGATGCCAACCAAGGATCCAGGACCTGGGGGACACGTCTTGGAAATCATCACTTACTCCAAAAGAGGACAGTAGCAGGGCTCAGGCAGGTCCGGGCAGCTCCAGTTGGTGCTGGTTAGATAGGCAGCTGCAGGGAGGTCAGTGTAAGCTTGTTCTGTCCCTGTAGCTCACAGAAGAAGTCAGACAACTGACTCATGAAGTCACTCTGGGTAGCGTGGGTACAAGGCAAGCTGGTTCATTGTTCCTTCTTCAGACAGCAAGGCAGTTCTTCCAGCAGCAAGCCAGTCCTGCTGGCAGCGAGGGCAGACCTTCATCTGAACCTTTCACAGTCCAGGAATGTTTTTATAATATGTTTCCTAGGTCCCCTTTTCATACCTGGTGCAAGCCTTGATGTAATGGGGTTCCCTGACGTACTCCCATAACTGGTTTTAGTGATTTCTTCCCCTTCTCCTGGTCCTGGCTCCAAAATGTCTAGGGTGACAAAGGCAAAAGCAGGCCCAATGTCATGTTCCTTTGTGTGTGCTGCAGGCAGTACCCTTTGAAATCTAACCAAGGCAGGGTACAGCTTCTCGCCAGCAATCCTGTAAGAAGATCCTCTTCCCCAAACAGAGTCTTACTTTGTCCCACTGTCTGAAAGCAATACACAATCCCCCAACAGCGGAGCCATTCATATTCATGTGACCCAGGGCACTGGTAGAAATGCACAGTCAATTTAGGCAGAAAAATGCTAAAGTTCTAAAGGTGGGATTTTCGAAATTGTAATTTAAAATCTGACTATACCATTAAAAATATATTTTAAAAAATGTAATTACAATTCATTTGAGTGTAAACATAATTCCTCCAGCTGCCTCAATCTGAATTTAGCATTTACTAACTGTAGTAAGGTAACCCAGTGTTAGTCTATGAGAGAGATAAGACTTGCAACAGTGAAAAATAACATTAAGGGTTTTTCACTGCCACAATATGTAAAACTTAAACACAATTGTCCCTTATTTTAATTTCCATGCCCACTGTTCTAGCAGTGGTTCAGATCTACCTTTGGGATGACTTATACGTTTTAAAAAGAAAGGTGTAGGGCTGGTAAAAGATTAACTTGCCAGGTCAAAATTACATTTTAAAACTGTACTATGCGCTGAAGTGGCAGGCCTGAGATGTTTTACAGGGTTACTTTAGTGAGTGGCACAATACCTGCTGCTGCCCACCAGTAGCATTTAATTTACAGGCTCTGAATAGAGGTAGAACCACGTAAATTAAATGTGCCAATTAGGTGTAGACCAATTTTACCTCATGTTTTATGGAGAGAGGGCTTTAGTACTGGTAAGCTGGTGTAAAGTGCACAGAGTCCAAATGGCAATGAAAACAAGTTCAGAAAAGTTAGGAAGCCAACGGAAAAAGTTTGGGAGAATACCACAATAAGGATGTCATGTCTAACAAGTACAACTTGGGAACCAGGTACCTATGCTATATTATACTTTCGTAGGCCAAATGAGTGTCGATGACCAACAGTAGCATATTACTAACTATTACATACTGCACTTTTTGTCAAAACATGCAAGATCACGTCAAAATGAGAAAGATAGAGTAACAGGCCACTAAGCCAAAAAGGGTATTTGAAGATGGTTCAATTCTAGAAGTGAAAAATACCCCAATATAGTGAACATCTAAATGAAAGTGACAAAAAAAATCTAAGGAATGAGATACTGTGGAATTATCTCACCTTCTCAGTGTATATAATCCTGCACTGCAGAATATATAGTCCTTAACTTTGTTTATGATTCATAGCAGGAGATCTATGGATTAGAAGGGGCTCACTCTTTAGTGTGTGTGCACATTTCCCTCCCTAAACTCCCCCTTAACATGCCATTTACTCCTCCTTAATCCTCACTGAACCCCTCCTGTTTAGTTGTCTTTTCTAATTTGTAGCCACTCCCCCACCCACTCCTCATTTATTAAATTTATTAATAAAACTCATGCTTACGGGTGAGAAGATCTCAGTAGTTGGGGCAGAGATCTCAGCATGTAAATGATAGGAGGGATGGAGGAATAGACCTCTGTAGGCAGGTCGGTGAATAGCATTTTGTAGTATGTAAGTAGTACTATTGTAATATTACTAACCATATTACAACATGAAGTTTGGGCATAAGCCCCAAAATGTTACAATACAGGTGTGAGGTTAAACCTATTTGGTAAGGTATTAATCAGCATACCAGATGGGGCCATTGATTGTCAATCATGACAATCTTCACACAAGACGGGGGATTTCATGTTACTCACTATTTATTGGGATAACATTCGGTAGATACCTAAACCCCGGAATTGACTACAGGTCAGTGGCAGCTGGTGATTCCTGAAAGTGGTGAGGCATAATACTTGCCATTGGTTCACATTATTGTTTTACAAAATTTGCCTTGGGAACCCTCAAACACAAATGTACCCATACACTCACACTCACTGTTTCTCACATACAAACAACACTCAGTGACCCTCACTCACAACTACAGGGGTACAGGTGCTCTGATTTGAAGTCCTAGGACACAGGCCTTTGTGCCCTGGTGCAAGTGCACCTGCTGCATCTTTGGCAGCGGTACCCCGACTCACTCTCACTCCTTTTCACAGTCTCCCCCTCACTCAATCATTCTAATTCACTCACATGGCTTTACTCACGTCCTCATTCTCACCTATTCATAGTCAGTCTTTGATTTTCACTCTTCCTTTCTCATTGGCACTTTCAAACACATTGTTCTACCACACATTTGACTCAATTTCACTCTCTCAATCACTCACAAACACATGTTCCCACACGTATGCACAGAGGACACTGAGGGCCTCATTCTGACCCTGGCGGACGGCGGAGGCCGTCCGCCAGGGTACCGCCGCTGAATGACCGCACCGCGGTCAAAAGACCGCGGCGGCCATTCAGACATTTCCTCTGGGCCGGCGGGTGCTCTCCAAAAGAGCACCCGCCGGCCCAGAGGAAATGCCCCTGCAACGAGGACGCCGGCTCAGAATTGAGCCGGCGTAGTTGCAGGGGTGCGACAGGTGCAGTTGCACCCGTCGCGTATTTCAGTGTCTGCTCAGCAGACACTGAAATACTTTTCGGGGCCCTCTTACGGGGGCCCCTGCCGAGCCCATGCCATTGGCATGGGCACGGCAGGGGCCCACAGGGGCCCCGCGGCACCCCCTACCGCCATCCTGTTCCTGGCGGGCGAACCGCCAGGAACAGGATGGCGGTAGGGGGTGTCAGAATCCCCCATGGCGGCGCAGCAAGCTGCGCCGCCATGGGGGATTCTAAGGGCAGCGGTAAACCGGCGGGAGACCGCCGGTTTGCCTCTTCTGACCGCGGCCGAACCGCCGCGGTCAGAATGCCCTGCGGGGCACCGCCGGCCTGTCGGCGGTGCTCCTGCCGACCCTGGCCCCGGCGGTCTTAGACCGCCGGGGTCAGAATGACCCCCAGAATTATCACTTTTTCGCTTACCTTTCTGTTTTGTGCTTTCAACTCAGAGTCTCCATTGCAGCAGCAGAACAGGAATCTGGCGATGGACACTGGAACCTGCAGGCCATGATTTCCAATGAGGAACCAGATAGAGCAGCATGGCTAGGTTTAAGTGGAAGACCCACCTCAAGCCCTCACCCAGCTTCTTGATAGGAGAGGAAGCACAACCATATCAGAAGGTGGGACAGTGCTGGTGCTCCTTCTCCCTCTGCTTTGTGTGACCCCTCCCTGGCCTCAAGAATGCACTGATGTGTACCCTGAAATCCATATGTTAGCAGATAATGTGCTGCCTGAGGCATAGGCAGTATTTCTGGCAACTAAAAAGGATTATGCCTGAGTTCAGGGTCATAGTTGAACTATGCCCCTCACATGCACAATCCAAACATCTATCTACAGAGTGCTGTGTTTTTAAACAACACTCTATACCTGTATCATTGCTCAACCCTCTTCTCTTCCTCCTGTCATCAGGAGCCTGGTGGGGAGGTAAGAGGGTTGACCTCACGTGTTAGACCTGGCATCCTTGGTGTGGTTTCCCCTGTCTTTTTGCCTCTGCTTCCTGTATTTTTGGCTATGTGCTGGACTTCGTTGTGCTGGTTTTTGGTACTCTGGGCACTTTACCACTGCTGACCAGTGCTAAAGTGCAAGTGCTCCCTGTGTAAATTATGATTATGATTGGTTATTCATAATTGGCATATTTGATTCACTAGTAAGTTCCTAGTAAAATGCACTAGAGGTGTCCAGTGCCTCTAAATCAAATGCTACTAGTGGGCCTGCAGAACCTATAGTGTCACCCACATAAGTAGCCCTGTAAACATGTTTCAGACCTGCCACTGCAGTGTCTGTGTGTGTAGTCCTACACCGCTAATTCAACCTGGCAAGTGTACCAACTTTCCAGGCCCAAACCTTCCCTTTTACTACCTGTAAGTCACCCCTAAGGTAGGCCCTAGGTAGCCCCATGGACAGGGTGCAGTGTACTTAAGAGGTAGGACATGTAATGGTGTGTTTTAAATGTCTGATAGTGAAATACTTCCAAATTCTGTTGTCACTATTGCAAAAACTATCTCTCACATAGTTTAACATGGGAACTGTCTTTAAATGTCTTTTAAGTGTAGTTTCCCCTTGGGAGCCACTAGAGAAATGGAGTTTGGGGTCTCTAAACTTACAATTTAAAAATACATCTTTTTGTAAAGTTGTTATTTAGATTGTCAGTTTGAAAATGCCACTTTTAAAAAGTTGGCGTTTTCTTGCTTAACCCTTCTATGCCTCTGCCTGCCTGTGGAATCCACGTCTCGGTCAAACTGACAGTTGGGCTGTTTGTGAATTCCCTCTAGACAGTGACACAAAGGTAGCAGAGGTATGTCCTGCGTATCCTGATGAGTCTTCCTGGGCTAGAGTGGAGAGGGAGGAGCTGACACCAGCACCTGGAAGGGCTGTGACTGTCCTCACACAATGCAGTCTTCAACCCCCTGTTGTGTGTCTGGGGACAGGCCTGGGCAAGGCAGGATCTTGTGAACAACAGAGACTTTCCTTTGAAGTTTGCCTACTTCAAAGGCAGAAATGAGCGTAAGTAGTGGACACAAAACCCCAGATTCTTAGAACACTTCTGGATCAAGAGTAACCTCTGCCAAGGAGAAGAACTGAAGAGCTGAAGGAGGAGTACTGCCCCTTTGCTGTGTCTACTTTGCTGGGTTGGCCTGCAGTTGCTACGTCTGCCTTAAAGAGAACAAAGACTGGACTTTGCTGTTTATCCTGCTTGTTAAGTTTCTCCAAGGGCATGGACTGAGCTTGCCTCCTGTTAAGAAGTCTCAGGGACAGCAAAGGCTTCACCTACCAGCTTCTGGGATCACCTGCTCTGGACCCTAACTCACCAGATGGTGCCTATTCCAGTTTCTGGCCCCTAAGGAGTGAAAGCTGGCCTACACACAAGAAGAACCAGGTGAACCGACTCCAGATGACTCCCGGATCGACACCGCTGCCTGACTCCACAAAGCTGCCTGCACCTGAAGCCACGGTCCCCGCTGGAGTGCGACGACCATGACTGACTCCGCAGTCCCAACGCCGCCACAACCCCGCTGACGTCCTGCGACTTCGTGAGACCCGAGTGCCATGTCACTGAAGTTCATGACACCCGACTCCGCCGCGGTACCTGCAGCTCTTTGACGTGACAGCAACCCTGAGAGGTCGCCCCACTGCATCTTGACCCGCCGGACTTATCGCCTCCACCGGAGCGTAATGAACCGACACTTCACACCGACGGTGCATCATCTCCCTTGCCACACCGGATCCAGCAACACCTCACCTCCCCGACCCTGTGTACCACCTTGCTTCCTCGTTATTAAAGGTACTGTACCTGGGGGTCCTTGCAACTCCGTGACCGGCGCCATTGGCATCAGATTGTTGGGAACGACTCTGTCACGACGCCATGATAGCACCAAATTGAAGCTTTTGTGTATCTAAGCACTATACTGAATTTTTATCTTTGAAAATCTTTGCAAATTCATATTTTGTTTGTGTATGTCAGAATTTTGTCATTTTGGTCGTTTATTTACTTAGATAAATATTGGCTATTTTCCTAAACTGGTGTTGAGGACTTTTGTGGTGTTTTCACTGTGTTACTGTGTGTGTTTGTACAAACACTTTACACATTGCCTCTCAGATAAGCCTGACTGCTTGTGCCAAACTACTAAGGGGGTGAGCAGGAATTATCTGAGCTGTGTATTTCCCTTACACTGACTAGAGTGAGGGTCCCTACTTGGGCAGGGTGTAAACTGACTGCCAACTAGAGACCCCATTTCTAACATCACGTAACACGAAAGTCATGTTTGCACGAACACTTATAAATTAAGTGATTACAAATGTAATCATTTTATTTAGCAGTGGCTCCTAGGCAACTCACAGGTGGCAGGGCTATGCCCATAAGCTCCTGAAGAGGAATCCCCACCTGCTACTAGCATTTTGGAGGAAAGGAGAACAGGCAGGTGCCTTTCCTTCTGCCTCTACTGAGATAGGCTTGTGGGAAGGGAATGTCATTAGTCAGACAAACATATCAGCAGGTGACATATATAGAGCCCTGTACTGCAATCATGAAATCAGTACACACACCCAGTATTTGGTATTTTATACATTATTTTTTTTACAAATAATGTGGACTAGAATGATTGTATTGAAAACAGCTCAGCAACAATCATAGCAATTAGGTAAGGTTCAAGTGCGCCCCAAGCATATTTCATCATACACCCCTATTTTACTACTTTTAACCTAAAATGGTTGTAACCAGCCCTCTAATAGCATGGCTTGGTAAGTGTTTTTTCTATGCTAGTATATCAATATGCCCTGTAATACAGCCCCCCCCAGTATACATTATGGTTACTTCAGACTTGAAGTCAGAAATCCATAATTTATAAAATTCTACTCCCTGCAACCAGTTTTTGTGGCTATCCCTACCCCAGTCCTAATATGCTATATGCCTTTTGTAGCACCATTTTTTCAGCCGCCCTAATGGGGGAATCCCCCCCTTGCATACATTATGCCTGGCACAGGCAAAATGTGGTGCAAGGGTTCACAAAGTGGCTCAATGCATGCATTGTGCCACTTTGAAATATAGTGCAGGGAAAATGCCACTTAAGCACCACCTTAGTGTAAAAACAAATTACGCTATGGCAGCGCTAAGGTAGCACTAGCGGCTCTTAAATCTGCCCCTATTATTTAGGAATTGACAATGTGCAATTTTAAATCGGTGCAGTCGCAGAATTGCATTTTTATACTTTAACTGAATCGTATACTCAATTATGTTTTCTGTACAAGTAAAAGATCTACTGGTTTGTTGCACATTCATACACACCACATATTCAACAATTCATGCTTTTGCACAACCGTACTTTTATCTGTGCACTAACTTCAGATTTTGCTTCTTAATATTGAGAGAAAGGTGAAATATGAATACTTTCTCTACCAATTTATTCTCACATCGACCATTTAAGAGGCTAGGTAACCAACCCAAGCATTTTCAAATAGATGGACCAAAACTTCTAATATGTGCATTTATTAAAACATAATTAAGAGTTAGTGCCCACACCTGAAGACAACAAGACTATTAATTACCTACCCAAGTAATATGGGCCTAAGCTACAAGCAAGGATTTTATACCAAGAAATGACACCAGTTTAATGTAAAGTAGAAGAGTGAACTTGACCGGTATTCTTCCCCACTTTTGTCTTCTTGTAGAAATTATTTTTTCATGTGAAAAAAAAACTCTTCCTATACACTCCCATACGATTTGGGGAGGTGATTCGTTCTGGAAACACAGCTGGACCTGTTTATAGGGGCATTTTGGAGTATGTAAAGTAGTATTTCTGTAGTACTATCTTAGGTTCTCTTCCAGGGGATCCTCATCAATAGTCATAAACATTGAATATTCCCGCCCTTGTGCGGGGACCCCGGAGCATATATAAAATACATATATATAAAGCATGAAATATGCACAAAAAATATATATATATCATTTTTAGTAGACAGATTTTCATACTAAACTCATATATACTTGTGTAAAACAGCAATGCAGACTATAACCATAATCTAAAATGCTTTATTTCTATGAAGTTTTTTTTTTTTTTTAAATAGTCCTTTTCAAAAATTACAATAAGAGAAATAATATTTACCAAAGCCTCATAAATGGGCCTAGGGAAATAAGGAGTAGTAACATCAGAGAAAAAAGAAGAAAAACTACATTGAAAAACAATGGAGCATTCTTAGCCAATAGGCTGCATGCAGGTTAACACAGGAGAACTATAAAAATTCTGGCACCGTGCCTTTAAGACCCTGAGCACCTCCAGTATCCCACCATGCCTCAGGGGTGAAGGGGAGGTGACAGTTAGTTCACAGTTAGGTCAGTTCTTTTTTCCGGCTTCTTCTGAGAGGATCCTGGAGCATAGAGCTCTCAGTTTTTCTGAGTTTTTCTCAGAAAAATACTTCAGAACAGTGTTTTTTCCACCTTTACTCGACATCTAACATCTTTGTCTGAGTCTGGAAGTTTTGTCCTGACTGAAAAATGCCTTCCCTTTTTGTGAAGTGCCCTTCCTGTGGGAAGAAGAAGGCCCAGTCAGATCCACACTCTCTCTGCATTGTGTGCTTGCCTCAGAGTCACTGCACTGACACTTGCAAACACTGCAAGAATATGTCAAAAAGAACTCTGAAGGACAGGGAGAAGATCAGGCTTCATGGGCTTCATGAGAGGCAGAAAACATCATCCTCTTCGCTTCCCAGGCAGCCAACAAGCCATTCTCAGGAGAGACAGGCTAGATCAACGTCAGCAGGTAGGAAGATACCTGTTTGTTCTCCATCGACGTCGTCGCTGCCACCATCTCACTGTTATAGATCGCCGTCGACGGCGACCCGACCGACGTCAAAGGATACGGCGTCGAAAGAACATGGCCATCGCAGGGGCATATCTCCATCGACGGCAACCCACCGATCGACGTCGAGCCATCACCGGCGTGCCCATTCGCCACCGAAGGCCTCGCACCCCTCAACGTCAAGAAAGGCGACGTCAAAATCACCTCAACGGCGGGAGCGAGGACATCCGCCATCGGCGGTCCACCGCTCGACGGCGAGGCACGCGACGGCGAGCAGGTCGCGGTCAAGGGACCACCGGTCAACGTCGAGGCACTCGACGTCGAGACCAAAGCAACCTGTGGCACCCCCTTCGACGTCGTTACAGCTGTCGACGTCGACACAGGTTTTACCTGTCTTGCAGGGAGCAGAGCATCGGCTTCCGCCTGCAGATAAGACCACTCCAACATCTCCGGTGGTCTCCATAAGAAGTGGTTCATCTCGGTCGAGAGCTGCAGCGTCTGGGCATGTCTCGCCCATCAACTTGTCACTGAGGTGGCTGGAGAGCCTTAATAGACCGACTGCCTCCCCGGACTCGCAGTATTCGAGGATGTACTCTCCTACTGCCTCTCTCCCGAGAACACCATCACCGACAGCGCGGGCAGGACGGGCTCGTTCTGCTTCTCACCAGTCGACCACGAGGCCTGGGCGCTCTGCTACAGCATCTTAAAGCAGGTCACACTCCCGGAGACGATCTAGGTCACGATCACGACACAGAAGGTCGCCCTCCTGGTCATCGTCGGAGTCATCCGTCAGGCAATACTCCCCCACCTCAACGGATTCTCCACCAGCTAGGGTTTCCCCGGTGGTCGACATCACTACCTTTAATGCGGTGCTTATCAGGGAGCACAAAAACTAAACATAAGGTTTGTGCAAGAAGGTCTTCCTGGTTGAGACTGACAGGATTAAAACAGGAAGCGCAACAGCGTATCTTAAATCTTCCGTTCAACGGGAACTCGCTGTTTGGTGCCCATACAGACGAAGAGATGGCGCGCATGAAGATGGAAGTGGATACCATGAGGGCAGTAGGCCTGGAGAGGAAAAAGGACTTCAGGCGAAGGTATAGGCCTTACGACAGGCACCCTTTTCAGCAGAGGGTTCAAACCCCTCATTGGTCTCAGAGGCCACAGCAGAGGCAAGGACGCCCACTTTTTCAGTCTTGTAAGGCCACGAGGGACCGAGGGTCAAGTAGACCACAGCAGTCCACACCAAAAACGCCAGCAAAACAATGAGGACTCGCTTCCCTTAACACTGTGCACCACTCCGGTGGGAGGAAGTATCACAGACTTTATTCACGAGTGGCGTGGTATAACAAAAGACAAATGGGTGCTCAACATTGTCGAGAATGGGTACTCTCTTCTTTTCCGACAACCTCCACCGCACTTGCCACCAACTAAATGCAATCCGTCTCACGTCAGCCTATTGCGCAGAGAGGCTCACGCCCTTTTACGAAAGAAAGCAATAGAAAAAGTTCCAGTCGCGCACAGAGGGAAGGGAGTATACTCCCGTTATTTTCTGGTACCAATAAAAGGCCGAGAGGGAGTTTTCAGACCGATTCTGGACTTACGACTACTGAACAAGTACATAAAAAAGCAAAAGTTCAGGATGCTGGCCCTTCACCAGATTTTCCCTCAGCTACATCAGGAGGACTGGATGTGCTCCATCGGCCTGCAGGATGCATATTTTCACATCCCGATCATTCCCAAGCATCGGAAATTCCTACGCTTCCGGATAGCCTCACAGCACTATCAGTTCAAGGTGCTACCATTCGGACTGAAATCTGCCCCTCGCGTTTTCTCAAAATGCGTAGCAGTGGTGGCGGCACATCTAAGGAAGCTAAAAATCTTAATTTACCCATACCTAGACGACTGGCTACTGAAAGCCTCCTCTCCGGAACAGGCGAGAAGCCATCGGGACATTGTGCTCAAGGTTTTCAGGTCTCTAGGTCTACAAGTCAACTACCAAAAGTCCACCTTGATTTCAACGCAAAATCTCCACTACCTGGGAGCAATACTGGATACAGAGCTCGAAAGAGTGTATCCTTCGGAAGAATGACTATTATCAATAAAGAGAAAGTGTCAAGACATGTTGAAGTCCGACGCACCTACGGCCCGTCAGGTGACATCTCTACTGGGCTCCATGGCCTCATGCATTTTCATTGTCCCGAATGCCATGCTACATATGAGGCCTCTCCAAGAGGCACTGGAAAACAACTGGAACCAGAGCACAGGCCGCTGGGAGGACAGGGTGCGGCTTCCGATAGGAGCACGACAGTCGTTGCAATGGTGGATGCACAGACCTCACCTGTCAGTCGGGGCTCCGTTTCACCAGGTAATCCCATCCGACACTCTGGTAACGGATGCGTCTCTTCAGGGATGGGGAGCTCATCTAGGTCCCCTTCAAGCTCAGGGCCTGTGGTCCGACAACGAAAGGGAGTACCACATCAACCTGCTGGAGCTCAGAGCAGTCCATCTAGCTCTCAAGTCTTTTGCTCCATCGATTCAGGGGAAATCTCTACTAATACAAACGGACAATACGACCACAATGTATTATTTGAACAGACAAGTTGGAACGAGATCCCTACCCCTATCTCGGGAGACTCAAACAATATGGCGTTGGCTCCTGGCGAGAGGAATGTCGCTTACAGCGGTTCACCTACCAGGTCAACAAAACGTGGAGGCGGACTTCCTGAGCAGACACCTCGAGGACGCCCACGATTGGGTCCTGCACAACGAAGTCGTCGAAGACATCTTCGCTCAATGGGGTCGGCCTCAATTGGATCTCTTCGCAGACGAGGTAAACAGGAAATGCCCAGACTTCGCATCCAGGTTCTACCGTCCGGGATCTCGAGGGAATGTCCTGTTGATCGACTGGTCAGGGATATTTCTCTATGCTTTTCCATCGATCCCACTCATACCGGCGGTGGTCAACAAACTTTACAGATCCAGCACCAGAATGATTCTCATAGCTCCGCAAAGGCCTCGTCAGTTCTGGTACACAGATCTCCTCAACCTATCGGAACAACCTCACAGGAGGCTGCCGTGCAGACCGGATCTCCTTTGCAGGCTGGGGGGCAGGATACTTCACCCCAACCTACCCTCTCTGACGGCATGGCTCCTGAATTCCTGCAGTATGGGCACCTAGGGCTCTCGCAGGAGTGCATGAACATCTTGAAGGAGTCCAGACGACCTTCCACGCAGCGTTCTTACGCTTTCAAGTAGAAGAGGTTCTACATATGGTGCCGTCAGCAAGGTCAGAATCCTATACAGGCTCAGGAGGAGGTCATACTGTCTTACCTGCTCCATTTGGCAAAATCCGGTCTGCAGGTATCATCTATTAAGGTACATTTATCTGCCATTACAGCCTATCGTAAGTCACCTTCTCAGGAATCCTTTTTTACGAGAGTAGTAGTCAAGGATTTCTTAGAAGGTTTGAAAAATGTTTTTCCACCCATTCGGAAACCCTCCCCTCCATGGGAGCTGAACATAGTGCTATCAAAACTTATGGGCCCTCCTTTCGAACCTATACACAAAGCCTCTTTGCAACACCTTACGTGGAAGACGGCTTTTTTGGTAGCCATTACTTCCGCAAGGAGGGTCAGTGAGATTCAGGCTTTGTCCTCCAAAGAACCGTACACAGTCTTCCACGAAAATAGAGTGGTTCTACGAACTCACCCATCATTCCTACCGAAGGTGGTGTCAGAATTTCACATCAATCAGACTATTTCTCTACCAACTTTTTTCCCCAATCCGGAGACTCCGGCGGAGAAAGCTTTGCACTCCCTAGATTTGAAAAGAGTGATAACATTTTACTTGGATAAAACCAAGCTAATTAGACATTCCAACCACTTGTTTGTAAATTATGGTCATTTGAGAACAGGAGAGGCAGCATCAAAATGAACCATATCTAGATGGATAGTTTCTTGTATTGTTAATGCATATCAATTGGCTAACAAACAACTACTTGCTAGACCTAAGGCGCATTCAACAAGAGGAAAGGCGGCTACTGCTGCCCTCCTTAATAATGTCCCAATCTCTGAAATTTGTAAGGCTGCTACATGTAAGTCTGTACATACATTTACTAGACATTACTGTTTGGACTCAGATGCAAGAGCAGACTCCCAAGTTGGGCAAGCTTCTCTGAGAAATTTGTTTGCATGATACATATCTATTCCTGCACTTCTATTGGACGGTCCGCAGAGTCAAGGGATGGGCTTGCTAATCTATTAATGTTTATGACTATTGATGAGGATCCCCTGGAAGAGAAGGATAAGTTACTTACCTGTAAATCCTAGTTCTCTTCCAGGGGTATCCTCATCAAAGTCATAAACAACCCACCCACCTCCCCGGACGCACGTCTCCTAGAAGTGCAGGACAGACTATCTTTCGAATCTGCTACACAGCTTGTCACCGTAAAAAAGTACTGACCTAACTGTGAACTAACTGTCACCTCCCCTTCACCCCTGAGGCATGGTGGGATACTTGAGGTGCTCAGGGTCTTAAAGGCACGGTGCCAGAATTTTTATAGTTGTCCTGTGTTAACCTGCATGCAGCCTATTGGCTAAGAATGCTCCATTGTTTTTCAATGTAGTTTTTCTTCTTTTTTCTCTGATGTTACTACTGCTTATTTCCCTAGGCCCAGTTATGAGGCTTTGGTAAATATTATTTCTCTTATTGTAATTTTTGAAAAGGACTATTTAAAAAAAAAAAAAAAAACTTCATAGAAATAAGGCATTTTAGCCTGTTTATGGTTATAGTCTGCATCGCTGTTTTACACAAGTATATATGAGTTTAGTATGAAAATGTGTCTACTAAAAATGCTATATATATATTTTTTGTGCATATTTCATGCTTTATATGTATGTATTTTATATATGCTCCGGGGTCCCCGCACAAGGGCGGGAATATTCAATGTTTATGACTTTGATGAGGATACCCCTGGAAGAGAACTAGGATTTACAGGTAAGTAACTTATCCTTCTCTGCCATTCCTTTGTGAATTGCCCTCAAAACATAAAATAAGAATAAAATGGGACTATTAATGGACTATTCATATGCAATTAGTACAAGTAGAACAGAATGTGCCCTCTTTCCACTTTTACTTATAAGGAGTTGGGTGTTTTGGGGTCGATTTACAATAGCATGTTAGAGAACATAAAGCATGTAAGAGAACATAAAATACTACTTCTGTAGCATAACTTCCCATTCAAATAAATGCTTTACTAAATTGCCCCTCTGTGACAAGAACATTTAGTTTGTGAAAATGCACAACTGACTGCATAGTTCGAAACTACCAATAAAGCTTTTGAGAAACCTCAAATGTTTGGAGATCACGCTTTCGCATTCTCCCTTTGTCCTTTTCCTAAACTTAAGTGCTAATGTTTGCCAGGTAGGCAGCCTTTTTCACTTTGATAAGTGGATCTGCACACACAAATTCAAACAGAAATGCATTTATTTTGAGCAATTTCCATTGGTAATAGATGCTTACTCAAGGACACCATGAGTAAGCAAGCCTTATTCTTGGAAATTCATTAGTAAATTACACCTGGGCCTAGATTAAGATGCACATCCTCGTGGAAAATGTTTAGTTAATCAGGTCTTGATATTCTGGAGTGAGTCACACCGAAGCCTGGATTATGATTCATTTACTTATTGAAACTGTGAATTGGATCCTTTGTGTAAATCATGAATTCATCTTTAGAAGTGAAGAGTTCAATTTTATGCTTGTATGTGACTTAAACAGTTTGTGAAATGAAACAGAACAAAAAGTAGTACATGAGAACATCATCAGATTGCTTGGGAGCATTTAGTCATTTATTGGGTAATGGTGAACGGAAACAAAGTCAATGATATCACAGCACAGGATTTTGTATATATGCATTAGTACAAAGTGTAATATGCTATTTATTACCTTTGTTGAGTGCGCGGAGGGACCCTGACTCACAAAAGGCAAAGCGTTGAGTGTGGGTCATATTTCTCTCTCTCAACAAATTCAATAAATAGCATATTACACTCTACACTTCCGGACATATGGTATAAGACATTTAGGGATGTGCGTAACTGTTGTAATTCTCTTTTGTGTAATTACTCATAATTATTGCAAAATTACTTGTAATCATGTACAATTACTTCAAAAGTTTAGTCCAACATTTAGGGCTATTTGCTTAGTACAAAATGCACCCTCACATCTAAAATAAGCCTGAGGATACATTGCCCGCTAAAGGAAATAGCACTAAATGTTACAGCACCCCAAAAGCAGTAGCCAGCAGCTGCTCGCTGTCTCTTAGGGCCAGATGTAGGTAGGTTTCCTTTTGCGAGTTGCAAATTGCGAGTCCCAGCGACTCGCAATTTGCAACTCGCAAAAGGAAATGCAGAAAGGTGTCTCAGACACCTTCTGCGACTCGCTATGGGGTCGCAATGACCCACCTCATGAATATTAATGAGGTGGGTTGCAGTTTGCGACCCCATAGCGAGTCTAGGCACTCACGGGGATGGTGGCCTGCTGGAGACAGCAGACCACCATGTCCGTGACTGCTTTTAAATAAAGCAGTTTTGTTTTTTTCTCTTTGCAGCCTGTTTTCCTTAAAGGAAAACGAGCTGCAAATAGAAAAAATACCGAAACCTTTTTGTTTCGGTTTTTTCAGAGTAGGCAGTGGTCCAAAGGACCACTGCCTGCTCTGAAAAAATATTTTTGTGGGCATTCACAAAGGGGAAGGGGTCCCATGGGGACCCCTTCCCTTTAGCGAATGAGTTACCATCCACTTCAAGTGGATGGTAACTGCCAGTTGGTTTGCGACCGCTTTCGCGGTCACAAAGCAACTCTACATCGTGATGCGGTCGCAAATAGGAAGGGAACATCCCTTCCTATTTGCGAGTCGGAATCACATTTTACGAGTCGGTACCGACTCGCAAAATGTGATTCTGCATCGCGTAAGGGCTTTTGCGCCTCGCAAACTACGTTTTTCGCCGTTTACGAGGCGCAAAAGCCTTCCTACATCTGGCCCCAAGTTCCTTTTTCCTGTGCTTCTGCGGTAGGATTTTTCCCCAAATTACTCTTGATTACTCTAGTTGGCATGGTGTAATTGTAAGTAATGAAATTACTCTGATTAACCCGGCGTAGTAAAAATGTCATCCAGGCCTAACAACATGCCTTTTTTTCAAAAAGATATTTAATCACAAACAGGTTGCATATGGTTAAGTTTGACAGGAAGTAAAAATGACTTTGAAGATTTCTTGTAACTATTAGGAAAGGAACCTCCATGTGTGAAGTAGTTGTAACATGCAATTACTGAGGCATTTAAGTGTTTTCTCCACGCCAGCTTTGCAGTATTATAGTGACAACATTGAAATATGACCTTTGCATTGTAATAATAAAAGTGTGAATGTGTGTTTATTAGAACAGTTGCTCCGAACACCTTGTGTTATTGAGCCACATCCATTTTCACTGCAACAACATGAACATTTTTTTTATTCATTTATGTTTTATATCTGTTCAAAGGAAAAGCAGCAGGGGAATCTTCCTTCTGCTCTTTCCGCATTAACTTACTGTGTTGAAAAAATGTTTTCTAGTCGTGTTTACTTATTCCTACAAAGTATACACTAATAGCATGAAGAGATGCATTTATGGATGCTTGAATTGTGTCAGCAAAGCAGCTGACAGAGGAAAGGAATATTGGAATGCGTTGTGTTATTATGGTTTCCCTTTCTTTTTTCATGCTCAGTGATGGAAATGGAACTTCAAATGACACCGACAATGACTGGAAGCCACAATGTGTGTGAATCCATTGTAGCTACTGTCAATAGTCGAGCGGACAGGCTGACTATACGACTACTTTGGCCGTATCACTGAAAGTGAACACTGGTGATGGCCACAGTTTGGGGCTGACTGGTGTAATAAGTAGTTGAAGAACTGGAACAGTGCTATTTTGCCACCTTAGATAGTGTTAAATTGTTGTTTTTCATAGGAACGTCCAGGACGTAGGCTGATTTTGAGTGGAAACAAAGCAGTGTGTGTTCCTCTATCAAAAGAAAAGAACAAGACATAAAATCATACCGCACAGAAAGCACCTTCCGACCCCGCAATTAAAACTTAACTTGGCACATCACAACAAAACCGTCAAAGCAAAATCCATCGAAAAACTGCGGAACTAAATAAAATACTTTGTAATATTACAGCAAAAATAGCCAGCTGCACAAAAATCAACATCTCACATCACCAACACAACAAAATGCCACACAATAAATATAGCATAAACGCTCTCACCCCACCTTATCCCCTCCATAATTTTAATAAAGCGGTGGGGGGGGGGGAGTTGTTGAGAACAAGTGCTACCTTAATAGCACAAGACAAAAATGTGACTGCACCCCATGTTTCTTCTGCTTCTCAGTATTTCCAGACTGCCCATAAGGTGGCATTCAAATCATGCAACGAAATAACACTGTTTTGTTTCGAGAAGGTTGTTGCGGCTCACATTTATGTTCAGATACTTCAACACGTTTCCTATGGACACATAACGAGTGTAAAACTAGGGTTCACCAGACCCTTAACGCTCTAATGGGTACTGATTCCCCAAACATCAGACACAGAATTCCTTGCATCCCGGAGTTGTCTCCGTGAATAGTGTTGTTTCTTCGTCCAAAGCAGCAGACTTGGAATGAGCCAGAAATAGGCCCGGACACCAAATAAAAAGTAGCCCCCATTAGTGAATCAGATGACTTAAAAATATAGCCCACATTTGTGACAGTTTTAAACTTGTAAAGATACTTTATATGGGTCTTATACAAGGTAATGGAGAATGCATGCATGGGTGCTTGCTGCAGCCAATGCTAGTGGTAATATCAGGGAAATCAACATTAAAAATCAGCCACTAGACCATAAAGCAGGCCCAGAAACAGCCAAAAAATTGGCCCCCCACACCGACCAGTCAGCTCAGCCCTACCGGCACTGCCAGATTGCTCTATAGGCAGGGCTTTAAGTGGGCCAGGTTCCTCCGGGTCTCAGACCCGACAGGTATTTAAAAACAGACATTGAAACGGGCCCCTCTCAAGCCCTATGGTCATGCCCTTAACTTTATAAGCAAAAATACTGATCGATTTCTGAGCAAAGATTTGAAACAAACATTATGGTAATCTATGTCACTGTAGGTTATTTCATGCAGCATCTTACTCTTGTGCAGAGTTTATGAAGGGGCATGACTAAGAGCTTTAGATCTGAGGCTGAAGGCAGTGTGAGCTCCAGTGCCTGTCAGTGGGTTAAAATGTGTTCACAGTACATGTACATCCAATCCTTGGCCTCTCTGCAGAGTGCACAGAGGAAGGGTCACGTGTGCCCATTCCAACTGTGATTCTATGCAAATGTGTGTCAAGGAGGTACACAGTTTTCAAAATATTGACAAGGTGAAAGTAAAACGAAATTGAGTGCTTGCAAATGAGTGGGTGCGATCAGTGCTTAATTTGTAAATAAAAAGGTGCCAGTGCCCAAAGCCCTTCTCTTAAACACACGGCAGCTGCAATTAAATGCGTGAACACGGAATCCTGAGGCGGCGTAATCCTGAAGCCATCTCAGGCCTCTTCAACCCATGTAAAACCACTGCCTGCCCCTTCATCTCACTCTTGCAGCTTTTCTAATTTCTCCCTTTGAGACGCTTTTTTGTTTTTCCCTTCCTCCGTCTTCCCCATATGTGTCTTTTGCTCGCAGCAAATGTTTGAGGCAGAAGAATAAGCCCCGGCCCTTAAAAATAAGTGCCGGTGCTCAGCACCCGAAACAACAAGCACAAATTAAGCACTGGGTGCGATGTGTGTGTTGGGGGGAAGTGAAAAAGATGCTCAGAAGTATGTGCAGGAGAGATTGACGAGACGGTCTGAAGAAGAAAGAGATGAGAGATGCAGATAGTGGATTTCAGATAGATGTGAGGAGAAAGAGGGCTAAGTGTCGGATATATACTGCAGAAGAAAGTGGCGTGAAGGGAAGAGCAGAAGTGATTGACTTTGAAGACAAAACCTTCCTCAAACATTAGTAATGATTAGTTCAAACTCTCATACTTATAGAACTGAAACATGTTCAATGTTAATTATTTGAAATGAAATCGATGTTACTCTGTAAGAGCTAACAACCATTGTCCAAGACAATAGTGAAAATAGTAACAACTTATTTTAGGCCTATGTCAGTTGTTGTAGCTGCATGCGGTAACAGAAAGCTAAGCGAGGAGCTGAAATGAAAGTCAGGTGAAAGCACGAAATTTTAGTTTATATGTTTAAACCACGCCCTTAGTTACATAGGCAACACCTCTTGGAAATGATTCCTAGTTACACTTATTTAGCAAGGACCCTCTGAGAGCCCCCCCCCCACGTTTTTCATTCCACTTAAAGTCCTGCATATTGGCCTGTCCGACCCTGACAGGCGGACCCCAATGGTGGCACTCAAGTTCTCTCGGGCGTCCTTCGCATTCAAGCTTGGATTAAACGCAGTGCTTTAAATGGGCCGGTACTGTCCGGTACTGAGTACCGGCACTTTTTTATTTTTGAGAGGGAGAGTACCTGCATTTCTCAAGAAAAACTTAATACTTTTGATTAGAGAGTACCGGAACTTCTCAGAAGCAAGCAGGTACTCTGGTACAAAGTACCTTCACTTCTATGTTTCCATTTCAAGCGCTGAATAAACGTATCTGAAGCCCGCTATTCTGGCAGTTGCCTTCACAAGCGGAAGTGAGACGAAGTCAGCCAGTCACTTGTCAGGCAATATGTCTGAGTTTAAAAAATGGAGTATAGCCTTACCGCATACTTTTGAAGCTGGGCAGGGCAAAGCAGAAATATCCATAGTTCTACATGATTAATTTCTTTAGTTGCAATTTTTTAAATGCTATATCAAATGCTGGATTTTTAAGCAGGCATCTTTATGCGGATACTTTAAATAATCACGAGCTTATTTAACAGGACCTCTTTCACATGAGGTATCTGGGATGAGTGCCATTTTTTTCTTAAAGACTCCAAATCAGTAGATCTCGAAGTTGTCCTTCCACGTGACCGGCTAGAAGTTTATATTTGCAGCACGCACCGGTTCCATTAAAAGCATTACAGCCTCGCTATGAAGCACCCGTACTTTCCTTTCCAAGCTCGCGGAGTGCACCTGCAGGCTGGAAGGACAGCAGCGAATACCCATGAGGAATGACATACTTTAGTTCTAATCACTAAGGGGGTCATTCCGAGCCTGGCGGTCCAAGACCGCCAGGGCGGAGGGCAGCGGAAGCACCGCCAACAGGCTGGCGGTGCTTCCTGGGCTATTCTGACCGCGGCGGTAAAGCCGCGGTCAGAAAAGGGGAACCAGCGGTTTCCCAACGGTTTTCCCCTGGCCCAGGGAATCCTCCATGGCGGCGCTGCTTGCGGTAACCGCATGGCGGGCGGCGACCGCCTAAATAGCATCATATTAGAACTACGGGGGACAACATTTCTCGGACATTTTTGTTCACGTATCATTCTGTAATATTTACGAATTAGCTGGGCAAATATCACAACGTGGGCCGGCGGGTGAACGCGTGGTGGTGAGGTGTGTGGATGGATGCATGCATTTGGGTGAATGTGTGTGTGTGGACGGGTAGGTGGAGGTATGCTTTTGTGTGTGATGGATGGATGAAGGGATGAACAGTGCAGGAAGTGTGGGGGATCTGGCAGCTATTATTCAGCCTGGTACAGGCTGGACGCAGTGAATATGCTGAATGACAACAGAACACATTCAGCAGCACCCGCACGTTGTCTGCTTTCTTTACGAAGCCTCAACATGCCCGTGGTTTGGGGGCTTTCTTATTCACTTCCAAGTGGGCCCAAAATGAAGGCCTGATTTAAAGGACCGATAACCCTTCTTTTATTAGAGCATTAGCCTCGATGGGAGATATCTGGAGCCTAACACCTCGATGCGAATGCTGTGGAGGAAAACAAAGGCCCGCAGCTTGTTAGCACTTATGGAGCACTTAAGAGAAACTATGACTGGGAGGCAGGTTTTTGACTTGTTCAGCCGCTACACACGAGAGTTAACTCTGCTATATTAAAAGACATGCAATTTATGAACTGAAAGAAAAAAAACAACCTCTGTATCAAAAGCGGTAAGGTTCTTACATAGGAGACAAATCTGTGACCTGCATGTCACAATGTGCTTTGCAGCAGGCACATTAACCCTCTAAGCCACTTTGAGCCAAAATTGTGACTAAGCAAATCTCAAATCTCTGCAGGAAGTTTATTACCAAACATATTTATTGTCCCTGAACACAGCTGGGCACATGATGATATCTGGAACAAGTGCTATCACCCCATAAGATTTATTGAAATACCTATTTCAGACCCGGTAAGTAAGCCAGAATACAATTTCTCTGGCTTGTGACCTGGTTGCTAATTTCTTTGCAGCTGAGTTTTAAAAAATGAAATATTTAAATTTAGTGTCCTTTCTTTTCATGACTCCCTGCCCCTTCCGCTGCAACAGCTTGATCCACAAATTATGTGGTTGTTAGACCTGACGCCCTTAGGGTGGTCACCCCTAACTTTTTGCCTGCCTCCCTCCACTTGTTTGTACACTGCTTTTGCTGGCTTTTAGACTCTGTGCACTTTACCACTGCTAACCAGTGCTAAAGTGCATATGCTCTCTCCCTTTAAACATGGTAACCTTGGATCATACCCAATTGGACTATTTAATTTACCTATAAGTTCCTAGTAAGGTGCACTGTATGTGCCCAGGGCCTGTAGATTGAATGCTGCTAGTGGGCCTGCAGCACTGGTTGTGCCACCCACTTAAGTAGCCCCTTTACCTTGTCTCAGGCCTGCCATTGCAAGGCCTGTGTGTGCAGTTTCACTGTCACTTCGACTTGGCATTTAGAAGTACTTGCCAAGCCTAAAACTCCCCTTTTTCTACATATAAGTCACCTCTAATGTGTGCCCTAGGTAACCCCTAGGGCAGGGTGCTGTGTGGGTACAAGGCAGGACGCTGTGTGGGTACAAGGCAGGACATGTACCTGTGTAGTTTACATGTCCTGGTAGTGTAAAACTCCTAAATTCATTTTTACACTACTTTGAGGCCTGCTCCCTTCATAGGCTAACATTTGGGCTACCCTCATACATTATTGAAGTGGTAGCTGCTGATCTGAAAGGAGTAGGAAGGTCATATTTAGTATGGCCAGAATGGTAATACAAAATCCTGTTGACTGGTGAAGTTGGATTTAATATTGCTATTCTAGAAATGACACTTTTAGAAAGTGAGCATTTCTTTGCACTTCAATCTTTCTGTGCCTTACAATCCACGTCTGGCTGGGTTTAGTTGACAGCTCCTTGTGCATTCACTCAGACACACCACAAACACAGGGTACTCAGCCTCACTTGCATACATCTGCATTTTGAATGGGTCTTCCTGGGCTTGGAGGGTGGAGGTCCTGCTCTCACACAAAGGACTGCCACACCCCCTACTGGGACCCTGGCAGACAGGATTGAACTGAAAGGGGACCTGGTGCACTTCTAAGCCACTCTTTGAAGTCTCTCCCACTTCAAAGGCACATTTGGGTATAAAACAGGGCCTCTGCCCTACCACCTCAGACACTTCCTAGAGAAGAAACCTGAACCAGAACCTGCACCCTGACAAGAACTGCCTGGCTGCCTAAAGGACTCACCTGACTGATTTCTTCAAAGGACTGCTGCCTTGCTGTTGCCCTGCTGCCTTGCTGAACTCCTGCCTTGCTGCAGAAGTGCTCTCCAAGGGCTTGGATAGAGCTTGCCTCCTGTTCCCTGAAGTCTCAGGACCAAAAAGACTTCTCCCTTTCAACTGGACTCCTTGTGCGCCAAAAAATTTGACGCACAGCTTGTTCCGCGGTGAAAAATTCACTGCACGCCGAACCGGAAAGACGCCGCTCGACCCCACGAGGAAAAGATCGACGTGACGCCTGTAGTGCGACTGGAACTTCGACGCACGACCCACCTGGACAACGCCGCCGGACTCCCAGAGGGGAAATCGACACAGCGCCTGCCGTGAGGAAGAGAATTCCACGCACAGCCCACCGGAACGATGCGCAGCCGGACTACAAGCCCAGGATTCCACGCACAGACTCCGGGGCGTCTGAAAACTCCGTGACCCACAGAGGAGACCTGTCCGCGCGCCGGAAATCGACGCAATGTCTTCCCTGCGTGAAAAATATCGACCCATGTCCATGTGTGAAGGGGCGAAACCGACGCACACACCATTTTCCACGCATCTCCTCCTCTGCGACCCTTTGCGGAGATTTTTCACTCCAAACAAGGTACTTTGTTCTTGAAAGAGACTTTGTTTGATTTTTAAAGACTTAAGACACTTTATATCACTTTCCAGTGATATCTTTACACTCTCTTATTGCATCATTTATCGTTTTGACCTGCAAATATCCAAATAAATATTATATATTTTTCTAAACACAGTGTGGTGTATTTTTGTGGTGCTATATTGTGTTATTGTATGATTTATTGCACAAATACTTTACACATTGCCTTCTAAGTTAAGCCTGACTGCTCAGTGCCAAGCTACCAGAGGGTGGGCGCAGGATAATTTGGATTGTGTGTGACTTACCCTGACTAGAGTGAGGGTCCTTGCTTGGACAGGGGGTAACCTGACTGCCAACCAAAGACCCCATTTCTAACAGTGGTCATGGAATAAATATTTTCCAGATGGGTGCATGGTTGCTAAATATGAGTGCATGGATTGGGTGAATGACTAGGAGAGGTTTGATGGATGCCTTGATGTGGGAGCATGGGTAATGCAATCTATGGGTGTGGTTAAAAGAATGCATACATTACCTATAGTGGGTGCATGGATAGATTAATTAAAGAAGTGTGTGGAGGGCTGTTCACGGTAGTGAGTAAATGAAGGATTGGCATGTTTGTGGGGGTGGGCTAATGAATCAATGGTAGATGGCTGGATAAATGGATACTAGAAAAACATGCACATTTTGTACATCTGCTTTTACTTAATATGTCTCATGTTAACATGTTACTACAGTTTATGTTGCAAACTGTTACATAGCTCTGTGCATTGTTCTCTTTATTCAGGGCAAAATCTCTTTTGAAATAAAGCAATTTTCCAATGTACAACCTGCTGCTAGAACCTCTTGCAGTGAAAACATACACCAAATCTCAGGCACAGTTCCTCCTCATCTCTTGGACACAAAGGCCCTGATTAAGATCTTGGGGGGTATTACTGCCGGACCGCAGTGGCCGCGGACCCGAGTACTCCGTTGTGGATGGTGTTCCAACCGCTGTATTTAGATGTTGCAGTCCTGCAAACGGTGTACCAATGGGGATTTCTGATGGAGGGAGACGGTCATGGGAGACAATAGACAGAGTACAATGGCAGCAGTCATAGAATGGAGGTAAGTGACACACACACTGTACCTTAGCCATATGTGTCCAGTTGCGCAACTCACTACATACACAGTATAATCCTTTTCCATTCCCCCACAATACAACACATAATGCAGAAAACAAACATTGCCAATACATCTATGACACAACATACACACACTATTGACACTACACCCACATATGACACAACTACAACAACCAACACAATGAGACACCACAAACACACTCACATAAAAGCACAATTGCACATATCAGAACAGCAACCAATACACAACAACAAAACATACCTGAATGTTTCGCACAGCAACACAACACACAACCTAACATACATCAGACCCACAAGCAAGTGGCACACATACTGACAAACCACATCATCTACTCCAGCTCCCTCTACCTCAATCAGCCAATCCATTCACACACACAAACATTTACTGACTCACATAGACAGCTGGAAGCACAACATCACAGGTACAGGTCCCCTTGCAATGTGCACACCGTGTCATAGCTGCCAAGTGTGATGTTTTTGATATTGTAGTGCCAGCATTTATTTGCCAATGAATACTGACATCAAAATAACAATTGTGTGTGAGTAATATGTGTCTTGTACCAGTGTGTCCCCACCAATGTCTGACACAGATCTTTGTCTGACATATGCGTGTCACAGGTATTGAAAAAAATGAGTGTGACATGTATATGACTGAAGTGGGCCTGAGCCCACATACAGTCACCACACAACTTATCGAGGCAATACAGAATCCCTACCTTCAAGTCTGGCGATGTCATGATTCCTCCCTGGTCCAGTGGCAGCAGCGAAGGCAGGTGATATCCAGTTGTGTTCAGTACAAAATAGAAGCAGAAACATGAAGAAAGGTACGTTTTGTGCTCCTTTTCCCTCCGATCCACCAACTCAGGTGTGAAGGTTGCACCACTACAGCCGGCTTGACGGAAAGGCGTATCAAAATCTGCTCAGTGGGAAGAGTGGCTGGAGTCTCACCGCCAGCCCCGATTTCCACAGCCGCCATCAACAGGGCGGAAGATTCCTTGCAGTGTTGTGGAACTCAAGTGGTGTTTCGCCTATGGTCCCGCCAACATCTAATTCGGGTGGGCTG
Source organism: Pleurodeles waltl (assembly GCF_031143425.1). Lineage (NCBI taxonomy): Eukaryota > Metazoa > Chordata > Amphibia > Caudata > Salamandridae > Pleurodeles > Pleurodeles waltl. The sequence goes on from NC_090447.1 coordinate 1,444,762,473, forward strand.
ACCGCCAAGGCAGCAGATAGATATTCCGATGAAAAACTAGCGGCGAGACCGTTACTTCAAAGATCTAAATCAGGGCCAAAGTTGGGTAGCTCTCTGCGTAAAAACAGGGCTCTCTACAAGTTGTAAACACTTGTCTTAAAAGCACCGGTATACAACATATACCCACTTTACTCTGATAACATTTTGACTCACGATGTCCTGCCAGTAACCTATCAGTCAGAAACTTTAGTTTACATCAATGCCTTCATGTGCAAGGTTCTGGTTTCAATCTCCACATATTAATGGTGCCTTTGGATACCTGGTCTTAGTCGTCCCTCACTTACTCTTTTAAAATTATCTTCTGGTGCCATCTCAAACAATAAGAAAGACAATAATATAGTGCTTTATATGTGCCAGAGTTTGCCGATGTTCGGCACAGCACTTATTTTTCAAGACCAACACTTATTCCAGGCAGTCAACCTCATGGCACAGCTCTCTGTCTATTTTTGAGAAAAGCACGTCACCAACAAACATTCCCTGATCTTTGTCTCCATCTTCCAGATCCTTTCTTATCACTGTTTGTCACTTTTTTGCAGTCTTTCTTTTCCTCCTTCCTCCCTTGTTTTGTTTTCGTGGCTGTCTTACTTTGAGTGAAAGTCTGATGAGGAAAAATAAGTGCTGATCCCCAAAAATGAGTGCCTGTTGGCCCAATGTGCAACAACCAGCTCAAATTAAGCACTGTATGAGTCCGAAATCAGGCACAGAGAGTCAAGGAAAGGACTCAAGAGGTAATCGAAGGTAAAAACATCAAAGCTATGGCAGTTTAAGGGTATTTGGAGGTTTCAAATCTAGAAGTGAGAATTTAGAGACATTGCAATCTACAGATGTCCGTATCTTCCTGACTAATATTTATGTAGGATACTCTGGACTTAAAAGTGGGCTTAACTGTAGTATTGATAATCTTTGCTCTAGATCGTTTGGTGACGTTAATGTCTAGTGAAGACTTTAAAAGGGTTGCGACCCCGCCTTCTCTAACTGAATGTCGTTCGAAAGGTTTAAGCGGTATTCCAGGGAGAGAGAGATGTGAGGACAAATCAGTGTCGGGGGTAACCCTTGTTTTAATGACGAAAAACAGTCTAAATAAGGATTAGAAAGGACTTTAAAGTGGTAGAAAACTCCACAGAGGGCCACATTTGAGAATATTCGGTTGAGAACCATCAACGGAGGATGGAGAGGAAACGAAAGGGCAAGAGAGAAGTGAGACACGGAAGGTAGGTTAGCGGGGGGTGGATGCACATTGCTTTATTTTTTAGGAGCATCACGCATCTCTAATGTCAGAAGATGTGATTTCACGTGAACGTCAATGTGTGTAAGAACATGATGGAAATAGAGAGGGGAGTAATGTCGGATTTACATGGAGTGAGTGTGGTGATGGCTTTAGGATAATAGATTGCTAGTGGGTCATAGAATGTAGTAATGTCATGAAAGTCTGAGTCTGTATGTCAGTTATGTCTGTGACCCTGATGTACGGATGCATCTTGATGTCTCCAAAAAACTACTTCAACATCACTGTGTTTCTAGAGGAATAGTTCACTTCAGTAAGGTGAAGGGTTGAGGGGAAGCATCGCTGTAATGTAAGGATGGATAATCGAATGGTCGAAATGGGGGGTTGTATCAATAGATACCTCTGATAGGTAACCCCGCCCCAACCCCCACACCTGCCAGCAGCAGCAGCTGCAAAAAAAAAAAAAAAACAATAATAAACAATGTTTATTATCATTTTTCTTTTTCAGGGGGCGTGGTCAAATGGGATGACGAGCACAAAGGGGGCGTGATGTGCATTCCCCTCAGTGCGCATGTGTGTTTGGTCGGCTGCCTTGGGTGGCCAAACACATGTGCGCCCTGTGCTCTCTCTAACCCGGCAACCCCGCACTGTGTTGCCGGGTTGGAGACACAAGCAGAGGATCCCAGTCTGCCACTGAGCACCAAGCCAGGATGCTCTGGCCATTCCTAAGGCTGGTTTCATGCTGCCCGCAGCATGAGAGCAGAGTTAGGATTGGCTGCTGGGAGCCTGTGCCTGCTCTGATTGAGGATCGAGGAGCGGCACGGCTGAGGCGAGTAAGGTAAGGTTTTTTTCTTTCATTATTTTTTAATGTGTAATGTTTTTTGTGTCCCCCACCCGCCGCTTTACCCAGACTGGAGCCGCCCCTGGGAAAGGAGAATAAAAACTCAGAACGTGCTGTTGCATGAAATGATAAACATGAGGCTCAAGGCTAAAGCGACCAGAGGGCTAAAGATGTGAGTCGGACAAACTATAGAGTCACATAAACAGAAGGCAGTGTGATTGTCAGATCAGAATCAGACCGAGAACTTGGCCAAGATCAAGAAGCAATTTAACAGATCAAATAGAGATCCACTGCAGCTGTCTTGGATGAATACGTTTGAAGAAATACCAAGTAAACTGTCACCAGCAGACCGGCAATAAAGTTACGAGATCAATGAACTCTGGTGCTCAATAGGCACACATAGGTGGCCTGTAGAGTTTAGCGTGCCAGGCGCACAATCCAGAACATAATATTTCTGTAAAAATGAGCTGTTGCTGATGGAATTAAGAAACCTTTGCAATCAACCCTAGTTTTATTGAAGAGATCTGGAAAAGTAACTCGTTCCTCATTTTGCCGGGGTTGAGATCAACTGAATCAGAAGGTATCTGAGGCGATGGATTGGCAATCTTCAGCATATTCTGGAGCCACCAGTCTGAACAACAGTTTGAATGTAGAGTTTCGGCAAAATTAGATTTGGTTTACAAAGGCTTAGGCAAGAAAATGTGACTTTGACTGAAAGGTCCAGCTAATTCCAAACAAGTGAAACTCTCCTATTCACAGCAAGCATGGACAAAGCCAATAGGTCTAGTTTCACGAACACAGCTTAATTTTGAGGCAGGGGACTGTTAGGAATGTATTATGTGCAGATATTTTACATCTTTACACTTGCAGCAGTGTTGTGTATTATTTTGGACTGTGTTTGATTATATTGCACTGCACTGTATCATTTGTATAGCAATGAATACCCGAATGAGACTCAAAACCTCTTTCAGGTAGTTAGGTTAAAGTGTCCTCTCTTTATAGTGTATAGTTTGTAGAGTGTGGGTTTCCAGTGTGACCTGTGTGGGGGATGTTGTGTGACATGCACGTGGTGTGATGAGTGCTCCAGTCATATCATGGGAAACCCATGGCTCTTCTTAGTCGTGGGGTGGGACAGAGAGGATTAAGAGAGTCAGATCTGTAAAATATGTACCATGGTCCTCAAGAATATGCAAGGGCTATTTAGAATTCCGAGCTTGGTTTGTGAGGGGTAGGTATGGTCTTCCTCCTCTGTTCCAGGAGTTCACTCTGGTTCTGACTCTGGTAGCTGGGCTTACACAACTAGTGCATGAGATCTTGAGACTGTGCACATGCAACAAGTATGGCTGCGAAGAGTAAGGTGGATCGGGATGGCTTACATTATATCCCTTATGCTCTTGTTTGGCACTGCCTAGGATATGGCAGATGTTAATTTGTAGTGTAGCCATTTTTAATATAGCTTCATGCACGTTAGTTTAACATACTAGGCCGCTGTGCACTTTGCCCTAGATACATTTTATTCAGCCTCGCACTGTTATTTTACAATAACCAGTTTTACGGTCTTGTTTTTATTTCCTTCTATCACACTGTTTAGCTTAGTTCAGCACTGTGTTCTCAAATAATGCATTCTTGATCGCCCTGTGCTTCAGTCAAGGCTACAGTCTGGTACATTGCCGGTAAACGTGGTAGAAAGTTTAGTCTCCAGTATTCGTAGAAAATACACATCCTTACGTAGGGACATTTTCTTAGAACATCTGCGTGTTAGTTATAAAAACACTTCCTAGTCCTAGTACAGGTCAGAGGGAGATTCCGGCCAGGAACCTACAACTAGATGCTGACTGCCCCGTTGCAGATGCTGATGCAGATTACAGGCCTTTGCTCAGGTATGAGGGTTGATGTCCTCCCGGGGAAACCTGAAAGGCAGGCTTAGAGCTTCACATGCTGTGCTCGAAATATAACTTAGAGAGAACATAATTTAGCGGCACTATGATAGCTTTATTCTTGTGTTTCACTCTCATCGTTACTATTTTAATCCTACTGTGTTGTGTAGTTCTGGTTATTGCAGCTCACGCTTTGCTATCTAACATGCAGTTGTTTTATTAAACCAGTCTTTAAAACTGGAACTGCCTTTGTCATTTATGTATGAGACCGCACTGTGTATGAGAGAACCAGTTGTGACCTGAGTGACTACGACTTCCCTGGGAAGTGCTAAGATGTCATGTGCTCAGCTGCCCAATTGTCTCTCCCATTTGGGAGAGATGAGGCACTGCTAGTTAGCCAGAGCAAAACCCAGATTTAGAGTGAGAAGGGTCCTTCACCGTGGGTCAGACTTAGTCCCCCACACTGCGAACGATCTTGCCGCTCAAAATCCAGTAGTCTCATTAGGATAATGAGAGCCTACGGGACATGGCGCCGCCAACGTTTGGTGAGGCTCTAATTTTCGGGTCCACCAGCATATCTCGGTCTCATTTGTATATAATGACCCCTCAGTTCCTTGTACGGAGACGTCCGTGGTACTGAGGATTTCCACTACCGCCGTATAGGTAACCCTATTTTACAGCGAGTGGTTGTCCAAGCTTGAACCTTAAAAGTAAAAAAAAAAAAAAACCCTGCCTTGGTGTGCCTTCTCTGAACCCTTGCTGCTATTATAATGGCGAATCCCCAGGCTGTACAAATAGCTCTTAACATGAGACAACCACTTACGACACATTTACTAGCACATGGACTTACAGCACAGGGAGGTCCAGTCACATTTGTGGTGGACGCTCACACAGCCTATAGAACAGAGCTGTTTTACTCTTGGGTCACATTTCCAGCAGAACACAAATACATTTCATACATATACAGTTGCGAACGCTCTTGGGCAGTACAGGGCGTACGCATACTTAGAGATACCTTTAACTTATCAGTGAACATAATAATTGGCTTGATGGCGCCCTACCCGATACAATATTACCAGTGAGGTTAGGTCCACTAAGTAATGATGGTCCGACATGGCCTTTATTGGCCACATACACACCTCATCCTGTGGTTGCGAATATGGCGGTAGCTGAGGTTCGATGCTTATATATTGAATTAACAGCAATATATAGACGATTAGTACAATTTGTGATGCATACACTAAATACAAACCCAGCGTGTGCTGCTCCAGCACAACCACATGCAGTAACACCAGGTACAAAACCGGTGACTGTACACTCTATTATGGGTAAAGTCCCAGCTAAACGAGAGGAGACTCAGTTTTGGCTAGCACAAAAAATTAATAAGTTGGAGGCAGTATTTCCCCATACGGGACCTCAGGATAAACATAGAATATTAACTATTTGCTTGCCCTTTGGTATGGTTCCCACAGTTGAACACTGTAATACATGGGGCACTCTATACAACGGCACATGGTACACCGACACTAGCCAACTTACCGGAAGTGCTTAAACAAATTCAAGATGAATACGGGGCTGCCCCGGCCCTAGATTTAGGAATGCAACTGATGGGCAACTTTGCCACAGTTTCTTCAATTATCCTAAGTGTTAGACCTTTCATCCTTGGCGTGGTCTCCCTTAACTTCTTGCCTCTGTTCCCCAGGTTGTTGATGTGTGCTGGACTCTGATTTTGCTGTTTTTGTTACTCTGGGCACTTTACCACTGCTAACCAGTGCTAAAGTTCAAGTGCTCCTTTACAAAATGTGTATGTGATTGGTTTATCCATGATTGGCATATTTGATTTATTAGTAAGTCCCTAGTACAGTGCACTAAAGGTGCCCAGGGCCTATAAATCAAATGCTACTAGTGGGCCTGCAGCACTGGTTGTGCCACCCACATAAGTAGCTCTGTAATCATGTCTCAGACCTGCCACTTCAGTGTCTGTGTGTGCAGTTTTATCTGTAAACTCGACTTGGCAAGTGTACCCACTTGCCAGGCCTAAACCTTCCCTTTTCTTACATGTAAGACACCCCTAAGGTAGGCCCTAGGTAGCCCCAAGGACAGGCTGCAGTGTATGGTTAAGGTAGGACATATATTAATGTGTTTTATATGTCCTGACAGTGAAATATTGCTAAATTCATTTTTCACTGTTGCAAAGCCTGTCCCTCTCATAGGTTCACATGGGGGCTACCTTTAAATCTGATTAAAGTGTAGATTCCCTTTGGGAGCGGATGGACATGTGGAGTTTGGGGTCTCTGAGCTCACAATTGAAATTCATCTTTTAGTAAAGTTGATTTTAAGATTGTGTGTTTGGAAATGCCACTTTTAGAAAGTGAGCATTTTCTTGCTTATACAATTTCTGTGACTCTGCATGTTTGTGGATTCCCTGTCTGGGTCAGTTTGACAGTTGGGCTGGTTGCACCTCACACTACACAGTGACACAAAGGGAGCTGGGGTGTAGCCTGCATATCCTGATGAGCCATCTGTGCTAGGAGGGAGGGGAGGAGTGGTCATTCACACCTGAAAGGGCTGTGCCTGCCCTCACACAATGCAGTCTCCAACCCCCTGGTGAGGGTCTGGGGCCTGGCCTGGGCAAGGCAGGATTTCACATTCCAAAGAGACTTTACTTTGAAGTAGGCCTACTTCAAAGGAGAAATTGGGTATAAGAAGGGCACCCAAAACCACAGACTTTAGAAACACTTCTGGAACCAAGAGGCACCTCTGCTTGGTGAAGAGCTGAATAGCTGAGGAAGAAGTGCTGCCCTGCCTGTGACTGTGCTTTTGTGGCGCTTTCCTGCAGTGCTGCTTCTGCCAGAGTAAGAGGGCAAAGACTGGGCTTTGTGTGCCTTCCATCTTGTGAAGAAATCTCCAAGGGCTTGATTTGGAGCGTGCCTCCTGTTGTTTGAAGTCTCAGGGACAGCAAAGACTTCTCTCTGCCAGCACCAGGAGTCTCTGCAGAGACTCCTGCTCTGACAAGTGGTGCCCTATCCAGTCCCTGGGCCCTTGAAAGGAAAGCTGGTGGAAATCCAAGGAAATCGACTTCGGACGACTTCGGACCGACACCGCTGCTGAATCCGGTGACACCGCCTGCACCCGACGTCGTGACCTTCGCTGGAACGCAACGCTCTACGCAGGCCCGACGCAACTGCAGCTCGCTGAAGTCCGCGACTCCGTGGAAGTCGCCGCACCACGTCGTGACCGATGCCGTTCGAAGTGCGCGGATTCAACGTTTCGCACAGACGCCGCGATCTCCGACTTCGTGCATCGGCTTGTTTTCACTCTTCACCAAAGGTACTGTACTTGGGGGTCTACGCGACTCCGTGTCCGGCGCCGCTTGTGTCGGCTTTTTGGCAACGACTCTGTCACAACGCCGTGTTAACACCTCATTGTAGCATTTTTGTTTCTAAGCGCTATTTTTGAGTTTAATCTTTAAAAATTCATAACTTGACTTGTGTATGTTGGATTTTTGTCATTTTGGTCTTGTTTTGTTTAGATAAATATTTCCTATTTTTCTAAACTGGTGTTGTGTCATTTGGTAGTGTTTTCATTAAGTTTCTGTGTGTGTTGGTACAAATACTTTACACCTAGCACTCTGAAGTTAAGCCTACTGCTCTGCCAAGCTACCGAGGGGGTAAGCAGGGGTTAGCTGAGGGTGATTCTCTTTTACCCTGACTAGAGTGAGGGTCCTTGCTTGAACAGGGGGTAACCTGACTGTCAACCAAAGACCCCATTTCTAACATTGGTGGCAGCGGTGGGATTTGGACTTGTATTTGTACTTGACATACAGTGATTAAGTGTACACTACTGTTTGAGTTCAGACCACTACGTGACCACATACTACTTGTTTGGTGATCTTTTGATTTTTTCTCTTTGGGACTGTTTTTGTTCTACTTTCATTTTTTCCCCGCTGATTCCTTGATTGACTTTCTTTGGAACTTCATTTGGGAACTAGTTTTTCTGCCTTTGGATTCTGCACTTGTTTTTGAATCTTCATCATGTCCCATGCTGGAGATCCATCAGTTGGAGCTGACTTTGACCTTGAGAAATTGGAGAGTTATACCAAAGCTCAGTTGAAGCAGTTCTGTAAAAGTTTTGACTGTCCCATTAAGAGCTCATCCAGGAAGGAGGAGCTGTGAAAGGCGCTGAGGGCCTGGGTGACAGCCAAGAGCACTGAAGGGCACACAGAGGATGAGGGAGAGTGTTCAGTACACAATGGTATTGTGGGTGGGCCTGTTATGTCCAGGAAGAAGGTCTCCAGGGCAGGTAGCAGTGTCTCATCCAAGGGTCTGACACCTGAGGAGTTACAGGACAGACAGGCAGAAAGGGAGTACCAATTGGAGCAGAGGTGGCTAGCCCTTGAGGAGAGGAAGTTAGCGATGGCTCACGAGCTTAGCTTGAAAGAGATGGATCATAGAAGCCAGTCCAGTAGAGATGGTGGCAGCAACCCTACAGTGCAGCCTGAGAGGAGGGTGCACATTCCAAAAGACCTTGTGAAAGATTATAAGAGGGAGGATGACATATACTTGTGGTTCAAAGGGTATGAGTCTGCTCTCCACATGAATCTGGTCCCTGAAGCTCATTTGGGGGCGGGTCTGTGGAAGCACTTTGAGGTAGAGGGGAGGGATACACTGACAGCCTTAGGGGATGCTCAGAATCTCACCTACTCTAACATGAAGGATGCCTTGCTTACAAGGTATGGTCTTACCCCTGAGCAGTACAAGGATACTTTTAGGTCCTACAAGAAGAAGGAATCCCAAACATGATTGGAATGTGTTGATTCTTATTGCAGGTCACTGGATGGTTGGGTGAAGAGCAGTAAGGTAACTACGTATGAGGGGCTTTACAATCTGATTGCTTGGGAGCACTTGTACAGTTTATGTTTTCCAGAGCTGCGCCAACACCTGATTGACAGCAAGCTGACTGACCCCAGGAAGCTTGCGCAGGAAGCGGACCGCTGGGAGAGCACCAGGGTCCAAAAGAGGTATTGGGGAGACCATGCCAAGGGTGGGCAGGGTCCCTCTCAGAAGAAAGGGGGTTGTAGAAAGGGGGGGGTAAGGGCAAACAGGGGGAGTTCTCTAAAGGGCCCCAAACTGATTCCCAGGGTAAGGATTCCCAACCCCCCCAGTGAAAAGAAGCCATGGTTCTCCAAAGGGAGCTGAGGTGTAGCCTGCATATCCTGATGAGCCATCTGTGCGAGGAGGGAGGGGAGGAGTGGTCATTCACACCTGAAAGGGCTGGCCTGCCCTCACACAATGCAGTCTCCAACCCCCTGGTGAGTGTCTGGGGCCTGGCCTGGGCAAGGCAGGATTTCACATTCCAAAGAGACTTTACTTTGAAGTAGGCCTACTTCAAAGGAGAAATTGGGTATAAGAAGGGCACCCAAAACCACAGACTTTAGAAACACTTCTGGAACCAAGAGGAACCTCTGCCTGGTGAAGAGCTGAATAGCTGAGGAAGATGTGCTGCCCTGCCTGTGACTGTGCTTTTGTGGCGCTTTCCTGCAGTGCTGCTTCTGCCAGAGTAAGAGGGCAAAGACTGGACTTTGTGTGCCTTCCATCTTGTGAAGAAATCTCCAAGAGCTTGATTTAGAGCGTGCCTCCTGTTGTTTGAAGTCTCAGGGACAGCAAAGACTTCTCTCTGCCAGCACCAGGAGTCTCTGGAGAGACTCCTGCTCTGACAAGTGGTGCCCTATCCAGTCCCTGGGCCCTTGAAAGGAAAGCTGGTGGAAATCCAAGGAAATCAACTTCGGACGACTTCGGACCGATGCCGCTGCTGAATCCGGTGACACAGCCTGCACCCGACGCCGTGACCTTCGCTGGTACGTGACGCTCTTCGCAGGCCCGACGCCGCTGCAGCTCGCTGGAGTCCGCGACTCCGTGGAAGTCGCCGCACCACGTCGTGACCGATGCTGCTCGAAGTGCGCGGATTCAACGTTTCGCACAGACGCCGCGATCCCCGACTTCGCGCATCGGCTTGTTTTCACTCTTCACCAAAGGTACTGTACTTGGGGGTCTACGCGACTCCGTGTCCGGCGCCGCTTGTGTTGGCTTGTTGGGAACTACTCCGTCACAACGCCGTGTTAACACCTCATCGTAGCATTTTTGTTTCTAAGCGCTATTTTTGAGTTTAATCTTTAAAAATTCATAACTTGACTTGTGTATGTTGGATTTTTGTCGTTTTGGTCTTCTTTTGTTTAGATAAATATTTCGTATTTTTCTAAACTGGTGTTGTGTCATTTTGTAGTGTTTTCATTAAGTTACTGTGTGTGTCGTTACAAATACTTTACACCTAGCACTCTGAAGTTAAGCCTACTGCTCTGCCAAGCTACCAAGGGGGTAAGCAGGGGTTAGCTGAGGGTGATTCTCTCTTACCCTGACTAGAGTGAGGGTCCTTGCTTGAACAGGGGGTAACCTGACTGTCAACCAAAGACCCCATTTCTAACATTGGTGGCAGCGGTGGGATTTGGACTTGTATTTGTACTTGACATACAGTGATTAAGTGTATACTACTTTTTGAGTTCAGACCACTATGTGACCACATACTACTTGTTTTGTGATCTTTTGATTTTTTCTCTTTGGGACTGTTTTTGTTCTACTTCCATTTTTTCCCCGCTGATTCCTTGATTCACTTTCTTTGGAACTTCATTTCGGAACTTGTTTTTCTGCCTTTGGAACTTTGCACTTGTTTTTGAATCTTCATCATGTCCCATGCTGGAGATCCATCAGTTGGAGCTGACTTTGACCTTGAGAAATTGGAGAGTTATACCAAAGCTCAGTTGAAGCAGTTCTGTAAAAGTTTTGACTGTCCCATTAAGAGCTCATCCAGGAAGGAGGAGCTGCAAAAGGCGTTGAGGGCCTGGGTGTCAGCCAAGAGCACTGAAGGGCACACAGAGGATGAGGGAGATGAGGAGGATGAGGAAGAGTGTTCAGTACACAATGGTATTGTGGGTGGGCCTGTTATGTCCAGGGAGAAGGTCTCCAGGGCAGGTAGCAGTGTCTCATCCAAGGGTCTGACACCTGAGGAGTTACAGGACAGACAGGCAGAAAGGGAGTACCAATTGAAGCAGAGGAGGCTAGCCCTTGAGGAGAGGAAGTTAGCGATGGCTCACAAGCTTAGCTTGAAAGAGATGGATCATAGAAGCCAGTCCAGTAGAGATGGTGGCAGCAACCCTACAGTACAGCCCTGAGAGGAGGGTGCACAATCCAAAAGACCTTGTGAAAGATTATAAGAGGGAGGATGACATATACTTGTGGTTCAAAGGGTATGAGTCTGCTCTCCACATGAATCTGGTCCCTGAAGCTCATTGGGGGGCGGGTCTGTGGAAGCACTTTGAGGTAGAGGGGAGGGATACACTGACAGCCTTAGAGGATGCTCAGAATCTCACCTACTCTAACATGAAGGATGCCTTGCTTACAAGGTATGGTCTTACCCCTGAGAAGTACAAGGATAAGTTTAGGTCCTACAAGAAGAAGGAATCCCAAACATGATTGGAATGTGTTGATTCTTATTGCAGGTCACTGGATGGTTGGGTGAAGGGCAGTAAGGTAACTACGTATGAGGGGCTTTACAATCTGATTGCTTGGGAGCTGTGCCAATACCTGATTGACAGCAAGCTGACTGACCCCAGGAATCTTGCGCAGGAAGCGGACCGCTGGGAGAGCACCAGGGTCCAAAAGAGGTATGGGGGAGACCACGCCAAGGGTGGGCAGGGTCCCTCTCAGAAGAAAGGGGGGTGTAAGGGCAAACAGGGGGAGTTCTTTAAAGGGCCCCAAACTCTTTCCCAGGGTAAGGATTCCCAACCCCCCAGTGAAAAGAAGCCATGGTTCTCCAAAGGGAAGCCAGTGGCAGGTGGTCCCCCACGTAAGTGTTATGCATGTGACCAGGTGGGTCAAGTGAGGGGGGACCCCAAATGCCCCAAAAGTACACCGGCACCCACTGGTGCACCATCCCAGGGTTTGGCCAGTGTAGCGCTTGGGGAGGAGTTGGTTTCAGGTGGGTGGGAACCAGCTGAGATGACCCTTGTCTCATTAGGGGACAGTGAGATGGTCCAGAGAACCCTAGTGCCTGAAAACACTAAGAAGTACAGGCAGTGGGTGACCATTAATGGACAGAGGGTGTAGGCTCAGAGAGGCACAGGAGCCAGTGTGACTACAGTGAGGAGTCAGCTGGTGTCTGAAGAGCAGATTGATCCCCGGGTACTTCACCAAGTAGCTGCAGTGGACAACTCAGAGAGCCTGTGCAGAGTGGCACAGGTTCCCTTTGAATGGGGGGGGGTCTCAGGGGCCTTGAAGGTAGCTGTGAGTCCAACCATGCCTGTTGATTGTTTGCTAGGCAATGACCTGGAGGATTCCCCTTGGAAGGAGGAGGAACACAGGTCTCACTTGGAGATGTTGGGTCTGCCTGGGTGGGTATGCGTATTCACCCGGTCAATGGCAGCCCGTCAGGGTAATCAAGAGCCCCTGGAGCCTGAAACAGTGGCCCAGGGGACCGCTAAGAAGAGGAAGGGCAGGGGGCGCGGGAAACCGGCCCCAGAAGTTCCCACAGTCCGGGAGGAGGCGGAGCCTGAGGGTGACGCCCCGGAGCCTACAGGGGAACAGGTGGCTGAACTGGGGGAGGTCCCTGAGCTGTCGCAGTGGCAGCAGGAAGGCGGACCCACCAGGGAAGCATTCTGTGCAGCACAGAAGTCATGCCCTACTTTGGAGGGTTTGCGGCAGCAGGCGGCAGACCAGGTGGCTGGCAAGGATACAGGATCACACCTGATTTATTGGGAGGATGACCTCCTGTATAGCGAGCCTAAGGTTCCTGAGCCTGGGTCAGCCCGTGTGCTGGTGGTACCCCAGTGCTTCAGGGCCTTCCTACTGGGGTTGGCTCATGATGTGCCTTTAGCTGGACATTTGGGGCAGGACAAGACCTTTGAGAGGCTTGTCACCCACTTTTACTGGCCCCTAATGCGCAGGCACTCAGATGCCTGGGCCCTTGAAAGGAAAGCTGGTGGAAATCCAAGGAAATCGACTTCGGACGACTTCGGACGACGCCGCTGCTGAATCCGGTGACACCGCCTGCACCCGACGCCGTGACCTTCGCTGGAACTCGACGCTCTACGCAGGCCCAACGCCGCTGCAGCTGGCTGAAGTCCACGACTCCGTGGAAGTCGCCACACCACGTCGTGACCGACGCTGCTCAAAGTGCGCGGATTCAACGTTTCGCACAGACGCCGCGATCCTTCGAGCATCGGCTTGTTTTCACTCTTCACCAAAGGTACTGTACTTGGGGGCTACGCGACTCCTTGTCCGGCGCCGCTGGTGTCGGCTTGTTGGGAACGACTCCGTCACGACGCCGTGTTAACACCTCATCGAAGCATTTTTGTTTCTAAGCGCTATTTTTGAGTTTAATCTTTAAAAATTCATAACTTGACTTGTGTATGTTGGATTTTTGTTGTTTTGGTCTTGTTTTGTTTAGATAAATATTTCCTATTTTTCTAAACTGGTGTTGTGTCATTTCGTAGTGTTTTCATTAAGTTACTGTGTGTGTTGGTACAAATACTTTACACCTAGCACTCTGAAGTTAAGCCTACTGCTCTGCTAAGCTACCAAGGGGGTAAGCAGGGGTTAGCTGAGGGTGATTCTCTTTTACCCTGACTAGAGTGAGGGTCCTTGCTTGAACAGGGGGTAACATGACTGTCAACCAAAGACCCTATTTCTAACACTAAGTAACCTTAAAGGGGAAGGAGTTGCACTTGACGTGCGCATGCGTCTTCGTGACGTTCCGCAACAAGATCAGGAGCGAGAACTGCCTAAAATAATAGTGGAAACATATTCCAGTATCGGTCGAGATAGCCTTGGGGCTAGACCAGAAAAACCTCAATTTCAGGGTAAAATTAATAAAGACAATACTAAGCAACAACCATGAGGGTAATAACAAACGCTGGGAGAAAAAACAACAAACATCTAAAAAAGAAAGGAGAGAATCTCCACTCACGGAGACCCCACAGAATAGGTATAATCTCAGAAATAGAGAGAATATAAAAACGCCTGATAGATATCAATATACTGATATACGCCAATCTCGTTCCTTTCAGGACTCATCAGAAAAGAGAAATGAGAGAGGTGGCCGATCAGAGCGGAGAACAGAGTATGTGAAACCGAAACAGGAATCACAACACTCTTCAGAGGTTTCTGTTAAGAAGGAAGAGAAACCAGTACAACAAAAACAACAGTTTAAAAAGAAAAAAGTGGTAGCTGTCTCAGTTAGACATGCCACTCAGGAAGAGGGTTCTCTTGAAGAACAAGAACTGGGCTCTAGCACTGCTAGACAGCGCGGCAGAGGTCACAATAGTTCACTGGAGTCTTCTAGAGCATTGGAGGTGAAAGCAACTGATGACTTCATACAAGTAGAAACAGCGGATATGCGTGTCTCCGAACCCGATAGGGTGTATAGAGTAACTCTACAATTAGAAGGAGACATTGAACGCACCATACACGCAATCTTCTGGGATCGTGTAGTTAAAATATATGACATTTTGTTGGCCGCCTGATTTTGTCCGCACCTGCTCAGCTGGGGAGGAGGTTATTAGACCTTCCTTCGCGCCCCTTGTTCCAGAGGAACTTGCTGAGTCATATTCAATAGAATGGGCTCTCGCACAAGCACCTGCGTTATATAGAAATCATGTAGGGTGGGACAGGGATTCTCCATACCATGTAATTCCCATTAAAGGTGAACCTCAGCCACAACCGCAGTATCCCATAAAACATGAAGCAAGGGCACCGGTGAGAGAAATACTTACGCAATTAGAATACCAGGGGGTGATTTACTCACCGATGAATAATCCCTTATTTCCTGTAGTTAAACCGGACCATTCATACAGAATAGTCTTAGACTACAGACATTTAAACGGAAATACACGTACATATGCAATACAAAATTTGCATAGCGCTGCACTAATGAGCAATATTGTGCGAAAAAAGTATAAAACAACTTTGGATATCTCAAATGGATTCTTCTGCCAGAATATAGTGCCTGAAAGCAGAGACTTAACAAGCTTTAGCTCACTAGGCTCCCTTTGCCTCAGGGGTATAAGAACAGCCCAGGACTGCTTGCAGCTCGTGTGACTGCTATTTTACACGAGTTGGACCCTGAAGCATTGTCATCTGTGGATGATATATATCTCATGGATGACGAATAACTACAACATTTAAGACGGGTAGCCCGCATTGTTGTAGGGTTTTCCGAAGTCGGCTACAAATTTAACTTCAAAAAATCAAAAATTGCCTTCCTCAGCATCCTGTTCCTGGGATGTGAGCTGTCAAATGAAGGGAAGAGCCTAGCGCCACAATTTTTAGAAAAATGTGCACAATTGCAACCACCAAATACGATAAAAAAACTACAATCATTGTTGGGCTTTCTAAATTTTGGTAGAACATACATTCCTGATTATGCTACACGCATAAAACCTTTAAATTAATTAATACATCCTGTTTTTTCAGGCAAATACTGGACAATTGAACACACACATACTCTTCGAGAGTTACAAGCAGACATGCTAGCAGCAAACAAAACATCTACACACACGGGACAATAAGACACATTTGGTCATCAGGGTAATAGCTGGGGCCATTGGGTTTACTTATGTCACATTTAATGAAGGTGAGACAGTCCTGATTGCATACAAATCACACCTGTATTCCGCTGCTGAACAACAATTTGCACTCACAGAGAAAATACTCACTGCTGTACAGATGTCTGTTATTAAAGAAAGACCTCTTGCCCAAGGAAAATGCATTATTTTCATTTCTCCTGTTCCGGCCCTTGAGGCTGTTACAAATGCTA
This sequence comes from Pleurodeles waltl, assembly GCF_031143425.1. Lineage (NCBI taxonomy): Eukaryota > Metazoa > Chordata > Amphibia > Caudata > Salamandridae > Pleurodeles > Pleurodeles waltl. The sequence continues at coordinate 1,444,778,320 of NC_090447.1, forward strand.
GTGTCCCGAACGCAAAAGCACTTCATCCAAGATGGATACAATGGGCTACGTCTCTAACAGCCACTGATGTAGACTACATTTTTGACCCAAAGTTACAAACTCAAGAATTTCTACAATATGAAGTTGAATATCCAGTTCTCGCTGACACCTTGCCAATTGATCAATATAATGTAGTCATGTACACCGATGGCTCAGCGCAACCAGCGATTGGAACTAAACATCAAGATTCTGCTGCATGTGCGGTCGTGAGTGGCTATATGGAGGGGGAGAAATTCTGTCCCCAACATACCTATACACAGACCTTAGAGGATTGTACAGCACAATTAGCTGAGCTGAAAGCCCTACTAATGGCACTAGAACATACAGATCCGACACAGTTCACACTGATTGTTTGTGATTCATATTATGGCATCCAGTCTTTTAATGAATACCTGCATTACTGGCGCTTAAATGGGTTCAGAGATTCGAAAGGCAACACCATAAAACACAGACTACTGTGGGGGAAGGTAGAAGACCTGAAAGAGACGCTACCCAAAGTCCATGTTGTGCATACACTTGGACACCAGCGTGTTGGGATACACGTTGCTGGAAACACTTTGGCTGATGAAGCCGCAAAGTCGGCAGTGGCAGTTGCCACTGTAGCTGCAGTGACTCGTTCGAGTTTCAAACCAGACACAGACATTATGGCTGCCATAAAAGGTACGGTTGATGGTACACCTTATCCTAAAGGATTTCCTGATAAATACCAATACTTGATGTGAAGTATGCTGAACGCTGAAGTTAAAATTCCAGGTGTAGGCGTACGCGACATCCCCAATAAAGATGTAAGACCACAATTGATTAAAGCAGCGCATGAGGGGGTGGCATCTGCACATGCTGGCGTGGCTAGTACAATTTCACTCTTGCAGGCCCGTTATTGGTAGCCTGGTCTCTATAAAGAGGCTAAGCAGTATGTCCTTTGTTGTGACATCTATCAACAAATTAAAGTTTCCACATCTAAGCGCCCGCCGCAGACCCCCCTCTTAATCTCAAATAGACCATTACAATGTGTGTACTTGGATCATTGCGGTCCATTAACACCTGATAGTGCATACAAATATATACTAGTCGCTGTTGATTCTTGCTCCAGATTTGTGTGGGTGTTTCCACAACGCTCGGCTGACGCTCGGACTGTTATTAAAGATTTGCGAGTCTTTGTCGGTACATATGCAGTTGCGGCATTCCATTCGGCCCAGGGCCCTGCTTTTGCCTCAAGGGCATTCAGGGACACCATGGCTTTGTTGGGGGTCCAGTTCCAGTACTCGTCTCCATTTCATCCCGAGGGAAGTTCAGTTGTGGAGCGATTAAACCGCGATTTAAAGCAATCCTTAACGGCCAGAGTCTTAGGTACGGGTCGTAGTTGGCTAACCCACTTGTGTGGAGTTCAGAGAGCCCTAAATAACCTGCCTAGAAGGTCCCTGGGGGTCATACTTCATAAGAGTGCCTGTTCGGAACACAAATGTTTGTTCCGCATCTTGATGGTCCTGGTGTGGAGGTGGCGGAAACACCTTTTGACATAAATGATTGTGTCACTGTTTTACAGGAATTACAGCAGTTCCGTTAAGATAACTCTTCTAAAAGTGCTGCCTCCACAGGAATTAAGGATGTGGCAGTAACACCTACCGGCTGGATTCCCAGAGTTGGGGATCTTGTGCGGGAAAAGGTTGCAGTGAAAAAATAATTTGGTCCTTCTTATCGAGCACCAGTCCCTGTGTTGGGGATACACGGTACCAGAACTGTTATCCTACCACCGTTGCCAGGTGCCAAAGAAAACCGCTTTGTTTGGATTGACAATGTCAAGTTACAACATGTGGACGATTCTACACAGCCGACCAAAAGGAACGTCCAGTAGCTCACGAATCCCTCTCACCACTGGAGAAGAAGTTCCGCTTCAAGTTATCTATACTAACACTGATGCCTCTCCGAGCTTGGGGAGGGTGGATGATGATGATCTCGCATTGGTTCCACTAACAGCGAGCAACTTAGAAACATTTGATCAAGTCACTATGACTACAAACGTGACAGATGGTGCTGTCTACAGTGTCCCGCCACGGCAAACACCTACTCCTCCATTGACTACGGCAACGCCTTTTGCACGAACTGCCTCTGGTTACTTTGCCGACAATTCGATGGTCTATCGGACTTGTTTGCCTCTGCAACTGCTGACCTGTCAGGTCCACGTGAGCTGATACATTGGCTTAAAAATACGTATTTTATTTTTCCATGGAATTATCTGTGGCTTTTCTTGACTGTCCTAGCATTTTTTCTTTGGATTGGGTTTGTCATTACCTTTTTTCTGTTAATACATGGTCATTTCCTTCCCGAGAGATCAGTGGTTGAACAGGTGGAGGAGGTATTGAAACCACATTTTTCATCACATAAGGTTCGAAGAGGCTTGTCCTTTGTGAACATTTCTGCAGTACCAATTCCAGATGGGATTGTGTGGGATAAAGTAATGTTTGATATACACGGTCCCACTGAAATAATTCAAATACCGTATGTGTTAAAGTTATCCATGAATGATATAGTTATACCAGGCATTGTATTTGATGATTGGGATGTGAAAACAGTTGATTCGATGATGACAGACCTGCAATATTATACTGTCTATGAAAATGAGGATGTTTACCAGTTTAAGGACAATTATGGTGACATGTTTTGCTATAATTATTATGGGCACCACTTCATACATAAAGCGAGCAGTCCAAAAACGATATTTGATTATACACAATAGGAACATTGCCAAACTCCCCCGCAAGGGAGTTCAAAAACGTATTTTGAAAAATTTGCGTATTTTTCTGGGCATCATCAAAAAAATGCTGAGTCATATTATTTTAAGATAACTCCGACTAGGGATAAACAAATGTTGTTGACCAACACAAAATGTATATATTCTGACTCCTTTGTTTCCCGGTTATCAATTGGAGGTTATGAAGATTGGTCAAAAAATGTTGATTTGAAAAGTGTTTGGGGAACAAAAAATTGGCAAATCAAGAGTAGAGAAACATTGTTTAGAGCATGTCTCATGCCCGTTCAAATGATTTTTTAGAATGAAACAGTACAACAGACCAGTTGCTTAGGCTTAGCTACAATTAGAGAATTAAACAGGCCCAGTATACCTGCCCCTGCAAAATTTAATAACTGACAAAAGTACACAAATGCAACTTTTAGTGAGCTTAATGAGTGGGTTCAGAATGGTACATTTACTACTTCACTGTCACGTCCAGGAAGGTGGTTATTGTGGCCAATAGATACCAATGGGTGTCATCAACGTTTTGTCACCTCCTCGGGGGGTTTCCGAATGAGTAGGTCAGACCCTCGCTATATATCACCAGAACACGCTGAAATAATTACAACATATAGGGCCTGATTCTAACTTTGGAGGACAGTGTTAAACCGTCCCAAAAGTGGCGGATATACCACCTACCGTATTACGAGTTCCATAGGATATAATGGACTCGTAATACGGTAGGTGGTATATCCGCCACTTTTGGGACGGTTTAACACTGTCCTCCAAAGTTAGAATCAGGCCCATAGTGTAGGAAAATTGTGCCAACAGTGGCTAAAATCATCCTCACTAGATGGGGTTAAGACACATCTCAGTCTCCTGTCTAACAACACTGACTTACAAGATTTTTTGTCAGGACCAAAGATACCACGTAGGAAGCGTTTCTTGTATGAGGTATACAGTGAAATATGGAAACTTTCCCAACAAGAGGCTGCAGCCCGGTTAAGGCAGATCGATCAGGAAAATTTGAAAAAGGCATTAGCTGTTGTGGATAATGGAATTCACACCTTGTCCGACCGGATATATACAATTAACAACATTATTTCTTCTGCCATAGACATTATACGATCTGAAATGTCTTCTTTATATCATGGACAGAGTCAGACCAGGTCCATCATGCAGTTGGGTTGGATGCTTCAGACATTGAAAGCAGGTCGCGTTCCGTGGCAGCACATCAGTGCCAGGGATATATTTTTTCCTTTAATTTAACGCGACACCAACAACTAATGGCTAAGAAGGAGGCAACTTATGTCATGCTCAACATTGAAAAGATAGAAAGATTGCCTTTTACCGTGGCTGAGATTCCCTCAGCAGAGTGGTTGATACACGGGGTCATTAATCTGCCTATTTCTACATTACAATTCACTTCTTGTTTGAAACATGTTCCGGTAGGCAGATATGAAAAGTTGGGAGATAGTTACATCCATGAGGTGTGGGAGCTTCCCTTCTCGTACAAATGCCTCAATGGCATGAAAGAGGTCTTTCTTAGTGGCAGTGAATGTGAGACTTCAGTCAGCCATTCGATGATTTGTAAGCAGCTGTCCTTGCATGGGGCGTGTAATGCTTCGGTTGTGAACTTGGCTTGCTATCTGAAGGGAGTTCCAGTTGCCTTGATTAAATGCACGTTCCAGGTGCTTTCAAACGACAGCTATGTCCTCCTCAATAGTGAAGACTGTTGTGGCATGCGGGCTGGAATAGTTTACGTTGTTTCGGTCACTAAGGTCGTTACATGCTGCGGGAACGTGTTGTTTCCCCCCACTAAAATTAGGGAGGTAGCAGATATTTGGCCTCACATTGCTACTTCCAAGGTGAATTTTGACAAGTTAAGTAGACTAAAGGCTTTATTGTTTCAGAAGCATGTGGCCCTTACATCTGCACACGAGATCTACGCACTTCAGGTGGCAAGGTCATCGGCGGAAATACAGTCCCTGTTAAATACAAACTTTCAGAGACACTTTGGTGAACTCGTGGGACGTGTATTTAATGCGTCCAGCACGGCTGGATTAGCAAATTTTTTCAAAGCTGTTGGTATTGGTTTTGTTCACACCTTTTCCTCCATATTCGGTTTGATACCTTCGGCTATTCATTCAATTTTCGGAAGCATTTTTGGGGGATTTCCGATAACTTTGGCTTTATTAGCCGGCATTTTGCTGTTGCTGTTGTTTTTCCGCAATGGCTGTCCCGCCGCAACAAGGAGGAATGAGGGCGCTCCCATCAGCGCAGGTGTGTCGTGAACACATGATGCAGCACTTTGGAGCAACACTCCTGGAATATTTGGAGTGTGACTGGTCTCTGTCATTCAGACTGGTTTTGGATTGTGTGCAGCCCGTGTTTTGGTGCCGTTGGTGCTCTTTTGAACATGCACTGGATGTTTGTCTCTCACAGCAACGCCCCTCAGTGCTTGATGCTGATCTGTTGATGTTCTTGATGAGGTGGCTGCGTTTGCTCAGAGAAGCTGATTACGAGCTACCCTTCCTGGAGGAAGTTGATATTGACTCGTTCATATGCACTGCACGGGATGCCGCCTTGGTTGACACTGGGGCTCTGGAACACACCTGCTCCTTGGAAGTTTTTGGTGTGGACTTACCGGTTCTGTCATCTGCCGAGGTGGAGAATCTCCTGCTTTCCATGACTAATGCTTGATTTGGAACTATCCTAAATTGACATTTTTCTTTGAATTCGGCATTGGGCCGCATGCTCACTTTAAAATTGCAAAATAGTATGCTTGTGTGTCCTCTTAACTTGTTAAAGTTGAATAGGGTTTCAAATATATTTTAGCTTAGGGCATTTTTATATTCGGCTTAACCCACTTTCTACCGACAAGGGAAGGGTGTAGTGTAGCCATTTTTAATATAGCTTCATGCACGTTAGTTTAACATACTAGGCCACAGTGCACTTTGCCCTAGATACATTTTATTCAGCCTCACACTGTTATTTTACAATAACCAGTTTTACAGTCTTGTTTTTATTTCCTTCTATCACACTGTTTAGCTTAGTTCAGCACTGTGTTCTCAAATAATGCATTCTGGATCGCCCTGTGCTTCAGTCAAGGCTACAGTCTGGTACATTGCCGGTAAACGTGATAGAAAGTTTAGTCTCCAGTATTCGTAGAAAATACACATCCTTATGTAAGGACATTTTCTTAGAACATCTGCGTGTTAGTTATAAAAACACTTCCTAGTCCTAGTATACAGGGAGTGCAGAATTATTAGGCAAGTTGTATTTTTGAGGATTAATTTTATTATTGAACAACAACCATGTTCTCAATGAACCCAAAAAACTCATTAATATCAAAGCTGAATATTTTTGGAAGTAGTTTTTAGTTTGTTTTTAGTTTTAGCTATGTTAGGGGGATATCTGTGTGTGCAGGTGACTATTACTGTGCATAATTATTAGGCAACTTAACAAAAAAAAATATATACCCATTTCAATTATTTATTATTACCAGTGAAACCAATATAACATCTCAACATTCACAAATATACATTTCTGACATTCAAAAACAAAACAAAAACAAATCAGTGACCAATATAGCCACCTTTCTTTGCAAGGACACTCAAAAGCCTGCCATCCATGGATTCTGTCAGTGTTTTGATCTGTTCACCATCAACATTGCGTGCAGCAGCAACCACAGCCTCCCAGACACTGTTCAGAGAGGTGTACTGTTTTCCCTCCTTGTAAATCTCACATTTGATGATGGACCACAGGTTCTCAATGGGGTTCAGATCAGGTGAACAAGGAGGCCATGTCATTAGATTTCCTTCTTTTATACCCTTTCTTGCCAGCCACGCTGTGGAGTACTTGGACGCGTGTGATGGAGCATTGTCCTGCATGAAAACCATGTTTTTCTTGAAGGATGCAGACTTCTTCCTGTACCACTGCTTGAAGAAGGTGTCTTCCAGGAACTGGCAGTAGGACTGGGAGTTGAGCTTGACTCCATCCTCAACCCGAAAAGGCCCCACAAGCTCATCTTTGATGATACCAGCCCAAACCAGTACTCCACCTCCACCTTGCTGGCGTCTGAGTCGGACTGGAGCTCTCTGCCCTTTACCAATCCAGCCACGGGCCCATCCATCTGGCCCATCAAGACTCACTCTCATTTCATCAGTCCATAAAACCTTAGAAAAATCAGTCTTGAGATATTTCTTGGCCCAGTCTTGACGTTTCAGCTTGTGTGTCTTGTTCAGTGGTGGTCGTCTTTCAGCCTTTCTTACCTTGGCCATGTCTCTGAGTATTGCACACCTTGTGCTTTTTGGCACTCCCGTGATGTTGCAGCTCTGAAATATGGCCAAACTGGTGGCAAGTGGCATAGTGGCAGCTGCACGCTTGACTTTTCTCAGTTCATGGGCAGTTATTTTGCGCCTTGGTTTTTCCACACGCTTCTTGCGACCCTGTTGACTATTTTGAATGAAACGCTTGATTGTTCGATGATCACGCTTCAGAAGCTTTGCAATTTTAAGAGTGCTGCATCCCTCTGCAAGATATCTCACTATTTTTGACTTTTCTGAGCCTGTCAAGTCCTTCTTTTGACCCATTTTGCCAAAGGAAAGGAAGTTGCCTAATAATTATGCACACCTGATATAGGGTGTTGATGTCATTAGACCACACCCCTTCTCATTACAGAGATGCACATCACCTAATATGCTTAATTGGTAGTAGCCTTTCGAGCCTATACAGCTTGGAGTAAGACAACATGCATAAAGAGGATGATGTGGTCAAAATACTCATTTGCCTAATAATTCTGCACTCCCTGTAGGTCAGAGGGAGATTCCGGCCAGGAACCTACAACTATATGCTGACTTCCCCGTTGCGGATGCTGATGCAGATTACAGGCCTTTGCTCAGGTATGAGGGTTGATGTCCTCCCGGGGAAACCTGAAAGGCAAGCTTAGAGCTTCACATGCTGAGCTCGAACTATAACTTAGAGAGAACATAATTTAGCAGCACTATGATAGCTTTATTCTTGTGTTTCACTCTCATCGTTACTATTTTAATCCTACTGTGTTGTGTACTTCTGGTTATTCCAGCTCACGCTTTGCTATCTAAAATGCAGTCGTTTTATGAAACCAATCTTTAAAACCTAAACTGCCTTTGTCATTTATATATGAGACCGCACTGTGTATGAGAGAACCTGTTGTGACCTGAGTGACCACGACTTCCCTGGGAAGTGCTAAGATGTCATGCGCTTGGCTGCCCAATTGTCTCTCCCATTTGGGAGAGATGAGGCACTGCTAGTTAGTCAGAGCAAAACCCGGATTTAGAGTGCCAAGGGTCCTTCACCGTGGGTCAGACTTAGTCCCCCACACTGCGAACGATCTTGGCGCTCAAAATCCAGTAGTCTCATTAGGATAATGAGAGCCTACGCAACAAATTCAAGGGCTCATGATGACCGGCTTCCATATTATTTTTTTCTATGATGCTTGTGGTAGACAGAGGTATCAATATAAATCCAGCATTTCAGATGGTTCTGCATCAGCAAATTTATAGTGCTAGTAGTAACCGCCTAAATTGTTACTTCAATTATTTCTGGGAGGCATAGTTTACACTATGAAGTCATCTGAATTGCAGTGCAGTGTTGATTGTTGAATTGCCTGGGGTGCAGTGCAGCAAGACAGGTGTTATATGATTGATTTGTGTCTCTAGCTCGTTATGGCAGGTTAGTGCTACCAGGATGCAGCACAGAGTGATTAGTAAGCATGCTTGGAATGGTCTGTAGTGTGGTGACTTAGGGACATATTTATGAAAAGTGGTGCTGCACCCGGTGCAGTGCCACTTTTCATGCACCCCTTAGCGGCCTCCTAACGCCATCATGTGTGCGCCGTATTTAAAATACGGCGCACCATGGCGGTAGTTAGGATGACTGGTGTCATAATTTTTTATGCTAGTCCAGTGCTTTGCAGGATTAGCGTAAATAATTTTGAAGCTAATCTTGCAAAGCACAAAGAAATCAATGGGAGCCCCTATGCCGATAGAAATGGTGTAAAGGAATCTCATAGATTCCTTTGCGACATTTTCTACGCCCCCCAGTCCCGAAACACCCCCCTTGCATACATTATGCCTGGCACAGGAATAATGTGGTGCAAGGGCTTACAAAGTGGCGCAATGCATTGTGCCACTTTGTAAATATGGCGCAGGGAAAATGTCACTTTAGTTCTGCCTTAGCATTAAAAAAATGACGCTATGGTGGTGCAAAACTGGCGCTAGGGGCTCTTAAATATGTCCCTTAGTTTCCCAACTATCCAGTGCAGTAAGCTGTTTTATCAGCGTTATGATTCAGAGCTCTCTACTGCAGTATTGTCTCTGATTACAGTGCAGTAGAGTGGATTAATGCTAGTATGATGCAGCAGTGTGATGGGTTACTGTTCCTATAATACAGTGTAGTGTGCTTGGGCACGGTCACCATTGTGCAATGAGGTTGATTACTTGCACAGGGAGGCTGTGAAATGTTATGGGTGAGTGTACCAAGGAGGCAGTGTAGAATGCCAGGAGTCTGCTTAGTAGTGAGGATGGTTAGTGTCCTAGGATGCAGCGTAAGGCTTTGTATTAGCATCCCTACGGTGTTCACTTGTGAGTCTCTGTTCCTATAATTTTGTGCATTTTCCCTATTGTACGCAGCAGTGTGGTGGATTAGTGGTAATAGGATGCGGTGTTGTGAGCTGCTGCCTCGAAGGTACAACAAAGTGCCTTTGTGATGCAATGCATTGTTATTGGTTATTATTGCCAGGGTGTAGTATGGTTGTTGAGTGCCCCAGGATGTTGAATAACAAGGTGTTTTCGTGTCTTTGGCATTTGGTGCAGTGTTGTTTGTTTCCCTCTGATACAGGGCATTGTGCTATGTTGGTGTCCTATTGGGCAATGGGGTATACTAGGATAGTGTCTAAGGAATATGGTACAGAGTGGTGGACTGGTGTCCCTATAATGTTTTCACTATGGTGGTTAGTGTCGCTAACAGCCAGTGTATCGTGAGCTAGCGTCACGGGTTCTTCAACGTTAACACTCATTTCTCCTCTCTTTACATACCCACCCTCTATTGATATTGACAACCGTGCCTCCTGGTATGCAGATACTACAAAGCTGTAGAAGTGGAAGGTATCCTCTAGTTCTCCTACTCTACCTCTTCTAACATGCTATTAGTCCTGCCAGCCCCAGAAAGAGGTATCACCCATAAAAGAATCCCATACTGCTCTTGTGATACCACCCACCACCTCCACACTAGCCCATTGCCCATGATAGTATAGGTGACATGTCCGAATCTTGTAGCCTTCTGACTCCCTGACTGAGATTTATGATTCATGCTCCATCATCAACATGTACCCTGAAAGAGGTCGCATGAAAAAGGGAGTGTGGTTTTCTTGTGCTGTGTTCCTCATTTCATTGCTCTTGTTCACACTTTTTCTCTGATATGCTGCCAATGGCATTTGGGAAGCCACCAATAATATAAAAAGATCTGTGTGTTTTCTGTATCTGTTGTGAAGTCTGTGGAGTTGATGAGGCATGCCACACGATGATTAAGTGCCACCGTGACGAACCATAGTGCCTTGATGAACGATGCTTAAATATGTCATTCCCCCTATCCCCTATGGAGACACAGACAATTTAGTATAAAAACTTCTGTGGCCCTGGCTGAAAAATCTAATGATCTAAAAACTTTATTTGCTAATTAGAAACATCTGTGGGTCAGCCATATGTCTTGCTGCTGGACAAACCTGTAATTCACAATTTTGGCAAGTATAGCTTTGCTAAAGCGGACTCAAGATGTCTTGTTGTTTATTTATTGTTTCTAGTAATCTTTTGGTGTGAGAAATATTTGACCTTCCCATTACTACCCAGTACTATAAATGCATTTTTACATTTTAGGTATGTAACTTTGCAATCAATGTACAAAGGGCCTGTTTTAGACTTTGGCGGACAGATTGTTCCATCACAAATGTGATGCATGGCCCTTCTGCCTTATTACTAATGCATCATATTCTACAGGACTTGTAATAAGGTGGAAGGGATATTCATCACTTTTGTGAATCCCAAAGTTCCTTATCAATAAAAGAGATATGCCTGTTACTTCCTTTGGCACAGTTTCATAATATTATATGAAAGAGATCTTTTAGACCAAGCAGCAGCCAATGTGCAAATGTTAAAATGTGTAAATTTCAAGGAGCTCACAGTGATGACCTAAATAGCATATTTGACTGAACTGGTATAAAATATGGATGTGATATTTTACACAATGCATATTTTTGGAAGGTGTGATCTCATAAGCACAAGAACAATACTCACTTCTTTTAGTCTGGACTTTACATTCATTTCAAACACCACTTCACCTTATTTCACTTACTATTAGACAATCAGGAGAGCATTTGTTGTCTCATGTTACTCATGATTCTTTTAAGGGTGCCCAGTACCACAATGAGAAGACAGGTTGGCTTCTGGGGGAGATGAAGAGATTATTGCCATCCTCACTCGTTATCCCAGCTGACACACCACTTGGGAGTAGAATGACCCATTTCCTTTCAGACAAACAAACACAAATAATTTATATTCATTACCTTCACTTGGGAGAGGATGAAAGCACCATATAGTCTCAGGAATGCTTGAGTCAAAGCAGCATCCTTTGCTTCTGCACTCTGTGGCAGGGATACCACCATGGCCACATTCCGTCCTCTTATTTACTGGTATTAGACATAGATCATTATCTGAAAAAAAAGGAAAATGTTCATTGTCTATCTAACTTTTTCAGTGGTGGAGGTTAAGAACAGCACCCCTTCCCTACCCCCTCTCTACAGGTAAGATACTACCATCTGGCACATTCCAAGGAGCCCGTACATTCCACCAGCCATATATGCATATTTTAATTTTACTCTAATGAAAGATTCATGCACCACCTGCTCAATATCATTGACCATAAAACCCTAATTCACAAGCTGGTTAACACATATGGGGTGTGCCAACCATGTACTGCACTAGTTGTCTTGTTGTCATCCCATAAGGTAACACCTCATACAAATGAGTGCGCCAAAATTCCAAATGCTATTGGTTAACATGTGAATTGCCTCAAGTATCTGTCCTCTCCCCTATTATCTTTAGTGAGCACATTCAGTGTTTCAAAGTCCTCTTCACCAACCACGCCATCTCGATTTATTGCTACAACATTGATACACACTGCATCTGAAAGTCTCCACAGTCAAGGACATTTATCAGCTCAAATGTTGCATCACTTACAACCAAGCCTGGGTGTTCAGAGCCATCCTGAGAGTGAACTCAACAAAGATGAATTCTTTCCTATCACCAACAATTTCAAACAAGTCTAAATCTAGAAATTGGCATCAGTCATGAAGTCTGAAAGTTTCTCACTCAACTTTTCTCGAGGGCAAAATTGCTCAGATTCATTATCAATAATGACGTCTCCCTCAAAACCTATTTCACCAAGAAAATGAGATTGCCAAATATTAGTCCATAGAATCAAGTTTCACTTTTCAGACTGCAGAGCAACTATCCAAGTTTTTATTTTATCTTATCTGGGTGTCAACAGCCTATTACTTACCAGCATACCTTACGCCTCTCAGGCTCTTCGGCTAACGAGTGCTTCATCAAATGATCAAATATGTATAACTGCATTAATTCAACCCTATTGGCCTGCGATGTTTGTTCCTTCTACTTTACATGATTTTCATGACCTTCTGCATGTAATGGAAGGCAATACTACACTAGGCATATTTATCACCCTAGTAGTTAATTGTAGACAAGGACCCACATCATAAGACCTGAAACTAAGAAGTAGAAAAATGAAAGTTTGATAAAATGACTTGCTTTAATTTATGCATTCAAGACGTTGTACAACACCACTCCAAAGGAGGCAAACATGCATCTCTTCAAAAAGCATGCTGTCTTGCACAGAGAAGACACCTCCTTAATCCTTCTGCCTCAGGATCCATCAACATGACAACATGCACAGTCCTTCTTTCCCTCTTGTCCTTATGTACAGTGCCATAGCATGGCCTGCGCCAACTCAGTTCTAGTGGGTCCATCAAAGGTGCGAGGCTCAAACTCCTTAGGTCTCCTGAACAAGGTAGAACTTGACTGCATACCTGCTAAAGCACAGCCTCTGTCATGCCCCGCTCTGCAGATGCTGTTTTTCCCCATTGTTTCACTCTTTTCTAAGAGCTAAGGGAGCTGTCAACCAGCACAGACCAGATGTGGATTGGAGATAGGCTGTAAGGCACAGATGGAAGTAAGTGCAGGGAAATGCCTACTATCTAAAAGTGGCATTTGTGAAATAGTAATGTAAAATCCAACTTCACCAGTAAGTAGGATTTCTTACTACCATTCCAACCGTACCAAAAATGACAAGTCTGCTCCCCTCAGATCAGAATGTACCACTTAAAAGTATATAAGGGAATTTCCATTGCTGGTCTATGAGAGAAGCAGACTTCACAGTACTGAAAAACAACTGTGGGAGATTTTCACTACTAGGACATGTAAAACGTAAAAGTACATATCCTGCCTTTTACGTACACAGCACCCTGCCCTATGGGTTACCTAGGGCCTACCTTAGGAGAGATTTATGTAAGAAAAGAAGAATTTAAGGCATGGCAAGTCGTTTTAAATGCCAATTCAAAGAGGCAGTGAAACTGCACACACAAGCCTAGCAATGGCAGACATGAGACATGGTTGGGGGCTACTTATGTTGGTGGCAAAATCCTTGCTGCAGGCCCACTAGTAGAATTTAATTTACAGGCCCTAGACACATCTAGAACTCTTTACTAGGGACTTATAGGTACATTAAATATGCTTATTGGGTATGAGCCAATGTTACCATGTTTTAGAGAGAGAGCACATGCATGTTAGCACTGGTTAGCAGTGGTAAAGTACACATAGGGGGTTATTACAACTTTGGAGGAGGTGTTAATCCGTCCCAAAAGTGACGGTAAAGTGACGGATATACCACCAGCCGTATTACAAGTCCATTATATACTATGGAACTCGTAATACGGCTGGTGGTATATCCATCACATTTGGGACGGATTAACACCTCCTCCAAAGTTGTAATAACCCCCATAGTCCTAAAGCCAACAAAAACAAGGTCAGAAAAAGAGGATGAGGAAGGCAAAAAGTTTGTGGTGATCCTTCAGAGAGGGCCAATTTTCAACACACCCCCTGCTTCTAGCCTAAAGCCAGGATAGACTTATCAGTACCTTGATGGACTTCCCTGCTTAGGGCGATAGAACTTGGACAAAGACCCTCTGTCTATACTCTCTTGGCCACTGAACTGATGTACCCTTCTCCTCATCTGTGGACCCAATCTGTGAAGCTCCTAACCTTAATTTGCTCACAGATGCATCCCTGTAGGCAGACTGTACCACTATGGCCAACAGACTGATTTGGCCCATTCTACTCTTTGTGTCTGACTTCTATGCCCACCCCAGGAACAATTATGTCCACAGGGACAGCAGCCAACAGAGGCCACTGACAACTATCAATGTCAAGAGCCAGGCCCCAGGCCATCCACTCCTAAGTGGAGGTCCTAAGCGGGGCCAATGGTTATGTTTCTCCACTGGCCTTGGTGCTGGCAGGGAGTTCCCTAGAGGCTCCTGGGGTTTCCCAGACCTCTGAGGCATCTCAGAGTCGGGGGCAGTAGCTCCATGGGTTTTGCACCCTACCTCCACTCTTCTCCTGTCAGTTCAGGTGTGGTATCCTGACATTGGTCAATCAAACCAGGGTCTGTACCCTGAGGCTGAACAGAGGACAGGGGTGAGTCCTCCCTCACCTTTCCCCTACATCCGGGCTCCCGTACCCTTCTCTGGGTAGTGGTACTTCTAGAGAACTAAAATGTTAGGGTGCCTTTAGGGGTCACCCCTCCCAGTTCTCATGCCACCAGGGGTAACTCATTCCCCAGAATGCAGTCTTTGGGTACCTGGGGACTAACTATGACCCTCCTCTGGGTCATCTTCCCACCCCACTCCAGGAATACCAGGTCCAAAAGGTGGAAATAATCCTCCTCATGGGCTGGAGTCACCCTACACATCTGGACGGTATACTGCTCTGGGGAAACTAGTCTCTCCACCATCATGGTATGACTAGCCCCGGTGTCCCGCAGAGCAGTGACTGGGACCCCATTAACTCCCACCTGGCGAAAGTGATGACTCATACCCTCAGGTGCCACCAGCTCACCCTCTGAGTCTATCTCTCAACTGAGGGAGATTATGGCATGGTCTATGACCTGCCCCTGGGAACTACTTCCCCTAAGGTCACATTGGCCACCCCTGTAGAGGTCCCACCAGTGGGCGGCTTCTTAAGACAGACAGAATCCTCCTGCTTGTGTCCTTGCACTCAAAGCAGCGGGGTTGGAAATGGGGCACCCTGGGACACCACCCACCAGGAACCAACACCCTGTTTTTTTTTAGATGGGGCTTGTCTGGGTCATCTTTATCCTCCTCCTCACTCTGCTTAGATTTCCCTTTTCTTACATATATGTCACTCCTAAGGTAGGCCCTAGGTAACCCATAGATAAGGGTGATATGTAGGTAAAAGGCAGGACATGTACTTAGAAGTTTTACATGTCCTGGCAGTGAAAAACGCCCAAAGTTATCTTTCACTAGTGTGAAGTCTGCTCCTCTCATAGGCCAGCATTTGAAATTCCCCAAAATACTTTTAAGTGGTAAATTCTGATTTAAGGGGAGTAGACTTGTCATTTTGGTATGGCCAGAATTGTAGTAAGAAATCCTACTTACTGGTGAAGTTGGATTTTACTTTACTATTTCAGAAATGCCACTTTTTAGAAAGTAGGCATTTCCCTACATTTACTGCCATCTGTGCCTTAAAGTCTGTCTCAAATCCACGCCTGGTCTGTGCTGGTTGATTTATGGTTTATGAATTACTTTATAGAGCATGTGAATACCTAATATGTGCCTTGGTGCTAAGAATCCATAAAATACAAGCAAACTAAAAACAAAGGGAACAGGCAAGGAATACACTGATGTTAGATTATGTTGGAAACAGCCATGATTTCAGTGCTTTATGAAAAGTGAAAAAATTGGTTTGCAGTTTAAGATGTTAAGGCAGTCTTTTCCACTGCAGAACTATACCCCAGTATACAAAACTACACCCTCCCACCCAGGAAGTTGTACCCTTGGGACGGCGATCAGTGCCGATGAGCCTGATCTAAGATGTCTGTTGGGTTCATACCACCTTAATTTTTGAAGCAAAACCTGGGGCCTTAGTGCTATATAAGGTATTATGGGCAATGCACAAAGCTTTGAAAGTCACTCTTTCCTTCACAGTGAGCCAGTGAAGTTCCTTTAGAGCACTTGATGCTGATAAATATTTTGGAAGATTTTTCAGGATCCATGCAGCAGCATTTTGCAGCATCTGCAGTTTCTTAAGAAACAATTGCTACAAGCCCATAGACAGGGCATTAGATTAATCTAGCCTAAAAAGAATAAGGGTGACGATCACTGCCTTCTGTAACTGGTAAGGAATGAATGGGAGTACTTTCCTTATTGATCTAAGAAGCAAAAAACAAGTCAACACCACTTTACTTGCCTGATCTACAAAGGAAAGGTTGGCATTTAAAATGACACCCAGACTTTTTACTTTGGTTGCAGGTGTAGGCAGGACTCCTAAGGAAACTGGCCACCAGAAATGACCCCAAAGAGTAGTGTCCTTACCAAAAGTGAGAACTTTGGTCTTATCTGAATTTAATTTTAAACAATTGGGAGTCATCCATGTTTTGATAGCTTTCATGCAGCTACTAAACCTGGCAGCCACTTCGTCCACATTACTGGAAACAAACCCCTATCTGGGTATCATCGGAATATGCGATAGTGGCGAAATCATAAGAATGGATCAGCTTAGCCAGGGGAGGAACTTATATATTAAATAGCATAGCCCTTAAGGATGACCCCTGGGGAACTCCACATGGAAGGGAGAACAAATTTGAGCAGAAATTCCCCAACACCACTGTCTGTTCTCTGTTACTCAAAAAAGCAGCAATAAGATCAGAATCTACTCCCTGGAACCCAAATACTGACAGTTGTGCAACAGAACTGAATGACTCAAGTATCAAAAGCAGCGGAGAGATCTAAAAGAACCACTGCAGCTCTTCCACCTTTATCTTTGATCTGTCTGATCTCCTCCTCTACTGCAATTAATGATGTCTCAGTACTGAAGCCTGATCTGAAGCCAAACTGTGCCTTATCCAGCAGAGCATTAGTCTCTAGCCATTGGGATGGGTACCAATTCAGATGTTTTTCCAGAGGTATAGCCAGGAATGTAAGGTGCGAGATTGGTCTATAATTTTTCTCTGCATTTGCATCTAAGGTAGATTTTTTTTTAGCAAAGGCAGAATGGAGATCCTTTCCACTCAGTTGGAAAGTCTCTGAGGAAATAATAACATTCAGTAATGTTGTTAGTATTGGAGATAAGCTCCCTGCCACTCCAGGTACTATCTTTGGTGGGCATGGCTTCGAGGGTGCTCCTGATTTTATTTGAGCAATAAGTTCCATGGTCATATCGACCGTCAATAACGGAAAATTAGCAAAAATTTATTTGCATCCTGACGTATTGCTAACTGTTTGTAGAGGAGAAGCAGAGCAAGAAAACTCTCTGTAAACCAATTCTATGTTAGATTTGAAGAAGACAACCAACTTGTCACAAAATTCATGACTCAAAGGGTTACTCGATGAGGAGGCTGTTGCGATTTTAGTTTTTTCTTTGATGATAAGGCATTCATATTCTCCAATATTTTCTCTATACCTGTTTCTCTTTAAGTCGCTATAGTCTATCTGCCACAGCCTTTCAAGTCTACGACACTGCTGTCTCATGTTGAGAAGTAGTGGCAAGAACCAGGGCCCAGGGGCGCTGCCTATGAGACTTAACAATTTTTAGTGGAGCATGTTTCAAGAGTTATGAGTTCATTGTATCTAGTTACCACTATGTTGGATTTGTTACCTAAGTCTGGCTTTACATGCTCTAGACTTTCTGCCAATGCCGATGTGTTTAATTCATTCCATCTTCTTATACCTACATTGTATCTCTTTATTTTTAATACAAAGTCACTTTTGAAAGACAAGATTGAGCTGAACTGCTGCATGGTCAGACCAGGACAAGATTAAAATACCTGCACATGCTAAATACGGATCGTTTGTAAAAAACAGCATCTAAGGTATGCGCTGCACTATGAGTAGCCAGTTTTACCTTCTGATCCAACTAAATTCCCTGTAGTAACTATAAGACAACAGAGGTATCATGATTGTGTCACGGCATCATCAACCTTAAATAGCCTAGAGTAGTGAAGACTAGACTGCTAAATGCACAAAATAGCGGCCCCCGCTCTAACAGGCGGGTGGAGCTGAAAGATCGATACAGTACAAAGTGAGTCAAAAATATTAGTAAAAAGGGATAGTGTTGATTTTGATTGAGTGCTATGAGTTGCCTCCAAAATAGCAGCACTTGTCTTTAGTGAACTGACAGCTCCTCTTGTGCATTCCACCCAGACAGCCATAAACACAGGACACCCAGCTGCATATGCATTCATCTACATACAGATTGGTTTCCCTGAGCAGGAAGGGTGAAGGGGCTCTCACTTACCCCTCAAAGGCCAGTGGCCTGCCCTCATACAAAGGACCGATAACCCCCCAACAGGACTCTTGGCAGACAGAGCTGGGCTGAAAGAGGAACTTGTGCACTTCAAAATGACTCTTTGAAGTTTCACTCACTTCAAAAGCACGTTTGGGTATATATACTGGGTCTGTGATCCCCTCAAAAAGACACTTCTGGATCTACAACTGGATTCTGTCAGAGGGACTCCCTGGCTGCCAAAAGGACTCATCTGGACTGCTTTGCTGGATGGACTGCTGCCCAACTTGTTGCCCTGCTGCCTGCTGGCCCCTGACTCTGCTGGAAGAACTCTGCAATCTCCACAAGTGCTCCTCAAGGGCTTGGATTGCGCTTGTCTGTCTCCTGTTCTGATGTTTCAGGGCCACAAAGACTTCACCAAAGAGAAGAAAATCCCTGTGCATCAGAAAATCTATGCAATGCCTGTAGAAATCGATGCAGCGCATGCCTCGTGGCTGAAAAATCACCTCATCGCCTACAGGATCGACGCAGTGCCTGCTCCTCCTTACCAGCACATCATGGATTTTCAATGCATCGTCCCCAGGCGTCAAAATATTCCCTCATCGCAGTGAGGAACCAAGGCTACACTCCTGGAAATCAACATATCACCCTGCAGCAAGGAAAGAAATGGTGCATCGTCTGTGCCGCACTGGAAAATCTGATGCAGCACTTTATTTTTCAATACGTCTCCTCCTCTGGGGCCCTCGTGCATCATTATTTTTAATGCATCCCACGTACTATGTGTTAAAATGATGCAACCACTGATTCTGAAAGATTGAGACTCATTTAAACCTTTAAAAAGTGATATCTTGACTTCTACTTGTTGGATTTTTGTCGCTTTGGTCTTATTTTATTCAGATAAATATTATTTATTTTTCTAAACTGGTGTGGAGTACTTTTTGTGGCATTTTCACTGTGTTACTATATGAGTTATTGCACAAATACTTTACACATTGCCTTCTAAGTTAAGCCTGCCTGCTCTGTGCCACGCTGCCAGAGGGTGAGCAAAGGATAATTTGGAATTTGCTGTGACTTACCATGACTAGGATTGTGGTCCCTACTTGGACAAGGGTGCATACCTCTGCCAATTATATACCCTATTTCTAACACTGGTGGCAGCGTTTAGATAGGCCTTTTGTTTGTGCAGTGCCATACAATAGCTACGTGTACAGCACCTACCCACATTTAAAGACCATTTCGATTTGTTTTCTGCAATTTTACCTGCTTTTGCATTTTTAATCCATACTATACATCATGTCTCTGGCTAGGTCTACAAGTGGAGCTGGGGAGTTTGACTTGACTAAGCTAGATGACTACATAGTTATCCACCTGAAGGACTTTTGCAAAGAGATGGGGGTAACTGCCCATGGAGCTTCCAAGAGGGAAGAGCTTCAAAAGGTGCTGAGGGACTGGGCAGAGTCCCACGCCCAAGAGAATGATGAGTTGGGGGAACCTTAGAAGTGCTCTTCTGAGGTGCAGCTAACAGCAGTTGGGGATGACATCCCTGGATTTGTGCTACCTGTGAGACCAGGGAGCAGCATCTCTAGTCATGGCCTGACCGCAGAGAAAAGGAGAGAGGAGAGAGAATTTCAGCCTACAGTTGGCAAGATTAAAAATGGAGGTAGAGGAGAGGACAGCTGAGAAAGAAGCTGAGAGAGCCGCCTTAGCATAAAGGAAATTACTTCCAGCTCATGAACTGAGTCTAAAAGAGCTTGGCCTCAAAGCTAGGCAGTCTGATTCCAAAAGTGATGGTGGTAGTATATGTACAGTTCCTGATGGAGACAAGAAGGTTTGTATACCCAAGGATTTAGTGCCCAGTTATGTGGAGAGAGATGACATTGATAAGTGGTTTTCTGGTTATGAATTTGCACTGAGGGCATATGGGGTTCCTGAAGAGCACTGGTGGGGGGGTAGGTCTGTGGAAACACATGTCAACACTTAGGAGGGACACACTTCTGACATTAGAGGTTGGGTACCTGACCAAGTACACTCCCAAGAAAGCCATTGTGATTACCAAATTTGGACTGATCCCTGAGAAGTATTGTCAAACATTCAGGAAAAGTGGCAAACACCTCAACCAATCCTGGGTAGATTTCATTGATTTCTCCAATACGTCACTGAATGCCTGGGTGCGGGGCAGCAAAATCAGTGATTATGTTGGGTTGTACAGTTTAATCCTGAGAGAGCACATGCTCAGTATTTGTTTTAGAGAGTTCCCTCATCACCTAGTAGACTGACCCCAGGAAGCTTGCTGAGGAGGTGAACCTCTGGGCTAGCACCAGGGTATCCAAGAAGGTACCTCGGAGTGAACCCAAGAAGGGTGGTTCAATCTAAGGCTTGGCAAGCAGGTTTAAAAGCCAATTCGACATGGCAGTGAAACTGCACACACAGGCCTAGCAATGGCAAACCTGAGACATGGTTAGGGGGCTACTTATGTGGTTGGCACAATCTGTGCTGAAAGCCCACTAATAGCATTTAATTTTCGGGCCCTGGGCACATCTACTGCACTTTATTAGGGACGTATAAGTAAATTAATATGCCAATTGGGTATGAGCCAATGTTAGCATGTTTTAGAGAGAGAGTGCATGGACTTTAGTACTGTCTAGCAGTGCAAGTGCCCAGAGTCCTAAAGCCAACAAAAACAAGGTCAGAAAAAGAGGAGGAGGAAGACAAAAGGTTTGGGGTGACCCTTCAGAGAGGGCCATTTTTCAATAGCCACCTTACAGTATGTGCCTCAGTGGTAAAAATATTCTTTACACCAATTGTTCGCATTCTGCATCTTACATTAGGTCTTAGACAGCAAACTGTTGCCTTAAATTTATTTAGAGGAAGGTAGATGTTATTGTGGTAGCATACATTGTTTCTTTGACCATGATTATTTTTTGATATTTTGTTTCTATTCTCACAAATGCAGACACCAAGGGGCATTTTAGAAGAATGCATTTTCAAGGGTGTCAGATGCAAAGGACATCAATACTATTTAAACCAAAGGGAGAAAAATGCCCAAGCATGCATCTCAAGGGACAGATTTACAAGAAAGTGGTGCATCAGGGATGATGCGCCACTTTTCTTGTGCCCCACTACGGGCACCTAACAACACCATGGTAGTGCCCTAATCACAATACGGTGCACCATGGCACATATTAGGACAATAGCATCATAATTTATGAAGCTATTGTGGTACTTTGCAGGATTAGCAGCATAAATAATGGTGCTAATCCTACAAAGTAAAGGAAAGCCCATTGAAAGTAATGGGTGTATCATTTTAATGCCTTCTCTGAGCAGGCATTAATAATTATGCTAAAAATTGCACAGTGAAATGTTGTAAATTTCACTGCGCCATTTTTACAGGCCTCCCACCGCCGGAATGCCCCCCTTGCATACATTATGCCTGGCGCATGCATAATATGGCACAAGGGGTTGCAAAGTGGCCAATGCAAGTATTGCATCACTTTGTAAATACGGCGAAGGAGAATAGCCTCCTTAACGCCACATTAGCATAAAAAAAATTATGCTAGTATGCCGCTAAGAGGCACTAGGGCCTTGTATATCTGGCCCCAAGTCTTTTAAAGTCCTTCTCTAAGCCCTCCCTAGCTCACAAAATGGCAGTGCCTATTTAGTGACTCTGTGTTTGCCCAATGAGAGCTACCCTGTGATGTCAGATAGAAGTGGCATGTGTTGTTTAGTAGTAGCACGTGCACCTTAATCACACCACTTTACAGTCACATGGCCTTAGCCTTTAAATTAGTGAATTTGATGGATTGCCTCAACTAGTTAAACCACTGGCTTGCGGTTGCCTGGGTGTACCCGCGCTGGACTGGCCATTTAGCCAATCGGGCATGTCCTCGGGAGGCTGGAAACCATCGGATGCTGTTTTGAGGGCGCAGGGCTGCCGCAGGAGCTTAAAAGACGCTCGGGCACAAAAGAGTTAATTGCAGCAGGCATAGCAGGGGTGAGATACAGAGTGAGGGAAAATTGGTAGAGAGAAAGAGAGAGAGAGAGAGGGGGAGAAAGAAAGATATTAAGAAGAAGAGAAAGGCTCGGGCTTATTTGAAGATTTTGCAGGGCTGCTTGAGATTCATAGAGCAATCTAGTAGGGTTCTAAGACTCTGGAAGCCGATGATTCTTATTGGATGAGTAGGTTGAGACATTATATACGATGACATATACATCTTTGCTTCACACATCTAGGTTTTCATAACTTTTTACTTCCTGCCGCCTTTCCTGGTCAACCAGATTCTGCCAGGCGTTTTTCAGTTCGGTCACATCATTTGGCATTACTCCCAGCATCTGCATTTATAACTACCACGCAACCAGCTATCTGGCATTAATTATTAATGGGTTACGCTTGTGCTCAGCATAGTCGACCTCCATCACTATTTAACTATTTTGTCGCATGGTTACTCTTGTTCTAAGACATGTTCCAAGATGATCTGCTTTCTGCTTTAATCTTAGGAACCAACCTGTATTCGCACTAACTCTCTTTTGGGCCCTGACTCTTCATCACATAACAGGTGACTACAATTGGCTTTAAGTAGCTTGCGTATATACAACACTTTTCTGATGCATATCGATTGCCTTTATTAGCCAGTGCCATCCTTTAGCCATGCCATGTTTGGGTTGAAACCTTCGTCCAGGATCAAGAGGACCCACTCCCACCCAACTGTAACTCAGATTATTCGGCACACATCACTCTGAAGCACTTATAACCTGATCCCGAGGTGAAACATAGCTCCTATGGCTTGCCCTCCTCCTAGAACACAGAACCACTGAAGCAGCTCGTAGCTGGCCCCTTTATGATAAATGTATTACGGCTCTTCTTTCACAATAATGTATTCATTTATTTACCGATTTATGCATTTCTTTTCTTTTTTATTTACATAAGCATCCGTTTACTTATGTATTCATTAATGTATTTGTGTGTGTACGCATGTGTTCATACCTTCACTTACTTTTCCATTTGTGTATGTATGTATGCTTGTATGTATGTATCAATGTATCCATCCCCTTACTTACCTCTTTTTATTCTTTTATATACGCATGTATTAACGTATTCATCCCTATACTTATTTTTTTTAATTTGTATGCAATGATGTATTAATATATTTATTTATCCATCCCTTTGCTTACTTTTTAGGGTTGAGCGTGCGCAAGCTCTGTACCATGTTGTAATCTCCCTGTGGGCTTCTAACCACGCCCATGTCACGCCACTCACTTTCGTTAGTTCATGGGCTTGCCTTTTAAAAATCGATTGATTCCATTTGTGAAAGGCATGCATACATCATGCCTTTTCCGTGTTTACCCCTCCTCGGGTGCACGATAAACTACTGAAAACATACGACGATCCGTGTTTTCAGCTGGTTTCTGGACTACTTTATCTTTTCATTTCCTGCGCAGCACGATCTCGCTGAGCAGAAGTCGAGCGCTTTGCATGACCTCGATTCTGTTACATGATAATTGCACTTTTGCCGGTAACATGGATAATTCCACTTTTGCCGATAAGTTTCACTGCGAGCGAACTTCTGTTTTCTTTTCTGTGTCTCCTTCACGCTCATGGCAACCATCGGCTGGCATATGTGAAACTGTTTTACTTTTTATTATGAATTTATATGGCATGAAAAGTCTGGTTAGGAGTTTACAACGCTAAAAGCTCTAACGCGAGCATACGCGAGACCCGTTGCATTGCAAATGCTTGTTATTTTTGTATGTTTGCATGCATTA
Source organism: Pleurodeles waltl (assembly GCF_031143425.1). Taxonomy (NCBI): domain Eukaryota; kingdom Metazoa; phylum Chordata; class Amphibia; order Caudata; family Salamandridae; genus Pleurodeles; species Pleurodeles waltl. Next base: position 1,444,802,476 of record NC_090447.1, read on the forward strand.
AAGTATTGATCCCTTTACTTGTTTTTTTAGTTTTTGTATTCAATGATGTAATAATATATTTATTTATCCCTTTTTCTTACTATATTATTTTTGTATTTATGCATATATTATTATGATTATTTATTCATCCCTTTACTTACTTTTTTGTTTGTTACGCGTTCATTTATGTGTTTATTCATTTAATAATTTATCGATGTGTTCATCGTTTTGTTATGCATTATGTCTCATCTTTCAGTTACTTCGCAGAGGTAAGAATTGATCTAACTCAATCTGAGCCAAGCAGCATAGAAGGCGCCCGGAGATGAAAGCACTTACCATTTTTAGTCTCTCCTGTTACGGCTTCGTGGTGCTGTAAAATGAGAGCAAAGGCCAAGAACCATAACATCGTGCACCCCATGGCAGCTCCGACTTCGCACACGGTGGTAAAGATAACATGGAATCCTCGCAGGTAGATCTTTATATGGCAAGCAGTGTTTGTTTCCGTTTGGGACAATATTTACCTAAAGGGTGCACTGTCCAAAGTGTGTTCCCTCCCATTTGTTTTGCTGATTTCCGTAAAAGTACACAGGATTACGATGATGAGTCAGACAATGTGGTGTTAGTTATGATAAAGGGAGTGTTCATGAAATGGTCACATTCAGGCTTCAGAAAACCCACCCATGGCCTCACGTACCGTTCACAGGCAGAATTCACGCGGTATTTATGTGGCCCACAGAAGGAGCCAACTCCCAAAGGTAACTTACTGCGCACGCGCAAATGTGCAATCACCAGTATTAGCCGCACGCTCGCTGCTGACAAGTGCGATGATCTGTAAGAGTTAGGATCCCAGCGAGGACAACTCACCCGACCGTGTCCCTCCGGTCCGTAGAAACACTTAGGGGCAGATTTACAAGAAAGAGGCGCATTGGTACCGATGCGCCCCGCCACCTAACAACACCATGGTTGTGCCTTTTTTATAATACAGTGCACCATGGCGTCCTTTACCACAATAGCGTCAATTTTGTTTACGCTATTGTGAAGCTGTGCTGCACTAAACGTCAACAATTTTGACGCTAGTGCAGCAAAGCACAGGGAGGCTCATAGGTTACTATGGGTGCAGCAATTTTACGCCTGAGCAGGCGTTAAAAATTACGGAAAAAATGGTGCAGTGAAAGGTTGTAAATTTCACTGTGCCATTTTCTCGGGCCTCCCTGCTTCAAAATGCCCCACTTGCATACCTTATGCCTGACTCAGGCAGCATGTGGAGCAAGGGTTTACAAAGTGGCGCAATGCAAGCATTGCAACACTTTGTTAATACGGTGCAGGGAATAAGCCACCTTAGTGTAAAAGAAATGGTGCTAGGGCGGCGCTAGGAGGCGCAAGGGACTTGTAAATATGCTCCTTAGAATGGCAAAACTGAGATATCAAGTGTTCCATAAAAAGTTATATATCTGGGTGCGTGCAAGTGCAGCACAAGTTCATGCTAGTCAGTACATTTAGCAAGTTAAAAAGTAAACGAAGAGTAAAAAAATATGAAATGTGCACAATATTGGCAAATTATTAGGCTAACTAAGCAAATCACCACATCTTCATACGAGAACGTAAGTGGTTTGAGACACAGAGGGGCAAATTTATGGAAAAGTGGTGCATCATTCATGATGCGTCCCCCTAACGACACCATGTGTTTGCGGTATTTACAATATGGTGCACCATGGCGGTCGTGTCCATATTAGCATCATAATTTATGGCACTTTGCTCGATTAGTGCCATAAATTATGGCATTATTGAGCAAAGCAATGGTAGGCCCATTGTTTTCAATGGGAGTGTCATCTTAACGCTTGCCTTAGGCAGAAGTTAATAATGGCGCTGAAAGTGGAGCAGTGAAATCTAGTAAATTTTACTGTGCCATCTTTCTGGGCCTCTCTACGTGGCAACGCCCCCCGCATACATTATGCCTGGTGCAGGCATAATGTGGTGCAAGGATTTACAAAGTGGTGCAATGCTTGCATTGCACCACTTTGTAAATAAGGCACGTAGAAAATACCACCTTAACTCCACATTTGCATAAAAAAAGTGTGCAAACATGGCCAAGGTGGAGCTAGGGGCATCATAAATATGCCCCACAGAATAGAGTAACACCTGTGTGCCCAATTATAGTCAGACTTATTAATTGTGAAATATGCGGTAATTCCCGTAGACGCAGATCCTTAAATTATGAATAGTGCGATAAGCGTCACACCCCCTGCATACATTTAGGCGGGTAAAACGTGCTAACACATACTGGGGGTAGGGAATGTCCGATTAAGAAAGAGACCTGTTTAAATTATAACATCATGTACCAAAAATCCAGATGCTATACACTATTTTAAGAGCATATTTGTAAATGGGCGATTGTTGTTGCCCTTATAAAGTCTGATTCCTTCAGTTTGGAATATATCAGGTGAGATTAATATATCTCATCCTTTCCCTTACTGGCCGGAATAGAAGCCTAGGACAGAAGTCATGCTTGCACATTGAATTCTAATTTACAAAACGAGCGAATGTACCCTTTTGAGCAAAAAATAACGCCCACAGTGAGGATTATTCAATACACAAAAAACAACAAAACACTGTCTTATTCTGAACATATAAATCACAAAAAGTCAAAACATGCATAACAACGATATCAAAAGAGAAATCAATGGGGGATATGATTTACTTTTGGAGGCAAACCCACGTCACCTTATAACAAAAAAGAAAAAAAGCATGACCTTCACCTATAGGTACCAATTTGCCACTTCTAACGAAGCATAGCCAGAATTATAAGCCTCATCCTTCCATTGAACTGTACCGAACACGCCTCACACCATCACCCATGCTGCTGTAGAAATCCTGCAAGAGACGGTGGATAAATGTAGCTTGACAAGGCATGTATACTATTACCACTGCCAAATCTTAGTATAAGGACTGCAGCTTAGGATTGCATGAGGAAGGACTCCTTTCACAGTCTCAGACATCTCAAGGTCCTCATTTGCAGCCTACTACATCTCATCACATTCCACTTTACAGCCAAGACACATTAACCTCACGCAATGGCCATGCAACCCAAGCTGCTCCTGACTTGCCCCAACTGGGTCTGCCAGACTGTATTGCTATCTATTCAATGTTCTTTTTGCATGGACAGAACATTTCACAATCAAAGAGGCATCTACAATATTAATGACTTGTCAGTCATCGTAGGGTCCACCAGTGTATACACTTAGCCACCAGGAATGTCCACCGGTGCCCCTGAATCTATTTCAGCTACACAATCCTCTGTTTCTGTGTGATAAAAATGCACTCCTCTCAGAATTTACATTTTGTTGCATGGACTGATGCTGACTACCAGCTTAGTCTTCTCAAGAGTGCAAATGTCACATATATAATTTTCCCATACATCGTTAAGCAAGTAGGAAACAAACACATAGATATACAAGCATACACACTGAAGCACAAACACATGCATACGAGCTTCCACACTTAAGCACATCCACACTCAAAATACACTCACACACACACACTCACACAACACTGTCCTCATACACGGTTCATAGTAGCCCTACATGGTACGCTTACCACATATATTTTACACTTCCACGCACAGGTGGAAGAATGGACTTTACATCTACCTACAAATGACAGCATGTTCTCTGCAAGACATTGCTGGTGATGTCCTACCACAGTCCATTCACCAGGGAATAGAGAAGATACAACAGGACATGTCTAGACACTGTGCAACATGAAGCAGACAACCACTGTATTTGTGTGCCTGCAAAAGGGCATTTACAGGAGCCTTGTGACACTGAAGACTTAATGCTACAAAACCTGGCTACTATAACAAAAAATTCTAGGTGACCACAAATAATTCCTTTTGGAGCTACCACTGCAACTACTGAAACATGAGGTGTCAAACAAATACTGCTGCAGCAGTTACCTCTAACAACTACAGAACATAGTAGAACGCAACTATATAGTGGGATGCACAGATTAGGACTTCACAAACACTCTTTCTGGAGCGAAGGGTGTACTGACAATGAGTCTGCTGACTTCTGCAAATTGAACTAGGATCATGCCAACCTTCTCTCCCGCAGACCTAGGCTACCACAGCTATCATGTCTGTCTACCCACTGCCACCAGAACAGAGATAGTGGGGTTTAAAGGACCAAACCACTAAAAGAGGCACAGCTGTGGATGCCAGGGAGGAATATGATATTTGAAGATTACATGACTTGGACATAAGGGAAACTCATCCCAACAGACAGACTTCTAGGGCTAGATGTACAAAGCATTTATGCGATCAAATCAGGATGTTTGGGACGACAAAAATGCATTTTGTGATGTGCAAAGCCCAATTTGCGAATCAGTAATTTGTTATCGAAACGCAGTTTGGGTTTTGCAAATCGGTATTTAGAAAGGGCGTGTTGAGGGCATCCCTTCCTGATAACAAATTGGAATAGTATCTACAAATGCAGTTGCAAAACATTTGCAATTTACAAATAATTGAAAGTTGGTGGTAACCCATTTGCAACTGGGAAGGGGTCTTCCTGCATTTAAAAAAATAGATTGCATTCTTTAAAAGCAATCACTGACATGGTGGTCTGCTTACCCCAGCAGGCTGTCATAACTATGATGGCAGTGAATGGTAGTGGGTTACAAATTGGGACCTACCTCATTAATATTCATGAGGTAGGCCTATAAGCAACCCACTACACATTTCCAATGAAACTCAAAAGAGTTTTGTGCATTAGGAATAACGATTTCCCAGTTGTGATTCACAAAAAAACACAATTAGATAATCAGTATTTCTAATTTCCTACATCTAGCCGATAGTCTTCACATACAACTCTATTTTAATTTAATATGTTGATGGTTTAGTGATTGCTTCTAACTCTTTCTGACACCTGAAAAGAATGAAATAAGATTCTCTGTATATACTCAGTAAACTAGATAAACATAGGCACAAGGCACCTATAGAATAATTGCATTTCTGTTTAACTTGTGTTCAATATGTAGGACACAACTACTCTTCCGGACTGCTAATCAAATAGAGGCTGTCCAAACGCAAGCCACACCTATCACCTTTTCTCAGGTATGCACTCTTGAGGGAATCATCAGATAATTCAGACAGTAGGTTCTGAATTTTGCTAGTGCTGTGAAACCAACCCAAGATTTTCTGAAAAAAGGGGACACTACGGAATCCTTGCTATGGTGCTAAGAAGCAGACGGCTTTGAGGCATATTTATGAACCCCTACCGCCACTGGGGCATCACTTTACATGACACTCCAGTGGCGCTAACCTCTGTTCCATATTTACAAGAAGATGTAACGCCACTTTTTGTGACGTTACACCTCCTTGAAAATATGGGCCTCTCTGACATAGTTTTCTGCGTCAGAGTGTCGTGCAATGGGTGTTGCTGTGGGCATGTCACAGCAACACCAATTGCATTTTGACGCTGCCTCAGATTTACAAGATTTCGTAAAACCAAGGCAGCACCAAAATCTAACGCCACCCTCAGGGGTGGCATTAGCAAGGCGCAACAAGGAGCAATACTTTTATTCCTCCTCGTTTTTTGCTTTTCTATGCAAGCTGCAGAGCAAACTGCAAGAAATTATTGTTTATGTGCAGATAGGTGTCCCTTCCTGCACATAAACAATCATTTGAAAATGACGCTTTGGCACTTCTCTGTAGGGACACCTATCCACACATA